>NW_027181881.1:41549619-42845452 GCF_029961685.1 Aristolochia californica | reverse complement strand
AAAAAGAAGTATAGCCGTTACACTAAGTCATACCCATCAGGGAAATGATACCCCTTTCCTGGCTCTAGATGAGTCAAACCCACATTGCGCATGCATATATCCAACAAATGTCCAGCTGAATGGAGCCTAAACCAATAACAATAACACTTAGAGACATTATTAAACTTTCTAGAACAAATAATCAGGGAAATACAAAGAACAGAAGAATTCAAAAAACAGATACCAAATGTGACGACTCAAATTTCAATGTCTCTGAAATTTGAACGTAGCAAGGGCGATATATTTGATATAGAAAATTGATTAACTCAAGCTGGTTTTCTAAAAGCAAGATCAAACTTGATAGCTGGTTCTCTGTACTTGGGGCATTAAGTAACTTAGTTCCTAGCTGCATAAATCAGTTTATCCCTAGACAGCTCATGACTCTAATTTTCCAAGACACGTGCTGTTTATTGTTATCAAGAATCCATCTTTACTTCAGTAAAATGGGAATACGGCATTCCAACCTGAATCTGCACATTAAGTTAAAGAGCAGCTTGCAGTTTCAGACAAACATACTGTTGTAGATGCAATGTCAGGCTGAAGAGGAAAATTAGTGTTTTCACAGTGTACCAAACACATTATGTTCATTTTTCACCAAAAAATCACATTTAATTGATCACAATAGGCCAACCAGCATTACTCCTATATCATATGTCATCATATAGACCAAATGCTGTATTACATCTTCTCAAAGGAATTTTCACGTAAGAGGACATGACATTGATGTAGGAAAACAAAGAAGAGAACTACAACCAATGTCCCAACAACATTAACTATCAACATTGATTCTCTACTCTACCACAAACGCGACACACTTTTAGTTCTTAATAAAATTCTTGCCAGGAGCAAAATATACCGTAAATGCCCTCATCCAGATCTTGCAATTTTTAAGTGATTCATACCTGGAATGCAGGTTGCGTTTTTGTTCATCAACATACAGATTAATTTCCTGTCCACTCTGAAGATATGAAGCAGTAAAAGTTTGAGGTCCATCAAACTTTCCATAATGAAAGACCTGCCCCAATATAGGAGTACAATGAGTTACCACGTAAAGGTATGGAGCAGAAGGAACTTCACCAAAGAACGATTTAAAGCAGTGTTATATAAATTCCTTGAGGGCACTAAAATAACACGAACTGTACAAGCTATAAAGAACGATAACACTAAAGCTGAAAGAAACAGCACTGCCGTCCTAGCATAGTCATATGCATGATTATCAGAGCTATCACCAAGAAGGATCACGATGTTAGATAGACCATAGCACAAAATTCTTGTCCTCCACAGCATATGTTTTCCACATGTTTTCCAGGATAAAATTAGTATAAATGGCCAATCAAACTCGCTTGTCAGACAAAGTCGGCCCAATTAGGAGCGAAAAGGTGGTGGCCACCAACTACATATTCATCCTTGATACTTGAAAAGATGATTTACATGTTAAGGGCCATATAAAGTGCACAATTGGACTCTGGGACAGAGAGTCACAATCACAAAGGCATGTTTTACTGCTTACTAGATTCACACTGACGTTTTCTAAGTCTTAGACAAGCGATATTGGGTCCTAGATGTTGCTCCCACTTGGTACAAGATAAAAAACCAGTAAACGAAGTAAAAGAAAAGTATTGAAAACCTGAGATTACCGAAAAGAGAATTAATTCAGCCCTTAACTTACAATTCCGTCTTTCACTCTGACATCTTCAACAACAAATTTGAAATCCCCATCGCCGTTCGAAATAAAACCAGTGTCAGAAGGTTGACCTCCGCCTTGAGGATAGAAAATGGTCGAGTCTAACATCAAAGCTTGTCGACCATCCTCCGTCTGCGGTTAGAAATAGTGGTTTACGAATCGAGTGAGAACTCATAAACCTTACGAAATTGAAACTCTAAAGATTAAAGATGAACATGAAATGACAGATTATGAAGATAACCTGAGTTTGATAGACCAATTTGGCCGTTGATTGAAGCAGCTGCATGTCATCAAAGTAAGCGAGTTTTGTCGGAGTTAAATCCATAAGAAATCGCACACCTGTTTTTGGATTGACTAGGAACGAGGAAGCTTTAACTACTGCTATATGCCAGATGATATCAAAAGGTCTAGAATCCAATTTAGTAGTGCTCTTTCTCACTATCAAGCTACGCCCTTGTTATTTGACCATTCACCCATTTGTTCATTTGTAGTGCAATAACTATCATTAATCAAACAAGCCAAGAACCCTGCCCAAGGGGTGTAAAAAGTCATTTTCATGGTTAGATTTTACACGTTGACCCAATGGATCCCTCTGGACTCTGCATAATTTATGTTTTTACGGATGGTTAACTACCAACACATGGGCAAATGACTTCCCATTCCGCCAAGTCATCACCAAGATCTTGGAGAGCCACCACATTGCTCTTGAGCACGAGGAGATCTTAGCATACGCCAAGAAGATGCACATTGGTGAGTTGAAGGTGAGCAAGTTTGGGTTCGCCAAAGTTCAAGGCAGTTGGGTGTCAAAGCACTCAAAGGGTTAGATAGTCCATGAATATTCAGGAAATGAGGCTAGTCCGGGTAGAGAAGAGGGAGAGCAATTTCTATTTGTAAAGAGGAAGAGGATTGCTGACTACTCTATTTCAGACCATCTCATGTGGATTGACGACAACATCTTAGATATGAAAGAGACTCTCATCCATATCCGATCTACCCAAATCATAGAGCAAGAAGAGCTTCAAAACCTCTTTCACTCAGCGATCAACTTCCTTTCTCTATCCCGTCAGTCTCTGCTATCGTCGATCGAGAACTAGTCCCTCTTACTAACCAGCATTTTGACTAGGATTGACCTCACTTTCGAACTATTTGTGTATCTTTGAAGCTTACTTTGATTATACTTATATACATTTCATATATGGAATGAAACAAACTTGAACCACTCTTTTGTGTGCATCTTTTTGACGAGTTGAGAATTTGATTGATCGATCATACTCTGTTCTATGATCAATCATCCACAACACTGTATAGCTAACCATATAAAGCATGATTGATTAACCTAATTGGATTGATCGATCAACTGACCATGTTTGACAAGTTGAGAATTTGATTGACCGATGGTCTGATCGATCCATAAACATGGGGAACACAAAAACATAGCCATTCTACATCGTTGATCGATCATACCTTTCTAGTGTTTAATCAATACTTTTTGAAGCTTTTTGAAAACAGGAAAAAGATGGTTAGTTTGATGGAATCTTATAAATATTGAAGAGTAGATATTAAATAATCTTACATGATTCTCACAATAAGAAGTCTCACATAGCCAGATTTAATATGATGGAGTTTAAGAAGAGTGCAACTATGTCACCCCACCCCCTAGTCTACAAGTTTGTATTGGCTATTGAGGATGGTAGTGCCTCAGGTGATTAAGACGAGTTGTACTGGTATGGTTGAAAAGAGCAGTTTGCTCTTATTAATGTATGTGGTGAGTGGGCACTATTAAATTCCACAATTGGAAGAGTGAGCTCTATTCACATCCCACAGTTTTTCTAGTGGATCTTAAGTGGGTTGTTTGAGTGTTGATTAAGCAGAGTTTGGCCCAACCATGTAAAAAATCCTTTATGTGCCTTATTTGCATAATCTACTTCCTACCCTAGCAAATTATATTCCATGATACACACTTGGCAAACATACCCACTTCGGCCAACACCATTTTTGGTTCATAAAATTCAGTTTTTGATGGTCTTGTTTGGATAAGCTGGGAGTTTACATAATTGATTTTTTCTTTTCAAAAGTTTCATTGAGGTTTAGTTTTATTGCTCATATATGTTGATAATATTATAACAATGGGCGATGGTTTAGAAGATAGGTTTGAATGGCAATCTTGCTTGAGTTATTGCTTTACAATGAAAAATCTTGTTGACTTAGGTATTTGCAAGTTAAATATGCATAAGGTTTATCATCTATTACTAGTGCTATTGATAATAGCTAGGGTTGCAAAGACTCCATTTTAGATACTGAGAGTACATTATATTGAGCATGTACCTCTTGATAACTATACATATACTCATATCGACGACTAGTTGGAAATCTACTTTATCTCATACTTTTTAAAGACTAGTTCCATAGGAATCAATGAGTTGGAAAATCTTAATTTTTCTAACATAGTCATTTTAGGATAAACCTTGGATCCAAATTTGACATGGTATTCGAGCAAGTTTTGTCATTTTGGGATGACAATGAACCTAAATTTCACAATTATGATTGGACCCGATATTAGTTATGCAGTTCATGAGATTAGTCGGTAAATAAATGTAAATTTGGTATGCATTCTCTAATGTGTAAAAGACACATTGATGCAAATAGAGAGCACAGATCACAGGCGGAAGATACTCCTTAAATCATGGAGATAGGTTTTATTTAGTTGCTAAAACCTTTAGGCATTGTTAAGTTGTTTAATTGATTTCCCGTAAGACTCGGTTGCCATATCGGCAATCCCGTCATAGTTTGTTTCCTGATTTTTCAGATGTAATCCTTTAAAGATGGAGAGTTGAGAGAAGAACGGTAGTGGCCGAATTTCAGAAAGAAAAAACAGAGAAATTTCATTAACAAAGAAATTCTGTTCATTTTTTTTTCCCTTTTGGTCGTCAACGGGAGGTTGGCTCTGGAGGTTTTCACCACACATTATCTATCGAACTTTACCATTTTCCTTTGTTTCCTCTTTGGGACTTCATACTTTTTAAAAATCTGATTGAAAGGGTAAAATCTGATTGAAAGGGTATCAAATATAATTATTTGATTCTTGTAAGTATTATATCATAAACTGATTGTTATATGATCATAAATAACCTGGGTTTGTTTTTTCTCGAGTTAACAGAGAAGGAAACAGACTGAGCATCTGATATGTTTATAATGCGTATTATTTCTTCTTCACTGGAGCTCAAACCTCATCCTTTCATGATAGAGAAAGAACAATTTGAAAGAGAATGTATACTTCAAAAACGATTTAACAAGTGGTCACCAACTACAGAAATTCTCACTCGCGTAACAAAATTCCATTAAAGAGGAACCTACTGAGGTGGATACCAATTCCTAGAAAGGAGGTTCCAGCTGAAGGAGGCCTTCGAATGGAAGAACGTCCACTAGTTGGATGATCCTTTCTCATGTTTCTTTTTACTTCCTCTAATCTCTGATGCTACATCTGCAGAAATAAAAGCAAGCTCCAATCCAAATCCATTAACATCCAGGATGCAGAACTAACCAGACCCAGTTGTAGTTCATTAATCGAACAGGCTGAACATTTTCTTTCTTTGGATTCACGTTTCCTTCCACCAATTGCTCGTTTCTGCTTCCTCCAACGATATCATATCTACGGAAAGGCAAAAAAAGAATGGAAAGCATCAATTCTCTTATCCCTTGCGAATCGATTCCCGACGGAATTCCCACAAATAATTCCAACTTTTCATTCCCCATTTGATTTAACAGTGGAGAATATGATACCAGAGAGTCCAAGTTGCTAAATCCTTTAATGATGACATATACGAGTAATTTATCTTATCAAATAAGAACACAGAAAAACCTATCAGAGAGCAAATAATATAAGCAGGAATCTTAGGTCTGGCTGATTTGGTATAACCCACCCATGACTACTATATCCTGACGGCCCCAATCTATCTCAACTGGACATGAGGGTTCATTCACCTCTCCCTCTTTATCTTCCCTGATCCTCTATAAATATCCACTCCAAGCAGTTCTAAGACGTCTACGAAAGAAGCTATGAGCCCGAAGCATGAAGGCTCCTTGGCCCTTGAGGAAGAGAACAAGATTAGGGAGAGATTTAAGACGGTTTACGACGCTGCAGCGGTTTCTTTGGTCGGCACTGTGGCTCAGTTTGTCAATTTGCAGGCGAAATCTAAGGACACAAGCAGATCCAGACCTGAAGATCCTATCCGAAGGGTCATATTTCTTGGACCATGGAGTCACACCTAGGTCTGGCTGGTGGTCTGCAGCGCATATAATCTCAACAATTTAAGGCAAAAATGGTTTAGTTTTGGTTGTGAATGTTCAGGGGAATTCTGAAACAGGTTCGTGCTGGGAAAGCATGAACTGTTAAGCTTGAGCAGGATTCGTGGGTTTTGATGTTTGCTTTGTATACGTTTTTGCATGCCTTGGACTCATTGAACAAAACACTGAAACCCAAATTTTTTTACAGAAAGAAGTTCATTAAATGGCACAAAAGGATGGAGTTTCTTGTATTAATTTGAGTTCCTTGAGTGGTAAATTTCTAACAATTTGAACTTCTAATGAATAGTTTCATCAGATTTGAACAGTTTGAACTTCCAAATAGACACACATTTAATAAAACAAAGTTTGATCAACACCCAAAATATGAAACGTTTGTCCTAAGACATGTAGAGGAAATCGGTGGCAATCTTCCCATTCGCACCATTTGGGAAGAACCCTCCAGGTTTGTTCTCGTTGCCTGTGGCATAAACAGTTCTCAAGGTCTGAGCGGGCGTCCTCGAGTGAGTTAGCGACTTGTCGTTTGCTGCCAAGATATTGCTACTAGTCCGTTTCTCTGCGCCTAGTTCTAGCGGAACGACGAGGCCTTCATCTTTGTTACCACACTTGGCAAGTCTGTTTCTTAGATCAGAGATGAATACGGTGAACTCGGCCACTGTGTAGTTGTAAGGCTGCACGAGTTGGCCGCCTCGCTCGTAGAGCAATGTTCGCAGCACTGCATCTTGTCCCGCTTCAACTCCTAGTAACCCTGCTAGTATCTGTTAAGAAATAGTTCCACAAAAACTTTGTAAATTAGCTAGTTATTTTGAGATGAGTCCAAACCCTAAACCTTAAACCTTAAAGAAGAGGACCCTACTCTTTTTGTACGATGGCCGTAGATGTTCTGATTCGTCCCAACATAACCCACCAAACCCACGTATGGAACCACGTAGCAGGCCAAAATGTAATTGAGGCTGTTCTGGTAAGGATCGAAGGGAGGTTGAAGAGCTTGCCCCACTGCTTCATCGAACAGTTTAGCAAAATTGGAACTACTCAAATCCATCAAAGGCCTCGGAAATCCACCAAATACCCTGATTATTTCCCTGCAGAAGAACCCATGCATGATTCATTTCTAAAAGAAAAAAAGTCACAGATTCAAACTGCGTCAGAGCAAGAAGCCAGCAAAATTAAGGAGAGAAACCTCAAATGGCCGATTTCTTGATAACCGAACTCTTCGATGATTCGTCTCGTAACGTCGTCAAGGTTTGCTTTCTGCACGCCTATCGGGGACGGCCCGCCGTTAACCAACTCAGGAGCTAGCGCATCCAGACCCTGACCCAACGACGCGAACAAGAACCACTCGGCCTCCAAGTATTCGAGGTTTAGAGCGAGCTGGAGATACTCCACGTCCATGGGGTACACTGGCTCCACCTCCGGTGGACGAGGCGGCTGTTTACAACTAACGTTGGAGTTACAGAGAACGGTTGTAGTTGTCGCAGCTAGAAGGATCAAGAAAAAAGAGACCGGTAAGCTCGTCGCCACCATTGCTGGTAAAGAATGAGGAAAATCTTCAAAACTTTGAAATCCCAGGTTACAACAGAGAAGGAGGTGATGGTGCAGGCTGAGACGAGATGAGAGATCCTCTTTGCGATCAATTTATAAGTGTTGTGGCCTTGGGGTGAAAGAAATGGAGTAGCCGCTGATAAAGCGTTGGGAGTAGACTCTAGAATCCATGGAAATAATTTGCCAGCACAGGTATGTCAAACGTCTTCATTGTCGGTGTCGACTTCTGTGGCCTTTTTTTCTAGTTTGAATTCCTTCAATTTTCCAAGTTAGACGAGAAGTCCTGATCCCATCTGTTATGACAACTTCGAGCCTGACTGCATGGGTGCTAATAGTCCCGCATTCAAGCCATGTTCTTGAATGAATGAGAAAATATGCTTGATATATCAGATCGACCCCAATTGCCACAATAAACCGTGTTCTAGCTGTGACACAATTGTCACTCTTTTAGATGTGATTTAACTATCATTTTCGATCACTCTGTTGGAGCAATCTATGCATGTTTCACTTGTTTTTTTGTTACTGTTACAATTGAACACATCCTTAGGTCCTTAATTTTCATTGCAAATCATTATCTACAAATCCCACTGCATTTTGTTGTGTAAATTGGACTTGACATCCTCCTATTAGATAATCAACTAACCATAACTCTTGTGTCATGGTCAATAAAAAGCAACCGATAGTTATTCGATCAAGCATCTTCTTGTGTTGACTTAATTGTGCTACAACTCAATGGTTTGGGTATTTTCCTTCCAATTAGGTTCCTTTGTTTACTTGGTGATAATTTAATGCCCTTACTTTTGTAGGTAATAATGCATGTCATTCTTTCAATTATAAAGACATTGCAACAGAAGAAGTCACTTTGGCTACCCCAAAGTTTGTATGTTTCATCACAATAGGTAGACATCTTTATTGAGGCACTTTTCCAAACTCATTTAAAAGTAGTGTGTAGTTAAGGTTAAAGGTGGCAAATTTTGACCCGATCTAGTAACAAGGTTTGATCCCAGATAAATGGGTTACCTTCGGATTTATTCACCTGGCTTGATTAATAAATGAGTTGAGATTGGGTTTGACACCAGTAACAGTGGCATCGAGCCGAGTCAAACTTAAACTTGCATATGTTCGAACTTGGCTTGATCTAAATACTTTGAACTCGATCTTAGCCTCGACCTCGAGCCTAAAATTGGAATCGAGCTCTAGCCAAAAAAAAATATTAATAGAGTTTGAGCCCGAGCTTGAGCTGGGTTCGAGCTCCAACCTATATTTAAAACTTCAAAAATAAAAAAATACAAAATAAATAAAGAGAATATTGTGATGACCTTGGTACCATTGAACTGCAAGGTATCACAGAGGAGTCCAAGATTTTGCAATGAAAAATTCTAATGTATAATAACCAGTTTAATAGACCTAAAGGAAAGAGCAAACACCTCCATTAATAGTGTTTATTCCATTAGAAAACAACAATATTAGATGTTGAGGGACCCAGAAGGCTTTAGCGATCGATCGTATTTGAGGTTTGAGGTAAATAACACCAACTAAAGAGGGAATTAACGGTAGCAATTAGAGTAAAGGGTATTTTTGTTCAAAAAATTATGCTAACGAGTCATAAGCCGAACTTAGAAAATCTCGAGTTTGACTTGTTATATTTAACGAGCATTATTTCAAGTTTGAGCTCAAGTTGACCTTAAGTAAAAACTGAATTGAGCCGAACTTTTTTCGAGTCGAGCTTGAATGGTTTGACTTGGTGCCACCCTAGACACTAAGACATGAAAGGTCCTGGTTTAATTGTTCAAAAAGCAAATATTGGACTGAAATGGTCTAATTCAATGTACTATTTAAGCTAGATCATAAACTTTGATCATAAATATTTTACTAGAAGTAACTTCTTTAATTATCAATCTTCCTCACTCTACCTACAAAGCAAAAGGGAAAAGAAGATAAACCGCGTGAAAATAAACCAGTTACAGACAATGCAAAACCATGGTTCAAAACAGCAAATAGAGTTAGCAAACCCTAGCTCCATTTTCACAGCTCAAGAGGGACGAGAATTAAGAGAGTTTTCTTATCATTTTATTTTTCCATTGTTTCTTACAATCAGAACTGATACCCTGTTGGACGTAGTATTGAAAATGAAAATTAAAAGGAAATACAGTAGCAAGCTCAATTGGCATTACAACACAAGTGAAAATATTCTTCCTAAGACGTCTTGATGAAGTCCGTGGCAATCTTCCCATTACAACCCAACGGGAAGAAACCCCCAGGCTTGCCCTCATCGCTGGTGGAGTAAACAATTCTTAAGATCTGGGCAGGCGTTCTGGTATGTGCTAGTGACTTGCGGTTTGCTGCCAAGATGTTACTACTCGTCTTGTTCTCGGCGCCGAGCTCCAGTGGGACGACGAGGCCTTCGTCTTTGTTAGTACACATTGCCAGTCGATTTCTCAGGTCGGAGAGGTAAACAGTGAATTCGGCCACTGTGAAGTTGTAGGGCTGCACAACCTGGTCGCTTCGCTCGTACAGCATTGTTCGGATCACTGCGTCTTGTCCAGCTTCAACGCCTAAGAGACCCGCCAGTATCTGCCCAGAAAACCAGTATCAGCTGCAGTTATTTTGGTTTACTTCTTACTGTTTGTTTTCTGCAATTGAAACTTACTCTCTTTGCCCGATGCCCGTAGATGTTCTGGTTTGCCCCGACATAACCCACCAAACCCACGTATGGAATCACGTAAGAACCCAGCAAGTAATTGATAGTATTCTCGTATGGATCGAAGGGAGGACGGAGAGTCTGCCCAACTGCTTCATCGAACAATCGAGCGAAGTTGTAACTACTCAAATCCAACCAAGGCCTCGGGAAGCCACCGAATACCTTCGTTATCTCCCTGCAGCAAAGAGATGGATGAGTCTCATGTTCGTCACAGTTCACAATTGAGTTATGCGAAGAAGAGAAAAAGCGGGGAAAACCTCAAATGGGCGATTTCTTGATAACCGAACTCTTCGATGATGCGTCGAGTGGCATCATCAATGTTTGCCCTGTGAGCACCTATGGCAGCCGGTCCCCCCATGACCAAGTCCTTTGCTATTGTATCCAGGCCGTGACCCAGAGCACCAAACAAGAACCACTCAGCCTCCAGGTACTCGAGGTTTAGAGCAAACTGTAGCAGGTCGATGTCGGTGGGATAGACTGGATCTACCCCCGGTGGACGAGGCGGGTGTTTGCATGTAACGTTGGACTGGCAGAGAATGGGAGGAGTCACAGAAAGGAGGACGAATAAGAAGACAAGCGGGACCTTCCATCTCGCCATTGCCGGGATCAAACTGGGGAACTGTGAAAAAACAGAGTCGAGAGGGAATCGGAGCATTCAGAAGTGACGAGAGTGGATTTCTTGACGCCAACTTATAAGTATTTGGCGTGACAGAGACGGAGTATCTGCCGGTAAAGGCCACCTTCTGTCATTAACCTTTTGCGGAGGGCTCACCCACCCTGCTCACTTGCTATCAGAATCCGGGGGAGTCTCCACCGAAGAAAATTAAGAGCTTGTAAAAATGCGGAGAACTTCCTCGTAAATCCGTTTTTGAGACTGTTTAAAGAAACGACATCCTACAGATTCGAACATAAAAAACCTGAAGTGACAACCAACCAAATTTCTTGAGACGAATCTTCCTGGAGATGTTAATGGCATCGAAAATCTCATGAAAATTTTCTTTGTTTTAAATAGGTCTTAATTTCTTGGCAGTAAGGGAATATTTGTTTCATCGCATCAAAATAAAGTGATTTATTTGAATATGTTTAGTAATTTTAGAATACTACCCTCTTACTCAGGTATTTCCAAACACTGCAGATCAGATGAGGCATTTTAGATTTTAGCCTCGTAATAAAATTTTCATGTACAATTATGACCTGTAAATTTGTGATAAATATCAAGTATAATTATAAAACCACCCTTTTGTTATCTTTAAACAAATTCATTTTATTAAAATATTTTAAAAATACATGCTTAGCTATCACATAGAGAACAAGTGGTGGGTGAGAGAGAGTTTTCCTTGGCCCCCTTTCTCTCGTTATGTTTATTGCATAGAGAAGGGGTGGGAAGCCCTCTTGGCATGAAAGCTTCCGGAGGACTTCTTTCTCTATCGAGCTGTCTTCTAGATCCATAAAAACAAAAGAAGAAGTCTTTTATAACATCATACACGGATATGATCCGAGATACCAAAGAAAAATTAACTGCAATTTTTTGTATATAAATACAAATGTAAATGTATAAAATCGGTAGAGGAAATAAAATTTTATCGGAAAAACTTATATGGTATCAGAGCAGGAATAACCAGATATCAACGACAATGCAGGGAGAAATTTCCGTTCAACGATGACTGCTAGAGAAATTCCCTGTCTCTTTTCCTCGATTGACCATATTTTTTTGAAAGATCCCGTCGTGGGGGGTCATCTTCTTTGAAAGCAACAAAAAATAGAGAGTCATCCGACGCAGCCAAGCCTTGACTAGAGACCAAGACCGCTACTTGTGCAACAACTCTGGTCGAGCCTCCAACGTACGGAACGCCGTTCTGGAGATGACAGACCCTGGTCTCTTATTGGAAACCCTCCCGTCCCGTATTGTTCAGAAGCCAACGTTACAGGTTTGAGAACTAGGTGGTTTCGGTCCACTTGGATTAGGTTTCGTCCGCCCCTAGTCCAAATGGGTTAGGTACTTGGTTTTTCGCACTTAACAAACCAGTCTTTTGGGTTGTATTGACTAAGCGTTTGACATGGTATCAGAGTTGGGCACCACGTTCAGCGTTTGAATCCCGGCGGAAGCTGTAGAGAACGGGAACGGTGGGTGTCAGAGCTAGGTGGTTCCAGTCCACCTAGGTTAGGTTTCATCTGCCCCTGGTCCACATGGGTTAGGTACTTGGTTTTCCACATTTAACAGACCGGTCTTTTGGGTTGTATTGGCTAGGCGTTTGAAAACAGAAACGATGACAGTTCAAGATTAAATCCCACTTCCTAACTTTTGGGGGGTTTAATTTCGAAGCCCAGCAACCTAGACCCACCGGACCAAAGTCGAGTCAACCCAATGACCCAGATCGGACCGGATTCGAACCATACTCAAAATTACCTGAGAATATCATTGAGGTAAATACTCCTGTCACATGTTAAAATTTAAATAATGTAATTACTCTTGTTGGCTATGAATTACCTGTCACGCTCAATCAGTGCAAACCACTGAACAAATATTCCCCTGAAGTGAAGGAACAAAGATTGAAATATCCTATTACCAATTATGTGTCTACAAAAGAACTGTTTGAACCCCTCAAAAAGTTTGTAAATAAACTCTCCTCACTCCATGTTCGCACAAGTGTTGATAATGATAATGCTCTGAAAGACTCTAGGTGTGTTCAAGCCATGAAGGAATAAATGGAGGCATTAATGAAAAATGAAACTTGGAATCTTGTTCCTCCACCTGAAGGTAAAAGAACATTAGGGTGTAAATGGGTATTCTCCATCAAGTACAAATTCGATGGAGCAGTTGACAAGTACAAGGCAAGGTTAATAGCAAAAGGATATACACAGACATATGACTTAGATTATCAATAGACATTCTCACTTGTGGCTAAATTGAATATTATTAGAGTTTTGCTATCTCTTGCAGTTACTCTTGATTGGACACTACACCAGTTTGATATTCAAAATACTTCTCTATGGAGATCTTCAAGAAGAAATCTATAAGGATGTTCCTCCAAGATATATGAAAAATTTTGAAGCAAGGATGGTGTGCAAGCTCCAACAAAATTTATATGGCTTGAAGCAATCCCCTAGAGCACAATTTGGGAGATTAGTTTGGTAATGCTGTAATATTGTTTTAAACAAAGTAACTTAGATCATATGCTATTCTTAAAACATTGACGGGGTAAAGTAACATCTTTGATAGTGTATATAGACGATATGATCATTACAGGAGATGATCCAGAAGAAATAGCAAGACTTCAAGAACAATTGGCAATAGAATTTGAGATGAAAAATCTGGGAGGACTCAAATATTTTTTGGGAATCGAAATTACTAAATCCAAGCAAGGTTTATTCATTTCTTAACTAAAATATATCTGAGATTTATTATTAGAAGTTGAATTACTAGAGTGTAAGCCTACAGATACCTTAGTAATCCCAAATCACAATTTTGGAAAATACCCAGACCAAGTACCAACAAACAAAGGAAGATACCAAAAGTTGGTTGGAAAACTTATTTATCTCTCTCATACATGACCTAACATCACCTATGCAGTAAGTGTAGTAAGCCAATTCATGCATTATTCAAGTGAAAATCATAAGAATGTTGTGAATTAAATTCATCGATACCTAAAGTCCTCCCTTGGGACAGGACACTCATGTTCTAAAAAAACCATCACCTAAGGGTGGAAGGTTATATAGATGCGGCCAAGGAATATTTTAGATAAAAGATCTACTTCAAGTTATTTTACGTTTGTTGGAGAGAAACTAATTACCTGGAGAAATAAAAAACAAAAGGTGGTAGCCTTATCAAGTACTAAAACTGAGTTTCGTGGGATGGTTAAAGGTCTTTAAGAGTTTCTCTGGCTTCAGAGATTATTAACCGAAATTGACTTTAACTCAAGCTATGAGATAGACTTATTCTACGACAACAAGGTGACTATTGATATTTCATATAATCCGGTTAAGCATGATCAGATTAAACATGTGGAAATAGATCGAAACTTCATCAAGCAAAACCTTAAAACAAAAATAATTCAATTTTCATTTGTTAAATCTTAAGACCAATTGGTAAACATACTTACAAAAGCAATATGCAACAAAAACTTCTACAACTCACTTAACAAATTGGGCATCAAAGATATAGACCCACCAACTCGAAAGGGATTATTATTGTGAGATCTTCCAAAGGAGGACTTCTTCCTCCATCCGATTGTCTTCCATATCCGTAAAAACACAGAAGTCCTCCATACCATCAGATGTTGATATGATCCAAGCTACCCGAGAAAAATTAACTGTAATTTTTTTGTATATAAATACAGATATAAATGTATGAAATGGAGAGAGAAAATAAAATTCTATTGGAAAAACTTACAAACCCTCCTCCCATACTTTTGGGGGCCTTCTCCTACTCTACCATGTCCAACTACAAAGTAAGCGTTGTACATTTCCGTTGCTCTCTACCGGCAAACTATATTACAACTTAGACCGCCTGCATGTTGCCCTGTAAATTAAACTTTCAACGAACCGAGCTGCTTGGGGACAGAATTTTGGCAATTTCTCAAATACTGCACCGACTGCATTTTTCAGAGTAAAAAATGAAGCAGGGTGGCTACAAACATATGGAACACCGCTTGGAAAGCTACCCTTCAACGAGATTGAAGATTCATCCAGTCTTTGGCTGTAGATCTAAAATTTGCTATAATGAAAATTTCTCATTTTTAACTAAATTGCAGGACACCACAGAATCCAATACCGCAATGGATCAATCACTTCCTCTCCTTGAATACTTGAAAGTAAAATGAGCTGGTAAGAAAAAATGAAGTCTAAAAAGATCTACAATAATATCCTGGTGCGACCAACCTCAAGTCATCCATTCTTAGGCGGTGGCAGCCTGAGCAGCAAGGCGCTTCCGGGCCTCTTCAATGATGGACAGCTTAATGCCCTTGCCCTTGGGCAGTGAAACCCATGGCTTTGATCCCTTACCAAGGGTGAAAACATTTCCCAAACGTGTTGCAAATGCATGGCCAGTGGCATCCTCCACATGGATGGTTTCAAAACTTCCCTTATGCTTCTCCCTGCTCTTGATGATGCCTACACGGCCCCTGTTTCTACCACCAGTCACCATGACGACATTGCCCACATCAAACTTGATGAAGTCAACAATTTTGTTGGTTTCAAGGTCAAGTTTGATGGTGTCATTAGCTCGAATAAGTGGATCTGGATAGCGGATTGTGCGTCCATCAGGTGTTGAGGTAAGGGATACCCTTTTGCCCAAATTGAACAGACCGAACCTTGCATAGTTTAAACTGGCAGAAAACAAATAGCACATTTGTCATCACCTGAAAAGCAGCTATTAGAGCTCAAATAAATTCAAGGGAAATGGTGGGGAGACCAACTAGGACCTTAGCCTCCTCATCCTTAACAGTGTGGAGACGGAAACGACCCTTAGTGTCATAAAGGAGTCGAAAGTTTTCATTTGTTTTTGGAATTGACACCACATCTAAACAAAAAACAGAGAACCAGTAGTCAGACACCAAAAACTATTGAAAGGATAATGCTAGGAACTCAAATCTAAAAACTTAAAATAGCTACAAGAGTTAGACAAAGTAAAATATCAAAACACATACCCATGAAACCAGCAGGATAGGTCTTGTCAGTCCTGACCTTACCATCGACCAAAATATGCCCTTGCATCATGATTGATATTACCTCACGGTAGGTAAGGGCATACTTCAACTTATTTCTTAGAATAAGGATCAACGGCAAGCATTCTCTCGACTTGTGTGGGCCAGATGATGGCTTGGGGGCCTATAAAGAAAGGATTTAAAAACAAACTGTCAGTGAGCGTTTAGCACATCCACCATGTAGAACATCACCAGGTATTTAAATATTATACGTACAAATGCACCGCCAAGCTTGTCAAGCATCCAATGCTTTGGGGCATTGAGCCCCTTTAAATGTTTCTTCAACCCTCTTGCCTGAAAGAAGAGAAACACAATCATAACACATACAAAAAGAAAAACAAGCAACTGGCATTTTTGGAATAGAATATGTGGTACTCTCGTATGGAGTGTCACAGGCAACTTAGTCATCCTAATATATATTCAAAAAGAAATATGTGAGGCAAGAAAATTGCATGAAGAAGAAACTAGGTCTGTTCTTTCAACTGCGTAAGACTCATCAAGCTTAAAATATATATGTAATACAGCATAAAACCATCATTTTCGCAAAAAATCAAACAACACAAAAGGCACAATAACAGGAATCTAGAAAAAATTTGCACAAACACTTAAAAACAACAGCAACAGTGATTATCAGATTGACACCTTGTTCCAGCCATGTCCGAGACAACTAGATGAAACCCTTTCCTCCATTTGGTCAATCATATGCTAGTTCATTTTCTGGCCTTTAGCTTTTCCAAATCTTTCCTCACAATTCCAACCTTTTTATACTCCTCGTTGATCCACAACATTTAATACCTAGTAGAGTTAATTGCCTACATATTCTTGAACTATGGCAATAATTACTTGCATACCCCACATTTTCAAATTACTACATGATTAATCACCGAAATTACCCACATTCAAGCCTTCACCTTTTAACCCCCCATACCTCTGTAATGTTTCATTCGTGGATGCGAAAAAACAAGCTTGAGACAGAGCTCCCCGATGATTCACAGGGATGACTACCATCACCGGAAAGACAAACCTCTCAGCTGATTTATATGTGCTTCCGTTAAAAGGAGCTAAATGAGAAAAAAATAAAACTTATGTAACTATGAAATTCTTAATATAAAAGAAAGTGGTCAACTGTACGTCCATTTAAGCCCTTAAAGAGTATGCAACCTCCACAAACAATAATGATCATACATAGGTATCAACTTATCACCAAGCAGTATCAATTCAAAACAAAAAGAATGACGCATAGCAAAAGTTGAACCATAACATAGAGAACTTGAGATCATTGTGAAAATCAAGAAAGCAAATACAATTGCTTCTCGATCATTAACGACCTAATATAATTTGTAAACACAAGTAATTAGCCTGGCTATAGCGCTTGAAATGGTTTCAATGCTTAAAAATTAGTAAGCTGTTCGAATTAAGTAAACAAGGATTCTTTCATCTGATTAAGAAAGATAAAACGGTTTAACCGGCACGAAGGACAATACCACTCCATAATCATCCGAATGCAAATAAATGGGGATACAGAAAGCTTACATGAAGCTATACTACTTCGTCCGCACACACGAGCTATATCCGTGACAGAGTGTAAAACACATAAACATTCTATTGGGAACTCAGAAACATAAGAAGATTCGATATTTCCAGGAAAAACATTGAAAAGGAGAAAGGATAAAGATTCATTTGCCCGTTGGAATGGAGATAACCAGATTAAAAAGATCTATAGAAAGTTTACCAAGAAGAATTGATGGAATAAGGAAGGTGGAATGCAGAAATAGAATACTGTAGAAGAGACTCACCATTTTTTCACCGGTCTATAGCTTCTCGACCGCGTAAGGCGAAGAGCCTTGCCTTTCTTGTGCAGATGAAGCAAGAGAAGTAAAATCCTTGCAGCGGAGGTTTTTCTATAGTAGAAGCTGTAGGCTACAGAACCATGACGAAATTACGAAAGTAACCCTCAGTCATTACATAATAACCTTTATTGCAACTTCATGATAAACATGTTCATAGTTTGCGCGGTTGTTTACGCTCCCTGATGGCCAATGCGGAGGCCATCTCTGTGTCAACGCTCTTTATTCTCCAGCCAACTCTTTTCTACTCTCTCCAAATTCGATCGCTCAGATCATCCAACACTGTCCCTGCTACAGTGCTGCAAATGTTTCAAAGCATTCCAAGCAATCCATGGTCAACTTCTTCGCAGCGGCGAATTCACAAACACCTACCTTGCAACCAAGATGCTCGAATATTGTGCAGTCTCTGCCAGAAACATGGGCTACTCTCTGATCATATTCACCACAATCGACTTTCCGAATGCGTATACATGGACTACGATGATTAGAGGCTACGTTGAGATCAAATTCCCAGAAAAGGCAATCGAATTCTACAACCGTATGAGGTCAGAAGGCATTAATCCCAACAAGTTCACATTTATTTTCATTCTTAAGGCGTATTCCTTAATTCCCGCTAACTCGGAAGGAAGAACTGTTCACGGGAAGATTTTAAAAGCCGGGTTTCAGTTTGATATATTCATCCGTACCGCACTTATTCAATTATACTGCAAATGTGGGGATTTAGGGTCTGGACTTCTGTTGTTCGATGAAGTTTCTTGCAAGAACGTTGTAACTTGGAATACGATGTTGGCTGGAAGTTTTAACTGTGGTGAGATTGAGACTGCAGAGAAATTGTTCAGCATGATTCCAGAGAGAAATGTGGCTTCTTGGAATGCTGCTATTACTGGGTATTCTAAGTGGGGTCTTCTGGAGACTGCGCGGTCAATGTTTGACGGGATGCCTGAACGAGATTTGCTGTCTTGGAGTGCTATGATAGCTGGCTATGCTCAAAGCAGAAGGGCCACAGAGGCGATAGAACTCTTTCAAAAAATGTTGCATGTAGGATTTCGGCCAGATGGTATCACTATGGTGAGCGTGCTCTTGGCCTGCTCTCATATTGGGGCTTTAGACATGGGCAAGTGGATTCATGCTTATGTGGATAAGAACAAACTTAGGCATGACGTTGTGTTGGGCACTGCTCTTGTTGATATGTATGCAAAGTCTGGGTGCATAGACATAGCCCTCCAGGTGTTCTACTCTATGGCACAGAGAAATGTCTTATCTTGGAATGCTATCATATGTGGGCTCGCCATGCATGGCTATGGGCATCAGGCACTGCAGCTTTTCACTCAGATGGAACAAGAACACATCCAACCTAATGACATAACCTTCGTTGGTGTTTTAAGTGCTTGTAGTCATATAGGATTGGTGGAAGAGGGCCAGCGGCACTTTTATCGAATGAAGAAAAAATATAGAATTGTTCCAAAGATTGAACATTATGGTTGTATGGTTGATGTTCTTGGTCGTGCAGGTCTCATAGAAGAGGCTAAACAGCTTGTCAAGAGTATGCCTATGGAACCTAACGTTGTTGTTTGGGGGTCTTTGCTGCATGCTTGCATTATCCATGGGGATATCCATGAAGGGGAACATGTGGGCAAACGTCTTTTAAAATTATCACCAGGAGATGGAGGATATTATGCGATCCTATCAAATATTTATGCTCTGAATGGGCGTTGGGATGAAGTTGCAAAGATGCGAAATGGGATGAGAGAGAGAAGACTAGAAAAGATGCCTGGCTGCACCTCCATTGAAGTCGACAGTGTGATCCATGAATTCGTTGCCAATAACAAGAAACACCCAAATTGGCACAAGATCTCTGAGACTTTATGTAGACTCACTATCATCCTAAAGGATGAAGGTTATGTGCCAAATCATCTATTAAATCTGTATCATATAGATGACAAACATATACCGTAAAGAGACTTTGCAGTCAATTGTTGTATTCGTTCATTATTCATCAGTAAAAGTGTTTCCAAGTAACCATTGATTGTGAATGTATATGTGCATCTGGACCACATTCTTCTCTCCTTACTGAAGTATAAGGCTTTTAAGATTTATATAGATCAAGTTGGAGGAGCATTTCCAAGAAAATGTTGAAGGTCCAAACTGTCCAGCAGGCAACTCTGGTGTTTCTATCTACTCTGGTCAACAAATGACGAACACTATATTCTTGCATATATTTAGTTATCCAAGAAGAATGTTAGTCTATGTTTCTGAAATAAGAGAGAGAAAAGGAAGCTTGGGAAATAATTGAGAGCTGCTGCAAGAAAGAAGACAGCTTGATTAAGGGTCAGGTTCTATTCCCTCATCTCTCTTTCATATAATCACTGAAGTGTCAGTTGTGAAAATTACAAGCACGCCTCTTTCTATGTATACTATATGCATAAAATAACACATAATGAGATAAGTACCCCAAGAGAGAGAAGGCCTAATATACGAAATTACCCACAAGTAAGCCCTAGCTTATTAAGAAAAGATTAAAATTCTCTTTTCTTGAAAACCTTGGTGAAGGAATATTGAGGTGGCCTGCAGATCTAACAGATGGACTTGAAATCTCTCACTCATAATATCATTTTTAATAAAGTGATATGATCAACTTATCGGAAGGTATCCCTTGTAGGCACATTCTTATCGCTTTAAGAAATGACTATATTGATTAACTTCCTAAGCATTACATCACGAAGAGATGGAAACAAATTATAACTGTTAGTTCGGATCATAGTAGTTGTGAATTTTAGGGTGAAGTAGTGCCCTTAACACCTAATAGAAACAGCGAGTTGGGACTTATTTGGACAGATTGCTTGCATATAATAAATTATTCTAATGAAGTATATGTTTTCGCAAAAGAAAAAATAGTTAACCTTCACTAGCAGTTACTGGAGTTCCAATTACCTGAACTAGTGGAAAATGAATTTGGGAAGGAGAAAAGTAAAGGTAATCATTCATTCTATCCTCCTGAGATTTCGAAAACAAAAGGTTGTGGTAAGAGATTGAAGGGAGGTAAAGAGAAGGGAATAGAAGAGGCTTCTCGAATCAAAAGGTTGTGTCATGGTTGCAATGAGCTAGCACACCATGATAAACAAAGTTGTCCTAAGTTGAAGAAAAAGTAATTAATTACTTATTTAGTTATGTTTGCAATAATTTATTTTGTATTCTTATGTACTTGTTCAATAGGTTTGTTTCGTCTCTTTATTTTTTTTAAAAATGAAACATCTATAGCAATAGAGGGGCATCCCTTGCATGAATCTCAAACTTCAACAACAAATGTAAACAATAGCGAGTTTTTAAGTTATTCTTATTTGAATGGTTATTTGGGGATTTTAAGCTTATATTTTTTGGCATGGTGATACATGAATCAGAAAAGTTAATATTAGCTGTAATTATTTTGCAAAATTCAAAAAATTGTGAGCTGCTTCAAGGGAAATTCTACACAAATTGATATTTCAAAGTATGAGTATGGCGGGCATACATTGATCTTTTAGATAGATGATGTTTTGCACAAATTGATTCATAGATGTTGAAGAACATAGGGTTAGTTATTAGAAGTTTCGTGGATAAAAAATCTGTCAAGTTTTGAAGCACATTATTCTTTATCGTGCGTACTACTAAATTCTCTTTAGCTATGAATTATAACATAAAAATGTGTTTTTGTAGTTTTCGATGTAATACCCTTATGTGGTTTAAATAGATGTAATTTGAGCACTGTAATTTCATATATAATTTGAGCATTAGAATTTCAAAACTTGTCATTTCAGATGTATCTTTGGACTTGATTCAAAGAGTTTCAAACAAATGCACTAATTGGACTGATCCAAACAAATTTAACTTGTATATATGCCAAGAATAAGAATAATGATAATGATTGATTCAGGAAGAAGAATATGATTACACAACTTTTCATTGTTTTTAAAAATTAATATTTTGCTATGTTGGTAGAAGAGGTAGCCTTCAAAACCAAGATGTCATCATCTATAGAATCTTCCATCTTGGACTACCTTGCACTGACAAAACAAATTTTTGTACCATAGTAAACAAAGTTATGCAATATACGTTTTTTTAATGAACACACTTAGGACAATAACACATTGAACAACAACTAATCAGTTCTCAGACATTTCTCTTAATTGCCAACTTCTATATTTGTATCAGGCTTTCGAAAATCTCACTTTGAAATGATGTGGGAGTAATACTCTCAAAATTGTCATACTTGTTATCATTCTTCACCCAATATGCCTTGTTGCATTGAACCAATTCATTTAGATGTAGCCACTATTCCAAATTCTCACGAAGCTATAAAAAGCAAAAATCAATGAGATAGATAAATTCTCACTAGTCTTTAGAAGTCATCTATGTCAAAATCCTTGTAAATAACTTCGCTTTGGAGGTTGAACAATGGAAATACAAGAAACAATTAGTAAAAAAAAAAATTATGGCTAAAAGATCAAAAAAATATCAACAAATGGTTGACCAAGAAAAGTAGAGAGTTTAGTACATAATAAGAGTAATGTGACTCTATTGGGATTTGAACCCAAATCTTCAATTGCCCGGTGTCATACCATTAGGCCACAAAGTCTTCTCAATAAAATGGAAACAAAACAACTAGTCTATATACACACAACCACCTCAAGGCCTACATACTCATCCCTAGGGCCTGCAATATCATCAGCCACATTTGTATCACTTGACTCACCTTTGCTTTCTAAAAGTACTTGTTTTGATTTTTTGTAACCTGTTTGTGAATTTTCTATCAATTGTTTTTTACAACATAAATATCAAAGTTCAATAGTCTCATGATTAATCTCACTGAGAAGTTGACTAAATTCCTTTGTCAGTAGTAGTGTCTACTACAAAATTTAAAAGACGATGAGAAAATTATTCTCATAGCCATTAGCATGTACAATGGATTGCAGTAGGTCAACCCTCCACACGCCACCCACAATGAACTTTATCTGCAAATATAAAACATTATAAAGGGTCTCAATACAATGATGTGCAAAGGAAAACATTATGACTGAAACCAAATGTAAAAATAACTCAAAATGGAACCCAGATTCTCCAATTAAATTGGTGCCTCACAAAATCTTTAATGACTCACTCTTCCATGACCAAAATCATGGATTATCCAATAAATAAACAAAACGTAGGAGGAAGGATAGGATTCAACTATAGAGAAACACATTTGAGATAAATACATTAATTATGCATCTCCGTTACTTATCACAATACCCTAAAAATGTTTTATGCATTGTGGATCACCTAAATGGACTTTCTAGGAAGTCCATTTTATTTTCCGAAATCCTTCTCTTTGTGGTGTTTAGGTTGTTCTTACGGTTTGATCAGTTTTAAATATACAAAAACCAACCAATGTCTACCTAGCTCTCATTCTCAGAGCTTTCACTCCCTCCATGTCAAGTTCTTGGATAATATAGTCAAGGAACAAAATAGCAAAGAAAGAAAAAAGGGTCCCATCACTAAATTAATGGTAAGAACCAATAATATAAAAATATAAAAATTAAACAAATTAAGAAGTTGAAGCTTTGATCATTCACGAGTCACTGTAAAAACGTGAGCAATGGAGATTATTGAAGCTCAACACACACAAATGATCACAAGAACTTCTAATTGCTCGTTCAACATTCAATCATACTCCAAAGACAAGTGATTATGGGTGATGTACAATATCATCTATAAGGAACATCAATTTCCTACTGGTCCCAATAAGAATAAATGAAATATTCAAAATGTAAAAAAAAAAAAATGCACTTGAGAAAATAATCAAGATTTAAGCAGACAAAGCAATAGCCAAATAATCTTCCTATTCTCTAACAAATCTTTGCAAAAAAAAAAAAAAAATTGATAAGGTGCAAGTTTGATTAAGCTTGGTTCATACCTTGCAATAGAATGGCAACCAAATGGTAACGGCATCACCGGAGATGGCGATGGAGACTCTGACATAAGCTTTGGTGGAAGAGGAAAGACATAATCAAAGAACGAAGAAAGGATCAGGCACTACAGGGAATAAGTGGTGATGGTGAGGAAGAGGAGATTGGATGATGGCAAGGCTTGGCAGAAGTGAATGAGCCAAGGCAAGGCTGCGGGGCTTAGGCGACGGGAACAACGTATGTGGATGGGAATGGGCCGAGCGAGAAATGAGAAGAGAGAGAAAGAGGGGGGAGTTGGGAGAAAGGGGAGCAACCTTTCACCTCCACCGTTGATGAATATTAGACGATCCGGATTTAATTTTTGTATAGTTCGTAAGATAGCCATTTCATACCTGATCAAGCCCCGTATAGTATATATTCTATATATATATACAAAAAGCTACTTAATAATGTCCCCTGCCACCACTGCCATCAATCATCTCTATAATACTCGTAGCTAGGGGTGGCATGGAGCCGAGCCGAGCCCGAACCTGCCTATGTTCGAGTCGAGCTTCAAGCTGAACCTCGTCTCGAGCCTAAAATTGTTATAGAGCTTGAGCTTCAACATACATTTAAAAAATTTCAAAATAAAATAAAATATATATCTATATATAGAGAGAGAGAGAGAATTTTGTATAAAATTTACATAAAATTGGGCATAACCTATATATATATATATATATATAATACATGTATAAGATTGGGCATGACTTCTACTTAAAATTGAGCATAATCTATGTATATAATACTTATATAAAATTTGGCATGACCTCTACTTAAAATTGAACATAATCTATATACATAATACATGCATAAACACTCCATAAATACTCCATAAAATTGTCCATACATTCCATAAACACTCCATAAAATTATTTATACACTCCATAAAATAATCTAAACACTCCATACATTGCATAACATTATGAATAAACTCCATACAATAATCAAACACAACAAAATTAAATGAAATATCAATATCAATTTACAATCACCCAAGTACAAACTATAAATCCTTTAAATAAAATCTTATTGCTATTAGTGACTTATTAGAAAATTATAAGAAATATTTTAAATTTTTCTTAGAAAGTTAAATAGACCTCTTATTGCCTCTTCTAGGGAAATAAATAAAAACTGATAATCAATCTAATATATTATTATACTTATCGATACATTTTTAATCAAATAAAATGTCAAACACAAAATTGCATCATGCTAAAAGTATTACAACATCAACTGTTAAATACTTATTAGAAAATTTTCTATACAGTTTTCTACCCCATCTTGGCAGGAAAATCTTACTTAGAAAATTATATGATTTTTTAATAAGAATTTTTAATTAGAAAAATATTTACAAAAACATGATATACTAATAGTTCATTGAAACTTATTTCTATAAAATGTATTTTTAATTTGTTCAAGAGCTATGAGGAAGGAGAGTTTAAGGATTTTTTTTTTTTTGTTACTTTATGATCTCGCACATGTGAAATCATCTTCGCGCGGGGGAGGGGGGAGATTATTTCTCCCCTAATTTCTCCCCTGAACTTACTGGTTTTGGTTTTCCATCGAGACAACGCGGAGGGAAAGGGGTTACGGCGCAGGGGAGGACCTGTCGTTGGGGATGACGACTGCAATGGCAGTGGCGGCGGCGACGGTGACGGAAGCGGCAGTATCGAAAACAAAAGCGTCGGCGAGGAGAGGAAGAAATCGAACAAACGGACATAGAGGCGGTTGTCGATGGCGATAGAGGCGGCGACAATAGCCAACGGAAGGGGCTCGACGGTGATGAGGGGAGGAAAAAATCCCCCCCCCCCCCCCCTCCCCCGTCGCTCCCGATCCCGACTCACCTCGAGCCGCCTCGTGACCTGACGAACCGAACCTGACTTCGGTCGAGCTTGGCTCATTAATTTAAACAATCCGATTTCGGAAATCAAGCTCGGCTCGAGCTCGAGAAATAATGAATCGAACCGAGCCAGCACCGAGCCAAACTAGAGCCCGCTCGGTTAGAAACCACCCTACTCCTAGCGTCTAACTTTGACTTTATTCTCTGAACATTCACGTACCTCAGTATTTTACCATTTTTCCGGTGGATGAAGAGAAAGAAAGCAAAAGCCTTTTCAGGTCAGCTTGCATAATGGACGGACAGGCTTATCTTTTTGTAATATTTGGCACAGTACAGAGACAAAAAGCGTCTTCCATGATAAGAAAAGACTCAACCCAACCTTCCCATTTCTGAATTATAACAAAGTTCCTCCCTTTTCTTTTCCTTTCAACTTTCCTTTATTGAGTAATTGTATCCGCATTATGCTCAGGAACCCTACCCATTTGATCCGGGCGAGATTGCCTTTGCTGTCAATGATTCTCCAGATGAGTCGATCTTCTGCTCTTTTCATTGGTGTCCATGCTGATTTGATTGTGAAGTTCAGAGAGAAATTTGGATGAACCAGTCAGTTTTTATGAAAAAGATGGCCACCTTCCACAAGAATCGAATATGAGGAGAGATATTACCTTTTCTATGCCAAAATGTTGTTTGATCCTTCGGAGTAAAAGTTGCTTGCTACCTCATGGCATTTTAACAACAGTTGATGGACATTCCTGTTCTCGTCTTATATGCTCCTATGCTCCACGTATTTTCTAGAGAAAGAAGAGTAATTACAGTTGGAGAGCATGAAAGAAAGGAGAGAAGAAGAATGGAAGGGAAAAACCTATGAGGATCATAGTGAGGATGCCATTATAGATCCTCCCTTTTTATATATACTCATATATTATCTAGGGGAGATTACCAGCAAGATATTAAAACTAGAATAAATAACTTTCAGCTTAAATAGAATAAACCCATATTTTCCTACGCTCCTCTTAAAGCTAGGGAGAATACATCAAACATTCCTAACTTATTACATAAAGAGGAAAAACTGGTCCTACAAAGAGCCTGGCGAAGAAATCTCCGAGTTGATTATCAGGTATGACCAAAGGAGTTGTAATCTTTCATCTAATTAATGATAACTTCACATATGAAATGATAATCAACTTCAATGTGTTTTTATCCACTAATAAAACATCAAGTTTTTCATTGTTTTGTTGTCACAAGCCATGACCATTTGCTTAATAAATGGAAAACCAAACTTTGTGATCAAAGATTCAACTCATATCTTCTCACATGCGATAAACGCCATAACCCTATACTATGCTAATTTCGCACTCAACCTAGCCACTACTAGTGGCTTCTTACTTCTCTATGTCACCAAATTTCTCCCAAGAAATATACAAGAGAGAGAGAGAGATAGATAGATTATAGTATAGATTAAGCTCCTGACTAAATTGATAATACCTTATCTCCCAATATTTGAGATATGTCTACAATGAATTCAATATGATACTAGTATTTCTCTTGTTGGTCTCATGCAATCACTACCTATTCTTGAGCATCTCTAGGAAGACATCTTCGTGGATTCCATAGAAGGGTTGCCACTATTTTATGGCAAGATTGTTATCTTAGTGGTGGATGATCGATGAAGCAAATATGCCCAGTTTTGTGCTCTTGCTCATCGTTTTTTCCACACGTCAAGTGGCTAAGGCCTTCATTCATAATGTGGCCAAATATCATGGTATGTCTAGGTCTATTATTTCTATATGTAACTCTTTTTTTCTAAGCTCCCTTTATAAGAAACTCTTCTATTTGTAATGCATAATCTTAAAAATGAGCATAGCCTATCACTCTCAAATCAATTGGCAAATTGAAGTTATTGATCATTGCTTAGAGACTTATTTGTGCGGCCAGCTTTGTGGGTGACAAACCAAAGGAGTGGTTGAAGTTACTCTAATGGGTTGAGAATTCCTACAACACCTCTTATCTCTCTTTAGTAAAGACCTCTCGCTTTTCGGTACTTCATGGCCGACCCTCTTCAAGATTTATCAACCTGTGTGTTGGGTGCCACTAGAGCTACAACATTGGAAGCATGATGATAGCTCCTCTCTCTTCTCTAGTGAGAGAGGACTGCCTGCATACCAAATAAGAAAGGGAGAAGAGTAGGACTGATTGGCTGGGGAAGGGTATCCCTCCCTTCTAATTGTCATGAATATGGAAAGAGGAGATGGGGCACAGTCCTCCTACCCCTCTTGTAAGGTAAGGAGAGGGTGGTTTTGGCACCAGGGGAGGGGAACCCTTGTTGGTGCCGAAAATTGGGAGGGAACCACAAAACCAGACCTGGGCAATCAGATTTTAGGGTTTTTCCGAGTTTTTTAAACAATATGAGACGAACACGGGGCGGGCACTGGTTGAACTCAACTGGTCCAGTGTGTTCCAGTGCAATAACAGATAAGAAAAACGTCATGTCGAGACTGATTTGGTCGTCTGTACATGACGCGTGTGACCCACCAATTGATTAATAGTTGACAATAACAGAAGGGAAAGCTGATTATACACAGGAAGCACCGGTCCTAAACCGCCTTCCGTTTCAAACACTCGAACGCGACCATCATTAACCCAAAGAGGAATCTGGCCAATGCCACTGCAGGATCGGCTGAAGTCATTGTAGGCCTCTTTTGGTCTGAACTTCACGTTGGTTTCTGCGTCTGCTGCACTAATTACCATCTGCAGGTTTTTAACGTCGGTCTGTGTACAGGGAGAGGGAGAGAGGTAAAGCGTTAAATGGAAGCCTTCTTTGTGTACACATGTTTCGTCTTCTTCCTTTTGTGAACAAAAAGCTGCGTGGATCCATGGCGCATGCGCCTTTATTTGAAAAGTTCCTCTTTCACTTTCTTGACTCTTTTTGTCTTTGACACACTTATTATCCTTGAGAGGCTCCTTAGGGCACTCGAAGACCTCGAAATCCTCCCTCGGTAGTTGACAGAAGGTCCTCTCCGAGAAGATAGATGGTGCTTCTGACACTGAGGAAAATGAGCTCTGAGAACAAGAAACCAGCTGATTCGTTCAATTCAGATAAGAACTGTTAAGGGGTAGGGACGGAGAAGGGGCCGCATGGCTTCTGCGCCCCAAAGTCGACCAATGCAGAATGCTCGCACTGGCCTCGCATTATCAGCCTTCAAGTGGATAATGGCGGGCATCATCATGTTGGAATCAAACGTGCTCCACCTAAGACACAGAGAAGATGAAGAAAGCCGTGCTGGGTGCTCCACCATACCTTTCCTACTAAAGCAATTTTGTCCCAGTTGGGAATAACTTTACGCACCAGTGATTTCTTCAGAGGCCGAGAGCTTAGAAGGGGAACAAATCACTCTTCCTGGAAATGCCAGCGTCATTTGCCTCTAATTCATTGATGCAGGTTTGAAGGTTCCATGCAATTGCCAACCTCATTAATGGTGAAATATATCTTTCAAGTGGATAAAGAAAACTATAGCTAAGTTCGATTTTCTTCAGCAAGGAACTGCAGAAAGGAATCACAAAGACGAAAGAGCCTCGACTGTTGGAAGTCAGTGGAGTCGTCTTCTTTATGGGCATCTAGGGTCCTTTTATCCATAACTGTGATTGGAGATCTTTGCTTCTCTTCTGTCTTATTTCTTCCAGTCCACACAGTTCAAAAGCTGGGGTTCAAGTCCCCCAAAGCTTTCTTACTCCTCTATCTATTGCAGTCAGAGTCCTCATTACAGAAGATCCAAGAAATCCATTAATGCTGTTTAGTATCTCAATTAACTGTGCGTAAACTTTTACCGATTTGCCATTTCCACGTTTCCTGAAAGCTCAGAACGTATTTGATCAGTTTCCCTCAGGACTCAGATAACCAGTCGACACAAACTGTAACTAGTCACCTCGTGCAACAAATAACCAGTCGATTAGTCCTCTTCAAAGCATCTTAATGAACTGAGAGCAACAACCCATTAGTAGAAGTCAGTTCTCGATTCCTTCAGTTAGAGTGATGCGTTCGCGTCAATCTATAACATGGAGAGTCGCCATTATCGCATATAATGGGAGCATCGATGCCTTGATTTCCATAGTACAACAGATCCCATTTCCATCTTCTCTCAAGAAGATGCAAAATCATATGATTGTTTAAGCATAAATTTTACAGATTTTATTTTTTGATAATGTAGCCTTGTTTATGAAATCCTTTAATTTTTCTAAAAAATTTAAAGGCACTGCTGCTTACACCCTCAACAGGCGTAGAACAAGCACTTCTGGCTGTCAATTTCGATTGGTTTGAAAGCAGAAGCTAATTAAGAAACTGTAATTCCTTTTATGTCGTCGTGGTAGAAGTAGATACTGTGATGATTCTTAAGGTGTGTTTGTTTGTGCTAATAGAAAATTTTAAGAAAAAATGTTCTAAAAAAATAACAATTGTGCCATTTTTGGGGAGGAAAATATTTTCCTTTTGTTTCTTCTTGATTCCTCTTACTTTTAGGGTCTGTTTGGTACCCATGGAAAATAAATGAAAATGGGAGAGAAAATTAATTTTTATTATTTGGTAGTAAATAATCATTAAGAGAAAATAAAATAAGAGATAATAAAATTTCTCTCACAAAATAATGGAGTTTTGGGAGAAAATAAAAGAAATAGAAACTTGACAAAAAAAATTAATCGTCAAAATTTTAAAATATTTTTTTTTTTCATTTTCCACATGTATCCAAACAAGAAAGACTACATTTCGCTATTGTACAAACACAAGGAAACTGCGTATAGGGAATTTTGTCATATTCAATAAAAATGATTTTCTTGTCGTTTAATTTTCTTTTGGTAATAGAAATGATCGCCAAATCGAAAGTAGATCCACATTGGAGGCCTCATGTTATGGTCTTGGGTAAGTACTTGGTTTTCCGCTACTTACCAAACCGGTCTTTTGGGTAGTATTAACTAGGTGTATAACAAATATGATAAAATAATCCCGGATTTTCGCCGGGACCTAATCAAAGGATCCAAAGTACCTTTTAGCTTCGATCAATTATTTTTGAATTGGCCCAATTCACTTAACCAGTGACAGCACGGTGCAAGTAGTAGAATTAGCCAAAAAAAAATCATATGTGCTTCTATGTACAATCTTGGGCGTGGATAGATTCCATTTAAGTGGGCTAGGTGATTGATTGGGCCCAGAAGATTCTTTGCCCAATTTTGCTCCTGCCAGTTTTGACTAGGTCTAATTAACGAGATCCATCGGCCAATACGAATGGGCCAACCTTTCTTCAAAGAATCTGGCCAGGTCAAAACTGGTTTTTGTCGACGGACTTTTAACCCTGTGTAAGCATTATATAAAGAGCTGCGCCGAGCTTCAAACCATTATTCTAACCGGTTGTCGTCCCTTAACGCAACCACCGTTGCCGTGGTGTGGGGCGCAGTCGTGTTGCTTTCTTTCAGTGTCGGAGAGAGAAGAGAGTGCTTTTCGGGTGCAATGGACGGGAAGAAATTGGAGTACAAAGGAGAGGAAGCCCTCAAGGAATTGGAGAAGATGACTGAGAACGCTGATGAGGTCCAAGAAAACATTCTCATGGAGATTTTAAGCAGAAATAGAGACACCGAGTACTTGAACAAGTTTCTCGGTGGATCGACAGACACTTGGGTATTTAAACGCCGCGTTCCAGTCATTACTTACTCAGAAATCCACCCCTACATACAGAAGATCTCTAATGGTGAAGATTCAGCTCTTATATCAGGTCACCCGATCACAGAGATGTTGATCAGGTTCCTCTCCCTGTCTCTGTTTCTCTAAATAGATTTCTTTATCAAATCACTGAGCTTTGCAGACAGGATAGTATCCCATGTTGTTATCAATGCAAATTCGTATGTTCGTGGCTTGAGTACTGAAAGCTGATGAAATGTTTGTTGATAGTTCTGGGACTTCCGGTGGAGAGCCGAGGCTGATGCCATCAATAGCAGAAGATCTGGACCGCCGGACATATCTTTACAACCTTATCATTCCGATCATGAACCAGTAAGGACGGAAAATGTACTAGAAAAGGGGATGCCTCTCTGCTCTCCAAAGTGGGACACACGAAAAGCATCCCCACTAGCTCGCCTCGTAGCTTCCATTGTCTTCCACTGTTTCTATTTTCATGCAAAGAGAGTCGAGGGAGAGATTTTTTTCGTTGGTGGAAGATGCCGTGTAACGCAAAGGCTCACCGTTTCTGTTTTCTGCTACCTATACAGCCAACAGATGACAAATCGCCTTTTTTCTTTCTGATTTTCTTTCTTTCTTCCCTCTTCGACCGCTAGTTTGATTTCGTTTTGATTTTCTGGAAATTTCCAGGTACGTACCTGGTCTGGACGAGGGGAAGGCCATGTATCTGTACTTTGCCAAGGCAGAAATGTCGACGCCCTCCGGCCTGCCAGCTCGCCCGGTCCTCACAAGCTACTACAAGAGCAAGCACTTCAAGTGTCGTTCCAGAGACCCTTTCAACGACTTAACCAGCCCCGATCAGGCCATCCTCTGCACTGACAGCCGCCAGAGCATGTACTGCCAGCTTCTCGCAGGCCTCGTTCACCGAAAGCAGGTTCTCCGTCTTGGAGCCGTCTTTGCGTCCGCTTTTCTCCGGGCCATTACTTTCCTCGAACGCGACTGGACCTATTTCTGCGATGACATTCGATCCGGACAGCTAGACTCCTCCATCACCGACCACAGCTGCCGGTCCGCCATGTCCGACTACTTGACCTCCCCAAATCCCGATCTCGCCGACGAGATTGAGGCCATCTGCGATCGCGTGTCCTGGAATGGGATATTGGGGCAACTGTGGCCCAGGGCTCAGTATGTCGAGGTGGTAGTGACGGGATCCATGTCGCAATACATCACGGCTCTTGAATTCTACACCGACGGAAAGCTGCCATTGGTGTGCACCATGTACGCATCCTCCGAATGCTACTTCGGAGTGAACCTGAAGCCTTTATCCAGTCCTTCGGAAGTGGCCTATACTCTGCTGCCAAACATGGCCTACTTCGAGTTCATAGAGCTGGAGAACGGTGCCCATTCTCACGACAATCAAGACGAAGAGGTTTCCAAAGATAGGCTCGTAAGCTTGGTAAACGTCAAGCTCGGCCGCTACTATGAGCTCGTTGCCACCACCTTCGCCGGTAATTAAGCCTTCTATTCTGGAAAAAACAAATGCCTTACCACAGCAAGCAAGCTCTCACACGGTTCCATACGACAAAAACTAATCCGCGTCCCCGTCGATTTCTGCCTGTGCAGGTCTGTACAGGTATCGCATCGGCGACGTGCTCCAGGTGGTGGGTTTCCACAATAGGGCCCCTCAATTCCGATTCATCTGCCGCCGCAACGTTATCCTAAGCATCGACAATGACAAGACCAACGAAGAAGACCTCCACAAGAGCATCTCCACGGCCAAGAAACTCTTGGAACCTTACAACGTCCTCCTTGCAGAGTACACGAGCTACGCAGACACCTCCACTGTACCGGGACACTACGTACTCTTCTGGGAGATCGTTTCTACTTCCATGGATGTTGCGGTCCCTCTGGAGCCACAGATACTAGAGGAGTGTTGTGCAGCTGTAGAGGAAAATCTTGACTACGTCTACAGACGGTGCCGTGCGTTCGATAACTCCATCGGCCCTTTGGAAATACGTCTGGTTGAGCAAGGCACTTTTGAGGGATTGATGGATCTGGTCATCACCCAGGGGGGTTCCATTAACCAGTATAAGGCGCCGAGGTGCATCAAGTGCTCCTCTGCATTAGCTTTGCTCGAGTCTAGGGTTACCGCCTGCTTCTACAGTCCAAGGGATCCCACTTGGATTCCGTAACAAGCAACGTTCAGGGATGAACTATCTGAACATTTTTCTCCAGAACAACGCTACAATGGGTCCGACAGCTCTTTTCTTTAGGAACTCCTGTCAATCTACTGTAGTTTTCTTTCAAGAAGAGAAGGGCTAGTATTTAATCGACTCTTTTGATACAAAAAACTCCCATTAAAGCCTAAAAGAAAACTTAGGTAAATTTGAACTGTTGAGTTAAAGATAGGATAAACTCGTTTAATTAATACTCAAATTTAATTACAAGACCTAATTAAGTTCTTCTAAGCCTAATGAGTGAAACTATTTTAGTCATTAAGAGACTTTACTTAGTCCAAATTTAAATATCTATTTTAATTTAATTTATTTTTTATGACTAAGACATTTTAGCATGATAAATTAATTAATATTTAATTTATGCCATGTAAATTAATGCTTGTCTCAAATTACTTATCTATGATTATTTATATATGTGATGTCATGTGATTAATAGGCATGTAATAGAACTTTCAAGATTTCTTATAACACAGAAAAAGCAATCGAATTCATAGCCATGTGTGTTCAAGAAGAAGGTAGAATTGATTGAGGAACTAAGTGAAAGTGCACATTTAGTGGCGGACAGCGAGAAGAAAAGAACAAGCAAACTATTAAACGAAAGGGAAGAGGATTGTAACTCTTGTCCATTTCTTATTTCACAAAGTATTGTGATACTAGGTCTACAAAAGTTAGTAGGAGTCAAGTCTATTTTGGTATTACAAAGGTAGAGGAGGCATGCTCATTTGTATTTTTTTTTTTTTATTAATTTGGTATTAGTTAGGCATGTTAGTAGACCTTTGTCCTAGCCCTTGAGGGAGGATTTAGGCATAGGGTTGGGCATGGGTTGGGTTCCATGTGAAACCCAATGTGACCCGACTTAAGAACACCAAAATTTGGATTTTATGTTTCACCCCTTCAGTCAAAGATGGAGAGGGGAAAAAACCCGTTGGGTTTCAGGTCGAAGACGGGTTTCCCCAAACTTGACCTACGAGGATGAGGCAGGGATATGAACAGGGTAGACACAAATTAGGGATGGGTTGGGTTTAACTCGAGTTAGTAGGGATGGGGTGAAGATGGGGTTGTGGGGATAAAGATCCAATGAGGGACGGGTTTGAAGTTTTGTGTTTTTTTTTTTTTTTTTTCTTTTTGTATTCGAAATGACTTTCTTGAGTAATAAAAATTAAGCAACAAATTATCAAACATGGTGTCAGCCACTAGGTGGCCGACCCTCTAATGAAAAGGATTAAATCCCCATCTTCTTTATGCTTTATACTCTTCCCATTTTAATTCTTGAAATTGATCTGTCACAAAGGTGTTGATTTTGGAGCTCTTCCAATGGTAGTAAAATCTAATATATTCTCTCAAAAAAAAAAACTAAACATAATAATTATGTTAGGAGGATGCTAGTATCACTCCACCTAATTTTGATGATAACAAATAATAAAAATTAACAGCTTAAAGTGAAAAAACTTTGAACAAATTTTAGAATCACAACATTAACTGTTCAAATAGATTGTTGAATATTCAAATGGTCAATATATTGACCACTAAGTGGAAGTCTAACTATATGAACAATGTGCCAACCATTCAAGCAGTCCACCAAGTAGAAAGGTTGAAGTGGCCCGAGCATTTGAACAATATTCTCCTAGTGTATTTGAATGGTGTATGAAACAAAAACCATGAAAAGTAAGAATCATTTGAACAATAGGCTAGTCATTGAAATGGTACATAAAAAAACATGCTAAAAATATAACCATTGAAACACTCACCCTATATTCAAATGATGCACTGAGTAGAAATTTGTTGGAAGGATCATTCGCACAATGGTTGAAATATTTGAATAGTACCTTGAAAGTGTTCCAAGAAGTAGACTGTTCGAATAGAGTCAAAACTATCGAAACAATGCTGACCCAAAAATTTGTGGGTTTTTTCATGCTTTAAGGGTCTGTTTCGAACCCCTTTTATAATTATTATTCCAAAAAATAGTTAGTGAAAAGAAGAATTTATTCATTATCTCATTTTTATTAACTTTATTTTAGGAATAATAATGGTCAATTTCTCATTTTCTTTTCCAGGGGTTCCAAACAGACACTATATCTTAAAACTCTATAAATAATCTACTATTGTGTTCAACACTCAAATCAAATACTTTATTTGTAATCGTTATTGAGATTTAATTGGATTTTGCAAAAAGACAAAATATCACTTTCAAAATCAATGATTCTATTTTGGAACGCTGAAATATCTATAATTTTCTCCCATTTCTTTCCTCCTAGCGGCCAATTACATAGTGTCTTTCCTCTGTATCTTCCCGTCTGGTTGCCGTTTTACGACCACAATCGCATTGATGATACCTATTTTTTTTAATTATTAATGATTCTTAATTATTTACCTTTTACTTTAACCTTATTTTTATTATTTATAAAAATATTTTATTTTTATAATATATACAATAATATTATAAATAATTATTTTTATTTTTTATTATAGAAATTTTAAGAAAACTAGTGAAAGGGAAATTGTTTCTAATAAAAAAAATATTCTAAGGGGAAATGATTTTCCTGACATCTTGTTTCCTCGTGACAGCCAAAAATGATCTCTTAAAAAACTTTCTGCTCTTTGACCTTTTTTTTTTGTTTTTGGTTTATTTTCCTCATTCTCTTCTATTGGAGTATTATGAAATTCATTATCCTATCTCTTTTAACATTTTTGTGGGACATTCAAAAGAGGAATTGAGGTAAAATTGGTACAAACACCAGAGAAATTTAATTAATTAGAAATTTTCGATCGAAACTTTTTTCTTATGATTTTCTATCGATACAAACATAAATGAAAAAGAAAATTATTTGCACTTTTTTTATGGTTTCCTCTGGGCATAAGCTTTCAAAGAGCGAGAGGGGGAGAGAGCACGAAGCCATTGACGTTAAAGAGGCAAAAGTGAAAAACTATAAATATAGTATTTTAATTTATAGTGGGAAAAAAGGGCAATCACCTCAAATGACTTTATTGATAGAACAATTAGATCATTGGTGAAGAGAAGCAGGTTTAATGGGGGAAGGAAGTAGCAATTCTGCTCTGGCATCGATGTCATAAAGAGATAATTTAGTGCAGAGAAGCAGAAAAAGAAAGTACAGCAGAATTCTTAAGTTGTAGTGAGATTCGTAGCAAAATTTAGATTGCAAATTTTCAGACTCTGTAAAGGCACTTGTCCGAAACATCACAACATCACATTAATCTGCTTTTTAAAGTTTTTTTTATCATTAATCTGATATTCCCTTCTTCGCCTTCATTCCCGCTTTCAAAATTCCTTCTCAAATCTCACCCTTTCTGTTTCGGATATGGTGCAAAATGATTGCCAACACCTCGCATTCTTCTCTCCTCCTACCCAAAAACTCCAGTTCGAAGCTCAGAAGATCCTGTTCGAGAAACCCTAGCCTCTCCCGGTTGGTCTTCTCTCTGCGTCTTGTTCGGAGTTGCCGTCCTTTGCTGGCGGTGACTCGGGTTTGGGAGTCGGAGACCCATGTGGAAGGGTCGGAGAGCAGGAGTGTTATTTATTTGGAGGAGGAGATTTTTGAGTTTATGAGCAAGTCGTCCTACCCGGAGCGGTTCCCTACGAAGGATGAGTTGATTGCTGCGGGGAGGATGGATTTGGTGGAAGGTATTCTGGAGGAGGGAGGTTGGCTTGCTTTGGGATGGGGCTCGGACGAGGAAAACGAGAACGATGAGAGGAATTTTCAGCAGACATTAAGCGAGGATGGGAGGAATGGTTCTTCCGAGCTTGCTGCTCCGTCCGGTAGATTACCGTATGTTGCCTGTTCAAGTTTTCTTATTTTCTTTGGTCTTTGTTACGCTGTGGTTTACTTGCTGATGTTACTGAGGCTGGGGTCCATTTGTAGAGGAATGCAAATGGAGAACAGAGTGTTCATTTCCTTTGCTTTTTGGTTGAAATTTCCTGTAATTAAGAGGAAGTGGAGACGGGGATTGAACTTTTGAGTTCTTTTTTTTGGGGGGGTGTTTTTTGTTTCCTTTAGAGACAGAGGGGAAGGAAAGAGAGAACGGATTTTGGCTTATTTTGATTATTTTCGTCGTGTTCTGTTGACGGAAACTGAATGTTAATTTCTTATGGCTTACTGTAGGGAAAGTGAAATGGAAATGGAGGGCACGGGAATCGAGGGGATACTGAGTGGACTGGAGAAAGAAAGAAATCTATCTTTTGGCATGGGACAAAGACGGAAAGAAGATGAATTGCGCTTGCCTTTGAATGTGGTGTGTTGCCTGGCCGACCTTTTCCTTTTCCCCCCTTAGTTGAAGTTTTAAACTATTCATTTTAGTGCTATAATTTATTCGAGTTTTTGTTGTTCACCTTAAACTGCTTGATAAAGAATAACTGTGTATCATTTCTGTTTGACGTTTTTATTTGGTTCTTGGTTTTAACTAGAATTATCTAGGCATTGTATTTATCTCCTTCGTTATCCAGTGTTAGGTGCTTTTCTTATGAGGTGAATTATGATTCTATTTTGAGCTTGACATGTTCACATCTAAAAACACAAGAAAAACAAGTTCTACTTTCTATTATATGGCAGCATTTTTCAGTCAGTGGTAAATAGCAATGTGATCTAACAAAGGGAAGTTTCTTTGTTCTTAGGTATAACCAAAAACTCCAATTTGATATCTTCAATTCAACAATTCAGATATAAGTTTTAAAATCCAAGACATAAACATTTAAAAAAAAAAAACTCCAAGGCCAAACTTCTGATGCCACTTATGTTTATCTTGTCCTCCATTGTTAGTAAAATCATAATGCGTTTGTTACTGCATTTATAGTTACATGTTGGTTGTTTCTATTTTTTTTTTCTGAACAGTGCATAAAAAAGTGAAAGAAAGCAAAAGAAACATTCTTTTCGTTTCACATTACCCTGATACTTAAATATCTGTTTCCTGTAATAGACAGTTGCAGGCATGGGTACAAGCAATCAATCTACATCCTTAAAAGTCAGGGAAGACTTGTTCAATGATTCAGGATGTGCACATTTTCAAATTGGGTCTTGCTTGGACTATAGTACCACACAAAGCTCCCATGAATCACACATGTGGAGACGATGGAGTTCTGAAAGGGCAGGCTATCCAGTAGCTGAATTTGAAGGTAGCTTCCTTTTACTTTGAGGTTTTTAGTATAACTAAAATCTGTCTTGAGCTCCTTTATTCTGCTGCTGCTGAATTTTTTTCTCTGAATACAGCAATGGAAAGGCCAGAGGACCACAGTCCTTTTGGTGATGTGACTGATAAGATATATGAGGCTGCTGAAGGTTCATATGGAGCCAGTGATTCAAGGAAAAAAATTGATATTGAGGACAAGCAAAATTTTCAACAGCAGATACGTTCCCGTCTTCAGCACTTGGAACAAGAGCTTTCTTCTGTAGTTTACTTACTCAGGTCGAAAACAGATGTTGTTGCTTCACCTAAGGTGCATCACCGGATCCTTCTTGGCCTTTCATAATCAGATCAACTTAACTAAATAGTTATTTTTTTTATTTTTTATCTTTCATTAATTCAGATTCAGTTAAGCATGTCAGAGCCAATACTCTTAAATTTGGACTACTAGATCTTGGACCAAAGGATTTATTTGAAAGTAATATGATTGAAGGCAATTTCCTTGTAAGCTTGCAACTCCAGCATGTTCAACTCCTAGATGAAGATTGAGCAAATGTTAATAATTCAAAATTTTTGTACTTGCATGATGTCACAAACAAATAGCAGTCAGCACCATCCGAAAGAAACTATGATGGCAATATAAGATTGATTGAATCAATTCTTTGTTTCTTTATAGAAGTTAATAAATACATTGCACTGAGAGAAGCTCTTCGAGACATCACACTATTGTAAAATTTTCTTTCTATTACTGTCTTGATGATGCAGTACAGGAAATGGTGTACTTTGAGAAGTTTAAGAAAAGGACCTAGACAGGATGATAAGAACACCTCTTCAGGTTTTCAAAGAATTCAATTACATGATGAGTGCATAAAAATTTGATTTTTACTTAAAAACTCAACTTAGGCACCTCACAAACATCTAGAAACTGGAGAATAAAGAAATACATTGACATTTTAAATTGTACATGCCATATCATCCCCCTACCAATTGATGGACCACCCAATGGGCTGGGCGTTTCTTTTGTAAGTATTTATGGTTTAGGAAAATGTACAGTTTAAAAGACTAGGTCAGCCCTGCACAAGATATTGGTGATAATCCGAATGTATTAAAAAGAAAAGGAAAAAAATAGAAAAAGAAGAAATATTAAAGGTGATGGGGATACTGGAATTGGACAAGGTAGGTTGACATAGATTGAAAAAACAAACAATATTTTAGATTTCATGCTATTATTCACACTGAAGTATCTCGATGTATTGATTTGGTACAATGGTTTTGAGAAATTTTTAGGGTGGTGTTTTGGTTGAAAATGAGCAAAAAGGTTGGGGAGAGAATTATGAATGTATGAGCAATTTAAGAGAAAGGATGAGAAAGGAGAAAAAGAAGAAAGCATCACACCTTGTTTTCAAATATCACTTTCAAGAGAGCTTCACCGTAGGGTATAAGCGAATCTGTGCAAAAAAATTCCCTAAAAACTCCAATTCTTCTTCATCAACTTGTCTGTCACAATACTTATGATGCTTCCTATAGCTACTAAACACCGATTAATTGTGCAGACTGAAATGCTATGATTTTCTAGAAACTGATGACCTAAATAAAAGGAAACCAATTTAAACTAATTTAAATAAGGCCCAATTAAAATAAATCAAATAAATTCATATCTCGAATTAAATAAAAACTTACAAATGAAAGTCAAAATATCAAGTTCTTGAACTCTAACCCATCCATTAACCAAACAGCCAAACTCTTTTCTTTCTTCCTTGAGCAGAATTTAAGTTCTCTATTCATCTTTCTTTTTGTCCAGATCTTTCTTATTCTTTTATACTTTCGAAAATTCTATGGGCCTAAAAATGGCCTTTAGAACCATACACAACTGCTTGATGAAATTAGCTGGGGAGTCCATGGGAAATGTGTTATATAAACTTGGTTGGGCCTTCTTGCTACTAAATGAGTGGAAGCCTCCTTATAGTCCTAGCATAAACCACAAAGAGCAACAACTACAGTGAATCATCACTTGATGACCTTACTTTGCAGCTTCTTTGTAGTCTGTTATTTCTAATACCAAGTATTAGACATTGTAAATGCTGCATATGAGATTGTATGATAGATAGATCTTTCTATACCTTGAATACTCTATTTTTTAATATTTTCTAACAAGCTCTAGCTTTTAAGGGTTTTTCCCAACATTTTGTATTAGCTGTTACAAGGTTATCCATCCGGTCAGTCGCTGGAAAATCTAGGTTAGTCTCACGTTGATCATTACATGCTTATTTTTTCGATTACTGGCAACTGGTAGATCTTTGGCTGAATTTAAAAGGCTGCAGAATTGTTGACAAACTTTGACTTTCTTTCTGACCTGGGCTGGCTGGTTGGACCAGGTTCAACCTGACCCAGACCCTCCACCTGGTCAAAACACTGGAAGACCTGAAACTGGGTCAAAACGCAGCTAGCCGGGCTAGATTTGCCGGTTCAATCGGTGAACTGGATGACTTGGCCCCGTAAGCTTGGCCATGATTGCATAGGGAATTTCTTCCCATGCATCAACGAAATTGGGGAAGGGGGGGGGGGGGGCTCCCCCCATCATAGGAAAAGTGTGGGAAGGGGTAGCTCTGCCCCGCCCTTGCTTTCTCTATGGGCAAGCTACACCCCCCCCCCCCCATGTGCATAAATGGCGGGGAATGGGTAGCCCTACATTATACCTTCCTCGGCACTTTATAGGCTGTAGCGGTATTTTGGTTTAACTGTTTGCTCAGTAAGCTTATTGCTAGAAGTAAGCTCGATCAACCTTTAGATTTTAATGAGGCTCAACATATTCAAATTTGTATTATAAAGCTTTTTTATCTTTTGCTTGTGGAGAACTTTCATGAATAGCATCTATTCCTGATTTTATATGAAATCTTCTTTGTCAGGTTCAAGGAAACTATCCAGAAGATCTGGAAGCACTTTCTGATGCTTTGGAGTACCAGCAAACTGAGGTCATAAAAACTCAAAACCAATTGAGGTCCACACGTGCAAAGTTAGCAGTACTGGAAGGCAAGATTGCACTGGAGATAATGTATGCTCGCCTTTGTATCACAAACAATTTAACTCACTTTTGCCATAATAATATTTCTGACTTCTGTCTGCAGAGAAGCACAGAGAGCAGTAGAAGAGAAACAGAAAAAGATTGATAATGCTCAAAAGGCTTTAAGTCTGTTGAGGACTGCATGCATAGTTTGGCCCAATTCAGCATCCGAGGTTTTGTTGGCTGGATCTTTTGATGGCTGGACTAGTCAGGTTTGATCTCTTGGAATCCACTTTTTTTTTTTTTTTCACAAGATATTCTTTTGTGTAAGGTCATGCTGGTAAGCATTCCGGACTTCCCAACTGGTGTTGAGTGGGTATTCGTTAGTTCTTTTTGCTTTAAAGTTGGTCTCTGTTACTAAAATGTGATTAAATCTGGATTTTGGTTGTCAGAGCTCATTCTGTTTTTTGGGGGCTTTCACTTCTTTACTGTAAATATTATCTCATGGTTTATGAGACAGTTTTTTTTTTCTGGTAAAAGTTTCCTATTGTGTTATATCATACAAACTGGTATGTTGACTTTTTCTTCCCAACCAAAAAAAGGAAAAGAACTGGAATGCCGACTGAATTCTTGAGACTGGGTTGACTATTAGCAGCTCTACTTTGATTGATTCCTTTGGAATGCTGCAAATTAAGGCCCCTCTAAGAGACAAGCACAAACTGAGTTATGCAGATTCAATGTATGGACCTTGTTTTATATCTTTCCAGCAGCACTTTCAATCAACTACTAATAATTATAGTTTCATGGTGCCACTTAAACATGCTAATTTGATATGGAACGCCAGAAAGTCAGTACTGCTTCCTGGTAATATGTACTTCTAATTCAACTGTTAAAATCCTCCAAAGTATGACGGGACAAACGTGAAATGGGTTGGGTCAGGTGATGGAGCCTAGGTTTCTTATATAACTCATGGTATAACATTGTTAAAGTTGAGCTAGTTCCTTCCAAAATGACTAGTCAAAGTTAGGAGGCCTTTTTCCCAACTAATTAGCATATGACATCTTCAAGCCTAAACTGTTATGGGATTATTATCTGACTGTAGACTTAGAGACATTCTTTTTACTACCACTACTCCCTCATTCTAAGCCTAAATAGAAACTTGGCTCAAGATGTAGAGGATGTAGGTATTAGGTTCATAGTGAACACATAGAGGTCACATAGAACTCAAACACAGGCTTGGGCTATCTCTAATATCATGTTAAAGTTGGATTTCAATAGGATTAGTTGAGGGTAGGAGGCCTTACTCTTAACATAAGTGGGATTATTTCCACTGGCTCCTCACTTCCAGGCCTAAACTAACATGTAACAAGCATGAGAGGTCTAAAACACAAGGGAGGTACAAATTAAACTGGGCACAATTGGGCCAAATAGAAAGGACACCCCGCTTTTATGGCATGTTAAAGTTGGTCTTTGCACTGAATAAGCATAGGATCTTTAATCTCCTCCTAACAACACTTACACCCTGCTGCAATACCATGTTAATGTAGGGCTGATAGCCCCCAAATTGAAGGGCCGAAACTAGGTGGACTCTTTCCTTGCTCTAACCTTCGGTGCATTATTTATGTTAACAAACACCAAACATGTGGGGATGTGTGCCACTTTTGGGACATCTCCACAATTATTAGTGTATACCAATGATGGTTGTGGTGCTGGTAAGATCCCAACGTGGTCATGTTGTTGAATATCGTTATGTACCTTATGGTCAATCCATGATAATATTGGTTTCTTAATGAATCCAATGACCCTTTTCTTCATCAGTGAGAGCTTCAGAGGTAGTTCATTTTAAGCAGGATCTTTTCTTCTTTATCAGTGAGAGCTTCAGAGGTAGTTTATTTTAAGCAGGATTTTTTCTTTCTTCAGTAGATTCTGCATTTCTAACGTGGGTCAGGTTCTATTTGTGGGACATTGCAGAGAAGGATGGAAAGATCAAATTCTGGCATATTTTTCTTGAACCTCATGTTGTATCCAGGTCATTATGAGGTGAGTTGCATTTGCTTCTAGTTATGGTCGATTCAAGGTAGCATTTCTGTAGGATGGATACCCTTTCACTGGTTTGTATTTGCAGATTAAGTTCATTGTGGATGGAGTTTGGAGAGTTGATCCGCTGCGGCCCATCGTAGACACTAATGGCTATGAGAACAATCTCCTCGTTGTCTCTTGAGTTTTTATAGCAGATACAACTAACATAGATTTTTTTTTAATTTTTTTTTAAATTTGCAGTGAGATTCATTTGTGCCGCGATTATTCTAATTCTAGCTGATTGCTTTGTACAATAATTGTAATTTATTCAACTCTTTTGTAAATGTAAGCACTGTTACTTGAAAGGAATTTACGTGGATGGAGAGTTCCTGTTGGAAGAAATAAGTGGATAGACCTACCTCGTATTGTTTGTCAAGTTAATAAAATCATTTGGGGGAGAGGAGACGTTCTTGTAGTCTAATGCAACAGCTCTTGAATTCCAACTCGCTTCTCCCAATTTTTGGACAACTAAATTAAAAATTGGAGCTTTTACCTTGCCTGCATCATTGGCCTCGAAGAGCACTGGGAATATGGAGCTTGTTTATATCTCGATTTTCAGAATAAGAAGATTGATGTTTGGTACAATCAAAATTTACGTGCCAGCATAAGAGTTTCAACAGATGAATATCTTATCACCAAGGCTCATTACTGATAAATTGAAGTAGTTAACATCGACTGCAACCTCACCAAAATCATCTGCAAATCACCAGATTAGTGTCCATTAGTCCTCAGGTAGTTCAGACCAAAAAATAATAAGAAAAAATAGTTATAGCTCGTGAAGCTACACCAACCTTCATAGATGGTCCGGACAAGGTCAACATATTCAGGCACCATTTCTTTGTAAATAATTCCTTCTGGACGGGCATCTAGAACGACAAGCACACCTGAGCAAAAAACTGAAGTTACATGCTTTCAAGAGATGAAAAACTCAAATCAGGATATGTTACTGTAGAAGAACATGTCTCAATTAACTTCTTAGTGCAAAAATGGTAGAGAATGAATGATATACCTGGTGCCAACCATGCTTTGGTAGTATTACTGGGTAAGGGAGCCAGCCAAAGGATATTTCGCAAATTTATTGAATCATCATATCTCATGTTAGATCCTGAAACAAAATAAATAGTAGAATTTTTTTTAAAACTCCTAGCTCCCATTATTCTCAGAACAAATGAAGCTAAAGCCTGAAATATTTTGGCCCCACAAATCAAACCATAGGTGATAATGCTGAGGAAGAAACTAATCAAAGGCCGTGAAAGAAATCCAAGCATAAGCAACCTTTTTGGCAGTAGCCCATGTTGTAGGGGAATGTTTCACAGTCATATGCTGGGTACTCTTTTGAGTGGAACCTGAAAGAGTTGAGTTAGTTATCTACTGTACATCAATACCAGGGATCAAATATCTAACATAGAAGCTATTTTTCTATACAATAAATCACGCAAAAGTGGCACATTAAAACACGGATATCAAGATTTGACAAATAGGATTTCTCTGTTTGAGCAAATAATAAGCCTTAGTCAACATATTTGGGACTATGCAGAATAACTTCTATCAAAGCATAGCACACTGTATAACTGATGATGAACCAACCAGAATATATTATTGAAACTACAAATACAAGAAGCAGAAAATCATATGAAGCAACAGTTGGAATTTTTTATGAGGATACAAAAAAAAAAAAATTCTTACTTACATTTTGTTGATATAAATGTGAGTCAAGATGCATATATGCTTTTCATTCTACAAAAAAGTACAAATATGAAGCCAGAACATTAGAGTTAAGTCAGCAGGCAACTGAGAAGGACGTTCAAAATTTGGAACCTATATATTGTAATAAAAAGTTGACTACAAGCATTACCATCATTACCACCATCATCAAATTCAAATTAGCTATGAATCCTTAGCAAATTAATATTTCACTAAACCCTAATCCACAGTAGGGAATAGGCTCGTGTAAGACGGACCAACAGCCAGTATAAAACCTTTCTCTCTTTCTAGGACTGCACTGGCAGTATGCAGACTTTGTATTGTTAGAGCTAGTAAATCGCAAATCAACAATTGGTTGCACAGGAACAAAATATCCATTCATCAGATGACAACATTGTCTCAATCAAATTAGGAGCAGCTCCTCAAACTCATTTATTTATGTCACATCAGAAGGGAAGTTTACACTCACAATATACCAAGTCTTCCAGAATCGGCGGCAAGGAAGAGATGACCATGAAATAAGTCATATCGAGTTAATGATACATTCAACCCAACTGAAGGGCCACGGGTAGCGATAGTTTCAAATAAGAAGGCAAGATATGAATTCAATTCCTGTTCCAAAAAATTGTAGAAGAGTCAAGACTTTGGCAAAGCAACAAAGACCCCATTAATTCCAGTATGAAGAAAACCATAGGGTTATGGCACACAAACTCTGTTTATGAAGCGCCTTCCATATGGAGTCCTGGTAAGCCCACAACCGTCCTCCTTGCATCCTTCTACATCAGGTACCTACTACAATCAACAATCCAGTCAGCAAAATTGATAGATGCTAGTGAAAAACAGATAAGGATAGAAATGCAGAATAATATGGTGTGCATATATGGCATACGAACTCCCAATATCAACAACCTTCATTATTCACGGTTTTGAAACATTCACAAGTGAAAATTCTAACTTTTGAATCACGAGACAACAGATTAAGAATTTGAAATTCCTGGTTTAGAAAACCAAGTTAGTAGGTGCAATGGGTATTAGATATGTCAGTATTACTATGAAAACCAAGATAACCTAAATCAACAAACTGAAAAATCTACACGTTTAAGAATCACTATTAGTACCTAAACTAAGATAAGCTAAATCAACAAATTGAAAATCTTTCAAAATTGTTTGCAGGTAAACATAGTAGTACTGGCTCTGTGGATATTGGCAATGCCAACCTCAGCAACAAAACAATTTTTTGCGCGTATGGCAAACCTTAAACTTAATTATGAAATCTTATAGATGGACATAAAATTAGAAAATCAAACTTCCAGGTCAATAGGTAAAGGGGGCATTACTTGACTCCTTTTGGAACTGAAAGGAATATTAGTATCAGGGCAACATGATCATCATGCAGCTCGTAGAATGGGACAGTCAATTTTTCACTCATAATCTTATTCCTACTTTGGAAGACCATATTTAGAAATTAGAATTCGCATAAGTTCAAATCCCTAGTGTTTTTGCTTCCGAGTTCATCGTAAAATCAATAAGCCTCGCGTTCCAGGGATGAATCTATGCGATGCCTTAAACTGGTAACGAAGATGTAAGAATCTTGTAATCCAATGTGATGGCACTTCAATCATAGAAGCCGATTGCAATCCAATGTGGTTATCCATAAGGTAGTTACGGTAATGAATTTTATGCTTCTGGAATGAATGTATACTGTTGCTACTAATTAAGATCGAGGAAGAAACAAAGCTCAGATGTAAATCAACACTTATTAGAACTTGGAAATGAGAGAAAATCAAACTCACAGGCAACATAGTTGGATCAAGGGCTCTGTGTATGGCAGCCGGATCCCCACCAGAATCAACAGCCAGCCGCGCGAGCTCCATCACCGAAAGCGGAGGCCACCACACCATCTCGTCTTCCTCTCTCTTCGTCCTACGAACATCCAAGGCGAGAAGATCTCTCCTACCAAATGGAACTTTACGAAATTGCTGATTGTACGAAGTCGGAGAAAAAGGTACGAGAAACCGTAGACAGGATTTGAAGTCCTTCGCTTCTTTGGGATTAATCCTGGAAGCTTGCTCCCTGCTACCAAGCAGACCAAGAAGATCGGCAGCCGCTTTCTGGGGGCTAGAGGCTTTAACCGACAAGGGAGACGAGAATCTGGGGAAAACAATAGAAGAAGGAGAAGAAGTGACCGCGAGCGAGAGAGAGAAAATGAATGCCACCTTTAGAGTGAGGGAAATCCTTTTCATGGTAGTGATCCTCGATCGCGACCCCTCCCATAGGAGGAGGGGGGTTGGAGCTCTCCTTTCCACCTGAAACCTGGATATTCAGCGAAGTGAAGAAAGTAAAATCCCTCCATTACAAATACGAAAAATTAGGTGCAGCCAACGGTGACTGAACTGAGTCCGTCCTCCTTTATTTCTTTAACATTACCACCAACAAATAATAAGAGCAAAATATTTTCCACCATCTAATTAGTTTTAAACTAATTATCAAATAAAAAAATTATCATGAAAATATCAATTATCATGAAAAATTGTCTTGTGTTGAATATTACAGCATCAATTGTCAAATACTTATTCAAAAAAATTTCATATAGTCTTTTGGCCTTACCTGGAAAATTATATGATTTTCTTGTATTTTCTTCATACAGGATAGCTTTTGGGCATAAAATAAAAAACACAACACTTAGTATCATGGCCTCTTAACCTATGTTATAGTATTCAACATGCAAGTTTAAGTAAAATGTGCTATATTGCCTCCTTAAGATGATCCCCTCATGTGTCATACATACATCATGTGCAAAATAATAAATTGTGTCACTTTTTTTTTTGTTTGAGTTGGGTTTGATTTGAATACTTTGAACTCGAGCCCAAAAATTTTAATTGAATTCGAGCTCAAACTCGAGTTGGGTTTGAACTCCAATTTATATTTAAAATTTTGCGTAAAATACATGTTAAATAAATTGCACCCTTCTTGACAGTTTATTGTTTTGAGTACCAAGCTACTAAAGTAATAGCCGAGATCACTAGCAAACCTTGGGTGAATATTAAAAAAGAAAGGGTACTTGAAGAATGAGCTTTCAAATACCTTTGCTCCCAAACTTAAACCTTGTTAAAATGGATCAAAACTTGTTAAGTACATCATTTGTCTTAACCAAGAATCAAAAGAGCAAGTCCCAAACCCAATCTAGAATACTTGTTACTCAAACGGTTGGCCAACTTTGGATATCGCCGCAATTTTGATGGATTATTCGAAAGGTTCGGGATTTGCCCTTTAAAAATAAAAAAGCAAAACACCTATTTACTCATTCATTTACCTATTTACCTGCATATTATCTATTCACTAGAATAATATTAATAAATGTTATTTCATATATAATGCCCTGGTTCTCCTTATAATTTTCACCCTCTCCATGTGAGTGTGAGAAAAAGATCCCTATTTATTTAGAGAATGTTATTTAATAATATACATAAAAGGACTATGAAAATCTTGTTTCTCTCAAGGGTTTATTTGGAACGCCAAGAAAAGAAATGAAAATGATAATTTGACCTTATTCCCAAAAATAATTAGTAAAAATAAGATAATGATCAAATTCATTTTTTTTTCTTTATTTTCCATGGTTCCAAACATACCCTAAAAGTTATCCATCATAGATGTGCGAAATAACGCCCACTTGGAGTCCTCTTGATATCGCAGTTGCTACGAGGAATTTGGCAGTGCCATGACTAAACTTTGCTAAATACAACAAAACCTTCCTTTGAGAAAAAAATTAATGCTGAGCCTCCAAGTTCAAAGCAATATCATAAATTATTCAATCTTTAATGATTTTATTTACATAAAAAAGAAGACATTCATTCCTCTATTCAGCAAGAATTCACAAACAGATGCAAGTGAATTTTTCTCCCTTACCTGAAAAAAATAAGAGCTGGTCAAAATCCAATAAAGGATATCCAAAGTATCATCTTATCTGGCCTTTCGGATGGATATCGTCCACAAGAGATCAGAATCTGATCGTACAGTAATCTTCTCCTCATTCACTATGTTTGAGGTACTAATCAGACCACCAAAACTCATCTCCATGTCAGCTGCAACAAAATGAGCAGAAGACAGTTAAAACACCACTACTCTCCACATTGGGTAAAGTGAAACTGCTCGATTAAAGTAGAAACTAGTTAACTCAAAGAGTTTGTAGGTCTTCTTGGTCAAATTCTAATTAGTCAAATGTCCAGCAATCAGAGGAGGAAATCCTCTGATTTATCCTCCCAGAGATACAGGAGGAAATCCTGTAATCTATGTAAGTAATTTTGTATAAATCCTGTAAACTGTAAAGTGGAAAGCGAATTGAATATACGACTGAAAGAGGTTTTTTGACACAGCAGTGCAGAACTGAATTCAGATCACTGCTAATTTCCCAATGTGATTTACTTACTGAGATCCCATTGCAGACCAGTAGTAGTGGTACATGCGGATGGTGCACCAACCGGAATGAGACCACAGTGAGGGCCCTCAACTGAAGACTGGATATGAATCTCATGATGATGAGTTTTTGGAAGAAGTTGGATCAAGCAGTCATCAGACAGGAGAATGATTCGAATGTTTGAAAATTTGTAAAGAACATTGAGATTCCCAATTTCATGATCAAACCTCCCTCCCAGTGCTCCAGCAACAAGAATGTTCAACTGCAGTTGTAAGCATCCACAGAAACAAGAGAGAGCAGTCATCATAGAGAATAAAAGAAAAGAGTTTGTTTAGAACCACATTATGGTTTTCAAAGAAGATGTACACACATTTATTCACATATTTTAACAAACAAAACAAGAATCAGAACAGAGACTAACAAAAGGAAATTACTAAGGAACATGCAACTCCAATTTTTGATAGCTTGTGTAGCCACTTACACTATTTTTGTTCACTTCTGGCGTGCTATCTCGGATATAAGCAATACATTTGTGTAAGTCTGTTGTGTCCTGATCATGTGCTTCATTTGCTATCCTGGTTCCCTGAATTGAGTAGAGACAATATAAATCTTAAGCTTATATAGGATAGTAAAGTAAAATATATTATATGATAAAACAGAGAGCATACCTGTATCTTGGGAAATTTCATGCAAAATCACAGAAAGAAAATATAAGACTATAAGCCTACATATAGCGTTTAAGACCAATCTCAAGTACATGCCTTTTATATAATACTGCCTTATGGTTACACTAAGAATGAAAGTAAATACACAGCATCCTGATCCATTCAGTAAAAATGTCACTGCTCATAAAACAACCTCCTAGAACTAGTAACTGCTAGTAAGAGGCACTAAAGCTAGTAAAAATTTTGAGAATCTGTTACAGTTACCAGTCAAACCATATACTAGAAGTAAGAAAGTAAGGAACAAACTTGATGCAATATGCTCTGGCATCCATTTGGATGCTCACCTAATTGGCAAACTTACCAAATTCACATAAAATTCCTTTACATCAGATCTAATCGAGTCCATGTCTCCTTTGATTACGTCAGGCTTGAACCTGGAACATGCACATGAACAAATATACAGTTGAGCTTCTGTCTCTCTCTCTTTTTTTTTTGCAGATATCTGAGTGAAGCATTAAATAAACAGAATCAAACAAAACCAAGACAACAATTGATACTAAAGTGTCTATTTTATTTTATTCTTTAAGATCAAAGAGATTATATTAACAAAGTTAACGTAAACAACCAAAACAATTAAGAATCCAAAACAACCCAAAACGATAAAGGTAAACAATTAAGAGACCCAAAACAAGAACCCGTCAACCAGGAAGCAACACTTAAGAACTAAAGAAACCAAAGGCAAAGGATCCACTACTCTTATCCACAGCTTCCCTTCTTGTCAATTTCCAGCTTCTTCCTTTCTACGAATTTCTATAGATTTGGGAAGCGAAACTGAAGAACGAAGATTCAGAAGTCACTAATAAAGCAAGCAAAAAAAAAAAAAACGTAACCTGCGTCGAACTTCCGATTCATCCTCGTCCCGCAAAATCTCAGGCATTTCATCATATACGCGATTAGCTCCTCCGTCGGCGCACAGACGTAGCTGTGCTGCTCTACATACAGCACCAGCCCAAACAATTCAGCTCAAAGTTTCAAGTAAAATCAGGAAACAAAAACCAAAAATAAGAAGAGTAGACGACGAAAAATACAACGCTGCCATAGAAGAGGAGTGAATCGAGGTAGGCGTTGGTTAAGCAGGACCAACGCATACGTTACGCCGGGGTCATCGTTCGAAGGAAGCGCAGGAAGGAGAAAAGAAGAGGCATGAGACATCACCTCCATGGCTAAAATTCCAATCAAGCAGTTTCAGAACTCCTTATGAAGAGGCGAAGTAGCTCTTTTCGCTGCGCTCCAGCCGTCCAGGGAGCTGTTGTCGACGTGGTTGAATGTTGACTGTCTTCCTACAGTCAGAGAAGTTCAGTCGATCGATGGACCAGATCGCCGGAGCATTGCCCATCGCTCGCATAATGCCAAGAGATTCCAGAAAAAAGGAGTGGTAGCTGACGACGACATATCGTTTGGTAAACTAGGCGGTTCATAGAAACACAGCGCGATGCACGAAAGTAAAAAAAAAATGTAATTAATTAAAAATATAGTTTATTAATAGTATATAATTTTGAGTAATTATATAATAAAAATTAAATTAAATTAAATTTGAAAAAAGTCACAATTATTTGTATTATGTTCCTCTTGCTTAGAGAAATACACTAATTTAGTGAAGGAATTTATCAATGAAATATGGATTTATTATAAACGTTGTTAGCTAAAGAATGATTAATTGTTATGAATGGAAGAAGACATAAAAGAGAAATTCTTAAATTTGCCTCCCAAATTTCAGATAAATAAAAAATATAAATAAATAGACAAATTCGATACAACATAATTGAACACCAAAGTTTTGTTATCGATGTTCCTTTATTGGTATTTATCGCCCCAAAAACCCGTGCTTGGAAAATTTCATTGATAATCACTCTATTAGCTTAGAATTACAATAAAGAGATTTTGACACTCCTTCGAGCCATGTGTATGCTCAAATACATTGTTACAACTTAATCTCCCTAATAAATTTAGCTAGATTCCAGCTCTAGCCGGCCTTTCTTTCTATATTTATCAAGGTTCTAGATGAACCTACTAGAAAATGAAAAATTACAAATAAAGGTAAAAGTTACACCCTTGCCATTCTCCTTGAGACTTCTAAGCTTCTAGCCTTTGACACACAATGGAGTAGATATGAGTTTGATTAATTATGAATACGAGTTAGAAGGAGAAAGGAGTGACAAAGTTTTGCAAAGTATGACTCTCTTTCTCAAAATAGAATTTGGGAATGATTTCCAAATGATTGAGAATAAATTGAAGTAGGTATACCAATAAAAGTTCATTAAGTTTTCAATGGGAGGTTTGGTCTGAGTATTTATAAGTTCCTAAACCAAACTAGTCATTTTTTACCTGTTTACAAAAAAATGATTTTACATTGATCGATTAGTGTACAGTGAATGATCGATCAATCGTGTGTAATGACTATATTTATGACAGAAAGTAACTTATTTATTAATGGTATGATTGATCAATATCTTTCCATTGGATTTGACATTTTAAGTTGATCAATCAATGTACATGCTATGATCTATCAGTCATAACTCCTACTGGCAGTGTATAACAAGTATGATAGATTATGCTTTATGTCCCTGGTTGGCAAAGCTCTGTATGATGGATTAGTCTCTGAAAATTGATCATTCAATCAACATGATTTTGCATTGCCTGGATAATATTGATCGAATAGTCCACTTGGGTTGCTCGATCATGCTTTATACCACGATTTGGCCATGTTCTGGATGATCAATCAATCAACATGATTTTGTGTTGCCTAGATAGTATTGATCAATTAGTCCACTTGGGTTGCTCGATCGTGTTTTATACCACAATTTGGCTATATTTTGGATGATCAATCAATCAACATGATTTTGCGTTTGCCTGGATAGTATTGATCGATTAGTCCACTTGGGTTGCTCGCTCGTGTTTTATACGACAATTTGGCCATGATCTAGATGATCAATCAATCAACATATGTTGATCAATCATGCTTTGTATTTTTGGCTTGTGCACTTTTAGTCGATTGATCATTGGCAAATGTTGATCAATCATTCCATTGTAGTTCCCAATGTAAATTTTTGAAACATGGGAATTTGTGATCCTAAGTAATTCTAACATGTGTGAAATGTTTATATGCTTTGATAAAAATATGTTTGAATGCAAAATATGTCCTATAACTCCAAAATTTACATTGTACCTCAAGTTTTGGAAGAATTGGGTTACTCTCTTACATAAACAGAGTTTTGACATTTCTCAATATTTTTTAAACTCTAGTCTTCAATTTTTTTCTTCTTTTATGAGGGTGCTTCTTCAAGAGTACTTTGATGTTCCATGGAGTTTGAGTTTTTTCGATTCATTACTTAGACCTTAGAATTTTGTGTCTCTTGAAGAAAATATATTTGAAATACTAGAATTACAATTGCTAGCTCAGTTAAATTTTGTTATTATCAAAATCAATAAGGGAGTCAGCGCTCAGTCAACAAGGTTGAATTCAGAGTAAAATCAAATTTAGATGTTTAATGAGCGTTTAAAAAGAATTAAATAAAATTAAAAATAAATGCACATAACCGCAAAGGAGGCCAAAATTTCTTATTTTGGATGTTCCTCTAATGATATTTAGCAACCAAGAACTACTGCTCAAGAAAGTTCACTATCTACTTCTTGCTTGAAAAATACAAAGAGATTTTGGCTCTCTTTATGCCAAATGCAATACCTAATTACACTATTCCTAGTCTCTCCCTAAGAGATTTTCTATCACTAGATTCTAACTTCAGTGTGAACTCCCTTTTTTAAATTCTTAGCTATAGATTGCAAATCCTTCTAGATTTCAATGTTTTAGAAAACCCTTAATTTTTTTTAAAAAAAATGAAAATGCAAAAGTGAAAATAAAAAGCTTACACGTTTCTTTAGAGAGATAACTAACTCCTATTGAGAACCAAACTTCCCAACCTTTAAACACAAGAAATCAAATGTCTAGAGCTTGAGAAAACTAGGAATGCTGAGATTGAATGCAAAGATTTTGAAAAATATGGAAAATGTGAGTTTATTCTCATGCAAGGGCAAAACTAAAAATTTTTCACACAAAATTCTTTGTAGAAGGCTTATGTTTTTTAATAATATCTCATTGAATGGCTTGGGACATACTTATGTTCTCAATATAAAAGCTTGGAAGCAAAACAAGTCATTTTAGACTGTTAGACAAAAAAATCATACCTTTCCAATAATCAATTATTGTGCTTGAACGACTATTTTTTTTAGTCCCTGTGGCCTAATGATTGATTAGGCATCAATCATGTGTTTTAAAAAGTTTACAAATGTCAATGATTGATCATGTTTTATAAACAACGGTCAATTATGCTTTATGAACCTGGCTTACAATATTTTGGATGATCAATCATACTTTATAATCCTACCTTGCAGCATTTTGGATAATGAATTATGCACTATAAAGGATAATCACTTGTGCATTGTGCTAAAATTTTTATTACTTTTTGGCAAAGTATGTAATTAGGTTTTAAGCATGGGAAAAGCCAAATATGAGAGATTAACCATTTCTAAAAAAAATTATAACATTTTAAAATATGACTTTAGAAAAACTTTGATGCTCTAGCGGTCCAACTAACAATTCTACCCAAGATTTGGAAAATGGTTGGGTACCCTCTTATATGGTTAGAGTTCTTAAGAATTTCAAGATGCTTGATCTCTAATTTTATAAGTGTTTTTTTAAGATGACTTTTTCTTCCTTTGGCTTGCGATCATTTGTGTTAATTTAACCAGTATTCCTCATAGACCTTGTGTGTGTGTCTCTTGAAGGCAGCGTGAATTTCTTCTTCGTAAAATATTTGATTTACAACATTAGTTCACTAGTTTAAGTTTTGATATCATCAAAAGTAGATAAATTCGTCACTCTAAGTTAACCTTATTGAACTCATATGTAGGACCAACACTTAATTGTATGGTTTTCTCAAAACCTATACATAAAGTCTTAAGTTTAAGACTTGTTCGCTAAGGACTGCTATGGGTTGCAAAAAGCCAATTGGAGTAGGTTCAAGTTCAAAAGATACGGTACGTGTCATCGAAAGCGATAATAAATTGAACTTTTAAAAAAAAAAAAAATTTGAAATTCAAATGGTTTTAGAATTTGAAGACGTTTATGAAACCACTAATCACAATAGAAATGTTCTCTGATTGAGTCCTTATTGTAATTTTTCAATTAGGCTTGGATTCTAACATTTAGAAAATAGATAGACTTAACTGAATAGGAGACTTAGAGATAGATAGAGTTAGTTTGTACTTTGATTGTAACCTTTCACAAAGCTTATAAATAGGCTTAATTGAGCGGAAGAACACGACATCCAACAATGTATTCCAACTCTCTCAATATCCTCTTGTGTAGTCCGAGCTCTCTCTCCCTCTCTTTCTTTCACTCTGGCACTTGTCTCTCTCTCCCTCCCTCTGTCCCCCTATCTACATAAGAAAAATCTTTCTCAAATTTAAAAAAAATTATTTGAATTCCTGCTCTATTCCAAGTATAAACTATCAGAAAAAGTCTTATTGAATTTACGCGGATTTTTAATTAGGTGCACATTTAAAAACCCAAAGATTTGTTATATATTGGGAAGGGATCACAAGAATAGTGCTAACTATTAGTTACAAATTATAATTATTTAATATATCGTTATTACACGATTGATCCTCTATGAAAAACCATTTGGTGCGAAACATGCTGCTATCTCAGCCGTCTCATGACTGTTGATAGGACGGCTGAGATAGCCATTTTTCATATTCACACAAAATGGCTTTTTGAAAAAATATATGAATTAATTAGGTTGGGTTCGAGTCGGGTGGGTCGAATTTGGCAAACCCGTCTCCATTCCACCCAATATCCCGGCCAACCAAAGGTCTCTATAAATCTCCAATGGAAATTGCACATCTTGATTCTTGCCTCCGTTCGGTAGGCGAAAACCGACCTATGAACTCCCAGTACACGAAGCCTCGCTCTTTCGCTGATGCTGGCATGAAAATGGGAGACAATGATCGAACCCGCGGCGAGCTGAGAGCCCTGGATTGCAATCTCTCTTCTCTCTGCGAACATATTCAGGTTGAGGGCTTCGAGTCCGGCGTATTCTCAGATGTCGTGGTCAATGCCATGGGTTCTACTTATCACCTCCACCGCCTGATACTATCTCGCAGCTCCTATTTCAGGCACCAATTTTTCCCCTACAATTACTCCTTGTTCATCTGCTTTGGTGATCTTAGTTTGATGTTTTTTTTACTCGTTGTCATGAGCTTAACTGAACTTATCATTTGTAGTGTTCTGCTTGATCTGTCCATACAACTTTGGTCTACCCTTTCCTTCGTATGTTCATCAATGATTCTTGGTGTATTATTCTGCCATATCTATCTCAAAGGGACACATCGTTGTTTTTTCAATTTAATCATTTTGACTTCTGAATTGTAAATTATCAAATCATAAAATTTTATTGAATTTAAAACTTAAGCCTTTTGATAGTTATAGACACTAATTTTCATTTTTTTATTATCAGTTATTTTTAATATAAAAACAATTGTTATTCGAAAATATTCTCTTATGGGTGAATATTTTTTCCTCCTGCCCTTAACTAAACACTATACTACGTATTAAGGTTAGCAAATATCTTATCTTCTAAAGGAATATGGAAGAATCATATTCTATAAACGACTGTTCCAGCTAAGGGGACAGGATGTTCATTTATGGATGATATGTATAGTAGAGGATGGCAAATAGTGATGAGCAAAGTATTGAAGAAGGTAAACCAAGCAATGGAGTTAGAAAATGATAAATTAAGAGCGAAAACAGATTCATGTAGTGAACCCTGACCTACTTTGGGCAATTCTGTTGCCATGATGGATTTATCTGTATTTTATATCTTCTAGCTTTTACAAATGCACCATTTTTTATATGTTTATGAATATTTAGTAGTTAGCTTTTACATTTTTCCTAGGGCTGTAGTAACTCTTCAATCAACTTCGGTTCAGCTCATTCTCACGGTAGTTGAACTTCAGCTGGGTTTGAACATGTTTGGTTGAGCGTTTAGTAAGCAGAAGCTCATCAATTGAAACTGATCCACGATGTGGTCAAAATTAACCACCCTATCTAGTTGGTGACTCCAGGTCAATATAAATTTATTGAGCTGTGATTCAATTTTCTCGTATCATCATGTGATTAATGCAGCAATAATCATGAAGTGATTAGCTTACACAAGTTTCTGTCAAAATTCTCCCAGAGATACATTTTTTTACAGCCTTCTCTCAACCATGTTGGAATTGGTAAGATATGAATCCTTCTCCTCTGTTCTGCTATACTCGAGCTAACTTTGTCTCCAAGTAGGTCAGTCATTTGAAGAATTGTGAAATTGGTGCAGTTCTAAGAAGAATTTTAAAAATAGAACTATGTTTGCACTTATAACTATTGGCAAGCAAATCTATAAATATGTATGCCTCAGATTTTGACCTTGTTTTTTTTTTTGAGTGGCACTAGATTTGCAACTTGACATTTGAAAGGATTTTCAAAGTCATGCAATGGCAGCTAGCAATGAAGAAAAATTGCTACGAATTTCATTAATTTTGAGACTTGATAATCTGTGCTTTCTAGGACATGCAGTGGGTTTTACAGTCTCCTCCTCGTAGTCACTTTTTAGATAGAATGTTACTAGAACTGGGACTCCCACTTTCCTAATAAAACTACGAACTTAAAAAAACTTAAAACCTTTTATACATCAAGTACTATGTAACCCAAACTTCTTTTGGAAACTGGTAATCTAAATAGGAAAGTCCTTAAAAGACACTAATATGAAAAAGGAAACTCCTAAACAAGAAGGACACTGTTATGAAACGAGCAACACTAAAGAAAGTGTTGGAAGGCTCCAATTAAACCACTTTCAAATTGGAGTTATTTTGGAATACAGCAGCTGAGACTATTAAGTGTAGGTAATCTGGATAATACCACCGGAATTTGTCAAGTTGCTGGTAACAGTGGCATTTTAGAAGTGGCATGCGAACTACTGCCAAATCATGCAAGTTTGAGCTAATCATTAATAAAAAGATTCCAAATGGACAGAAGGCAGTTCCTTGGCGCCATGCATCAATAAATAGCAAGGTCTACTTTGATACTTGCCACCTCTCCTCTCTCTCTCTCTCTCTCTCTCTCTCTCGGGGGTTGAACCCCTTCTTCAAGTAACCACTTCCCTAAAGTGCCTCCATCCGATGTGATGCAAAAGGCTTCTTTGGAGTGAAACCTCTTTAAAAATAAAAGCTCTGTAATGACTTCACTTGAGATGATTGATATCTTGTGTCTTCCTATGCAAGCTAGATTGTTACTTTTTGTTTCCCTTTATCATTTCCGCTTCTAGAGCAGACAGGGGTGGTATCCTGGAAGAACATTGGCAAGCCGTCTTGGCTTATGACTATTGCAGCTATTTCTTGGTACAGTCAGTAAGCGAGGAATAGAAGAACTTAGGACGGCACTAGTAGGTCAAACCATTAGGGTCATTGAGGTTGCTTTGTATAACATTTTAGTATGCGTCAACAAGTTTCCTGGCTTGCCAGTGCTATCTCAGAGAAAATTGGATATTAATGGTTAAATGTTTGAACTACAACATCATGCATCCTACGGACTGGTCCTTTCCTAGTGACTGGCTCAAGCTCAGCTTTGACTGCAACTTCCATGGTAACCTTGGGCCCATGGTAACTTAGGGACTTTCCAGGTAGATATTTCTTGCCTACTATATGCCTTTTGGTTACTATGAGTCTACAAAAGCATAATTGAGGGTCCCTTCTCCAGGGTCGTTGATTCTTCACCGAGCACTTCACTTTCCTCCTAGTTGAAGGCGATTTAGAGGTTGTCATCAGCTGGGCTTCCAAAAAAAAGTTCCCCTGATTTTTTCTTGATGCATTTTTATGATATTGATTACATTTTTCTACTTATTTCTCATTTTCATTCCTATTTCTCTTTGTAAGTTTCTCTCCCTTTGGAGGATCTCTATTGAAAATTTTAAAATAATCTTTAAAAAAAAAGAAAAAAATCCACAGACAAGACATGAAAAAAATGAAGATAGTCTTTAGATGCAGCTCCATGATATTAGCAGGCCAAACTGTTCCAAAATTCTTTATCTGATCCATTTATCCAACTTTTTTTTTCTATTAAAAAACATCTTCTAGGATATAACTAATTTTAATAATTGTTGTTATACACATTTGCAGGACCTTGCACCATATAGGAAGTTCTTACATTTAGTTTTAAGAAGGAGGTGAAAATATCCACTGAGTGAGACGCAGATTGAGTAGGTTGGAGTAGGCCATCTATTGTTTGAACCCTCTCATTGCGGAAGGTGACTCATACAGTGTCATCATTAGTTGAGCATCTAGCATGTCTTGTCCACATAGGTGCCTTCTCGACGTTCTTGACTATGGCGAAGACATTGCTTGTTTGCTTTCCATCACTAGGAATCATATTTTGGAACAGCTAATATTTGTTAGCTAGGGCTGGTTCCTGCTGGCAACAGCTCGTTGTTTGGAGTGTTTTGCCTTTATATTAATGCTTATTCCCTTTTTTTTTTCCAATTCTTGTTTGGGATTATGTTGTTTGTTTATTGATTCCTTGGGTTGGATTTATTTATTTGACCTCCTTGTACTTTCTTCTTCTTAATGAAATCTCTCGCTCACCATGTTCAAAAGAAAAAAAGAAAATTCATGGCCATACGTTTATAGTGGCACCACTTCAATGAATACTTTTCATTTTCTCACTAAGAGCAAGAGTTACTTTTTTACGACCAATAGCTGGTGAAAGTACCAGCCAGCACTTAGAACACCAAATTAGGGCTTGAGAAAAATTAAGAAACCTTGCCACACCACTTATTCTTCTTCAGTGGCAAGACTATACATAAAAAACTGGGAATTGGACTCTTTGAGGTTCAAAAACAGGATATTGCAGCAAATTTCTTTCATCAAAAGAAGGAATACTTTAGCATCGATAGTCAGTTGACCCAAAAGATCATAGGTAGAGTACAAAAGAAAATTTAAGAGAAAGGAGGATGAGTACGCTGGTCATCCGCTAGCACAGCACAGATCAGGTTTTTTCCAATTCAATTATCACATAGAGCAGAAGAGAAGGTGATCATGTAAGAACAACCAGCATTTATTCCCACACCGAAACCATGTAATAACTGAGCATTATGTTGTTATAGGGAGCAAGAAGGACCAAGAGAATCAGTAACTAAGATTATAGAAGAAGGAGAAGAATATATAATTTGTGAGGAAGAAGGAATATTGTTTGGCCAATCTGCTGGATTAACCCATCTTCTCTTTCTTATGTATATTATGTCAACATAGGTTATAATATGGACAATTACTGCTGTATCCCTTATTCTGGAACTTTAAGTAATAGGACAAGACCTAAATTCCCTTACAATGATCTATATGTGTAGCACTTATTTAATTGTGTGAAATGATGAAGTAAAAGGAATTAAGAGAAGAAAGGAGAAAGGGAAAGAAGCTGCTGAAAAGAGAGCAAAGGAGAGGCTCTCATTGGGGTGGTGCTCGACCCCTAACCATTTTATTAACTTAAGTGAAAATGGGTATAATGACATAAATACTCTTCATACACATAACAACTTATAGCTTCTATTATACACCTCCAAAATTACATGAAAATTAAACCATAGACACGTCTAAACATGCCGAGTAAAACAATAACCTCACTAGAAAATACCACCCCCGTAAAATGGCCCTTATACTGTTTTCTAACCCTCCCCCTCAAGCTGGAGTGTAGATGTCTATAAACCCCAACTTGTTACGGAAAATTTCAATTACCTAAGGCTTTATTAAACATATCACAGACTTGATCACTAGACCAGACGTAAGGGGTAATAACTTCTTTCCTCATCACTGCATCTCAAATAAAGTGGTTATCGACTACTATATGTTTTGTTCTTTCATGAAATAATAGATTCTCCACAATGAATATGGTTGCTTGGTTGTCACAATACATGGTCATGGATTCATCACTTTGTAGATTCAATTCCCGAGTAACCTATCTCACCCATATTAGCTCACTGACAATATGAGTCGTAGTTCTATACTATACTTTTGCACTAGAATGGGCTATAACATTCTGTTCTTGCTCTTCCAACATATCAATTTTCCTTCTAAAAATACACAATAGCTAGTGGTAGATTTTTTGTCAAGTTTAGATCCAACATAATTTGCATCTGAGAAGGCTTCAATCTTTAAGTGGCGATGAGGTTTAAAGAATAACCCCTTTCCAGGTGCCTTCCTTAAGTATCTTATTATTCTCTGTGTAGCTTCTAAATGTACCTTACTTGAATGCTCCATGAATTGATTGAGCATGCTGACAGAGAAAGATATATCAGGACAAGTAATTGTGGCATAAATCAATTTCCCCACTAGTCTGTCATATACTATTTTGTCCTTGAGTTCATCACTATGTTCATCATGACCAATTTCCATAGGAGTCTCCATTGGTTTTGCACCTGACAGGCCATGCTCCCGTAATATATTTGTGACATATTTCTTCTGTGTCAATTCAAGCCCTAAGTTGCTTCTAGCAACCTCAATTCCAACGAAATATTTTAAGGAACCGAGATCTTTGGTTTGGAATGTTTAGCAAGGTGTACCTTTACCTCCTCAATGCCCTTTATGTCACTTTATGTCACTTCTTGATAAAACAATATCATCTTCATACACCAGTAGTACTACAATCCGAAGTGGATGCTTCATGACAAAGAGAGAGTGATCACAGTGGCTCCAAGAGAATCCAAATGACATAATTACCTGGCTGAACTTCTCAAACCATGCCCTAGGGTCGTGTTTAAAACCATATATTCTCTTCTTGAGTCTACACACCTTTCTACTCTCCCCTTGAACAACATACTTAGGAGGTTGCTGTATATAGACCCCTTCTTCTAAGGCACTATACAAGAAGACATTTTTAATGTCCAATTGAAGAAGTGCCCAACCTAGTTAACAACAACAAACATCAGAATGCGTATTGAAGTTAGTCTGGCTATTGGTGAGAAAGTCTCAAATACATCAATAGCATAGGTCTCTTAGTGTATCATTTGACAACCAATCGAGCCTTATATCTTTCAATGGATCCATCTACTCTGTATTTCATCGTGTATATTCAGCGATATCTAACAACAGTAGCATTGGGAGGCACATCACATAAAACACATATATCTCTTTTACTTAAAGCCTCCATCTCAATATCCATAGTTTGCTTCCACAGAGGGGATATGAGAGCATCCTACACAAAAGAAAACTTGGCGTAGGAAGACAAGGATAAAGCAAACTTTTTGTATTGATTAGACAAATAATCAAAGAACATATAATTGGACTATGGATATTTGGTAGACTTACGGGCACCTTTTTGAAGAGCAATGGGGAGATTCAAATTAGTTACCTTAACATTAGCAGGCGGAGAGGATTTTGGAATAGGCAAGAAAGGGAACTTGAGCTCGTTGCTGAGTGACATGTCTTCGTTGATATGCCTGTAATGGTTTATCTGCAGAAATAGCCGATGAGATATTAAGAACATCCTCCACATAAGTGGGAGCAACAATTCTTGGAGCTATAAAAGTGGGCTAATATCCATAGTACCCGAAGAGAACAAAGAGACATCTTCAAAAAATGTCACATTTGCAAATTCAAATGTCTTCCTAATAGACAAAAATATTTGTATCCCTTTTGTATCTGAGAATACCTCAAAAAGACATATTTGACCGCACGGGGAGACAATTTATTTGTAGAGGGACCGAATACACATGTAAAACATACATACACAAAAATACGAGGAGATAGAGGGAATAAAGCGACAGAGGCATCAACAACTGGATGAGAATTTTATCCCCTAGAACAGAAGAGGGCATTCTGTTGATAAGAAAACAAACAAAGAGTATTGCATGTCACCAATATGACTTGGGAATATTCATATGAAGAAGCATTGTGCTTGCAACTTTTGAGAGATGACGGTTCTTATGTTCAGCTACCCCATTCTGTTGTGGAGTAAATACAAGTGAAGACTAATGGATGACACCATAGACATTTGGTAGAAATGATCAAATTTTTGATTCATAAACTCCAATCCATTATCAATGCGAAGAGTATGAAAAGATGCACTAAACTGGGTTTTGATTTCATTATAAAAGTTTTGAAATACATTAAATACTTCAGATTTCTCCTGTAAGAGATACACCCAGTTATTATGTAAGAAACAAAATACTTGTAACCAAAGATACTGGACATGGGCCATGATCCCCATACATCCGACTGAATAATTTCAAACAAACTACTACTCCTTGCTTGGCCTAAGGGGAATGTTGTCCAGTAATGCTTGCATAGTTGACATGAGTCACATTGAAATGACAAATTGGAAGAAACATCAGGAAATAGCTGAACAAACTTTGCTAGAGAAGGATGTCCCAATCGTAGTTGCCACTGGAAGGGAGCAACTACAACATTAAGAGCATGTGAAGGAGGTTGTGGTGGTCTTCCAATATATTCCACGTCTCTCACACGCAGAACCAATCTTCCTTATCATGAGATCCTGAAACATATAACGAGATGGATAAAAAGTTACTGAACAATTTATAGATTTATGAAGTTCACTTATTGACGATAAATTAAGTGGAAATTTAGGGACAAACAACACAGATTGAGGTGACATGAACAAAGATGGGACAATTTTTCCCATTTCTTAGACTGAAGACACTGACCCAGTTGACATGTTTAACAACAAAAGACTCCTTCAAATGAATGAGTAAAGAAGGCATACTTGACATATGAGTGGAAACTTACGAGTCAATAACCCAGGCAGATGGAAGATGCATATGTAAGGTTGAGGTACCTAAACTGATAAGAATAGTGGTAGGGAGTGAAGGTTGAGCTACAGATGCTTAGGAGGGTGCAACGGTCAATTGTGCCATATGCTGCGCAAGCTGCTATAATTCATCTAATGCACCTGGTACAATACCTACTATGGATCCAGTGGAAGCCTCAGTGTTTTTATGAACTTGGGAATTTGCCCAAGCGGGCTTACCAAATTTACTCCAACACTTATCAGAGAAATGGTTTGGGTGGCCACACTGAATACATTTTCTTTCTTCTTTACTATCACCTCGACCTCGTCCTCTACCAGGACCATTTGTGCCTTTATCCCTACTGTTTCCACCATGACCTCTGAACGCCTCTGAATAAGTGTTAAGGGCAGATGTGTCTACACTTTTAGCCTCTTTCCCCCCTTTGGATGTAATGGTAGCCTCTGCACACATGACTTTGATAAAAGTAGTAGATAATAATGGGACATCGTTTGAGGCAAGTAACTGTGCCCTAACTGCATCAAATTATGTTTCCAATCCATCCAAAAATTTAGATATATGTAGGTACCCCTATTGCTTCCGTTGTTCCCTCTCATCAATAGTAAAGGAATGAAAAATGCTTATCTCTTGCAGAATGTTTAACAACTCATTGTAGTAATCTGTAATAGATCTGTCCCCTCGCTTAAGCCTGAATAACTTTGCATATAGTTCGTAAACTCAAGACAACGTACTCTCCTGTGTGCTGCTTCTAGAGACACCCACATTTTCTTTGACAATCTCATAATTCATAATTTGATTCTCTAACTTGGAAAGTCATAAACTCTCTTTCACATCTCAATCATTAGTAAGGGGTATTGGTGGATCATCCCTAATAAATTTCAACTTCTGTTTGGTCTTGAGATAAAAATACATATTGATTTAGACCAATTGAGGTAATTCTATCTATTCTACCTCTCTGTCATAGTCAAAATCACATCTTTTCCCTAAGAACCTCAAAACTCCCTTGAGGGGGTGAGTATTTACCAAAATCAGTTATAAGTACCAATAATGGCCAAACAAAGTAACTGCAAGCTTCATTGAGATAAAATACCTATGCAGATTATGGAACCTACTTCTAAAAAAATTAGGGTTTGAGCAATCTCAAGCACAAAAAATGAGCCCATTATACTGCCAATTTCACAAAAAAACTTCCAATTTCACCTTTATACTGCCAGAGAACCAATAAAATAGGCTGACATGAGCCTATTAGATGATGACATAGGCAACTCGAACCGGTACTAGCTGCGCACTAGACATATGGGATAATCCCAAGTCAGATGACCATCTTGGGCTCTAATCAAGCATCAAACGGCTTAAAAGGGAGTAGAAGCCGTCAACCCTAGGGTTATGGTAGAGAAAGAACTCAAAAGATCAAGTTTTTGACAGTGTCAAGGGCAAACCTTGAAGTCCCCTTTTTTATAACTTTGCTGTGTTCAATGGAGAGAGAGGAGCTTCATGGGCTTGTAATCAGGATCTATTGCTCTGATACCATGTGAAATGATGAAGTAAAAAATTGAGAAAAGAAAAAAGAAAGGAAAAAGGGAAAGAAGCTATTGAAAGGAGAGCAAAGGAGAGGCTCTCGTAGGGGATTGTGCTGGAGCCTTACCATCTTATTAAGTTTAGCGAAAATGGGTACAATGATATAAATACCCTCCATTTACATAATAGCTTATAACTCCTAATACCCTCCTCCACATTACATGAAAATTAAACCATAGACACATCTATACATGCTGAGTAAAACAGTAACTTCACTAGAAAATACTGGCCATATTAAATGACTAAACTGCCCCTTATACTGTTTTCTCACAAGTTGATTTCAAACTATCTGCAAGCTATTCAATAGGTGAGTGATACAATGATATGTTGCGGTGCTTAATTTCTGACATACAGTGCTTCCTAATGCTTTGCAGAAATATGCTTCATGGTCCTTGGAAAGAGGCTAATGCACCTGTGCTAACTTTGCATATTGATGATGACAATGTGAATGAAGAGGCAGTTACAATATCCCTGGCATATCTGTATGGGCATCACCCTAAACTTAATGACAGTAATGCATTCCGTGTTCTCGCTGCTGCATCCTTTCTAGACCTGCAGGTATGAATTTGATTTGATTTAACCACTATAATCACTGTTGCTTCAGCTGTTTTCCTTTTGATGCACATCTGATTTTGCGGAGTCTGCATGCAGGATTTGTGTGCAATTTGTACAGACTTCATAATTGCTGAGCTTTGGACTTCAAACTTTCTAGCTTATCAGGTTAGCTGTGGCCTCATCTCATTGACTGTTACACTGCTTAAAACCCCATGACGACTTCAGTTTACTGATATTTTTTAATTTTTTTATTATGATTAAGATATTTGCTGAGAGCCAAGACTATGGTATACATGGAGAACGTGTTAGGAATGCTTGCTGGGGTTACCTCTGTCAAAGTGCCACCATGGAGTTGAGGGAGGTATATGGTAAAATATAATTTCTGCTGGGAAAATAAAGTTACATCCATTTTGGCAGGGATTTTTTCCTCTGATTGTTAGCATGTGGAGTGAGGACAGCTACATATTGTCATTATTAAACTGGTCTTGCATTGGTTAGGTGCTGCCAAAACTCTCCTCACAAACACTGCATACTCTTCTCACATCAGATGATCTCTGGGTTCCTAGTGAAGAAAAGCGGTAAAAAACCTTATTTTTTGTCATTTGAATTTATTAGTTTCTGTACTTTCTTTCTTAGGACAATACCATTTAATTTTTTTGTTCACATTTTGGAACAGAAAATAATAAAAATTATAAAAATGAAAAGATGCTTTTTGGCCTCTCAAATAGATTTCCCCTTTTCTGTATAAAGGTTTGAACTGGCGCTACATGTATTGCTAGCCAAAAGTGCCTTGCTGAAGGCAGATCATTTAGAAGAAGCCACTTTAACTTCTGAGGCAGGCAAAAGTGTTCATGATACTTCACAACCAAAGGCCAAGATTTTGATCAATGAAAGCACTGATAAAAAGCTAATAGAGGCTGAGGTTGGAAGCTTGTCTCTACATGATATGCAAAACGCTGCTCATAACATCCTGATGGACCTCGCTGACTGTGTGGTAGACTTCCATACTGGGGTTTCTGATGACTTCCATACTGGGGTTTCTGATACCAAATCCCTACAACAAGATGCATACTCTCAACAAATTTTGGATAGATGTTCCTGCAAGACGGAACAAAGTTCACCTATAAGTAATTCGTTTCCTAATGCACATTCTATTAGAAAATCCTGTTCTAATATTGATATCCAAAACAGAAGTGAGTGCAATGCAGCTGCTATGGAAGGGCCATCTGAAGACACTCCACTCTATCATTTAAGTAATAAGAACTCAATGAATAATATTTGGGTCTGCAGTGAGCAGTCTAGGGACTGCTCTTCTATATGTTCTTCTTCTTCAACCATTGAGGTTGCACATAGTGACTGGGGAGGGTGCAGCATGCCTGCTCCTACATGGGGTGGGAGGATAGTCAGCAGAAGACAGGTGAAGAGTCAAGCTAAGGGTAACTTTGGGATCCATATTGAAGAGTACAACACATTTGTTAACATTTTTGAAGGGGGTTCTCTTTTGTATTGTAACATGTCATTTGAGGCACTCTTAAATGTGAGGAAACATCTGGAAGAACTGGGGTTCCCGTGCAAAGCTGTAAATGATGGACTTTGGCTACAGGTCAGAAATGATAATTTACATGTACCCCTGTTTTCAATGGTATTCAATTTATATTAGTATTAGTTAATGTTAGTATTAGTTGCGAGGACTCCTGCTAGTAGGCAGTTCTGTTGCATGATTTCTAGAAATCTACAATCTGGAACAACATATAAGATGTCCAATACTCGAAGATTTTCCCTTCTTGATTGCTAAATTCTTCTAAACCTCTATTGAATCGCTTCATACACTTTCAATGATATGTTTTCTGTTAAAAATCACTGTTCAAATGACTCATGATTTATTTAATTGTTGTCTATATTCCATCCACTGTGTACATCTTTGACTTTTGTAGCTCGTTAATTTCAACTGAGAGTTGATAACAAGATTTGCAAATTTGGCTTTTCTGCAGACGCTTCTTAGTTACAGAGTGCAAGAAATAGGAGCAGAAACCTGCAAAAATTGTTGTCTGATGAACATGGCATGTTCCTGTAGACATCCATATGGGTTTTCACATGGAGCTGCAAACTCAACTTATTACAGACAAGACCAAGACAGAAGCAATCAACCTGGTAACATGGAGAAGATATACCTTGCTGAGGCTCAAGGGGATGGAAACGGTCTTTTTGGTCCTGTGCGTGTACATGTTCGTGGGCCCATCGATGGGCTTGTTGGCATTGGTCGTGGGACCACTTTCATGCCTGCTTCAGCATGGCCACCTACACGTTTTGTTTTCTCTCGTGTACCTTTTGGAATGGGCAGCAGAAATTGCCCACAGTCCCTTGCTAACGAAGAATCAGAAGCCAGAGCTGATCCAAATGGCGATCTTGCTGCTGAAGGCTTACCAGCTTTGGTTGGGCATGGCCAAGGGAGTAATGGTGTTCCTATTCATGCCGAGCAGAGAGAAAGAGCTTTTGGATCAGATATGCAAGGCAGATTAGCAAGTGCCAGTGCTTCAGTTCCTAGTAGCAGTGGTATCCCGGTACAAATGTTGGAAGCACAAGAGCATGGTCTTGGTTTAGAGTGGGATAATGTTGAGAGTTCCTCAATAACGTTGGATATGAAAACTCCCTTGCGTCGCTTTCCTCCATTTCGTTTTGGGTGAGTGTTTTCTGTCTCTAAGTTGTTTACACCATATTTCAGCATGCATTTTCAGGAACCCTCAAGCTCTGCAATGCGGTTCGGAGCAATCATTTTATTTTGTTTTATTTTTGTTGGAATCATCAAATCAAAGTAAGAGTTTAGACTTCCACATGTCTCTATGTTCAAAAGAATAAGGAATTTAAAAAAGAAAAGAAAAAGAAAACATGAAGTAGACTTCAATGAGTCTGTTCCTTTGTTCTTCGAGAGAATATCTTGTGCTGCAGTGAATTCATGCTTTATCTAGCACATCTTTTATGGTCCAGCAGGCGTCTGTCAATCACTTGTGCATGTAAACTTAAGAAAAAAGCGTGTTCTGTCAGGTGCTCTTCTTACTTTTTATTCCCTTTTTCATAGATATGGTAAGAGAAATCAACATCATCGAGAGGTAAAAGCTCAAAATATATAACTATTTCTTCATCTATATTATAATTTTTTTGAAAACGTTTAGTCTTTATTTCTGTCTGCTACTTTTAAGTAATTTTTATAAATAGTTTTTTATTTTCTAAATGGTCCATTTAAGAATTCCTTAGCTGTGGTGAAATCTGGTCTTTCTTCACTAGTATTTTTGGTCAAAAGTGTCTCTTCTTCTTGTGATATTGCTTTCATTCATTCTCAGGGTGGAATTTGAAGATGTACACAGGCTTACTGATGGCCAAGTAAAGCATTCACCTGAAGTTTTTTACGCAGGTTCATTGTGGAAGGTAATAAATATTTGATCTGTTATTTGTCCACTGGGGAAGGATAAAATCAGTGATTGCTGACAGTTTTGGTTTATAGGTGAGTGTACAAGCTTTTAACGATGAAGACCCCCAAGGGCGTCGAACACTTGGTACTATCCACAATTAGATTAACCCCTTTGAGCACCTTGTCAGTTGTCATTCTATCTCATAATGAAATTTACAAAAACTGATATGATTTTGGATCCCAGGATTATTTCTCCACCGTCGGAAGGCAGAATTAACAGATTCTCTTAGAAAGGTTAGTCCTTTTCTATTGAGAAATGACTGAAAGTTTCTTTCATGTATTTGATGATAGTTGTGCTGTTTCTCAGGCTCATATGTATGTAGACACTCGGGAAAAAGTTACTGCTCGTTATCAGGTAGGCCGTTTTATAATTGCAACTGTTATAGTTTGCTTGTGTCAGATGCTTCAGAAAAATAAGCATTATGCTCTACCCAGTAATGAAGTAACGTTCAAGTGTCTGGTTCGTGCAGTTGGTTTGTCCATGTAAAAGAGAAGTCATGGTGTTTGGTAGCATCAAACAGACTGGGACTCTATTACCGAAAGCTCCCAAGGGGTGGGGTTGGCGTACAGCTTTGTTATTTGATGAGCTTCCTGACCTTCTACAAGGTGGGGCATTGCGGGTTGCAGCTGTTGTACAACTTGTTTAATGCTTTCGAGGTAATCTGTGATGTATGGGTGAATTAAATTTCTAGTGTACATCGAGTCTTTTATGCATATACCAAAAAAAGATTTTTTTTTTTTTTTTGTGATCTAACATGAACTAAACAAACTTGCTGTTCACTTTGCACAAACCAGCTGTTGTCATAAACAACTGAAGATTGAGGAACATGAGGAACAATGTTCCAGAACTAATGTGCAACGATTTAAGAGACGGCCGGATCCATCTAGATTTGCTGAGGTCAGTTCCTTCAATTAATTTGGCTTTGAGTGAAAGCAAATTTCTCTCGTGGTTGGAGCTTTAAATGGTACCAGAAAATTATTTCTGCAACAACGTAAGAAACCATAAGACCCCTCAGTCATGTCTAGCTTGATTTCTCTTCAATTCGTTTTTGTTTTTGTTGGTCATTATGTCTTAATGTTTCCTCATCTCTTTCAACATGTAAAGAGAGTCTTATGTTCAGAGCCTTTGCTTTAGGCACAAAAATTAGAGAACCGAAAGCTTATTTTTCTGTTCATATGGCAATGTAGCTTCGACCTGTATATTTTGACTGGTTTTCTTTGCCTAGATCTGACCCATATTAAGGTATCTGCAGATTGTTTTTATTTATAGTTTAATCTGATGCATATAATACATGTTCACTTCCAATTTGCTCGGGCAACAGTGAGGTGGTTCACAATCATTCTATGGATTGATAGTCCATCTCCCAAAATGTTTTATTAACTTTGGAGCTTCACTAAGTTTGGGTTGGTCAATTGAAGTGCTACCTATATAGAGACTTATGCTAGTTAAATTGACCATATTAGCCAATTCACAATGACACACCCTCACTTAGATTTACAACAGCTATCTGGGGTTTTAACCTAGATCCTTCATAAACCTACACAGGGATTGGTAGCAGCAACTCACTAAGCACACTATGCTCAAGACCCATAATGGGATTTTCTGTCACAATAATTTATGGCTAACAACAACAGCCGCAAGGCTTCTTAGCTTTCTCCTTTTTAGCCACACATGGCTTCAATCAATCTAATTAAGTTGAAAATAATATTGCCTAAACAAAGTCTGACCCAAGTTAGAAGAGTTACTTACACTTTCGTCTTAGGGCCAACAAAATGGAGAGATATCTTCAGGTTTCCAAGGGTCTTTATCAATTACCCCTCAAAAGAAGAGATGCATCTCCTTTTGGGTTCGCCAACTACCAAAAGATACATCGTCCCTATCACTCATTTAAGAGTTAGTTTAAGTACCTAGATTGTTTCTTGTATTGAACAGTCAATTGACTAAGTTAGTAGATATGGACCATACACCCATGAGTCCTAAATTTTCATGAAATAAAAACATTTGTTCAAAGCCATAATTCCAACACTTAACAGGTATTGTCTACTCATGATTTCATCTACATATAAAATTGCTCTTTACCTTTCATGGTGGAACGCTTCATATGTCATATGATAGTTAACCATGAGCCTACAACTAGTGTAGCAATAGATCCGTGAAAGTCTGGGTTGAGAGAAAGTCTTGGGATTCAAATTCTTTTTCTCCTTTAGGAGTGTGTAGATCTTGAATTCCCGATTCCTTCTTATCTTCTTTTTCTGTATCCTTCATTTGATTATTTGAAAGGACTTTTATTTATGATTTTGTAGGTACTTTTGGGAACTTCCTGAGGTTTCATGTTGCATACTATTGGGAATGGGAATATAGAGGTGTGTGTTTTTTAGGCTCTATAGAAAAGGATAATAGAGAGAATTTTCATTTATGGTTTCTGAATTATCTTCGGGATAAGGCGCTTTGTGCTTTTGTATTACTAAAATTTGAAACAATCATGAAAATATTTGTAATCAAGGTGAAATTTAGAAAATATTACACTCAATATGTTTCACATCTGATAGTACACGCATAAATGAGTCTTATGATTTCATTTATTATATTTTGTTATATAGTTTAAGTTAAATAAAAACTTTTTTTATAGTTGGTTGATTGGACTAATCAAATTAAAGGTGTTCATTGAATTAAAATGAATTATTTTACTAATTAACATATAAAATTAAATTTTATTATAAAATGTGTATCGATAAATAAGTTTTTTAAAAATAAAATTGAGTTTGTTAATATTTTAAATGTTTGACAATATAATAAATCAATAATGCAATGTACTAAATTGATTAGAATATAATTTTTTATTGGTTAATATATATTTTATAATTTATTAAAAATAGAAGGTAATAAAATACATACCAACAAATGAGATTTTACAAAAAACTTAAATAATTTTTTCTAATATTTTTAAAAATTTTAAATATATTTTTTCAATATATAATGATATGATTTTTTATTAGTTAATATATAAAGTTTATATTTTAATAAAATAAACAGAAGATAATCCACAAATAAGATTGTTAAAAACTAAAATAAGTTTTTTTAAAAAAATTAAAGTTTGAAAATATCTAAAATCGATAATCATAGGTATCAATCATATTTGAAGATGTTTTTTAATAATTAATATTTAAAATTTATATTTTATTTCAATAAATTAAAGTTAATGAAATGTGTCCCGACAAAAAAAAATATTTTTGAAAACTATTAAAAAATTACTAATTGTTTTTAAAATTAGAAAATATCTTAAATCGCTAATAAAAATATGTTAAATAGGTAAGATTTTTTAATTAATTAATATATTTATTTTATATTTTATTATTATAAATATAAGGTAATAAAAAGTGTACTGATAAATTTTATTTCTAAACTCTACAATAATTTTTTCAAATGTTTTTCAAATATATCCAAAAATAAATAGTTATTGAGAAATCAAGACAACAACTAGACTTGATAGAAAAATTGACTAGGTACAAATTCAAAGAGGAAGTTTTTCTCACTTATTTTGCCATGCCTATGTGGTTTTCTAAGGGCTAGATTTTGAAGTTTATTTGGTCCCTGATATATAGATAGTAACCTATCTGTATGTAGAGCTTATGTTTGGGTGTTAGGCTCAAATTTAGACCGAATCTTTCTTTTAGTACATTATATCAATATTATTTTTGCTATATTCTTTTTAGCATGTGTTGATAGTTTAGGTAAAATTGAAACTTATTAATTTGTTTTTGGTTGTTTGACCGGAGTATCTAGTGAAACTTGTGATAAAGTTATTTTTGGCACTAGTAAGTATGTTCTGAATCAGCTTTTTAAAATTGATTTTGATTATAATTGTGGTTATTAGACCTTTTTATACTAAAAACTATTAAAATGGCAAAAGCTGCTAGTTTTGTTGTGGAAGTGACTTCTAAAAACTGGGGGTTAAAATCACCTACCCACCAAAATTATCTTTGTGATACCAGATGAACTAAATTACCTTGAATGGATTATTACAGCTCCAATCTTTATTTTTGGAAAAAGGAAAAAAAAAATTAGTGTAAGTGGGATCAAGAAAATATCAAGTTATGTCTTGGATATTGAACTGTGTTAGTGCAGGCATTGGGAAGATCTTACTTTTTGTTATCTAGCTAGAGAAAAATAGACATTGTTAGCAAATAAAACAAAAGAAGGCCTAGAAAATCACCAATGACCTTGAAATTTTGAAACAAGGTAGTAAAACATTTAGTGATTATTATGTTAAACTTTAGGAGTCATAGACCGGATATGATCAAATATATATTAATAGAGTGAAAATGCCCAGAAAATAGGAAGTTTTACCCTGTGTACAAGTTTTTAGCTAGTTTGAATTCAAGATTTGAAGGCTTCTACCCAAATTATCCACATTTATAGGCACAAAAGAGGGCCTACAAGTGAGGGGGAGTGTTAAGGAATAGTCGCACATGGATTAATGAATACAAAAATCTTTAATTTATTAGTGAGGAAATAGGCTTCCTAAGTTGGCTAGTCATATTAGAGGCTTAAAAGTAACCTTGTTACTCATGAATAGCAACTCTTCTCCATGATCATTTTTTCACGATGACACCTAGGCACCTCAAAGACAGACTTCCAAATGCCGTTGTGTGAAATCCATGGGACATGAAGGCAAAGGCAATGACTGATTTTGGTGACGATGAGTACAAGCACTTGTGTGTGGAAGTTGCAGATGTGGAGAAGTCAATCACCCTAAAACCTGGCGAGGAATGGAAAAGAAAGTTGGAACTAGGGGTGGCATCGAGCCGAGCAAAGCCCGAACCTACCTATGTTCGAGCCGAGCTTGATTTAAATATTTCGAACTCGAGCTCGAGCCGAGTCTAAAATTATTATCGAGCTCGAGCTTTAACATTCATTTAAAACTTTTCAAAAAATACATGTCAAATAAATTGTATATAAAATTATGCATACATTTTACATAAAATTGGGCATAAGGGTGGCATCGAATACGGCTGAGTCTGAACCTTGTTCAAGATGAGTTTGATTTAAATATTTAGAACTCGAGCTAGAGCTCTAGCCGAGTTCGAGTTTAACCTACATTCAATAATCCATTATGCATACATTCTAAAAAAAGAATGATAGGGGAGGTTCAGGATTGTATTTCAATAATGGATTAAAGCACACCAATATTAATCTTTTTTACTTCAAATGTTGCCTAGCTTGTTTTGTAATTTTTGAATCTGCCCATAAATTTACTATGACCTCCTTAGTGCCCCTGGTTGAAAATTTATATTCTAAGAAAAACGAAGTTTTTCTTATAATATATATTTCTAAAAAAACCTTTAAATAAAATCTTATTACTATTAGTGACTTATTAGAAAATTACAAGAAATATTTTAAAATTTTCTTAGGAAAGTTAAATGGACCTCTTACTGCCTCTTCTAGGGAAATAAATAAAAATTAATAATCAATCTAATATATTACTATACTTATCGATAAATTTTTAATCAAATAAAATGTCAAACACAAGATTGCAATGAAAATTGCCTTATGTTAACAATATTACAACATCAACTGTCAAATACTTATTCAAAAATTTTCTATACGGTTTTATAACCCATCTTGGATTGAAAATCTTACTTAGAAAATTATATAATTTTTTTTAATAAGTATTTTCAATTAGAAAAATATTTACAAAAAACATGAGACACTAATAGTCCCTAGAAACTTATTTCTACTAAAATGTATTTTCAATTTCTTCAAGACCCATGAGGAAGGAGAGTTTAAGGATTTTGTTTTTCACTTTATGATCTCGCACGTGCAAAATCATATTCGCGTAGGGGAATTATTTCTGGTTTTCTGCTGAGACCACGCGGAGGGAAGGGGGTTATGGCACCGATGAGGACCTGTCATCGAGGATGACAGCTGCGACGATGACAGAAACAGAGACGAAGGCGAGGGGAAGAAGAAATTGAACGGACGACTACAAAGGCGGTCGGCGAGCAGCTGTCTACGGCGACAACAGCGGACGGGAGGGGCTCCACAGTGACGAGGGGAGGAAAAAATTCCCCCCCCCCCCCCCCCCTCGCTCTCGGTTCCGACTTGACCCGTTAACGAGCTGACTCGCTAGTCGTCGAGCCGAACCTGGATTCGGTCGAGCTCAGCTCGTTTAAATAAACGAGCTGATCCCGGATCTCAAGCTTGGCTCGTTTAAATAAAAGAGCCAATCCCGGATCTCGAGCTACCGAATCGAATCGAGTCGACACCGAGCTGAGTTCTAGCCGCTCGCGAGCCGACTTGGTTCGAAGCCACCCCTAGTTGGAACTCTCTCCAGCCCCGTCTAATTACTATAGTGAACAATTGAATCCTCATGTTTATGGTGGTCAAGTCACATCATGGAAAAATATGGAGAAACAAGGTAACTTTTAAGCCTCTAAAATGACTAACCAATTTAGGAAGCTACTTTTCCAACTAATAAACTTAAAATATTTGTACTCACTAATCCATGTGAGACTACGTGGAATCCTTCTTTGAGGCTATACATGTGGATAATTTGGGTTGAGAACTACATATGAGTACCTACTCTGATACAATTTGAAATTGGGTACGAGACTCAAATACCATGTGAAGTTTGGTACAAATCAAATCCCAAAATGATTAGCCAACTTAGGAAGTCTCTTTCCCAACTAATAAATTCAAAATATTTATACTCATTAATCCATGTTGGACTATTCCTTTAACACAATTAATATTGAAAGAGTTAAAACTTGTATTTGAAGACCCTATGGTGCTTAAATGTGATTAAAAAATAATGATATTTATTAAAAATATTCTTGTTTTTCATGAAAAAACAACGCATTTAACTTCACTTTGTGAGGGATGCAGTGATAAGTGGCAAGGTGATTATGCCATACATCAAGACTACAAAGCAGATCGGTAATATATTTGCAAAACCTCTTGGAAAGGAATAAGTTTTGTACCAAACTGGATTACTTAACATATATGTTCCAACTTGAAAGGGAGTATTAGAAACCAAGAGTATTTAATAATTTCTAATGTGAGTAAGCCTATAATTTGGTACACAAAAAGGTCTAGATTAGTCTCTCTAAAGAGGTGAGGTTATTATGTAAATTTTGGGATTTTATTTTACTTATTTACGTAGAAGACATCTTCATGGGGGCAATCTAGTCTTCTTGTAAAACGAACTCAAGTGAAAGATAAAAGGGAGGGGACTTTGGGGTGAGAGGCAAAAAAGAGTGCCTACACGTGAGGGGGAGTGTAAGAAATAATTGCACATGGATTTGTGAATACAAAGATGTTAAGTTTATTAGTCTGGAAAGAAGCTTTCTAAGTTTGATAGTCATATTAGAGGTTTAAAAGTAGCATTGTTTCTCACTCCATGATCATTTTTCCACGATGAAACCTAGGAACCACAAAGACAGACTTCCAGATGTCGTTGTGTGGAATCCATAGGACATGAAGGCAATGGCTGATTTTGGTGATGATGAGTACAAACACTTGCGTGTGGAAGTTGCGGATGTGGAGAAGTCGATCATCCAGAAACCAAGTGAGGAATGGAAAAGAAGTTGGAACTCTCTGTTGTTCCATCTAATTATTGTAGTGGACAATTGGATCCTCATCTTTATGGTGGTCAAGTCACATCATGGAAAAATATGGAGAAAAGTTGCTATTCATGAAAAAAAAAAGATAATTTTCTAAACATAATTAGACACCTTACAAAATAATTAGTAATTTTTTTTATAATTTTCAAAAATCTTTTTTGTCCATAACACATTTCATTAACTTGATTTTTTAAAAAGAAAATATAAAATTCAAATATTAGTTATTAAAAAACATGTCGAAACCTCAAAATTTTCCAAAAGTAACTACAAAATCATAAACAAAAGACCCTTCAAATAATCAAATGAAGGATACCGAAGAGAATGCGAAGGAAACGGGAACTTCGAGAGCCAGATCTACACATTCTTTTGCATCTTCTTCAATATCCTTCATTTGATTATTTGAAGGGACTTTTGTTTATGATTTTGTAGGTACTTTTGGAAAATTTCTGTTTCATAAAGAAATTGATACAGAATCTCTGCAAATACTTCTCTATAAAAAAAATAATGAATTAACTCTAGACACTGATACGTGTTTATGTAAACAGGCAAAAAACCTATGAATGTACTGAAATTGAAACAAGGAAATAAAAATGATCCAACCTGCGCCTTAATAAGAAATTTTTTTTTTTATTGTGAAAAAAAACGAAAAAAGTGTAGTGACCGGGAATATGACAATCAGTGAATAACTAAGAAAAGGATCCTCAATTATCATATAACTTGGAAGACTAGAGGAAGAGGAGCAAAATGGCGAGGAATTGACAGAGGATCATGGCATTCGTCATTAAGCACGACTCCACACTTTACAAGAAAGGTATAACGGGAACCCAAAAGAAACCAAAAATGCTTCTTTTCTTTCCAGATGTTCACTGCTGGTCATCAAGGACAGCAAAATTCAATGTTGTATTGCTAGATCTTCCTGCTCTCAATTTGTACATACAAGCGCACATACGCCCCTTCATAAAGAACAGAAAGGGTCACTTACAAAAAGAGAACCTTTGCTGAGAGAGCGGTTTAACATGTATTATTGAAATACAAGTTAATTTGCATATAAATATTTTTTGGTAGAGAGATAAACACTGAAAATATATATAATACAACCGCACTTGTGATGGAATACCCACCGAATACAAATGGCTGACCTTACCAAATACCTCATGTGAAGAGAGAAGGAACAAGGACAAAAGTGAAAAGAAAAAAAAAAAAAAAGGAATTTTAAAAAGAAAAGAAATTGGACTGTACAAGTAGATTACTTCCCTACATAAAGTAGCTAAGAGCTTTCTTCTTCCTTGATCCGCCTTCTCCATAGAGCTCATTCCATTGGAGAAGCTCGTTCATATTTGCAGACTCCGAAGACACGCTTGCACAAACCTATTCAAAGAGAATGTACATCTCAGCTTCAAAAACATAAAAAATATTCCTTTATACAAAGGAAACCAAAACACCCATAAAAAAAGAAGGCCAATAGATCTGGGCAACAAAAGTTGGCACTCTTAATGCGATATTATACATCCATTACAATTCTCGCATAAGCCACTTTTTCCCTCTCACACCAGACACATAAAAAAACAAAACTCCAAAGACTTGGACTTCTTCATATCGGATTTAACTAGAATTAGACCATATTCCCGATATCAAGGAGGTTCACAAATCCTACTCACAGAAGTGATTCAGTTACCAATTAAACAACTTCATAAGATTAAAGTAGATTTTTTTGTGTGGATCGGGCCTTTGGCTCAATGGTCACATGAAATGGTTTCTGAGTATGAGATATCTGATTCAAGTCTCACCAGGGAAAAGATAGTACACGTGTGTAACCAACATTAAAAAAAAAAAAAAAAAAAAAATAGTTGGTTCACTTGTCTGCCTCACAGAATAGATAAAAAAATCGTAGGTCCACTTGTCTGCCTCACAGAATAGATTATGATATCTTTGTCCTTTAAATAGAAAGAAGAAGAGAAAGATACCTGCTCATGAGCATACTTCAAGTCATCCATGTTAAGCGGCCGAACATCTGCACTACCATATAGTGAAGGCGGGGTTCTGTTCTCTGCCAACGCTAAAGCTCTCTCCTGTAAATAATAGAAAACAAAATTTTAGATGAAAAGAAGAAATGGAGAGAGAGAAAGTTGCAAAGCACTGAAACAGGTAAATTTCTTCCTAACCAGAAACATACATCATATACAAGAGTATGTTCATGATACACATAAATGACTTATTTTTTTTCTTCTAAGATATGTCTTCCTTTGATATTTTGATACAAATCAAAAAAAGAAATTAAGACTAAGAACAAGACGCTTGAAGTCCAACTCTCATAAGAATACCAATAACCAGCAGATGATTTTCGTCAAAACCAAAGAGAGAAATCCTAATTTTTGGACTCATTCAACCAAAAACCCCTGAACTTTTACTCCAACAAATAGGACGCAACCACCACCTGACACTCGAAATATAATCTGTATCAAGCAGCTAAACAAAGCTAACTTGCGCCAGTCATCTCTTAATGAAAAAGCAGTAGAATCTGTCCAGTTGTCTCTTTCAGTATGCATAGCAATCCCCATGAATTGCAAGCCTTCAGTATAGAAGCTATAACACTAAAGGGTGTCCTATTAATAGATAATCTATCAAACAGCAATTCTAAAGGGTCAGCCTCTCTATCACTCCCACGATTCTGGGAAAGAAGGAAGAAAGAAGTAATAGTGCCCATTTACACAGTGCCTTTACATTCTACACCAATTTAAACCGTCAACACCCCAGAATATTTCTGCTTGGTGATACATATCAAAAAGAAAATCTAATTCCATTTTAATAAGCAAACCTACAATTGACATGTAACAAATTGTTTCAGATAATTTTTTTTATCTTAACAATTAAAATCTTATAGGATGATAGACTAGCAGATAGTCAGAACACAAGGTGAAGAAAATTTTGAAGAAAAATACTCGATAACACTAACCTTCTTTTCCTTTTCCAAAATTTCTCTGATGGGACAGTGTGCCGCTGTAACGCAGAGATTCTGCACCAGGCAATTTACAAAGGCAGACAATTTAGGAAAACAGACACAGACATACACTAAAAAAATAAAATGCAAACGTCCATAATTACACAAACCTTCAAGTCACTGCCTGAATAACCATCAGTCATGTTTGCCGCTGCTTCTAAATCAACATCTGGAGCCATATCCTCTTTAGCTAATATTACTCTCAAGATTTTCTCTCGGTTTGTGGCATCTGGCAAGTTGACCATCAACCTACAAAGAATTGTGTTTGTCTAAATGAGATCTCAAGTTCTCAGTCAATAGAAAGTAATCATATAAATTGCCAGGATCAACAGACGTGTCATATCAAATACCTTCGAGGAAGCCTCCTGATGACAGCTTCATCAAGGTCAAAAGGCCTATTTGTAGCAGCAAGAACCAGTACACGTTCTTTATCTTTTGTTCGCAAACCATCCCAGTTCACCATGAATTCATTCTTCATCTTACGCATTGCTTCATGTTCCCCTGGGTTTTCCCTCCTGCCTAGCATGCTATCAACCTATAAATAGCAACTTTTCAGAATGATCGAATTTTAAACATGCAAAGACAATAAACCTATTAAAAGTGGTAATTTGTTTTTTTTTTCTAAAAAAACAGAACAACCAACCTCATCAACAAAAACAACACTGGGGGAAATTTTACTGGCAAGTGAGAAAACTGCTTTGACATACTTTTCCCCTTCACCAAACCACTGCAAGTGACAACAGAGTTTAAGTTAGAAAAAGTAAGAAGCCACACTGTATGATAAAGAAAAAGGCTAAGTGATGCCATCAGGATAAGAACAGACCTTTGAAGTGATGCTTGACATGGAAATATTAATAAAGTTTGCACCCGCCTCTGTTGCAACGGCTTTGGCAAGCATTGTCTTCCCTGTCCCTGGAGGTCCAAATAGTAGTATTCCCTTGCAAGGCTACATAAAAGTAGACAACAACAAACAATATAATAAGTAGACATGACAGTAGAAGAAGAAGAAGAAGAAGAAAATGATGATGATGATGATGATAACAATGATGATAAGCTGATGAGATGATGATAATCATGATGATGTCAGAGCCAATTGGTTGTCTGTAACCAATATTCAAAGAAAATAACGATGCTAGGTCCTAAAAAGAAAAAGGGAAAACCTTGGTGAGCTGCCCTCTGCAGAATAGCTCTGGCCTTTGCAAAGGAAGCATCACCAGCTCCTTCAGCGTCTCTTTTACATTTTCCAATGCTCCAATATCATCAAATGTTACACCAATATCACTAGGTGGAATAACATCAGCCAGGAGACGCTTCTCAAATTCATTCTCAGTGACAACATCCTGAGAGAATCAGTATCAAAAACTGTAAATGAAATTTGTCATCTTACAGGGAAAACAACACAGTTCTATCTCTAAGAACGCCTGTTAGTTCAATCAGTGGCTAAAGCTGAAATATGGACATGTTTCCGGAAGGAACTCAAGTAACATATTCAGCAATTTGCAGGATGAATTTGTTAGAGAAAAAATGGAAACAAGTAGCAAAACTAAATCACTCAATTTAAATGCAACTGCAACAAGTTTTCTTTCCCACAACGCTTACAAGAAGCTTAGTACTATGAATGTTCCAAATCCCAACTGTGATGGTTTTCACAGTGACAATTAAACTAATGGGTAGAACTGTAACTGGACAGGAGATGTCTTTCAGTAGAAGAAGAACAAGTTCTCCTCCATTGACTAAGGCTGTAAAACATCATCATCCAACCATCTCGTAGTTATAGTAGGCTACGCTTTCATGACAGCTGACAGCAAGTAAAATCCGTTGCCACTTGAATACAAAACCACTTAGAATAATCATTTCTCTTCAAGGAAACATGTGTATTCCAAAGAATGGCTTCATTAAAAGGGGTTATGTTAGAAAACTCCTTTGAAAACTCCCACTACATTCCTAAATCTTTTCAAGAGAATATTTTTTGTAGTTTTGAGAAAATAAAAAATTAAACATTAAAAAAAAAAAACTAAAAGAAGAATCAGATTCAAGATCTTTGACTAGCTATAAATCGGGAGATAGCTTGACTGTTTGGGTTTCAAGGACATTTGCGAGAGACCAAATCTCATGTAATGTGCTCCTGCCCAAGGACATTTGCAAGAGACACCAAATCTCATGTAATGTGCTCCTGAGGTCTCCAATGATGTCTTTTTAGTTAAAAATAAAATCAATCCAAAATTTTATTTCAGAGAATAGCACCGGATCCTGTAGCACCAGTTTCTTTAGGATTTTATTCCCTAATTTAGCAGGTGTAAATTTCTTCAACATAGAAGCAACATAACATAAGTTTGTCTTGAAGACTTCCTTTATCTAATTCCTAGAAAAGTAGGGGAGTTTCAGCTAAAGTCCACATGCCAGACGGGAAGCAGCCACCAAAATTTAGGTGTTTTAAATTGGCATAAATGTTAAACAATGAGATAATCATGATTTAATTCCAAAAAATAATTTGAGTATCACATCCAAAAAAAGGTTTCTTCAGTCACTCTGCCCAAACTCAACAAGGCCCCATGGCAGGAGATGCTCCTAAACTTCTGCAGGATATTAGAATCACAGCTCATGAGAGAAATAGAGAGAAAATTAGTTAAAGAGGAATTGGGGCCTTGTTCGTCAAATACCATGACTTGCAGGTTTAGCCTTCTGTAGAATGAAGCTGCAAACGAAGGCCAGCAAGGCCAATCATGTAAAACTTTTATATATAAAACTGATGTCAGCATAATTTTACCACTCATTTAAAATCTTTTTTTTTTTTTTTGAAAAAGATGTATTAACACTCATTCAAAATCTCATATTCATATTTTTTTCAAGTTCAATCCTAACACTTGATATAAAACAAAAAAAAAAGGTGAAAGACTCAAATTACATATAAAAGTTAAGAAATATCCAAAGCACCCAATATGTCCAATTTAATCAAGATTAAAATGTCTCCCATTTTATACACACCTTCAGGGATTTCTTCAAACTCTTGGAATCGTTTTGAATAGCCTGAAGAACACTGAGCCCATGCATAATGCTGCCATATTAATGACAAAAATCACAAAGGTTGCATTCAACATAACAGCATCAAGCTTTAAAAAGTTCAACAATAACAACTTAAAAGAAGAAAAAAATTATTAGTACAAAAACAAAACCTGTCACTTGAAATCACTATTTTTGTGTCTTTGCCAGTGGAAGTGCCTCTATGATTCATAAGATGATGACTTAGAGCCCAACCAACTATCTTATCCACATCTAAAAAATTTCAGTAAAACAAATTAGAAGACAGATATAGGTTGTCACATATCACTATAATGACAAATAGTTACTGACTTTCAGTTGACAATGCTTGATCTTTTATGCAAACTGTTTCAATGTCAGCACACTCCAATCCAATGCGATTAAGAACCTGAAGAAGTGGAGTCAGACCAATATATCATCCAGCCCATATTTTCCCTTGTTTATAAGGCTTAGAAATATTCAAAATACACTTACAGAGCGGATGTTAAGAATATTTGACTTTGCTTTGAGAGTCTCAACATCACGATCCAGTAGCTGCTTCCAGTCTGAAAGTAATGCTTCATCCTGTGCCAGTTTCACAATATTCATGCAATGTTTTGCAGAACAAAAATGACACATTTGTCTCAGTGAAAAAATAGAAAGTTAGAACCAAGCTAGTGTTAATTGGTACCTGAGGTATTTGTACAGGCACTTTATTTGGAAAAAGCTTGCTCAATTGCTTCATAGCTTTTGGGATTTCTTTGCTTCTCTCATGCAATCTACTGAAGCCATCCTGTGAAGCACACAAAAAAGGTTATTTATTAATTGACTCCTGACAGAATGAAAACTCTAGGATCATATTTGAACATATTGTTTTGTTACTAATGGCTAAAAGGAGTAACAGAGTACGCCAAAACAAAGCATTTGATCATACCGGAAAAGCAAAGTCTAGCAATGCTGTTTGATTGCTACCAAATTTCGTGAAAAGAAGACCCCCGGGATGTGACTACAGAAGCATTGCACATCACGTTAATAGAAGCTCACATGATTTACTTCAGAAAAACAAAAGTACTTGAAGTGTTAGTTGATACTTCAGATTTTTCTCTTTGAAAAACAAAAGCACATGCCCTTACCTTCTCTTTACGGTTATCAATTTGAGTATGAGATCCAATCACAACAACACCATCTGGCAGATTTTCAAGTTTAAACTTGAATGCATTATGTGCCTCTTGATTACCCGCCATAGACTTTTCAATGTCTTTCAAAAACATTATCAGGGGCCCGTTTTTGCTTTCACTAGATGCAACCTGACATGAAAAGTGAACCATCAGTCAGAAATTCATAGCCAGTAACTGCAAAATTTTCAAAAGGAAATTATGAAATGAAATACTCAGCAAGGAATTACTATTCTACAAATAGCTGTATCACTTGTTATTTCCATATATACCTCATACACTGTTTAAATCTAATGTAAAAGGACACCACTTGTGATTGTCATACAAATGAATCTATAAACAACAAGGTCAAGTTAATCAACTCTCTTCCCCTTTTTCCCCCTTCTTTCAATCCCTGTTCTCCCTCTCTCTTCTCTTCATCTTCTCATCTCTCTTCTTTTGTCTTTGCCTCCAAAGGCCTCTGAAGCTTCTCTCTTTTGTCTGTCTATCTTTACTCATCACTTTTTCTTTATTTCATCAATTAAGTTTGGAAATCTACTCGAAGTGCCCTGGTATTAAAGAAGATTCTCTCAAGTTTCTCCTGTCGTTCAAAAAATGAGGAGAAGACATACTCCAGAAAAATGCATTGATGGGTGATTTCTCTACCAAAAGGGCTCTTGGATGCTATGTTGATTGTTTTACTTTATTGTCAGTTCTTGGCTTCTTCAGCTTTTAATCGTTAACAGGAGAGAAAATGCAGGCATAGGTGAATTTTCTACCACAAGGGCTCTTGGATGCCTATGCTCATTGTTTTACTTTACTGACACTTTATGCCTTCTTCAGCTTGTTGCAGAGGATAGAATTCAATAATGATGTCCCAATACCTTTTTCTTCATACCAAACAAGCACAACCAGAATCCTGATTTCTTCCTGGGCAAGATCCTTTGTTCTTTTTCTTTTCCGCCCAATAACATTACAGTTTCTCAAACCACCATTGCATTTTACCCTCTACTTTAGACAGCCAGACACCCTGCTGATAGATTCCTGCTTTAGTACCTCTCTTTAACACCTCAGATATTTGGTTTCTTTTCTTCATCCACGATTTTATCTCCTGAAGATACGAGTCAACCACATAGAATCATACCTTCTTGGCACAAGGCTATCTTAACAGAACCGGTTAAAAACTTGTTTACAGCAGGTCGGGAAACAAGCACTTGTTTTTTTCTTTTCTTATTTTTGACACGGCAAAGATGATATTAAGAAAAAAGGACGTACATCAGCAACTTCACACATTCTGGGATGCGCACTTGTACAAAGAAAAGTAAAATATACAAAGGAGAACTAGCACATAGACAAAAAGCTTAACGGCTGATTGCAAACCCAACTACCAAATAACAGCTAGAAACAGAGAAATAAACCCCATCAAGCACTCCTTCCATCTCAGTCAGAGAGACTCAGTTAGCTTGAAGGTCAGCTTCCTGTTGGCAGAGCAGGGGGTGTGGACCAGGTGATACTAAAACCCTGGCCGATGTCAAGGATCTCCTCAACAACGGCGGCAGCCTCCAAGGAGGCTTGGACTTGACATTATACCAACTGATGACAGAACTCGAGTCTTGCTCAACAATGAGGGGGAGCAGAGGGAGATCTCTTCCAATACACATCCCATGCAGCAAGGCATGAGTCTTAGCACTTAAGGCAGTAGAGCAACCAAGAGGGCCAGCAAAGGATACCAACACTTTGCGTTCCCAGTTTTGGATGATACAGCCAAATCCTGCCGGCCCCAGGCAGCCCTTTGCACTTCCATCAAAATTAAGCTTTGGGCTTCCCATGGGAGAAGGGCTCCGGAGCAACTGTCTTATGCTTGGGGCTAGTCAGCACAGCTACAGTAGACCAATTCTTGAAAATGTGCAAGCAGGTAACGGTGGAGAATTCCTTCCCAAGTACACGGCCACTTTCCAGTGCACAGCCAAACCACCACATGACAAGAAGACAGCACCCCAATTTGATTGGCACTCATTGATTATCCCTTAAAATCCTGTTGTTCCTCTCCTTCCAAATGAGCCAAGACAGCATGGGTAGGCAAATTTTCCACATCAATTGACCAAGACAGAAAGACATTGAGCTGCATTATCTGATTAGCAGTTTTCCACATCAATTGACCAAGGCGGGGTTGAGAGGCTTTTTTTTAAAACGGGGTTGAGAGGTATTGAGCTGCTGATTAGCTCAAGGAACGTGCTGGGGAAGTATATACTGATTGTGAAGAGAAAAAGGAAATGATGCCACATGTCAGAGGCAAAAGAGTATTGGAGAAGCAGGTTAACTGACGTGTCGTCCTCAGCAAAGCAGAGGCTTGGACGTCTTCAAGGTCATGTCAGAGGGCCAGGTTCCATCCATTGGTAGCCTTACCAGAGGCAACACTCATGTGCTTGTTGCTAACCACAGAGAACAGGTCTGGATTAGGTAGAGCCGAGAGGTTCATGGCCTATCCAGTAATCAGTCCAGATCCAGATGTTGAATCCAGATCTGCTCCGAATTGGATACTGGACTGAAATTCCTCCAAAAGCCACAGAATGCTCCACCAGAGGAAGGAGGATCACTAGCAGGGAGCACTAAAGGGGTCCAGGAAGCAGGGTTTCCTTGACGAAGGTGAGATGACCAGTCTCTCAGAGCAGCTACCCTTTCTAAGTGGAGAGGCACCTTTCAAACTTTTCTATCACCGGATCCCACATAGCCTTTGAAGGTTTGTGAGTTGTGAGAGGTAAACCAAGGTAGGAGGTGAGGAGCAGGGAGAGACTGTAACCAAGGATTTTGCTGAATTCTCATAGGGTCTCCAATGGCACATGGATTCCTAATAACACAGATTTATTCCAATTGAATTTTCGGCCAGAGATAGTTTCATAGACTGTGAGGATAGCCTTGATACTAATGGCTTCAGCAGTTGTAGCATGGCAAAAGACGAGTGTCATCTGCAAACTAGAGGATTGGTTTGTCAAGATTCTTCAGCTCTGCAATCAGCTCCAGCCCTCCTTTTCTCCAGCTAGGATGGTGAGTCCCTTGAATCACTCACTATGTTGAAGAGCAACAGCAAGAGAAGCCCCCCTGCCCGAGACCTCTGGTGCTTTTGAAGTAGCCTCGTACACTCCCATTGATGAGAATGGAGAACAAAGTAGAAGATATGCAGCTGCAGATCCACCTCCTCCAAAGCCAGCCAAACTCCATCTTCATCAAGGTAAAATCCAGGAATTGCCCACTTACTCGATCGAAAGCCTTTTCAAGGTCGATTTTAACTACAACTCTAGGGAGCTTCTGCTTGTGGAAGTAGTTAGCAAGCTCATGGACATCCAAATTGGTAGGATCTGCCTTCCGACAACAAAGGCACTTTGGCATGCGTAGGTGAAAGTTGGAAGGCCTTGCTGGGATGACTGGGAAGAATTTTGGCAATTTATTTTGTAGGCACTGTTCAGCAAGCTAATTGGCTTAAAATCAAGAGGGGGACACAATGTTTGGCTTCTTCTGGTCATGGCAACAAAAGATGCACAAATGTCCAGGAGGTGAGACCTAATTCAAATAAGTCCAAGCAAAGAGGGCAGCAACATCTGCTTTGAGGAAACTCCATCAACCTAATAAATTAAGCATTAAAACCACTGGGACCAAGGGCCTTATCAAATGGGAGAGGCATAACATCCCTTCTCAGTTTTCTCCAAAGAGAAGGGCTCTTCTTCATTGCAAATGGAAACTCTTTTAAAGCAAAGCAAATAAGGTGCTGATTGGGTTAGGTTTTCCTCCTTGTAAAGCTCAAAGAAGAAATTCGCAAATTAGTGATAGTAATCCTGTCCAAAATCATTTCACCTCCTATTTGTAATGAGTTGATTTTGTTGGACACCCGATGGGCGAGCAAAGGTATCGAAGACCGTCGATGGGTAGAAGCAATGGTGTGGAAAAATCTTGTGTTCCCATCACCAGCCTTTTAACACCTAAAACAAGCCCTTTGCTTCCAAAAGAGTAATTATTGATTGATAGCATTTTCAGGCAGAGTAACAGATTGGTCCTTCACAAGATTGAATAGGAGGGAGTAAGAATCCTTGAGAAGCAGAGTGTCAATCCATCTATCCTGCAAACATGAGATGCTTTGGCTGTTTCCAACATACAAGTGAGTACCAGCAGAAAAGGCTGACTCAAATGGAATGAAAGATTTCCATATGGTTGAAAAACGCCTGCAGGAGCCTCCATCAAGTCTACCAATTGATCTTTGTGGCAACCACTTGTCTCCACATAAGCTTCAGGAAAGTGTTTAAGCGCCAAAACCATTTAAAGAGGAGGGCATCATTCATTTCTCAGATAAAGTGAATTCCACACCACCCATGGATTTAGGCAAACAGACATCCTTCCAATCAATAAGGAGATATTTAAAACCACCCTCCGCCCCATGCCATAGCAATTTCTTCTTGAGACTTTCAATTTGGTCCTATATAGAGGTCAGACAAGGAAGGAAGGACATGTATAATGAGGGAGGCCAGCAATGCAGTAGTGAAGAAGTGCCAATCTGCTAGCTTTTGATAACAATTTGCTCTTCCAAGCGGACAAGCGAGCCTAAGCTTCTCAACTACTGGTTCCAATGATTTTTATCATGTCTCTTGTCAAATACGAAAAGGCCTCGGTAGGTTATTGGAAGTACATCCCATAGACTCCGCATATGATTTCAGATCAGCCTCAGAGATGTGAAAGCCAAGAATGGACGACTTCTTCCAGTTTATTTTCTACCCAGTAGAGAATTCAAAGAGTCCCAAACAGCTTTTAATCTACCAAGTTGCTCCATAGTACCCTCACAAAAACAAATAGTGTCATCGATATATTGGAGAAGAGGGATGTCCAACTCAGGAATGTCTGCAACCAGGTTCAGCCATCCCCTATTCTTGACCACAGGAATCCGAATTTGAATGTATTCAGAAACAATGTTAAACAACAGGGGGGAGAGAGGATCTCTTTGCCTAATCCCCCTAGTCCCTTTGAAGAACCCAAGCTGTCCCATTAAGAAGAAGTAAATTAATTGCAGAAGAGAGGCGGCTTCTCCTCCAGAATTTCCAACGATGCCCAAACCCCATTACCTCCAAAATTTGGTCCAGCAAATTCCAATTGACGCAATCCAAGCCTTTTCTAGATCAATCTTAAGCAAAATTCTGGGTTTGTTGACTGTCATGAAATAATCCATTAACTTCATGGACTTGCAGAGTCGGCACTTTCCCCATCATGAATAACTAAAGGGAGAACCACTTTGAGGCAATGAGCGAGGATATGGGCGATGATTTTATGTATTGGACATTAAATTGCCTGGTGGAAATCCATAGGATGCTCAATGTTGTCTTTCTTCAGAATCAACACAATGAATGAGGCTGCCATTGATTTTAATCTTATGCTGTTGTGGTAGAATTTAACCATACCATAAATATCAGGTTTCAGAAGAGGCTAGAATCTCTTGTAGAATTCTCCATTAAAGCCATCGGGGCCAGAAGCGCAATCAAGGGACAGACCAATGACAGCAAGCTCAATTTTCTGTTCTGAGAAAAGAAGCTCAATGAGTTCAGTAACTGCGGAGGCAAGACGCTGAAAATGGAGGCCCAGGATACTAGGCATGACCACAATTCTCCATATATACATCTGAGAGGAAATTCAACAACTAGTGAGTAATATGAGTTCTGTCAAAGGATGTCATTGTGGATGACGAGATAACTAGGTAAGATCTCCGATGGGTAGAGGCCACCACATGAAAAAAAATTGTGTTGTCGTCTCCTTCAACCAACCATTTAAATCTGGAGCTCTGTTTCCATTGAATGTGCTTACAGTGGGTAATTTCGTAAAATTGGTTGAAAAGATCAATTCTATTAGAAAATTCAGAGGAAGAGAGACCTTTGATCAACAATGGCATCAAGAGTAGCATTTTTTTCTGGGCAGTGGCAGCAACACAATGGTTCAGGGACCACTGTTTGATCTTGAGCTTCAATTCTCTAAGCTTGAGCGGAAGCTTCCATACGGATGGACTGCTAGAGGATAGCTCGCTCCACCACCCTTCGACCAAACCATCAAAACTTTTTTTCCAATAACTATGCATTCAAATGTGAACAGCAGAAGTCCCCATCTTCCCAGCTTGAAGTCAAACTTAATGGGCCAATAATCTGAGGTTCCTCTAATTAGAACATACCCAATGGCATCGCTATACAGCTGAAGCCAGTAATTGGCTGCAAGAAATCTGTCTAGTTTTGAATGGATTGGAGTTCGCCGATCATGGCTCCAAGTGAAGGTCTTGCAACTCCCAAGGAAACCAGCAAATCCTCTCATGGATGAGGTGATTCTAGAAGGTGGAGGTGACTTCTTAAAACAGTATCTCATAGTGTTAAGAGTCTCCCACAAAGAGCCATGGATGAGGCTACCACTAGGTGAGATTTGGATGTCCCATCTCAGAAGGCAGCACACTGGCTGTATCGAGTGAGACCGTATACACCTCCAAGGCACTAGGTTTAACCAATGCACCAGTCCAGGAGTTTCAATCCGATAGAAAATTATTCAAGAGCCTCATCAAGCACATCAATCAAACTGTTGTTCCAATTAATCAGAACGCCCCCTGAGTGCCAGACAGCATTCACAGCTCTCCAATTTAAAAAAATGACAATTCCAAAAGTCACAAGCAGTGGTGTCAAGCATAGCATGCATCTTTGCTTCTTGCAAAAATAACAATCTAGGCTTTGCAAGACTCGAGAAGGGTACAGATGGATGCCCTTTTCTTGAAGAGCAGACTCCCAAACATTCCATGAGACGATGATCACTTGTCATCTTTTCTTGGTTGTCTAACGTTGTTGATCTCCTTGACCCCAGGAAGCTTTCCTTTGTATACAACCCCCATTATCCTAGCAAGGTACATCATTTGGTTTCAGGACTCCTCTTCGTACTTATGCTTCTTAGAGTGGAGAGCTTCAACTAGTTTTTGCGCCCTTTTATTGGGTGGTGGGATGTAGGGGCACCCAATTTCGCAATCAATTGGATAATTGGTTGAGTGACAGGGACCAGCAGAGTCTTTCCAAGGCCTTCCTCTGGTGTTCCATCTTAGATATGTAGTGGGTGCTTGATTGACCATGGAAGTAACAAAGGAGATATCTAAGGAAAGGGCCTGCTGTAAATGTGGGAGGGTGATGAGGTTGTGGCATGTGAAGAGTTGCTATTTTCAAAATCTTTGAAGTCGTGGAAGTGAGTAGTTGGATGGTTGTTGAATGACCTGGAGTGAGCCGGATTCATGCTGCACCCAGAATTGGTATAAACAAGAGAGACTGAAGGGGAGTGTTTGGGGTGGAAGATAAGACGAGGGAGACTTCTTTAAAAGGGGGTTCCAAATCGGGGTTGGATTTAAGGAGCCAATTAGTAAAATTAACAATAATTGGGGTAGGAATCGAAGAAGACAACGTAGTGGTCAGTTTTGTTTTCAAGTGCTCGATCAAGGATTTAGTTATGTTGTTGTTGCATAGGTGTGGTCCCAAAGAAGGGGATTCAACATGTGGTGATGGCGGGTCAATGATGTTGAGCACGAAGGTGGGCATGCGAATTGGTGAAAGTGGGTTAGGTGGGGTGACTTACTTATCTCTCAGGTTAGTAAGCCCAATAGGGCTAAGGGCTAAGGAGGAGTCACCATCAAGGTGATAGGGAGAGTATTAAGCCCGCCTAAGGGAGCAGGGGGTCAAACCTCAATATCCTTGCTGACAATATCAGTTGGGCTATTGTAATGGTCAGTTTGATTCCACCCAAAATTTTGTTGGGACAATGAAGACATTGGCTAAATTGAACATGTACATGTTGATTTTAATCCACTATCCATGTAATAAGCTTGTTCTTAGTTTGAGGAATAGTAGGGAGAGCAAGGTATGTTGAGTTGACGAGTTGGGTCAAGTTTGTGATTTGGTGGGTGGAAAGCAAAACAAATATGGAAGCAATACATTATTTTTGTGTGTGTGTGTGTGTGTGTGTGTGTGCGCGCGAGCGCCCAGGGGGGGGAGGGAGGGAGGGAGGTTGCTGGCGTTCTTTGGGATGTTGATGGAAGAGCATTTTTCTCCATTCTAGACTATGACTCAAATGATTTTTCCGCTTCGGTTGCGTCACTTATCAATATCAAAAGGGGAAACCTTCTTCTTTCTCTCGATTCCTCCTCCATTGATTGTTTCCCTTTTCTTTGTTGGACCAACTACCAGTAGTCCAACTCACTTCATCCTCTAAGCCATTGCACTACAGAAAATCGCATGAAGTTTCCATCCTCGTCCCCTTTGCCAATCTCCAAGCCAAGTCTTCCATCCCCCTCACTCTCTCCTTGCATATAGGGCTATAAATTGGCATATACATGCATCACACAACTCCCTCCAGTATTTGAAGAAATTTGTAAACATTATCCTCTTATTGTAATAATGAAAAGAAGTCATGCAGCTCAAGATTTGTTGGTTCTCCAAATGAGAAAATAATCAACTTCAGCATATCAAACCTTTATTGGGGTCTTTCTAAAATACATTAAAAAAAAACTTTGTAGGGGCAGAAACTTAGCAGCATACAAAGTGAAAAGTAGAATACAGTAGCAAAAAACAACTCCTGCTTGGTTGAGGTCACAACTTCAGGATATTTATTTGTTAATATTTTGGATTATGAACTTAATTCACAATAACCAAGTTGTGGCCCATATTGCTACCGACAGCTACTTAGGAGAGAACCAGGCACAGCACAGTTAGAAGTCTCTCTCTCTCTCTCTAAAAAAAGTGATTAGTAAGGTGATTGCTACAAAACACCTTCTCCTATAGACATGCAAATGTGTTCAACTAGGCATTAGCTCATCATCAACTGAGTAAAGTATACTGCAAGCTAAGCATAATAACTTATAAGCACAACTTCGGGGAAGAATTCAAAGGATAATTATGTAATAAGAAACTCATCAAAGGGTAGCATTATCCAAAATTAGGTTAATAGCTGCTCGTTTTTGTCAAATTGTGGAGCCTAATCAATGCCCTACGCTGAGTCGGTAAACGGATCATCTTTATAGTAAAAAACTACAATGGCGGAAGACAGGACGTAGTTTCACCTTGAGGCAAACCTATATAAATCTTGGTTGTTTTCGTGCTTGCTTCTCCTTTCTTCCGCAATTATTATTATTGCTCTCGTTAGTTTGGAAGTAGGGCGTCTAATTCCTAACAGTTTTCCCTTGTTGCTCCTATTAGTATTTCTTTTTTTGAAATGATGTTGCTCCTATTAGTATTTCAATACTTGTGATCAGTATTTTCTCAATTGAATACCTGTTTTATAGTCACATAAAAGAAAAGAAAAAAAAGAGTAAAACTGAGTGTAACCGAATGCACCTCAAATAGTTCATTGATGGCAAGCTTGTCAATATCTTCATAACCGGAGCTATCTAGACGAAGTTGATCAGCTGTGATGATATTAAATAGAAAAACTTAGGCCCACCAAAAACCAAAGGAGAAAGATAACCACCAATTAGACATGAAATACAACAAAAAAAATAAAGCACTCACTCGCACAAAAAAAACCATGATCTTCTTCACATTTTCCACCAAGATCAGTACCCTCCGGAATAGATTTGTCAAACCTGACCCCAACCTTTGAAGCTCCATTCTCTTCAAAAGCAAGAACTACCTTTCCACGAGATCCCAGTGCTGGACCTCTGCAAAAGAAAAACAACAAGGCATTCAGAAGTTTTTAGTGATATAGAACAATATGAGATACAAAACGATAATAAGTAGATTCAAATCCCCAGTTACATAATTCCAGATCAAGTTCATTGCTTTTCAGTTCCTAAGAATTTAAATCGATTGTAATCCTGAAAAAAATATCACCCCCCTCAAGGGCATTTGATAGATCAGATTAAATGTTAATACTAAACCTCATAAAAAAATCATCACTGTAGCGACTAGAATGGCGAGAATTTCACATACAGCACACATGAAAAGGCTCTAATATAAAAACCCACCCAATGTATTCATACAAATTAATGGGGATGCAAATCCACATTACTATACTCAGTCTTACTAAAGTAACAAAAATATTTCAAAATATTTCAGTGACACAAACAAGACCAAAGCAGTACCTCTGTGAAGCCTGAAGAGGAGGAAATCCAGACGAATGCAAGTGACCCCCCACATATCGGACTCTATCACCTGAAATTTATCAAACCACAAAATTTACACAAATTTTAGAGTGCTAAACTTTGAAACCACACACTTGACCTAGAATTATGTAAGAATTCATCTCTTACAAAAAATTATAAGCACCCATCCCTTTAGTCTCTTTAAAATAGCTTCCATAGGCCCAAAACACCCTCTCAGTCATCAATTTAGTCAATGCACTTTCATGTTGTAGGAATTTTTATATTCAATAGCTGTACCTTAAGGAGTTTCCACATTTTTACAGTTAAATATTTATCCGATAACTCTTCCCATGAGACTAAGAGGCCAATGGACTGATTGAAGATTCAGCATAAATCATAAGTGTCACACATATTTTCCAGGCATAGAGAGATGCCACATCCAGCTATAGCATAACTAAAGAAGCCAGGCCAGAACTGAAGCAAAGTGCAGCAACAGGTATGGTATGTGCAACCATATTTGGCATGTCAGACAGACTCTGACTCAGAGAACTACATCATATTAAGAAAATAAAACACAGAAAGAGATCCTGCAGCTGGAGCCTACAGTGCAGCAACATACACAGCATTCAAAACCAGCTTTTTTCTTTCAAAAAAATAATGACGAATTTTTAAGAATGAACCAGATTTCTTAAAAAAGGCAAGCTAAAAGCTAGCACAACAAGCTAGAGTTCAAAAAATTGGGGAAATTTTGAAATATACAACAAGCCAACATGCAGATCACCAATTGCCACGCCAGCTGAATGGTCTGATTCAACATGTCTAGTTTAGAGGAAAATATTGTGCATGCTTGTTTGCCATGGAACATCAGTAGAGGACAAGAAACACACAATTGAGGAATTGAAGCATGTTTATGGACCACGATAGTTTTGTTGAGCATAAATTAGGGAATCCAGGAATGCTATTTGAAAAGGAGCTCAAAAAGGGAATTGCCCTAAAGTATTATTAAGCATTTCAAAAAAAAATATAATGCCTGTTTTAAATGATTGATTCTTAGAAGATGCTGTTGATCCCTCCTGCTTTGGCAAAGATTGAGAATTAAGAGTAGATGTGCCCATGATGTCAGCATCCACACTTGAAGATGGTCGCTTAAGCTGAACATTCTCTGCCTGCCCACCACGTTGCTTGCCAAAAAATCCAGATTTCTCAGTCCTTAACCCTTCTTTAACAGAATCCAAATCCTTTGAAACACCCGGCATCAAGAGAGAATCTATAATAAGCAATCTAGCACCAAAATACTTGGCAAGGGCCTTTACCAAGGTTTCCTGATAAATTTCAGACCCTGCAAGAATGTTGTCAAGTTATCAACAGTCAGGACATGAAAAACAAAAAAATGGTTTTGAACAAAAGAGAAAAATTTTAAGGCTCAAATACTGAAAATTAGTATTTACCTGCTGGACCAGATAGCAGTATGCGCGAGCTAACAGTAGGTAAATCCGAGGTGTATTTTGAAAACTCCTTACAGCTCAGGTGTATATATGCAGCTGAAATTAGAACGTCTTTTGTATTCTCACTGTTTCAAGACCAATCAAACAAAGTTACAATGCAGGCAAAAAATTCAATAGACTGATCAAACCTATGCAGGTAAACATTTCAATAAAATTATTAATTACGAACAAATAACTACATAAAGTACTTTGTATGTTCACACAAGTTCCAATTTCTCTGCCCCTATGTAACTTCTGCCACCCAATGTATTATTTATCAAGAATAATCCATCCTTGACCAATAACAGGATACATCATGCCTGAGCGCACTATGTAACTGGTGAGAAGAGGGAAGATATGAAGCCAGACTTCCATTTTCTCATAAAGCTGTAAAAGTGAAATAGGAAAGAAGCGCATTTGATTCTGACACGCTTCTTTTCCTCAGTATAAATAAATGTCATGATCAATTCACTAAACTCAGTATCAACAAAAATTTCCAATTGGATCTGGTTTTAGGATCAAATGAAACATGAAAGAGTTAAATACGAGAATTATCAGAAATTTATCACCTCAAAAAATATGGAAATTTCTCGAAGGAAACTTCGATGTTGCTGTCAGTGAGAATCCCTTGCTGCAAGCTATCCTTAAAAGCTTGACCTCTGGTCGAGTTCAAAGCAGCTGATGAACCCAGATCCTTTGAGAGTTCCCTGTGCTCATCAAACACTTTTAAGATGCTTCCACTCAAATCCAATTCAGATGTTGATGACCCAGCAAGCATTCTCAGAAGTGGCCTTAGTTCATAATTTGGCCCCGAAATTTTTCCAATTTCTGCATCCAAACCAACACGATCGAGATGGAAATTCTCATTTGCAGCAAGATCAGAAGATAGAACAGCCCCTGCTTTCTCATCTGAAGCATCTCTTGCCCCTCCTTTATGGCAATTAGGATCAAGGTCTGGACAACGATCAGACACTTCACAAGCAGATTCTATCCCCTGCGTTGCATCATCACTATTTTGGGTAGGTGGAGGAAGAGCTGACAAGTCTTTCCTGAGATTGGATAGAGATGCCAATATAGATGCTGCTCCCGCTACAGCTGAGGGGTCACCTGGCCTAGTTTCAAAGTGAATCCCTTTAATAGGTGCACCCTGTGATTCAGATATACCAACTGAGGAAGGCCCAACAGGATCAGTTAAATTTTCATTTTCAAGTTGCTGGAAAATCTGAGAAAGAGGTTAAGAACTTCAGTTCCCAAAATCTAGTAACTGAATTGAAGGCAACAAAAACCTAAAATCTGCACTTGAAAAGGTTAGTAGAAAAGGATACATAAGCATGATTCCCAGACGAACTAAAAACCACTTCATCTCCACCACTCAGAATTATGTTCGTATTTTTCTGAATGACTTTTCCATTTACTTGAACAACTCCTTTGCTCCCAGATATTTCAAGTAATGTAACTGATGCACCTCCGCACTGACACATGTAGAACAAAATTTATAATCAAATTCTGACTATCTATATTTGGATACTGCAAATACATTGATCGACACAATATGCTATCAATTCAATAGCTTAAGCACTAGTACAAAAACTATGAGACAAAACAATGCATTACCTCTGTGTGCCTAAGTTTACAGAGGATTGTGCTGATTGATGGGTCCCTCAAGCATAAGTTACAATTTCGACTTTGACCAACAGTGAATAGGGAACCACATAAAGGAAGGTGAGGATTCTGCATAAATGACAACAGAATGAACATTTTAAATCAAGAAAAACATAGATATCACAGGAAGGGAACATAATAATGAATGAAGGGTAGGAAAGATAGCAAGTTAGACAGATTATATCGCACCCATTAATTTAGAAAGAGTTTAAAATAATGGATACACCTCCAGCTCTCAAATTATATTCCTTTAGCACATCAATTCCTCCAGCACCCAAACTATGAAACCACTAGGCCTCATTACCTCAGTGCAAGACCATAAGCACTAACTATTAGCCCTTCTAGTGAATCGGGCCTTTGGTTACATGCCCACAAAGAAGATTTCTAGTGTGAAGTCTTGGTTCAAGCCCCACCGGAGGAAAGGAGCAAGTGTATGAGTGTAATCTGGTTTAAAGCTTCTATTTTGGTTGCAACTAGTCAAAATTGGAAGTCCTGACCTTGTCAGTGTTTCAGTTGAACTGTATTCCTAATTTATTTCCTAAAGTCTGGGAATAGACCCTTTATATCACACAGGTATGCCTTCTGCCTATTATCCACTGGCAGGAACAGTTGACAAGGAAGAGAAAGCACATTGATCATGAGAAAAACACGATATAGTGTGCTAAAGGAAATTCTTTATGTACTTCCAGTCTCAAGTTCTCATGCTCTTAGAGACATCTTCCTATAGATAGAAACATCAATATTTTTCAAGGTCAAGGAGATTTCAAAATAGCCAACCTACATAAAACCCAAGAAGAAGAGGCTACTGAAATCACAAACCACATAATGACTTGCATCATCCACGCAGTTACTGGACAGCAAAGATACAAGAAAATTTCCAATATCGCAAATAATAAAGTATAGCCAAATATTATGGCCAGCTCTTTTAATATCCACAACTTCATCACATTCTTGATTTTATCTTCTTCTTTTTTTTTTTTTTACTTCATAAGCTAATTAAACTTTTCTTCCTTCACAAAAATGTACCATCAGCTTTAATAGTGTTGGTGAGTAAATAAGTCCACCCTGTGCTATAGGGTCTCAGGCTACTCGCCTAAGAGTGAGAGCTGTTATATGTGTGAGTATGGTACCGCATTAATTTCAGCTTGAAAAGAACCTATGCTCATTAGATAGGAAAGATCTCCAAAATTCGGTTAGTCATTTTGGGATGGATCGAGACCCAATTTTTTTTAGGAAGGACGCCAGACCCCCCTTTAAGATGGTATCCATGTCAAGTTAAGACCATGTTTGTATTCTGCCCTCCCATTTACTCTCTATTATCATTGTGTGAAGTTCTCCATGTTTTGAGCTAGGTTGTCAGTTTAGATCTGAATGTAAGGGAGAGTGATGCTAGTTAAAATACCCACAGTTCTATGTACATGTGCATCATGTCTCAGGCTAGTTATCCAAGAGTGAGATTCGTCGTGTAGGGGCGAATAACCACACAATAGTTCGGGTTTGAAGAAAATCATAAGCTTATTAGTTGGATAAAAGTCATTTTAGGATAAGCGTGCACCCAACTTGAACAAATAGATACTGAATACCACTAAGGAACATTACCCACTAGAAAATGGAGAAGGGCAAAAAGAGACAATCAGCTATTTCACCCATTTTCTTTTTGGGGGGGAAGGAAAAACCAGCTATACCTAAACAAGACAATTATTGGTTCAAACAATAAACTAAATCTTCCGATCTCACTGTTTTAACAAATGACAATTGACCATGTAATCTAGCTAAGTACTCTGGACAGTATTTTATTTTCAAACTAATGAAAATCTATTCACCTTTATCCTTTAGTACTTCTTAAGATTATCGTCCCTCTCTAGAGAAAATCAACCTAGACTTTTACAATCACTAACAGTACCTAAGGTGCACAAAATTAATTATTTGGAAACAGATAAAATTAGAAAAAAGTCAGAAACAACTTTAATCAAGGAATGTGACATGAATTAATTGGGTATAGAAAATTTAAAGAGAGAACCAACTTATCTTTTCTTAAGAAGTAAACAACCAGCTATGGACATCCATCCAAAGTCAACCATAAATTCAACCAACCACCAAATTCTTTCACTCACCATTCAGTCCAAATGAACTTAAACAAATTACTCCTAGAAAATAATGGGGTATATGGCACTACAGGTTCAGGAGATTCAATACTTACCAAAAACAGTCTCAAATTTCCAATTCAAATAGGTGCACAACCAAAGTGTTCAAGTAGTGGCAAGGCATGAACTTGAACTACATAACTTACAGTGATATATAAAACAACAATAGAAGCACCCCCTTTCAACACAAAAGTAAGAGCAACCTTAACAAACCTCATCCAAGAGATGTTTTACAACCAAAACAAATAGGAAAATTGATATAAAAGGTACCATGAAAAAAAAATTCATTGAGTGACCATTCAATTTTTTCGAATGTTGATTACACACACAACAACAACCGTGAGACTTAAACCCAAAACTGCAGACTAGAAGCTTAAACCAAAGGCCCTTAACCACCAGTCCCCACACAGGAAAATACACAATTTGATTGAGCTAATGTCAAAGAAATTCAGCATCCAACCACCAAGAACCACTAATCCCGAACATCAGTCTCATGTAAAGACAATCTCAAAATGCCAAAGTTGTGCAGAATTCAACATTTAATGGTCAATACATTGGTGGCATGATATCCTCAAAATTCCTTGGTAAGTTTCATCAACATAACTCACAATAACAACCAAAGCTCCAACCCATAACTAGTTCTGTAAAAATTGTTCAGCTAGAGGTTTCCTATTTCATTTTCATGCTAAGAAGATCAGGTCCAATACACAGGCTACTTTCTCATTTTGTGAGAAGCTTAACCACATCAGAACCTTCAGACCACTTCTAGCTTTATCAAGCTTAGCTCCAGAAATCATAGCATTCCCTTATCGTCAGAGCAAGGGTGACTTTTTACAAAATGATGGTAGAAAGTAGATGGGAATCCCATCTGATGCACTTCAGCTTATATATGTAGAAGAATGCATTGGTAACCTCATCCTACATTATGCCTATCACGTGGTGGGGACTGACTGAGTAGGAAGCTCTAATGGCCTGTGCTCCACCACTAGATTTTTCCGTGAAACAACACTATTCTTTCTTGAAAAATATGCAGAAAACCATGAAGTTCTTTTAGCGAATCTATTTTAGCTGCATTTAGACCACTGAGTAACCCTTGTTTTTTCTTTTTCTTTTTGTGAATGCTAAACCCATAGCCTAGTGAGACGTGAACCCAAGACCTCACATAAAAATTGAGCCAAGGCAATCCACAAATGCCATTTATGATTCAGTAGTAGGTTTCCTACGTTCTACAAATGTTAGGACTGATTCTGGTGATCATGAGTTGTTTCTGCGGGTATCATCAATCTAACAAGGGCAGTGACTCTTTGAAAGAAAGATCAAAAACCCCAAAATCAGTTGTGAATTAGATTCGCTAAACCCCAAACCCACCAACAGTGTATTTTGAATTTAGGCGAACATGCACCGCAAAGAAAGCCATAGGTCACCAAATTGAAGCCTTGCAAACAAATCCTAAACCTAAATATTAACAGTGTAAGAGAAAAACACACCTGAGCAGTCTGAGACAGAAGCTTTCCCCAAGGGACCTTGGGGCGAGACTTGGCCTGCCGCTTCTTCGCCCGATTTAAAGCAAGAGCCGCCTGACTTGAAGATTTTTCTAGTTCTTCTAAAAACCATGCAGCTATTCAATACCGAAACAATAAATGATGGAAAAGAAACCAATTTTCCGAAAATGAGAAAAACACGAAATAAAGACAAAAGCGGTAAAGATCCGACCTAATGGAGATGCAGACGGCTCATCGTCACACTCAACAACAGGGTCGGTCGATTTGTCGGGAACAGAAGCCTCACATCCGTCTAATTCCTTGGGCGGATCAACGGAAGGCAGATCGGAGGAGGGGTTATGGTCCATAGAATCGGCCGCCCGCACAGATTCCTTAGAACTCGAGCAATCTTCATTTAAAACCTCTACCTACAGTTTCCGTCGGTCGGGAAATTCGAATCAGAACCTGGGAACGGAACAGAAACAGTAAAGAAGAACCTACAACAAAAGCGAGAAAACAAGAACGGCACCTTTGCGCGCTTCGACAGGGGAAGCGGCGAGGGAGGAGGCCGTTTGGAGGAAACTGAGCTGCGACGCGTCTCGACCATGGCTGCCTTCGCCGATCCGATTTCTTGAGTCAGAGGAAAGAGAAGAGAAAATGATGAAGAGCGCAGCGAGAGAGTTAAGAGAGTCGAGAAGAAAAAACACGAGAGATATTTTTTATGTAATTCTTTTCTCTTCTCTCCTGAGGGAAGGGGGTTTCTTTATTGCTTTATAGTGTGAACGTCGATGAGCGAAAGGGAGCGACAAGGCGTTTGGGTTTTTGTACAAAACGGAGTTGGTGATTAATCTCTCTAGAAATGTAAAGCGGAACAACCACCGCCGTTACAAACTCCTCTTTCATCATCGCTATCTTTACGAGTGGGCCCCTTTCATCCTATGGCCCTCACCGATCCATTCCACAGTGTCGCCAGGCCTTTACTGTCACGAGTAACTTAATTAAGTCGAACATTTTTAAAATGTCTATTTTGCTAACGTTTCAAATTTTCAAAATTGCCACTACGATATATAATATGATACGTAAATATATACATATACCAAGGTTTGATGGTTCAAAGACAATTGACTGCACCAACAACCCCCCTTTGACTACAATTGTGGCATCACTCTTGGTCAGGGTGAACAAGTAGGCCCAAGGGAATGGCCTCTTTGTATGGAAGCAATCACTCTTGGTCAACCTAACTACAAACTCATTCACTTTTCTATCTTTCAGGTCTCATAAAGGCCTCCCATGGATTTAAACTACCATGTCAGATTTTCAGCTACCATTGCCAAGAGACAATGTTGGACCAGCCACATTTGAGTTCACACACATGATTGTTCCAACTAAAGGTGGTCTTCGTGTCTTAGGATCATATACTTTGTGATTGACAATCTAGCCGGCTTGTAGACTTTGGTGTGGCTCTTCTAATTATTAAGTAAAAAATATTGGGTTTTACTAAACTGAAATTTGGTGAATGGGTTTTCATATTTATATAAAAATTTAATAAATGAATATTTTATATATTTTCCATAATAAATTCTTTTAAGACAAATATGTAATTATTTTACAATCACATAAAACACTTCATATAAACAATAAGGAAAGTAGGGAGCCTACTTTCAAATTTGGCAGACACATTTGATATGGGACTCATCTAATAAATTCTACACAAAAAAGGTCTGCCAATTGTGAGCCGACACGTTTAACATATGTCTGTTTTAATAAGCTAACCAATAAATTTTACCTTTTGCTATGTTTTGATTATTTGACATGAGATTCATCTAATGTTACAAAGTAACATAATATTGCCCTATGCATCTAATGTGGCGATGTGTGGTTATATCTTTAATACACAGTCACTGGCTCTTTTGTATTCTTAACTTTAACTTGGGTCTACATAGTCGTATAATCAAGGCATGTTTCATTATCAATTATAGTATACACAAGTGGCATGAAGATCCACCTAATTGTATAGATTTATAGCCCCATAAATCGAACTTTTAAATTGGTTATGCAAATGTATTTATGTTACTATAAAAGGGAAAAGTACTTTAACAATTCATCTTTAAATGTTTGTCTTTTATGATTATAACCAAACACAATGTGTATCTTTCACGTATAATAAACTCTTCTGAAATATGCAAGTTGTATTTCTCCTTTAAGATGTCTTTTTAAGCAAGAATTATTTGATAAAGGCCTCAATGGCAGAAGTGGGTCAAAAGCAGCAAAACTATACAATTGGGAATGACATAGAATTTCAACTTCAATATTGGAAAAAAATTTAAACGCCCATAGATATTGTGTTTCTAAATGCATTCATTTGGAAGTAGTATTTCTTAATGTGGCCAAATATAGATGACCCTTTCAAATTCAACAAAAAGGGTATAATAGACATCAATTGGAGTCTTATTATAGATAAAAAAATTATTAGAATTTTTCTCTTATTTAGGTAATAAAAGAAAATGAAAGGAAGGGAGGGTAGAGAGCACATCCCCTTACCCCTTTGTCTTGGACCAAAAGGGGGCTAGGGTAGGTGCCACTCCCCTAATGCTCTCATTTTGAAAGGTAAGAGAGTGGCAGGGTAGTTTCACATCTCTCAATTTGTCTATTGGCAACAATAGGAACAAATGGGAGCTCGCTACACCGTCTACTCTTCTCTTTTCCCAACTAAAAAGATCAAGGATGGATATGGGGAACCTCTCTCTACTCCTATCTAGTTGTCACAAAAAAGATAGAGAGAGGCTGGGGAGGTTTCTTCCTTGTTCGTCTTGAACAAAAGAAAACAAAAATAGGGAGACATGTGGATTCAGCAGTTGACCACTTCATAATATATACAATAGGGTTTGAATGTGAAAGTTCAAGCATGTTAAATACACAAAATATAATTCATTTAAAATTTCACTTATAGGAAACCCGTAAGGTTTAACATTCGCTTAATTTTATTATTTGGTGGGTTGACAATAAGTTCATAACAAAAGATAAGAACAATTTAGGCATTGAAACAATATGATACTAACAATTTATAAGAATTGTTCATGAAAGTAACGGTTACAATAAAAAAAATTGGGGAACACAATCACTATAAATTTTTTTAAGATCAAATCATTTCGTCAAATGATCAAAAGAGTGCAAATGATTCATCTATCTCAATAGATAATTGCATGTGAAATTGTAATAAAAAATGTAAATGTTGAAAGAAGATAGTATTAAAGAAAAGGCAACAAGATTAAGTAAAAAAAGAAGCAAAAACAAGAGGGGAAGACAGAGATAAACTTGATAATGTTGTTATTTCAATTTGAAGTTTTCTCAACTTTTAAAGCACTCAGGACATTTTAATTTATTTACACCCATTCTTCAACTTTTAATTACATTAAATATATTTTTTGGAGTTTCTTTTGATAGAAATAAGTCATCATTTCATTCAAAATTTTGTGGTGAGTATTGTTACTCCAAGGGCACAATTGTGTTGTGCTTATTGTTTTGATAATAATAACTTGTGTAGTTTGGAAATGTGATACTAATGGTTTAATTTAGTGCAATTAGACACAAACCATCCAACAAAGGATTTACTAGTCCACAACACGAGTTTGGGCCAAAGTTGGAATAAAGTTGTTATGAAGAAGAGTAGACAAGAGGAAGACCTCAAAGATTGTAAAACTTAAATTTTTTTTTGTGAAGATCAAATTTCCACTTAAAACCTTACTTAGCTCACTTTAAATTGTTGGACAATTGAATGGTGTACATAGACCAAAAGGTGATTAAAATGAAATAAAATAGAAGACCCATTGAGAGTAAAAATTCAGAGTTTAAGAAGTTTGCCTTGAGTGAACTTGAGCTAGTGCTTAAAAGCGCCTACTCTTTAAGTTAGGGTCAAGTATACTCAACCTTAGGTCAGGTCAACTCAAGCTCCATCAACTAGTTTAAGTTACCACTGGCATGCCACGAGTAGCATTTATTTCTAAGTCAAGTAGACTTGACCCCATAAATAGTAATTTGAATTAGTCTGAAGTATATCTTGTTGGCCCAGGTGGCTTCTCAAGAGGGAGGTGAATTGAGATTTTAAATTAAATGTATAACGCACATAAAGTACTAAAATAAAATTATGAAAATAAAACAAAACAAGCACACAACCATAAGGAGATAGATTTTTGGTTCTCAATGTTCTACTATTGGAAGTCACCACCCAAGTACCTTTGTTCGGGAAAATTCGACTAATAGCTCTATTAGCTAGAAATTACAAAGAGATTTCAAGCTCTCTTTAAACCACATGTAATCCCAAATTACACAATTTATCTTTCCCTATATATTCAATACAACTAGATTCTGACTCTAATGGGCACTCCCTTTTTAGATTACAAGCTCTAGAATGCCAATCGGTCTCGCTTTAAGGTACTAAAAAACCTCTATAGAGAGAGTGTAAAACACCAAAGGTATAAAACATAAATTTACAACTTCATTTTGGAGAAATAACATTTATCCAAGTGAGATCCAAGCCTCCAAATATTTAAGCACAAGAGACATGTTATTTAGAGTTTGATGGAACTTCTGAATGCAAAAGAGAATTAAGAGAAAAAGGAAGATTTAGGCAATTTTGAGGTTTTTATCTTCTAAAGGGTAAAATTGGAATATTACTAAGAGATAATCTTCCAGAGGTTAGGTACGCCAATGTAAGCCCAATGAATGTTGCAAAAGATATTTAGTGGGTTGTTTATAAGTTTTTCATCCAAACTAGTCATTTTTTAAACGTTACCAAAAACCTGACAAACACATTGATCAATCAATGAAAATGTATGATCGATCAATCACATGTAACGACTGTATTTTTATGAATCCATAAGCTTATTAATCGATCACATGATAAATCAATGCATTTTAAAGCTCTCAGAATATTAAGTTGATCGATCAATTGTGCTTGATTGATGGATCTTGCATTGAAACTCTGGTTGTGTAGAAGTTCAGTATGATCCATCAATAGAGTGGGTATGATCAATCATGCTTTATGTCCCTTATAAGTATGGGTTTTTTCTGATCGATCAATATAGTAGGTATGATCAATCATGCCTTATATTTTCAATGCATGGACGAGGTATGATTGATCAATTTGATGGGGATGATCAATCATGCTTTATAACTTATTCTGACACAACTCTGAGTGATTGATCAATCATACTTGTTTGATAGATCGTGTTTTATACCTCTTTCTAGTTTGCACTTTGCACGATTGATCATTACCAATAGTATGATTGATCATGCCAACCGCCAGTATTTTAAAATAATTTTTAAGCATGATAAAATTGTCTAAAGGTGTTCTAGCAAGTTTTAACCATTAGTATGCATCAGCTAAATAAGATTTTGAAAATATGTATGCCCTAAAGCTCCATAACATAAATGTGCTTAAAAATTAAAGTTTAGCTGGCTATTGACTTACATGCTAGATTTCTTGAGATGTTCTATTTGATTTTGAATCTAGTATTCAAATCTTTGTTCTTCTACTTTTTATAAGTTCTTCTTGTCTGTAACAATCTTCAATGTGTTTTCGCTTCCGGTCTTGACTTGGCAACTTGATTGTTCGTTCTTTTGTTTTGAGTTTTTGCCATAGACCTCGTAATACATGTATTGGAAGATATGTGTCTAAAATACACTATTAACACTGTTAGTAGCACATTTTCAAACTATCCATTTTGTTATCATCAAAATGGAGATCAATATGATTATACCATTTAATCTAACACACCTCAAGTCAACTTTATCATCAAGAGGAAGTCACTTGAAAATCAATGATTGTCCCTCATCCCTAAAGCCCAAACTTGATAATCCTTAAGAGATCTTTGTGTTGAAAATTTTGAAATGCCTTCCCATTTGGTGCTCCTAAAGTTAGACATTAATTAAGTCTATCTAAAATGGAAGAGGATCAAGTTAGTAGGTATTTTATTTGGCAAAACCAATAAGTTATCAATTAGCTTGTATTTTTTATTTTATTTTATATGTTGGATTGTAAAAGGTTTAGGATCATATTTGTTTGGAGGTTTAGTGTGAACTGTGGGTGATTGTATTGAGTGGTGGCTCAATTGACTTTAAAGAGCAATTTTCTCTTGTTATAAGTGAGGAGTTTGCTATGTTGTCTCCTGGGTTTGCTAGTGAATCTCAAGAAGTTTGCTTGAGGGTGGATTAGACCAAGGTTGGCTCAACCAAGTAAACATCTCTATATACACTACTTGTTTATTTAATCATTGGTGTGACAATTCCTTTTCAAAAGTGTGTGGTTTTTTATGAAAAATTTTAGGTATTTTTGTCTTTATTATAAACTAAAGGATGTGAGGTTTTTTATGTGGTATTGTCTTTGAAGTTTATTATGAATAAAACCCATGTTAGAAGCCCTCTTTGAGTGGGACCCAAATTAGGGTTTTCTTCTGTACCTACCTTTCTTTTTCCCGTTTATTCTTCTTTCTTCTTCTACATGTTCTTCTTCTCCTAGTTTTTATCTTCTAGTTGCTTTTGAGGTGCAAGTTTTCATGTTACCAAAGCAGGTCTAGTTCAAGTTGTTATGGGATTTATTAGTTCAATATCCGGTGGTTCATTCAAAGGCTCAAATCCAACCTTTGTTAGGAGAAACTATGTAAGTGTTCTAAACTCATTCTCACTTGTTTTCCTTCTTACAACCACAACCCACAATAGGGTGGATGGCCTGAATTGAACATGGGAGATTGCTATTAATGCCTTTGCAACTAGCTACTTCTCATAGAAAATAAACTAAACTTGTGACAAGTGTGTATGAGTTTCTTATTTGTTGTTGATGTTTAAGTTGAAGTAGATGTCATGCATTTTTTGTTAAGACTTTCATGATAGAATCTCAAGATTGGAAGTTGTAAAGATTGGATGCCTATTGAAACTGTTTTTGATTTGCATGAGGTCATTCAAATACCAAGATGCCTACCAGTCATGTTGGTCTGAATGAAGTTGCTCGGGCATTAGGATTTACAAAATCAACTTGAAGTAATGGCTTGTTGACTAGAACTCTCAAGTCTTCTTGTCCATGCATGTATTGTGAATTGTTGTTGGAGGTATATATGGGATAAAACTCTATGGATTTGTAAGTGGCACTTGTAAGTATGTACATGGGTGATTCATTTATACTTTTATTATGGGTTGAGTTGTGTACTTGTTAGAAATGGCTTTCTTGAGTGGTGCTATCAACTTGAAAATTGAGCCAAGAAAGTCCTTTGAGAAGGAAAAACACTTTGGGAAGATCACCACTATTAAGTTGAATGGTGACAATTACATTCTTTTGACTCAAGCGGATGAGATCTATATAGGGCCTTTTAGGCAAAGATAAATATATTTAGGAGCATCCTTCAACTAAGACACCATAATGGAAATCATGAAATTCGGCGCTCATTACTATTCACATTGGTGATTCATTCATAGTCTTATTTTGGGTTGTGTACTTGTTAGGGAATGGTTGTCCAAAGAGGTGTTATCAACTCAAACGTGGAGTCTAGAAGGTCTTTTGAGAAGGAAGAACACTCTGAGAAGATCATCACTATCAATTTGAATGGCAACAAATTACATTCTTTCAACTCAAGCTATAAGATTTATATAGGGACTTAGAAGGAAAGATAAATATATTTAGGAGGATCCTTTGACTAAGGCTCCATAATGGAAAACATGAAATTTACTTGTCATGTTGTGGGTCCTATGTATCATGGAGTCTCATGTAAGTAATTAGATTGTGTTCCCATTATGAAAGGGTTTTCTTATAAGAAAAATATGTCTAGAATTTATGAAATATACATGTAGTTTCCTACCATTGAATTGGGGGATAAACTTTTAACGCAATTTGCTGGTGAATTAGATGATGTGTGGTAACAAATTCATAAGTATCACCATTTGGCACTAGAAATGGGTAAGTTAGAATGACAATAAGAGGAAATTAAGGTTACCTTGTTGCTGCATGTGATTTGGTCCTTTGTATGAAATAGTGAGAGCTTAGATCTTGGCAAGGACAGATATGCCATCTTTTGAAGATATAGTTTCTAGCCTTATGTGGGTTGAACAATGAGTGGCCACTATTAGAATTATTTTATTTATTAAATAAATTTTGATAGGACCCTCTCCAAGATCCATAATTCATGGTAGAAGTGATTATAAAAACTAATTATCTATTAGTTATTTCTTTAATGGGAGGAACTAATTAATTTTATAGTAGTTATCTCTTATAGAATTGTTGTTCTCGAACTATCATATTAGTGTCATACCCATTGAGAGGACGATCAAACTAAGAATAAAAGACATTTTGGGAAAAATTTGGAAGGCCACATGTAAGTACCCATTCCATTTTGTTTTACTCATATTTTTTTTGTAATATGTTAAGAGAAACCCACGTGTGTAAGCGTGGCATGGCTAGTAAATAAGGAGAACTTTCATAGAGATGGCATCAAATTATAATTATGCAAGCTGGTGTATGTCCTCTTATGTCCTTTTCCTTTTGAAGCATGTAGCCTTAAGGTTACTATAATCATTGTAAACACATTCACACAACTATAAATTCAACCTAAAGACATATGGTAGAGCATTCAAGCTTCTTCCTCTTGGCTCAAATTTGTCCATACCTCTCTCTCTCTCTCTCTCTCTCTCTCTGTTTCTCTCTTTTCCTCTTCTTTCTCCCCCTTGGTTTCTTCTCTCCTCTCCCAAGAGCTAGAGTTCCCCTCTTTTCTCCTTCCCTTGAGATCTCTTGGGCTTATGCATTGGCCCTAGGAATTAACATAATTATCATATTGATTTGAAATATATTGTGGTATCAAAGTGGGGTTTTCCCTGTGTTTTTTGTTTGTTATAGAACAATTTTGCTTTTGATCATGTGTATTAAATTTTGTTGTGTTCTATAAAATTGTTTTGCCGAAATCATTCAGTTGGCATTTTCATGGGCAACTATAGATGCTTTGAGAGTATGACTTGTAAGAAGCGTTGTGTGTGTCAGGCATATGGTCTGTGCTACACAAGTGTGACATGCAATTTGCACTATGTGTGCAATCGACGATTAGCTTGTGAATACAATGACGCCCTAAATGTTGGTTTGTGGCTGGCATGTGGTCCAAAATGGCACATTGTGATGTTAATGGGTTGGATTCAGTGATTGCAAGCTGGATATGGAACAAATGGATTTTTCTTTGAAACCCCTGCACGTGTTGTCTAATGCCTTGGTTTGGTTTGGATTTTTTAGATTGGACCAGTTTGAACCCAAAAAAAAAGGATAGCTTTGGTCTAATTTTGTGAACCTTGGGGTGGTTTTGTATTTATGAACCATATTGGACAAACCAAAGCAAACCTTTTCAATTGGACTACACTGACTCAGATAAAACAAATTCTAAGCCCAGTCCCAAAGTTTCTATATAGGCTCCAAAATTTTGTTTATGACTAGAAAAGGGAGCTTTTGACACAAAACAATCCCCTTAAAGTAAAGAACAAAATTGAGCAACATTTAGACTTTAGAATTAAACTTAAATAAACTCATTTACTGACGTTAAAATTTAATTACAAGACCTATTTTAGTTCTTATAGGTCATTTGAGTGAGACTAATTGTAGTCCTAAAGGTAGTTTATTTAATCCAAAGTTTCCTTTATTTTTTTAGTGTGATGCGACATTTAGCACGATAAATTAATTAATTTTTATTTCATGTCATTCTTATTCCTGTGTGTATCTTAGACATGTTATTTATGATAATTGTAAATCTAATATCATGATATTAGTATGCATTGAGGAGTAGCCACAACATCATCATTCATGATAGAGTGCATTTATTAGATACTCTTGCTAAACGTAAAGAATCACATATGACATAACGGATTGTAATTGAATATATTGGTGCAATTATCTTTCCCCTCAAGGAAATTTATACATCTTTATATTTAATTAGGATAGAATGAAAAGTTACATTATTTATTTCATCATACAAGTATATTTATGAATCAATTATGTGTTAAATCCTTGCCTACAACTAGATTTTAATGATACACTAATTCATAATAAAATTTGGGTATGACTTGCATTGGTGAGCTTACCATATTTGTGCAATATGATGTGCCTCAACTTTTATGATGTAAGTATGATTATTTTGTTTATTCTTTATTTGCAATTATTCCATCTTTAATGATATTTGAGAGTTCATCCAAAATTCCTTATCTGAGTGGTGACATTTATAAGGTTTGGAAGGTAGAAAATTCTCCTTAACTTGGGGTGCCTTGACCTCGACTATTTTCTTTGTAAAGAAGAGTATGCAGTAGTACCTACGGATACTAGCACTATAGCTAAGATTGCTTATATGAATGATGGGAGCCATTCAACCGCTTGAGTATGATGTTTATACAATTTCAGATTACGACTAGTATTCATAGGTTCATTCTTGAATGCAATCATATCAAGGAATATACGAAGGCCATTGATGCACAATTTGAGTCTTTTTATAAGGCACTTGTATGTACTTTAATGAACCAATTATCATCCATGAAAGTCATCAACACAAGAGGTGTACAAGAGCATATCATGCAGATAAGGGACATAGATACTTGGCTCAAGTTTCTCGAGATTGAGATATATGAATATTTCCTATTGAACCTTATCCTAAATCCTTCAAATTTTCTTATAACACACATGAGGAAAAATGGTTGATTAATAAACTTTGGCCATGTGTGTTTAAGAAGAGGAGAGATTGATCCAATAATGAGGAGAAATTGCACATATGGTGTCGCATGGAAAGAAGAACTAGAGGGCCATTAAGTGGAAGAGAAAAGGAGTACCTCATGTTCATTCAGATAATAAGGAGGCTACCCATTGTTTCTTCTATAAAAAGAAGGGATATGTAAGGAAGGACTACCCGAAGAGGAAAGGTTGGCTTGAGATGGAAGTTAATATCAACTCTTTTGTGTGTTTTGAATCTAATATGGGTGAAATATGTCATAACACATGGTGGATTGATGTTAGGAATCAGACGCCCTATTTCTATACTAACGAGAACAATAATAATAAATGCGGAAGAAGAAAAAACAAGCACGAAAAAATAACAACAAAATTTATACAGGTTCGCTTCAAGGTGAGACTACGTCTTGTCTTTCACCGTTGCAGTAATCCACTATGAAGATGAAATATTTTACAAGAGAAATCGCACGCACTTATAGGTGTTTTTTTCTAACCTCTCTCTCGGGCCACAACCAGTGATGCTCCTCAGATGATGATAAAACCCTAATAGGGGCGCCCCCCCAATTCTAAAGAGAAAACTAGGGCAACCGCTTTATAAGAGTAAAATTTCCAAAGTACCCTTAATGAAACAATAGTCAATATATCGTGGATCTGATGGGGGCTCTGTCCCAACACCCCCGGGAGCCTTCCAACCCCCACAACGACCTTATTGCAAAGGTCAACCCACATACTGACTCAGCATAAGGCTTTAATTAGGCTCCACAATTTAACAATTGATTATGGTTTTATGATCCATATTGCAAATATCATGCAAGGCTTCTTAAACAAAAGGGAACTGATGGATATTGAATGAAGCATCTATTGAGACAATAGGATGCGTTCTCATGTGGAAGCTATTAGGACATACTAGCTCATTTTGATTACTAACTTTGTTTTAGATTTAGAATGAACTACATTTCAAGCTTTTCCAAAAAAACTTATTTTGTATCGAGGTCTTTTACCTTTGGGTTTTTCAATTATTTTTTTGGAATTTCTTTCACTTTAATGAAAAATTCAATTGTTGTAGGCAATGGTACAATGAATGATGGTTTGGTCAAAATCCATTTAAATAATTCTGTTATTTATACAGTTTGATGGCTATTCATGGTTGTGTTATGAATGAGAAGTCCTCTATTTTATGGCACCATAGATTGGAACATATCTCTCCCGTCAAAGTTTAGTTTGATGGCTTTGACAAACAACTTTAATAGGATTGGGAACCAACATCTGTAATTTTCCAATCTCCCTCATATAATTCCTCCTTTTAGTGACTTGAAAACTTTTTGAGAGGCTACCCAAGCAAGAATGTGCTAGTAACACATGAATGGCTTGGTTGTGGGTACTAGAATTGCCACTTAAATGACTATTATTCCTTGAATATGCACTAGGATATGTAATCCAGGCAGGCTGATATGAAAATTTTGTCGATTTTAGGAAGCCCACACCTAGCAAAGGATGAGGCTAGCAAGGTTGCTCCAGAGGCAAGTCATGATGCCAAGATTGTTGAAGAAATGAGACCAAATATCCAAGAAAAGTTGAAGAGTAGTAAGAGATGGTTGATACTTTCCTAATTGGTGCCGCAAAGGAGGCATAGTGTCACACGGTTAGATTTGGGCTAGGTCCGTCTAGCCAAGCGGAATATCTATCCCGTGCGGCCTAGCTCTTCCCAAGAACTAGTCAGCCTCCTTGAGCTTCGGATCTTCCAACCAATACTTCACACAAGAAGTTACAAGCCAAATGGGACAACGAGAACACCAAGGTATAGAAGAGAAAAACCTACTTTGTATTGAGAATACAAGATTATAAAGGGTGGCCAAATACTCTTGAAGCTCAAGGCTAAAAACTCTCTCTATACACCAAAAGAGTAAAGAAGGCTAAGGATTTTTTGACCCCTTTACAATGGGAGAGGCCTCTCTATTTATAGTCTCTCCCTAGGCCTTTTGAAATCTCTAAAAACGCTCAAAAACCCATCAGATCCCAAAAATTCGGTTTCTAGCGTCAAGGGGCGCCCTGGTCAGGCTGGCGCCCTGATCGCCAGGAAACCCCATTTCACGCGGGGCGCCTGGCGCCTGGCGGAAACCCCATTTCGCCCGCGGGCGCCTAGCGCCTGCGCCTGGAGTCCTGCGCGCGCGGGCGCCTAGCGCCTAGCGCCTGTGCCTGGAGTCCTGCCGCGCGCGCGCCTGCGCCTGGCGTCCTGAGGAAACCCCATTTCGCCCTGCCTGGAGTCCTGGTTGTGCGCCAGCAACCCCATTTCGCCCCGCCAGAAGTGTCTGTTGGCGTGCTGCCTTGTGTCTGAGCTGGCTGTTGGGGTTGTTGTGCACCTTGTTGCTTGGCCATCCGTTTGGCAAGCTCAAGTGTGTCTTCTTTTGCTGAAGTTGATGTCGGGCCAGCCATATGTGTGCGCCCCTCTGGGCCGTGCCATTGCACTTGGCCTTGGCCATTGCTTCTATTGCTGTGCACTGGACTTGCACAGTCTTCCACCTTGGTGTTTGGCCACACCATGGCTTCATCCTCCGTCTCACATAGGGTGTGAGTAATGGAGGAGCCACATTTCCTTAAATTGTCAAAGGTTAGTACATGGCCCCCAAAATACACTCAAGATGAAGAATCTAACCTTAGGTGGGGTGTTAGCTTCCACACCAAGGTTGTGGTGTTTAAGGGAGTGGTAGCCTCACTGGTGAGCTTGATCCATGGAGGAGCTGGTAAATTTTCCACTATCCAATGAAATCCATATGAGACGGTAGAGACATTTACAAAAGAATTATAACTTTGTTCACTTCCTCGTCTCCCTCATCTCTTAGGCTGTGCGGAAAATCCAAGTCCTAGCCAGTCTGCTTAGTAGCTATAATTCTGGAATTTGGGACCGTCACGTTTAGATTGATTATCAATTGGAAGTAGAGCTAGACGTTTGAGCTGAGGTGGGAATCACCGGATCACCAATCAGTCCAGCGTTTTATGGTTTCTCCATTGCCCACATAGAACTTAATCCCCTCCTTGAAACGAGGGAGAAGGGGGAAGATGGCTCTCCAAATTGCCAAGAGGTGTCATCACTGCTCGCCATTGAGCCACCATTTTACACACCAAGCTTGGCAATCACGATATCATGCCACTCAGAATGCTCAAGCACATTGAACTTCCAAAACCACATAAGTTGACGTGACTGGCCTATATGATGGATTTAAAACCATCCCTCCCATGTTCTTTGGTTTGTAGACATAGCTCCACTTGATGAGATGATGCTTGAACCCCTCAGTTCTATCTCCCCAAGAATTACAATTGCTACTCCCCATTGCCTCGGAAGCTCTAAATTCATCGACAGATAAATTACAATCCCTCACTCATCCAAGCAATTTCCTCATTGTCTACGGAGTCACCCTTGTTGGCTTCTTCTATCACCTTTCCCATTTTCCTGACCTTGGAACATGGCTCCAAGTGATGTGGAGTCCATGGGTGAGGTTCAAAAGTTCATCCCATTGACATAGCAGTCTTCAACGAGGTTTGTTGCTATCCTTACACCAATTAACCACCATCTTAGAGTATCCTTCAATAATGCCGGGAGAATGATTCTCCCTCGTTAGGTGAAGCACGTGGTAGGGAAAGAGTTTCTGCCTTTTAAGGCACCAAACATGCAATTAGTCAGCATAAGTAGCAATCACCAATCCATTTTTATTTCAATTGACACCTCCCAAAGCCAGTCAGGCTTGGGCAATCATCCACACTTCCGTTAGAAATCAAACATGAATGATTTTAGGTGTAGGGAAAAACATAGCAGCAATAAACTTATCCTAGGTGCTTAACCCTGCAATAATGTGCACAATTACTGCTTTATGAAATTGATGAACGTTCTTTGAGACCCCTTTACAGACCCTACTATTATGCTCTTTCTAAATACACCATGGTAGCTATTGAGTTCCAAAAGGAAACATGAAAGAGAGAGAAGAATAAGAAAAAATGTGAAAAGGAGAGGTGATAAAAGAGAAAACGAAAATAACACGTGTAGATTGATTTGTGAGGAAAAATATGAGAGAGGTGTTATGCTCTACTACAACTTGAATCCTACTAAAAATAAATTTTCTCAAAGTTTTCAATTACACCCAAAATATAACTTGCTAAACTAAATATAAAGAGAAAAAACATAACTAAGAAACATCCTCCTTATTCAAACTTTTTTTCTTTATGTTTGCTTCTCTTATGAGACTTGTCTTAGGGTATTCAACATAGACTTCACGAAACTTGTGAGATATGTTTTGCATGATACTCATCTTAGATTCTTTGATATGACTTCTTTAATACTCTCCTTCAAGCTAGAGTTTGTAACTTCAGCTTCTAAATAATCTTGATTATGAATCTTGTGTGCCTGAAAAAAAAAATTGATTGTCTTGATCATCATATTCTTGTTCTTCATCTTGTTTTTCCACTTGGATATTTTGGTTATATAAAATTTGATTACCACAACTTGTGAAATCCTTCATTATCTGCTACCTCATATCTGTACTTTTTCCCTTTTTCTTTGCCAAGAGACCCAACTCGCACAAAATAATGTTGAGAGAAGAAAAACCACCCCTAGCCTAATGACAAAACTCCAAACAACAGTTTGAAATGGCCGCTCAAATTTAAATGCGGTCCGACCCATTTTAGCTTAAAGAAAAGAGTCTACTTAAATTTTTTTAAAGGATAGCTCAAAATAACCTGAATAAAAAAAAAAGAATTGAATTAAGTGGGATGTCTGGAGCGCTCCTGATCTTTGTAAATAGTAGGTCTATAGGCATTGCTTTGAAGTGATTTTAAATAACTCAAGTTAAAGAAAGTACTTTAAGGAATTAGGGTTGTGAATGAAAGTATAACAATTTTTACACTTCCAATGGAATGAGGTGCACAATGTTGGTCTTTATACTTCCAAATATGAAAGATGGGTTTTTAGACCAATAAGTGGATAAAAATTGATCAAGTATGACTCAAGATGGATCTAAAAAAAATTCCTCTTTGAAAATATATGAAAAATAATTTTAAAAACCCTAATAAGGAAAGTTTTGAGATGGAACATTATACTAGAAGCTTTCTAAAAAAAACTCTCCTGTAAGAAAATTGTTTTTCTATACGACTTCACCAACTTAGAAAGAAAATATTCAAGAAAGAAATTCTACAATTAGGGAGATTTATGGTTTGGAATTTAGAATGAGTAAACAAGACTTTCTTATTCAAAATTTTCAAACTTTGTTGAGAATGATATCATGCCATTAAAGGAAGATGAAAAGAGGATGAAGGAGGAAACTTGACTAATTTTTTTCTTTCTTTGAATTCAAAAACTTCTAATTAGAACTCAAAATTACCAATCATAAGCAAGGACTAGAATTTAAAATTTCTCAAAGAATGTGGAGACAAAAAAAAAAGAGGAATGGGTGTTATAGAATCAAATTTTCACAAGGAAGATACTTCTAACCTACCCTTTGAATCTTCCAAAGCTGATATCTTTCTCTAGAAAAATTGGATTAAGAAATAGTTTATTTGATTATCAAATAGACTTAGAGAGATTTATTTATATATATTATTTCTCTATATAAATTCTCCATTTTTTGGCACAAAACTTATTGCAAATTGAAGCTTTCTACAACTGCTTGAAACTTTGCATATGTCAATTTCTCTTTATAGAAACCTTTGATTGGAAAAATTCTTTTTGATTGAGAAAATAGACTCAATAATCTTTCAAAAATATTTTTTTTCTCTATGTAAATAGTGGTAATCTAGTGAGAACAATGAAAAAGTAAAAACTGGGAAAGAAGAAGACTACTAGGAAAAACAAAAAAAAATTTCTACTTCTTCTTTTCTTTCTCCCTTTCTTCTCCATCTTCTTCACATTTTCCATGTCAAATCCTTTCTCGATCTAATACCATGTTTTCATGGAGAAATCATGGAAGAGAGAGAGAGCGGAAGAGAAAACATAGAAAGGAGAGGTGATAAAAGAGAGAACCAAGAGAAAACGTTTAGATTGATATGTGAGAAAAAAATACGAGTGTCATACTCTCATACATCCACATCCTTTTATAAAGGAATACAACTTGAATCCTATTAAAAATAAACTTTTATGAAATTCCAAATTATACCTAAAATATAATTTGTTAAACCAAACATAAAGAGATTAAACATAACTAGGAAACATCCATATTTATTTCAACCTTTTCCTTTATACTCTTCTCTTGTGAAACGTGTCTTGCATGAGATTCAACTTAGAATCCATGAAACTTGTGGATATGCTTTGTATAAACTTATTTTAGATTCTTTGATATGACTTCTTTAGTAATAGCATTGCTAAACAAGTCTTCCACATCATTTGCCCAAGGTGGGGCATCGGCAATGTTCAGGTTTAATAGACCAGACCTATTCTTATAGTCCTCATGGGAATGTGAGAGGTTGTAACTATTGCCAATTACAATCGGCGACCACCCAAAAAGGGGAAACACCAAACGATGACAGGTCACAATGTGGGGACGCTTCGTCAATCGTCTAACATGTTGGAGATGAAAAAAACTACAAAAATGGCGTTGGACTCAGGGTGGCAATTTTACTCAAAAAATATTTTCTATCAAGGGAAAAACACAAGAACAAAACTTTGCTAAACTTCACCAAGCTTTTTGTGTAAGATTTGTGTCAATCAATCTGCTGTAAAAACCAAGACAAGCATAGATACGTTTCACTTCGTCTAAACCCTTTCTCTCTCTCTCTCTCTCCATCCATTATCACTGCACACCTTGTCGTTTTCTATTCTTTAATCGATTCCCTTTTTGTGAAAACAAAGACAAACATCCAGTCATTTCACCCTGTCTATTCTCTGCAAATCAATGCCCATCTCTGAATTCCATTTTTTTCTCTTCTTTGTTTCTCCTTTCTTGCACGATTCCTTTTCTGTTCCTTCTATCTTTTTTGTACACTCTCTTTCAAATCAAACTCCTTCAATGGAGTCTCAGAGGCCCCTCAAGTCTGGTCCCCTTCATACTAGACTCATTTTCTCTTTCTCTCAAATTCCAGTGCTTGTTATTTTCACGAAGAAGATTTTTGAAGTCTGAAGATAAGATTAAGCAAATATTTATTTACAAGTACTAAAGATGGGTTAAGAACTTTACCCATTTCCTTTGCTAGTGTCCACTGGACGAAACGATAATGATAAAGGTGAAGGAAAACAGAACAAGTAACAAAACACCCATCACTGGTTCGATCAACTACTCCTTTCGGTAGATGAACCTATGCTGGTTCTTAGCTAACCGAGAGGCGGAATCACTAAAAAGTTTAAGATCATGTGGCAAAATGGTTCTTAGCTAACCTAAGTAACTATTTTTTTAGTGGCAAAATGCTTGAAACCTCTTTTAGTTATTTATTTTTCACCTTTAGCAGTACTGATCATCAAATTCCTTCACTGCTTATAGTAGCTTCACATGTTCTTCGGTTTCCCCTTGTTTGACATTATTTACTTCTCTTCCTTTTTGCAGGACCAAGAGACCTGAGTTCACTGCATGGTTAACTGGAGTAAAGGAGGAATACATTTCTTGAGAATGTCCCTTTTTCATCTAAATCACTAGAAGTAGCAAATGACAGTTTAAAGTAATACAATTTTAAAAAAATTGATTCAATATCACCAATTCAATGAAATAACACAGAATTTATTAACATAAATTAATTCATTATCAATCCAATTTCAATAAATTTATTAATTCATTATTAACAGAATTTATTAAACTAAACATTAAGTATCAACCCTAAACACAAAAATTACAAAAATATAGTATCAAACAATTAAAGAGAAATCATAAATTTTCAGAAATTAAAAAAATTCACAAAAATTAAAAAACTCAAAGATTAGGGCTAGAGTACAATACCTTTGGTGAGACGTGACAGGTTTTTTAATTTCGTTTTATAGAAATTGAGACAAATTTAGGGTTGAGGGTAGGGGGTGACCAGGATGAGACAAAGAGAAATTAGTGTTAGAGGTTGAGATAGATAGAAATTCAGGGTTAGGTTTTGAGAGAGGGTCTGCGAGAGAAAGAGACAGCGAGAGAAACCGAGAAGGACAACGGCTGGGAAAAATAGAGAAAAGATAGACGACAGGAAAAGAAGCTTATTGAAGCAGAGAGAAAGAGAAACAGTTGTAGAGAGGAGGAAAAACCAAGGAGGGATGAGGACACAGAGGAGAACCGGAGAGAGGGTTAGTAGGAAAATGAAAGGCACGATGAGCACATGGACAGGGTAGAGGAGAGCAGAAAGCGAGCGTAGATAAGAAGAGAACGAAGAGTGAAAGCGTTTAGCGTCGAGTAAAACGACGAGTGAAAGTGAATTCACTTGTCTCAATGAGGGATTTCACTTGCACTCGTTTTTTCTCTTGAACAAGTGAATATAAAATACCTGTAATTTACTTTCACTCGCCACTTACAGTAACGCCTTTTGGGCCACTTTCCCCGATGAAAGTGAATTCAATTTTACTTACACATTGCACTACCAGGGCCTTAAAGTAACATGACCAAGCTTTCTTTCCCGGTATGAGTAATAAGCAGAAAAGAGCCATTCTTTTCTTCTCATTTTTCATTATCACTCGTGACAACACCTCTAATGCCCACCCTACCAACCTGAGATGTGGGTACGGGTACAGGTTAAAGAATGGTGAGACGTTTATCCACCAATACTCAGTGCACTTAAGACCATATGCCATCGAGTGTTCACAGACATCTGACATAAGTAAATCAATTTTCGCCAATGACTAATCAAACAGCTCGAAAGCTACTGTATAAGGTTCATAAGTGCTGTGGTTTAGACTGCATATTAGCAGAACAAGAAAAATGTGCATAACAGCAATAATTTTCCTAGGTATGGGATTTGTTATACTTCATCTTTCATAGCGGATTCAAACCTCTAGCTAAATGGTCATATCCCTTGCCTCATCAGTGATGAGGATTTTGGGTGTGTTTGTGTGTAATGAATATGGAAAAGACAATGACTCTCATTTTAAATTAATAAAGAAGGAACAAAATAACCTGAAAGAATCAGTAGAAGGAAAAAATAATGAAATAACAAAAGCCTGCAGACCTGTGTGCAAGAAACAAGTATGAGATTGTGCTAAGGTCTTCCCTATTCAGCCAAAACTGTCTTCTTCATTGGCAACAGATCCAAAATTTCCTCAAAGTCCATGCAATTCCCAATCTTGGCAAAAATCATTTGAAAGAAACTTAGACGGCACCATAGCAGCACCCTTTTCGGCAGCAACTGACCAGAACATCTTGTATCCTTGTTCTTGAATATCCCACAATCCAGACCTATCCAAAACAACCAAGATATGGCAGCAAACACCCAGCTACTCTTCCAAATGGCAAGAAAACTCTGAAGATGGAAGCACTTCCCATATGACATCAAACACACGACAACAAGATATCTCTGCTTGCATATTGGACTCTGGTTTCTCCGGTTTTGAACAGTAAAATCCATGATGACTTAAAATTGTACCATACTAGTGGCAAATGACAAAATTCCATCTTTACTGCCTGTCTAACAGAATGTTTAAAATGTCAAGGATCAGAGGGAACCCAAGGTAAATAACAAATTAAAGTGTCTATTCGGTCGGTAAAGAGTGGCAGAGAACGACTTTTAACTCAACATAAAACACTTTTGTGAAATCCTGACTTGATTGTAGTGGTTTCCAGTCTGAAACAATTCATCGCTTCATATTTCATGTTCTCCACCTCATGTTTTTTTATTAATGAGAGAACAAACGGCACTACAAACACAAAATTCTTCCCTTCAACAATTCCTTGGCCCTCCAAATCAGCTTCCCGTCTAAAATTATCTACATATGATGACCAAGAGTTTCACTGAACCAGAGATTTCCCCAAAAGCTAAACTTTTGAGAAAGATTTCCAAAACCAAAATTTCCTAATGAAACTGAGGTCAAACGTCCCCACAGTTATTAAGCAAGTTCTGAAATGCTTGCTCTTCCCATTGAAAGTTTTAATGCTTCAATCACACCCATTTCAACAAAATAGACACAGCAGTGAGAGTCCTACAACTGACAACATGGCACTGTATCATGGAAAATGTTTGCTCTCAACAGCATCTTCAAAAGGGATACTTTGCTCTCACTAGCTTTCTTCTCAACCCAATCCATAGCCCCATGAAAAGAGGAAGGCACCTTTCATTTATCTCCTCCTGATCACTTTCAATTTTGGTGTTTGATCATGTTCAATAATCGATAGCACGTAAAGCCATCTCAACATCAATGAGAGGTTGTCCAGCGTAAAGCTGAAGCCTCCCTTTCCTAACAACAATTACCTTCTTTGAGCTGGATCTTATTTCCCTTTGGAGTTCCTGAAAGAAATCAATCTCGGGTTTTAGAACATGTGAAGAAATGTGTGTATTAATTGAAATTTTTATCTGAAAGTAGGACTCTTTCCAGTTTAGGGCTCTTGATTTGGGTGAGATATTCTTTCTAGTTTAGTCCATTTGATATTATCACAATATAGGGGATGTAGACGCAACAGTAAATTTAGAATTGCTGCTGACAACTAAAAATTTACAAATGCAATAGCAAAATTTATGATCACAACAATGACCAATACTTACTTTTATTGACAAAGGAACGACATCAGCTCTGAAATCTGCAAGATCTTCAAAAAATGATTCTAACAGGAAGCAGAAGTTGGAGGCATCACCTCGGTCCTCAAAAGCAACAGTATAAGACACGATATCATCATCAGCGGAGGGGCTAGTCTTTAAGGAATAGAATCCGCCTTGATGATCTGATCCTCTTCGTAAAAGAATAACCTGTTATAGAATCGGTTCAACAGTTTGGTTAGCTAAAGGAGCTCAGCTGACATAAGCAAATGAAAATAACAATACACAGGAGAAGGCGCCTCTTAATAGTATGCCTTAATAATGACAAACAAGCACCGACCTTTCCATGAAGCATAGTCAGGATTTTAGCACTCCCACCAATAAGAACAGATATTTCATACCATATACTGAACTCGGACATAACGAATGAGGATGTAAGATGTCATACAAAGAAGAAGAAAAAACAGTTCAAACTAATTATATGCTCGTAGACCAATAACTAGTCGTTAGAATCTAACTTACAAGAACATATGGAAGTTTATGCCACCAGACATCTTCTTGCTCTTCATTTAGTGGAGCCTTTACATCAAGCTTTTCCTGAATTTCATCACCCTTGAGCGGATCAAAGGCCTTCTCCAAATGCAAAGAATCACTTTGCAGAGAAATGCAATCCACTCCATTAGTCTCAGCTTTGAAGTAAATATTCCCATTTTGGGTCTTTTTTCTAGTTTCAGTAGTGTTACGATTATCTTTCGATTTCTGAAAGCCCTTCGGCTTGTTGGGTTGTTTCTCTGACGTTTCTCTATCCCCAGATAGAGGTTTAACAGACCGCTTTTCCAAATTCTTCCTTGTTTTAAGCAATCTGTGATCAATCTCTTTCTGAACAGCCGCTCTGGCAGTAGCTAGTTCAGTTTCAGGATCAATCTCATCTCCGTTTTCCTGAATTGCGTCTTTCTGTAATTTCTTCTGCTCACTGTTTCTTGCCTCCCTTGCCATAGCTCTGATTTCCATAACTTTGTCGCTCAGTTTCAACTCATCCATACAAGGAACTATGCCAGCTTTAGAATTCAAGTGTCCATTCCATTTCATTAGTTTCTTTGCTTTTCCGTTCCCATTCTCTATCTCTACGCCCAAAACTTCAGGTCCACTAGAAATTTCTTCAGAAGTTACATCGGCAGCTCGGAAAATCCACAGCGCAACTGCAGTCTCAACTACAAATAACCCCAATACAAGGCTCAAAACCGATCTGAAGGAAACCGAATTTAGTTCTGGTAAGGCCTGGGAATTGGCAAGCTGGGTCTGAAAAGAAAGCTCTTTTTCTTGTGCATCTCTACAAGTCTGCCCAAAATCTTGATGAGAGAGGTCTTCAACACGCTCGTTTGGGTCACCTATGATATGCTCAGGAAGGCAGGGTGTTTGAAACTGAAGCTCGTCTCCTTCCACGAGATTGATGGGATTTTCTACCAGAGAAGTGTTTTCATTTTGGTCGTCGGGAAGAGGCAGGTTTTCAAGGGATAGATAGGGTTTTGTGAGAGTGTTGAGGAGCTTTTGCCGGAGGTGATTTTTCCTTTTGACGGGCCGTCTAGAGGGATTCTGAGCTTGAAGGGAAGCTCGAATCCTTCGTATTCCGGTAATGCAAAGGGCAGTAGACGAACGTGGCGGGAATAAAGAAGCAGGAAGCAGGATCCGAGACGCTGCCATGGGTCGTCTCTGATGCTCGGAGTCTCGCCGATTTAAGCTCACAAGGTATCCATCCCCTAGATGTGGAGTACTTAAGCTCCTGGTGGAATTTCTTAAGATTGCCTAGATAATTATTATAGGTTGGGTGGGTTCAAAGCCTATTACATATTCCAGGGTACGCTAACGTCTCATTTTTTCAAATATTTTTATGAAATGCCCAAAACAGAACAAGATGCCTCACCTCTTACGATAGAAGTATATTACATTCTTTATAGTTATTTAATGATAATCACAATTTTTATATTGTATAAACATAATTTTAATTATTTTAAAGGGTAATTTTCAAATATAGCCTCGTTACATGACGTTTTTTTCTCGAAATGCAACTGAGTATAAACAATAATTCACATGGTGTTTCTTCGATCGAACCCAAAGATGATAACAACGATAACATTTTTTTACTCTTGTTCCACTTCCATTGCCCAAACTTGACCTGACTAGAAAAACCCGGGGATGGGGTTCCCTTTCCCCTCCTCAGAACTTGTAATGGAGCAAGGTAAAAAATTCGTTCGATTTTGGGTCAAGGGAAGAGAGTCGAAGGAAAGGAGAATGAGGTAGGAAAGTTTCATTGGCTTCCACAAAGGGGGTTAGTATGGTTTGAAAGTAAATTACCTAATAAAAAAAAGTGAAAGTGAATTACTTTTTTGTGTTAGTGTGTGCAATGGAAAGTATAGTGGCATATATATTTTTGTGTATAGTCAAAAGTATAATTGAAAGTACAAAAGAAATTTATTAATAAAATAATTTAATAGATTTAGCTCTTATAAGATATTTTTATTTAAAATTTCTATTAATAAGTTAAAATAGATTTTAACTTGTTTGAATTAATAAATTAATTTTAGTTATTTTATTAAATATATAAAAAACTTAAACAAAATTAAAATTTATAATATCCAAATGTTTAATCAAATTGTTACTTTTTATCACTCTTAAAATATTAATTAAATATAATATTAAAAATCATAAATTTATGTAAATAAAAAAGAGGGAATTTTATTATAAAAATTTACTTTTATAGATTTAATTTTATAATATTTTTTATTTAATTAAACTAAAATATAATTTAACTTGTTTTATTAATTTAATTATATAAAAATGATTACAAATCCTTACTTTTATAATATCCAAATGTTAATCAAATTGTTACTTTAGAATATCTAAATTCTTACTCTTTAAATAGTCATTAAATATAATATTAAACATAAGGAATTTATATAAATAAAAATGTGTATTTTATTATATAAATTTAATTTAATTTAATTAAAATTTATTTTAGATAGTTTTATTTGACTAAAATAAAATAAATTTTAACTAGTTTTAAATTAATAATTTTTAAAAAATAGTTATTTATTTAATTAAATATATAAAAATAAAATGATCAAACAAAAACTTTATTTTATAATATCCAAATACTTAATTAAATTTTGAATTTTGTAATATCTAAATTCTCACTCTTAAATTATAAATTAATATAATATTAAAATCTTGACATTATATGAATAAAAAAAAGGGTATTTTATTATATAAAATTACTTTAATATATTTAATTTTTATAAGATAATTTGATTGAACTATTTTTTAATAAACTAAGATAAAAATTAACATGTTCAAATTAATAAATAATTAAAATTAAGATAAGATTTTAATTTGATTAAATATATAAATTAAAATACTTAAACAAATATTTAATTTTATTATATCCAAATGTAAAAGTGAGAGGGTAGAATGAGCGAAACAAGAGTGACAGAGCGAGTGAGAAAGTGAATTCACTAGCCTAGGGATTGATTTGACTTTCAATCGTTTTTCTTAGGAATAAGTGTGCCGCTTATAGTGTAAACTAACGAGTTTTGGGTTATTTTCACTTTAATTTTCCAGAGTGCACTAAAGGAGCCTAAATGTTTCTTTGGTGATGTACAACATTCAATTTTTCTCTTAGATTTTAGCCTCCTTGTTACAAGCGAGCAAAAGCTCTCTCCTTCATATCTAGTTAAAATAACCGAAATAGAAAGATAGGAGCCCCCATACCAAAATATGGGGGGAGAGGTAGATCCCCCCTCCTTCCCCTTTGCAAAACAAATTTGGGAGAATGAAAGCTTGTACGGAATTATTTTTTATTTTATTTGTACTTATGATGTCACTATGATGTCATAACAGGTCAATGGGTGGTGACCAAACCCTGTTGAAATGGGCTGAATCAAGTCTACCATTTCATTGGGTTAATTTTTATAACATTGATATAAAAAAGGATAATATTTAAATTATTTTTATAGAATTAATTATTTAAATATTATCATTATTTTTATATTTCGTGTAATTTGTTAACATTTATTTTCTATGCTTAGTTGGCTCGTTGTTAACTTTTATTCCTGAAATTTCATTAATTAATTAATTATTTTTTAGAGAGGCAATTTTAATTTAAGATATAAATTTTAAATTAATGGGTATTATTTTTAAACTTTAAAATTTAAACTACAAATAATTTAATTAAATTTATTTATTTATAAATTAATTAAAATACTTAACATTAGAGTAATCCTAAAAAAGGAATTAATAATATAAAAAAAATTAAAATTTTAGTTGGGACAAAAGCTTAGAAGAAGAAGGGTCACCCACTTTGACTTAAAAAACCAACCTACATATGCTAAAAGCACTTTAAAATAAACAAACAGTGTAATTTGAACATTCAAATCATATAAAGATTAATTTTTTTTCCATAAACCAATTCATAGAGATTAATTGACGAATCATCCAAATGCATCTCAAGAGGAATGCTCAAAAGTATAATGATTTTTATCCCCTCACTCAACAACCATTCACCAACTTCTGTACTTGAAAGAGAAAGAAAAAACTTCTTGCCCACTTTGCTAAAAATCTCATCAAATTTGGAATGAAAACTGCTTCAATTCCGTTTTCAGTGGTGAAAAAAAATCGAAACATAATTGAGTAAAAACAAAAGAATGAAATGAAGGGTCGGTGTGGGATCCGTCAAAACGCTACGTTTGTTGTTTCCACGCGAGAAGGTTCTCTCGAGGATGTAAAAATCCTATCTTATCTCACACTGGTTCTCAGTGCTTCTGTGGTTGTGGCGCTGTTGCAGCCATCCCATATCCGCTCCCAGTTAGCCAGAAGGAGAAAAGCGATAACCTAAAACAATCAAGGAGATAAACCCTAAACCCTCTCATCATTTCCATCGTTTCCAACACTTCTGTTCTCCTTTTGCTTTTGATTGCATGTGCTTTTCTCTAAAAACAAAAGCTTAAAGTCATGGATTCCAACCTCTCTGCCTCTCTTTCTGCAACACAAGGGGCCTCCCAGCCGCCTAAAATTCTTCTATCTAATTCAGGTTCTTTCCCTATACGAGCTCCCCCTTCCGACGATGCCAGCGATGATGACAAGGATATAATAGAGGACGAAGCGGAGGATTCGATTAGTGGGTCGGAAGACGGCTCTGAGACCGCGGAAAACTATATCAGCGGCGAGGAAGACTTCGAAACGGCCTCCGAGAGGCCTTTTGTGCCTGACCCAGATGAGGAAAATATAGCGGATGAGGACGTGGCGGTTCCTCCTTTGGAGGAGAGCAGTGACGTCTTGGAGGACTCTGTGGGGTTTTTGCCGCCGATGAAGACTATGCCTATTGCGCAACCGTCGAGGGATGACGACGATGAAGTGGTCCATGAGGTTTTTGCCAGTGAAGGGGAGGATGATGGGTTCTCGGGTGTGGCGAGAGTGCCGCCGTTGGTGGAGATTTCTGAGTCAGATTATTCGGAAACTGGTGTTCTAGGTGGTAAGGAGAAGAGGATGGCCAGAGAGCCGCCATCGGTGGAGATTTCGGAGACAGAAACTGGTGCTCTGGGTGCGAATGAGAAGGTCCTCGAACCCTCTCCAGCTTCAGATGGACCTCCTCTCAGTAAGCCTGGGGAGTCCACGGAATTGGTCGACAATTCGGTTTCGGAAACGAAGACAGTTGAGGGATATGAATCTAATGCGCCTCCCGAAGCGGTGAGTCCTGAAACTGAAACAATCAACCTTTCTGAAATGCCTGAAAGTGGGGTTTTCGTCGATGACGACAAAAACCCTTCACCAGAAAAGGATAAGGTTGGCAAGTCACCCACAAACCTAGCAGTGGATGATACAAACCAGGAAATCCATGGAAATCCCGTATCAGAGAAACTGGAAGTGGAAACCATGGAGCCTGGTGATGCCACTGCAAGGAATAATAAGGATGAGCTGGCAAGCGGAAACGCTGCGGTTGAGCAAAACCATGTGGTTGAAGGAGATTCGGTTTTTGAAGGTGTGCCATCAGGAGTTCTGGGGTCAGACGAAAGTACGGTTTCTGAAGGGGAAGGGCGAGTACACGAGTTCACAGTGGAAAACGATGAAGTTTCGGGTGTTCAATCTGTTGCTGATCAAAATTCGGCATCGGAAGTTAGTCCACTGGTTGAAGCCAGCCCATCGTTGTCTAGACCTGAAGCAGGCAACGTAGTTGCGATAGAGGCAAGGGATGCTTCAAATAGCCAAGTGGAAGATCCGGTGGTTGAAAAACCTGAACTTTTGAGTAGTAGTTCTCATGAAGCAATTAGTTTTACAGACAATCCAGCGGATTCGAGCTCCACTGCACAGGACAATGAAGGTATTGTCGATGACAAACCTGACCACATTGAACCAGCGGAAACTGATGTACTGGAAGTGCCTGAATTGGACTCGCTGAATTCAAAAACAGGGTCTGTAGGCGTTGTAGATGATGCTGTTGGCAAAGCTGACATTCAAAGCAGTCAAGAGGCTACTGATGGTAGTGATTCATCTAATGCACTCATTGTTGAAGAAAAAGCAGAAGTGCAACCTATGCCTGCTGCGGACGATCTTGAAGAGAAGCCACTGCCCATTTCACCAGCTGATGGAGAGAGCGAGTATGATGTGCAAACAATTAGTTTTACTTACATCTATGTTGAGTATGAATTTATACAAAAAGCTTCAGTTCTAATTCTGTTCTTGTCAGGAATCTGTCTATGGTGAAAGATGATAATGGTCTATCAAATGGAGATGCCATCACACATTTCAGTGTTGAGCATCCACAAGATGACGTATCTGATGATTTCCATTCGGTACCTGAAGATGGAGGGAAAAGGTAAAAAGCATGCCCTACTAATCTTTTTTATTAAACAATACAGCTCTTCTTATTCGTGGGCATAAAAAAGGGTAATCTGTTTAAGCTTTTCTATAAGATAATTTCATCAAATTCAATTGTTTCCAGGAAGTCTGAATCTTTGAATGAAGATCATGAGATTGCAGAAAACATCAATCTATCATCAACTAGAGACAACAATGTATCCGTTGATGAAATTTCAAGTGACTCCCAGCTGCCTGTATCAAAATTTTCTGAAGCCAGAAATGAAGACAAAGCTGATTCGGATGAGGATAAGGATGGTTCAGTTATTGACAAGCATGTAAAGATAAGTCTCTCTGAAACTGCTGAGCTGCTAATAAAAGAAATGGAGCACGGCTCTACTAGTTCACAGGAGTACTCTCATAAGATGGATGGACAGATTATCTCAGACTCAGATGAAGAAGTGGACACTGATGAGGATGGTGATGGGAAGTTGTTTGACTCAGCTGCATTGGCAGCTCTACTGAAAGCAGCAACTAGTGCAGGACCTGCTGATGCAAGTATAACTGTCTCCTCTGGAGATGGCCCAAGTCGGATTTTCTCTGTTGAGCGTCCAGCTGGTCTGGGTTCCACTGTTCCTTCTCTTAAACCCACTGCCCGTCCAAACCGTCCTAGTATATTTAGTCCTTCTGACCTTGCAGTTGTTGGTGAGGATGACAGCAACATGGATGGTGAGGAAAAAAAATTGCAAGAGAAGATTCATCAAATAAGAGTGAAATTCTTACGTCTAGTTCAAAGACTCGGCCATACTCCTGAAGATACAGTGGCCGCACAGGTTCTATATCGGCTTAACCTAGCCGAGGGGATTAGAAGGGCGAGGCATACTAACCGATCTTTTAGCCTTGATTGTGCAAAAAAGGCTGCAGGGCAGTTAGAATCTGCTGGAAAGGATGATTTAGATTTCTCTTTCAATGTTCTAATACTAGGTAAAACTGGTGTCGGTAAGAGTGCCACCATCAATTCTATTTTTGGTGAAGAAAAGACTCAGATTAGTGCATTTGAACCGACAACTACAGGTGTTAAAGAGATTACTGGGGTCGTTGATGGGGTTAACGTCCGGGTTGTTGACACACCGGGTCTGAAGTCCTCAGTGATGGACCAAGGTTTGAACAGAAAGATCTTATCTTCTATTAAAAAGTTCACAAAAAAATGCCCACCTGATATTGTCCTTTATGTGGATCGCCTTGATACTCACACACGAGATTTTAATGATATTCCACTTTTAAGATCGATCAGTAGTGTATTGGGCTCATCAATCTGGCTTAATGCAATTGTTGCCCTTACGCATGCTGCTTCAGCCCCTCCAGATGGCCCCAATGGATCCCCCTTGAGCTATGATGTGCTTGTGGCACAACGCTCTCATATTGTCCAGCATTCCATTCGGCAAGCAGCTGGTGACATGCGTCTGATGAACCCTGTGGCGCTTGTTGAGAACCACCCCTCATGTAGAAAGATCCGGGGGCAAAGTGTACTTCCCAATGGCCAAATTTGGCGCCCTCAGTTACTGTTATTATGCTATTCTTCCAAGATCTTGTCTGAAGCAAATTCTTTACTGAAACTCCAGGATTCATCCGCTGGAAAATTATTTGGGTTTCGTGTGCGTTCACCACCTTTGCCCTTCTTGCTTTCATCCCTTCTACAGTCAAGAGCCCACCCAAAACTTGCAAGCGATCAGGGTGGTGACAATGAAGATTCTGATATTGATCTGGCTGACTTGTCAGATTCTGACCAAGAAGAGGGTGAGGATGAATATGACCAGCTTCCACCCTTTAAGCCTTTGCGTAAAGCTCAAATTGAAAAGCTTAGCAAAGAGCAGAGGAAAGCTTATTTTGATGAGTATGACTATCGGGCGAAACTTCTACAGAAGAAGCAGTGGAAGGAGGAACTTAAAAGATTGAAGGAGCTCAAGAAAAGAGGAAAAGAAGGTCAGGCTGACTTTGGATATGGGGACACAGGAGAAGATTTTGATCCGGAAAATGGAGCTCCAGCAGCTGTACCTGTTCCATTACCCGACATGGTGTTACCACCTTCTTTTGATGGGGATAATCCTGGTTATAGGTACCGTTTTCTGGAGCCAACATCTGGCCTACTTGCACGACCTGTTTTAGACACCCATGGGTGGGATCATGACTCTGGTTATGATGGGGTCAGCCTTGAAGAAAGTCTTGCCATCGCTAGCCGGTTCCCTGCTGTTGTCTCAGTCCAAATCACAAAGGATAAGAAGGAATTCAACATTCATTTGGATTCCTCCGTCTCTGCCAAACATGGGGACAAAGGTTCTTCATTGGCTGGATTTGATATCCAGAGTGTCGGAAAACAACTTGCTTACATTCTTAGAGGTGAAACCAAATTCAAAAATTTGAAGAGGAATAAGACTACTGCAGGGGTGTCGGTGACTTTCTTGGGGGAGAATGTGGCCACCGGCCTCAAGATTGAAGATCAGATTTCAATTGGAAAGCGTTTGAGTCTGGTTGGTAGCACCGGAGCTGTGCGATCCCAAGGTGATGTGGCATATGGGGCCAATTTGGAAGCGCGCCTGAGAGAGAAGGATTATCCAATTGGTCAGGACCAAGCTACCCTTGGTCTATCTCTTATGAGATGGAGAGGAGATTTGGCCTTGGGTGCTAACTTGCAGTCTCAGTTCTCAATTGGCCGAAACTCTAGGATGGCTGTTCGGGTTGGGTTGAATAATAAATTGAGTGGGCAAATTACTATACGGACGAGCAGCTCAGAGCAGCTTCAGATTGCACTTGTAGGTCTTCTCCCAATTGCATCCACTATCTTGAGGACCATTTTTCCAGGTGAAGCTTATTATGTGCACTAGATTTTGTTTCCTTCAAAAAGTCATCAAATTTTGATTCGTAGAGATCAAAATTAGACTCATTGAGCATGTTTATTACGGTACCAGTTTCTTTTCTTTGGCATCCTGAATAAATGTCCTATCGAGTCCAATCAGTACTGCAATAGCTTTAAAATCTATGTTATTGAGCTGTAGAATCGAGGTGGAACCAAGAGGGTATTCTTAATGATTCATCAAATATTAGTTCATTATATTATATATCGCTGTAATGGAGACCTCTGTTTGTCACCCGATATTAGTAATGCCTGAGCATATACAGGGTGGTGCTGTAATATGATTGATAAAAGGGTTTTTCAGTTCATCAGTACATTTGATCACTATAGAACGAAACACCCCTGCTTTTGTCGCAGATTGTTGTTTTGGAGCAGTATAGGGATGGCAACAAGGTTTGGTTGTAAACACGACAGTGCCCAATAAGCCTGTCTCGCCTGCAATGCATTGAAAACTCAACTCTCGTCGCCATTGCTGGCCTTTCACTGACTCCACCTCAACCCCCCCTCTTGGCTTCCTTGCCCTTCTCTGTGTTTCCCTGTTCTTCTTTGCTTTTGCAGAGAGGAGCTTCCCTGCTTTTTCAGAGATGACTCCTCTATCAGCATAAGGAGAAGAGAAGATTTTTGCATTTACAGAGAAGAGGGATGCCTCTGACTGAAAGAATAGCGGAAGGGGAGCTGGGTTTTGTGCAGTCAACAAAACTATTCCTCGCCCGGAGTGAGGAGTGAGGGGTGGGTTTATACTAGACTGCCTCCCTCCCTCCCTACCTCCCTCATAGGGGGAGAGTAACAGCTTTTCCATTCCCAAGTTAAGTGCGGCAATAAAGACATTTTTGTTGCGTTATCCTTCTTAAAGGGGAAGAAGAAACACTTACCAAATTGTTGTTCCATCACAGATGGCTCCTATGTTAGACAATTGGTCCATTGGCTCTCTCTTGAGTTGCTTTGGATGCTCATTCGGATTAACACGGAATAGACGAATTGATACCAAATCATGACATCATCCAAAGCAACTTTGGAAGTTAAATTGAACAAAGGTAAGAAGAAAGTTTTTGAAACTGAATTTTATTTAACTTATTTTGAATCAAGGCTCGAGAAAGTAGAGTACTATACTCGAGTTGGGAAGAAAAGATTCAAGAATTAGCGGATGTCCAAGAACATAATCTTGAAGCAATTCAAGAGCTAGAGGACGACGTGCATGTGGCCATTACGATGTTAAAGGCGAACATAAATGAGATGCAAATGGAGTTGGAAGAGTTGAGAATGAGAATGATGATTTTTAAACAAGCCATTCTAAATTGGGCAAAGATTCCTACGTAAAGGAAGATCAAGGTTCTAGAGTCTAAACCATACGAGAGCGTACACGATTCCAAAGTGATCGAGAACTTCGTATGGCAAATGGAACAATACTTAAAAGCTTCAAATTTCACTAATGAATAAGTAGATGTTAGTATTACATTCATGTTTCTCATTGATGATACTATTTTGTGGTGACGAAGGAGAACTGGTCATGTAGAGAACAAAGAAGACTTGGTTGACACTTTGGAAATATTTTAAATGCAAGTTGAAATATTTTAAATGCAAGTTGAAGCATAATTTCTTTCCAGAGATGTCAATTACTTCTATAATGTTAAACATTTCTAACATGACTGATCGATTATTTTCTTTTTAATGGGACTTCGCCTTTGGACTGATCAAGAGTTGAGGCATTGGGAAGTGAAAACGCTTACAAATATCTTTGCACCAATAGAGAAACTAATAAATTTTTGAGATAAAATCTGATGAAAATGTCTCCATGTCCGCTATTTGAAATGGGAACAAAGAGAACCACAAGAAGGGTCTTATGAGAGACAAAACTCTGAGAAAGACGAATGAAACCATAAAAGAGAGCCCATCTTATCCCATATTCATTAAGCAAGGTAAATCTCCCCCAGGTGAGCATTTTAATAGCTTGGAGCTGACATACCTCTCTGAAAACACCAATGTGGCGTCATTGCCATTACTCTCGATTTTGGTCATGTAACATACGAATCTCCTTTGCTAATGTTGGCTGTGTTGGTTGTGCCTTCTCCTTCCACGGCTGTGCCACCTATATATACCCTGTCCCTGTCCACCCGACGTGAACTTTGTAACGTTACAAGTAACATTTAATACAAATAGTGTTTAATACATATGTATGTATTAAACATTACCATCAGTGTGTCGAATTTTATGAAACCCAAGACATCTCCTGACCATCTGAAATGGCAGAAATGGACTTCAATTCTTGATTCAATCAAATATAGTTTGCTTTACAGTTGTTATAAATTTGCAAGTATACATTAACAAGAGCGTTATTACAATTACATGGTTGAGAGGGATCCAAGGATGACATTAGGTGGCTTCCACAACCTTGATCCCGGCTCTCCGGTCCCATTCTTCTGGAGAGGCTGCTTCTGCCATTATATTCTCTTGACCACGCCAAAGAATCTGCACAACCACACACACCTGTCAAATGTTATTTTCAGAAGAGGCTAGCAACAATTATCAACTACTACATTTAATCGCCCACAGTTCTCATGTCCCAGCAGTGCAAGGTTTGCTTCGATTAGTGGATCAAATCAAGCAGCTCAATTACTTCTCCAACAACAAATATCAAGCAACCATGATAAAACATGATCGCCATCAAAATATGGTAGGGAATCACGTCAGTCTCTAAAAAGTATATTTTGAATAACATTCATAAAAGAATAGGATATACCTTGTCAATGACACCAAACTCTTGAGCTTTAGTTGAATCCATATAGAACGGCCTCCTCATTGCTTTTGCCACAGTCTCAATTGACTAATTAACAGAATTGCTTTGTCAGTGGAAGGGGAAGATAGATGACAGATTCAGATTGCAAAGAAGGCAAAACAGATCCCAATACTCACATTGCTTGTGTGTCTAGCTAATAGTTTAACCAGTATGTCCCTGTTCTTTATAACCTGCAAACCGATTCAATAATATCAAAACTTTGTAGTTATTTTCAAACTAGAATCAAGTACACTTACAAGGTCAGCATTCAAACTATGGGAAAGCTTAAGTTGTACGTCTGGTACAGTGCACCCCTTAAACAGAAGGGATGCTCATGTTGGGTAACCAACAACTAAAGAAATATGAAACTTTATTTACTGGGAAAGAAAAGGAAATCATTCTCTCCTTTCTCGATATATTTACATGCACAGAGGTTCTCAGTCAAACTAGTTCAAATATCGACCTAATGCTCTCTGTTTCAGGTCGATAACTTGCATCAGCTGGCCCCCTAAACATTGGCATGTACTTTTCAGGCCAAAGAAACCAAGGTTCCAGAAAGGGCCGAACAGTGAGGAATAGAAGCCATAATTATCAGCAAATGAATTTATAAACAAAAAACAAATTATATTAGCCAGTTGCTCACTTGTGCTTGATCATCTGAATCAAATGCAAGACTTCCATAAGTAGAACGTACAGACACAGTTGGTTTGCATAGAGAAAATAATTTTTTGGGTTAAGAAATTGTAAACAGCTAGTGCCAAAAAGATCAGAGAAACTATTATACACATGCTCTTAACAACACACAGCAATTGTTTAATTTCAATAAAATGGGAAGACGCAGCAAGATGACGGGATGCTGTAATAACTAGTAAACCTTGAATACAGTGACAGCTAAATCAAATTGTATTAGCACTATCTTATGAAAAAAGAAGAAGCTCATATTAGATAGGTAATAATAGGTGCCTTGAGAAAAGTAAAGGTGCTAAGCTAACCTCATTAGCACGAATCAGAACGTCGCTTGCTGGCATCAGCCCAGATGAAGGAACACGGGGTTGCTGAATCATGGCTGAAGGAAAAATCAGAAATCGCAGCTAGTGTCATATAATCACCAAAAGAAAAAGAGCAAACACAAAAAACAAAAGAATTTCAATCTACCACATAGTTGCAAACCTTTAGCATGAGGCATCATAAACCGTTTACCCTTCTTTCCAGCAGCAAGAAGAAGGCAAGCCTGTCCTATGGCAGCTCCAACAGCAACTGTTTGAATCTAGATGCATGGATATCATCACTATCAAAAGGATGTCACTAGCAGTTACTCTTTCTTAATCAACAACGTTCACAGTATTGGCATCAGGCTCAATATCAGGTACCAGGTAACCATGTATCTCGAAGATGACCCCCCTTCTTATTAACCCTCGCTCAAGTCATCATGAGTCAAACGAACATAAATGCCCCTCTATGTCCAACTCACAATAACTCCCCAATTACAACTCAAAATCAAATAAAACTAGAACCATATGACACAGACACCAAGACAAACTTCTAACACAGAGTGACAATCTAACTAAATGTGAAATGACCAAACTACCCTTTTCATATAATTCAACAATTTTATACGGTGGATTACATATTTAATAAAGAACCTGCCGAATGAAATCATTATGCAATATAAATGAGCTAGGCAGCTCCCACAGCAAAGACATGGAGCCATGTTAAAGATGGGCCTCCTTGTGTAGCTCTTTGTTTTCCATTTTCCTAAGAGGAAAATTCTTCTTTTATTATTTTTTTGCTTCACAAAAGCGGTTACTTTTTTCTTCAGAAGGTGGTACATATCTTAAACAGACTTTCTATTGGAAAAGGAAATCTTCCAAACAGGTACTTTTTGGCACCATAATAGCCCCACATGGATTCAAGATTAGAAAGATAACGTTCTTATTACTTGGGAAGAGGTCTCCTATCAGAGGGTACTAGTATGTGGGCCTTCCCCCAAAATTATTTACATTTAAGAGCTATATAGTGGCCCCACATGTGAGGGGGAATGTTATACATAGTCTAACATAGATCCAGGATTAGAAAAATCTTGTACATCATACATGGGAAGAGATCTCCTAACGCCAGTTAATCATTTGGGATAGACTTAGGCCCAAATTTAACCATCTTGAAAGAGCTGAGTCAAATGCAGCCTCAAACTAACATCATGAATTTATTAAAAGTGCACATACACATGGACCGCACCAACTTTAACACTTCTTTGGGATTATGAGAAGACAAAAGAACCAAAGGATCAGATATAGAATGCCAAAAACAAAGCTAATGATTTGGAAAACAACAAATGACACGAATCTGTTTAGTTGTCCAAGCAACATCTACCATTCCAGCTGGCTCTAAACAGCAGAAACCTCATTCTAGGTGCCATTATGTGCCAGAGTATAAAAAATTAAAACGAAAAATAAATAAGTAAGAATGCCTGACCTCATTTTTTAACTGCATCATTGCATCATAGATAGCAAAACCTTCGGTTTCCATTCCAACCTGTGTTACACAAGCAATTTTATGCATGAAAGGCCATAGAAGTACAACTACTCACTAAAGCTCAAGATGATAAGGAATTGCAGTCAATAGACAAAATTTTGAACAATCACAATATAAAAGGAGGAAAGAGATTTTTCACAAACGAGATTTTTCACAAAAGCACGAAAAATCTCTGAACATAATGCAAATGACATGCACATCTGACGTTGCTTAAATGCAAAAGGTCACTTAAATAAAATTCTAAAATATAACGAATTCACAAGGGACTGGGACTTGAATTCAAACTAGGCAAACTAGGGGTATCCAAAGGATGATCTTTCCTTTGGCTCTATACAACAGCAAGTGCATTTTCACAGGATACAATAATTATACATTAACAGAGAAACTCATCCATCTGCCTATATTTCGTCAACCACTTCTAAGCAGTTGTAACATATGTTCCGGAGGAAACATACACATACGGGCCTTTTCTATTATTGTGTAAGGATTTCCATGCATTACATCTTCCAGATGGCTAAAATATGTTTGACATATTCAAAACTGAGAATTTTCTCGAGAAGTAAATTCAATCCTTAGTGCAATCTTATTCAAAACAAACCAGTATGAGAACAAAACCAATTCGTATGGGGACAGCTTAAACAATTGTCTAACGTCAGTAACTGCCATAGCCTTTTTTTTAACACCAAAAGAATACTATAACTTCATTATATATGCTAAATCGTTTTGAACATAAAGATATCGACATTTGGTACCATCTGGCAAAAGGTGCAAAATTTATCACTTGGCATGGCAATAACAGCTTTGCTTAAAGAAAAAAAAAGGTTGCCTGCATACACATGGCTTCAAATAATGCTTAAATATCCTTGAATTATCATAAAAATTGCCTATATACCCCTGTCATTAGCTATAGAAAATTAATAACTTCCGCTCAAGTAAAGAGAAAACACTATCATTATAATAAAATTACAACTCTTTTCAGGCAAGCAATGTGAGCCCTCCAAAAATAAACCTAGAGGAGGATATCTTTTCATTTTTTTGAAAGCCACATTAAATTGGTTCCACTTTACTTGTATGAGAACACATTGAACAATTTATAAGCACACACGTTGGATGAGACATAATATCATCATTACTAGGGCACTAGTGCTTTCTCACAAACTAAAGTAAGATTGATACAAAAATAGAGTTATGAAGGCAATTCCCGAGATAATACAAGCATATGTAGACATTAATTATGTCATATTTTAATGGTACCCTAAAAGAAAATATCATTGGAAAAGTATATGAGGCAGATACTAGTTTGAAACCTAAAAACAACAAAACATATTTGGGCTAGGGGTATGTTAGAAACTGTGTTTCAGGGGTATTTTAGTTATATTACCTATGTAATATCTACTCCTAGTAGCCAGATAGTATGTTAGGAACTTAGTCTACTAGTATATCTTGTTTTCTAAACTTTTCATTGTTTTAAAGTGGATGTATTAGGAACTCATGTAATGAGGGCATTGTTGACTTTTGCCCCAGGTTCTACTTAAGTTAAAAGGGAGCAGGGGTTGAGTTCTCCCCCTGATGTGTAAAGCCACCAAAGCTGATCTTCTTCATTCCCTTCTTTCTCTCTTTCTCTCTTTCTCTCTTTTTCCTTCTTCTCTTCTCCTCCATTACTTCAATGTTATATTTCTCTACAGGGTTCTTTTCCTTTTAACAGGTTGTTATGTGTAAAATTAAAAAAAAAAATCAAAAGAAAAGCAATAAAAGACAATAGGAGTAGGATTGATCAAGGAGATCAATCAATACTAGGTGTCCTCAGAAAAGAGAAAACCCAACTGGCATGCTAGTTTTGCTTTGGTTCAAAACTTAGAAGAGCTTGCAGTCTGTTAAAACTTGAATTTTCCAACTTATACTTATAGCTTCTAGAATAATAAGATAAAAATTTGAAGGCTCTGTGCCATGGGCCTTTGGCTCAATGGTCACATGGGGGGGCTTCTAGTTTGAGGTCATGATTTCTTACAAGTTTATCACAAAAGTTCCAAATTCAACTCTAATTAGACTAACTTATTCAAGCTTGATTATGACTACCTCAAAACAAGAACGATAAAGCTGTTGCAAGAACCTTAGTGGCATTAGGTTGTCCCAATAGCACATTCATGCATATTCTTCTTTGTTTACGTTATTTTTCTTTTTCTTTGGAAATATAACAGATAGAGGTAAATGCACGATGTTAAATCTAGAAAGTGACATATCTAAAAATTTTGATCAAATTTAGAGCATCTTAGATCAATAGCCGAAGTTAAGACAATTTCAAGGTGACTTGGGTCTTTGACTCAATTGTCACATGGGGGGTTTCTAGTGTGAGGCCATGGGCTCAAGTCTTACCAAGGATTAAGGGTGGTGTGCCAAGTATTCAATATTCAAAAAAGAAAAACAAAGAAAAGAAAAGACAGTTTCAAGGTTTTCAAATTTAAAAAACAGCATCTCTCCTCTTGCAACTCATCAAAAACTTCATAAACAGTCTATAGAGACACCTTACAAGCAGAGGACAACCAGGCAACAAACAAGTTAGTTTAGGATCATACTTAGTAATGGTTCAGATTCCTCAACACACCATTGCCTCCTCGATACTTGTTAATTTAGCTACTTCATGTGAGCTCATAATAAATAAGACACCACTTGAGCAACCCATAAACTCCATGGGTTTATTTTTCTTTTCCTTCAACTATTCTTGGATAACAATTTTAAACTGAATTTGAGCTGAAATGAGATATACAACTACCAAAAACCCTAGTGAGAGTTTTTACTTTGTCTTAACCTTTTCTATCTTTTTTTTTTAAGCTTACCCTAGTCTATCTTCATAAGGTCTTGGCTTTTTCATACTTCTCATGCTTATTAGAAGGCCCTAAATGTGCTGCAAAAAATTGCTAACAAAGGAAATGAGGCCAAATTCATATCGTATGAACCTCAAAGGTCTACTTTTTTTCAAAAAACAACTCGAAAGTCTACAGAATGTAATAGTCGTGAAAACCTTGAACAAAATTTGAAGAATGAGCACATTGCTTCCAGGCAGGGAAACCAGATATTCATAATTACATTTTCTTCCATGACACCGGCAGCATATTAAGTTTTCAGAGTTCATTAGATAGCTTGCACAGCCTAAAGATTTATTTTACCTCAAAAAATGGTTTAAGAAAAGAGATTTAGTTCAGTGATTAATTAATCCCTATTGCCAAACCATAACCATATAATCTTGTGTTAAGAGTACATGGATGCCTGTTTTGCTAGGAGGAAGGGTAACCTAAGGTGTGAATAAGGATGTAATGCCAATTGAGATCCACAACTCCAGTAGGTTTTTCCTTGTAACAGAGAGCAAAAGACTCGCCTATTCTTCTATTTTCCTCCCTTTCCAACCTACTTTTGTTCCCATAATTGTTCTACAATCAAGCAACAATCAACTTTGTCTTCAAAGGGAAGAAACCTGACGAGGAAGCTAAGGAACGTAAATCCTAATATACTTCATGGTAACAATAACACTCTTGTAATTTGAGTGGGTCTCGGCTGAAATGTCAATGCAATTACTCACCTAGAACAGAATAAGCAAACAACTCAAGGAGTTAAGGTCCTTAATTCCATTTATATGTTGAACAGCTAATTTAAGATCAAACAAAAGGCCAGAGGAATGCTATACAGAACAATAAGTTCTATATCAATTAGTAACATTCAAGGAAGATCCAATTGACTGCCAGTTGAGAACTATATTGATGATCTAAAAGAGAACAAGATAGACAATACCGTTTCTCCATCATCACGGGTGGTTCCTGTAGAGTTGATATAGAGATAAATTGTATCTTTTGGATCCATCCATTGCAAGTACATCAATTCTGCAATTACTAGCTCCGTGACAGCAGGAACCAACTAATCAAGCACAACGCATTAGGTAGAGGTATACATAGCAATAAAAGGGTTGGTATTAAACAACAAAATCAACATAAGATGCTAGTGGATGCTATTAACAGTTACAGACAGCAAAAAGTGGACAGTTTTCAAGGCACATATTTAGAAACGGGAATCTTAAATTACTACTATCTGTCAAAGGTTAATTCCAGTGCTGGTGAGAGTAGATTTAGATAACAATGCAAAAGAAACATTTTTCCCCACAGTTGGAAATTTTCATTTCAGGAGACTGCAAGACTGAAAAATACTCTTTTATGCCTCTCCTGTCTCCCTGTTTTAGCTGTCATTTCTCCTTTTTTCTTCTCTACCAAGTCTGAATAGCAATACCAGCAAGCACATGTAAAAATTTTCATTTTGGAGGAGAAGACCACAAATCCACATTTTGATTGTAGAATTCCAGATCACATCTTTCATTGTGAAGTTTTGAATATGTAAACACTTTTCCCGTTAAAGGACACTTTTGTTAAAGCTAACTTAGAAATTTATCACTGACAGGCAAAGTGAATTGCAATGTGCTCTTAAATGGGATGCATCTAGTTTTTCTCCTTAATAGAACTATATCTTGGTCCCAATTTATAATTTTCTAAAATATTAGTAGTCAAGTCGCTCATTTTTTTCTCTCTTCAAAGTAAACCAATATTAACTCCATTGGTTGGATGTGTATTAGGATTTTTATGATTCCATTCCAAGCACAAAGCAAGTTTAAATCCTCTTCATCTTGCCTGTTTCTCTTCCGGAATAAGAACGGAGATACATCACTTACTGGCATGCCAATATAAACAATCCGACCATGGAGAAGAAGCGAGGGCAAATCTGGAGGAGGTTTTCGTGGCCTATGTTCACCGTAAGAAACAGAACGTTCCACCTGTATAGAGAAAAGAATCAACAGACGAAAAAAATAGATCAACTAACAAAGAAATTCAAACAAAAATCCCAACAGTATATGGCTCTGGACATCCCTCCGAGACACAGGCAGCTCTAAACGTTTCCAGGAAGAAAAGAAAAATACAAAGTTTACAATAATGACTTACGGAGAACTTAGAGAAACAGAAACGGGAAGGAAAAAATAAAAATAAATAAAAAAAGTAAAGAAAGAAGAAAGGAAAGCATGATTAGAAAACTATTCCTGTCGAATATACATCAGCGGTCCAACGTGTTTACAGTCAAACAACTGAACACACTAGAATTTTCTCAGACGGTTAGGCGATATAGAATGAGAATTTCCTCTTCACTTAATAAATTGACCTCCACTCCCATAAGAAGTCAGTTAAGAAATGGCATCTATAAATACATAACAAAACAGACCTGAGCAGGGGATGCCATGAGCTGCGGAGTGTCAAAGAGGTCAAGATAGGGGGGAACATCCGAATTCTTAGAAGGTTGAAGAAGAGTTTCATGGGACGAGGCGGCTACAGAAGCAAGTTTTCGAAGGAAAGGGTCGCGAGGATTGATAGGAGGCATAGGAATTGAAGCAGAACCTGTCCATCTAGGGAATGAAAGAGAAGAAGCTATTGGCATTCGCACGCAAGGACTGCGAATAGAAGCCATGGTTCTCCTCTTTCCTCGTCCGTTCTTCTCTTCTAGGCTGTTATCAACTTGCTCACCAGCCTCTTATACTACTTCATGTACCAACTGCAACATCTCCTCCTGTGAAAAATAATATAAGATATTTATAATTATTTTCACTTAAAATAAATTATATTATTTATAATAATTATTATTTAGATCCCTTAATCCATCCCTATAGGGACTAATGAGTAATCCAAAATTGCTCAATATCGAAGCAATTTGTATCCTACACATTAAAATCAATGGACTTCTGACAATAAGTTGTTTCGATGGAAGTCCAAATTTCCCGAGGAGAAGTTCTCTCGATGAAAAATATGGTGGTAGAAGTCATTGGCAAATTTCCATTGGAAGAACTTCTACCAACAAATTTTCAAAGGGTAGACCTCTGCTAGTGAATTTCAAAATTTGTTGGCGAAAGGGTCATTAATTTTTATTTTTAAATTATTTATTTTTAGAAATTTGATAATTTTAAAACTATGTTTTATTATATAGAAAATTTAATTAAATTATAAAATCAAATATATAAGCTTACCCCTCTAGTAGGGAATTTTGAAATTGACTAGTAATGTGTAGATCCTCTGCCAGCAAATTCTGAAATTTGCTGGAAAAGGGACAATAAACACTAAACCCTAAATTCTATTCCAAATTATCTAGAAAAGGTCTATTATTTTTAAAAATTTACATTTTATATTTTGGAAATTTGATTTTTTTAATTTAATTTAATAATTTATAAAAAGGAACAAAAGAGAAAGGAAAAAAAGAGAATAATGAAGAAAGTAAAAATATTACCCCCTTAAAATAGTAGATAAGGCAAAATGAAGAAATAAATTATTATTTTTTAAATAAAATTAAAACTAATTAAATAATTCAATTAATAATAAATTTATCTCATCGATTTTAAAAATTCATTGGCAGACATTTATCTCTATCAACAAATTTGAAATTTGTTGGGAGAGATTTTACCTCTCTCAACAAATGTATTTAAATAAATAAATAAAATGGTAACCCTCCATATCTTTCAACATTTTTTCTTGTAGAGGAGAGTAGGGGGTTGGGTTATTATTTAATTAGGGTTAATTTATATTCAAATAATCTTTCATTACGGTTAATTTGTGTTTTTAAATATAATTAATATAATTATTTTTAATGTTTAATTAATTAATTAATGAATAATAAATTAAGTTAATAACTAATTAAGTATTAAGAAACTAATAAATAAAAAATGGAACTAAATAAGTATTAATTAATTCATCATAGTAATTAGTAATTATATAATTTATTACTAAGTAATTAATGTAATTATGTGATTAATTACACAATTATTAATTAATTAATCATTAAGTAGTATTAATTATATATATAATATATCCAAGATGCATGAACAAGGCACCGAGTCATGGAATTGAATGGCAATCTCTGATCCAATACAAAAAAAAAAAAAAAAATCAAATATCATAGCAGCACAGTCAGAGTTAGCCCAATCAGAACTGTATTCAGTAATTGAAGAGAAGAACAATGGCTCAAAGGAAATAAAAGATTTCTGTTTAATCTGAGGATCTTCCCCTTTAATCTGCTCGTACGTATCGTATTCGTCCCAAAACCAGTTTTTCTGCCTGTGGAGTGAAGAGCAAACACAGCAACGCACTTTAAAATTAGTCAGGAAAGAGAACCAACAAATACTGACTCTGAATCCAATCTCAGAATATGAACTGAGAGGAACTTGGGAGACGAAGTTGGACTTAAAATCTATTCCAGAATTACCAAGTTGTAGTTTCAAATCACTTTTCTAAGATCAAATTTTCAAATTTCAGACGAGATTTTGAAAAAAAAAAAAAAATAGTGTCTCCCTCTGGAACAGTAGGCACTAATTCATACATTCATCTATAAAAATCGGTACTTTAGCCACTGGTCATTTGTAAAAGCCGAAGCTCTTTCGTTACCTTTTGATTAGATTCTCTCAGTTCGTCGCCTTCCAACCAGTATAGTTCCATTAACCATCGCGTTCTCACGATTTTCGGCAACTGCCCACGAAAGTACCAGAGACTGCGTTTAAAAGCGATTCGTCTCCCTTCCGAATCAGGAATCTGCGTGTCGTCTTGGAAGGATCTCCACAACCCAGCACTCTCTCCGATACAAATCCCTCTATTTCTTTGAAGAGTTTTGCTCATTCGCGTGAAGAAGAACATCTCCCTCTCCGTCGAGTTCGTCACTGCAACAGAATAACAATCCAGTATATCGAAATTAGGATCGATATTCCCTCGGACAAGAGTTTCTACAGCGAGTTGATGAAAACAAAAGCAATATCATATCAATTCAAAGTTTTCGATCCTCACCCAGTTTGTTAGGAGGGTGTTTGTGGATTTCTCCTTGATCAAACTCTTGCATTAGATTCACCGGAAGCGGTCTGCAAAACGCTCTGTTTACGAGATAGCTGGACACAAGCTCCTGATCCGTCGGTCTGAACCTGAAACCTACTGGGATGTTTTTGAGTGGAACATTTCCTCCGACGCAACCGTATTCATCGACATGAACATCCTCTTCAGGAGGAAAAGCCGGCGGATTCATCATCAATGGCAGAAGGCAGAGAAAACCCGGAACCATATTCTCTCGCAGGGAACAAACGTTGAACGATCACTGTCGTTCTTCTCGGTTCTTCTTCTATTTATAGTTTCTGCAATTGCATCCTTGGTAGTTCTATAGGAAACTGAATCTCTTGCGATTGGAATCCAATAGGAAAGGAAGCTGAGTCGGCGAGTCTTTGTCGCTACTGTTCCGAATGAGAGAAATTGATTTTTAATTGATCTGTGCAGAAGAGACAAAAAGGACTTCTTTCCAAACCAAATCTTATTCCGTACTAAAATTAATAATCCAAAACTCTTTTTATTTCTCCCCTCTTATAATTTTTTTTTTTTTTGGTTTAAAATCCAATTTAGCGAAATAAGCCGAACCCAAATTGAGCCGGGTTAAATGATAAAAATCGATAGTAGACATCATCAGTAGTACGAACACTCCCCCTCAAACTAGTATCATAGTTGTTAATAATATCCAAATAGTGTAACAATTTAGTAAATAGGGTGTAATAGGATTGAGGTCATTCCGATTAAACTAGAGTTTACTTAGGAATCCGTGATATACAATTACAATAGAATAGGATTAAAGGGTGAGAAAAAAAAAAAAAAGTTGAGGAGATAAAGTTTTAGGAGGAAAAAGAGGAAGAGTAAGAATTTGGAAAAAAATAGGGAGAAGATTAGGGTAATGGACTTATCCGAACCCTCCACTTTAAATTATATTTATAAATATAAAAAATATTAAATCTTTTACCCTAGTAATAGTAAGAATGAATAAAAGACATAAATCATAAACTAATTACATCAACACCATCTTTACGAGTTGACTCTTTATTTACTATCATACCATCATTATGTGAGCCTTCTCCTTAGTATATGAAGTTAAACCCATCTTCCGATAATAAGACCAATTTGCTTAGGAGGAGTCTAATTTAGGAAAGTCTATTAGTTTGATTATATTGGACATGTCATAGTTTAATTATGTTTGAGATATAATTGGGAAAATCGTAACTTGATTATAGTTGAGCTGTCAAGTTACTGTTTAAAAAATAGTACCACACGCTTCTACAACAATCATCATTGATGTTTGCATGTATCATGAAATCTCCCATTACCAACCTGAATCATGAAATTGACCTCCAAAAAAGAAAGAACAATGATAAAATAATGACGAAAGAGCAACAAATGAAGGAATGTCAAAGTGGAAGAACTTAGATTAAGGAATGGTAAGTGATCTACAACTACAACATCAAACATTGAGGATATCTTGACCATTCTCGGTTCCTAATCCTACTAAAAGAAAAAAAAAAAAAGTGCTACTGGGATTAATGTGACAAAGTAGAGATAATTATATTGTTGAGAGCGAACTCTTAAGGTTAATAATAATATAAAGGTGTATGTCTTTAAATGAAAAACAATTCCAAACCCATATTCTACAAGTAACACACCTATAACTCTCATGGACATTGCCGTAGATACGATTTGAGCTAATTAGAATGACAAGTGCATTAGAATATAATAAAGTTCCATCCAAAGAAAAGCACTTCAATATACCACCATCCAGAAACACATATTACCACTTCACCGCCATCTTAAATCAAGCTGCTTTTTTTCTTCAACAGTTCCTTCCCAAAGGCAGGCCGCGTTCACTGGGCTGCGACGCCCGTAGAAGAAACAACCGTCTCATTCTCGCCCCCGAAAACCTTGGCGATCCTTTCCGTTGGTATCAGCGGCATGTACAAGGCCGCCCTGTAGCCTCGGTCAGCCGAATAACGCACGGCGTCGTTATACTTCTCGGAACCGTAAGCAGCGGTGGGCATCACTATGTGAGCAACCTCTGGGAAGAGAGGTAGACGATTGAACGAACGCCAAGCCGTCACAGCGTAACGCTCGGCGACGGGCTCGTACTTGGTGTACAGGTCCTTAGCTTTGGGACTGAGGCGGGTGTAAGCGGTCTTCGCCAGATCTGTGGCAGTCTCCGTTACGCCCGCTCGCTGCATCTCCGCCGCCACAGAGCGGGCCACTTCCGGAGCTTTCTGAGCTGCAGACACAGCTTGGCATGACACCTCCTTCACCAACGAAGGCACGTGACGGTCGACTTCCTTCACCAAACCTTCCACCTGTCAGATACCAAATTGCAGAACATAAATTATCAACTACGTATTCGATGATCTCGATGCAGATTCCCGGCAGGTCACGTGATAGCGGTAGAAAAGCTCATATCGGTTAGAATCTAGATGCAAAGCCAGTTTTGGCCTAGCTAGGTTTCCATCGTAACGCAAGCAATTTCTGGAACGTTTTTGAGTTTTCGAGCTTTTCGGTACACGATGTCCAATCGAGCTAAATACAATCAGAAACAATTTTGGGATAAAACTAGCGCTTGCAGCTGTTTACATAAACAACGGTTCGTCGAAATACAAGCAGAAACAATTTTGGGAGAAAACTAGCCGTCAAAATCGTAGTCGGGAGGAGAAAGCCCCAAATTGACGGAAACAATATTCTCGCAGTGGAAGTTCTTTAAATTATAACGTGAAAATGTCGCTCGTTTGCTTCCGGAGACGCTTTCAGCCAGAAAGCAACCTAAAACCTTGTATAATTTCTAGCTTATCTCTAAGTTGCAGAATAAATTAGAATTACGCCTACCAGTTATATTAGCCTGCTGCACATCTGAACCCTTGAAATTGGAAATGAATCAGCCTAAAAATAGTTACATAAACCTCGAAAGCATTGTAGGCAAAAGAAGCACTAACCTTGTTGTCGGCAAATTTGAGGAGCTCCAACGGAACATCATGGAATTTTTGGTAGACAGGGCCAATCACGGTCTTAACTGTTCCTTCCACAGTTTGCACGCCAGGCTTCAGCGGTCCAGAGTTTTCCTTCGCAAAATTGTAAAGGTTGGAGAAGAGCACAATCGCGTGTATAACAGCAACTTGAACAAATTCCAGATATTTCAATCGCTGCACCTCTTCTTGAGTCTGTAAATCAGGGGGGAAAAGGACCAGTTAGAAACACACTATAGAAATCCGACCAGATAGAAAAGTCCGAGGCGTAAAAAGAAGGCAATAAAGCACAAACACAGAATCCTAATCTTTTCTCCGCTCAAAACTGCATTAGGGTTAACCGATTGAAAAATAAAAAATAAAAAAATTCCAATATGGCAAAGACACCATGAAGAAAGAGGTTAATTCGAATGAAATATTGCATCAACCACGTCTACCACTGAAATCTCATAACTCCAGATAAACAAACAAAAAACAAGCAAGAAATTGTCATTTACCAGCTCGGCTTGTTGTTGCTGTTGCTGCTGCTGCTGCTTTGGATCGGCCTCTGCCATCGTTGATTATTGACAAACCCTAGAACACGAGAGGAGTCGAGAGAAAATACAGAGCTGCCTATAACCGATTCCCTACAAAAATCGCTACAGAAACGTTAAATGTGAAGGTTACAAATGAGAGGCCGTCATTATATAGCCAGCCCCGAATACGCCTTCACGTCGGTTGACGCTTCTAGCACGTGTCGCCTACCGACTGGCTAGCAGAGGTCACGCGACGTGAAGGTTTGACGACTTCGAGGGTAAGTTACTTGGGGTCCGAGACAGGGAGGGCGACGCGTTTCCGGCTTGAGGTGGTCCCCCACCGTGGAAAATTGTAGGAAGGTAACGTTGCCACGTAGACAGCACTCGTCTCAAGTTGAACACGTGGCAGTATTGGATAGATGGAGGAAAGCTATGGTGGCACGCGATGTAAGGACGTCACAGTTCGAGGTGGGCCGTCAGATGATTCGAGAAAACAAGTGGGGTCGACTTCGCGATGGATGATGGAATCAGAGCGGCGGTTCTGGAAGCAGCGCTCGTGGTTGTCAGACGTGTCTAGAAGTAGCATCGTTTTTTACTAATAAATAAAAAGAATCAGGTCCATACATCTTTCGGCCCATACAAGAGAACAAAATCCATTTGCTTCTTGTGTGGTTCATTGCTAGCACACAAGGTTAGATGGGTAAGTAAGGGTAGTAAAGGATTGTTCAGTAATTTGGTTCTTTACTTGATTTAGATTCAATGGCCCCTGAAATGCATAATCAAGCGAAACATGAAGCCCTTTTCAACTACCAAGGATGGGGTCATTGGCTTGATGATGTAAAAGCATGAACCTACAAGATGGAGAATGAGATTAGTTACAGACACGATATCACAGTTGCGAGTTGTGCTATAACGTCGTTCTGCCTGTTCATCTGAGTTCGCTAGCAATGACCTTGTTGACTCCCTTCTTGAGATTGAAGAGCAACTTCCTGTGGCGCATTAAAACAAGTGAGAATCTACCGATGAATTTATACTAGGATAAACAACAATGACACATGCACCAGCACAACAAAACAACTTTCCGTGTTCAGTAAATATTATCAACTAAAAGTCTGATGCAATAGTAAAGGCTTAAACTCATTTTGCAAGTATGAGACCCATGCACAGGAAATAGGTGCTCCCAATAAATCGAGCTCATTCACAAGGAACCTACTGTGACATTGGTAACAATCATTTTGAATTGCAGGCAGTTGAACGTGATGATTCCTTGCCATATAGGTTTCACTCAAAAATAGTTTCAGCCTTTTGTAAACATTCATTACTCATATATCAGATAATATCTGATATTCTAAGACAAGGCTCCCCAATTAACTACACCACTAATTTCAATTCCAATTTTCGATGAAAACATGACCTTCCCCACAGTCAGGAAGTGCCTAGAGTCATGTCACACAAATTTCTAGGATGTGTAGGACGCTCTTGCTAAGTTTAAGCAGTGGAGCAGACATGCAAGGCATTCCAACAGTAAAGGACATGGATAGAAGTGAACAGATATTTAGTGTCTTGGCAACCTTTATTATAAATAACAGCAGATCATTATGCAGAGAAATTTTCACACTAGTTGGAACATATTGCCTGAACTGCAATTTTGATATTTTATATTTTTTTTCTTACCAACTGGCTATATATACAAAAAACAATGGACATATCCCGTCCAAGTGAGAATCCTGACCCTTCACAAAGCACCAAAAATTATCCATGCAACAGAAAAGAAAAAAAATAGGATCCACATGGGTCAGAGAATGCAATGACACGTATGCATTATTTCATGGCATAACATCAGTCACACAAATCCAAGAATGAGGTATGCTCCAACATTGTCCAGAAACAAAAAAATTCAGACAAAGGGCCACTGTGACATATTTGTGTTTCTTGGTGGGTTTCCAACAATCTTTTAGAAAGCTCGAATTTTAAAAGAATAATACAGCTAAACATGTTTGTGATTTCACCAGACCTATACTTATGATCACCACATGAAGTATACAAGCTAATAAGTAAAATGATCTGTAAAGACCCCAAGATAGCAGCAGTTATCACCATATAGAAGAACAACTCTTCTATAAAATGAACTAAGTCCTTGCAAAATAGATAAAATATAAAGCAGACCATTACAGCATTAATGTTTGAATGCAAAATCTCAAGAGCATATTCCAAAACCTTATAGTATCAGAAAAATATGAACCTCAGACTCACTATCTGTAGCTAATGAGAAGGGTCAATTCACCACCAGGAGGTAGTCTTGGAGAGAAAAAAATTGTCTCCAATTGGCTATCAAATCTCTACAAACTATTCTCATGGAAGATGGAGCAAAAGAGAGAATACATTCTCAACAAATCAACGATTTTTTTTCCAATTTTTCCCTTATAGTACCTGAAAAGTAAAATTTTAGGGGAACATAGTCACAGTTCCAGTTAATGAGAAACAGTAGCTTTTGCGTTTTTACATAGGATTTGCAAGAAGTAACAAACTACTAAGAAAAAGAAAAAAACTCTCCAGACTATTAAATAGTATATATATATATATATATATATATATATATACAATATAATATAAATATAGGCTTAGAATAATCTAACTCTTCTATATGAATGAGTTACCAATAAGGCCCGAGGGAATTATGAACAGTCAATGTTACTAAAATTTGTGGAAGTTGTCCACTATAATTTTTCCTAATTAAGAAAAAGTTGTAAGGGTTGAATGACCAGTTGAAGAACAAGCAACTAGCTAAAAACTTCTAGCAATTCTTGTAGGATACCTGGGAGTTTATTAACTGATGCTGTTGATCTTGTGCCCACATGCTAGGCCGGAGGTTGAGACATTCGATAATATGGTTCTTTAAGATCAAGTTTACCAGTAGAGCTTTGGATTATGCCTCCTTGTTCAGCTCCAGCACCCCACATTTTAGCTATAAGAAACATAATTTGCAAACAGCCAGAGTTCAAGTCATCTTTCAAGAAACAGTAACCATAACAAAGAGAAAGTGATTTAAAAGCTAACCCAGTAACCATAACAAAGAGAAAGTGATTTAAAAGCTAACCTGTGAGAGTTAGGTTCATTGTATAGCTCTGGGCATGGTTTGCAACCATGTGAAGACTGCCAGTAATTTCTTGTCCAGCCATCACATAAAAAGGCTGAGAGAGAACACAACGTAGTTGGTACCAGTGTGTTGTGGGAGCTCCTGGTGCTGTGGTAAGCCACCGCTGAACAGAACTGCAGAGGGTATATCATTCCAAGCCATTCGTGCATCAGAAAACAATCAATTTCAAGAAATATTCAGATAGTTTACTTCACTCTTTCCCATAATTTTTAAAACCCATAGGTTTTAGCAGGACTTTCACGAATTCCAGCTCAGTAAGTCTACATTTTTCATGGACTTTAGAAGTCCAAGATGAACATATTGCTCACAAAATCAAACTGTAAGTCCAGCAAAAAGAAGTAAAAAATTTGGAAGTGACTGAAAAAAATTCGGTTGTACTTACTTCTTGAGCCATATCTTGTTTTATTAAGTCATCATGGTTTCAATAATACTATATGTACATATAAGATGTTACGGTACCACTGAGAAGCCACAACAATTAGCAAGTAATTTGATGGATACCCATTTGCATGAGTAGACTCATTAGGTCAATAAGCGTGCGAGACACCAATCTAAGTGAAGATTTTCTGACACAAACATACAAGAGTTTGTAAAGCAGGCCTTGCATGTGAATAGCACAAGGGTATGGAAAAGGCCAAGCCTGAACTACCTAAACCTAAAGCCCACAAGTAGCTTGTCCAGGTTTTAGTTTGTTATTTCTCTTACTTCAAATTACCAGTCTAGTTAATGGTTTCTTTGTATTCGTGTTACTACTTCAAGGTTGTTGTTGTCCAGCCTAGTTAAGCCTAGAGCGTCTTACTAATCTTTTAAGCACTAGTGGGTTCCCTATTTACTTAGGAAGCAAGTAAATATGATGTCAGTATCAACAGAAGAATGGAGTCTTTCAAAATGATACCTTTAGGACAGGATTTTCCACATTTGGTTTTCTCTTCTATTTCTGCACTTTTTGTGTCAAAGAACAAACCTATTTAGGGTTTTAAGCTCTTACTGACCATATATTATATTAATGCTCTACGTTAGTAACGAACTTGGTGAAGATTTTATAGCAAAAAGTCAAGAGAGGCATGTAACAGAGGCAAATAATAAGCTAGACCATGCACAAGTAGGTACTCTAAACCGATAAGTTGGCCTACATACTATCCCACAGTGAAGATTTCAGTCAGTACCTTCGAGTTTATCAAGCTTTGTCGCACTCAAAGTACATTTTTAAAGTTAACAAATACAGTCAAGAGAAGAGAATTCTCCATAGAATTGTAACTTATAAAACAGTGCAAGAGCACAAACTACCCCAAAATTAAGTAGCACAGAAACACCGCAGGGAAGTAGTCATGTAAATGACACAGAGCAGACAAGTTTTCCAAGTAAGATTGTAATTAAAAGAAGCCATATCTTGGGGGCTTCAACTTTGAAATGTGGTTCCTCCTTCCTCTTTAATAATAACTATTTATCACTCAAAAAAAAAAAAAAAAAAGGAACTCGCATCCAATAGAGAAAGGAGCAAATAATAATTAGGTAATCTGTAAAGCTTACCTCCCATTGAACAACACATCAAACCAACATGCAAGCCCATGTACCCTAGTCCCTACAGCAGCTTTGAAACTTAGGGGGATACCAAATTCATATAGATCCTCTTCCTAAAAAGAGAAAAGAAGATGAGTATATGTGAGAGAGAAAGTGAGAATCTTAGATAGATGAAGGAATAGTTCATTGTTTTTTATGAAGTATCATACACCAGCCAGATATCAAAACAAAAAAAAATCTTCTTTAATTTAAGAAAAAATCATAAAACCATTCAAAATAATCTAGATTGCCACGAACATTAAGGTAGATGCCATTCGAATTTTAACTAGGTAAAAGATGCGCTTAAAATATTTTATACGACCAGATCATTCAATAAGTCCTTAATGTTGAAATGTGTAAGACCTGTCTCATGACTTACCTTTAGAGTCATGAAATCTAATGTATGGGTAATTGCTGGAGCCACCAACAACCTTGGATCAAAAGCATCTACTACAGGCTGCATATAAAACCAAACTTCATACATCTCATCCAGATAACAGATGTGCACTAAAAAGCAACAAAATTGCAGCATTATAAAAATAGACAACTGTGAAAGTTGTCAACTTATATCATCAAAACAAGAAGATCGATCATTTCCAGTCAGTGCAAAATATCAGTCCCAAATAAAAGTTGCAAGAATCACGTACATGGTGGCCCCTGTAGTTATAAAAAGACTAACCAACTCCCAAATTTTCAACAGATATACAAATAGTCAGACAAACCTGAGAAAAATATCCTTGAAATGCAGATCCATGTAAAGGGGTAAGATCCACCCCATAGTAATTCTGTTGCTTCCAAAAGAGGGCCTGGAACAATAAAAAAGAAAAGAAAGAAAGAAAACAAAATTCAGATAACACATCTCAAAAAAGAGCCAGTAAAAGATGCACCACATTTACATGGCAACACAGCACACACTTAATACTACGCTATAAACCCAATAATCACGGAAGTATTTTCAAAAAGTCAAGCACGGTTTGATTCCAAAAAAGCAAGGGAATTGTTGGAAGACATTAATTTTAGCTAATTAGTCCTTATTTATTTCCCAGGAAAGTTGTTTCTTGTAAAAAGTAGATTCCTAAATATAATTTTGGTACTGTTTTAATTACAAACAGTCTGAAAACTCTAATCTCTCCCCATGTCTTCTCTCCTACAAATTCCAACATGGTATTAGAGCAAGTCATCTAGGTCTGTGGGTTGACTAATCAACCCGCAGAGATTATGTCAAGCTTCAATCCACACTATTTTTCTCTTTATTTGTAGAATATTTTTCTCTTGATCGTCATTCAGTTTTCAGCTTGTCCCCTATTCAGCTCTCCTTGTTTTCAATTTCTAGAGAACCTAAGTGAAGCATTTCTTATTTCAACACTGTATCTTCACCAACCCTCAGTCCAGCACACTTCTCCCATGACTAGAGTACAGCTCAACTCCGATTTAGACAAGTGAAATTCTATATCATCTCTGCTTTGCTTTTTGATTTACCTTCTCTACATGTCTGCAAATTGGTACCAGACTCGTCAACTTGACATATTCATCTCAGCAAATTGATATAGTCTGCTTGTTCAGTTCCATCTGGTCCCATAGCCTACTCATTTGATTTCGTCTGGTCGGGGAGAGGCAGGGAAAATCAGAAATTTGGCGCTCATTTTAGTCTCTATTCAATTGAGTCTATTGGAAAATTATTTGCTTTAGGCAACCCTGAAAGATAAAGGAAGATGTCATCAGGTCGGAGGAGAGATAAGAAAATGTCGTCAGAGAAGGTGCATGCCTCCCACCAAATTGCATGAGGTCAGATGTGGAAGCCTATTGAAGAGGCCGCTTTCTTATTGAAAGTCGGTGAGATCATCAATAATGTGGAAACTAATAGACCACATTATCTTCACAAATGGCTGATTATTTAGCTGGGCAATATGGGGTTCCAGCTAGCACCTAGAAAACCTGAATTTATCTGAAGTAGCTTTTACTCTTCATTCAATTTGCATCACTAACAGAGTTTTGACCACTCGCTTCTTTCTTGGGAGAGAGTTATTGAATTTAAGGCCCAGGAATTTGGCAGAGTGATTGCATATTCCTGAAAGGCATATTTACATTTCAATCCAGAAGAAGGATCACTGTCTATTGTATTTATTGCTACCGGTGCGCCAGCTGGCTTCATGCTTGCTCTCCATCGGCAGCTGCTGCCGCTTTGCTGCACAGCACCAGAAGCAGCCAACAAATTAACAGCAATTCCGAATATGATGAAATTTCCTATTCATGTTTTTTTTTAAAGTGTATATTTTCATGTTAATCTTTATAAGGATTGTAAAACTCTTTTTTTTTATGACCAAATCCCTATATTTTTTGTTTTGGAACTCTATATTTATATATTTTTTATTTAGAAACTCTATATTTATATTGAAACTTTTGACTATTTTTGTTGGAAGATAGGGCCCAAGCCCACATGACCAAGGAAGACCCATATAACTAAGAGTATTATAAGATGGGTCACACGACCAAAGAAGGCCCACAAGATGGGCACAAAGCCATAAGAAGTAGGACCCACCATGATTACCACGAGCTGGCATCCTTATCACATAAGTTGGAAGATCAAAAAGGACTCACAAAGCCATATTTATCTTATGGTCACGTCCTAGAGGACTTTTAGTTTGAGTTATGTTTGTATTTTATCTATATTGAGTTATTTAATTATGCTAGGACTTATCTTTAAGTGTTAGAGTTTGGGTGTAATTGGGACAAAGGTAGTTTTATTGTAATTGGATTCTACTACCTTCTTCTATTATAAATAGAGGTTCATGTACTCTGATTATAATAAGTCAATGAAGTTTTTCTCTTTTCCATAAATTCAACATGGTATCAGAGCAGGTTCTGTGAGTTGACTAGGTCAACCCATAGAGATAATGAGATCATTTTCTTTAAACCCTAAACCCTAAGTTTTGGTTCGTAGTTTTTTTTTTTTTCTGTCCCTACACCCGTAGTTTGCTTTGCGATGTTTACCTCTATACGGAGTTCTTAATATTGCAAATTATATATTGGCGGAAAGATATTTGAGTCTACTTTCTAAAGAAAAACGATTTGTTCCAATCGGAGTTATCTATAGAGAGATCGATATTTGAATGAGCGAAGGTCCGATTGCAAAAATATTCGAGTAGCAGCAACAATCTTCAGATTCCGAGGTATTTTTTGCTATTAAGAACTAGACTTTATAGGAGAAATATATATATCAAGAGAAAGATTTGTAAGTGTATTCTTTTATCTATTCAACCAATTTTTTATCTGAGTTATCTACAAAGATAAATCGATATTAGAAGCAACAAAGGTCAGATTGAAAAAGAGGTTCAAGCAACAGTAGAAAGCTTCAACTTCCGAGGTATTTTATGCTATCAAGAAAGAGACTCTATATGGAGAATTATATATAAAAAAAAAGATACGTAAGTCTATTTTCTTACCTATTCAACCAATTCTTGGTATGATTTTTATTTAAGGAGATACTGATCTTGGAAGAGTCAATGGTCATGCTAAAAAAAAAACAATGCTCATATTATTTATCTTCTGATAACTATATTTTATAAAGAGAAGTTATACTTGGATGAAAGGTATTTAAGTCTAGTTTCATAAGGAAAAAATTTCATGTCAATCTGATCTATATTTAAAGATATATTCACATTCAAAGAATCAAAGGTCATGCTGGTATTCTGTTGTATTGAAAAATCCGAATTTATGCCCATTGTTTTGCGTCACTTTTTGAGTTGATATATCAGAAAAATATCTCACTTCTCCCTGGTTTGAGGGCTTATCTATATATCTCTGTTATATGGGTTTATGGCTACGTCTATGATATTTAGTTCAAACTGGGATCACTGCCATTACTTCCCAGCTTGAGGGGGAGAAGTAGAAGAAGTACAAGAAAGAGGTATTTTATTCCATATGTTGTGGATAAGTTTATTTGACCAAAATATTCAAGAAAGGGGGTGCACAAAAGATGAAGCTTCTGCATCTAAGAAAAAAATATTTATATCGGATAATGATTATTTCATGGGTCCTTCTACAAGGTTTATAATTTTGGTTCGTGTTATATGAGTTGGAAGATGGTCATGTTATATTCAGCTGCAGTTATTATGTCTCTTTGGGGACATTATTATTTAAGAAGAGGTGGCCTTAGTACCTTTTCTCATACCACAATTTATTTGACTCTAAAAAATAATCATAGTTGGGACACCATGAGAGTCGGTGCCCAAATTGGGACACCATGAGAGTCGGTGCCCGAATTGGGACACCACGATAAATTTTAACTCTAAAAAATATCACGGTTGGGATACCATGAGAGTCGATGTCCGGATTGGGACACCATTATAAATAAACCCACTAACCCCCCTCTAATGGCTTTTATTACTCCTACCGCTTGAAAGTCGTTGTCTTGTGGAGGGACAGGGTGATGGAGGAGTTTTTTATTATTACACTTTCAAACAGCGTATAGACAAACTACCTATAGAAGACAGGAGTGTGCCGAATATCCAGCATGAATTAATTGACTGGATTAAAGAGCAATATCATACGACTAGAAGTGATTTTTACTCTCACTTATATTATGTCAGCAGGGACTCATGGAAGGATGCAACAACGTAAGGGGGAGTGTTGGAAGATGAAGGCGTATTGGAAGATGTGCCATTTTATATAAAAAGATTTTATACATCATTTGCAACAAGCTGGGAGTTCTTGATGATCTCTCACCCCCAGCTTGAGGGAGAGTGTTGGAATATAGGGCCCAAGCCCACACGACCAAGGAAGGCCCACATATCTAAGAGTATTATATGATGGGTCACACGACCAAAGAAGGCCCACAAGATGGACTAAAGCTCATAAGAAGTAGGACCCACCATGATTACCACAAGTTGGCATCCTTATCACATAAGTTGGAAGATCAACAAGGACTCACAAAGCCATATTTATCTTATGGTCACGTCCTAGAGGAGTTTTAGTTTGAGTTATGTTTATATTTTATCTATATTGAGTTATTTAATTATGTTAGGACTTATCTTTAAGTGTTAGAGTTTAGGTGTAATTGGGACAAAGGTAGTTTTATTGTAATTGGACTCTACTACCTTCCTCTATTATAAATAGAGGTTCATGTACTCTGATTATAATAAGTCGTTGAAGTTTTTCTCTTTTCCATAAATTCCACAGAGTGGGTTGAACTTTATCTTAGAAATTTTTTCTTGTATTTTAGGAATTGCTTGTGTCAATCCCTTTGTATGAATTCCTTGGGCTGTCTTCCTATTTTGTTATTTATGGGTGTTTGACCCCACCTGCAGGTTGGATATCGAGCTTTTCTGGTCTGCCATCAAATAGAAAATCAGGCTGTTCTCTGGTCTGTTACCAGAAAACAGAACACAAAAAAGTGTTATCTCGGACAGATATATCACTAGACGAAGTAAATTCCCTGTTGAGTGAAGAGGTCAGGTGGGCCAGTTTGGACAGAAGGTTTAGAGAGGTCTTCAGAGGCAGAATTGAATGGCACCATCAGAGAGAAGGGGATGGATCTTTTGGGCAGAGTAAAAAGAAACAGAGATTGAAGCAGAAGACAATTCTGCACTGAAAAATTTCCCCAGCTAACCAAATTTCATTTTTAACGAGAGGTTTTGCTGATTTTATTGGAAGTTGCAAATTAGAGGAAATCAGTTTGTGGGGCAAATCCTACACTTGGTCAAACAGTCAGCAGCAGCCTATACTTTCCAAACTTGACCGTTCTGTGGCTAATAATGACTGGTTGCGGCTATATGAAAATGTGTTTGGGAGAGTTTGAACTGTGCTGGTTCCAACCACTAGCCGATACAAACTAAACACCTATGTTCGGGTGGTGGGGGACCTACACCCTTCAAATTTGAGAATTCTTGGCTGATGGAGAAAGAATTTGATAAGCTCCTTGTTGATTGATGATCAAGCTTTAATGTTTTTAGGACTACTAGTTGGACACTCCCTCTGAAGCTCAAGGTATAGAAAGCTAAATTAAAACTTTGGTCCTCAAAACGACGCTCTACAGCCAATGCAAAAAAGGCCTCTCTCCTATCTTAGATTGCCAACCTTGATTATACTGAAAAAAAAGTGCCTCACCTCTACTGAATTTTAAACTCGAATTTCTCTTCAAAACAAATTTCAAACTCTTGTTCATAGTGAACGAATACAATGGAAGCAGCAAACGCATTTTAAATGGCTGGCCAAGGGAGTTGCCAATACAAAAAAATTTCATGCTGCCACTTCGGCGAGGCAGAAGACTAACCAAATTACCTTATTATGCATCATGATGAAGTATAGAACCTCTATTAAAAATGCTCTAGTTAGCTTCTATGCAGCTTTATACTCAAAGGAGTGTATTGTCAGGCCTAAACTCCAACACCTTTGATCAAAGAAATTGAGGCTATTGGCTTGAACATGCCTAATGACCAAGCCCCTGGTCCTGATAGCTACAATGGGGAATTCTAAAAGAGAAGCCGGCCAATAGTTAAAGACGACATTCTATCTATGGTGCAAAGCTTCTACCACAAAGGTATATCTTATTGAAGCATGGAGGCCTCTCTCATCGCATCCATCCCAAAAAAAGTGGATGTGGAGCACCCTAGTGACTTTTGACCCATTAGTCTTGTGTCCAGTTCTTACAAGACCATTTCCTAGTTATTAACTCATAGGCTCAAGGCAGCCCTCCCTATGATCATTCACCACGAACAGAGTGCATTTGTGAAGGGTGAAACATTTTTTACTTAGCTATAGCTACTCATGAAATTCTTGATCATTTTAAGAGATCTGAAACACCTCGATTTGCCCTCAAGCTCGAGTTAATTAGCTGTTGTTGGAGGACATTCCTAGACACATGGGCTTTGGAAGATGTTAGCGTTTTTTTATCAAAAGTTGCATCACTTCGCCCTCTTATTCCCTCCTCTCAATGACATCGTTGTTGATTCTTTAATGGTACTAGAGGCATCCGACAAGGTGACCCCCTATCCCCACTGTTGTTCAATGTTATTACTGAATATATGTCTTCCTTGATTTTTTTTTTTTTTTTTTGAAAACGTATGTCTTCCTTGATTTACTCGGCGAGAAATGCTAGGCCGCTCAACCTTGTGGCTGCTCAGGCTGTTTTTGATGTTTCTCTACTTCAATTTGCTGATGATACCATCTACTGTGGGGAAGGCACTTTTGAGCAGATAAAGAAGATTAAAACTCTCCTTGGATTGCTTGAGATCACATCCCGACAGAAGATCAACTGGCACAAAACCAAACTGTTGGGATATCATATTAATCCTGATGAGCTTTATCGCGGATAACTTGGGATGCTGCTTGACCTCCCACCACCTACCTTGGTCTGCCTTTGTTTGACTGCCAGCTTCAAAAGCCTGATTGAAAAGCTTGAAAGGCGCTTAATTGCTCTCTAAAGCTGGTAGACTTACTCTCCTCAAGTCTTGCATTACTGGTCTCCTGAATTATTTTTTATCATTCATGTTGTGTCCTACTTTAGTTTGCCACCGCATTGAGGTCAGCAAAAAGTGATTTCTTGGCAGGGTACAGGAAATGATTTCAAGTATCACCTTGTGAGCTGGAATGAGATTTGTATGCCTAAACTGCTTGGTGGATTGAGAATCTGCTGCACTAGAGACATGAATCGGGCCCTTTTGCTCAAATGGCTTTGAAGGTTTAACTCCTCCACAAATTCCGTTGCGGATGGTTATGCTAAGCAGAGGGCCCTCTCTCCATGCCCTTCTTGTAAGGAGGAGGCCTGCCTAATCTAGTTTGTTATGTTTCTTGGTTTTAATAAATTCATCACTTTCTCAAAAAAAAAAAAAAAAAAAAGTTTAAACTCCTCCATAACAAACATGTGAAGACCTTTGGTAGCTGCAAAGCTTTGTTGGGAAGATGCATGGAGACCTATGATGGCACTGTTTGTCCCTGAATTGGAGACTTCCTTGGAAATGGGTCAAACATAAAATTCTGGAATGACTGGTGGAACGAAACTGGGCCTATAAAGGACCATACATTCCCAATTGCAAATCATTATCCATCGTGACACTATTGTTGATGCATGGGGGGAAATCACTTAGAATCTACAGTTTCGGCATGATCTAACTGTTGTTTGATGCCTAATTAATGATATTGATTTTTTAGAATTTTTAGGCATGTGCAAAGACAAGATGATTTGGATGCTTGAAGAAAATGGTAAATTCTCAGTCTCCTCGGCATATAAACACAGTAATGGAGCATGAGGCTGCTTTCACTTGGTGTTTTTCTGCCCCCTATAAGATCAAGTTCTTTCTATAGTGTGCCTACCTCAATAAGATCCTTACAACAAATAATCTATAGAGGTGAAACAACCACAACCCAGAAACGGTTAATCACCTTCTCCTACTCTGCCCTTTTGCTTGGCAGGTATGGTCCTCTCTACTCAATCTCATCGCCTAATAGATTTGCACCCACTCCCCCTATCAAAAAAAATATTTAGATTTTGATAGATGAATCTTCTCAGTTCAGTAGAAAATTAAAACATCAAAGAAGAAGATTGATTAACCAAAAAAGAACACATTACCGCTGCAAGTTAAACTATGTCAACCCACAAACACTAGAAGACCCACTCGGATACCATGTTGAAATTTATAAAGGGATAGAAACAATTAGGTTTTACAAACCTTTCTCTCCTATTCATAGCTTCAATAATATAAAAACTACATCCATGTCCCTGCAGTCCCTTAATCCAGGGAAGTTACGTTCTACTAGAAACAACTTTCCTAAGGAATAAATTAAACTAAATAAATTCTAATTATACCTTCCAATATGAAATATTTGGGATTATCATCACATCAGAAGCACAAAATGGAAATGATCTCACCATCAAAGTTAAACTAATAGTTTACTATCAAGAGATACAACTCTATGGCATACACCATGAAAAATGCATCATGTTTAGATATAAGAAGAGAAAAATGAACAGACAATCTATAGAAGATACCTTGTTTGCAATTTCAACATACAAGAAGTCATCACTGAAGGGAGCCAAGTGTATCCTAGAAGAATGACCGATTCAAGGAGTCAGGCTAACATCTGTTACTTGTATAGGAAATGAAAACTTAATAACAGCACTGTTCTCCAAAAAATAAAAGAAACTTAATAATAGCATAGAACTTAATACCCATATATCCAGAGAACACACATTTAAAAATCCAAGAAACAATAAGTGGGATAGGAACAGAAAGAACTGAGAAAACAATCAATGAATAAAGTAGCGATGAAGCAGCACAATGAATGACAAATCATCAATGAGCACAGTGTTGCCAAAAAGACAATTGCATGTACAGTTATTACATTTGCCACAATAAATTAAATAATACTTAAAGACTGAAACAAGTGTTATATTTTTAATACAAATAACAAGGAACAGATGAATCAGAAAATTCAAGATAAAGGAGACTGTAGCCAAATTTGAGAATCCTTCAAGGTTTAAAAAGGTAATGCTTGTTTTGCATATACTTAACATTTGATTACAACTTATTATCCTTTTGCATGCATGGTTAAAGGAGAGGATTCATGCAGCCAACTCCAAAAGCTCTGATAATGTTGAAAATCTGTGTAAGGAGAAAAAAAGGAGTAGGGTTGGAGGGGTAATATTAAATTTAAAGCAGTTTCCTTTTCTACTTGACTGGTGATTACCACACAAGATACTGGCTCTTTGCACACCTCCAACCTTCAAGCTTGCAAGTAAAGCTACAACTGATTCCTTTATTTGACTGGTGATTTACCACACAAGATAAGCCTATTGAAGAGGTTCCTAGCCAGACAATATCCTCCAGAAGCATCTTTTTCCCCCAAAACGAATAAAATATAACACAAGAATATAGGAAGGTTCATGACAATTTTGCATCACCTCCCAATTGTTGGAAACATTTTCCCATTGGGAACAAGGAACCTATCTCTTGCAATTACATACGACTCCAGCATTCTTTCATTGATAAGTAAAGTGCCTAAAGAAATCCAAAAAAGTGAATTAGTCGCACAAGGTACAAACTCATCTTTCCTATTAACTAATTAAACAAGAAAATGGAATACACAAAATAAAATGTTGTAAAGATAAGCATTGTAGGCACATCAATAATCTAGATACTAACACATTGTGAAGTGCAAACTGGTGAGAAACTGAGATGTCTCTCCACCTAGCTATTTTCTTACCAGTGAGAACAATAAATCATTTCCAAAAATTTGGGCCACTCACAAGAAATCTTACAGATCACCAATGACACAGTCCACACCATGTTTTGGAACTATGCTAAAAAGTGGAGCAGGTTCCATTCAAAGTGACTAAGCAAAATTAGGAGGCTTCCTCTGAAATAATAAGCACAAAAAAAAAAATCTTTCTAAGGGATTGGGCCTTTGGCTCAATGGCCAGGGATGGGAGGAGAAAGGCTTCTAATGTAAAGTCTTGAGTTCAACTCTCACAGGGGGAAGAAAGTGTGGTGTGCGTGTGTAACTGATATTCAAAAAAATCTTTCCAAACACACAGCAACACTCTCATTCACATCGAAGACTACAACACTTGGATCAACTTGAACCCAAGACATGAAAAACATACACAAGTGAGCCACACAAAACACAACTGCAGGCCACTATAAAACAAAAACATGTGGATTATCCAATACCATGTAAGAGCTAAGCAGGTTTCTTCCTAATGACTAGTCAAAGTTAGGAAACTCTTTCCCAACTTTTTTTTTTAAATAAGATGTGTAAGTTGTATTAAAAGAAAAGAGAAATTACAATACCTACTAAACAGGGCCTCCTTCCACAACAAGGTGTTGGAGAGAGACGCCTAGTTTAGCCTGGGCATCCACTAAATGATTAGAAGATCTAGGAATATAATTCCATTTACAATTTAAAGAAGAAATTAAATTATATATATTGTAATACATATCCCAATGCCGCCACGGAAGACGATCTTTATTTGCGCACCAATTGATAACAACTTTTGAATCACCTTCAATACAGAGGGGCCCAGAAGCACGACTTTTGAAAATCCAAAGTCCGTTTAATAATCCAGTTAATTCAGCCGTTGTAGAATCCAAACTGATAGCACAGTTTCTTTCCAAGCCTTAGCCAACTAGAAAATATTCCCCATAATCAAACAATTAACCTAAGATGCAGAATACGTGTACTGCCAAAAAATAGTGGGAATTTTGCCCTACTGACACATGCAAAGCTAGATCTTGAAACCAAATGGTTACAAGGACACAAAACCACTTCATTTAAAAAAAAAAGGACACAAAAGCACTCCTAATTGATACTATAGCACCACCAATCACTTTGGAAATCTGAAAACGAAAATTAGAAGTGTTTCTACTTTATTTTTTTATAATATTGACGATGATTTGTTCAGTGCAAGGGTCACAATTTTTTTTTTTTTTTTTAAAAGGGCTCATTGCATTAGCAAACAACAACAAAAAACAAAGGCCTGAGAGGAAGGGCCCCTTACAACATAGCTTTGGAGGGCGACCCCCTCTTTGGCCAAGGAATCAGCCAAAGAATTAGCTGACCTATTTACATGAGACCAGGAAACAACAACAGAACTAAGGTCCTGAATCTCAGAAAAGATATGGCCCAAAACCAAGGGGGTCCTTGCCAGAGCACCAACTGATAACAACAAAAGAGTCACATCATAATTGAGCTTGATGACACCCTCACCTGGGGGGTGCACTGAATAGATGAAGTAGGCTTTCGCTTTGATAGGTGCTACAATGACGGGAGCTGCTACTGATGTCATTGAGAGCTTCAAGAGTATGGAGCCACTAGATGATGCTCTCATGAATTTTATTGCCAGTTAGAAGCCAAGAAGTGGCCTTGATGTGAAATATCCTCTGATTCCTCTTAAACCAAATATGCCAGGTAATGAAGACAAAGCAGGCCCTCAACATAATCTTCCCATGAGAAGGAAGGTGGGTGCGATGACACATGTCAATGAGGCCAGAGAAGACTGAAGACATGCAAATAGATATCTCATCAGAAAACCCACAAAGATCACAAGAAAGGGAGGCCAGAGCTGAAACTGGTCTTGCTAAATTGTCCTTAGACAAGACCTTACCATGTAACACACTCCAGAGCAGGAATTTCATTTTACAAGGGCCAAAGGAAGACTAGGCTCTTCTAGATCGATTTGCATCAGCTATTGGACTAGGGGAAGGCATCAAAAGAGAGGATGTTGTAACAGGAGGCCACATAAAATTTGCCCAGACAATTCCATCAGCTATGGAGAGGCTTTGCTATACGAAGGTGAGATGGCTAAGAGAGAAGGGTGGATCTTGTGGGTCTTGGTGATATCGAAGGAGAGCTCTATGGAAACTAGAAGTTGTGGATAGACAATGAATGGAGGGAGACAAGGGTTATAAACTATAGACATCGGGCTATAGCATATGGGAAGGGCGGTTGCGTTAATGAATGGACATGGCTAGTAACGAGAGGAATGAAATGTACTACCAAGAACACCTACCATTGCCAAGGGTTGTCCTCCACGGGGTAACAGATGAACTGGCGAGACTTTGTACACCAATAGACACCTTATTAATCAAGGGCTAGCCATCTAGAGACTTTTATATCATAGGTCAAGATGCCTTGGGTTAGGCAAAGCTAGATGAAAGAAAAGTGTGTGTTTGATTAAATGAATACAAGACTCACATAATTTATAACTTATAGACTGAGAACTAGAGCTACTTCTACTCTTCTTCCCATGTGAAACTGTGTTAGATGCCCCCTTGCTTGTGCACCAAGCAATTCATCAAACTTAAACACCTCTAAAATCTTTCTCTGGGTTGGTACCCCTTCTAGAGTTTTTTGTTGGACATTTTTGCACCTTGATGACTTGGCACCTCCTCTTCTAGAGTCTTCCTTAACTCTTTTGCCCCTCCATAACTGGTGCCACTTTTTTGAGACATCTAGATGAATTTGCCCTTCGTCTTTAGTGCCACTTATCTTCTCCTTGCTGGCCTTTGCTCCTGCTTGGATTCTTCTACTTGACATAGAGACCTCTAAATTAAGAGTAGATCCTACACTGGGCTCACATAGGAGCATAATTGTCTTATATTCTCATCTACCTCCCATGGCCAATTAGCCTTTCACTAGTCATCTGAATTGAGGGTTGTAACACACTTGTTTGCATGATGGAGCTACTTCTTAGTGTTCTCATTCAAAAAGTCTCTAACCACATTAAGTTCAAATCTAATGCTTAATCCACTCTTATCTACATGCATATATGGTTGTAAGAAAAGTCTCCATGAGCTTCTATTGCATAGTGGGGACGGAAAAAATAAAGAGGCACCCCACTTCTAAGTCGAAGCAATGTAGGAGGTCAAAAAGTTTGTTTTGCTCCTTTCTTGAGCTTGAAAAAAATATCAAGATATACACAAAACTGTGTTCTATCTTTGATTGTTCACAAATCTCAATTACCTAGTCTAAGAGCATAGCTATGTTCTCCCCCGAAGGTCCAATTTTTCTTGTGGAGTGTTGGCCTTAACAATATCCTTATAACTGACAATCTTAGACGTCGCGGTAACCATAGTATTTGCGCTTCATGCTCCCTTTGTGGCCTTAATGAGACTATCAGTCGACTTCTCATCTCTTGCCCTTTTTCATGGTTGATTTTTTTTTTTTTTTTTAGAGGGGCGTGGCACGATTCGAACTCGCAACCTGACACACCTAATGTAAGAAGAATACCACTAGACCAAGCGGCCATCGGTAAGAAGAATACCCTTTTTTTCATGGTTGATTTGGATGAGCATTATCAGTCGGATTGACTTTCAACTATGCTTGCCTTGGGATCTTCTCTCAGTTTGCTGCTTGCTCCTTGGAATCTCTCTGTCCAACTTGGGCAAGATGCTCGTCTCTGCTTGTGTAGCTTTTATCCCTTGGGGCCTCTGGAAGGAGCATAACAATAGGCGATTCAACGCCAAATTTCGCTCTCAGGATAGGGTTACCTCATCTATTATTGGGTCTATCTCTACGTGGCTCCACTCCAGGAAGGAGTTCTCCTCTCCTGGGTTGCCCTCTCAGAGACAACTAGTGTGCCCTTGGTCAGATGGGCTCTCCTGCTAGACCTCCCATTATGCAGGAGTGGCAACCTCCTCAACCGGGCTATATGAAGCTGAATTTTGAGGGTAACTCCTTTGGCAATCTTGGCATGGCAACACTCCCTTTCACATCCAAGCTTAAACAAAAAGATGACATGCTTACTTTAAGACAAAGACAACATAAAAGAGGCACAAAATTAAATGAGTATAAACTCGACTTAACAGAAGAAACACCTTAGCTCTCCTACCATGTTAAGTTAGATTTGGATCCATCCTAGAATGGCTAGCTGAAGTTAGAAGACTTCTTCCCAAATGATAAGCACAAGCTCTCTAAAGTTCGATCAATGTGGGACTACTCTATTCTCAAGAAAAAACCATTCACAAGAAATTATAGTGAGGTCTCAAACTTCCCAAGCTGAATAGCTAAAAAGAAACTCCAAATTAAACCCAAGATCTCATATTAAGCCCCCCCCCCCCCCCCCCCCAAATCTGGCCATTGAACCAAGGGCCTTATCTACTATGAATGCATAACCAGGGGTAGGGGTCTCGGTTTTCTAATACATAACAGGCACCCAAAAATCAGATGCATATTGGCTTTATTATTCAATATACTTCACCACATCAACTGATACATCCGCAACATTGGTTTTATCCCCCAAGGCAAAACCTGATACATATTAGGGACATGCCCAGCCCCATGCATAACTCAAATGGGATATACAACCACATATCAGAAGGCACATATAAATCTTCAGTGCATGCAATAGGCAAGAAGCATAGATCTACTATAGGACATCGAAAAATCTGCCATTAACAAGAAAGAAGAAACATATAACCACATTCTCCTGAGCATGTTATCTTGAGTGGCTTAACCTCTGCCAATTTTGTTCATTTCAAAAGTTACAAATCCTCTATAAACATGAACAAGGATCTAATAAAGTAATTTATGCAACATAAGTTTCACATTACCAAAAGCCATGTGAGTTGTCTCGCACACAATCAATTTTCCTTTACACAACTGCTGATCTGCTACTTTTACATTTACTACAAATGTTGCACTCCATCACATAATAATTTACTTACATTGGCATAGAAGAACTAAAAGAGGTTCATTCGACACAACCACAAATCCTCTAGAAAAGAATGAGACTATACTTACCCATGGGCTCTGAAATGAGTATATCTGCTTTTTCAGGCAGCTCAACTTCCTCAACTTTTCCTTTGACAATCTGTATTTTCAAGAAAAGTATCTCAAATGTATAAATAGGCAATGTTGCACTAAATCAAGTAGTTAACCACTAAATGACAGAACAACACTAGACCGTTATTTTTTGTGCCAATGATGGATTTCCTGCTATCAATCTGCGTGCGTCTTCTGCCATTTCGGATGCCTCCACAGCATAAACATGTCTTGCACCAGCCTAAAATGAAAAAAAAAAAAAAAAAAAGAGAGAGAACTTTACTCAACAGCACTTTATGATGAAAACTGCCTCCAGAAAATATGAAATCATACCACTCAGTAATAAGGTGCATTACATACCTGAGCCACAAATAATGAAAGAATACCACTCCCAGCACCAACATCAACAACAACACGATCATGAAAATCTGAACGATTCTCAATTACAGCAGCATAATACGTTCCTGAAAATTTTAAAAAGAATATTTTATTTAGAGAAATACTCGACAAGTTCCATACAAATGTTAGCTTGTGCAGTAAAATACCCTTCCTACCAGCCAAGTTGCATGACCACGAATTTTCAACCTTTGACAGACAGATGATGTTATGGGAATCTCTCCCATCTCTCAGATGATGTAATGGGAATCTCTTTCATCTCTCAGAAGACATCAGATAACACTAAAAAGAGTCTACAAATGAAGTTTTTGAGCTCTGTAAAATTCTTCAAGGTGATTCAATAGCTTAAGAATCATCTGCCTTGGTGCACTGCTAAAGTCACAAGAATCTACTAATTGAAATTAACAGAGCCTTCAAAGTACATATGTTACATGTCTAACGGACAGAAACTTGTCCAAATTTGCACTTTTAATCTATAAAATTATAATATCAGAGCATTATGTAGTTCTAACTACATTCGGCTCAAGTACAGTTCATTCAACTAGTTAGGTTAAGCATATTTCTCATAGCCCATGCATGTGCTTAAATTCATGGCAGGGATTAGATTTAACTTCAGAGAAGCACAATACATTCTTTTTATATGTTGATGTTACCATATCTCAGAAGTTGACTATTTACTAAAAAAAACTCATGACGGTCAGATAATATAACCTGTCCTCTCATAATCCTGTAACATATTTTGTTGATGTAGAAGCTGCCCATAGTAATGGAAGTACATTTTAGCAGAAGAGGCCTCTATTTTTTCATCAAATTTGCTCTTGGAAACCGGTAGTGATCCATTTTCCAGCTTCACTCCTGAAATAAGTAAAAATAAACAATAGGTTTAATGTGAAGAAAAAGGTTGATTCCGATGACGAGACAAAGTGATAGGCAAAAAATAATATCGAAGATGCTAAATCAGTATTCCACACTCAAAACAGAAGTGGCATTGTTCATGTCAATAGATGAGGCTAATGCAGTGCTAACATACCAGCCCCTGCACCAAGAACTTCTTTCTTCCAGTATTCAAATGCTTGATGGAAGGCTTTACTTTCATCCTCTGTCCTAAATTTAATAGTGATTGCCCTTGAATAAGGTTTCTGGCGCAAAAAGAAAATTAAAAAAAATAAAAAATCATGATACTTGAATACATATGAATTTTGACCCTCATAAAGAAACAAATATGATTGAATGATTCATCCACTAAGAATCAGTATAACAATGACCATGTCCTACACTCACCACACAAACTGGACTATACAGAATGATTAGCAAGAATTTATAACTAAGAGCATTCTTGTGTGCACTTTTGAATTAAAAAAAAAAAGCATAGTCATTTAACATTTCAAAAAAAAAAAAAAAAAAGTATCGACGGACACCAACAACCTATCATTTTCCATTTAAATCTACAACAACTGCTCATTGACCAAATAAATAAGAAGCCTGAAAACTTTAACAAACTTTGTTACAAATATTAAAACTTAAAAGTACATATAAAATATAAAAAAATCTACAATATTACCTGCACACAGAGAATAAACTCTGACACCATAGACTATTAAGCCTAATATACATGGTGCTTTGTAAATCCTTAGTTTAATATTTTGACACTGCCAAAGGCAAAAAATTACTAAAGATAGAATCACAGAGAAGAAAAGAGTGCAGAGATGTAAACCACCAAAAAAAGAGAAAAGGTTGCAACAACCACAGAGGCAATCAATTTAATCGGAATCACATGCACCTCCTAAATAAGACCCCCAGAAAGTTGGTTAAACTTCTCAGCCAATTGCTACAATAAGGTCTAGTTTCTAGCCCTAACGGCAGAGAACATTTGGCTTAGCTAAAGCCAGAATCTGGAGGAGCTTATAGGACAAAAATACATATATAGTAATCAACTTTGCCTTCTTCCAGCTTATCCCTTCATAGGCTCCAATCCTTTTAAAATCTTACAGATACAATAATCAACTTTGCCTTCTTCCAGATGGTCCCTTCAAAGCCCCCAGTCCTTTTCAAAATCTTTCTGCAAGCTAAATCTAAAATAGTTATGGATCTAGTATGCATGTTCAGAGTGGTAAACATACCAAGTTTTTGCTAGATGTATGGAAGGGAGATCCCATCTTGGCTGAACTCTTCAAAAAATGCCAAAGACCTAAAATTGAGGTCCAAATATCTAATTTGCATGATCGAGCCCATCAATCTTAAAATCTTTATTTGAGGTGCAGTCTTTCAAATGATCAAGCATCAGAAGCAAGCCACTTGCTTTCCCATTTCAAAATCACGTAAATAAGAGGAGCAGGAGATGACTACAGTGAGGAAGAGTTTTTACAGGTCATAGACTATCTCCTCCCAATACACCTATTTGATTAGTCTAGACCTCTTTTTTTTTTTCATAAAGATGTATTGTATTAACAAGCGAAAAATTACAGAGGAAGAGGAAGCAGAACCCTAACAATAAGAGATTGAACGGAGGCTCCCTGTTTGGCAAGCACAACTGCTGCCGAACTGCATTTGATTAATCTAGACCTCAACATTCAATTGACAGCCTCATCCCTTGGAGTATTTCAACATCTTTCAAAATATCTTTCCAGTGTATGGCAAAGATAAGATCCTCACCATAGGTCAGCTTAACAGAAAGAGGAAAGCAGTTAAATTTTCAAAAATTGCCCACTTTGGAATGGTGAGGATGAGACCACCTATAACCTCGTGCTCCTTTGTCGAGGGCATTATTTTTCACCAGTCTGAGCTTCACTGAGCTCCTCCACAGCCTTGATTAGCCCTAAAATCAGGCGAGATTTCCCAATGTCCATATCATGCTTAGATATTTTTCTGAAGATAGGTTTTGGATTTGAACCCTTATCTAACAATAAAGAACATGCCAAGCCTGTCAACTTTGAGCCCAAGGCAGATCAGGATTGGATTTGGACTATGTTGCTCATTTAAATGATGGCTTAAAATTTAAGTTTTTCTCTATAGATGTCCAAACCATTCAAGTTTTGTAAACTGTAAAGGAAAAACTAAATCTAAAAGTAATATCAAATTTGTAATTATACTCGTACAATGAAATATATCAATACATTAGAATCTTCCTTTTTTTTTCATAAAATGCAAAATGCATAATAGTTTAAAGGAAATCCTGTCAAACTTAAACCTTTTATTATTATTTTTACCATCAATTCCACATAAATTATATATAAGGGCCTGTTAAATCTCATGTGTTGTTTCTAAATCCAACCCCTTTACTTTTTAAATCTTGACCTATGGATACAAATTGAGTCCCCCAATCATAAACCAATGGTCAAAGCCAACCTTTCACAAATAAGGCCACTCTGTTTTGGGTAGAATCTTGGGCCTAGACTTCACTGATCATTTTGAGCAATCTATGGTGATGCTGATTGCAATGAAGTGGTTTTATGTGGAACCCACGCCCACCCCTGCTCCAAGCCTGGCTAAATGAGTGGACGGTGTTGCTATTTGATGCCACAAGGTAGCAATGGGGTGAAGTCCAAAACCCCACATAGGTTTGGGATGGGGACAAGTTTTTCCACCCCAACTTGAGAAATTTTAGAATCTACCCATAAAAAATTTTAATTGAATATTTTTAAGTTTATTTTTTCTTTAAACTTTGTGATTATATTAGTAAACCACTATACAGGGGCAAGGTAGGGACAACATTGAAACTCAACACTGTTATAGGCCGAGGTGAGGTTGCAAGGCAAAACAAAGTTGAAAAACCAACTCTATCTCAAAAAGTGGACAAGGTTGAAAAACTAACCCCATTATGGGGTAGGGCAGAGCAGGGACAGGGCTTAGGGATGGGATCAAAAAGCGAGGCGAAGGTCGGGGCAAGCATGGGGGCGGCTTTATAGGTTAGGGTTGTGGGGCTGGTTTAGATTTCTTAAAACAAACCCCACTGCCATCCCTAGATGTTGACGAATAAATTGGCGAAACACATAATGATGCTCTTTGTTTTGGCATTTTTTTGTAGCATCTAGAAAGAAAAACAATTGGTGGGGTAGTTGATAAGTCTATCCCCCCATTGTTTTTTACTTTTTTGACAATAAGAATTTCCAAAATGAATCACCAGCACAACACCAAAATGACTGGTAATCAGTCATGAATTTATCATACTCCAAAGTTGGTCCCCCATGGAGGGATTGTACTAAGATTTCGTGGCAACTCTAGAGGAAACCATGAACCAACTAATAGGACCAATGTTGTTTGGGATTTCCTCCTCTACACCATAACTTTGCAATTTTCAGGCTCTTTTCCAAGGGCGTAGGGGTTACATTACTAATTTTTCTAATTGAAGGGATTTGAAAGTTGTCATTAGATGGGACCCAAGGAAAAAATCTCCCATTAAATGCTTAGGCCCTTTGATCACCTTTTGGATGTATACCATTTAGAGCTAAAATTGGTTCCTTAATTCCTTGGCTTAGGATTGGTGCCTCTAGTGAACACCTTGTTCTGCGATCACTTTTCCAATTGATTAGTCTCTTCGTATCTTTACTGCAACGTTTGGCTCCCAATGTCTTTTATAATCATTTCTCAAAACAATCTTCCTCCTTAAGGAACCTCATGCATTTTTTTCACAAAATCCTCATGTCATTATTACATACCTAAAGTTCCTAATCCAACATAAAAAGTTAAGCCTTTACACCTACGCCACAATAAGCTAGTTCAACGTAATTCTCATAACCACACAAACACATAAAATCCACCTTGCTACTATTCTAACATGCAATCCACTCCATGACGACATTCACGCTAGATCATGATGGCTCACCTTGGCATCAAGTAACCATTTTCCATAGTTTGTTGCCTCCAACATTCGAAGATGAGTTATGGCAGTGTTCATAATGGCTCACCTTTACGGCACATTCAAGCTCAAGGAATGACTTTGTTATGATTCTAAATTGTTTTAGAAGAACTTCTGACAACATATTCATAATTAAATGACTAGAGCACAAACACTGTTTTGGTTCAAAATCTTCCTCCTAACTCATCAAGGAAAATATGGAATCTCCCCCGACTGCTCAAACCTCTTGCTTTTATATTCAATTATTATTTGATAATTGCATTTTTAAAATGGTGAGAATTGCAAATTTTTTCATTTTGAAACTGCATATTCATCATTAGTATTACAAGTAATTTTAATAAACTGCCCTCATTTCAAAAATAAATAAATAAATAAACTGCCCTCAAACATAACCTTAAGGAAATATTACCTTTTTTTAAGAAGAACGATAATTGCATTAAGAGGGGAAATCAGATATTACAAGATAATAACCCATAAGAAATAGGCCAAATGACAGAAATAACAAAACCACAAGCTAAATGGTCAAAATGACATACAAAAACCACCACAAAAAATAAGAAATCAGACAGGATTAAAAGGATAAACAACACTCTCAATGATCCCATGAGGGAAACACCCTTCCAAGCAAGCACATCTGCAATGCCATTGGCACTTCCCACAATATATAACCACTGCAACTAAAGCCCCTTGCATTAATCAAGAGCTTCATCCTGCAACCACCAAAACTGCCAAAGTGGCCAACGTCTTGTGGAAAACCAACCCATGACAACAGCAGAATCACCTTCAATGACGATAGGCAAGGTAAACTGCAGACGGTGTATCCGCAAAACACATAGCGAGGCCCAAAGTTCAGCCTCCATAGAATCACACCCCAAACGGCACAGAATACATCCTAAGAATCTGGCACAAGTGGTCCCAAATGATACCTCCACCCTTGTGGGGCCCTGATTCTCTTGAGAACTACCTTCAAAATTAAGCTTCAAACACCCCACTGGCAAGGCCTGCCAAGGATGGACACGCACAACTCAAAGTTCAATAAAGCCAGCCACCTCATTCCAATTAGACCTAAGAACAGAACTCGTGAAATACTGAAATGAAGCTAATCGACTTACCCAAAACTAGGTACAATGAATCATGTAAAATTGCAATATAGAGAGGATTAAAGGAGAAAAAAAGGGGGAAAAAGAGACAAAAGAGAGGAAGACCAGCACTGGAGGCCGCATTGAATGAGGGCTCAGAAATCAAGCCCTCTCTTTTGAACCATCTCAGTTATGTGATTACATGGAAATGACCATTCTACCCTTCCTTATGAACATTCTAATAACTTCGTAAATACAAGTCAGAATTCCATGAAAATTGAAAGGTAAAGTTCCACTATGAAATCTAACTTGCTGAACTGAAGAGATCCATATCAGACTGTGAAATGACCAAAAAAAACCTATAGCAGTATTTTTCTTTGAAATAGTGTTTGATTATATTAAAGGCTCAAAAGATCAAAATTACAAGGAGGGGAACCGTCCAATACTATGAGAGATTGCTGAGATGTTCCAAATTTAGCAAGCCTACCAGCCAAGGAATGTGCTTCCATGTACAAGAAATAGAATATACAATATCTGCTATGGAAGAGATGGTGGGGCAATGTCGCCACGGGGGTGGATCTCCTTCAATCATCGGCTTTCCATGAAGACAGTCCTTGAAAATTTCCAACCCATGGAGAAGGGCAGTCACTTCCACAGTGTTGGAATCGGCAATACCAACCGGCCCCGCATAAGAAAGAATAGCCTCACCTCTGTGGTTCCTAAAGACACCACCCGCACCGGCTGGTCCTAGGCAAACCTATAGCAGTATTTTAACAAATCAATGCTCAATCACTCCACCAATAGATCGAGTTCTACTCTCAAAGGTCCATTCATTTCTCCCTTCCCATAAAGCCCACACAACCTCATAAAAACCAATCAACCATGAATCTTTACCAGGCTTAGCCAAAGGTCTAGCCAAGATTTGCATTAATAAATCTGGAAAGAGTTAGGTAGACAAAAAAGAAAATGAAATTTTCACAAATATTACTAATTTGAACAGTCCTAAACATGAACATCAAAGGGTCCACACATAACAAGGAAATAATGCTACTAGTCCTATTCCTAACATCCACCCTCAAAGGTAAACCTCATTGTTAACATTTTGACTTGTTCAATCGCTGCTTCACACCCCTCTGGATAGATAGTATGTAATCATGTCCACGTTTTTCTAGGTTTCTTCTTTGTTGAAACTATCTATCAGATGCACATAACACCCTTAAGCAAAGCAATCTCGCATAACAAGCTCAAGAAGCTCTTCCAATGCATCCATTCCTGTTTGCGCACCTTGACCAATTCTGGGTAACTCAAGTAGGCTGAAAGAATCTCTTCTTTTGAAGATTGATTATCAGTCATCATAGCTATCACTACCTCATCCGTCGCTACCATTTTTGTTGCAGCAATCAGTTCTTTAGGATATCTTGACTTCTCTTGATTGATTGACACTCAAAAGGTATCCTCGATGGGATTGTTGTTCGCCTAGTCATTCTCCCTAACTACTAACTCATCCACCATCACCTCTTTCATGTAATACTACTACCTTCAGGTTTCAGATTTATTCCACCATCATTTGGCATGATATCAAGCATCCATCAGTCCAACCTGTCCAAACCTCAAGCCAAACATTGTTATAAGCATCATAGTGCTTCCATAAAGTCACAATTGGCTCCTGCTACCACTTTTAAACATCACTAAACTAATTTGAACGTTCCACTACATCCACAATGTCTAAAAACTTAGGAATGACTCCCAGTATTACCTTAGCCAGCTTCACAATCATCTGATCAACTTACGTTTTCCGCCCCAAATTGGTGTTTCGTTGCTTTACTTGGCAAGTCACCAGGCAAAAGTGGTGACACTACTATTTCTTTTAAAAAATAATACTACCGTTGTTTTATTAATAAAAGTGGTGATACTACTACTTCTTACAACATATAACGTTTCAATTCTTACCACTGTTCCTCCTTTGTGAAGTTTTATAGTTCTAGGTATCCCTATTCATAAGGCTATTGTCTCCAGAAATTGAGTGCGATCTGGAACCTACTTTAATACTAAATGTTATGTACCAAATGAGTATGCCAAAAACTCCAAATTTAAACATATCTCATACTTGGCTGGCACAAACAAATACCCATACCACGTATTAGGCCTCACAAGCAAATCTTGAGTCCAAACCCTACCCCAACCCCCCAACCCCCCAACCCCAAGGAAGAAGTCTGGCCACATGGCTCCACATCAAAAGAGAGACTGAGAATCAAGCAACAGAAAAACCCTTTAGAAACATTGGAGCCTGGAGCATTGTGCAATCTCCTTCAATTTGATGTCAGCCCCCTCCTAAATTCTGAACTTTTCAAGATTATGAGTTCAAATGCCACCAGTAAATGCTCCTATTGAGTACTGCAATTCTCGTTTCTTCATATAAAAGCAATATTTTTTTTCATTTTTTCATTCTTTTTCCTTTGACAGAACTTTCCTTGTTTTTGAGAGGAGAAAGCAACATAAAACCAAAATAGGGTGACCTCAATTAGACAACCAACCACATGCCATCACAAAGATATTAGAAATGGAAATGCTTTAACACAATAGTAGAAAGAGGGAAAGAAGGCTGGACTCAAGTTTAGCCAAACCTTGGCTGCACCCAACTTTTTCTGCCTTAATAAATTAGAAAAATTGGTCAATTTCCAAGAATACCATTTAATTCATTGAATTTACAGCAATGTCATTATCTCCATTTTACCATTTTAAACAGATAAAAAAAAAAATCTCAAATGAACATTGACATGAGTGCATGAGATTAAAAAAAAATGCAAGAATAAGAAGTATTCAATTATCAAGTCATCCAATTCGAAATTTGAAGGTTAAATTGAAAAGTGGGTGCATCTAAGGTTACAGGGACTCAGGTCCATACTCCTTTTTCCCTATTAAGAATCTGGGATCAATAACTTTTGGGCTCATTCCCGTGCCTCTAGAGACAAAAAAACAAGTGCAATAAATTCTTTCTTTGCATCCATCATAACCAAACTTATTCATATCAAAATACATGATTTAAACTTTATCAACGGTAATCTGGACCAATTTGATTTTTATCACTCAGTTCATGAACCTGTTCCTTATATTATCTCCGCTGATCATTTCCTAGTGTTGTCCCACTGAATTGACACTCCACATTCAATCAAAGTGAAAATAAAAAATAAAAAACCATACCTCATCTGTTCTTTTGAGATTTGAATCTTCAGTCACGCACAATGATTCAGCTGGGCCTAGCTTAAACAGCTGAAGAGCCAAACAAATAAATGGTCACTACTCACTGATCCAGCATCAGGATTTCAGTAATATTTATCTATTGAACATGATACAAAATCATGAATTCATGAAAAAAGTAGAAAATAATAAAACCTAATTTGGGTAATTAATATATATATTATATTAGATAATAAAAGCACGAAAGATTATTTCCTCCAAATAACGAACCCCCTCAAAAAATTTAAAAAAGAAAATTAAAACAGACAATATACTATCATGCATAAAGTCCTGAAAGGAATTAACATTATGCTCAACATAATTCAGACAAGCTACTGCAAATGTCACGTCAAAACTGACCGGCCAAACAACTTATAAGAGTACCCGCTCCAAGCAGATGAAAATGTTCGCAAACCTGTGAGCTACTAAGATCGACACCAACAGAAAAAATTTCGCCGCACTCTGGAAAATGCAGCTGAGCGCTCCCGGAGTCAGCGGAGAAACGACCAACCACTCTTCCTTGTTTTGCTGAAGAGACTGGAGTAGAGGAAGAAGCCGTCGATATGGAGAGGCAGGGGAAATCCTGAGGTTCCTGTTGCCCCGCCATAGGAACCTCCATTAGTTCGGCACGTGAACAGGACCAGGGTATTGCACAGGGAGGATTTAGGGTTTTGGGCGGGAAGATGGGAATCTAAGCCGCTAACGATGGTGCAGAATACTTGGGAAGGCCGCTTGCGAGAAGATGGCAACAATTTATAGTGGCAGCCGAGAGGTGCAGAAGGAAACCATTACATGCGTCGGAATCCATTTCCGGAGCAGATGCCTCGCACTCGCTTTGCGCCGGGCTAATGCTAACCCCGGTCTGAGAGAGGAGCGAGCCAGCAAGAGAACCAAACTTTAACTCATCAAGAGAACCAAATATATAAATAATGGTTAATATTTTATATTTTATTATTTGACTTGGATCTTCAATAAATTTAAAAGTCTCCCTGTCTGAATTGTAATTTTATTTCAATTTTTTTCTTGTATTCAAGTGATTGGCCACATTGTGTCACGAAAACAAGTGAAATTTTTCCTTGCATGTTAAGGCTAATGAAGTGGATGTACTTAAAAGGTGTGCACATTATATGTGTCAGTGGAACCATGGGATTAAAATCCCATTTAAGTTCTTTGAGATATCAATTAACCAGGGTGCTCAATAAGACTAATTTGGATGAACCTCATAAAAATCTCTTATATGTAGTGTTTGTTTGTTTATACTATGTCCAAGTATATGTGGATATTGCGTGACAACAAGGTTCCACTAAGAAATCATATAACTAAGTGTTAGAAATTTTAAATAAATTTTAAATTCATGAGCACACAATTTACCTGTCTTGATAGCCATCTAGGCGGACAATTTGACACCATGAGATATTTTGGGTTTACTTCGGGTTTCAACATAGTAGAGTTGATTTTGGGTTTCAACATAGTAGAGTTGATTTTGGGTTTCAACATAGTAGAGTCATGTTATCTTCCTTGATTGAGTGTCATCATCCATGAGAAACAATGGACTATAGCCTTGGTGCAGTTTTAGGAGAAAACAACTGAGTCTAATTAATCAAGTGCAAGTGATGAAGTCTTCATGTAGTTTCTTTATATTGGAGTAGGGCCGATAAAATAATTTTGGACAAGCTAGGTCTCTTGGTAAAAGAAAAGAGTGGTCCCAAGTAGTAGAAGCAAAAAGTACAAAGAAAAAGTATTTGGTAGAGCCTACAATGGTGACAAATGTCAAGTTTTCAAATGACATCAAAGTCAGGGAGAAAAAATAAGTCGAAAAACTTTCAACTACAGGTATTGGAGATCAAGGGAACATGAAAATTGAAATTCAAGAATTTTCTTTGCAAGTTGAAGATACAAACTTTGCTTAAGGGGGAGTATTAAATAAAATAATTTTCTAAAATATATAAAGTAAGTCTCATGGAAGAGGAAGTCTCACAAGAGGAGCAAGAACAAAGAAAAAATTAGAAAAAGATGATGTTTTCTATCAAATGTTTTTTGGACATGGTTAGTTTTACTTTAGGTAGAATTCTAAGTGTAAGAGGATATATAAAGACATTGAGTAAGAGACTCAATAACTCTTTCTTTCTTTCAACAATAGACATTTTCTCTCCCCTCTTCTCTCTCTCTTCAACATTCTCTCTTCTCTTTCTTTTCTCTTGCATTCTCATCCTATGAAATTTAACATGTCAAAACCCTAATATTAGTTGTTTGTGATGCCCGCTACTCTTTTCCATTCACTCTTCTTGCATTTGTTGTTTGCTCTCCTCCTCCAATGTGTGGAACTACAAAAAATATTTCTTCAAACATTTTGGATAAGTTGTCCTTCTCCTTTCATCCTCTCTTATTTGTGTTTTAAATGCGTTAATTTTCTTCCCCATTGCAAGCCCATTGTAAGTTAGTTTCCCTCTTGTTGTCTTCTTTTGTTTATGAAATTTTGTGGTTTCCTTTTTTTCCTTTTTTTTTTAAATTTCTCTTCCCCTTAGCTTGTGCCATCTTTGTAGTTTCTATTAGTTTTTTTTTCTTCCTTTGTTGGTGACTTTTCTTCTATATCTATTTTTTTCTTATTTTATGTAATATAATGGTTTTAATATCTTGTTTGTTTTTTAAAGGAACTTCATCTCAAGCAGATCGAAATGACCTATTTTTGAATGCCGAAGTTAGAAAGAGGAACTTATCACTTTTTCTTCAATATCCCACATTTTGGTGTATGTTTTAGTATCTTGCTTTTGTTCATAAATTTTTATATGAGGAACTTCGATAAAGATAAATGACAACTTCTTTAAGAACTACATTGTTGCTCTCAAAACTAGGAATATTCAAAGATAAAATACAACTACGATTGTTCAATTATTTTATGTTTCATATTTTTTTTTAAAATTTTTAGTCAATATCATTCTTGGATTCCATTTTAGTTTTATTATTAGTCGGTTCATGATTCCCACATCTTAAAATTTGACAATGTTAAAATATATTTTTTTTGTACCCTTTTCACAATGTTTGGCCCTTCTAGAAAACCCTTTTGCCAGCATTTATTTATCTCTTTTTTTTACTATTTTTCCAAAAACATAGAGTTTGGTTTTAATGCTAATCACACAAACAAATAGAAAATTTCAACTTTTTCTATATATTCAATTCTAATTTAATTTAGCTTACGTTCTTTTGATATCTTTTTCAAGTTTTTTCTCTTTGTTTATGGCAAACTACAAAGTCAATCTTGCTTCTTTTTGTCTTAGAGGAAGTTGAGTTGCAGTGGTTCTATATAACTGTTGAACTATAGGCAACCTAGTTGGACAAAAAAAATTGGATGCTTTTTGTACCAGATTCAGCCATAGAGCAAACAAGAATTTTGATGGAACACTCATTAAATTGAGGCAATTTGGGATAGTCTAGGAATATCAAGAAGAGTTTGAGAAATTATCTAATTGGGTGTGTGGATGGCCTCACCGCACTAGTGTGGGTTGTTTTATTAGTGGTATGAGAAAGGACATAACTTATTTCGGCCCAAGACCTTGATCAAAGCAATGCAACTAGTAGGAATTCAAGAGGAAAACTAACCATACATAATGCACAACATCAATTTGTCACAAATGCATATTATTCCTGTCGTTTCTGGTGCATGCAATGACACAGTATCCACTCCAGTTATGCGGCCGTTTGGGGCATCTAGGCCTCGTACCCTTAGGGTCTATTTGGAACCCCATGGAAAAGAAAATGAGAATTTGACCATAATTCTTATTAAAAAACAGTTAGTGAAAAAGAGAATTTGATCATTATCTCATTGTCACTAATTAATTTTTAGAATAATAATGGTCAAATTCTTATTTTCTTTTCTTTTATTTTATTTTCTAGGGGTTACAAACAAACCCTTAGAAAGTTAACACAAGAGGAAATGGCAAGCACAAAGCACAAGGACTAAAAGAGATTTTGGTGTTGATGAAAAATTCAGAAAGAGTGACTAAACTAGTGCTTATACATTGAGTATCTTAATCCACCATCTCAGTGGCATTGATGAAATCTCTCTTCCATCCCCATATACTTCTTGTAAAGTTGAATACTTTGGATGGTTGATCAATTGACATTGGTGTCACTTCTTTTAGGCCACCACAAGTCAATTCTATGAAGCAACAACATCTATAACATATCTAGTGCTTCTTGGCCATCACAAGTCAATTAGAGGTGCACTCACTCCTTAAGAATGGATCTACACACCCAGAGGTCTAATCAACCAACCAAACTCACTCTTGGGGTGTTCTACGTGGAAAAGGTAAAAATAGGAAGTATGTGTTCATTTCCAACAGCTCATGACACTTACTACGATACTCGGTTATTGCAAACCAAAAGATCTACGAAAGTTTAGTCATTTCAACACCACAAAACCAAAAAAAATAACCAACAAAGGCTGCTTGTCACATGCAAGACTAAAATTCATACAACCTGCAAATCCAAATTAACTCCGACATTCCAACTTGCTCCACTTTTACAAAATTGAAATCTTCCCACCAAAGATTCAAGATGAAGCTTCTCAAAATAGGAACACACAAAAACATCCAATAATGACTGATTGACCCAAGGAATTAAGGGGTAGTCACAAGAACGAATTCCACAATGTCTTTGATTTAAAACCAACAGTCGCATATTCTTTTATTTGTCTCTAAAATGAAGAGGGAAGATGCCATGCAAGAGTAGCGTTTTAATTTAGCCATCTCACCCATCTCATGCGGCATCAACTCATCTTTTTACCTCCAGAGCGTCCTCGTTCCCAGGTGGAGGTGAAATCCCCTCTGGTTCTAGAGGACACAGGACCAAATTAGTACCAGTACGGTTGTTCAGCAACCTCTCTCTTTCACTTTCTGTTGTATCACCATGAAGCTGCATATTTCTCAGTTGCATTGCCCTCGAGTTGTTGCCAAGGTCGACCCTTTGTAGTGGTGTATTTGCACCATTGCTTTTAGAATAGGTTCTGAAAGCTGATGGGCGAAACTTGTTAGTCTGCAATGACAACGGGTTTCTCTCGTCTCCAAACCTTCTCGTCTGCAATGAAAACGGGTTTCTGACATCTCCGACTCTGTTAGTCTGCAACGACAACGGGTTTCTCTCATCTCCGAACCTGTTAGTCTGCAATGAAAACGGGTTTCTTTCATCTCCAAACGTGTTAGTCTGCAATGAAAACAGGTTTCTCTCATCTCCGAACCTTCGAGTCTGCAATGAAAACGGGTTTCTCTCATCTCCAAACCTGTTAGTCTGCAATGAAAACGGGTTTCCCTCATCTCTGAACCTGTTAGTCTGCAATGAAACCGGGTTTCTCTCATCTCTGAACCTGTTAGTCTGCAATGAAAACTGGTTTCTCTCATCTCCGAATCTGTTAGTCTGAAATGAAACCGGATTTCTCTCATCTCCGAATCTGTTAGTCAGCAATGAATAACGGTTTCTCTCATCTCCGAACCTGTTAGTCTGCAATGAAAACGGCTTTCTCTCATCTCCGATTCTCAGATTACCTGCTGGCCGAATAGGTTGTGAGGATCCATTTTGCTCGTAAATGATTGAGAAATTAGAAGGACGGCTGCTTTCGTTCAGCCACTTATCTCTTCTCCGCTCTAACTCTTCTTCATCACTGCTTAAGTTTACGATCAGAAGGGGCTTGGAGATTGGTTTCTTTCTTTCCCTGAACAACCCCCACAAATAGCACTTGCCCAAGATCCCTGAATGTCGATTAGCATAGAAACGATTAGAACTGAGAACTGGTAGTGTTAGGGCGCCTATCAAGGTAGAAAGAGTACTTACTCCAGTTGTTCTGGGGCAGTTCCATGGAAGAGAAGAGGAGAAGCTCAGCCTGACCAACAGATGCTATCAACACGAATTCTCTGGAGATAATTTCATCGATCAGGTCATTGTAACGAAGCTCATCCCTGGTAGATTAAACAAAAGGGAATCCCATATTCAAAGAAAGAGCTAGCAAAGAAATAGAGTGCCCTCCAGTGAACAAAAAAAAAAAGAAAAGAAAAGAAGCAATTGTTACAATTACCTCTGAGTTTCAGGAAAGAAATACAGTGCAATGTTGCGATCAGTGGGGGGTGAGTCTGTAAATTTTTTTGGCCATGCTACAGCTTTTGGTAGCTTTTCAAAGTGAAGAATTGGAAGGAGATTAGAGGCCTCTTGAAACACTCTTAGGCATGCTCGATCTGATAGATGTGCTGCTATGCTGCCATACTTAAAGCTACTTATTTCGAAACATCCTCTGCAGTCAAGACCAAATTACAACAACATCATAGTTTATGAATAGAGAGATTAAAAGTTAGTAGTCCTAATAATAAAAAAGAAAAGTGTTCTTTAACATCATTCTTTATGAATAGAGAGATTAAAAATTAGTGAACACTTAGGACACTCATTTAAGATAGAAACTTGCTGTTTAAGACTTACTTCCAAATGGATTTCCGAACTGGGTGAGTATAGACACCAGTCATGTCATCTTCAACTGTCTTATCCTTGGGAGGTTCAGTCCTTTGACGTTTGTTTTCCTCTGATTCACCAGGAGCTGAGCTTGTTTCTCCATCAAAACGTTTATTTGGGCTGCCACTCCCTCGCTTCATTTGGGAAGGAGCCAAATTGAGATTAAAATTATCAATTCTTGAGGTCATTCTGATTCACTTCTTCGCCCTACCAAGTTATTTCTGCAAGACTGAACGATTGCAGAGCTTAAACAAAATAGCTGCAGTAAACTATAAAGAATTGGCAAGCATGGAACTAGTTTTTTCTTTTGTTAGCACTTTGGATCTAAGTGAAAGAGTGTTTCCAACTCTGAAAAAAAATGCCACAAAGTAATTTACTTCAGACTCTATGAAAGCAGCAGTAGATATATAAACAAAAATTGAATTAGATAATTATAAGTTGATAGAACATTTTGCTGAGTAACAGATCTTGTTTTCTCTATGCAAATGGATTACAATTTACAACTTGACAATTTTGAGGTCCTTTCTTGAGTTTCATCTAATGGAGTGAACTACTAATGATTTTTAAGGACACAAAATTAGTGACTATTAGCCTAATATTTTCCTTTTTAGGAGTTACTTTTTTATCCTAATCTTTACTGAAGAATGAAAAGTTTATGTTTTCTCTCTCTATGAATGAAATTGGAGACTATTAGCCTAATATTTTCCTAATTCTTTCAGGTTTTATATTCTTTATAAGACATAAATGCACAAAGATACAAAGAAAAGAAGAGGAAAAAACACAGACATATGATAACATATTCAACCCAAGTCTACTTAAGTCATGCACACTCTACTGTATTTCCTTTGATTATTGTTTCAACAATAAAAACAAATAAAGGTATTGAAAAAATCATGGAGAAGATCATACTATAATATACAAATCTCAATTAAGTAATTGATCTTATCAAATAATTCATCGAAGAAGTTTTTGGATCTTGCATCTAATTTATACAATTAGAATCATCCATCGAGTGTTAGTGATAAATGATCAGTTGCACTTAAACTTGAGTCCTGATCATTGACCAGACCAACAAATATACAAAGAATTATAATTATCAATGAATAAATGAGTGAAAGTAAAGTCAATCGAGTTATGACTATTGCTTGTCAATGAATAGTCCAAAGTAATGTCAAATTGATACAAGTCATTTCCTTCCAAGTTTAGATTTGTTTTGAGTGGTTTACAACACAAATTGTATTGGTATATGTGTGCATGTGTGCCTTGATCCTCCTTTGATGATGATTTTGTCAACTATCTACATAAGATAATAAAAACAAATCTAAAGCCAGAGATTGTTTCCATCTTATTGTAACTTTTATAAAAAAACATAGTAGCACACAGAAACAATTTCGGATTCATGCATGCACCAGATTAAAATTATTGACATTATCACTATACATTTAAAAAGATTTTTCTTTTCAAAACCCTATTAAGGCGGATTTAGTAGTTTATTATAGAGGTAGAATAAGAAACATACCCTCCAATTTTGTTCCTCAATATGTTATCTCTTAAAAGATTCCCCCAAATTAGTCAGCAAAGAAATCTAAAAATCAAAAGAGCAAAAGCCATGGAAGAAAGATTTTCAGGAGAGCAGATTATGTAGCCACATTATTGGAACTTCAGTGGTCTCTTTGTAACAAACAATGTTGTCAACTTACCTTTATTACATAAAAATCACAAACTAAAAAGACAAAATCAAATGGGTCGATATTCACTTATTCATTTACTTAAATTTTATAACTCTCTTTTAAAATGATAATTTAGGCTTCTACAACTTATTTATGTTTCATTTTTTTGGAACAAATAATATTATATCCATAGAGAACAAATTTGAATTCTATCTCTAGAAGAAACAAAGGGCAATGAAAAATTATGAAACTCATGTTATAAGTTGTTACCAAGTTTGGAAGCGTTACAAATAAGCTTTAAACAATATTTAAACATGACTAAATTGTTTGTGTCTGGCATAGTAGTAAAACAAAAATTTCAAAAAACTTCTAATTGTAAACTACACGATATTATTCTTATCATATTCAAACGACAAGGAGGATGGACTTGTCTTCTACCAAGGTTAGTTGTATGCGGCATTTTCTCCATGCTTATAAACTCATAATATCTATAAGCTTGCTATACTCATGATGTGCAAGGGAGACAAAGTAAAGTTCTTTATATCTATAATTTGCTATACAAATTTAAATTATTGAAATTTTAGAAAATATTTAATTAGTTAATCCAAATAAAATTATTTCATCTAATTTTTTGGTTTATGATATAGTTTTTAAAACAATGTCTATTTCATTGGATTACTTTGGTAATTCTTTAAAAAAGCCCAAACTTATGTTCTGCTTTTTGGTCTTTTTTGAATTACAGTCTCATTTGAGGGAAACACAAAATAAAAGCCGCATATAAACCATTGCACTAACAAATCACAATCTATTAATCTGTTCATCATATGGAGCAAGATGACTTCATGTCATATGAAAAAAACAAAAAAATCTTAACTCAATATGTAGTTAAAATAGAGCTCAATTTCGACCAAATAAAACCCTACAAAGAATTAACAAAGGTGAAGAATTTCGGGATGGAAACTAAAGAGTAATCATTCTTAACATAAAAAAACACACGCATAAATTCAAGGATCTGAAATAGAACAATCTTACTTGAAAGATTGGAAAGTGTGAAATTTCAAATCTTGCTCACGGAAGCAATATATTTGTGCTTTCGTAGCAATGCGCCGCCTAATACATCTTTGTGAAAGGAATGAAAAAGATGAAAAAAAAGGCCTAGGGCTTTGGTTTATATACTTTAAATTACTCAACCTTAGTTAATGCCCCTAAATATAGTAAGAAATCAAAAATGCATAAAAAACAAAGACATTTAATTTTGAGGGTAACATGCATGGGAAGCTATTAATTATAGGGTACATCCACCGAAAATCCATTAGGAACTGAACTGGCTGAGAATCTCAGACCCAATCTCAAGCCAAAGTTAAAATCCTAAACTAACCAAGAGAAGTTCTTGATATGCTTTTTTCGACTACTACCCTTATGACAAATTAGGTGCTCTGGAAAATGTCCAAATAAACGATGATATGCTTGAGGGAGGCAACAAGGTGGGTTAATGCTATACAATGTCATATAACAAAGGCCACTTATCCACACGACGCCCAAATGTGACCAAGTGTTTTAGTTTGGGGTCAGAATGTGTTCCCCCACCCTTTCCCTATGGGGTTTACAATTTCTCTTTCTTTAGTTGTTGGAAGACAGGGCCCAAACCCACATGACCAATTAATGTTCAAATATCAAAGTGTATAAGAAGATGGGCCCAAACCCATCAGACCAAGGAAGATCCATGGAACCAAGAGATATAGGAGATGGGCTCAAGGCCCACAGTTCAAGGAGAAGGCCCATAGGCCCACATACATTGATGGCAAAATGGTAAATAAATGGTCATCTCATAGAGATGACATTGATGTAATTATGTTAAAGTTCCAAGGTTAAAACCTTAAACCCTAAACCCTAAGTTTAGGGGTATTATTGTAATATTATAATTTCATAAATCTATAAATAGAGCTTCAGGGGAAGGGTAAGGAATAATCAATTCCATAACCCTTCTTGCTCTAGTTTTCTCCCAATGGGTTTCTTTCCCTTTTTCTCCATGAGCTAAATTCATGGAGTTCTGAAAATCATCATTAGAATTATATTACCCGCCCTATGGGGTGTATATACCCAGTTATCTTTTAGAATTTAAAATAAATATAGAGGATAAGTTGAATAATAAATAAATAACCTAATTTTTTAAATGACAAGAAAATTAAGATGCAAAACGCATTTGATTGACAAGCAACAAACCCTTGATGACTTGACTTTTGGTTGATCTCCTTAAAAAATAAAAATTGTGTTTTGATTGTATTCTTTCTGGCAATCAAACACTGAGTATCCATTTGAGGTTTCTTTGGCTTCTCTATTTAAAACATTTTTTTTGAAATTTATTATTTTCTTCGTGGGTCAAAGTTAGACTTGATTACTTCTTTGTTTGCTTCAAATCATTCAATTTCCATTTTTGCCTAATTGGAATTTTTTTTTTTGTGTTTCCCACATGACTCAAGTCTACATTGATTTCACCCTTGATTGTTACTTGTTTTCTTCAAGTTTCACATTTTCACCAATTGAGAAGACTTTCATTTCTCTTAGATCGAGCCTTGATTGATTGTCCACCTTTTTTTGAAAATGTTTTGAGGTAGGTAGGACAATGCAAGACAATTAGGTTTGGAGGGAGGGCTCAAAAAAGGTGGGGATTGTTAGATGCTACAGGGACAAGGTTGAGAATTCAGCCCCAATAAGACAAGTTAGGATAACACACTTTTGTATAGTTGGTTTGGGTTTCCTAGCCATGCACAAATAAGCTAAATACTATTAGCAAATCTTGTCTTCCAAGAAACCACCATATTCTACGTAACTAACTTTTGGATGTCAAATTCATTTGCTTATACTTGTTTGTGGTTGTTATGACAAAATCAAAATAGAATAAATTGATGTTAAGGGAGTAAAGATGCTAGCTAAAACCCCACCTTGTCGAGGTTCAAGAGCTCTACATTGTCCTAACAAATATAGGCCCATATAATAGGTTTAATAGGTTGGATTTTCTAACATAGGGGACTCAAAAAAATTGAGATTTAAATATGTGGTAATAAATGGGGAAAAAAGGGCATGAACTTAAGTCCATATAAGTTGAGATGCACCTAGTTTTCAATTTAATCATAAAATTTAAATTGAATAAATTAAAAAAAATAATTTCTTTTTATTCTAAATTTACTTATTATCTCATGCATTCATGTTCATGTCCATTTATTTTTTTCTTATTTTTATTATTTTAATGATAAAATAAAGGTAATGTCATTACTATATATAACAAAATAAATGTCATTCTTGTAGTTCAAGGAGATTCTCTAAGGAAGCAAAAGTTGGGTGCAATAAAGATTGGCATGACTTGAGTCCAACCTCCTTTCCTTCTAATAAATATCTCATACATTTGTTGGAGAGTAGTCTCAAGATCCCTTGAAGTGCCATAACTTTTATGATAATAAACTCAAAATTTTAATTATGGCATATAAGAATATTTTTTGCTGAAAAGAAGGGTCGATAACATCAATAGGAGAAATGAAGAATCAAGGCAAAATGGAGTTGACAACATCAATAGGAGTCGGCCACGTCAGTAGGAGAAATAAAGAGTCAAAGCAAAAAGGAGTCGACTTGTCAAAATAGTGGTTTTTGAACTCAACAAGGAGTCTACCCCTTTAGCAAAGAAGAAAAAATCTTTAGATTGTAGAAGGCTAAAGGAGTGGGCCCTAGAGGAGAAGTTAAACCCATTGAATGAGAAAAGTAAAGGGAGTTGAATCCAAAGAAACAAAGGGTTTTGAATAGAAAGGACTTGACCCGTTTGTGCTAGAAAATCAGTTTTTGCAGACGAAAGGAGTTAACAACCCCCTAAAACCTAGAGTTTTGAATTGAGAAGGAGTTTAACTTATTGTATAGTATGTTGGTTTTCAGGACTCCGTAGATTTAGTTCAAGGAGAAAAGGAGAGATGACATGTTGAGAGAAAAATAGGAGGAAGAAAGAGGTTATAGACTTGTGTCCTAATCCTCACCATGAGGCTCAATTTATAGATGAATAAACTACAAGATTATAATTATGATCTTTGAACTTAACCTAATTATATCAATGTCATCTTTATGAGATGACTTTTTATTTACCATCATGCCACCAAGTGTGGGTTTGTGGGCCTTCTCCTTGTTATGTGGGCTTGAGCCTATCTTCTACGCACTTGAACGTGCAGGCCTTCCTTGGTCGTATGGACTTGGGCCCAACTTTCAACACTCTCCCTCAAGCTAGGAGTGAGAGAACATCATAAACGCCAACTAGATACAAATGGTGTATAAGATCTTCCCATATAAAATGGCATCATATCTTCCAAGACTCCCCCTCAAGTTGGTGGTCTCTTTGTTTTTTACCAAGAGACCCAAATGGCATAATATAAGAGAGAGTAAAATCACTCCTAACCGTAAGACAAAACTTCATACTCCAGTCAAATGGTCATAGTCAAAAAATATTTTCTGCTTATTTTCACAGGCGGAAAAGTAGCCCTATTGTGGGGCACAGAGTCTACCCACTGTCTTAGGGTAGCTAAAAAACAACACCTCTCGGGTGAATAATAGTCTTGACTCACATTGGATGTTTGACATTATCCTATCCTTTGTAGGTAGTAGGTCTATAGGCATTGCTCAGAAATGTAGTAATATGGTGTCCCAACAAAAGGTATCGACTCTCAAATGGTAGGAGTAAAACTACCCAATAAGGGAGTAAAAGGTTATCACCAAAAGATAATATTTTGGGGCCACCATGTGATTTATTCTTCATCAAAATAACCAATGCTGACAACTGAGAAGTCCTTCTTCAATAATAATGTCTCAGACAGAGAGACACAATAGCATCATCGAAAAAGGGCCTGGGCCCAAATAACATGTACCAAATAATAAAAATCCTTGAAAATGACCCATAAAATAAACCGATATGAGTCCATCAGAAGGTTGTGCACCAAATAATATGATGATCAATGAATAAGCTGTCAATACTTCAAAATAATAATCCACCTGGAGACAAGGACTGAGTCGAGCCGAGTAAAGTATAAGACCAATATAGTCGAGTTGCTGAAGAAATAGGTACAAAACTCAACACCCAGACCCGTATAACAAAGGCAATAAGCAAGTGAGCTGAATCAAGTTGACTCGGTCTGAGTTGGGTTGGACCGACTCGGCTCATTGAGTTAACCTGAGCAGAACAGAGGCAGTAAGCAACGTTCGGGTTGCTGGTTCGCTAGGTTGACCCGACAAGGTTTGGTCCGAGTTGGGTTGAATCGCGGTCGATTAAAAAATGTTTCCTAACATGGAAAATTTTAATTCGGCAACATGTCGTTGTCTTCCCCACTACCGAATAGAGCAAGACAGTAGAGAGGGATCATCACGGTTGTCGGTGATGATCCAGCAAGAACTAGGAATAGTCGGGTCTTCCTCCTCTAGAAAATGCAATGAAGCTAGCGCAATGACTGGAAAATCAATCTGAGGAGCCATAGACACCCGAAAATAAGATTAGAAGAGGCAACGGAAGATTAGCTTCTAAAAAAACAATAGCAATGATGCAGCAGAGAAATTTTATGAAATAAGAAACAACACTAGGAATTAAGCATAAGACCAGAGAGAAAATTCTGGAGTTGATGGGCCAGAGAATTTTTCGGAAAAAGAAACAACAACAAGAGAAAAAATATTATCGGAGAGGCAAAAACTAGCGAAGGAAAGTTTTTGACCAAAGATAAAGTTTATGTTACCAACGATGCATGATATTTACTAGTGATGATACCATGTTGTCGACACCATGTTTCTTTTCTTGGAAATTTGATCTAGCTGGATAATGGAAAGGCTAGTGAAGAACAAAAATTCCAACCAGAGAAGAAAGATAGGATGCCAATAGAAATGCCAAAGCATCCGAAAATCAATCAACCAAATTTCTCTACCAAGTCTAGCAACTTCTGAATGCTTTGTTGCAATATGATATGATGGACGCCTCATTGGTGGGGCCACCCAAACAGGTATCACCGAACATATGTGACTATCGAAGTAATTCCGTGAGAGTAAAATCCACTGGTGAGGAGAATTCTAGGATAAGGAAACGAAGGTGCTGGTCTCGCCATTGGTGGAAGAGGAGATCGTCCAAAATGCCTAGCCCGATTAAAATTTGCAGGAGATGGTGAATTTTTAAAGCAGATTTAGACAATAAATTGACACCCTTTTGGTCATTGTCATCGACATTTTTTTTACATTTATTTTCAGACATTCTTCTTCATTCTTATGTTCTTCTAGCGAAGGTGGGACATCGTGCTTCTTTGCCTATGCTTAGCTCCTTACTTGGACTAGAGCAAGTTTACTTGATGCCACGAGAGAAGGATTGTTCAGAATCGATGAAGACTGGTCTTGAGAAGTAGAACCTGACTGATAGAATATGGGAATCTGTTGTGCGATCTTGGGAGTCGGAGGAGGCGTCAAGAAAGGGCTTGTCTGAGGTGATTAAACTGAAGAAACATCCAGCAACAGATCTGAAGTCCTCCATTATTTATAGTTTGAGGTGTTGTAAGGAGGTTTTGACATCCTTTTTCTGTAACACATCATCATGATTCTTGCAATAAATTGATGATTCCTCCTGCCTTGTTGGTGTTATTAGACGAAAATAAATAAGGGCACGAGGAATGAATGAGCAAAAAAATTCTTACTACAAGCAAAAACAAGGGCATGAGGCATAAAGATAAAGGAAAAAAAATAATTGGGATTCTAAAAAACCATAGATACGAATCATAAAAATCAATGCTCTACTACCATGTTGATTTTTCAAGATTCCATGGATTTAGCTCATGGAAAAAAGGAGAGACGAAATGTTGGGAGAAAAATAGGAGGAAGAAAAAGGTTATGGACCTGCGTCCTAACCCTCACCCTGAGGCTCAATTTATAGATGAATAAACTACAAGATTATAATTATGCCATTGGAACTTAACCTAATTGCATCAATACCATATTTATGAGATGACCCTTTATTTACCACCATGCCAGCACGTGTGGGCCTGTGGGCCTTATCCTTGGTCTATGGGCTTGAGCCCATCTCCTACAACTCTTGGATGTGTGGATCTTCCTTGGTCTTATGGGCTTTAGCCTATCTTCCACACACTTGGACGTGTGGGCTTTGGCCCATCTTCCAACATAGTAGAATACCACCTAGAGAAGAAAGGAATCGAGTGCATTATCTTATGGAAGCAAGAAATTTTTTTAATAAGGAGTCGAGCCTTAGCAAAGGAGTTGACCGCTTCTCACAAGCATTCAAATTTCCAAAATGTCAAGCCCAAATCTGAATGTTGTAGGTCTATGTGTAAATGATATAATAATATGTTCAACAACAAAAATGTGAACTAATCTATATTTTTCATAATTTTTTGGACTTAAAGTTCCCCTATTTTTGCTAAGTGATAAAAGTGTTATATCTAGCCATAAATTCTAGTTCTTTTGAATGTTGGGGAGCTGTCTATTTAACCTAAAATTGCCCTAGACAAAATTTTGTCCTTGGCAAAGAAGTCAAGTCCTATGTATGATTACGATACATGGTTATCATATCTTCTTCCATGGCATCTCTCCATCCTGGGTGATTCAAAGTCATAACATGATCCTTGGGAATAAACACGAAAGACTTGGCAATAATAAATGTGCAATAGTTTAATGAGAGTTGGGTGAGTAGAAATAAAATTAGACATTGGATGGGAGGTGGCGACCTTGAAAGGAACACATGACCAAGGCTCTTTCTGAATAGCTATGGGATGAGTATCAAAAGGAGGAACAAAAACAATAGGAGAATAGGGAGTATTAGAATCGCTAACCTTAGAATCAACTAATGGAACAGGTGAATAGCTGGCCAATGGTGAGAAGGGAAGATGTGATGGCTACTTTGGCAGCTGGAAAATAAGTTGGTCCAATGGCTCAATTTGTTGAGGCATCCCTATAGATTTCTCAATCTTTGGACGAGGAGGAGCCTTATAATATAATTGGTGTTCTTCAAATAAGGTCATATAAGTAGAAACAAAAGTCTTATGCAATGAAGGCCTATAGCACACATACCCTTTTTGAGTTTTTGAATGCCCCCAAAAAATACACTACAAGGATTTGGGTTAAGTTTATTTTGGCTGCAACAAGTTATGAACAAAACATACACACCTAAAAGCTCGAGTTGGAATGAGAAAGAGATGTTGTGTTGGTAAAATTAAAGAGAAAAAGGTTTTATGACAAAAAAAAATACTTGAGGGCATGTGGTTAATAAGATAGCAAGTAGTCAACACAACATACGGCTAGTAAGATTGAAGGACATTTATGGAAAATAAAACAAGCATGAGCAACCTATAATAAATTTCTTTTTTTTTTTGTAACAGAAGTGTTGAAATTAATTGGAACTATAAAAAAGAAAGACCTGAATTTTCTTTTAGAATTGAGTTTCAATCATATAATAAAAGGATTCGAAGAGAGTAAACACTTCATATCGATCTTTCATTAAAATAACCAAGTTACCTGAGTACAGTCATCCACAAAAATCATAAAGTACTTTGATTGAGTAATACTAAAAACTTGAATTAGTTCCCATACATTCGAATAAACTAAAGAAAAAATGATAAACCTAACTTTCTCATATCGAGAAGGAAAGGAACTCCGATGATGCTTGGTTAACTCACAAACTACACATGGTAATTTGAAATTGACTTCAATGAAAGAACTAATGATTGTAATGTACTCAAGGAAGGATATCCCAACCGACTATGCCATTGAAAAACATGATTTAATTAAGTATGCATTGTTGAAATAAGTGCTACATCAAAAAAATAAAGACCTCCTCTTTCATGGCTAACACCAATCACCCACTTGGTTTGGTTGTCCTGAAAAACACAATAAGAGAGGTGAAAAGTGACAAAGCCATTAATTTATTGGTAATTTGACTAATAAACATGAGACTCGATGGAAATTAAGGCAATAGTTTTTACTTTAGTTATGATTAGAGATTCTATTATGGGTGTAATTGGGACTTTAGTTTAAATGTAATTTGCTTTTACTTGTTTCATCTATTATCAGTAGAAGTTTATTGTACTTGGTTAACAATAAGCCAATGATCTATTTCTCTTATCTAGAAATTCAATATTATATCATATCAGGTTCTGTAAGTTGACTTAGTTAACCCACAGAGATAATGCAATATTTTTCTTATTTGTCATCTCTACTAGTTTAGGTTTGTGTATTTATTTTTCTTCCTCTTTGATATTTTTCAATCCAAGTATCCCTTTTCCTTACATCTTCACCTCCATAATACTATTTGCATAGTACAAATTTTATATTTATGAAAATTATTTTGAGTCTATTTTCCAAATCAAAAGGAATTTTATCAATTGGAGTTTTCTACAATGAAAAATCGACATCTAAAGGAACAAAGGTTTGAGTGATAGAAGAATGCTTCGTACTTCAAGACATTTTATGCCAACGAGAACGAAACTTTATATGAAAAATTATATGTCTAAAGAAAGATTTGTGTGTTTAGTTTCTAATCCAATAAATTGTTTCTCAATCTGATATTTTCATAAAGGGATATCAATGTTGAAAAACTCAAAAGCCATGTTGGAAGTATGTTCAAAATTCCTTCATGTTGCCCTTAACATGACAATAATATATCATCTGCAAGCTATAAAATTGGTAGATAGTAGTTTTTGGGTTCCAAAAGCTTGAATAGCTATTCATCCACCTATGATGGATATTTTTGCATTTAAGCAAACTCTTGCAATTCAGGTAAAATATGAGTATGCCAATGAAATATAAACCAATACCAGCAAACTATTTGTTGACTTGGTCATTTCCTTGACGTTGTTTTCTTGGTGCTAGGATGTCATGGATTGTATGAAAGATCTGATTGTGAATATGATTTACATGGATTGTTTTAATATGTGAGCTTATATCTTTTAGTTTTCTATTTATGGATATCAGCAAAACTGTTTGAATCTCTTTTTAGAAATATCCTCTCCTTTCTTCAATGTAGGACCTCCATATTGGGCGATAAAGGACTCTTGCTTTTGATGGATAGAAATAATTATATGTTTATATTGTGTGAGAAACAAGTCATCCTTAGACAAGAAGCAGAAAGCAAGCAAACTTATTTAGAGTGCAAATGTAAGCTCCTAACTGGCCACAACCTACTAATCTCTTAATCTCAACTTAGTTTGGAGTGGAAGTGTTGTCTCACCTCAGAAGATGAATTTCAAAGGTCAAGTAAGATCCTCTCCATGGAAATGCTCGCTTGACTTGGAACAATCTATTAATACCTAGGTCTTAGCTTATCTTGGTGTGGAAATTACATTGCCTCTCAAAAGAAGGATTGTAAGTAGTGAAAGAAATGCTCCCAAAGGAATTGCTAGAACTAGGCTGGAATTGCTGACACAAACTACTAATAAAAAATGTAGAGCCTCTAAATGGCTCACTTGAATCAATAGACCTGGCTATTGACAAGTTAGACAAACTTATTTTCTTGTTTCTTTAATATCCATTTCTTGAATGTTTCAAAAAGGATACATTTTAGTACACTTATTCATCTCAACAAGGTCCTTATTGTTGTTTCATGAGGCTATTTGTATAATTTTATTATATGTTTCTCTTTTATTTGGGTAGTACTTAATTAAAAAACACTAATTATACATCGCAACAAGGTCATGGAAGACTATGTGAGTGATATTACTACAAAGGTGGAGTCTATGGAACTTTGTTGAAGTGTTGAAGATAGGTTGGCTTTCATGTTTATTGTGTCTTAATATAGCTTATGTTTAGCTTTATGTAAGCCATATTCTTTACAATATGATAGTTGGATTGGACAAAGTATGACAAATAAGGCCGAAAAAAGTAGAGCAAGTATTCTTGGGAAGGCCATCCAATGAATAAACTATAAATTAACAAGATTCTCCTTAAAATTCTCATGCATCATATAAGAACACGAGTGAGAATTACTTTTGTTGACATTGATAAAAAGATACAACCTAATACCAATATATGTAAATGTAGAGAACCGAGTACTGGGAATAGAGGAGTGGAAATTATTCTGGTTGCCACTGCTAAAATATTCTAACTAATACCAAAATATATAAATGTGGAGAGACGGGTTCTTTTTCGTATATATGTTTAAACTTATTATTTCAAGTAAATTAAAATCACATCAAAGAGGAATTAATGTTATTTTTATTTTTCCGTTATATAAAATAATTTTAATTAGTGAGAATAATCACATGAGTAATTCCTTTATTTTTCTATTACACAAACTAATACCAACTTATATAAAATAATCGCACCAGTGAGAATTACTTTTGTTGACATTGATAAAAGATACAAGCTAATACCAATATATGTAGGGAATTTCCTTTAAATACCCATTTAAAATAAAATATTTTCAAAAATACCGACGTCATCAAAATATTTCTAAAACTACCCAACTTTGATTGCTTATGTGTCACCACATCATCAGCGCAGTAAATATAGATCGACACGTCATCTACCACATAAGCTGCCATGTCATTAAATGAAAAAAATTAAATAATCCTCACCATATTCCACCGCATTGTTTTTCAGAATAAGTTATTTTAAATGCCTTATGTGTCCCCTCTCATTTTTCTCCTCTCCTCTCCTCTCGCCGTCGGTCGGCCTCCTCTCCTCTCCTCTCCTCTCGCCACCACTCGGCCTCGGCCTCCTCTGGCCTTGCCCTCTCTCCTCTCGCTGTCGTCGCTTGGCCTCGACCTCCTCTCCTCTCCTCTTTCCCCCTCTCCTCTCGCCCTCTCACTGCCGCTTGGCCTCGCCCTCTCTCCTCTCGCTGCCGTCGCTCAACCTCGGTCTCTTCTCCTCTTCTCTCCCCTCTCGTAGTTCCTGCTGCCGCCGCTCCCCACCGCTCGGCCTCAAACCTTGCCCTCGACGCTCCCCTCTCAATTAAAAAATAAAAAATATTTAAATCGATAATAAAATACTTTAAATTAGTAAGAGTAAGATTTTTTAATTAATTATAGATTTATTTTTTTTTAATTATTTTAAATATAAGGTAATAATAAATTTGAAAAAAAATGTATTGATAAGTTTGATTTTTAAACTCAAAACTAAAATTTTCAAAAATTTTTATTAAAATATTTTTTAAATCGATAATAAAAAGGTGTTAAAATGGTAAGAGTAAGATTTTTTATAACTTATTATTTTAAATATAAAATAATAAAAAGTGTACCGGTACATTTATTTTTAAATTCAAGTAAAATTTTCATATTTTTTAGTTAATAAATATTTTTAATTGATAATAAAAGGTGTTTTAAGATTTTTAATTAACTAATATATATTTTTAATAATTTATTCTTTTTTAAATGATGTGATAAAAATTATACAAATAAATTGTATTTTTAAACTCTAAAATAATTTTTAGGCTTTGAGACATAAAATTTATTACTTTTCCCAGAGATAAATGTCCAATAATGATGTGGCAGCTTATGTGGTCAAATAATGACGTGGCAGACGACGTGTCGATTTGTATTTACTGAATTGATGACGTGGTGACACATAAGCAGTCAAAGCTTACGTGTCACTTTTGACTGCACACATAGGCATTTGACTGGTCAAAGTTAGGTAGTTTTAGAAATATTTTGATGACGTCGGTATTTTTTAAAATATTTTATTTTAGATGGGTATGTAAGGGAATTACTTTTGTTGCCACTGCTAAAATATACAAACTAATACCAACATATATAAATATGGAGAGACTGGTTCTTCTTTGTATATAAGATTAAACTTATTATTTCAAGTAAATTAAAATCACATCAAAGTGGTATTAATATTTGTATTTTTCCTTTATATAAAATTTAAAATTTTAATTTAAAGATAATAGTAAGTGAACATTTTCATTTTTTTGGTTTTTATTCTTAAAATTGCATGATCCCAGGTTTTCCCTAGTGTCAATACATTAACTTCTCCTTTTTTTTGTTTTTTTGTTGGTATTAGGAGATATGTCATTCTTGATGATACAAAACGGAACGAAAAGAACCAGAGTAGATTGAGAGTAGTACTGTACACAACAACAAATCTAGCTCGCAAACTTAGTTACAAAAAAATCAGAGCTTCAGAGAAGCTTGAAGTTCATCAAACCCAGGAATCCCGCCCATGCAAGGCAGGGCTTGACGAGGTCCCCGGCAATGGGGTTCACTCGCTTGAAAGTTTTCGAGCAGCCGTACAGGGCCATGAAGAGCGAGAGGCAGACGGCGAGGCCGACGCCCTTCGCGCCGGAGCGGAACACGATGGGCGTCCACATCTGGCTGAGCAGGAACTGGGCGAGGAAGAGAGGCAAGGCGGCGGACTGCTGGTGGAAGCCGCCCTCTGCCCAGACGAGCCAGGCGGAGAGGCTCATGAGACAGGAAGTGGAGAGGGAAGAGAGGTGGAAAACCCAGAGGGGCGGAAACCAGAACGGCTTGGCGATGCCCTGATACTTGTGGCCGGAACCGAAGAGGTTGATGGTGACGACGGTGAGACCGAGTGGGACGGCAATGGCAATGCCTAAGGATCTGAGGCCGCGCCGCGCCATTGCGTACTTCTTCGTCCTCTTGCCCATGTTAATGCTGCTGTGGATGGTGTCGGCATTCTCGGTTCTGAGGGGCCTTTGCATTGTCTGGAAATTATCGTAATTACAACAAGCTGTACGTTCAGAAGATTAAATTCTGGAAAAAGAGAGACCCAGAAGTTTTAAGGAAGCTGCAGGAAGAGGAGAAGCGGAAGGGGAGAGAGATGGTGTCGACCATAAGAAATTATGGCTTGATTTAAGGAACGGTTCTTGTGATGGAGGAGGAAGAAGGCGGTTGGATTTGGTTTTCTGCGGAGAGCACACGTGGCGAGGAGTCTCCCATCAATGCTAATTGGATTTGGTCGACTCAATCTAAGATTAATGCATTTTCAGGAAAATAAATAAAAATTAATAATCAATTGCCATATTTAATAAAAAATAATAAAATAAAACGACAAATACAAATTTGTCTTAAAAAATACATAGTGTTGAAAAGTATTACAACATAAATTATCAAATACTTATTCAAAAACATTCTATATGGTTTTGTAGTCCATCTTGGTTGAAAAATCTTACCTGTAAAGTTTATATGATTTTCCTAGTAAGAATTTCCAACTATAAAAGTGTTTCTAGGAAATATGAGGCACTAATAGTTCCTGTAAATGTATTTATATTACAAATATCTTTTCATTATTTTTTTTGAAAAGTAACAAGACCTAAGATTATCTAAATTATTGAAAAAAAATAGTTTATAAGATTAGAGTAATAAACTCATTTTTAAGATTCATTTATGTTACAATGTGGGACCCACCATGATGTTTGAACTGGTGGGACCTACCTTGAGGACGTGGGACACCAATAAGAGTCCTCACCCAAGCTAGCACAAGCTAAAATGAGTTAAAAAACTTAAAGATCAAGTGGGACCCACAAATATCTCATGAGTTGACAACCTTATCAAGATAAGCTGGAAGATCATGAGGGACCCACAAGGATATGGCCACAAGTTGGCCTCCTCCCTTATATTCACGAGATTGAAGAAATAGTTTTAGTCTTCTAGTAGATTATTTTGAATAGACTTATCTTAGAGAGTTAGAGTTGGAATGTAATTAGGAGATGGAAAGACTAATTGTATAAGGACTCTATCTCTTCATCTACTATAAATAGAGGTATTGTAATTAAGAATTAATCAATTTACACATCTAATTATTGAGTTAATCTCTATCTCTCTCTTTGCTTGGCACATACCTGTTTTTCTCTTTATTTTTTTCTTCTCTCTACCCGAGAGCTCTTCTGCCATTTTCTTCTTTTTCTTTCTTATTTCTCTTGCTCGGAATATTGGAAAAAGGATCCTAAATTGAACAATTTCTATAAGTAATTAACCCTTCTACCAATCACATATACATTCTACTTAGGATGGCAATAAATAGATACCCATCAAACTATAAAATAGATACAAAAAAAAACCTCTACTTATATATCAATTCAGGTAATATTTCCTAATTACTCATACTTTTGTTTATTAAACGAAATGAAGGTAAATTACAAGTGTTCCATAATCATTTACCCGTTTTTACCCATATGACTTATAACGAAGAGTCGAGCGTAAAATGGGAAAAAAATTCACATAAAATCATAAAGGATTTTATAAGTGACTTTATTGATTGAGGTCGGCTCAGCCTGATTTTGATGACTTCAAAGAAATTACTGATTAGATAAAAAATAAATTATTTATATTTATAGAAATCACCGATTTAATTTGTAAATAAAAAATTAAATTAATTAAAATCATAATTTTATTTAAATTGTTAAAATTTTAATATTTATATAATGTGTGCATATTGATGGGCACGAAGTAGGAGACTATTAGTTTATTTACCCATTTACCCGATTACCCGTTTATTCACGGGTAAACGGGTGGCTAAATGGAAACGGAGTGCTCCTTGTATAGTTTATACCGATCGGGCGGCGACGGAACGGGGAGAAAACCCTTTACCACCCCTAATACTAACACTTAAATGCCGTTCCTGTTGCCTCACCGTGTTGCTATCCTCCCCATGGTCAAAACAATGGCGGCCGAAACACTGTTGCAACCCGCGCTCCGCTACAGAATATCTAAAAGGGTAGCCGTTGCTGGCGCCTTGCTTGTAGCAGATGCAATTCTCACCTTCCTTGTCATATCGTTTGTGCCATGTAAGAAGAATCCGAATGTGACCTCGTCGATTTACTTCAACATATATCCTTCTTGATAATTGAGTTTTTTTTTTCTTATTTATCAGACACCAAAATAGATTGGGATGCATATATGTCACAGGTGATGTGTTTTTACGTTGCTTTGGTTATTTATTTGTTGACAAAAGGTGTTTTTCCATGAGGTCTAAATGGGGTTCATGAAGGACAGGTCAGTGGATTTCTAGGAGGAGAAAGGGATTATGAGAACTTGGAAGGAGATACCGGTCCTCTGGTATATCCAGCTGGATTTCTGTATGTTTACTCAGCTATTCAGTTTATCACTGGAGGAGAAGTGTATCCTGCTCAGGTAATAGCACGAAATAACTGCGATTATGTTTTATTTTTTGAAAAAGGTTTGCCTGTTATGATACGGAAGTTGCCCCTTCTTGATTTAACTTATATATTACATATTACTTCATTTGTTTTCTCATTGTGTATCGGAATTATGAACTTGGTTACTGGTTAAAAGGGTTCACATTTGATTAATTACAAAAGTTGGTAACAAAGTCCAGACTGAATGGGCTGCCTGCGGTCCGCCTGCTATCTGATTCTGTCCATTGTGTCAGCAGGAACAGTGCAAAAAGAAATGAAAAATAAAGAAAATCTTTGTTCTTCCTTTAGACAAATTCTTTACTTCAAATAGTTTGATATAGAGTTTTAAAATACTATGAGTTCCATGTTGTCGATTCCCAGCTTGTGCTTTGCTTCCAATCATTTTAATTCTTAATTTTGTATGGGTATACTGCATAACTATGGTAGAGAAACCCATCAAATTGAACTTATACATGAATCATTCGTTTGGATTCTTAAGTTTGACCTCATTTTATAGATATATTTTTTCTCATAATGGGAGCATTTCATGACTTGTTTAAATGTGACTTTGCAGATTATTTTTGGCATTCTGTATGTTATAAATCTGGGGATCGTCTTCTTTGTCTATGTTAAGACAAATGTGGTATGAACCCCCCTATCACAAGTTTACTGATAGAAATTTCCTTTTATTTTGGTAGAAAACTGTGTATCCTGATGGATGTCTGGTTCTTAAGGATAGTTTGTCTTACTGTTTAAGCTTCAAACTTTACCCTTTCTTTCAGAACTGCTACATGATATCAAGTGGCATTTTGATTTCTAAGCCCTTCTACTGGGTGTTGTCATTTTCTAGACTGCTCGATTCTCTAGTCTTTAAAAATTTTCATATGTTATCAGATGACGTTTTGATTTCTATGCCGTTCTTCAGGCTGCTGTCAAGTTCAGACTTGTTGCTTTTCATCTTCCCTTTCAGATTTTCTTGTGTTAATCTGTCAGGTTTTTGCAGCTTCCATGGTGGGCCTTTTGCTTGCTGTGCTTGTCAAAAAGGGTTCATTCCATCTTTGTGCTTCGTCTCTTCAATGACTGTTTTGCGACAACTCTGCTCCATGCCTCATTAGCATTTCTTCTGAGTGAAAAATGGCATTTGGCCTTGATTATTTTCAGGTGTGACAAAATCTCTCACTCCGACTGGGATGTTTTTAAATGAAATTCATTTTTTTTTTCTTGATAATGTTTCTATTTATATTTCTTGCATATAGTGGAGCTGTGTCTATCAAGATGAATGTGCTGCTTTATGCGCCGTCACTGTTACTACTCATGTTGAAGGTACATTTGGTTCTTTTAAGGCCATGATGTGGAAGAGGAGACACTTCAACAATATATGCAATACATGTTGAAGCTGTTCAAATCCATGGTTTGCTGTATTGCCAAGATGAATCAGTGCATCCCATATTTGGTAGTATGTTTTTTACTTTGAAGAGATCAACATGGTCTGCATACTGACGAGAGCTTTGTACTGACCAATATTGGATTTTTGGATACTGAATATGGTACTAGACGGCAATACAGTAAACTATGCCTGGATATGGTCTTTAACAAACTGGATAATCCTGGTGAACCAAAGTTTGCAATCAAATCACCAGTTTTTGTACACATGGACTATCAGGTGTTGGACATTGGCACAGTATTGCTATGTGCATTTGCATTAGTAGAAATGCGCCCATGCTCTTCACCTAGACAAGATCCTTTAAATAGCATTTCTTCAATGGTATAAGATTGAATTCACTGACATTTAAATTTTCTTGTACATCACATTTACAGGGAATGCGTATTGGTGGGGTGATATCCGCTTTATTAGCTGCAGCTTCAGTTCAGGTTTGGAGTTTTTTTTCCTTGAACTTTTCAAGAGCCAGCTCCTTTGCTAATAAAAACTAGTTACTTACATGCTGCTCGAGTATAGCATAATTACCTCTATAACCAGAAATTTCAAACAGACCCAATTTACCAGTCTGATGTCTAAAAAACTACTTGTAGATAGTAAAATACACAAGAGTAAGGAATTAAAGGGAAAATGAAGAAAGTGAAGACAACTATTAAGGAATAGTCCCACATAGATTAGTGAGTACAAAGATCTTGAGTTTATTAGTTGGTAAAGAGGTTTCCTAAGTTGGCTAGTCATTTTGGGATAGGGCCTTGGACCCAATTTTAACATGGTATCAGAGCAGGTACTCATATGTGGGCCTACACCTAAACTATCTACTTGTAGAGCCACAAAAAAGGGCCTACACCTAAAACTATCCACTTGTTGAGCCACAAAAGAGGGCCTACACCTAAACTGCCTACTCCTAAATTATCCACTTGTAGAGCTACAAAAGAGGGTCTACACGTGAGGGGGAGTGTTAAGAAATAGTCCCACATAGATTAGTGAGTACAAAGATCTTGAGTTTATTAGTTGGTAAAGAGGTTTCCTAAGTTGGCTAGTCATTTTGGGATAGGGTCTTGGACCCAATTTTAACAACAACAATGGCTTATTTTTTAATCATTTAATAATTTATTTGCTTAACCACTTCCATTTATCTTAAATGCACTAAATTGAGGAAAAAATATAAGAGAGAAAACTTTGGGTGAGAGTTTTTGCGATGTTAGAGAGGTTAGGCTACGCAAATTCACACTCCCATGTCCATACCAATGGAAAGAATTTGTGAGTGAGAAAAACTCAATGTCTTCCTTAAGGTCCATTTTAGAGATTTTTCTAAATTGATTTCTCTTTTTTTTTTTTCTCTGAACTTTTAAAGTTAGACATTTTGGCTCCAGCGTTTCTTAATTGTATGGTCATTGTTACTTGTTTCTGAAATTTGCCTAGTGAACCTCAGACGCTCCTTTCAGCTTTTCAGCAAGATTTAACCAGAGAAATAGTGAATTTTTTTTGGGTAGAGTGGAGGAAAGACCTAGCTTGAATCAGTTCTTTTCATGTGACTACTGCAGTGAGCTGAGCAGCAGAAAGACCCTAGATGACAAACTTTTGTCAGTACATGCTATTCTTAGGAGTCAAGATAGAAGACATGACCTCATCTAACAAGCTTTTGCCAGAAAGAACTTTTTTAAATTGGTCTCATAAAACTATACTTCTGACTTTATGAGTATGAGATTTTTAAATCAGAAACTGACATGGGCTAGGAAACATAGTGATATTCTGACTTCTGCTTGTTAATAAGCTGAATCTAAACCTTTTCTATAAATACACTGAGACTTGTTGTTGAACTATAAGTCTTCGACACTGCAACTCTTTTATGTCTTTAACAGTTAGAAAATGATGAATCTAAGGCCCATTTTAGAAACTGTTATTTTTTTACATTAAGGGGTCAGAATCAGCACCCTGAAAAGCTGTTACACCTCCTAGAGGATGTGCATATTTTTCATCAGGGTGTGTGGGTATTTTTCAAAATGACTGGGGTACATTGGTACTTTAATATGATATTCCAGTAGATGGGTGATTAGATCTAGTATAAAATGAAGTGGTAAATCTCTAAGCTTTTTAGATACAAAACATTTCTTCAGTAAACAAAAAACGTAGAAAATATATGGATTTATTGCTGGGTGTCCTGACTTGATTATAGTTATACTGTTACGATTTCTAATTCCATTGACTTTTGCATTTGTGCAGATCTTTTTGGCACTGCCATTTTTGTTATCACATCCAATCAGCTATATATCAAGGGCCTTTAATCTTGGTCGTGTCTTCATCCATTTCTGGTGCTTCCTCAAATTCAGAGCTTCAGTAGGTTTTCTGCATAATTAGGTGATATTTTAGGACATCTAATGTGCAGTTTTTTTAAGGCAAAACTTGCTAATCATTGAACCTCACCATAGACAGAAAATCCTCCCTTATAGGCTGTCTGAGCCATGACCTGCCTTATTATGTGTGGTTTTTGAAGTTATCCTCCTCATTTGGTTTCTGTTTGATGTATGTTTTTCAGTAGTGAACAATAAAGTTGTATTTATCAACAAATGCTATGCACCATTCGGAAAAAAATGGTCAGATCTGCCTCTATTTTATCCAAATTTTAGGCATTAGATGTATTCCAGATTCCAAACAAAGTTCATGGTTGATGTTATATGATTTTTCAGCTTTTTGGATGATAGCTAACTCGGTTGCAGATGTGCTCGCCAAGTCAGGAGCAACCTTTCAATCTCTTGTTGTTAGGGATTTGCTCCCAGTTTCTTTGTAATTCTTTTTGTTAATATATACATACTTTTTCTTTTAAAAAATAGTTTTTTGGGTGATGGCATCCACGTTGGGACCTTTGCTACTGGTCTCACTAGTATGACCCTACAGATACTATTTGTATGGAACGTGCTTCTGATTGCTCAAATGTTGCTGCTTTGTGCAGACTAGAATAAAATCAATAGACTTTGTGATGTAAAAATCATCACCTCGAAGAATTGTGACACTGTGGACCCCAAGAACGTTCAGAATTTGGGCCCTAATACTTGATCGTTCTTGTAATGTGAAATAAAAATGCTGAAGTAGTTCTCTTAAGTTTTCCTTAGACATATTTTCTTGTTTATAACCTTCGTGATGAGTTATTTTAGTTGATTTTAAGTGTTCATATTTTTGGATCAGGTCAGTGAACTTCAAATTCGTCCGTGAAGAGATATTTGTATCTAAAGAATTTGCGATTATTTTACTCATTCTTCATCTTGTGATTCTCACAGCATTTTCTCATTACAAGTGGTGCAAGTAAGTCTTGTTTTATATATTTATAAGTCTTATTTTATAGATTTACTGCATCTTATTTGCTATTTTGTGGTCTAGACTTAAAATGGAACTTGCCTTTGCCTACATAACTGAGTTTCACTTAGTAGGAATGCTTCTTCTGTTTTATAATTCATTTTTACTTCAGTTATAAATGTATTTTTATGTGAGTAATCCAGCAATGCCGAGTGATTACTGTTGTGATTATAGTGGAAGGTTTTCTACCATTAACTTTTGGTTCATGTTGAAAGTATGTTCTCATAATGGTGGATCATTGCAGACATGAAGGGGGAATTTTCAGGTTCTTGAGTTCTCGTATTTTTTCTGGAAAACTGGCCTCTTCTTCTGCTCAATTTTTGGCTTATGAGGCCAAGGTTCTCAATGTCAACCGTAAGTGAGCTATCTGAGAGCTTTACCATCTACAAGTTGACAACTTCTTGCCTGTTTTCAATTCATTTGTTTAGTTTTCTTGCAACTGATGACTAAATTTGGTGTTGCAATTAATTCAGATATTGTAACTCTCATGTTTGTTGGGAACTTCATTGGAATCATCTTTGCCAGATCTCTTCATTATCAGTTCTATTCATGGTAACCTTTCTCAAAAGTACTGCTTTCCCTTTTTAAATTAGCAGTGTAGGTGGGGAAATGTCATAGATGATGTAAAGTTGAATGCTTCCATCCAAAATTTTGTGCAGTGAATGGAGCTAAATGCAGCATTCATCCAGCATAGAATGGTCACTATCATCATTTTCTTGCACAGTACTTGTTTTAACCAGCATACATTAGGAAAAAACCAATATGATCTTTTATTATCATTTTAAACAGTCAACTAGGAGTTGTCCTGTGAATACGTTGGAAGTTGTTCTGTAGCTGTTCTAATGAAATATTTTCAACCAAATTTCCATTGTCAGGTACTTTCACAGTCTGCCGTTTCTTTTGTGGAAAACACGTTTTCCAACTCCAATACGGTATGGTGCTTATTAGTATTAGCTAACTATTCTTAGATTTACCAAGATTGCTGCAAGTTCTATTCTGCCCAAAGCTTAAATAATACCTGCTGTTCGTTTTTCTCTACTGTGCAGACTAATTTTGTTTGCGGGGGTGGAACTTTGCTGGAACATCTATCCCTCAAACGTGTATTCATCCTTCTTGCTTTTCTGTATCCATCTTACTATATTATTGGGGCTCTGGTTTGCCCCTTCTGAGTGCCCATATGTAGATAGTGGAAAACCTCTCAAGAAAGATGAATGACCTACCCTTTGTCAGATCGTAGTACAACAAGGTGGCCAGAATCTTTTCTTCATCAACACAAGCAAGAGATTATAAACAGCTTTCACAGGTTCTTACCTCCACCCAGGGGTGGCCAAGACACTGTATCTGGATTTTATCTGATCATCCATCTCCCCACGTCGTGAGGTGTGTCTGAAGCCGGCTGAAGCCCATTTGGATTAATATATAAGAAAAAAGAGAAATAAGCCTCTGATTAGAAGTTGACAAATTGCCTAAAGTAATGAAGTTTACTAGTTAGTGTTAATGGAGCTTGTTATTTGATGAAATTGTTCATTATGAAATGAAAAGACTCGTTCAATTCATTACTCCATATTCTTGTCTTATATTTTGACTGAAGTTGGATATTTCGTATATTTTTTGGGTGTTGAGCCGTTTTCAGGTTTGATTTTGTGGATACTGCAGAGTCGGCAGCTGTGGCTGTCTTCTGCTTCCTCTGGACGTGATTTTCTTATTGTTTTCAGAGTTGTGTATGAGGTCCCTTCCCGAACCAAGAAATATAAAAGCTGATTGATGGGATCCCTTACCCATAAATTTTTTTTCGTAAGAACAAACAGAGTATCCTCTCGAGATCCTGGTCCTCTTCAAATTCAGGCCCGATATTCTGGTCTGCTATGGTGGAATATTTCTGCGATAATCGAATGCATGCATTAATAATTAGATCAGCTATTAACGTCAGTTCTGTCAGTCGCATCCGATCTGCTGCTCAGTTGAAAGTTATGAAACAGGTCCATGGCAATTCAAAACAGGAATTGGCACAATGTCGGAAAGAGAAATTTCGCTGTCCGAATCATCTGGGTAAGGGTGATATCTACATCTCTCTAAATTATGGGAAGAATTTGGGGTTTTTTTATTTGGACTTCGGAATATGATTCGGATATATGCTAATTCGGTGGCCAGATTTGAGGCGAGTAGAAGAGGACTAAGCATAAAATCTTTTAAAGATTCGATAATGGTGTCGAAAAACATCGATCAATGAATTAGTACGGGAATGATTGAAAAGAAGAAAGCTCGGTCTCAGAAGATGAGCAAAAGTTAAAAGAATCGACCCATTTAAACAAACAAAGTGGATGCTTTTTGGATTCTTACCATCTTCACCAAGGCAGCTGCCGACATTCTAAAAAGGAAAAAAGAACAGTAGGAGTTCAGGGCCTGTTGAAGCCGGAGCAGATGATGAGGCAAATGGAAAGATTTCTTAGAACAAGAGGTCCAGAAGATTCAATTCTAAGATGGCAAAACCTCTGTTGGACTTAGACTTCTCGTACTGGATCATTTGTAACTGACAACACGGAAGAAGATTGACACTTCGTTTTCATAATAGAGGGGTAGGGCCTCCCCATTCATGGTGGGTGGCCCTCGACTGGTTCCTTCCTATCCTCTTCCCTTCCACACCACTCTGCCTTTTCTCCCATTCTGTCTCTATCGACGAAAATTCCCCGTGATTCATCTTGCCTGTGAAAAATTTAAAAAGGAAAGGAAAATAGAAAACCATGGAAAAATAAGCCAAGAAGTTGTAAGATGCTTCTTAACCCTAATATACCTGAAGCGTCCAAGTTTTTATATTTTTTTTTTTAAAATGGAGATTTCGATATAGACAAAAAAGTTTTTTGAGACTTAGATTTCCATTTTTGGTGAAAAGGGTGAAGGATTTTGTCTGGTAGAGAGTCACTGTCGAGGATTGATTAGGTGAAAAGTGAAAGGAGCTGTTCTCCTGCGTTTCCTGCGTTGCTTCTTAAATTTCACGGCCACTGTTTAAAGATTTTCAGGACGAAAACGTTGTAGTTACGGATTCATAATTAAAACTCGTTCATGGACGACCTCCTTTCTCTTTCAATTTCTACTTCTTCTTTGTTTTCATTTTTCATTATTAGGATTTACGACGACATCAATTAAGGCATCTGTACTTTCTTTCTTGTAATTCACTCTCATCTCGGTGGTAAATGATGATGACGACGACGAAGCAGATTGTAAACAAAATAAACAAGAACAGGCCAGCTATGGTGCTGGTGAATGATGACGAAGAGATAAAGACTGCTGTATTTTCCAGCTCCATAGCGTATAAACTAATTCATTTCATAAAAGAGATGTCGTCGACGTTAGCTGTTTACAACTCGCCCATGGTTGGCCACATGCAGCTGGGTTTGGTTGAATCCACAGAAACCAGATCGAATGAGAGGTCTTCCAGCAGACACGGAGCGTTTTTTTTTTTTTTGGTTTCGTTTTCTTGTAAAGAAAAGAAGATGATTGAAGATACTTCAATTCGAATCTGGGAAACAAATTCGCTACTGATTTTTGCTTTTATATCAATTGCATCTTGATTCCTTTCCCTTTCTGCATAAGAAAAAACGGTGATGCTTTTCTGCTGTTGTTTCACCTTTCAAGCTGTCCACTCTTCTTTCTCCCTATTCTTTACTTCCCTTGCAGATTATTCGGTGGGTTGAGAGAAAGAACAGTGTTTCGTCTGAAAGGAGCATGATAACCTAACTCCTCGTTATCCTCATTCCGGTGAGGGAATTTAACAGGAAAATAGAATTAGAATTGAGGTAGAGCAGAACCATCATCTGTAACTCAAGTTTCAGAAGAATTTTCCATTTCCAGACTGATGGAATAAGGATTTTTCCCAAGGAATGTTCATTCTTCAGTCAACCAGAAATACGAATCTTTTCTAATTTATTCCCACGAAATTCTCCAAATTTCTACCATGGAAAAGAATCAAGGAGTAAAGGAACAAAAACGGGGCAAACTAAGAAGAAAAGAAAAAGAAAATAAACAGAAAATAAAGCAGATCATAGGAAAGAATGTTTTACACATACACATTTCGAATATAATTTCTACCATCAATCAGAACCTTCAATTTCTTCAAATCAACATAAACACCTCCAATCTCCCCAGGTAGTATAATCAGCAAACACATGTACCAAAAAAAAAAAAATACCCAAATGGAAGCATAACACAGAAGACTCAGAACTCAGCTCCGGCACCTAGTAATGGCGCTGCAGCCTCTCTTGTAAGGGTTAGCTTGCGCTCCGGACCTGCAATTGTAGTAAGAAGCCCCGCGCCGCGAGCACGGCACACTGTTCCTCTTCAACGCTTCGTAGCTAATGTACTGGCTGGTAGCGAGAATCCGGCGATTGATCTCGGAATCCATCTCAAATTCATCTTCCTCCAGGCACTCCCCCAGGTTCCCGTTGCAGGTCGATCGCGCCGGCATCCAGCCAAATTCATGCCCTCCCGCCTGGACGGTCGAAGCCGAGACGAATACGGCAACTATCAGGACGGAGACGACGAGTACAATGGTCGAGGAAGTCGCCATTCTGGTTCTCTCTCTTCTTCTCTTCTGCGTCTTCTTGCAGCAGCGGAGGAGCGCTGTATGTTATATGGAAGGTAGGCTACACAAATGCTCACCATTTTCACAAAAATTACAAAAACTGCCATTTTTTTTAACCACACCCTTGTCCCTTTTTTTTATGTAGTTATTATCAATTAAATGGCTATAAAAAAAAGTTAGCTTTAATGAGTCCTAATGGCAAATTTGACATTTTTTGAAAAAGTAGGGTCAATCTTTCAGTTGGTCCTATTAAGAATTTACTTGACTGGGACTCTGAACTTTAATTCCAAAGAATAAAAAAAGTGGAAATATTCCAATGGCTCAAGCCGACTCCGGCTTAACGCCGTCATTAAGGCGCAGCAGTCGTCGTACGTGAAGTCCACCAAGTCGTGAAGAAATTATCGTGTGGGCTGTTGGATGGGACCCACACGAGACCGGAATCGCCACGCCACTGGCGGTGTTCCCGCGTCCATCTTAAAAACCTTTCCGTCACCCCAGCTGTCACGTATCTTCCTTTTTTTTAATTAATTAAAATTCTTTTTTATATTTAATTAATTATTTCCGTCTTTTCCCTTCCTTTTTTGACCTCTTCGTTTATATTTTCTAACAACGGCAAAGGAATCAAGGGCCGAAGACATTCTCAAATCCTGATTCTTCCCATTTAATTACCGTATTGCCCTCAACGTGCTGTTGGCATCCATCCCTGTTCTTGACCTTCGAGCCACGTCTTCTGAGACAAATTTATCTTTCTGACCTGCAATTCTTTTTTTCCTGTATCAGAGAAAAATAATAAAAAGTTGATGGCTTGGAGCGCAGATTCCCAAATACAGTGTTGTTAAGGGATTTGTTTATTCGTTTTTCCGCTTCAAAACGGCCATGGTTTCTCTCTCAAGACAGCTTTAAAATAAAACAGGAGGGAAGACCCTTTCAATGCTTTGAAAGGCCTGTGGAGATTGCCAACATTTCCTCTTTTACCAGTTTATAACCAAAAAGAAAAGAAGCTGAATATAAAGCTTGCAGTTTAATAATTGAATTGATTGTAGGACCGGGTCACCCGTTGGTTTCTAACTGGCATTTTGGAGAATTGTGCCCATGATTCATGGTTGGTAGGAGTCGGTAGCCGATTCACCATTTTTGCCTATTTGTTTGTTTTCTCCAAGCTGAAAGAAAACTCAAGAAATACGTGGATTTCGTGTCAACAACTGTAATGGGTGATCTAGAAGACTGAATTGATTTCCCACACAAATGAATCAGTAGAGTGCATTTCAGTCCCTTTTCTGGGAATGCAATGGCTGCTGCTTCTTTTTTCTTTAGATTAGTCATCAGCTAAAAGAAGTCTGTGATGCCAACTTCGTTCAAAAGAATGGCAGTTCAAAGAAGGATACCGATTCTCCTGCGTGACAGGACAAACCAATCTGTAAAATATTGATCCAACTGTTCAAGTGGATGATATTCTAATAAGACATGACCGAAAGACAAAAAGGAAAGTGTAAGAGATAACCCCCAACTTATCAGGACAAACCCACCTGCAATGGACAAAACGAATCAACAAAGAAACAAAGGGCAGCAGTGTTGATGATAATGATTCCTTTGAAACATAATGTAAACGCCTAAGAAGATCAGGAGAACATTTTATTGAGACATGGCCTGCTTTGAGTGAGATAGGTTTAGCTCATTATCAAATCTTTCCAAGAATAAATGGAATTTCTGAAGATGGAGGAGAAAAATACTTCAGCTTTGCCACAAAAAAGCATACACAACAGTTTGATTGGTGAATCTTGAATGAGCACTTTCACATAAGAACAAATTATATGTAAATCAGAAAAACCTGTTCTTAAGAGAAAACAAACAGCACTATAATTGGAAAGGAAACAGAAAAGAAGCAACCTTAAGTTCCCCTCCAAATTCAATGGTCTCGACATAATCCTTCACAATGTTTGTTTTAAGGTATTGACTGAACATAAATCTCTCCATCATCTTCATCATCACCAGCACTAATCCAATTATTAGGATGATGCTGCGAATGTTGGTGACTATTCACACCTGTTCTGTCTGCAAAACACAAGAAGAAATAAACATGCTAGAAAAGATGAAAAGATTATATGAGAACAAAACATTTCAAATTTAACATTGTAAACATCTGAAACGATGTTGAATCCAACCTTGAGGATCATCTAACAGACCTGCTTCCGTTTGGCATTATTTTCTATGGATTGTAAAGGTCAAATGGTTCTCCGTGGGATCATTTTGATTTTCAATATCAGTTCCTTCAGGAATTACTAATCCTGTATTATAAACTTCACCACTTCGGACTCTACAGTTCTTTGTCCTCAATGGGATATTTATTTGTGAATCATTCTCGTCATTGTTTCAAAGAGGTCATATTAGGTATGCAGCTCGGTCCAAGCTAAACATTATGGGTACACATCTTGTTAGAACAGTGACACATGCCAAAGAAAGGAATAAGAAGAGCAACAACAGTCAGTACCAAATTTGCAGAACAGGAGTGATGCACCAAACCTGCCCCATTAAAGCTGATTCTTGTGTTATTTTTAATGTGGCTTGATCAATGTTACTCACACACTAAGTTGCAAAACAGACAGGATAACATGTTCAGAAAAAATAACAATTATAAATACCAGTCATAACACAAATACAATAAATACAGAAGAGAAGAAGAGCTTTCTGAAGAGCCTGAATGGTGTCCTTGGGTACTGAGCACGAATTTCCAGACTCCTTAAAATAAGAATGATGAGTTATAAATTACAAAAATGCCCCTATACACTTAATAAACCTTAATTTCCTTATATCTTCCTAACTACACACCCTATGTACATGAAAATTTAACCACTGATATAATTTAACATGCAGAACAAGATTACATAAAAAAAATTAACCACTGAAGTGAAAAAATGGCCAAAATAGCCCTGGATATATTTTCTAACGCTAAGAATAGGATATAAATGAGGTGCCCCATCTCCCTCTGGTGGATCTCTAGAAATATCCATCCTAGTAAGCCGTTGCAAGCTATCCTGTTCCCTAGGATTAAGACCAGGAACATGTCTCTCTTGAAGACCAGCAGAGCTTTTGGCAGTACTTCCTATTTGACAAAAATCATTCGGTTATGAATTATGAATACATAGTTCAAGATATCATCGTTCCATGTTGAAATTAGTCACCTAAAAGATCAGTCCAAATTTTTGAGTGGTCTGAATGATGCTCTGAAACTCATGATGGGTCACCAACTCTAGCTGTAGTCTGAGCTGAAGCATGAATAAGTTGGTTGCAAGCTCAGCTGGAAGAGGATGCAGTTGCTTGTGGAGGCTCAGAAGTACTTCCTAAATGATGTAGTGATGTCAGCATTGTAGCAGGAACCAGCATTGCATCAAAGTCCAAGTTGCACCCATCATCCAAACCAAACTTTGGTGCCATTAAAATAGGTCTGTCCAAATAATGTATGCTCAATATAAAATCTTTCTTAAGTGCTCCCTAACATTATTGAAGAGAGGCAAAGATTATAAAGTTCTTATTCCTCAGCTTTCTCAAAAAATAAGTGAATATCAAGTTCACACGAATCACACCCCTTGCAAAATGTGAGAAATGCCTGTTATGTGAAATAAAATCGTAGTATTACATGAAACACTGCACTCAAAGCAAATAAAATAAAAACATAATTATGACACTCTTAGTTGCAATTTATGCACAGAAAAAAAATGAACCAAAAGACTTTCAATTGAAATATGTGGCATTAATTCTGTAATGTGATTGCTCTTTCAGTAGATTGCCTGACATAACATAAGTTCAAGCCCAATGAATTATTGTTAAGAATAGTCCACATGGATCTAAGATTAAAAAGATCATGTGCTTAATACTTAGGAAAAGACATTCTAACTTCATCTAATCATTTTGGGATAAAATCAAACCAACTTCAGCATAGCATTAGAGCAGGTAACTATATGTGGGTCCCCGTCTAATATTGTTCATGCTTGAGAACCTTAAAGAGTTTGAGGGGGAATATTAAAAATAATCTCATAGAGACCTGATTAGAAAGATCTTATTATTTTTAGTTGGTTAGAGCTTCACAACCTTTGGCTGGTCACATTGGGACTTTTAATTCCATAAACCTCAACAAAATACAAATGTACCTTCAGCTCTTTCACACTGAATGGTACATCCATGGCATCGCTGTTTTCTGTTTTAAATATATATATGCTGAACTTCAGTGGGTTAAAACGGAAAAGAGATCAACAAGTTAAATTATATGACTCAATCTACCTTTTGCTGGATGTATGTAACTTCTGAGCCCCACTGCTTTTCCTCCTATTGCAATCTCAGAATCAGGAGTGAAGGTTCCTAGTAATAATTGTGATCTCTTCAAGTGATGATTGGAAGTTAGCCAACAACCTGTTCAAATCAGCAGGCTTTAGAATGAACTTACTTTGGAATTTCCTCCTATCAAAGAAAAGGTAATGTATATCTCACTCATCGTTGCAGCTAATCCAACACGATTTCTTCATTCCTGTTCAACATTGACATAGATTTCCTACCACCAAAAATTCAATTTTACCTCAAGCAGCAGGAAGGCAAATAAGTCTTGGAGAAGATATGATCATGTAGGGGCAATTATGATGTTTTGCATCTCCCCAGATTATAGTAGTGAGACTCATTCTTTGAAGTTCCACAAAAGCTGCATTGTTTCACATTTTGCGCCACAATTATGTCACTTTTTTAACGACAAAAGTAGGGGCAACTAAGATGTTTTGCATCTCCACTTTTTATAAAAATGAGACTCAGTACTTGAAATTCCAGATCTTGACAGGCAAAAGCTGCCTTTTTTCACATTTTGGACCAAAATTATGTCATTTTTTAAGACAAAACTATGTTATCTTGGTTCTTAATATACAAAAAGAGACTCTTGATTTTTTTTGAAGACGGAACTATGTCATCTTGGTTGGTTCTTATTAAAGAAAATGAGACTCTTTTTACTTTGAACATCTAACTGCAGTATTCACAAAAAAATATAATTGGATTAATAAAATCAACTACAAGATCATCATCAAAGTCTTGTCATGACTATGTTCTGGTCCCTACATCCATTCTTCAATTCCATACACCTGTTAGCCCAGTTACTAAGTTTTCCTTCATCAAGTCTTTCCTAGCTATTTCCATCGAGGTCATTCACCAGTTCTCCCTCTGTTTCTTGTTGGTTCCACCACTAACAAAGACAAAACCATTCTAAATAAGAAATTGCTAGGTCTCTGTCAAACAAGTCTAAAATGTCTCAGATGACTCTCTTAATAATGTTGAAATTAAAAAAGAAAAGCAAAGAAACTCCTTCATGAGATATTGAAGATCATACAACCATAATGGCAAAGTTTTAGGATGGGGCTTCCTCAGGACAGTTAAGTTTTTACTCCAGTCATATTCTATGTATAACCATAAGGATGTAACTATTTTCCAAATAATGTCATTTCCTGCAGACTTTTTTTTGTTTTTTTTGGAATGTTAAAAGCCCTTTATCTTGGGGAGATTTGAATCCAAGACCTCATACTAAAAATCTCCCATGTGATTATCAAGTCAAAGACCCAATCAACAGGTTGGTTGGATTTTTCAAGGCCAATTTGGTGTCTCCAAGTATTTTTAAAATCCACTGATTAATTACCACAGTCAATTAATGATCTAGCTGCAGATACCAATCTAAGGGAAAGGAAGGCTGCATCAGCCTGGCAATGCTTCCAAATATGAATCTGAACCCAATTTTGTGTCACGTGCTAAATGGTCATTGCTTTTTGTGCAAAGCACCCATTGCCTACTTTGACATGGCTCTGGCTACAACATGGCTTGGTTATAGTGACAAACAAATGAGGAAGAGTGATCAAACAATGGAGCCATGAATGATAGCGCATAAAGGATGATGACAGTTCGTATAGCTGATCCCAACATAATTTGGCGTTTTGTTTGTTTGAGATTGCAAGACTAAAGGAGGGGCGAGTTGATCCCAACATAATTGACATAATGCTATGAGACTTGTTAAGTTGGGTCCAAGGCCCTATCCCAAAATGACTAGCCAACTTAGAAAACCACTTTACCAACTAATAAACTCAAAATCTTTGTACTCACTAATCTATGTGGGACTATTCCTTAACACTCCCCCTCACGTGTAGACCCTCTTTGGTGGCTCTACAAGTGGATAATTTAGGAGTAGGCAATTTAGGTGTAGGCCATTTTTTGTGGCTCTACAAGTGGATAGTTTTAGGTGCAGGACCTTTATTGTGGCTCTACAAGTAGATAGTTTAGGTGTAGGCCCACATATGAGTACCTGCTCTGATACCATGTTAAGTTGGGTCCAAGGCCCTATCCCAAAATAACTAGCCAACTTAGGAAACCTCTTTACCAACTAATAAACTCAAGATCTTTGTACTCACTAATCTATGTGGGACTATTCCTTAATAATACTGATGGTGACAAGTTGTGACAGTAGATGTAGATTAATTTTCTCAGGAAAATCTATTCAGTGCAGTGAAGTCTCAAGTTTATTAATCAAACAAAAAATACTAGAGTCACGATGATGCTGGCTTTAAGTTCTCCAAAAGGTCCAAGGGCTATATTGTATGTATGACAAGTCTTCTTCCAGAAACATGTTGATTCAATCGATGTCTCCAATTGTTGAAACTTAAAATTTTGAAAAACTTCTAAAAGCTGGCACAATCTTGAATAGAATTTTGAATACCATGTCATTGCCACTATAGCAATCTAAAGTCCACTGAACTTTTATGGCTTCAGCATTAGGTAAGATCTTGGAGAGATGGTCTACAATTGGTGTCCCGAGAATAGAACAAATGGCCTAAGCAAAAGTCAGTAATGGGACATGTAACAGTAATGCTCCCAAAAATTGTTATGATATCTTTCTTCACCTTATCTTTTCACTGTTTTAAGATTCAGACCCAAGCAATTCGTGCATACCTTCAAAAGCATGCTACATTGCACTCCTGCCACTGAAAGTTAAACATTGAAAAAATCAGCTTTTAATGTTATATAGCTTGATTAGCAGATGGGGAAGAACTGAGAGTCTGAAAACCTAGGTAAAATGTACAGTTAGATAGTCTCTACAAAATTTATAATATCCATAACATAAAATATAGTTCATAGAAGGAATGGATCATGGGTTTTAGTCTCACACGACACTTTAGAGTTACCTTTCCTTAAGTGTTTCCTTCGAGTTCAAAGGTGGCATATATTCTCCCTATTGCAGGTTCTCAAGAACTAAGATGTATTGCTTGCTTTTGTTTTTAAAGAAGATCATGTTTACTTATGACTTGGTTTAGTTTCTCTTGCATGTTCTTTTAAAGGAGAAATAAAGATACAGCTTGGCATTTGGCTCAATGCTCACATGAGGGTTTTCTAATATGAGGTTTTGGGTTCAAGTGTCACCAGGGGATAACAAGGGTGTGCAAGTGTGTAATTAATATTAAAAAAAAAGGATGAAAAGAGAAATGACAGAAAGAATTACAAAGTAGACAACTGACACCACAAAGGAAGAAAAGAAAAATAGTGCCATAAAATTAAAACAAGAAAACATATGCATAACTTTCAAATAACGAAAGGCTGGTGTTGGGTTGAGTCCAGTTCCATCCCGAAATGATTAGTCACTCAGGAGGCCTTATTGCTCAATCTTATAACCCATTAACCTTTATTTACATTTCTCATTGTGGGACTTTTTCCACTCAAGCTTACTCTTCACGTTCACGTTTATACATAACGGGCTTAAGATATGAGCACAAACTCCTAATGGAGCACACAACACAAAAACTCCCACATCATGGAGCCCACAATAAACAAATAACTTTGGGAGCATAAACCAGGCCTCAGCTCATGCACGCATCCTACACTGATACCACCGTTGGATTGAGCCCAGTTCTATCTCAAAATGACTAGTCACTCTAAGAGGCCTATTGCTCAATCTTATAATCCATTAACTTTATTTTTCATTTCTCAATATAGAACTTTTTCTCACTCAATATCCTGTAAATAACTGAAGTAATCAGCAAAGACCATCCGTGTACTGTAAAAAAACAAGAGTAACTTACATCGACATACAAAGTGGGCCCTGTTTTGTGATCAAATACACTCATATAGACATTCACAGATTGAGATGAAAAATTTAGACAGCACAGTAGAAAGTTATAAACTAAAGAAGTTTCACATCCTTATGATAAATCCTCATATTTGGTCCTGTCAACAATGAGTGACCTTGCTACTACCTGAAGCTAATGGGTGCCAATATTGTAGAAGTTGCAACTGAAAGAATAAAAAAGCACAGAAACCTTGTTTCTTAACTAAATAGGTGACCCTCTCAAGCTCTCTGACTAAAATAACCCTACTTGATAAATTGAACTAATGGTTACAAATATTGTAGAAGTTGCAACTGAAAGAATAAAAAAGCACAGTAACCTTCTTTCTTAACTAAATAAGTGACTCTCTTGAGCTCTCCAACTAAAATAACCCTACTTGATAAATTGAACTTCTACAATTATGAAATCCGTTTTGTGAAGTACAACAACAGTTATACTAAAAATTTTGAAGAGCTGGAGTCTGCAGAAGGTGAGAGTGACAAATATAAGAATGTTGAGCCAGATGTAAGGCATAATAAAGAGAAACAGAATAAGATGTGACCAACTAGAAGATAGTCATGAGAAGCACTAATAGACATGAAAATGAGAAAGTCATTTGAGATGGTTGACTATACTAGATCAAGACCAAATAGTCCATCAGGAAGAAGAATTTTCTCAAGTTAGTTGATAACAAGAACTAGGGAACGGCCTAAAAAAGGATGGAGTGGTGCTGAAAATTTGAAGAAAGTTGACCTCAGAGGGGAGGTAGCAAATGATAGAGCAGGATGAAAGCGGATACATATAGCAACACCAACATAGCTAGGGAAAGGATGTGATAATGATGGCGATAGCCAGAGATATGTTCTAGCAGCTCTTCAAAATGATGACGTTTCACTCACAAGTGGGAGTAGGTTGCTAGAGTTATCTGCTTTAATTAAGTCCAAATAAATCAAAAACTAATTTACTGTAGAAAACAGAAAACAAGGTCCACACGTATGCAGAAATCAATTACCTCTCATGACTAGCACATGTTACATAAACGCCATTAATCATCTTGTCCTTTAACTCCAAGGTCTTTGTTGTTTAGATGCTCATGATCATTGAATGTCTAAAAGTCCAAGTGCTACAATAAAAACAGTAGACATACTGCAACAACAATTACTGATTGTGATTGACGACTCATAGATTTTTTGCGATACATATTGCAGAAAATGCTTTGTAACATAATCAAAGGCTTAAATCAACAATAAATGCCCTATGACAATAGTTTATGTTATGGCTCAATGCATAGGTAAGAGTGATGACTTCAGATTTTTGGCGAAGCCCATCACAGAAAAAACTCTGCCTCAAAAATCAAAAAGCAACACCTTAATTTTCAAACGTTTTACAAATTATGCACTTTTGACACATCAAGTGTAGTAGTAACATTTAAGAGGATATCCTCAAGACATTTAATGGAAGTGTACATATGGCAAACTGATGCTTCAAAATTTTCACACAATGGTAACAAGTTTCACACCGCACTACGTTGTGTTAGCAGCTTTCACGCTGCCCGTGTAAGTTTCACTATGCAGTTGCACATAGGGTAGTCCCACTTTTTGCATATGTTGAACATTTTGGCACCATTTCTTGAAGTGTTCTCACATACTATATAGATTCTATGAACAGTGAATACAGGAAATGAAATGTCCCTCTCTGTTTAAGTCTCAAACGATACAGAGCGACTTGCACATTTACTTACCACTTGACGATTCTCTTGTAGAATGACAGAACATTTTTCCAACAGAGCAAGAACTCAATAAGCACAGAACGAGCAGCCATGCACGCAAGTCAAGCTATATAACTTCGCAAAACGCAAGGAAATCTACACAGAAAACGGTTCAATTCAGTTCCATCAGCCAGTTAACGTAAAGTCCCATTACTGTTTAATAAAAAGCGAGGCGATCATACAAATGAAAAACGGAAAATGCTTACTTGAGAAGCAGACGGTTGAATAAAGAGCTTGTTGCCAACCCGAGCGAGGCACGTGACAGCTCGGTGGAAGGTTTTGAGGGCGTTCCCGCTCAAGGAGATGTCCATTTTCTACTCCCTGCAAGCAGCAATGAAAACGTACAGGACGCCGTTTTTCAACTGCAGAAAAGGGGATTTTTTGTTAAATTACACGGACAATTTTGGAAAATTGTAAAATTACATTGTTTAAGCAAAAAGCAAGTCCCAACTCCAGGAACTGAGGGGGAGGGGGAAAAATTGTCCATTTTCTATGGATAGAAAGGAGAGGAGAACACACAAGACAGTTAATATAATATTAGAATGTATTAACTTAATAAATAATTAAATAGAATATTTTATTAATAAATTAAGATAAATAAGAGTTTAGTTTAAATTAATATAATTAAATTATGAGTTAAAATTAAAAAATTATTTTAATTAATTATAAAAAATAGAATACTTAAACAAAATGTATACTTTTACTTTAACAATATCTTTATCATCACTCTTCAATTATTAATTTAATATAGCATTAACAGTAATAAATATAATAAATAATTAAATAGGGTATTTTATTAATAAAGTAAGAAAGATTGTAGTTTAGTCTAAATTAATACAATAATTACGAGTTAATATTTAAATTATTAATTTAATTAATTATAAAAATAGAATACTTAAACAAAATATATACTTTTATAATGTCTAGATACTTGATCAAATTCTTACTTGAATAATATCTTAATTATCACTCTTTAATCACTAATTTAATATAGTATTATAGTAATAAATATAATAAATAAATAAATAAGATATCTTATTAATAACATAAGATATTTTATTCAACAACATTCTACAACATTTAAAAATTAATTAAACTAATTCTATAGCAGATGACTAATCCTAACAATGCAGGAACACACCTAAGTCCAAATTCACCAAACATGCCTCGTAGAACCACATATGACTTCACAGTCACTACGAATCGTACTTTGTCAGTGATGGGGGTTGGGTTTCGTTGGCTAATGGGAGACTCAGCCTAGTTTGAACTGACTCAACCCACTCTCCATTACCCAACCTACTCTTAATCAGACGTTGTACCCATCCTAGAAACTAGGGCAAACATAGACAAAAAAAAAACCCATGTGGTGGATATTTATAACACTCAAATCTCCTCACCACATGACATGATCATTCCATAACACTTCAAATTTATTTAACAATAACTAGCAACTAAAAATCCTGCAAATCTTTTCTCAATAGAGTAAATTGCAACTTCATAAATCAGAAAATTAAACTAAAATTAAACTAGCAACTTCAGAAAATACAACATTCAATGGCATAGGAATCCATAAATTAAAATACAAAAAATTAATAAATACGGAGGGGAAATTCAATCTAGTTTCAATTAAACTTTACAATAATTTTAATCTATTTGCAATTGACAGAAAACTCATTAACATAAAATAAAAAATTAAATAGTCACAAAAAAGTTATTAAACACCTAAATTCAAATCAACATTATAATTAAACACAATAATTATATTTAATTAACAAAAGCCCTAAAAAATCACCCTGCTAAATCAGTTTTTGAAATTCAAATTTGGGTTTGGAAAGTGAGTAGGGCTTCAGTTTTGAGAAAAGGGGCAGCGAGAGAGTGAAATGATAGGGTATTAAGAGAGGGGGCGCTAAGAGGAAATTCTAGGGTTCGGTTTTGAGAGGGGGGCAACGAGGAGATGAAATGATAGGCTTCGGTTTTGAGAAAGGGGCGGCAAGAGGATGAATAGAGGAGAACGGAGAAGAAGAGTGAGAGATTAGGCTGAGACGAAGTCTAGGTTGAGAGGAAGAGAAGGCGGTTGAGAGGGGGCTGTCGAGGGCGAGGTTGAGCGGCAGTTGGCATGGCAAGAGGGCTAGAGGAGAGGAGAAAGATCGAGCGGGGAGAAATAGAACGAAAAAACATAAGAAGCAATGAGGGCTTGTGTGACGCTAGATGACGTGGCATCTTACCTGGCAGATGACATATCGGAATAGAGACATGACAGTCGATGTGTCTATCTACTCATGCAATGCTAAGGATGTGGCGACACGTAATCAGTCAAAACTTACAGTGGACCGGTCAAAGTCGGGTATTTTCAAAATAAGTTCAAAATGACGCCATTTATGGAAATAAGTTTTTTTAAATGGGTAATTTGATAAAAAGCCCGAAAGACGCCATTTAAATGGGTTTATTGCAGTACTGTGGAAAACTAAAAGCAGCGATGAAAAAGGAATCCATACAAGGAAAGACAGAAACTCTTTTCCAGCTTCTTCTCAACTCCACAATAAAGACAGTTGTGTTCTTCGATATAACGAGAACAGATTGGGAAACCCCGAAACTACTTTCCGAAAAGGAACCGGATTCCAGATAACAGCCAACAATTTCACTCTCTTTCGTCCCGTTACGACGAATCTCATTCAGCCACGAAACGACTACAAAATACGAGCAAGACCATCTCTTCCGAACGTGGAAAAAGCTAACCTGCTCTACAATGGCGTCTCTTGCTGCATGTCCTGCGCTCCTTCCTCTTCTCTTTCTTTTCTTCCTTCCATGTCTTCCAGCTCGAGTGACTCTCCAAACATCCAATCTAATCGACCACGTCTGCCGACTGCACGACGACTACAACTTCTGCGTTGTAGCTCTAGCGTCGGACCCAAGTTCAGGAAGCGCCGATCTCACCAATCTTGGCTTCATCTCTTTCGAGTTAGTGCTAGCTAACATTACAGACACGAGTCTGTACATCGAGGAGCAGCTTGCAATAGAAAAGGATGCGAAAACGAAGAAGTCCCTGACCGACTGTCTTCAGGGGTATAGGGAAGCAGCCGAAGATACGCGAGCTGGGAAACAGGCTTTGACGGCGAAGGACTACCAGAGGATGAGCATCGAGGCTCTGGCCGTCGGTACCGCAGCGGGGGGATGCGAGCGTGCCTTCGGCGGCCCTCCTGGGCGCACTCCTCTGAGTCCGAGGGATCGTAATTTGGATTTGCTTTCAGAAATCCCATGGCTTATAGCAGCTATGCTTCATTAAATTATAAAAAATAATTATTAAAAAAAAGAAAAGTAAAAAGAAAAGCTACTGGCATCGGTGAATGTAATCTCGCCTGTACCGTGTTCTGAAAGTAGAGTCGATATGTATGATCTTCTTCTGGTTATTTAAAAGGCTTGAATAAATTGCTAGGAGCTGGGGTTTTTTGGATCTAGTCTTTTAATTTGTTCAGCTATAATTTTTTATCTTTTAAGTATTTTTCATGGTATCGCCATGAATAATGCTTAGTAGAGCAGTTCCCAGTACTCCGGCAACTTCCTTCAACATCTCTCATGGCTTCCTAGCAGGACCTTCCTGTCACACAATCTCTATTCCTAATACTCAAATACTCAAAAGAAAACATCTCCTATTGATTCGAAGTATAATCCATTGTTTTTTTTTATGAATTTTAACAAAACAAGAGGAAAATGATCGGTTCCGCTTTCTCTTTTAAATCCTTGCTTCAATTTAAAGTAAAAAAACATGATATTGTAAAACAAAAGTGTTTCAAGAATTTCTCTTCATTGGTGAAAAAACTTAAAATTGGTAATAAGATGCTAAATGCTCGAAATAAACCATTCGATCTAATAGATGACTCATAGAGAGCATAATATACATGATAAAAAAAAAATTGTAAAAAATCTAGCTAAAATCAAACCTTCAACTCTGATACTATGTGAGATTGATATGTCAAAATGAAATTGGACATGCAATGAGCGAAAAACACAATGCAATTTTATGTGGTTCAACCCTAGGAACCTAATACACGGACAAAAAGAGAGAGGGTGAATTTCTATTGAATGAATATCATTTTTTTACATCAATACAAGCTTATTTATAAGTTGAAGGGTGATCATTTGAATCCTTAATCAATTATTCAATTTTTTATTTATTTAAAGAATTGAATCAATCAAGATATTTACTAATCAATCTTTTGATTGATTTATCATTGTTTATTAATTTATTACATAATTTGAATTACAGATTTATTACATAGTTACTCTCTTAACAGTCACAAGGTTGGTTTCAATGTACTTGAGGAAAATGTACAAATGGACTAAAAATGAAGTCATACTGATCTACTCCGATTATAAATATTTGGATATTTGAAATCTGAAACATACATATAACTATCTGAATTAGATATCCAGTTTTGACTCCATCAAACAATATGCACATTTGGATAACATCTAAAATCAAATTCCTAAACAAAACAAGCATAAGTAAATGAATATATATTATCATCCATAACATCTATAGATAAAATAGGACAATGTTTTTCTAAAAAAAGTTTTTCCTCCTCTCGGTAATCAGAAAACAACCTTCACTAAGCTCTTTTTAGAAAGTTAACATACAAACATCAACATGAACACCAGTCTTGAACAAATTTAATCATGTTTTGATCATGATAATCCACATATACAACAAGAGAACTAGCAAAATTTTATCCAATATATGTTTTTCTAGGAGAGAAAAACGATTTTTTTATGCTTAAACCGAGCATTTAACATTCTCTTGAATGATTCAAAGTAAACCAAACATAAGAAATCTTGCATGAGATGGAACACTTATCTTTTATATAGAGAATAATCAACTAGTAAACATCTTGCAAAGATCAAGACATCATAAAAAAATCTAATGAAAAGGTAGAAAAAAACTTATATTTGCTTGCCCAACCTTTGCTTTACAATCAAAACCACACGAAGTTTGATAAAACTCACTTAATCACCACCTTAATGTCGGAGTTTTAAGCCTATAACTTTGATACCATGCTTGATTTAGGATCCCATGATAAGGTACTCAACCAAGAGAGTGAGAGAGGAGAGAAAGAAGAAGAGGAGAATAACAAGGAGAGGAAGAAGGAAGAGAGGAGAAAGGAGAGAAAGTGATGGCTAGGGAAATGGAAAGAGTGAGAGAGGGTTTGAGAGAAAAGTCTAAGGACAAATTTGAAGGAGAAGAGGGACAACTTAATAATTTTACTCCTACCTTGAGTCTCTATTTATAGTTGAGGAAATAATTGAAAATATATATGGTTTTATGTTGAAGAATCCATAACCCGAGCAGGTTTCCCATCCGGGTCGGTTTTATGTTACTTACTAGGGATAGTTTGGTAATTTTCTATTATGTACGTTGCTTGTAGCCATGGGTGCCCGCCGTTTCTCCCCTCCCACCGTAGTGGCATTCTCTTCGCTCGCGGCAATCTCCTCTCCTCTCCTCGCAGTAATTCCTTGTATCTTTCTCCTTTTTTCAATGGCGCTTCCTTGGTTGATGATTTATTATACAGCATTCAATTCTATTATTGATTTCATTTCTCTGTTTCTATCCTTCTCACGCTAGGGTTTATTCTTCCGATCCGGGGAATAACCCTAGTGCTCGAAGTCTCTTATTTCGTCGACGATTTTGACTTGCCAAGTCTCCGTGTTTCTGACCAATTATGGATATTCCAGTGGAAAATTCAACTGTTTCACCTGTGGAGCTGGATATAGGGCATACAGTGGAGTCTTTTTGGCAGTTTTTGGAGTCTCAAAAGGACTTGTTTCACAGCCAGATTGATCAGCTTGAGAAGATCGTTGTTGTACAATGCAAAATCACCGGTGTCAATCCTCTGTCGCAAGAGATGGTATGGTTTTCCAGCTTTTTTGCACATTAGGAGTGAGTAAAAGAACAATGTATGTAAATTTCAGAACTAAGTATTATTTATATGTTCTCTTCACATGTCTTTGTTTCTTTTCCGATGCCTATGGAAAACTTTGACTCTTCTGATTCTTTCCCTACCGCTAAGGTTTTTCATTGTTATATTTACTGTTTGCTGCGGAAACGATATAATTACTTGTGGTTTCTTAGAAACTGCATGAGTCTCTTCTTAAGACTGAAAATTGGAAATTAACATGCTTCCTTTTCTTTGCTCGCATCCTGAATGTACATTTTTTCAATTATTTATCCAGTACCCATCCCCTTTCTGACTTTTTGTTTGCATTGAATGTTTTCGTTTAGTAATTCTTAGTCCTTTTTTAAATGAGCTTTAAACATTCTCCTTGTATATCTTTGCAGGCGGCTGGTGCACTTTCAATCAAAATTGGTAAGTCGATTAGTTGAATGACATGTGTTCTAAGGCTTTTTGCGTCTCTGGATAGCTTTAACTAGTTGTATAGGTTGCATTAGATGTCATTTACGAGTCTGTTTAGGGTACTGTATGTTTTTTATAGCTTCCTAATTGAATGTGGTAATCCTTGATTTTTGTAGCCAAAATTTTCTTTCTCATTTGCTTCTGGATAGCTTGTGGTCTACTTTCTTCAACCGCCTTTTTATGCCCATCCTTTTAAATAATCTGAAAACTTTAAAAATAAAATAAAAAAGTTGACATGCTTCCCTAGTATTTGACTTCTGTTGGTGTGAGCTCATGGAACCTTCAAAATTATGACTTTTTATATTTAAGCTATTTTTTCCTACTCTAAAAATTTGATTAATTGCTGAAAGTACTTATCCATCATGTTGCTACATGTATTGGCATAGTCTTGGAGTTTTCTTTGGATTATTTTGGAATCTTCTTTTTTATTCTTTAAAACTACTCTAATTTTGAAGCAATTTTTAGCTTTCACATGTATCTGTCTGCTGTAGCAATTAACAAGGGCAAAAGAAAAAAGAGTTGAAAAGTACAAGGTTGGTTCCATGAGTAGAAAGTAGTTTTCAGAAAGGACAAAAAGAGCTCTTTAAAACCTAGACATTGATTGTAACTTACTTGTCTTATTTCTGACCTGATTCAGTGTGTTTGATATCTCACAACATTTTTAATTTCTTTCATTTATGCAGGAAAAAGACCAAGGGATTTACTAAACCCTAAGGCTGTAAAATATATGCAGTCAGTGTTCTCCATAAAAGATACCATTAGCAAGAAGGAAACTCGCGAGATCAGTGCTCTTTGTGGCGTTACAGTTAGTCAGGTTGTTCTCTTTATTATTAGTGGTTTTCTGCGGTATAGCTTCTGTTCCATCCGCTTGTTAAGGGTACACCTCTGTATTTTTTATCAAGAACTGACCGACTGCTTTAGTCCGATGTGCTTTGATCTTGTCTGCATTCATGTCTCTAACTTTTTCTAATGGAGTCACTGACTCAAAGGAAATGTCTGATTTTGGGGAAGCCTCCCTCAAGTCGCTGTCAGGTAAAAACTTGAGTGAAATAGATTTAGCGATTTAAGGCATAAAATATGTCATTGTCAGAAATTATTAAACAGTCCCGAGCTTTCATCATGTCTGCATAGGACTAAGAGTGGAATGGCTGACTACTTTTGTAGACATCATTAAGCTTAATACAAAATATAGTGATACCCCTTTGCACTATATTCTACTTTTTTATTTTTGAACTTTTGTCGACTACCCGCTGTCTGATGCAGATACAGTTAAAAACATCAAAGTCAAGAGTGCTGTTGCCTGTTGCATTTTCAATGGAATGGATTATAGTTCCCGTTGTAGTCATATGTGCAGAGTTCACTTTATATTTGTTAAATATGTCAAATGTTTTGCCACTCTGGTTTTGTTATATTTGTTAGTAAGTTTTTACAGAAGCCGTCTTGAAATCAGATGAAGTCAAGCTTATCTCTGCATAACATTGACAGGTTAGAGAATTCTTTGCTGGTCAGCGTTCGAGAGTGAGAAAAGTTGTCAGGTTATCTCGTGAAAAGGCATATCGGTTGAGTGCATGTAAAACTTCTGTTGACGGTTCTTTCGGTAAATCTGAACCTGATGTGCCTGTTAAGCATGAAGCTTCCTTGAACTCAGACCCACAAAATGTTAAAGATGCAGAAACTTCCTTGAACTCAGACCACAAGATTATTAAACATGCAGAGACTTTCTTGAACTCAGAACAGAAGAATGTTAAAGATGCAGAGACTTGCTCCACATCACAGGAAGAAACTATCCCTGGGCTTGACTCGTCTGAAAAAACTTTTGTGGAAAACATTTTCAATTTGATGATAAAAGAAGAGACATTCTTTGGCCAGGTCAAATTGTTGCAATGGATTCTTCGGATACGTAATTCAGCAGTATTAAATTGGTAGAATGACATACTTGGTTTCAATTTTTGGACTGTCTTACAGTTGTTGTCATATTTTATCTGCTGGTGAACTTTGTCCATTCTTTTTTTTTTCTTCAGGTTTTTAACTAAAGGAGGTGTTATGATTCTAGCAAAGTGGTTGAGTGAGGCTGCACTTGAAGAACAAACAACTGTTCTTTTCGTGATTTTGAAGGTCAGTTGTTTTTAACTGTATTTTGGACAATATTAATCCACTTTATAGCTTGTTATGGTGTAAAGCTAAATCAAGCCAATTACATAAACAGGTTCTTTGCTGCCTTCCATTACACAAAGCTTTACCTGCACAAATGTCAGCTATATTGCAAACTGTTAACAGGTTGCGATTTTACCGAACATCAGGTATGCTTACATCTTTATTATTTGTTTTCTTTGGTTGTTCTTGTTTGATGTTCTGTATCGTATTCTTTGAGGACTATGTTCTTGTATGTCTCAGTTTTTTCTTGCCACCTCTTTTTTTTCTTTTGGTTCATTATAGTTTGTGATGTATTGTTAACTGGATTTGAGTGAGCATCAAACCGATAAGACTCATATTAATAGCCTTATTTCTCCATTATGTGTTGTGTCTATCATAAGGCCGATCCTACACGGAGCACCTATATGCATCTCTTGCTTGTATGAAAGATTACCAGGGATGAATCAATTATTCTTGCTAACCTCAAAATGGTTCATAATATGTATGTTGAGTTTCTTTATTTAGTGTAGTCATTGTTGTATCTGTGATTTGTCTTAAAAAAATAAAAAAAAAGATATATCTGGGAGTTGTATTTGTTTTCATGAGGCAGTGAATCTGTTGATTTACTCTTTTCTCTTTGTGCTTTAAATTTGTTGTTTTTCACATTTTAGCGTTTTTGTTGGTTTCTTTTATATATAGTACTGGAAACTGTTTTTAATTCCCTCATATGTAGCATGTTTGGTTCTTTCTGGTGGTCTGGGTTTAATCTCACATGAGGTTAGTGAACTGAGATCTTGTCTGCCTACTTATTTTGTGAGTTACTCTAACTCAAGTGCAACGAAAAAGGCGGGGGAGGCAATACTTTTGCCAATTGGCTAGGCCAACAAGGGGCGGAACGACCTCTCAATCAATTCCAGAAGCTGTCTGATAATCTATGTACCCTGATGAGAAAAATCAAAGTATCATCTTCACCCCTTTCTGCACCTCATTGTTAGGAGATTAAGCAGATTAGCAAGAAGAAGGCTGGGGCCCTATATTATTACTCCTATATGTATGGTTGGTCCCACATTTGCATGCTTGTTCATTGATGTTTGGTTGACTTGGGACCCACTAAGTATGGGCTTGTACATGTTTAGTTTATATCTTTTCATTATTATACCATAACCAACTCTGGAATAATTACTGTCAGTTTCTCACTTGTACTTTGCATTTACTCTAGTTTTTATCTTTTTCTGACTAGTACCTTTTGAAAAGAGAAAGATCTGAAGCAAGCATATTGCAAGCTAAATGATTTACAGTGTCATTTTCCATTTCAAATTCGCATAGCCCTGTAAAACTCATTTATCTGATTTGAAGATCAGACATATCAAACAGGGCCAAAATTTTGTTGTCAAGATGGAGCAAACTGTTTGTGAGAAGCCAAGCTCTGAAGAAACTGTCTCCTGCTAATGCTCGTAGTGATGCTCAGAAGGAAGTCATACCGAACCAGAGGCATGACTATTATGCTAAAATTATGCTTATTCATGTTTCATTTTCAAGTTCAAGGTGATGTTGAGTCTCTTTCTTTGCAGGATCAGTGAAATCCTCAGTGACAACTCATGGCAATCAAAACTTGAGATCCCTGTAGGTTTCTTTATAATTCAAGTATGTTTTTTTTCTCCTTGTGTGTTTGTCGAGTTGTTCAGGCCTCATTCTTAATTTTTTTGTAGGAGCTCTTCTCTTTTACTGAAAATTTCTCCGAAAGTTCCAGGTATTGTTTTCTTGTTGTAGCAGATGATTTTACTGTTGTTATTAGGTGTCACAATTCATATATTCTGCTTTTATTGTAATAAGTGAAAACAAATTTTTCCTTTTCTGCTTCAGGAAACTGAAAAATGCAGCAGTGAAACTACTTCCACCACCTCTCTCTGATTCAAATAAAAAATCAACTCGAAACATGACTTCCTTGAGTATCCTTTGTCAGTTATTGGGTTCTGGTGTTTCTCTCTGTCTGTCTCTGTCTGTCTCTCTCTCTCTATATATATACTTGTTATGATGATTTTATCAAGGAACAGGAAGTAATGCTAGTTGCTTGGGTAATAGATTGCAGCAAATTTAAATATATGTCACTCTTGCTGACTTGTCAGCTGCTAAAATTTTCTTGGAATATTTAAAGAATACATTAACATTGATCTATCATATAATTTAAAGTTACCTTCAGAAAAAAGAAGTGGTTTAATTTAGAAATGCATTGACACTTAACTGGTATCACATTGAAAAACACAACTAATCTGAATATTGACTATGTTTTGGCAACTTGCTTTCCGCACAATTTGAAAAATTATTGAAGAGAAGGTAGAATGAATTACAATTCTTATGCTGAACCCTTGGGATTGTATTGAAACAGCTATAGTGCTAGGAGATCTCTGCAAAGCTTGTCTAGAAAGTTTAGGCCCCTGGGGTTAAGTTTTTTTAATTTGTATAAACTTCCATTTTGGTTTCTTATAGTTCTTTCCTATTCCCTTAGGATTGGATAACTCCATTACCTTTATCATCTGCTTTGTTGGTTTCATGCTCAGAGAGGAGTCAGACTTATTAATCATGTCCTTGGTCAGCTGATATTTTGGGTAGCCTTTATCTAATTATTTGCAATGCAGATGAACATGCTCCATTCTTCCTTATTACTTGTATCAAAAGCTGGATAATGGAACCTGGTGCTGTGTGTGTGCAAGATGCGTGTGCATTTGTGTTCGTGTGGTCAGATTGTTCTCCATTGCTTTTTCTAGTTTATGCTCTTTATTATCTGGGGGCAGTGTTACTTGCTAAGCCTTGATTGCTTTTAATTTACTTAAACCTTGTTTATAAAGAAAATATATTTAGTTGAAACTGGGTCCTCGTAATTCTTGATGTACATTTCCTTAGCGCAATACAGATAATAAAGAACGGAGAAAAGTTCAGCTGGTGGAACAGCCAAATCGTAATGTGGCTAGAAGTGGGCCAGTTGCAAAAATGGCACCTGTAAATCAAAGCCGCCCATTATCTGCTGATGATATCCAGAAAGCAAAGATGCGTGCTATCTTCATGCAGAGCAAATACAGGAAGAGTGGTGAATCTTCCAAACATAGTAATCAACAGCAAACTGAAACTTCAAAAATATCTTCGGATATATTTGAATGCCCAAAGAATTGTTCTTCACAAACCAACATTGAATTATTGGAAAGTAAAACTTCATTGATGGGAAAACAGCAAGATATGAACCCTGCACCGGTCCTTATACCTCAAGCTTTACCTCCAACAGAATATATAACTGATCCAACTGATTTGCAGTCAAGTGCATGTCAAGAAGATACTGTTTTACAGCCTACATCATGTGCTGAAAATATAGACTTGAAACCGAGTGTAACACCACAAGAACATGTTTTTGAACCAACTGTGGCCCTTCAGAGACCTGATTTAAAGCTAAGGTCGGCCCTGCAGGAACCTAACGCCAAATCATGCATCGCTTGTGATGTTCCTGATTTAATGCTGCATTCAGGACTTGAGGAGAAACCACTACTGGACAGGTTGAAGAAAGTTCAAATTCCATGGCATATGCCACCAGGTACATTTGATTGGTGCTTTTTGATCAGTTCAAAATCTTTGGTTTCTCAATGTTGTTGCAAGTTAAAAATCATAGTCCTTTCAAAAGAGTATTTTTCCTATACTACTATGGTTTTGATGGAGGCTTGTGAGGTGGTGCATTACCTCGTGCAGTATCAACTGCATCCCTATGATACTGATGAAGCAAGTGCTGCCAGCTGATACCATCCTTGTTTGCTTCTACTGGTCAGTTGCGGTTAGACTGTTGCCAAAAGCAGCAAATAGGTGTGCTTGATTCCTCAAGGAAAATTAATGGAAAAACAAGCCATGAGACATGAAGCCACCCCAATTGGGTTATTGAGATTCCCAACCTGCTTCGTAGTGCCTTCCCATGATTGTGGGTTGAACATTAGATGAAAAAAAAATCCCACTTTTCAGATCATCACATTTTGTGGGAGGCATGAGACATAAGCATCGAGAGTCTTATTTTGTATCGCATTAGTATGTCTTTCACTTAGTTGATAATAGTCAACAAATATCATGGACTAGTGGGCCAAACTTTTTTTCAGTACCATCATTTGCCACAGTACCCTACTCAGGATGTTAATGATACTACCCTAGTTTCTCTAGTTTTGTCTTAGGGCAATCGCCTGGCAGGATTTTGTATCTCACCTCTTTTCAATATTCCATCGAACTGTATCAAGGATTGGAACTTTGGCTCAATGGTCACTTGGGAGGGTTCTAGTGTAAGGATTTGGGTTCAAGATATAAAGAGTGCAATCTGGGTGTGTAATCAATATTTTAAAAAACACAAATTCATCCAACTGTGCCAATTTACATGGCTGAGGCTATAATTTGATACGACAAAATGCTCTCAAGTATTTATTACCTGCCATACACGCAAATTTCTACTTCTGCTGGGAATGATCATATGTACAGCCTAAATAATGATTGTGCCATTGTTGTATGAAATAAATGAAATATAATCATCCAAACTTAAAAATGGATGACTTTTGCAGTGAAAATTTCATCTGAGAAAGCTTTCTGATATTGAGTGCTTGACTCGATGTTTTATGATAAAGGAAATAATCGAAGGAAACTTTAGTCAGGAATGGCTGTTTCAAATATTACTCAGTTCCTTGTGAGATATAATGGTCGCAGCGTGCTTGAAAGCTGTTGTTGTTTGTTTGATGAAATAGTGGTTTTCTTGTGTTTAATGGCATGTTATTGGCTGATATGGACAAGACTCTGTGGACCGACCGTGCTCTGTATTTTCCACAACAAGACTTTCCTTTCCTCTCACTATCAGAACAAAAAAAGACTAACTGGTGATGCTGAAAATGATGAACTTCATAAATCTTTCGAAGTGCACAAAGTGTTCACTAAGTAGGCTTACAGGAATATCTGCTTTTGTATGTTGCTTCGTGAATGTTACTATGTGTTGTCATGCTATTTGTTAACATTCGGTGTTTTTGCCTATTATATGCAGAGATAAGGGTGAACACCCAGTGGAGATTGGGTGCAGGAGACAATAGCAAGGAAATTGAAGTCCAAACAGAGAGAATCCGGCGAGAGAAAGAGATCATTTATCAGAGTAACCAAGATATCCCATCTGACCCAAAAGCACCTTGGGACGTTGAGATGGACTACGATGATAGTTTGACGCCAGAAATCCCAACCGAACAGCCTCCTGATGGCCAATCTGAGGCTTCACCTGGCTGCACCCCATCCACGGATGCCCCATCAAATGCTACACCAGATCACACATCAGCAACTGCAGAAAATAACAAAAGCCCAGGGCCTGACCTTGAATTGCTCGCTGTGCTTCTCAAGAACCCAGATTTAGTTTTTGCATTAACTTCAGGTCAAGGAAGTAATATCCCCAACGGACAGATGGTACAAGTTCTCGATATGCTCAAGGCCAGTGGACTATCAGGATCCGTAAATGGGTTGGCTATGAATGGAGCAGAGCCGCAGAAGTCTATTTCATCTCAAAATCCAGTTTCATCCTCATCTCCAACGCCATTGTCGCATCCTTCTCCGACGCCTGTTTCTCTTCCTTCGCCTACTCCTGACCCTTCGACGGTGGGTTTACTTTTAGTTTTAGTTTTTTTGTTTTTTTTGTTTTTGCTTATATTTTCTTTGATATACCATCGTGGGACCTACAAATGCCACGAACGATGGGTCTCTTTCACCGTGCGTGAACTCTCTGGTCATTAAATTTCGCAGCCCAAAGTACCAGGGATGACGCGTGTTTCTCAGCAAATTGGACCAGGCGATTCTCCGGCGCGAACACCGGTAGCTTCTCACGCAGCATCGTTGCCTAACTTTGTATCTCATCGAGTTCCAACCATGCAAGCGCGGGTGAATGTTGCTTCTGTACCAGAATGGCCTGCGGCGACCAGTTCTCTTCCCGCACAGGCCTCTGCAGCCGCTCCTTGGAAGGAAGTGTCACCTGTGGTTCCAACGGCCTACCATGAAGCAAGCATGCCCGCAAGGCAATTGGCAGGTATGAGCTCACTAGCACAAAATGCATCGTCGACTTTGCAACGGTTCCAGACTCAACGGCTTGGAGCTGCAGCAAACCATGGAAGAACTGGAAATATAGTGCCAGCACCGGTATCTCTTGGCATGAACCACCCACAGATGGATAGGCCCGTTACAACCTACTCGTTGCCTTCGATCGCGTCCACGGCGCCCAGGACGCAGCAACCCTTCCCTGAGTCTCAGCCATATTCGCCCCAATATACCCCATGGTCGAGAAACTACCCCAGCTTAAGTACACAAGAGTTTCCATCGGAACCTAGTTACAGTAAGCCCAATGGCTTCTCAAGTACTCGTACTTCGGACGCTCATTTTGTGACTAACCAAAGTAACTACAATGCATATCCTGCCGGAACGGTGCAGCCTCCAATCGAACCTGTGTTTGAAACATGGAGCCCTGAGAGGCTGGACGGAAATTTCTCAACGCGAAGAAATTCTGGACGGGGTAATGATAGGACAGACCGGTCGAGGCACAGCAACCAGGCGCAACAATGGGATTGCAGGAGTGGCCATAAGAGGTGGCATGAGCGGGATCGGAGGTATTAGCTTAAGATTATGATCCAAGGGTGTTTGGGTTAGAGATAGAGCTGTATATAGATAAAAGATTTTCTTTAATTTTAGGGACATTTGGAGGAGAGACGGGTGGGGATATGGCTGCTGAAGCTAATGTTGGAATGGCAGGATCCGAGCAAAGAAACAAATAGTAGTGAAAGTAATTTTACTTTCACTTTCAGAGTGCACTAACAGGACTAAAAATGAATTGATATGTCAATTAGTTTTAAGTTTTTGTTTACCGAGGGAAAAACAAAACAAAAATTCGATTAGATATTTAGGTAATTTCATACAATTTAGTAAATTTCTTGATTGAGGTAATAATAATTATTTTTTACAATATTAAGATGGAAAAAATGCCAAAATTGTAAAGTAAAATTAAATAAAAAGATAACTTAGTAGTGACTTAATTTTCATTTGAAAGTTTTTACTTTTATTAACTTTTAATGATAAAAATAAAAGATAGAAGCAGTTTCTGATATTGCTGCTTGAAAGCTGAAAGGGAAACACTTGAAAGCTGCTTGAAATTTTATGTAAGCCAGCCTGAACGGGAGAAGAAACATCTCTTTACACAAAATTTCTTTAGATATTGCTCATACACACGGCTCTAATCAGGTCGTGGGGCTGATTCATTCTGTCCTCACATGCCATCCATCTTCGAGATCCACACACCAGATGTCCTATCTCGTCTGCTGCAAAAAAAACAGAACAAGGTAAAAGGGAAAGAAAACCCAGTAGTTCTACAACTAAGTGTTTTCGTTCCTTTTATTGCCACTCTCTTCCGGTGGCAGTGAGACATAACTCAACATCTTCTCAACGTAGTCCACCTCAATGTTGAATTTTTCAGCTATCTGGCGAGCACCCATTGACCCTTTGTGATCACTGGTCTTTCCTTGATGAACAAGGAGGATCTCCTTTAGCTTCTCAATATCAAGAGTTCCAGGGGGAGGAGCTTTAGGTCCGTTGTCACCAGCTACAGCCTCTGTACTCCTGAGTTTTGGCATGGGTCTGTTGTACTTCTCCACAATAAAAGCCTGTTGAGTGTGCCAAAAATACCATTCAATAAGGGAACACTTGCACAGACAATGATCTCAGCACAGCATACTCGAGACCATAATATACAAACACACATCCAAATTTGAAAACGAAAACTTCACCTCGCCCATTTCAAGCTTCCCTCCAGGCTTTGTTGTTATCCTCCCCACCATTTTGCTAAGCATAGCATCATATTCTGGATCACGCTCTGCAAGGACACTATCATTTTGCACCCTTTGTATGCCCTCTAAAAAAGTAGAGTTCAAACTGTCATCAACTGACTAGATTCTTAGTTTTATTCTCAAGTTGGCAACAATATCACATTTGCTTCTAAAACACAGGCAAGTACTGAATAGTTTTGAAGCTAAAGTTCTTAAATAGGAGAAAATGTAATATGACTAATGAGACTAAGAATTACTTTAATGCAGTTTCACAAGAAAGAAATATTTGGCCAGGTGTGGGTCCATGAATGGCAAGTCAGGGGAATATAAGGACAGGTTCAATCCACATTTGACTTTTTTTCTTCAATATTGAACCCCGTACCCCGGTGAGACTCGAAAATAAAGACCTCATATTAGAAAAATCCATGTTGCTGTTGAGCCAAAGGTCCAATCCACAATCTAAAATAGATATTCCAGTTACTCTGACAGTTTTACCTCTTATACATTTAATTTTCTTGAGGGTAACCAACTATTTGAAGACCGCCCAATGGAATCTAGACCATAAAAATAAACATAAGAGATTGTTACAAGCAATGTGGACCAAAATTCCCCAAGTTTCAGCTCAATAGCATTGATTATGTGGCTTTTGACTTGCCAATTATAACTTCCTACAATTCTTTTTTCTATAACCTCACACGATAGGAACACTGTTAAGGTGATAGCAGTGAAAGTCAGAAAAATAACAAAACTCCGTTCAATACAAGGGAGTGTCCTATCCATGAAGGCGAATCTTAACATATCTGCAAGAAAGGTGGATTTTTTGACAAACTTGATATTGCTATCAGTAGACCATCTGAGTTGACCAATTTTTGGAACACCTTATACATGATTTCATTCTATTCTTAGGAAAAGGCAAATCCAAAATAGACAACCAAGGGGAAATTTTATTACACAAGCAGCAAAGAAAGCTGAAAGATAAATATTTCAAATAAGACACAGAGAACACTCTTTGGTCCTCCTCCTGAGAGAGGGCTTATTTTGAATTTTGAGGTAGTTATTGAGGTAATCCAAGACTTGATATGGGAGAGTTTTGCAGCAGCAACACCTGGGACAGGTTGTTCGAGTTTGTCCACCCATGGGCATTGTGAATGTACTGAAGCAGAATTCATGGCCGGGTTGAGGATCTTTTGTCCATTTTACTCATGTTCTCTCACAATAGAAGGATATTTTTAGTCACCACAAAAAGAAAAAAAATGCGTCGAAGAAAGTTCTTCCATGGCAATTCCTTGTGATTTAAGATGAGATATGAGACTCTATAGACCACTTCAGATCATTATCACACACTACAGAGTGCAAATTGCATGTCAGATTCTTTGGGTTGCACTAAAGTCTCCCTTTAACATCTTGTTGTGGGAGATGCTTTCCCCATTCAGACATCATGATTGGCATTTCATTATTTTTGTTTGTTTTATTTCTATTATGTATGCTGGCTGAGGTTTCTACAAGCCTTATTTCCTTTACGGCTCTTTTCTGATATGTATTTTCCTATGATGTAACACCTTCATATTCTTCTTTTTCTCTTAATGATATTGTTGAAGAAGCGAATATAGAAGAGTCTTATATGACTCTCACAGAAAGGAGGTCTTTTAGTGTTATTAGTTCTTTGCATAGTTGTTTATTTTGATTATTATTACAAGTTCTATTTTGGGTGTAACTAGGACATGGGTAGTTTACTCTGAGTTTGATTCTCTATGTTCTCTCTATTATAAATAGATGACCAATGTACTCAAATTATACACCAATGAATGATTTTGTTTTCTCTCCCAAAATTTCAACAAAAATTCTCAACATTTAAAAAAATAAATAAATCTGATCCTTTTCTTACATGATACTTAATTCACACATTCTTTTGCATAACAAAGAGCCTGAGATGACATTTTGCGTGGTAATTAGAGGAAGAAATGCAATAATAAAACAGGTAGACTGGATGGAGATGGGACTTATAACACTAATAACGGACAGCAGATTCTGATCAAGTTGTCTGGAATAGGCAAAGAGTAACTTTCAGCTGAAGGGAACAACTCAAAGCAAAAAAATATCCTCACAAATACAAATGAGAGGTTTTGTGGCAAAAGTAATAAAAACAAACTACAATTGCTTAACATCCAACAACAAAGAATGAAATTTCCTAAAGTCTCCTTTGAACTCACAATAGCTCAATCATCTTGAGGTCTCTAATCTGAGGCATGCAGCAAGCATCCAGTCACCAATTGCCTCTCCTTTAAACTACTGACTTTGGAGGTTGCCTCACTTTTAGAAAAGACATTAGCTGAAGTTCAGATTGAAAAAGCTGCTCTTTTCTAGGCCTCTTGACAAAGTAGCGGAGCCTGACAGGTTTAATACTGAGTTTTTACAAAAATTTAGTAGGGTTTATCAAGGAGGATTTTCAGAAAAACCTTGGTAAAGTTTTACGAAGGGGGGCCTCAAGTACAGCAATGAGAGCTTCATTTATTGCACTTGTGCCAAAAAAAGAAAAAGGAAAAGCAAATGGGGCCCAAGTAATTCCAAACTTGTAAGCCTCAAGTTTTTATTGTTAAGATCCTTGCCAACATGATCAAAATGATTTTTCCTAATACGATTAGCTTGAGAAATTAGCTGTTCATGAGTTGGTGGATGACTTGTAGAAAGAAAAATCAGCCATGAGTGATTGCCAATCTAAACATGAAAAAAACCTTACATTGAAATTAATAGTGCCTTCACAAACACTTAAGTGGGAAGATACAATTTGGAGTCAAACCAGAAATTCTGGATTCACAATCACAAATATTCAACCAACTTTTTGATAGTACTCAATGAAGCAACTTGTGGCCACATTTAAGAGCACAAGTTGACTTCACCAAAGTGATCCACTTTCACTTAGCTCATTCAATGCATCATGCATGCTCTATTCCTAGCAGCCAAGGAGTTGGGTTGGCTAATTTCCATCTATAACGGTACCAACCTTGACATCTCTTTTGTTTCAATTTACCAAGACTAGGCCCAACTGAACAAGTTATCAACCTAAAGGGCCTCTCATCTCTTGTTGAGAACATCTCTAGCCAAAAAGCTAAATGGGTAAAATCTTTTATCTATAGCCCTCATGTTCTGATGATGATATTCATTCTAATGTTATCACTCTTGAGTGCATCATTGGCCTGTGTCTTTATCGTATCATGGGATTCTCTTTTTCAAAACTCATCCAACCAAAACCATTTAGAACACTATCATTGAAAGGATAGAAAAATAATAAAAATAAATAAAAAAATAAATAAAACCCTTGCTTTTTAGAAGGTAAAGAGTTCTTTCAAAGCTAGCACTTGACCCTTCTCACATTTACTCTTCAATGCCTTCATATTTAAAGCCTTGGATTTGTCCCCAGCCCTGCTAGTGTGGCAGTGATCCTTTGTTGTCTCTAGAAAAAGAGAAATCAAGACTCTTCACCAACAAGAGCTCCTCCCTTATTTGAAAGGACTAATTCACCAAAGACTTCTTCTCTTTGAAAGTTTGAGTATCTGAGAGCCAATATGAAAAGAAATTGGTGGCAAGCAGCTGAGCTCTGTGTTAACAACCTACAACTATCTTCCCTTAGAAAGAAATTGAAGGGTCTTGCCAATAAAACTTACTTTCTGGAGAGAGTCAATTGAAAAGATCATTCACCAAATTCTTTCTTGGGGTTGTTTACTTACGAATAAGATCTTATAAGGGCCTTGATTAGAAGAAACAGATGACAGATGGTGCTATGTTCACCACACACTACTATCTCCCTTTAGAACCTGTAGTTGGTACTACCATCTCCCTTTAAGAACCTGAAGTTTGTACATTAAACTTGACTTAGAGGGAAACTTTACAGAAAACATGGGCCCTCGGGGGTAAGTTTTTGTGTTCAGGGATCAAATTGAATCTGAACTTCTCATTTATCTGGCCTTCTTTTAGTCATTGACTCTACTTAAGCTGAATTTCAATCCTCATTTTAAGGTTTGAGAGTGTTTCTTCAACCCTCTTGAGGTGGAAGGTGATACCCTATTGTTAAAAGTGGGTGCCAAAAAATCTATGAAATTTCTCAATTGGTCCAGAGTAGGTGTAGATTGAAGACCTCAATGGTCTTCAATGGCTTCTTATTTCTTAGAATCACATCCCACCTACAACCAAGAGCCTGGCTGACTTTCTTGCATGCGAAGGGATTTGGCATCAACTCTTCATTATTTGATCTTCAAATAATCCTTCCACTCTTTTCACATCATAATTTTTTATATTTTGCAGTTTTTTCTTGCTTCATTGTGTATCATTTGTTTTAAGCTCCTTCTAGTAAAACTCTCATCAAGCAAAGAAAAGAAATGCTAATAAATAATTCATTTCCACTTGGAGACAAATGAAAGAAAATGTCAAACTGTTACAACAGTCAAAAGTGGTCCATAGTGCTCATTCAGAAAAATTAAAAATTTGCTCATAGTGCATCATGTTTTATTGTAGATCTTAAATGTTTCTGGATGGTAGAAGCTTCAGAAAGCAGATACTCGTAAATGGGCAGAGTCCATATTAATATGGAAAATTCTTCATATCATGCAAACACTCAACAATTTCCCTTTTCCTTTTTTGTGCCTTGTTTGTTATGGTGGTATGGGTCAACTTCTCCGAAAAGAGACTAAGATTCGTTAACGGTTAGAATGGTCACAGTGCTCACTTCACATTCACAAATACTGATGCTAAACCTTTCCGGTTAGATAAATTCTTTTCAAAAGAACTAATTGTCAATCAGAAGAATCCAAAATGTAACCAAAGGAGTTGTCTGTTGTCCCCAAGTATGTCCTTCCTTTTCCCCTCTTATAAAAGGTTTTTTTTTTTAATTCTTTATTTATTTTATTTTAGTTTTTGTGGCGCAGGAAGATAATTCCGAAGGATCAGAAACCATAAGATGACAGAAGGCCCAACGCTTGTGTTCAGGTTTCAGAGGCTAGACCGATGTACCTTCAGGGAAACAGCATTATATTATACATAATACCCTTTGCTGAATTTTACATCCTATGTCGACAATAGACGAGATAAAAGCTAAACGCATGAATTTGGAATTGACAGATAGATTTTCAACATTTACCCACTATAAGACAGTTTGCACAGCACAAGATCTTTCTGATCCTTTAAGTAAAATGGAGAGCAAGAGCTCGCCACATTAGCTAATCTACTCTAACGGTAAGAGAGGCAGATGGGTTCTATAGGAATCCACTTACCATTGATGTCATCCTTCAATGACTCTGGATTGGCGGTAGCAGCGGTCGGCCGCCGTTCGACATTCTTTATTTGCGCCGGCGACGCTGGAGTTGAGCTCCGGACACTTCCCGTGGCTCGCCGCAAGGCTTGCCCCATCCTTCCACCTTTTCTGCTCTCCTTGGCTTTCCGTCCCGAAGTCCCAGTAAACTCTTCCTTGTGTCCCTTGGCAATACACTGGAGACGACCGTCGGGCAAGTGGACGTCGGAAAGAGCACTGCTTCGAGTCCGAAGACTACTCTGTAAACGTGTAAACCCAAGGCCGATTTGTACCCTCAATGCCAAATGATGGAAAGTCTAGAGCTCGCCACGAGGACCAGGTTTTCATTGAACCTAGGAAATCCCCGATCGCTACGGTTTCGTCATTCGTGGGGAAAATATTAGAAACTATATTTGTGAATTAAAGCAGAACTCGGGGTTGCATGTTCACTTGACTTGATCTGAATGCTTTGAGCTTGAGTTTGAACTCTGTTGGAATCGAGATTGAAGCCAAAATTTTTAACCAAATTTAAACGAGTTGGGTCCAATTTACATTTAAAACTTTGCCTAAAATACATATTCATTAAACTATACATAATTTATGCATAAATTCTACATAAAATCGGTGGATGACCTTTGCATAAAATTGTACAAAAATATCCTTACACTCTGCATAAAATTGTTCATAAATACTCAAAAAATTATATATAAACTTTGTTCAGTAATCAAATACAAAAAAATTAAATGAAATAACAATATCAAAGGAAGCACAGACTAGTCATAAGGGCTAAAATGAAGGCAAGTAGAAAGCTTAAAGAATTCAAAAGAGATCAACAAAAAATATTTTTAAAAGTGGATAAATGAAGACCAAATGACATTAAAATTGACAATGCACCTAACTAGTAGTCAAGGAAACAAAAACTAAAGCAAAACACTTTTTGATTCACTTAAATAAGAGTTGGATACAATGACTAATATACCCTTCATACAATTAACTGATAGAGATGAAAAAGATAAGGATAAGAGAAGTTGAGATGTTAAAGAAGATAAAGATAAAAGAAGTTGAGATTGCCTCAAACTTGAAACTCTACAGTCATGTACACTTGTAACTCTACACTCATGTAAATCCTCTTATCATTTGTACCTATAAATAGTTGTATCAATGGAAGTAATATATCTGAAAATTATTCTTTTATCTATTTCTATATTAACCACTTATATCTACAAAATCTACACCTATAAATTACATGAAAATTGGATCATACAAACATCTAAACATGTTGAGTAATACATAAATCTCACAAAAAATATATAGACCATATAAAATGACCAAACTACCCCTTATACCGCTTTCAAAGTTCTACAGTTTAGAAGCTTATATTTTTTAAATATGAAATTATTTTATGGACTAGTACTCGTCTATATTAATGGAGATTCATTGCAGTCAGGGAAAGACTTCGATGACGGAGCGCAAGCCCACAGGGGTTATTTTGTATTGAGAGAAACCGGCATTTTCGAAAAGTTTCTTCCATTCGTCTTCTCCTCTTTCCTTGCCGGTGAAATTCATACAAATCATCGAATCGAAGAAGAACTGTGTCTGTTGAAGATCCAAACTTAACGGGTCTTACGATCCGAGATTAACTGGTCATGATCCGACAATAACGGATCTGTAATTTTAATTTCAAACGGGATTCGTTCCCTTATATGTAAACGTATTCTGAATGTATTTTTTTCACATAAAAAATAAAGAATTTTACATGGTATCAGAGCGACGATCTTGAGATTGCTCTTTCTATTTTTTTTTCTTCCCGTCTGTCTCGTTCCCGCTTCCAATTCTGACGACGTTTCCGTCGAGGTCCAAACCCTCGTTCGACGGACGGAGATAAACCTGCGCCTATCGTTAAGAGACGCAACAGGAGCTCTTTTATTGTCCACCAAAGGTTTCCCAGATCCGGCCACTGCGTCGTCCCCGCCACTGCCTTCCGGCCTTCCTCTGCCGTAGACTACGCTAGCAAACCGCGCTCCGATTTGCACCGTCCCGCTGCTGCTCCTTCCGACGGCCAGTTTAATTTTCGTGGCCAAAGAATATGGGTGGCCTGGGAATCCGGAAAACTAGAGAAATGAATCAAGCTTTGTTGCTCAAATGGCTTTGGAAGTTTAATACTCACTCAAATCTTTGGAAGGAAATGGTTCTCACAAAGCTGGGTGGGGATCCTCATTGGTGGATGTCTGGAGGAATCGTAGAGCCCTCTCCTCAATTTGGAGGGCTCTATACCTTCTGATCCCAAAATTTCATTCGTCTAGTAGATTCTATGCAAGCAATGGTAGATCGCTCAAGTTTTGGGATGACTTATGGATAGGGCAGGAACCCCTGTAGGCTGCATTCAAAAGTTTTTATCTTCTCACTACTCGCAAAGACATATCAGTAACAGAAGCTATTGAGGTTGGGGGGGGGGGGGGCCGGGGGGGGGGGGGGGGGGGGGGGTGGTATGAGTCTCCGTCCTAGAAGGGATCTCTCGGATAGTGAGACTTTGGAGGCTAGTCGATTGATGAACCTTGTTGCTTCGTTTAAAATCCGTCCTTCGGAGGCTAACAAGCTCGTTTGGTGGCCAGACAAAAAGGGTTCTTTCACGGTCTCATCCGCATACGGTTTTTTAAACAACGGTAACTCGGCCTGGAGGGAGAATGAAATCAATTTCGTATGGCGTCTATGTGCCCCTCCAAAGGTAAAATTCTTCATGTGGAGTGCCTGTCAAGGTAAAATTCTCTCAACAGCCGTATTGAGAAGAAGAGGACACCCCTCCGTTGATCCCTTGTGTCCATTCTGCAACTCTGAAAATGAAACTACCAGTCACATTCTTCTCCATTGCAGTTTCTCTTGGAAGGTGTGGAAGGTGTGGATCAGCATCCTGGGAAATTTTGGGCTACAATTCTGCATGGCGGCGGATCTACTCTCGTTCAGTAAATCTCTCATGGGTATCCGTTAGTCGAGCCTTGGAAAGATGATGCTCTCTGCTTGTGCCAGTTTTATTTCGTGAGGGGCTTTGGAATGAGCGCAATAGAAGACGATTTGATGCAAAAAGCGAATCTTTAGACTGGGTTGCGGACAGAGGGGTTGGGCATATATCAACTTGGCTTTTAAAAAAGAAAGCATTATCTTCCTATCTGGGTTCCTCCATTCGTGAAAATTGGAGAAACTTGGCTTTGATGCACCTTGGAAAAAAACCTCCTGTGATGCAAGAATTGACTCCTCTTGATCCTGGTTATCTAAAGTTAAATTTTGACAGGCTTGTCTCTTGGCAACTCTGGTATTTCTGGTTTTAGAGGAGTTATTTCAGACCATTCTGGAAATTAGCTCTTCACTTATGCCGGCCCCCTTGGTATATCAGACTCTACGTCTGTTGAGTTACATGGTCTCCTCTCCGGTCTTCGTGTCTTTAGAGATAAATGCAGGGAGCCCCTACATGTTGAAGGGGACTCAAAAGTTGTGATAGGATGGTGTGAGAATGCATCTTCTCCTTTGTAGAGGCACTTGGATACTTTTAATTTTTTTTATAAATTACCTCAATTGTTTCTTGTATTTGGTCTCATATTCCGAGATCCGCAAATTCGGCGACTGATGTGCTCGCCAGGCAGGGAGCTACCATACAATTGCTGGTTGTAAGGGACATGCTCCCCTGAATTTTTTAATTTCTCCTGTTTTATTAATACATCTTTTTTAAAAAAAAAAGCTCGAACTCAAGCCATGTAGTCTTTTGAAAAGTTTTAAATGAATGTTGAAGCTCGAGCTCAGCTTGAACTCGGTTAAAATTATTGGGCTCGAACACGATAACAATTTTAGGCTCGAGGCTGGGCCTAGCTCGAGCTCGAGTCTGAAATATTTAAATCATGCTCGACTTGAACATAGGTAGGTTTGGGCTCGACTCAGCTCGATGCCACCCCTATAAGGAACCGATTTGAGTCGAATAAAATAGTAGACCAATATAATCGAGTCGTAGAGAAAATAGGTATAGAACTTGGGACACAAATAACCGAGGAAGAAAACAAGTGAGCCGAGTCTGGTTGACCCGGTCCCGAGTTGACTTGATCTGAGTTTGCTCGAGTTAACCCAAGCGGGATAGAAGCAGATGTGGTTAGGCCAAGTCGGTCGTTGGGTTTACTCGACCTGGACTGGGTCTTGTTTAAAACATGCGCTCGATTAAAAACCACCTAACTTCGTGAAATTATAATTGGGCATTCATCTTCCCCGCGCTTCCAAATAGAGTGAAAAAGCAGTCGTCTTCAACCTCAAGAAATGGAAACAATTATGGCACAATGCTGGCATATTCGCCCTCCAAAGTGACAACCCAATTGTCACTCGAAAAAAATAGCAAATAGAGGAGAACTCATGGGATCAGTGGCCATCGTCTCCGGCTTCTAGAAATGGAAACATAGCTGTCGATGAAGAGAAATAGTGTCGTCTTCCCCACTTCCGAAAAGAATGGGACAACAAAAAATACATGGAGAGCCTCTTCAGATGGTAACTCTCCAAACAACAATGCAAGACCTTCCGAAAATAAACGAATCATCTTCACTGCTTCTGAACAAAGCAAACAACAACGAGAGTAGAGAAAGAAACAGAACTTCTAAAGATGAAAAAATTCCTCGGAGAAGCAGAAAATCTCAAAGAAGAATAACATCTCCTTCTTGTGCGACAACAACGTTCCCAGATGCCAAGAGTGGACGGAACCACTCTGACACCCACCGTTCCCGGGTTTTGACCGCTGTACTCTGGGATTCGAATGCGGGACGTGGGCGCCTAACTCTGATTCTATGTCAAACGCCTAGCCAATAGAACTTCCTAGGAGGTCACCCATCCTAGTACTACTCTCGCCCAAGTTCGCTTAACTTTAGAGTCCTGAGTTAGATGCCTAGACGATACAACCCAATAGACCGGTCTGTTAGGTGCGGACAACAGAGACTCTAACAAGAGTGGACGGAACCACTCTGATACCAACCGTTCCCAGGTTCTGACTGCTGCACTCCGGGATTCGAACGTGAAACGTAGGCGCTTAGCTCTGATACCATGTCAAACACCTAGCAACTTCCCAGGAGGTCACCCATCCTAGGACTACTCTCGCCCAGGCTCGCTTAACTTCGGAGTTCTGAGTCAGATACCTAACCAATACAACCTGAAAAGACTAGTCGTTTAAGGTGCGGAAAGCCAAGTACCTAACCCATCAGTGGACCAGGGGCGAACAAAACCTAACTCAGGTGGACCGGAACCACCTAGCTCTGACACCCACCATTCCCACTCCTTACCACTCCCCGTGGGATTCGAGTGCGAAACATGGTGCCTAACTCTGTTACCATGTCAAACGCCTAGCCAATAGGACTTCCCAAGAGGTGACCCATCCTGGTACTATTAGGTGCGGAAAGCCAAGTAGCTAACCCATCAGTGAACCAAGGGCGGATGGAACCTAACCCAGGTGGACCGGAACCACTTAGCTCTGACATTGATTTTTGACAATCTGATTGATGTGTAGATTTGAAGACGTGCTAGTAAGGAAACGGCGACTTTCTAGCACGATGCCAATGTTGATGACTTTCCAACACCTTGGATTCACCACTTTCCAGCACCTTTGATTAACAAATTTCCAGTTGAGGCAATCAAACAGCTAGGGAGAAAGTTAGTAATTGATAACAACATGATATTGAGATAGACAACAGTAAATTAGAAAGAATACGATTTAGAGATAAGCCAACTTTGGACGATAAGCAGACAGGAACACAGCAGTGCTTGGGATGGAAGAGATACCAGGCTGGATCAAGATTGATGATCTGAGTCTCGCTATGGAAAGGCCAAGCCGGATGAAAAGAAACAACTTTTGTCCTGCAATCTTTCAACATTATGATATTGCCCATGTAGTAGAGAGCAATACCATTGGCTCGAGATGGTAATTGAACACAAATTTGCAACAGAGGCTATCGGTAGAGCAAGGCATGGATCGTACCATGCAATGGTAGAGGCGTTGGAAACAAGTTGGATGAATAGAGTAAGTCAGCAAAGCTATATGACTTCCGACGATAGCAATGGCAACGGGCAAGTCGGTTGAATAGAGTCACCAACGAGTCAGAAACAATGATGCCTGCTGTTCGAAAGGCTGTATTTCCCATGTGCGGCAACTGAGACTTCATAAGAATGGTAGCCTGAACAATAAGCAACATTGGTGACTGGTGGTTCATTTGTCACCTCTTGCTACCATCTCATGCTTCCTTTAGCATCTTCAAGACCGATATCTTCGCCGGTGGTTTCTTTGAATCTCATTACATGTAGAGACAACACGAACAGTAGAGGGAGATCGATGGTTATGATTTTTTTTGTGAGGGTCATCTCCTTCTCTCACTACAGATAGAATGATGGTTGCGATTCTATGTGAGGGTCATCTCCTTCGCTCGCTACAGATAGAATGATGGTTGTGATTCTGTGTGAGGGTCATCTCCTTTTCTCGCTATAGAAAGAATAATGGTTGTTGTGGGAAGAAAGACGAGAAATTTTAAAAAACCATAATATGAGTCCTGGAAATCAATGCTCTGTTACCATGATGATTTTCAGGACTGATTTAGCTCATGAAGAAAAAAAGAGAGAGATTCATGGGCTGAAAACAGGAGAAATAAAAGGATATGGACTTATGTCCTAACCCTTCCCCTGAAGCTCAATTTATAGATTAATAAAACTATAATATTAAAATTATACCCCTAGAACTTAACTTAATTACATCAATGTCATCTCTTATGAGATGACTATTTATTTACCAACCTGCCATCACTATGTGGCCCTATAGGCCTTCTTCTTGATTTGTGGGACTTGAGTCCATCTTCCACATCTCTTGGATGTGTGGACCTTCTTTGGTCTTATGGGTTTGAGTCATCTTCTAACACACAAATTCTTTGGTCATGTGGGGTTGGGCTCATCTTCCAATAGAAGGGTATGCCACAAATTCTTGATTGTGTGAAGAATTATTTTTCTTTAGTGAACACATGCTTGCCAATGCAGTTTCCTCTTTTAATATTTTCAAAACAATAAAAAGAAAAAAAATTAATTGAAGAAATTAAAAGAGAAAAAAAGAAAACAAAGAAGAAGTTAGAAAAGAGAGCCTAGAGGTCACTCTTTGGTTATCAGAATCATTCTCCAAATCCCTTTGATTCACTTAATTGAGAATTGGGTACAATGACTAATATGCCCTTCATAATTTAACCACTTATATCTCCAAATCGACATCTGTAAATTACGTGAAAATTGGATCATACAAACATCTAAACAACCTAACGGACCCTTATACTGTTTTCTATGATCCACACTTTAGAACCTTATATTTTGAAATATGAAATTATTTATGGAGTAGTACTCGTCTATATTAATGGAGATTCATTGCAGTCAGGGAAAGACTTCGATGACGGAGAGCAAGCCCATAGGTGTTATTTTGTAATGAGAGAAACCGGCATTTTCGAAAAGTTTCTTCCATTCATCTTCTCCTCTTTCCTTGCCGTTCACAATCGCACACATCAACATATCGAAGAAGAACTGTGTCTCTGTGAATTTATGATCTCCCCTGTTTGAATGCACTACCATTTCCACTATGATCACCTTCCCGCCATTCTCTTTGGATGGAATCGCTTCCTTACATTTCTGCAATATCCTTATGCACTCTTCATCACTCCAGCCGTGTAGAATCCACTGTCACCCATTCTAACGTATCAGAATTCAGAACAAAAGTACTCCATGGTGGAATAAGATTGAAAATTAATTGTTATGTACCTTGAGAAATACAGCATCTGCCCGGGGAATCCACTGGAACATATCTCCGCTGGTGAAATATACACCGGAGTCGGCAGGCAAGCGGGCAACAACATGTGGAAGGTCTAGCACCGTAACTTCCAGCTTAGGGAATGCTTCAACCAGTGCCAGGGCGGCTCCTCCAGTTCCACCACCCACGTCGACCAAAGAATTCAATCCATCGAAGACATGTGCACACGTTGTAACGAGGGTGCTCATCAAGAACCGACTGTCGCTTGACATGGCTTGATTCAATTTGTCGTTGAAGTCCAGGCATCGGTTGGCGTGCTCCAAGGCGGTGAGGCCGTGGCAGAGTTCAAATGCAGTTGTTCCTTCTTTCTGGAACCATTCAGAGAAGAAGAGCCAGGGGTTTATAAGCGAGGAGTCCAGCATGTATAGCAAAAAGGGCGAGAGGCACTCCTTTGTACCATCCTTCACAAGGAGCCTGGAGGAAGGCGTAAGAGCATAGAATTCCTCCATCTTTTCCGTTTCTCCGTCTTTGTGTTTCTCTACGGAGAGGGAAAACATCCCAGTATGGACAAGCAATTGCATGAGGCGGTGAAGTTGATCGGTTTTGGATACGGGGATATGAATGGCTGAGACGAGGTCGGAGAGACTCATGGGTTCGCCATTGTTGTGAATGATGTCCGGTATACCCAACTCTACTGCACATTTGAGGGACATGGGGTTTATGAAGCTGAAGAGATGGTTCCACAGGTGAGCTTGAGCTTGCGGTAGCTCGCTGCTTCCAACTTCTTCTAAGACCATCTTCAGATGTCAAGCGACTGATCCTGATTAATCACACAAGGCTATAAGATCTACTAATGGCAAGTCCATGATCTGGTTAATTTTTGGAAGCATTTATAGAGCGAAGAAAGAAGAAAATGGTGCCCAATATGGGATCATTTCGATCCGTCCATTTCCTTTCTGTTCATGACTTTCATGAGCATGTGTTGAGGACTGGCACCGGTCCTGGGTCAGTGTGTGGTTGCCATTTGCCGACGTCACTGCTGCCTACTAAACCCCTAAAACCATTGGCTTTGATTGAAGTTACTAGTCATCATCTTGCTTGGGTTGTGGACTGGAAATTGTTCTGGGTTGCCATTATTCTTAAAACCACTGGACTTGATTGAAGTTACTAGTCACCATCTTGCTTGGGTTGTGGACTGGAACTTGTTCTTGGTTGCCATTATTTTTAAAACCACTGGACTTGATTGAAGTTACTAGTCACCATAGTACTTGGGTTGTGGACTGGAACTAGTCACCATCTCTCACTCTTTCAAACACTTGTAAATAGCATCTGCTATATCAATGCCACGACAAGGAGGAGGAACAAGCACAAAACTCAAGACTCGTTTTTGTAGCTTCCAATTATTGTCAATAAAATGCCCAGTAATAGCCATGTATTCAATCTTTTGATTTTGGGACTTCCAAAGATCTGTGGTAAGACTAATCTTGTTAATCTCTTTTCATTTTTTTTTCAATTTCTTTTTCTCTGCCTCATACACCTCCATACACTCCTTAATGGTCTTATAGGATATTTTCTCATAATTCATATTTGTTATCTTCATTACAAAATTAAATCCCTCTTCTATTATCATGAATGAATGCTCATGCATAAGAATCCAATGAGCAATGAGTACTCTCATTTTAGCTTGATCATATTTTCCTCCAAAATCCATAAAAGGAATTTCAGATGGACTCTGACCAACATTAGACCCCGCTACCACTGGTTGAAAGCTTAAGGTTTTTTTGTTTTCTCATTGCCGCTTTTTTACTAGTGCAACGTTTAAAATGTCGACTCATATGTGTGGTCACTCCACTACTAATAACACTCAAATTGATTTTATAATGAATACACTGAGCCTTTTTTGTACCATTAAGTGATACTTCTTTAAATTCCAACCAGAAATGAGATTTTTTTTGTCTTTTTGAAGTATGGGTAGCGTCACCTTCATCCTCATTTATAGTAATTCATCTGTGCCCACTTCTATGATAGAGGGTAGTGACTCTGGTGGAGTTGAATCACTATTTATGGCCACACTAGAATTAGTGTTAATTATTGATGTCAATTGAGGAGGTGTTGACATGCTTACTTGATCTGTGTCAGAACCTTGAAGAGACCTATGAACATTTGACAAGGTTTAGGCAACATATATCATCCAATGAGTGAATTTAAGACATCAAAGGTTCACCAACAAGATCTCAATTTCCAAAAGATAGAAAATGAACTATCCAATCATTTTATCTAATACATCAAGCCATATAATATTTTAGAACAACAACAGATATAAGTTCAATGAGAATTAAGAAAGAAGCACAAAAACTAACATTTTTTATTCTTTTTTACAATAAAGAGAAGTTGGATGCAATTAAGAAAGCTCATGATTCCATGAACAATAATAGAGTATTATTGAACAGAATATATTATCAACACTAAAATTTTTTATTTACTTTGACAATAAAGAGAAGTGGGATGTAATTAAGAAAGCTCATAATTACATTAACTACAATAGAGTATTATTGAACAGAATATGTTATCAACACTCAAAATCATGAAATAAAATTCCATTGCTAAAATATATCAAGTAACAATTTGAATACCATTGATGTTTATTGCTGAAATGTATGATAAACGTACAAAATTTTATAAGAGGTCAGACACCTAAAAATAAGAATGCAAAAAAGAAACAAGATCCCAAAACATAAAAATATTTGAAAGTCTAGAATAATAACTTCATTTATGAAGAATAGTGGAATTTGAGCAAAAAAATCATTGATAACCAACTATTTTCCAAATATTATAGCACTTGAGCTTAGTAAGTCATTATGAGATATACAAAAACATAACAAATGACAAGGTGGGGGATTTTTCTCCCCCACCCTTCCTTTCCTTCTTGAATGTCATAACTCAGTATGAAGTTTCCTGGCTCTCAGCCAGCTAGAATGCAATTGATGGCACACTCAAGCAAAAAAGAAAACAAAATGAAAAAAAAATTAAGAGAATAAAATAGGTCAACCTGTAGTAAGAAAAAGTGTCACTGAAGCACCATTGAACTATTTGAGATACAAACAATTGCAAGAAAAAGAGAGTATACCAAAAACTCATCTAGTGGAGGAACCTATATTACAATACCAATCGCCAAAATTTGAATGCCCCATACAGATATTTTCCCAATTAAATTTATCAATATTCTTTTCTAAGTGTCTTTCGACTGATTGTTTCCTTGTCCAGTTTACCAATTTACCAAGCTAATTCCTTCATCAAGTTTCATAATATTTTCTTCCAAACTAAAAGTCACCTAAACATTGACCACCATTTTCACCTTGACTTGTAACCTTGTTTGCACTCACTACAATAGGCATATATGTATGTCTTCGCAAACACTACCTTTTGTTTTACAGTCATCCCCACAGGAAACTATTACCTCAAATAAAGTCCACAGTGAATTTTATGACCTTTTGCATTAGAAATGGACACCCTTTGTATTTTTATCCCCTATTAAGAGTTGCAAGGAACTATCTTTGAGTGGATATAACCATTAAGCACTTTTGAGTCAGTGAGAGGGAACGAAGAAAGATGATGGGAAAACATACTAATGAAATCAACAGAATCTGGAAAATATGTGTTTAAAAAGTAGAATTTTAGAAAGAAGGCAGTAACTTGAATTGGCAAGAAGCTCAGAAGAGAACCTCGTTGGAGTGTTTGCTGGTAGAGCTTTTGGCAATAAATGTTGTTCTGCTAACCCACACGAACAATATCTTCTGCAACACAACAAAAATAATATAGCTCGAACAACATTACTGGATGTCTTTGCTACTACCCTTCAAGAAGAAGAAGTTGTACACCTCAACTGAGAAGGGGTGAAAGAAAGAGAGGCCTATACCCCGTTATTAAACAAAAATGATACTTAAAGTTTACTTATCATTATTTTCAAATCCCAAATATATAACCAAGCTTTAATAGAGGGGTATAGTTGTTTTTATTTGTTGATATGAAATTTTTAAAAAAGTCATAATTCGCCCCTCACCCACCAAAATCATTTAAAACTAACTTTAACATTAACATTAGGATTGGAATTGTAAAGGAGATTTCCTTGAAATAGTGGAGGTTGTGCAGATGAGACTTGAAATAAGACATGAGAACAAAGAGAATAATTATGACCATCTCTGTTGGAAAATCCATCCCCCAAAGTTCTTTTTCCTTTAAGTTATAGAGGAAAAGGAAACATCCTTATACAATCTGTATAAGATGATCTTCCCAGAACGTTGTGACAGTGCATTTCCTTCTACCCTTAAATCAAGAACTCACTGTTTCAAAAATTCAAACAATAACAACACTCAAAATCATGAAATAAAATTCATACCAGCAGTTTCTTCCAAGGATTTCTTCCCGAGTGTACTTTGTAAGTTCAAGAAACCTGTCAGCTGCAAATATCTGCAAAAAACCCTTTAGGCTCAGTGGATGTCAAGAGAGCATAAAGAAGACTAGAAGAGCCAGAGTAAGCAAGATCAGCTGAATGACGGGGTTTGAAAATACCAGCCTTGGCACGTGTGAGCATAGGATGAGAATCCATCAGAATAGTTGCAACAGGAGTAGTAGGAGGCGGAGCAGTGGATCCAGGGGGAGTAGAATTTGCGGGCGACAGAGGTGGTCCTGTAAGAGAATTAGTGGCCTGCAAAGATTCATCCACGGGATCAGTACAAATAATACAAGGACGGGAGCCGGATTGAGTAATGTGCTGGGAATGGGGCACCAGAAGAGATGGGGGCAGGACAGTAGAAGATGAACTGGATTCCAAAAAATTGGAGAATTCGAGAGAGGATAGTGATTGAGCCTGGGAAGAAGCTAAGGATGGGAAATAAGTCTCATCAAATTGAGCATGGCGAGTGATGTAGAGCCCAGAGGTGATGGGATCAAGACAACGTAATTCGAGAGAGGATAGTGATTGAGCCTGGGAAGAAGCTAAGGATAGGAAATAAGTCTCATCAAATTGAGCATGGCGAGTGATGTAGAGCCTAGAGGTGATGGGATCAAGACAACGTAACCTTTTGTCCGATGAGCTATATCCTATAAAGATGCAAGGAATACTACGCGACAAAAATTTATTAGGCATATAATCACGTAAGCATGAGTAAACACGACAACCAAAGGGATGAAATTTTTTATAATTGGGAGAAAGACCATAAATAATTTCAAAGGGGGACTTACCTCCTAGAAACGGTGATGATGTAGGTGGCAGTGCTAAAAGCGTCAACCCAGAAGTGAGGAGAAATGTGGGAATGGAAAACAGGGTCAAACTAGTTTCAGTAAAATGACTATGTTTTCGTTCTGCGCGACCGTTTTGGGCAGGAGTGTAGGGACAAGATAATTGATGATGAATTCTGGAAGTACGAAGGTGGTGTTTAAAATGAGTACTTGTAAATTCTACACCACAATTACTGTGAAATTTTTTGATACGAGCAGGATGTTGGTTTTCAACAAATTTTTGAAATTGAAGAAATGTATCGTAGAAGTTAGATTTCAATTTCAATGGATAAAGCCAAGTAAAGCGAGAATAATCATCAATAAAAAATAAATAATAAACAAAAGCCAAAGTTGATGTTACTGGTGGAGGACCCCATATATCGCAATGAATTAGATTTAACAAATGAGACGACCTTTTTACATTTCGCGAATAAGGTAAACGATGACTTTTTGAAAGTTGACATGTATCACATAATTTTGGAGATGGCAATAAGGAAGTAAGATAAAGGTGTCCATTCTTATTTAATAAAGAAAGAACAGAATGATGCACATGTCCTAAGTGAGCATGCCATAAATAATATGAGGCATGAAGAGATTTATTTTGTAGAACGGAAATAAAGGCGGAATTTCCACACTCTAGCACATATAAGCTTCCATCATGCTTACCAGTTGCCACTACCTTTCCCGTTTAGCGATTCTAAAAAGTGAAAAAATTATTCGTAAACGTAACAGATAAAGGGAAATTATTCGTTAATTTACTAATGGACAAGAGATTTTTAGTAAGATGAGGAACAACCAAAATATCTAATAATTTAAGATCTGGGGAAGGTGAAAGGTGACCGGTATGGGTAATAGGTAGGGATGCACCATTCCCCACAATTACACGATCCTTACCCATGTAAATGACAGACTGATCCAACGAGGAGTGAGCCGGAGTCATGTGGGCCGAGGCCCCTGTATCCACGAACCAGTTCGAAGGCTCATTTTCGGACATAGAGCAAGATGAATTAAAGGTTTCTGCAAGGTGCGCCCAAGAGTCGTGACGGGAATATCGCTACCGACATCGATCAGCATAGTAACCTTCCCGGCGGCAGATCTGGCACCGCGGGGGACGACGACCATGGCTGGAGGTGGAACGGCCTTGGTCGGGACCAGAATTGCCGTTTTGGTCGTGGTCGTGGCCATGGTTGGAGACGCCGTTCTGGCCGAGACTGGAGTTGCTGCCATGACTGTTTCCGCGGCCCCGTCTCTGGCGAGAAGAGCCACCAGAACGCTGAGAGGGGGCTCGGTTGGCAGTGAAGGCCTTGGTGGAAGGGGTTGTGGGCTCGAGGGATTTTTGAAATATCTCAAAGCTTTCTACGCAGGATGCGATGTCGGAAAAACAGGGGAGGGGATTTTGAACCATTTGGGCGGAGGAGAATCTGGAGAACACCGGGCCAAGACCACGGAGGAACCAATGAACCTTGTCGGTGTCATCAACGGGACGACTGAAGGCGTGAAGTTGGTTGCACAGGGCCTTGAACGCACGAGCGTATACCGTCACCGAGCGAGCGCCCCTTTTCATCAATTGAAGATCATCTTTGAGACGAATTTCATGGGCTTTAGACCTATGACAGAAGATATTCTCCTGAGTGAGCCCTGGTCGACAGCTTCTTCGGATGGAGAAGAGAGAAGAAGACTGAGAAGGCACTGGTCGGTAGCTTTCCACGCTAAGTGCTTGGGGCTTGGTGTTTGAGAGGTGGGAGGGTAGAAAGGAGGTAGTGGCACAAGGGTATCATCCACATGACCCAACAAGCCTTGATTGTCGAGGAGCGGGAGAAACTAACTCTTCCATAGGAGATAGTTGGAAGATGAAAGTTTGATGGTTACCACGTGAATCATGGTGTTGAAGGGAAGAAGATCAGAAGAAAAATCAGAGGCCATTGAGGATCATGGGATGTTAATCCAGAATAGCTCTAATACCATGAGAACAATTTCAAAATTCACCACACTAATCGGGGTGAGGTTCTTCCATTAATTTATAACTGTTGTATCACAATTACAGGGATTTACAATTGATTTAATTTTACAGAAAAGGAATAATGGATCTTGATTAGCTCCTGTAATGGAGGATCAAAATCCTCTGCAAGAACGGCCCTAAACAGGGCAATGATACTCAATCAATGTCTCTTACGGTAGGATATTCAACACGTTCGTCACCTCTTGCTGCCATCTCATGCTTCCTTTAGCATCTTCAAGACCGATATCTTCGCCGGTGGTTTCTTTGAATCTCATTACATGTTGAGACACCACGAACAACGAAGGGAGATTGATGGTTGTGATTTTTTTTGTGAGGGTATCTCCTTCTCTCTTTGCAGATGGAATGATGATTGTGATTTTGTGTGAGGGCGAACTCCTTTTCTCGCTATAGAAAGAATGATGGTTGTTGTGAGATGAAAGACGAGAAATTTTTAAAAAACCATAATATGTGGAAGATGGACTCAAGGCATGATTTTCAGGACTCCATGGATTTAGTTCAATTAATAGATTAATAAAATTATAATATTAAAATTATACCCCTAAAACTTAACTTAATTACATCAATGTCATCTCTTATGAGATAACTCTTTATTTACCATCCTGCCATCACTATGTGGGCTTTGAGCCCATCTTCCACATTTCTTGGATGTGTGAGCCTTCTTTGGTCTTATGGGTTTGAGTCATCTTCTAACATACTTGGAAGAGTGGGTTTTCCTTCGTCGTGTAGGCTTGGGCCCAACTTCCAACAGAAGGGTATGCCACAAATTCTTGATTATGTGAAGAATTATTTTTCTTTAGTGAACACTTGTTTACCATTGGAGTTTCTTCTTTTAATATTATCAAAACAATAAAAAGAAAAAAAATAATTGAAGAAGTTTAAAGAAAAAAAATAGAAGAAGAAAGAAAAGAGAGCCAAGAGGTCACTCTTTGGCGATCAGAATCATTCTCCAAATCCCTTTGATTCACTTAATCGAGAATTGGGTACAATGACTAATATGCTCTTCATAATTTAACCACTTATATCTCCAAATCGACACCTGTAAATTACGTGAAAATTGGATCATACAAACATCTAAACAACCAAACGGACCCTTATACTGCTTTCTAAGATCCACACTTTAGAACCTTATATTTTGAAATATGAAATTATTTATGGACTAGTTCTCGTCTATATTAATGGAGATTCATTGCAGTCAGGGAAAGACTTCGATGACGGAGAGCAAGCCCATGGGTGTTATTTTGTAATGAGAGAAACCGGCATTTTCGAAAAGTTTCTTCCATTCATCTTCTCCTCTTTCCTTGCCGTTCACACCCGCACACATCAACATATCGAAGAAGAACTGTGTCTCTGTGAATTTATGATCTCCCCGGTTTGAATGCACCACCATTTCCACTATGATCACCTTCCCGCCATCCTCTTTGGATGGAATCGCACTCGAAAATAATGATTCACATTCAATCTTAATTTCTCATTCACATCATCGGCTTAAATAGCCGTTATACAAAATATACATGGAAGAATTTGAGTGACTAACGGGATTACCCCAATCACCGGATTTATAGAATATTACAAGATTTCTCCTTAAGGAAATAAATCTCTAAGTAAATCTTAACACTCCCCCTCAAGTTGGTGCATAGATATCACTTATGCCCAACTTGTCAAGACATTTGTTAAAAGCTCGGTAAGACACTGCCTTGGTTAGCACATCGGCAAGCTGATCCTCAGATCGAACATGAGGGACTTCAATGATTCTTGCTTCTAACTTTTCTTTAATAAAGTGTCTATCAACTTCAACATGTTTAGTTCTATCATGCTGGACTGGGTTATGGGCAATATCACATGCGGCCTTATTGTCACAATATAATTTCATAGGACTTGTCTGCTCAACATGTAGTTCTTGTATCAGATTTTTGATCCATAATAATTCACATATTGCCTTGGCCATTCCCCTGTATTCGGCTTCAGCTGAAGATCTAGCCACCACCTCTTGTTTCTTACTTCTCCAAGTGACCAAATTTCTACCTACAAATGTAAAGTATCCAGAGGTAGATCGTCGATCTTCTATTGACCCAGCCCAATCGGCATCGGTATAACCTTCAATTTTCAAGTCACCTCCCTTTTTAAATAAAATTCCTTTCCCTGGAGATGATTTCAGGTAGCGTAGGATACGGTTGACGGCATTCATATGTTCTTCACTTGGAGAGTGCATAAATTGACTAACCACACTTAGTACATAAGCTAAGTCTGGTCGGGTATCTGCAAGATACATTAACCTCCCAACTAGTCTCTGATAACGCTCCTTGTTAGCAGGAACTTGATCTGGATGTATTCCAAGTTTCAGATTTTCTTCCATAGGAGTACTGACTGGACTACATGCTGTCATACCAGTTTCCTTCAATAAATCCAAAGCATATTTTCATGAATGAAGAAATGAGGTCTCTTCAGAAGAATTCAACATGGGAAGTGGTTGACCTACCTGTAAGAAAGACACCAGTTGGATGCAGGTGGGTATTTACCATTAAATATAAAGCCGATGGCACTATTGAAAGTTTCAAAGAATATCTAGATGATCATGGTATTACTCATCAAACTACTTGTCCGTACACCCCTCAGCAAAATGGAGTTGCAGAGCGAAAGAACCGCCACCTTCTTGAAGTTGTTCGTGCTTCCTTGTTTGAAGCTCATATGTCGGCAAGTTACTGGGGTGAAGCCATCACAACTGCAGCTTACCTTATCAATCGAATACCCTCGAGTGTGTTACAATTTCAGACTCCCTTGAGTGTTCTTCATAAAACCATAAGTTCACCTGCTGTGTCGAATCTACCACCTAAAGTTTTTGGGTGTGTTGCCTTTGTTCACCTCCATAAGTCATTGAGACATAAATTGGAATCCCGAGCTCTCAAGTGTGTTTTTGTTGATTATGCTCAACATCAGAAAGGTTATCGTTGTTATCATCCTCCATCTCGAAAATTGTATGTCACTCTTGACGTGGTATTTCACGAAGAAAACATGTATTATTCTACTCCTGAGTCTTCAATACAGGAGGAGAACAGGATTGAATTAAAGACCCTTTATCATCATTTGGATATTTTGGATAGTACAAGTGGTCAATATTCCAATTACAACTGTGGACATCAAAATGATTCACAGGATGGAGAAAGACAAGACCAGATGGAAGTGATGCAACCAGAGTCTCAGCCGTCATCTTCCCCCCTTCATAATGTACCAATGGATCAATTGCCTTCTGAGTCCGAGTCCATGTCTGAACCTCAGGTAAGTTCCGAAACTCAACTAAGAGTGCTACCTCATCGAACCACAAGAGGAAAACCTAGAGTCAATTATGAACCTCTTCTCACCTCTAAATCTCAGTATCCCATGCATAATTTTGTGTCTTATCATAGATTGTCAAAGGCAAATGAGGTATTTGTGAATCAATTATCTGCTATATCTATTCCTAATAGTGTGCAGGAAGCCTTGAAAGATTCTAAATGGAAAGAAACCATGAATGAAGAAATGAGGTCTCTTCAAAAGAATTCAACATGGGAAGTGGTTGACCTACCTGTAGGAAAGACACCAGTTGGATGCAGGTGGGTATTTACCATTAAATATAAAGCCGATGGCACTATTGAAAGGTTCAAAGCAAGGCTTGTCGCCAAAGGATATACTCAAACATACGGGATTGATTATATGGAGACATTCGCACCAGTGGCCAAAATCAACACCGTTCGGATTCTACTATCTCTGGCTGTGAATCTTGATTGGCCCTTATATCAGTTTGATGTAAAAAATGCATTTTTACACGGAGATCTCGAAGAAGAAGTATATATGGAATTACCTCCTGGATGCATTATGCAAAACAAAGGAGGCAAACAAGTATGTAAACTGAGGAAATCCCTATATGGTTTGAAGCAGTCCCCGAGGGCGTGGTTTGGAAGGTTCACTAATTTTATGAAATCTATCAGATACAAGCAAAGCAACTCAGATCATACTCTCTTCCTGAAATATAACAAGGAGGGCATCACCGCTCTTATTGTATATGTTGATGATATGATAGTAACTGGGAATGATCCAGAAGAAAAGAAATCATTGCAAAATCGTCTTGCTAGAGAATTTGAAATGAAGGATCTTGGCTACTTAAAATATTTTCTTGGCATTGAAGTGTCCAGATCTAAGGAAGGAATTTTTCTATCTCAACGAAAATATGCTTTGAAAATATTTTAAGTAGCCAAGATCCTTCATTTCAAATTCTCTAGCAAGACGATTTTGCAATGATTTCTTTTCTTCTGGATCATTCCCAGTTACTATTATATCATCAACATATACAATAAGAGCGGTGATGCCCTCCTTGTTATATTTCAGGAAGAGAGTATGATCTGAGTTGCTTTGCTTGTATCCGATAGATTTCATAAAATTCGTGAACCTTCCAAACCACGCCCTCGGGGACTGCTTCAAACCATATAGAAATTTCCTCAATCACCGGATTTACAGAATATTACAAGATTTCTCCTTAAGGAAAGAAATCTCTAAGTAAATCTTAACAATCGCTTCCTTACATTTCTGCAATATCCTTATGCACTCTTCGTCACTCCAGACGTGTAGAATCGACTGTCACCCATTCTAACGTATCAGAATTGAGAACAAAAGTACTTCATGGCGGAATAAAATTGAAAATTAGTTGTTATGTACCTTGAGAAATATAGCATCTGCCCGGGGTATCCACATGCGTCGTGCTTGTTGGGTGACCTTTTTTCTTTTAATACATCGTGTGCGTGACCAACTAAGCAATGAGTGTAATATGTACAATTTCTGTAAGCATGATTATGTCTCCGCCGCACCTCTTGGAATTGGAATCGATTCTTGCAGTCGTGCACGGACATCTTCATTCCAGCTCCACTTCTCCATCCGTGTCTTGCAGTACTGCTGGTTGGCAACGCGAGCGACCTTCTCCGTCTTTTCCCTCAACAATCTAGACGAAGGCGAAGAGTGCTGGAATGGGTTTCTGATTCTTCGGTCTTAGTCCTCTTTACAGGAACTCCTTGTCCCGAATTTCTTTCGCTAGCCAAAACAGAAACTCTTTCAATCATTTCCTCCTTCCCATTAGTTATATCTGTAGTGATGACGTTTCTGTTCATCCTACGGAAATTACTGCAAGATCGCACATGGGCCACTCGCATCATCATGGAGTGGAAGAGGGTGAGGGGGTCTTCAGGTTAGCTCTAGTTGTAGACATTGGGTTGTCTGCCTGTAAAGCTATCACGGGTTATTTGTCTGGGAGCACGGAGATCATTGCTGATGCCGCTCATTCCATCTGTGACGTTGTGAGTATATACTCTTATTTTTCAAAATCTTTAAGCTTTTGTTTGGCACATTAGTTATGGTCTGTTCTTCTGTTTTTTGTTTTCTGATCCATCGAAGCAGTTCACTTTTGGTAACTCACCCGTTCAGACTAGAACCTGTTTCAAATCGTCTTTAGTGACAATCATGTGGGGAAAGTATTGATCCATTCCCTTCTGTTTCTCTTCGAATTTTCTGGATCTGGAGTTCATAGATAGATTGCTGCTAGAAAGCATTAACCGAGTGGAATGAGGCAGAAATACTCCGCTGCAGTTTTCATCTTCCAGGTCCTGCATGCTCTATCACTATGGATAGTATGAAAGAAAACGGACTGGGTGTTTCCAGAACCCCTTTTGAGTATCAATTCCGGCTCATCCAATCTTTCCATCTGCTCAACCTTTGAATCTAGGCATCTATGCTGAAGAAACTAGTTTTGCATAATTTGTTGGGTCCCGATTTGGTTAGGACTTAATTGTCAATACAGGTTTTTTTTAGACCTTTTTTGTAATTTTTTGCTTGAACTATTTAAGTTCCTATAACCTAAGTTTACTGAAAAATAATCAAAAAATTTTGAAACCCTCGTCCTAATTAAGTTCAATTTCCTCAAGACCCCTTCAAGTCAAATCCTTGCAGGGACAGTGCAATATTGCTAACATTGGTGCATTTATTTGATGGGGCATGGTAAATTTGATACCCTGGGAGCTCTTGGGGATTTCTTGCATGCTTTTGGGAACAACAGGTGGTATTGCATGGCATACTGATACTGTAGATGTTTTGCAGGTTTGAGAAGGTTACTCATCTTTTGTCAAATTGGAGAAAAATAGTGATTCATTTTATGCTGAAATTATTTATGGATCTCTTGTTTCAAACATAAAAAGGCTAGCCTTAGTTTTTTCCTGTAAATCATAACAGTCCCTATTCCTAGTTATAGTTCTTATGGTCTCTTAGGGACTTTTGAGTTCAACTCTTGATGTTATCCATCATTCATTGGCTCATTGTAGTGGGCAAAACCATGGCCACCATCATGCGATTGACATGGAGCGTCCTTATCCTGGCATTGAGTATGACTACCATAGCAATTTTAGTCACAAGAAAGTGTTGATTTTTAAGGATTCCATAGATTTAGCTCAGAAAGAAAAAAAGAAAGTGATTCATTGGGAGAAAACAAGAGAAAGAAGAGGTTATGGGCTTATGTCCTAACCCTTCCCCTGAAGCTCAGTTTATAGATTAATGAAACTATAATATTATAATTATACCCCTATAACGTAACTTAATTACATCAATGTCATCTCTAATGAGATAACTCTTTATTTACTGTCATACCATCATTATGTGGACCTGTGAACCTTCCACTTGATTTGTGGGCCTTGAGCCCATCTTCCACATCTCTTGGATGTGTGACCCTTCTTTGGTCTTATGGGTTTGAGCCCATCTTTTGACATACTTAGATGTGTGGGCCTTCCTTGGTCATGTGGGTTTGAGCCCATTTTCCAATACTCACGTCAAGCTGGGGGTGAGAGAACATCATAAAAGCCCAACTTGCTAAAAATGATGTATAGGATCTTTCTGTATAAAATGGAAGTCCACCATTTCTTCCAACACTCCCCTTTAAGCTGGTGATCTCTTCCAAGAGGCCCAACTAGCATTATATAATTGAGAGTAAAATCACTTCTAGCCTTAAGACATCTCTCCATACTCTAGTCAAATAACTTATGCTAGATGTTGGGAACTCCTATCTTTTGTAGGTAGTGAGTATATATGCATCGCTCAAAAGTATAATAAAACTCCTCCATCACCGTGTTCCTCCACAGGACAGACTCTCAAATGATAGGAGTAAAAATGCCAATTAAGGGGTAACGGGTAACCGCCTAGAAGATAAAATTCTGGGGCCACCATATGCATTCAACTTCATCAAAATAACTAATGCTGACAACAACTAAGAAGTTATTCTTCAATAATAATGTCTCAACTAAAGAGACACAATAGCAACAACTAAAATGGGCCTAGGCCCCATAACACTTACCAAATAATGAAAATTCACTGTGAGTCCGTGCACCAAATAATATTTTGACCAAGTAATAAGCTGCCAGTACTTTAAAATAATAATCCAGCCAGAGACAAGGAACTAGGGTGGCATCAAACTGAGCTGGTTCGCGAGCCGATCGATCTCGACTCGGTTCCAGCTCGATTCGATTCAATTTTTTTGGATCTCGAACTCGTTTAAGTTATCGATTCGAGCTCGATTGAACCATGGTTCAGTTCAAAAGCTCGTGACCCAGCTTGTTAACTTAACGAGACCCAACAGGCAAGAGCCGAGAACGGGATGGGATGTCTTCGAGACTCATCACCGATTCACCCCGTCCATGTAAACACGTTTTGCCTTCCTTCGAGCTAGGCTCTTATAAACCTTCCTCTCATGTCATTCTCTTCTTTTTACCTATGTGGGACTAATAAACCTCTAGTGAAGAGAGGAAGGAAAAAAGAAAAGGAAAATGAAGGGAATAAAGTAAAAAGGGAAGAAAAAAAGGAAAAAATGGGAGAATAAGGAAAAAAAAGAAAATGAAAAAAATAGAGGAGAGGGAAAAAGGAAAATAAAAATGACAAGGAAACAAATAGCAAGAAGAGGAGAGAGTGAAGGAAAAAAATTTAAAATTTAAAATATATTAATTTTTTAAAAATGAATTAAAATTATAATTAAAGTGGAAAATGAGGAAAATAAATACAAAATATTTTATAAAAATATAATGAAAAAAATTATGGAAGGAAAAAATTAAAAATGGGAGAATAAGGAAAAAGGGAGAATAAAGGAAAAAAGTAAAAAGAAAAAAAATGGAGGACAGAGAAAAAGGAAAAGGAAAATAAATAAGAGTTAAATGACAAAAGGAAAAGGAAACTAATAGCAAGAAGAGGAGAAGAGTGAAGGAAAATAAATAAATTATAATTATAATTAATGTGAAAAATGAGGAAATAAATATAAAATATTTTATAAAAATATAAAGAAAAAATAAGGGAAGAAAAAAAAGGAAAATGAGAAAAAAGGAGGAGAGAGAAAAAAGAAAAGAAAAATAAATAAGAGTTGAAAGACAAAAGGAAAAATGAAACAAATAGTAGGAAGAGGAGAAGAGTGAAGGAAAAAATAAAAAAATTAAAAATATATTTAAAATTATAATTAAAGTGAAAAATGAGGAAAATAGATATAAACCATTTTATAAAAATATAAAGAAAACAAAGGGAAGAAAAAAAGGAAAATAGGAGAGTAAGGAAAAAAGGAAAAAGAAAAAAATGGAGGAGAGGGAAAAAGGAAAAGAAAAATAAATAAGAGTTGAAGGACAAAAGGAAAAGGAAACAAATAGCAAGAAGAAGAGAAGAGTGAAGGAAAAAAATTAAAAAATATATTTAAAATTATAAATGAATTAAAAATATAATTAAAGTGAAAATTGTGGAAAAAAATATAAACTATTTTATAAAAAAAATATTTATATACATGAGAAATATTTTATTAATATTTTCTTGTACAATTGAACCATGTACTTAAATAATTGTATTTAAATCTTGTTCTCAGTTTGAAAGTTTCTCTTGTTCATAATTAGAGTGTATTTCAAGTCTTTGTGAGGGTCGAAAGGTCTAAAACAGACGAAAGTAGGGAGCAGTAGGTAAAGGAGATGAATTTGATCCTATTAATTGGCATTCAGTTATTAATATGGATTGTCAACTAAATAAGACTCATCTAGAATACCCTTTCAATTTAATTGACCCATCACAAAGATAAATTTCATGACATACAAAATAATTTGTAGTATTGGTAATAAAAATTTATTAAAAACAAACCCATATTAGTGTTTTTTCAAGAAATGTTGAAATTACATTTTTAGTAGAAATACATTTCTAGGGACTATTAGTGCTTCATGTTTTTTGAAAACATTTTTCTAATTAGAAATTCTTATTAAAAAATTATATAATTTTCTAAGTAAGATTTTCCTGCCAAGATGGGCTAGAAAACCATATAATTTTTTTTTGAATAAGTATTTGATAGTTGATGCTGTAATACTTTTAGCATGACGTAATTTTCATAGCAATTTTGTGTTTGATACTTTATTTGATTAAAAATTTATCGATAAGTATAGTAATATATTAGATTGATTATTAATTTTTATTTATTTCCTCGGAAGAGGCAATAAGAGGTCAATTTAACTTTCCTAAGAAAATTTTAAAATATTTTTTGTAATTTTCTAGTCAGTCACTAATAGTAATAGGATTTTATTTAAAGGTTTTTTTTTTTAAATATGTATCCTAGGAAAAACATTTCTAGTTTTTCCTAGAATATAAAATTTCAACTAAGGGCACTAAGGAGGAGGCCATAGTAAATTTATGGCGAGATTCAGAAATTACAGAATAAGTTAGACAACATTTGGGGTAAAAAAAGATTAATATTGGTGCATTCTAATCTATTATCGAGATTCAATCCCGAACTTCCCTTATCATTTTTTTTAAATATATGCATAATTTTATATATAATTTATTTGACATATATTTTATGTAGAGTATTAAATGTAAGTTAAGGCTCAAAGTCATTTAACATTATTAGGCTCGCGCTCGATTACAATTTTAGGCTCGAGGCTAGGGTTGGCTCGAGCTCAAGTTCAAAATATTTAAATCAAGCTCACTCGAACATAGGAAGGTCATGCCCAATTTTATGTAAAATATATGCCCAATGTTATGTAAAATGTATACATAATTTTATATACAATTTATTTGACATGTATTTTTTAAAAGGTTTTAAATGTATGTTAGAGCTTGAACTCAAGACATATATTTTTTAAAAAGTTTTAAATGTATGTTAGAGCTTGAACTCAAGACATGTATTTTTTAACAGGTTTTAAATGTATGTTAGAGCTTGAACTCAAAACATGTATTTTTAAAAAAAATTTAAATGAATGTTGAAGTTTGAGCTCAGCTTGAACTATGTTAAAATTATTGGGCTTGCCCTCAATAACAATTTTAGGCTCGAGGCTGAGCTGGGTTGGGTTCGAGTTTGAATTCGAGTTTGAAATATTGAAATCAAGCTTGACTCGAACATATGTAGATTCAGGCTCGGCTCAGCTCGATGCCACCCCTACATGGAACCGAGTCGAGCCAAATCAAATAGTAGACCAATATAGTCAAGTTGTAGAGAAAATAGGTATAGAACTCGGGACCCAGACATGAATAACCGAGCCAAAAAACAAGTGAGCCGAGTCTAGTTGACTTGGTCTGAGTTTGCTCGAGTTAAGCCTAGCCGGACAGAAGCAGATGCGGTTAGCCCGAGTGGGTCACTAGGTTTACTCCACCTGGACCGGGTCTTGTTCAGAACATGTGCTCGATTAAAAACCATGGTGAAATTTTAATTCGGCATTCGTCTTCCCCTCGCTTCCGAACAGAGCGGAAAAGTAGTTGTCTTCAACCTCCAAAAACGGAAACAATTATGGTGCAATGCTGGACTCTTCGCCCTCCAAAGTGGCAACCCAGCTGGCACTCGAAAAAAATAGCAAATCAGTGGCCATCGTCTTCATCATCCAGAAATGGAAACATAGCAGTTGATGAAGAGAAATAGTGTCGTCTTCCCCACTTCCGAATAGAGCGGGACAACAGAAAATACACGAAGAGGGTTTTCGGATGGCAACTCTCCAAACAACAACGCAGGACCTTCCGAAAATAAACGGAGCGTCTGCGCTGCTTCCGAACAAAGAAGACAACAACGAGAGCATAGAAAGAAACAGAGCTTCCAAAGATGGAAAAATTCCTCGAAGAAGTAGAAAATCTCAGAGAAGAATAGCATCTCCGTCTTCCTCGTGATGCCAGTGCGACAAAAACGTTCCCAGATGTTAATGACTCTGGCATTGATTTCTGAAAATCTGATTGTTGTGCTGATTTGAAGACGTGCTAGTGAGGAAACTGCGACTTTCCAACACGATGCCAATGTCGATGACTTTCCAGCACCTTGGATTCACGAATTTTCAGCAGGGGCAATCAAACAGGTAGGGAGAAAGTCAGTAATTGATAGTAGCATGATATCGAGATAGACAACAGTAAATCAGAAAGAATACGATCTGGAGATTAGCCAACTTTGGACGGTAAGCAAACAGGAACACAGCAGCACTTGGGATGGAAAATATACCAGGTTGGACCAAGATTGAGGATCTGAGTCTCGGTATGGAAAGGCCAGCTTGGATGAAAAGAAAAACGTTTGTCCTGCAATCTTCCAACAATAGGATAGTGCTAATGTAGTAGAGAGCAATACTATTGGCTCGGGATGGTAATCAGAGCAGAGCATCGATCAAACCATGCAATGGCAGAGGCGTTGGCTGAACAGAGTAAGTCAGCAAAGCTATATGACTTCCGACGAGAGCAATGGCAACGACCAAGTCGGCTGAATAGTCACCAACGAGTTAGAAACAGCGATGCCTGCTGTTCGAAAGGCTGTATTTTCCATGTGCCTTAACTCATAAATCATAAGAATGGTAGCCTGAACAACAAGCAACATTGGTGACTGGTGGTTCATTCGTCACCTCTTGCAGCCATCTCATGCTTCCTTTAGCATCTTCAACATCATCAAGACCGATATCTTCGCCGGTGGTTTCTTTGAATCTCATTACATGTAGAGACAACACGAACACTAGAGGGAGATCGATGGATGTAATTTTTTTTTGTGAGGGTCATCTCCTTCTCTCACTACAGGTAGAATGATGGTTGTGATTATGTGTGATGGTAATCTCCTTCTCTCACTACAGAGAGAATGATGGTTGTGATTCTGTGTGAGAAAAAAAAAACGATAAATTTTAAAAAGCCATTCTATGAGTCCTGAAAATCAATACTATAATACCATGATGATTTTCAGGACTCCATGGATTTAGCTCATGGAGAAAACAGGAGAAAGAAGAAGTTATGGACTTATGTCCTAACCTTTCCCCTGAAGCTCAATTTATAGATTAATAAAACTATAATATTAAATTTATACCCCTAGAACTTAACTTAATGACATCAATATCATCTCTTATGAGATAAATCTTTATTTACCATCCTATCATCACTATGTGGGCTTATAAGCCTTCTCCTTGATTTGTTGGCCTTGAACCTATCTTCCACATCTCTTGGATGTGTGGGCCATATTTGGTTTTACGAGATTGAGTCGTCTTTTAACAAACTTGGATGTGTGGGCCTTCCTTAGTAATGTGGGTATGCCACAAATTCTTGATTGTGTGAAGAATTATTTTTCTTTAGTGAACATAGGCTTATCATTGGAGTTTCCTCTTTTAATATTATCTAAACAATAAAAAGAAAAAGAAATTAATTGAAGAAGTTAAAAAAGAAAAAAAGAAAAAAAGAAAAAAGAAGAAGAAGTTAGAAACGAGAGCCAACAGGCCACTCTTTTGGCGATCAGAATCATTATCTAAACCCCTTTGATTCACTTAATTGAGAAATGGGTACAATGACTAATATGCCCTTCATAATTTAACCACTTATATCTCCAAATCGACACCTGTAAATTACGTGAAAATTGGATCATACAAACATCTAAACAACCAAACAGACCCTTATACTGCTTTCTAAGATCCACACTTTAGAAGCTTATATTTTGAAATATGAAATTATCTATGGACTAATACTCGTCTATATTAATGGAAACTCATTGCGGTCAGGGAAAGACTTCGATGACGGAGAACAAGCCCACAGGTGTTATTTTGTAATGAGAGAAACCGGCATTTTCGAAAAGTTTCTTCCATTCATCTTCTCCTCTTTCCTTGCCGTTCACACCCGCACACATCAACATATCCAAGAAGAACTGTGTCTCTGTGAATTTATGATCTCCCCGGTTTGAATTCACCACCATTTCCAGTATGATCACCTTCCCGCCATCCTCTTTGGATGGAATCGCTTCCTTACATTTCTGCAATATCTTTATGCACTCTTCGTCACTCCAATCGTGTAGAATCGACTGTCACCCATTCTAACGTATCAGAATTGAGAACAAAAGTACTTCATGGCGGAATAAGATTGAAAATACTTGTTACGTACCTTGAGAAATACAGCATCTGCCCGGGGTATCCTCTGGAACATATCTCCGCCGGTGAAATTTACACCGGAGTCAGCAGGAAAGCGGGCAACAACATGTGGAAGGTCTAGCACCGTAACTTCCAGGGTAGGGAATGCTTCAGCAAGTGCCAGGGAGGCTCCTCCAGTTCCACCACCCACGTCGACCAAGGAATTCAATCCATTGAAGATATGTGCACACGTTGTAACGAGGGTGCTCATCAAGAACCGACTGTCGCTTGACATGGCCTGATTAAACTTGTCGTTGAAGTCCAGGCATCGGTTCGCGTGCTCCCAGATGGTGAGGCCGTGGCAGAGTTCAAATGGAGTTGTTCCTTCTTTCTTGAACCATTCAGAGAAGAAGAGCCAGGGGTTGATAACCGAGGAGTCCAGCATGAATAGGAAAAAGGGCGACAGGCACTCCTTAGTAACATCCTTCACAAGGAGCCTGGAGGAGGGCGTAAGAGCATAGAATTCCTCCATCTTTTCCGTTTCTCCGTCTTTGTGTTTCTCTACGGAGAGGGAAAACATCCCAGTATGGACAAGCAATTGCATGAGGCGGTGAAGTTGATCGGTTTTGGATACGGGGATATGAATGGCTGAGACGAGATCGGAGAGACTCATGGGTTCGCCATGGTTGTGAATGATGTCAGGTATACCCAGCTCTACTGCACATTTGAGGGACATGGGTTTTATGAAGCTGAAGAGATTGTTCCACAGGTGAGCGTGAGCTTGCAGTAGCTCGCCGCTTCCAACTGCTTCTAAGACCATCTTCAGATGTCAAGCGACTGATCCTGATTAATCACACAAGGCTATAAGATCTACTAATGGCAAATCCATGATCTGATTAATTTTTGGAAGCATTTATGGAGTGAAGAAAGAAGAAAATGGTGCCTAATATGGGATCATTTCAATCCGTCAAATCGGGTTGTATAAAATACTTACAAAAACTTATCCATTTCCCATCAGATCGTGACTTTCATGAGCACGAGTTGTGGACTGGCACTGAAGTTCTGGGTCAGTGTGTAGTTGCCGTTTACGGATCTTACTGTTACCTACTAAATAACTCTTAAAACCACTGGATTGATTGAAAATACTAGTCGCCAACTTTGACAAATCTATGGAATTCCATGCGTCGTGCTTGTTGGGTGACCTTTTTTCTTTTATTACATCGTGTGCGTGACCAACTAAGCAATTAGTGTAATATGTGCAATTTCTGTAAGCATTCCAGTCATGGGCGTTGCTTTGTAATCACTACTATTTAGGTATTTTACAGGTTCTTAGTGGCGTTGCTTTGTAATCACTACTATTTTTTGTCTTCGTTCTTTGTCACTATTATATTACTGTTGTTGTGATTTTTATTTTGAATAACTAGTCGCCAACTTTTGCGGCTCTTACTGTTGCCCACTGGATTTGATTGCCCATTCAACTTTTGTTACGATCCTACTTACATACAAAAGTGGGAGGGCTTAGTTTGATACTTAGGTTACCCGTCTTTAATGGATGGGTTGCATGTAAGAGAAGAGGTTTTCACATATGTTTTGGTCTGAGAAAAGGATATTTAAGATGCTAAGGGAAGCTAGATTAAATTTAGAAAGTCTAGAGGCGTTTGGGAAAGAAGTTAGGGAAGTACTGAGAGAAAATAGGGAAGGTGAGGTTATCTTCTCCTAAGATTTAGGGGGAAAGAGTATTTTGGGGTAGTAGAGGACCTGAGGGGACTCTAGGGATGATGACACGCATGGAGGGTGGATTAGTATGTGTTAGGGACTTGAGTGGTGAGATGAAGTGGCTTGGATGGTGGGTTTGTGGTGGGGGGTATAGTCCAAGGTTGGGTGACTATAAGGGGGTAATGTGGCTCAATATAGGTGGCTGTCGGTTCTGTAGGGTGAGATGGCTGAGATGGAGGGTGGAACTCGTGGGTGGATGGAGGGATATGTAGGTGTTACTAGCTGAATTATCAAAGGAGAATGGCAGCTAGGCTAATAGAATGGAAAAAGGCTCATGATATATAATGAAAGGAATGGAAGATAGTAAGGATTGTTATTGTTGCCAGGCTTCCTTGGGATTGAGCTGGCAAGACTCCATAGAAACTCTTGACTTGGAGGTGAGCCGCCTCCTGACCTTTTTATCGTTGGTCAGAAGCCTAGGGTTTGACCGAAGTTGATAAAGGGGGTTTCTAATTGATTGAACGATTATAAGGCTCATAGAACTTATAATTTGTAGATTGAGGGCTGGAGCTACTTGTGATCTTCGTTTGTATGTGGGAATAAGAGTTGGACATCCCCTTGACTTGTGCATTAAACTACCTCTTTGATGCAGTCAACATAGACACTTATTTTTCCAAAGTTTTTAATCTTGGCTGAGTTGGTACCCCATCCTAGAGCTTTCTCTAGACACTCTTAATCCTACTGAGGCTATTCAATGGCTTAACACTGTTAATCTCGTGACCAAAATGGCTTCCCTCTAAACATATTAATGGAAGGTTGTCACAAGTTAATAGTGGAAGGTTACATGTCTACTACTGTAAGGTACTAGTGCTAGTTTAGATATTCCCTGGTGGTATATGCTTCGAGCTGAAAGCATTAGCTAAATTAGAAGATCCGACCTTGAACTTCTGCTGGGTTCTCACCTTGATGTAATTGCAGTAGTTCTGAGCTAAGATGTATGTAGATTAAACAGAACTCAAGGAAGTGATAATTTTATTAAAGAGAAGAGCAAAAACAAAATAGAATTTAGAGGAACTCTCCTCCTAAGGGGTTGGAGGGAGGCTCTGATTTTACCAAGAGAATCAGCAAGGGAATTCGCTGATCTCAGGAGATGAGTACAATAACATTGAAGGGGGGAAATGATGTCAAAAATTCTACTCTTCACTTGAATGCTTGGGGCAAAATATGTTTTTGTTTCTGGTCATAAAATGGCATGGGGGGGGGGGGGGGGGGGGGGAGGGGTGGTATAGGTGAAAACTTTATTGTCATACAAAGAGTAGGAAAGAGCATTTGTAGGAAATCTTATCCTTAAACCCACTAACCATAGTTGAGACTAGTGTAACCAACGGTGATTGGCTGAATGGTTCCTCAAGCAACATTTGTAACAAGAACGGAGTTGGTGTAATAAAATATTTTCTAATCATTTGATGAATTCCTGTTTTATATTGTGCTTTTGAAATGTTCTTTCAGCTTTTAAAAAACCCTAGCCAACCTACATTTAAAATTTTGCATAAAATACATATCTATTATACTGTATATAAACTTATGCATAATTTCTACATAAAATTGTACATAAATACTTTACATAAACTCTGTATAAAATTGTTCATAAACACTTAAAATTATGCATAAACTTTGTTAAATAGTCAAACACAAAAATTTTAATGAAAGAATAATATCAAAGGAAGCACAAACAAGTCATAAGGGCTAAAACGGACGCAAGTACAAAGCCTAAAGAAATCAAAGGAGATCAACTAATATATTTTTAAAAGTGGATAAATAAAGACTAAATGACATTAGCTAGTAGTCAAGAAAACAAAAGCCAACGCAAAACACTTTTTTTCTTCTTATCTCCTCTCTTTCTTCCCCTTTGCCATTTCTCCCTTTTCTTCACAGTATCGAGAATGTCAATTGCATCAGTTTCACTAAGCATGGGGAAATGCGTTTTTTAACAAAGCCTCATAGAACTTTTTAAAATTTTGCAATTCACATTTTACATTAGGGCAAAAATTAAGAACATAAATTGGCATAAATTTTAGAAGAAATGGGTAGAGAATAACTAAACCCTAAATAAACCTGAGAATGATTGTTGGTTGCCATTGAGAGAAGATCATGTTATAGAATCTAGAGACAAGCCCTACTTACACATCTTGACGAAGTGCCTCTCCAGGAGATGCTCGAAGACTCAAAGCCGAAGGTCGAATAAATTGGTCTCTCAACTCCCTCTTAACTCCCGTTCGGTCCCGCTATTGGGCACTTGTTTAATTAAACAAGCCAACTTTGCAAGCTCTAAACCAAATTACTACTCATTAGAGTTCAGTTTGTTTACTTAAACGAATAGAAAAGTCAATCTCAAATTTGATTCGAGACCGGGTTTATTCGAACCGAACTGAGTTGGTGCCGAGTCGATCTCGAGCTATTCGTGAATTGACTTGGTTCGATGCCACCCCTAGATCTAATAAAGCATAAAACTACTTAATATGTAGTAGAAACCATGAATCCTAGGTTTATTGACAGAAAAAGAAGTCAAAAATCAAAATTTTGACATTCAATCAATGTCAAACCTCGAAATCGCCTATGATAGTAGCTTCACAAGCTTGTAATCAGGATCTATCTATGATACCATTTTAAAAAAAAAGATTAAAAGAGAAAAAAAGAAAAAAAAATAGAAGAAGAAGTTAGAAAAGAGAGCCAAGAGGTCTCTCCTTGGCCATCAGAATCATTCTCCAAATCCCTTTGATTCACTTAATTGAAAATTGGGTACAATGACTAATATGCCCTTCATAATTTAACCACTTATATCTCCAAATCAACACCTGTAAATTACGTGAAAATTGGATCATACAAACTTTTAAACAACCAAACGGACCCTTATACTGCTTTCTTAGATCCACACCTTAGAAGCTTATATTTTGAAATATGAAATTATTTATGGAGTAGTACTCGTCTATATTAATGGAGATTCATTGCAGTCAGGGAAAGACTTCGATGACGGAGAGCAAGCCCATAGGTGTTATTTTGTAATGAGAGAAACCGGCATTTTCGAAAAGTTTCTTCCGTTCATCTTCTCCTCTTTCCTTGCCGTTCACAATCGCACACATCAACATATCCAAGAAGAACTGTGTCTCTGTGAATTTATGATCTCCCCTGTTTGAATGCACCACCATTTCCACTATGATCACCTTCCCGCCATTCTCTTTGGATGGAATCGCTTCCTTACATTTCTGCAATATCCTTATGCATTCTTCATCACTCCAGCCGTGTAGAATCCACTGTCACCCATTCTAACGTATCAGAATTCAGAACAAAAGTACTCCATGGCGAAATAAGATTGAAAATTAGTTGTTATGTACCTTGAGAAATACAGCATCTGCCCGGGGAATCCACTGGAACATATCTCCGCTGGTGAAATATACACCGGAGTCGGCAGGCAAGCGGGCAACAACATGTGGAAGGTCTAGCACCGTAACTTCCAGCTTAGGGAACGCTTCAGCAAGTGCCAGGGCGGCTCCTCCAGTTCCACCACCCACGTCGACCAAAGAATTCAATTCATCGAAGATATGTGCACACGTTGTAACGAGGGTGCTCATCAAGAACCGACTGTCGCTTGACATGGCTTGATTAAATTTGTCGTTGTAGTCCAGGCATCGGTTCGTGTGCTCCATGGCGGTGAGGCCGTGGCAGAGTTCAAATGTAGTTGTTCCTTCTTTCTTGAACCATTCAGAGAAGAAGAGCCAGGGGTTTATAAGCGAGGAGTCCAGCATGTATAGCAAAAAGGGCGAGAGGCACTCCTTAGTACCATCCTTCACAAGGAGCCTGGAGGAAGGCGTTAGAGCATAAAATTCCTCCATCTTTTCCGTTTCTCCGTCTTTGTGTTTCTCTACGGAGAGGGAAAACATCCCAGTATGGACAAGCAATTGCATGAGGCGGTGAAGTTGATCGGTTTTGGATACGGGGATATGAATGGCTGAGACGAGGTCGGAGAGACTCATGGGTTCTCCATTGTTGTGAATGATGTCTGGTATACCCAACTCTACTGCACATTTGAGGGACATGGGGTTTATGAAGCTGAAGAGATGGTTCCACAGGTGAGCTTGAGCTTGGGGTAGCTCGCTGCTTCCAACTTCTTCTAAGACCATCTTCAGATGTCAAGCGACTGATCCTGATTAATCACACAAGGCTATAAGATCTACTAATGGCAAGTCCATGATCTGGTTAATTTTTGGAAGCATTTATAGAGCGAAGAAAGAAGAAAATGGTGCTCAATATGGGATCATTTCGATCCGTCCATTTCCTTTCTGTTCATGACTTTCATGAGCATGTGTTGTGGACTGGCACAGGTCCTGGGTCAGTGTGCCATTTGCCGACATCACTGATGAGATTCCCACAGGCGTCGTGCCGTCCAACATGTCACATGATTACGTTTCCACCGCTCCTCTTGGAATTGGAATCGATTCTCGCAGTGGGGCAAGAACAACGAAAGACAAAATTTACTGTGGTTGGGCATAACCTAATTAAGGTTACATAATATTTATAAAATATTAAACCCTAGAGTTATTTGTGTCGAAAAGACACAAATACTTCTGTATATTAATATCTCAACCTTATATTATATGAGTCATATGTTCAACAATCTCCACTTTGTCGAATATTCACCCCTTAAGAAATAAAACATAGCTTAGGACTCCACCTTGAACATTAAGTTGGGGGCCGTCTCTCATCTAGCAACTGGAGACAATAAAACATAGCTTAGGACTCCACCTTAAACAATAAGTTGGGGGCCGTCTCTCATCTAGCAACTGGAGACATTTATAAAGTCAAAACAGTGCTCGAACTTATTTGTAGTAACAGGTAGGGGTGGCATTGAGCCGAGTCGAGCCCGCACCTGCCTATGTTCGAGCCGAGCTTGATTTAAATATTTCGAGCCGAACTTAGCCGAGCCTTGTCTCGAGCCTAAAATTGTTATCGAGCTCGAGCCCAAAAATTTTAACCGAGCTCGAGCCTCAACATATATTTAAAAATTTTCAAAAAGTATATATCAAATAAATTGTATATCAAATTATACATACATTTTACATAAAATTGGGCATGACCTCTACATAAAATTAGGCATAACCTATATATATAATACATGTATAAGCTTGGGCACAACCTCTTCTTAAAATTGAGCATAATCTATGTATATAATACCTGTATAATATTCGGCATGACCTCTACTTAATATTGGGCATAATCAATATACATAATACCTGCATAAACACTCCATAAACACTCCATAAAATTATCTATACATCCCATAAACACTCCATGAAATTGTTTATACACTCCATAAAATAGTCTAAACACTCCATACACTGCATAACATTATAAATAAACTCCATACAATAATCAAACACAACAAAATTAAATGAAATATCACTATCAATTTACAATCACCCAAATAAAAACTATAAATCCATTATAAAATTACAAACTATAGTTGTTTCTCTTAGTGCTAGAAAATAATATACGTCCTTGCATGAGCAAAATCTCCATCTATGACAAAAACAAAAAAATAAAATTAGTTATTGTCAGATAAAAAAATACTCTTCCACTACTAGTTACTTAATGTCGTTAAAAATATTAAAATTACCATGATGAGAAAAACATAAAAAATCATGTAGTTGGTAGCATTATCTCTACACTCTTCTTCTCAAGTTGTAATCATAAAACAAAATTTTAATAAATAAAACTAAAACATATACTAAAACATATACTAAAAAATATCATAATAAATAATTAATCAAAGAAATTCACCTTTTGATTTTTCTTTACACCGTGAAGAACCCGAACCCAATCACTGCCACAAATCAAAGTTTGAACTGTATTTGGTGCCAAGGAAGAACGATATGAGTTTATTACTCTACCACCAGCACTAAATGTAGACTTGAAAGCTACTGGGAATATGGGAATTACAAGGATGTTTGCTGCCATCTTAGATAATACCCGAAATTTCATATGATTCACTTTTCATTGTTCTAAAACATCAAAATCATATTGTGAAATTTTCTCACAACTATATACACCTTCTTCAAGATAAATTTCCAATTCTGACGTTGGTGAATTAACTACATCCTTTTGTTTCATATAACTCATTAACTTTGACCAACCTGAACTTGATGAAGGCCTACGACTTGTGGAAACACCCATAGAACTAGTACTTAAAACAATCTCTTCATTTTTAATATCCACATTATATAAGGATACATATTCATCGTAGATCTCATATAAGGTGCGTCGAACTAAATTTATATTCATTGTAGCTTCCTCCTTAGAATATATCACTGGAAAACACATTTCGATCAACTTTAATTTGACTATTGGATCCAAAATTGAAGCAACAACCATCAATAAATTGCATTCACCCCAGTACTTCTCAAATTTCTCTTTCATTCTACTAACCATTATCCTAATGAAAATATTTTCATTTGTAGAATGAAATCCAGAACTTATTTTACCCTATATACCTCACTAAGGTAAAAATTAGAAGTAGGGTAGTCACTCCCAGAAATTATATTAGTAATTGCATTAAAAACTTCTAGAATCTTACACACCATGTCAACCTTTTCCCATTCATCAAAATTTGGTAAACAATCATAAGTTGGTTCTCTAACTTTAAATCTAGAGAATGCATCTTTGAATTTTAATGCAGAAGACAATACGTCATAAGTGGAGTTCCAAAGAGTTGGACAATCAATAACCAACCTCTTTTCACCAATTTCTAATTGTTGTACAATTTCAGAAAAAGTGTGAAGTCTAGCCTTAGACAAATTTATGAATTTGACACTTTCATACACATTATCAATGATATCCTTAATCTGAACAAGACCATCTTGGACTAATAAGTTCAAAATATGAGCACAACAACGCACATGAAACAACTTTCCACCACACACCAAATTTTTTTTCCTTGAAAAATCTTGTTTCAAAACTCTGATACAAACATCATTATATGCAACATTATCAACTGAAATACTAAAAACTTTATTTTTTATCTCCCACTTTTTCAAACACTTGTAAATAGCATCTGCTATATCAATACCACGACGAGGAGGAGAAACATGCACAAAACTCAAGACTCGTTTTTGTAGCTTCCAATTACTGTCAATAAAATACCCAGTAATAACCATGTATTCAATCTTTTGATTTTGGGATTTCCAAAGATCCGTGGTAAGACTAATCTTGTTAATCTCTTTTAACAAAATTTTTAATTTCTTTTTCTCTGCCTCATACACCTCCATATACTCCTTCTTAATGGTCTTACGGGATATTTTCTCATAATTCATATTTGTCATCTTCATTACAAAATTAAATCTCTCCTCTTCTATTATCATGAATGGATGCTCATGCATAAGAATCCAATGAGCAATGAGTACTCTCATTTTAGCTTGATCATATTTTCCTCCAAAATCCATAAAAGGAAGTCCAGATGGACTCTGATCAACATTAGAACCCGCTCCCACTGGTTGAAAGTTTAAGGTTTTTTGTTTTCTCATTGCCACTTTTTTACTAGTGCAACGTTTCAAATGCAACTCATATGTGTGGTCACTCCACTACTAATAACACTCAAATTGATTTTACAATGAACACACTGAGCCTTTTTTGTACCATTAAGTGATACTTCTTTGAATTCCAACCACACATGAGACATTTTTTGTCTTTTTGAAATATGGGTAGAGTCACCTTCATCCTCATTTATGGTAATTTCATCTGGGCCCACTTCTATGACAGAGGGTAGTGACTCTGGTGGAGTTGAGTCACTATTTATGGCCACACTAGAACTAGTGTTAATTATTGATGTCAATTGAGGAGGTGTTGACATTTTTACTTAATCTGTGTCTGGACCTTGAAGAGACCTATGAACATTTGACAAGGTTTAGGCATCCAATGAGTGAATTTAAGACATCAAAGGTTCACACACAAGATCTCAATTTCCAAAAGATAGAAAATGAACTATCAAATCACTTTTCCTAATACATCAAGCCATATAACATTTTAGAACAACAACAGATATAAGTTCAATGAGAATTAAGAAAGAAGGACAAAAACTAACATTTTTTATTCTTTTTTATAATAAAGAGAAGTTGGATGCAATTAAGAAAGTTCCTTATTCCATTAACTATAATAGAGTATTATTGAACAGAATATGTTATCAACACTAACATTTTTTGTTTTTTTTACAATAGAAGTTGGATGCAATTAAGAAAGCTCCTGATTCCATTAACAATAATAGAGTATTATTGAACAGAATTTCTTATCAAAACTAATATTTTTTATTTACTTTGACAATAAAGAGAAGTTGGATGAAATTAAGAAAGCTCCTGATTCCATTAACTATAATAGAGTATTATTGAACAGAATATGTTATCAACACTCAAAATCATGAAATAAAATTCCATTGCTAAAATATATCAAGTAACAATTTGAATACCATTGCTATTTATTGCTAAAATGTATGATAAACGTACAAAATTTTATAAGAAGTCAAACACCTAAAAATAAGAAGGCAAAAAAGAAACAAGATCCCAAAACATAAAAATATTTGAAAGTCCATAATAATAACTTCATTTATGAAGAACAGTGGAATTTGAGCAAAAAAATCATTGATAACCAACTATTTTCCAAACATTATAACACTTGAGCTTAGTAAGTCATCCTGAGATATACAAAAACATAACAAATGACAAGGTGGGGGATTTTTCTCCCCCACCCTTCCTTTCCTTCTTGAATGTCATAACTCAGTATGAAGTTTCCTGGCTCTCAGCCAGCTAGAATGCAATTGATGGCACACTCAAGCAAAAAATAAAACAAAATGAAAAAAAAAAAAATTGGTTCCTCAACTCCCTCTTAACTCATGTTCAGTCCCGCTACTGGGCACTTGTTTAATTAAACAAGCCAACTTCGCAAGCTCTAAACCAAATTACTGCTCATTAGAGTTCAATTTGTTTACTTAACAAATCGAAAAGTCAATCTCAAATTTGAGTCGAGATCGGGTTTATTCGAACTGAACTGAGTTGGTGCCGAGTCGATCTCGAGCTATTCGTGAATCGACTTGGTTCGATGCCACCCCTAGATCTAATAAAGTATAAAACTACTTAATATGCAGTAGAAACCATGAATCCTAGGTTTATTGACAGAAAAAGAAGTCAAAAATCAAAAATTTGACATTCAATCAATGTCAAACCTCGAAATCGCCTATGATAGTAGCTTCACAAGCTAGCAATCAGGATTTATCTATGATACCATTTAAAAAAAAGATTAAAAGAGAAAAAAAAGAAAAAAATAGAAGAAGAAGTTAGAAAAGAGCGCCAAGAGTTCACTCTTTGGCGATCAGAATCATTCTCCAAATCCCTTTGATTCACTTAATTGAGAATTGGGTACAATGACTAATATGCCCTTGATAATTTAACACTTATATCTCCAAATCGACACCTTTAAATTACGTGAAAATTGGATCATACAAACATCTACACAACCAAACGGACCCTTATACTGTTTTCTAAGATCCACACTTTAGAAGCTTATATTTTGAAATATGAAATTATTTATGGAGTAGTACTCGTCTATATTAATGGAGATTCATTGCAGTAAGGGAAAGACTTCGAGGACGGAGAGCAAGCCCACAGGTGTTATTTTGTAATGAGAGAAACCGGCATTTTCGAAAAGTTTCTTCCATTCATCTTCTCCTCTTTCCTTGCCGTTCACACCCGCACACATCATCAAATCGCATAAGAACTGTGTTTCTGTGAATTTATGATCTCCCCTGTTTGAATTCACCACCATTTCCAGTATGATCACCTTCCCGCCATCCTCTTTGGATGGAATCGCTTCCTTACATTTCTGCAATATCGTTATGCACTCTTCGTCACTCCAGTCGTGTAGAATCTGTAAACCGTTTTTATGAAAAACGGTTTTCTCATTAACGTGGTCTCAAAGTTCTGGTAGTTGCAACTCCCTCGGTAACACGAAGCCATGAATAACCTTGATGGGAGGTTGGCTTCGGTTAAGATATGTTTTTCTGTCCCCTGTCTCGTCACTCTCATTCCCCTTCAGTTCAGCCGTCGCCGTGAGTGCTCAGAGATCGGAAGCGCCGAGAAAACAGAGAGAAGGAATTTGAAGCGTATGGAATGAGGTACGATTTATCTTCCGTTTAATTTATAATAAATTTCATTTTGATATTAGAAATTCATGTTTAAGGCTTACAATTGGTATCAGAGCAGACCTTTGATCCAGCGTTTCGATTCTGAGAGACTCTGTTTTTGTTTTCGGTCTCTGTTCTGTTTTTTTTTCTTTTTTTAAAAAAAAAAATAATTCTGCGCTCACTGCTTGCGGGGGCCGGGGCTTTGGCAACGGCGACAGCCAGTGTCGAGCATGACGCCGGCGCCGGCGACCATTCCACACGGTTGCTGGCGCCGACAATTTACTGAACGCCAACGAAGGCTGTCGCAGTACGCTCTCTGTGAGCTGACTGCGACGGCTGTCTCGCGACGCCTGAGAGCGTCGGAGATGCAGCGCCGACGCCGGTGACAATTCCGACCTGTTTTCCTGCGTCGACGACTTAAAAGAACACCGACAAAGTTTTCTTCTACGCGTGGCTGGAGGTTGAAGATGACCTCCAGTGCGCAGAAACATTTGATTAAATTTATAAGGTATTTTTGTAAATACCATCGAGTTGGCTCGGGACGAGTTTTCTGCGACTCGTTGTTCCAACTCGGCAACCGCGACTCAGATCGGGTTGACTCGAAAAAAAAAAAAAAAGTCGAGTCGACTTGGACGAGTTGAGGGTTTAGGGTACTTAAATTGGTTTTGCGCAAGCGGGATTCGAACCCATGCGATTGCATATTCATGTGCACTAGTGACCATTAGGCCACTGGCCGTCTACTGTTGTGTATATAGGAAATTGTAAATTTATTTCCTCTTACAGTTTTTATGCATTTTTTGGCTTATATGTAAATGCATGAAATTAAAGTTATGCATAATATTATAGTTTTTAATTATGCATATCTTATGAGCATATTTGGTGCATAATGATAACATGTTAGTGTAAGTTACAATTATGCAATTCATGCTATTCTCATATATTTATGAGATTTAATGTCTAGTGATCCATATAATTTTTATTAATTAGAGAGTAGCCACAGCATCTTTAACTTAATAAAAATTATATATTATTATTAGGATCACATAAAGAATATTAGACATTAATTATAACTAATTTTATTTGATATAATAAATTTTATCCCACATGAATTTTTATTATATTTGAGTTTATTAGTTAGGATAAAATATCAAGTTATTCATAATTTACGCACAGGGATTATGAATTCATAAATAATTTGATAGTTTTATCATAAAGAAAAATTAGAAATTAATTGTAATTAATTATACTTAATATAATAAATTTTATCCCATAGGAATTTTTTATTATATTTGAGTATATTAATTAGGATAAAATATCAAATTATTCATAATTTACCCACAGGAATTATGAATTCATAAATAATTTGATAGTTTTATCATCAAGTTTACTCATAAAGAATCTTGAATCTACTTGAATTAAAAACATTTACCCACAGGCAATGTTTTTTATGTCAGTTGATTTGATTTTTAAGCATGATTTACATTGGTAAAGCATGATATTTTATTCAGGCCCCAATTTTACAATCAGCATGTAATTTATAATTTTATGCAGTTGTACAACCTGCACATTTCTCTGATCTTCGTTGTGATATCCCTGATCTTAAGGGAGATAACTATAAGGTCTGGAAAGAGAGAATACTTCTTCATTTAGGGTGGATGGACATAGATTATGCTATTAGGAAAGATGAACCACCCGTAATTACTGATACCAGCACTACAGCTGCAATTACACTTTATGAACGATGGGAGCGATCTAATCGCCTCAGTGTAATGTTCATTAAGACAAAAATTGCTGCTGGTATTCGTGGTTCTGTTGAGCAACATGAAAATGTCAAAGACGTGCTGAAAGCCATTGATGCTCAATTTGTCACTTCAGATAAGGCATTAGCAAGCACCCTAATCATGAAGTTCTCATCCCTAAAATACACCAGTATGAGAGGTGTGCGTGAGCACATCATGCAAATGAAGGATATTGCGGCTCAATTAAAATATCTTGAGGTTGATATGTCAGAATCTTTCGTGGTGCATTACATTCTGAATTCCCTTCCACACCAATATGGACCCTTCAAAATCTCGTACAACACACATAAAGATAAATGGTCAGTTAATGAACTTTTGACCATGTGTGTTCAAGAGGAAGGGAGACTGGTGATGGAACAAGGCGAAAATGTCATGATGGCAACACATGGAAAGGGCAAGTATCAAGCCAAACAAAAAGGGAAGGGTAAAATATCCCCCCAAGCTGGTATTAAGAAAGATTTCAAGTGTTTTTTCTGTAAAAAGAAGGGACACATGAAGAAGGAATGTGCCAAGTTTCAGAAATGGCTTGCTGACAAAGGTACACCAACCTCATTTGTTTGTTATGAATCTAATATGGTTAATGTCAATAATTACACTTGGTGGATTGATTCTGGATCAATAATCCACATCTCGAATTCTTTGCAGGGTTTGCAAAACCTAAGGAAACCAGTGGGAAGTGAGCATCACATTTTCTCAGGAGATCAGATGAGCTCACATGTGGAAGCTATAGGAGCTTGCTATTTAACTTTAAGTAGTGGCTTTGTTTTAAAATTAGAATAGACTTTTTATGTTCCAAGTTTCTCCAGAAACTTGATTTCAGTTTCAAGGCTTGTACCTTATGGATATTCTTTTAACTTTTCAGACTCATCTTTCAGTATATATTATAAGTCTGATTGTATTGGGAATGGTACATTGTCTTATGGTCTTTATAGCATTAATTTACAAAACAATGCCACTTACGGTTCAATGCATGTTCACACTGGTAATAAAAGAAGTGTTCTTAATGGGGATTCCTCTACATTATGGCACCGGAGATTAGGTCATATATCCATAGATAGAATTAAAAGATTAGTGAATGAAGGGGTACTTAATACTCTGGATTTTACTGATTTTGAGACTTGTGTAGACTGCATTAAGGGAAAGCAGACTAACAAGTCAAAGAAAGGTGCCAATAAGAGTTCAACCATATTAGAGATCATACATACTGATATATGTAGTCCAGACATAGACTCACATGGTCAGAAATACTTCATCTCTTTTATAGATGATTCCTCACGATACATGTATCTCTACTTGCTTTATAACAAGTATGAAGCTTTAGATGCCTTTAAGATCTTTAAGGCTGAAGTAGAGACACAATGCGGTAAGCAAATTAAGAACGTGAGATCAGATAGAGGTGGAGAATACTATGGTAGATACACTGAGAATGGATAAGCACCTGGGCCATTTGCAAAGTTTCTTCAGGAACATGGGATTGTTGCCCAATATACCATGCCTGGTTCTCCGGACCAAAATGGTGTAGCAGAAAGAAGAAACCGAACATTATTAGGCATGGTGCGGAGTATGCTTAGCAACTCCAATCTTCCTAGATCCTTGTGGCCTAAAGCACTTAAGACGGCAATGTATATATTAAACCGAGTTCCAACCAAGGCTGTTCCAAAAACGCCATTTGAATTATGGAAAGGTTGGAAACCGAGTTTGCGACATATGCACATTTGGGGATGCCCGTCTGAAGTGAGAATTTATAATCCACAAGAGAAGTTGGACCCAAGGACCATTAGTGGGTATTTCATTGGATATGCTGAAAGGTCTAAAGGTTACAGATTTTATTGTCCATATCACAACACTAAGATTGTGGAATCCAGAAATGCAAAATTTCTTGAAAATGACTTGATCAGTGGGAGGAATCCAACTCGGAACATAGTTTTTGAAATGGATTATTTAGAATCTCAACCTTCCACCTCAAGTGATAGATTGGTTATTGTTCATAACACCCCTCACGTACAAACTAGTGTTGAACAACCAATCATTGAAGTTCTACAAATTGCTGACAACATTCCAGTAGATCAAGTTCTTCAAGAGTTGCCAAACACTTTTGAACAACTAGTTGAACCACTTAATTCTCAAGAAAATGATGGTTCTACATTAAGAAGATCTACTAGACTCAGGAGATCAACAATTCCTGATGATTATATTGTGTATCTGCAAGAATCTGACATTGGAACCGCAAATGATCCCATGTATTTTTCAGAAGCCATGAGTTGCAAAGAATCAGATTTATGGTACAATGCCATGAAGGAAGAGATGAATTCTATGAAGAGTAATGGAGTCTGGGATCTTGTTGAGTTGCCTAGTGGATTTAAAGCCATTGGATGTAAATGGGTCTTTAAAACAAAGAAAGACTCATTAGGCAACATTGAGCGATACAAGGCAAGACTCGTTGCTAAGGGATTCACTCAGAAAGCAGAATCGATTACAAGGAAACTTTTTCTCCTGTATCTCAGAAAGATTCCTTGCGCATTATTTTGGCATTAGTAGCCCATTTTGACTTAGAGATGCAACAAATGGATGTGAAAACGGCATTTCTCAATGGAGATCTAGAGGAGGAGGTTTACATGAAACAACCTGAAGGATTCCCCTCTAGTGATGGTGACCAATTGGTTTGCAAGTTAAAAAAGTCAATATATGGATTAAAACAAGCATCCCGCCAATGGTATTTGAAATTCCATAATGTAATTTCTTCATTCGGGTTTGTAGAAAACATTATGGATCAATGTATATACCAGAAGGTCAGTGGGAGTAAAATTTGTTTTCTTGTTTTATATGTGGATGACATTTTGCTAGCAACCAATGATAGGGTTTTCTACATGAGGTAAAACAATTTCTCTCTAACAATTTTGATATGAAGGATATGGGTGAAGCATCTTATGTCATTGGCATTAAGATTCATAGAGACAGATTTCGAGGTATCTTAGGTCTGTCTCAAGAAACCTGTATTAATACAGTGTTAGAGAGATTCCAGATGAAGAGTTGTTCACCAAATGTAGCTCCCATTGTGGAGGGTGATAGGTTTAATTTGAACCAATGCCCGAAGAACGACCTTGAAAGGGAACAAATGAAGGACATGCCATATGCTTCTGCTGTTGGAAGCCTAATGTATGTTCAAGTCTGCGCAAGACCTGATATTGCATTTGCTGTTGGGATGTTGGGGCGATATCAGAGTAATCCCGGGTTAGACCACTGGAGAGCTGCAAAGAAAGTCATGAGGTACCTTCAAGGAACCAAAGACTACATGCTGATGTATAGGCGGACGGACAATTTAGAAGTCATTGGTTACTCAGATTCTGACTTTGTTGGCTGTGTTGATTCCTGCAAATCAACATCAGGATACATTTTCTTGTTGGCCAGTGGAGCAATATCATGGAGGAGTGCCAAACAAACTTTGACCGCCACGTCGACTATGGAAGCCGAGTTAGTTACCTGTTTTGAGGCTACTTCACATGGTGTATGGCTGAAGAGTTTCATTTCTGGGCTTAGAATTATGGATTCTATCTCTAGGCCATTAAGAATATATTACGATAATTCAGCTGCTGTTTTTTATGGCCAAGAACAACAAAAGTGGAAGTCGAAGTAAACACATCGATATAAAGTATTTGGCCATACGAGAACGTGTTAAAGAAAAGAAAGTGGTCATTGAGCACGTCAGTACTGACTTAATGATCGCAGATCCTTTGACTAAGGGCATGCCACCGTTTAAATTCAAGGATCATGTTGTGAATATGGGACTTGGTTCCATTATGTAAATTTTTTCATTGTATGAACAATGTTATTTCAGTGAAATTCTTAATTAATGTGATGTTTTTTTCTCATATTTATGTGCACTTTAATTTTGAGAAAATTCATCTGTGTAGGACCAAGAGTAAACATAGGGTTTATTCATAAAGTATAAGTAATACATACATAGTAATACATGGAAGATAATACTCGTCATTAGAGGACCTATCGCCATGATTCATGTATTTATTACTTAAATTCAGATTATCGATGGGTTTAAGATTATATTAGAAGTTTGGACCAAGTGGGAGAATGTAAACCGTTTTTATGAGAAACGGTTTTCTCATTAACGTGGTCTCAAACTTTTGGCAGTTGCAACTCCTTCGGTAACACGAAGCCATGAATAACCTTGATGGGAGGTTGGCTTCGGTTAAGATATGTTTTTTGGTCCCCTGTCTCGTCACTTTCATTCCCCTTCAGTTGAGCCATCGCCGTGAGTGCTCAGAGATCGGAAGCGCCGAGAAAACAGAGAGAAGGAATTTGAAGCGTATGGAAGGAGGTATGATTTATCTTCTGTTTAATTTATAATGAATTTCATTTTGATATTAGAAATTCATGTTTAAGGCTTACAGAATCGACTGTCACCCATTCTAACGTATCCGAATTCAGAACTAAAGTACTTCATGGCGGAATAAGATTGAAAATTAGTTGTTATGTACCTTGAGAAATACAGCATCTGCCCGGGGTATCCACTGGAACATATCTCCGCTGGTGAAATTTACACCGGAGTCAGCAGGAAAGCGGGCAACAACATGTGGAAGGTCTAGCACCGTAACTTCCAGGTTAGGGAATGCTTCAGCAAGTGCCAGGGAGGCTCCTCCAGTTCCACCACCCACGTCGACCAAGGAATTCAATCCATCGAAGACATGTGCACACGTTGTAACGAGGGTGCTCATAAAGAACCGACTGTCGCTTGACATGGCCTGATTAAACTTGTCGTTGAAGTTCAGGCATCGGTTCGCGTGCTCCCAGATGGTGAGGCCGTGGCAGAGTTCAAATGGAGTTGTTCCTTCTTTCTTGAACCATTCGGAGAAGAAGAGCCAGCGATTTATAACCGAGGAGTCCAGCATGAATAGGAAAAAGGGCGACAGGCACTCCTTAGTAACATCCTTCACAAGGAGCCTGGAGGAAGGCGTAAGAGCATAGAATTCCTCCATCTTTTCCGTTTCTCCGTCTTTGTGTTTCGGTACGGAGAGGGAAAACATCTCAGTATGGACAAGCAATTGCATGAGGCGGTGAAGTTGATCGATTTTGGATACGGGGATATGAATGGCTGAGACGAGATCGGAGAGACTCATGGGTTCGCCATGGTTGTGAATGATGTCAGGTATACCCAGCTCTACTGCACATTTTAGGGACATGGGTTTTATGAAGCTGAAGAGATTGTTCCACAGGTGAGCGTGAGCGTGCAGTAGCTCGCCGCTTCCAACTGCTTCTAAGACCATCTTCAGTTGTCAAGCGACTGATCCTGATTAATCACACAAGGCTATAAGATCTACTAATGGCAAACTAATGGCAAATCCATGATCTGATTAATTTTTGGAAGCATTTATAGAGTGAAGAAAGAAGAAAATGGTGCCTAATATGGGATCATTTCTTTCGATCCGTCAAATCGGATTGTATAAAATACTTAAAAAAACTGATCCATTTCCCAACAGATCGTGACTTTCATGAGCATGTGTTGTCGATTGGCACTGAAGTTCTGGGTCAGTGTGTGATTGCCATTTGCGGATCTTACTGTTGCCTACTAAATAACTCTTAAAACCACTGGATTTGATTGAAGTTACTAGTCGCCAACTTTGACAAATCTATGAAATTCCATGATTCCCACATCGTGTACGTGACCAACTGAAGTTGGGTGACCTTTTTTCTTTTATTACATCGTGTGCGTGACCAACTAAGCAATTAGTGTAATATGTGCAATTTCTGTAAGCATTATGTGGACTCCAGTCATGGGCACTTTTATGTATTTTACAGGTTCTTAGTGGCGTTGCTTTGTAATCACTACTATTTTTTGTCTTCGTTCTTTGTCATTATTATATTACTGTTGTTGTGATTTTTATTTTGAATAACTATACTGATCATTGTGCATAGAGGATGGTATTTTTTCTTCTAATCTTCTTATGAAAACTTCAAGCACATATGCTCAACATTCCTATTCACATCTCCTTCCTATTCACATCTTATCAGTGTATGTGGATATTTGATCCACATAGGGGGGGTTAGTCAACATGACTCAGGACATGATCTCTTCCAACTTTCTATATATGGTGTATAGGATCTTTCCGTATAAAATGGTAGTCCACCATATCTTCCAACACTCCCCCTCAAACTGGTGATATCTTCCAAGAGGTCCAGTTAGTATAATATAAGTGAAAGTAAAATCATTTCTAGCCAAAAGACATCTCTTCATACTCCAGTCAAATAATTTATGCTAGATGTTGGGCACTCCTATCTTTTGTAGGTAGTGAGTATATAGACATTGCTCAAAACTGTAATAAAACTCCTTCATCATCGTGTTCCTCCATAGGACACCGACTCTCAAATGGTAGGAGTAAAGATGCCAATTAAGATTTTACGAAGGGGGCCCTCAAGTACAACAATGAGAGCTTCATTTATTGCACTTGTGCCAAAAAAAAAGAAAAAGGAAACACAAGTGGGGCCCAAGTGATTCCAAACTTGTAAGCCTCAAGTTTTTATTGTTAAGATCCTGGCCAACATGATCAAAATGACTTTTTCTAATACCATTAGCTTGAGTCAAAGTGGTTTTTATCAAGAGAAACACATTCTTGACCCTATTGTTAAAAGTGGGTGTCAAAAAATCTATGAAATTTCTCAATTGGTCCAGAGTAGGTGTAGATTGAAGACCTCAATGGCTTCTTATTTCTTAGAATCACATCCCACCTACAACCAAGAGCCTGGCTGACTTTCTTGCATGCAAAGGGATTTGGCATCAACTCTTCATTATTTGATCTTCAAATAATCCTTCCACTCTTTTCACATCTTAATTTTTTTATATTTTGCAGTTTTTTCTTGCTTCATTGTCTATCATCTGTTTTAAACTCCTTTTAGTAAAACTCTCATCAAGCAAAGAAAAGAAATGCTAATAAATAATTCATTTCCACTTGGAGACAAATGAAAGAAAATGTCAAACTGTTACAACAGTCAAAAGTGGTCCTTAGTGCTCATTCGGAAAATTAAAAAATTTGCTCATAGTGGATCATGTTTTATTGTAGATCTTAAATGTTTCTAGATGGTAGAAGCTTCAGAAAGCAGATACAAGTAAATGGGTAGAGTCTATATTAATATGGAAAATTCTTTCTATCGTGCAAGCACTCACTCAACAATTTCCCTTTTCCCCTCTTATATTTTATTTTAGTTTTTGTGGTGCAGGAAGATAATTTCGAAGGATCAGAAACCATAAGATGACAGAAGGCCCAACGCTTGTGTTCAGTTTTCAGAGGCTAGACCGATGTACTTTCAGGGAAACTGCATTATAATACACATAATACCCTTTGCTGAATTTTATATCCTATGTCGACAATAGTGTTAGACATAATGTCTAATAATAATAAAATAAACATCGTAGAAATAGATATTAAATTCTCCATACATATATCATAGAATTGAAATAATAAGAATAAAGAGAGCATACCTTTCATCTTGAACAATATAAATGAAATTTGAAGTGCAGAAGATAACCTTTGGTAATTTGTTTACAAGTGATAAGCTTGCTCCCGTTCAGCCAGACTGGGTGTGCAATTAGCCTTAGCCTCACTTGTAAAACCATGGAGGAATTTATAGATTTTCAAAGGGTGTGGCACTAATGACTATTCAAAGGAGACATCCCCTTAGGAGAGATACATCCTCTAAGGAGAGATACATCCCCTCAAGAGAGATACATCTCCTTATTCCCAAGGGATGTGTCCACTAAGTCAATGCACCCAATTAATCTACCTCTACATGGGGATGTGCTAGCCATTATTCCCTGTACTGAACATCCAATGACAAAACATCTAGAAGTGGGCCCCACGCCTATAAATCATGGTAATTTTTTTCATAAATAATATATTTGAAACCATATTTTCAACAAACTCCACTTGGGTTCAAATTCATTTCAAATTCCGATTTCGAAAAAACATGAAAAATCAATCTTGACACATAAAACCATACTATGACTATAGGCATTACCTTAAACACTTTAATATACATGTGTAGCTAACCCGGGCCTACACAATATATATCTTAGATATCCAAGGCTGGGGAATAAACCAAATCCATACTTGTCAAATTTGCTAGTTCAGCAGTCTCCATCCATAGCATACCAGTCTCCATCCATAGCATACTCGGACCTGAACTCAGGGTAAAACTCTGTACCTATTCGAGTATTAGTCACTAGGTAACTGTGCCTAATCAGTACCATAGGCCTGAATAATTTAGACATCCAACCCTACCTTCCTATTGACACCCTTCCGTATATACATACAAGTATATACCTAATAGTAAAGCTGGACATCAAGGCATCTCACAGTCCATAGCATACTCAGTACCTGAGGAACTCAGGGTAAAACTCTATACCAGCATGAGTATTAGCCATAAAGAAAACAGTGCCTATGTAGTCCCATTGGCCTAGACAATTTAGAGACTCAACTGTCATTCCCTATTGAGACCCTCACGTATACATGTATAAGTGCATACCTAATAGGGAAGCTGAATCTCAAGGCATACACTGAGTGCTCATATTATCATACAAAAGCATATGCATTCTTTCAAAATCATTCTTTCAAAAATGGTCATTCCATGGAATATAAATTACAATGTCACGACATAGTATTACAAATCATTGAGACCACAATGCATACAAAACAATGTTCTCCCACTTGGTCTCATCAATTATAAACAAATCAAACCCATGTTCCCCACATGAAAAGTGAACTGGTCACGGGAAGACACTTGGTTACTGGATCAACTAAGTTGTCCGGAGAAGATATCTTATAAATAACAACTTTCTCCTTCCTTAGCATGTCTCGTATGTAATAGTATTTTCCTTCGATATGTTTAGCCCTGGAGTGACACTTCGGATCTTTCATGATAACAATAGTAGGTGCGTTATCACAAAAGAGAGGAATAGGTCGCCCCACACAGTCTACCTCAAGAATTTTCAAAAATAGACAAGCTCCCTTGTAGCTAAGTTTACAGCCACATATTCTGCCTCCATGGTTGATTGTTTTTCCAAGAAATGGCACCTCCGCCAAACATAAAGATAAAACTAGAAGTAGACTTGCGGGTATCAAGACATCCTTGATAATCTGAGTCAAAATAACCAATCAATTCCAACTTGTCCGCTTGATAAGTCAAAGCATATGACTTTATTCGTTTTAGATAACGCATTACCCATTTAACCCCTTCCAAGTGAGTGAAACTTGGATTAGCGTGAAACCGGCTAAGAACCCCAACAACATAAGCAAGATCAGGTCTTGTACATATAAGAGCATACATAAAACACCCCATAGTAAAAACGTATGGATACTTAGATTCTTCCAACTTATCTTTGAGGCGAGAAGGACAATCCACCTGACTCATATTTTTAGTGCTATCATAAGGTGTTTTACCTTGTATACAGTTGGACATGTGAAACCGATCTAGAAGAGTGTCGATATACTTCTCTTGAGACAAACTCAATTTTTGCAAAAATCTATCTCGTAGAATTTTAATGCCAAAAATATAAGAAGTTTCCCCAAGGTCTTTCATATCATATGTTTGAAACAACCATGTCTTTATACCTTGGAGTAACTGAATATCATTCCCGGCTAATAAAATATCATCTACGTATAAAGTAAGAAAGACAATGCGATCTCCCACTGTTTTGATATAGACACAGTGTTCTTTTGGATTATGAGTAAAACCATACGCTGTAATTGCTTCATTGAACTTGATATTCCATAGTCTTGAGGCTTGTTTCAAACCGTAAATAGACTTGTCCAACTTACACACCTTTGCTTCAGTTTCGGGTCTAACAAATCCACGTGGTTGTTCCATATAAACCTCCTCATCCATATTTCTATTTAGAAAAGCGGTTTTAATATCCATTTGAAACAACTCATAGTCATAATATGCAACCAATGCCAGGAGAACTCGAATAGACTGTATTCGTGCAACAAGAGAGAATGTTTCATCATAATCAATCCCGTATTGTTGAGTAAAACCCTTGGCAACAAGACGAGATTTGAATCTTTCAACATTTCTCTTCCTTGTAAAAATCCATTTGCACTTAATGGGCTTAACCGATGTAGGAGGATCAACAAGTTTCCAAACTTCATTTTTATACATAGAGTCCATCTTTTCTTCCAATGCCGACTTCCACTTGTCGGAATCCACATCAAGGAGTGCTTCCTCGTAAGTGTCATGATTAGTAACATCTTCATTCAACCTTGTTCTTTCATAAGTTTCTCCAACAAAGGTATAAAAATCTGAAGATGATAGGAGTTGACTAGGTTTTCTTTCTCTAGTCCCTCTTCAAATATCCATTTGGGTGGAATTCTCTATATTAGAAGGAGATTCAGAAGAAGACATTTCAACATATTCTTCCACGTGAAACTCTGTACCTAAATCTTCATCACAATAAAATTTATCCTCAATGAATTTTACATGTCTACTTTCAATAATGACCTTCTCCTTGGGATCATATAACCTATATCCTTTCGAATGTTAAGAGTACCCAACGAATAAACATCTTCGAGTCTTAGCCTTCAATTTGTCCTTAGGATCAAGTTTTAAAACATGAGCAACACATCCCCATACTTTAAAATGGTTAAGACTAGGAGTTTTGCCTGACCATACCTCATAAGGTGTTTTCTCAACCGACTTTGAAGGCACTCTATTTGAGACATAGGTAGTTGTCAATAGTGCTTCGCCCCAAAAGGATATTGGCAAATTTGCAAGTGTCATCATAGATCTTACCATCTCTAGTAAGGTTCGATTTCTCCTTTCAGCAGTGCAGTTCTGTTCAGGTGTATAAGGTATGCTAAACATATGGATAATCTCGTTTGACTTGCCAAATTCAGAGAATAAATCCGAACAATACTCTCCACCTTTGTCAGTGTGCAATATTTTGATCTTCCTTCCTGTGGCATTTTCTACCTCCAATTTGAAGGTTTTGAAATAATCTAAGGCCACATTTTTTCTATGTAGTAAATATACTCTTCCATATCTTGAGAAATCATATATAAATGTGATAAAATACGAATGACATTATGAGTATTCACATTCATAGGTCCACATATATCAGAATGAATAATATCCAAAACATGAGAACTTCTTGAGCCTTTGGATGGAAAGGGTATCTTTGTCATTTTCCCATATATACAACACTCACAAATAGGAAAATCATTATGTGAAAGATTTTTCAATAATCCTTGTTTCTTATATGCCCTAGTTGTAAATGCCACAATTCCAATTCATTTTCTTTAATATTCGAAGAAGTAGAAACATTGAACACCATATTTCCACTAAGTTGCAATTGATATAGACCAGAATTTCGAAAACCTCTCAAAATAACTTTATCTTCTTATAACATAAGAAACTTTCCACTTCCAAAGTAAAATGTAAATCCAAGTTTCTCAAGACAATATACAGATAATAGACTTCTTCTCATAAAAGGAGAATAAAGACAATCTTCTAAATCAAAAAACTTATTATCAACAAGCTTTAGCCGGTAGGTTCTCATGCCTTCCACAATTGCCTTTTCATCATTTTCCATATAAATAAAGCTTGTTCTGCCCTCAATCTTTCTTAGCTCCTTGAAGCCCTGCAACTCATTCGATACATTAACAGTTGCACCAGAATCAGCCCACCAACTAAAAGGCTTGATATAAATAATATAATTTTCAAGAGATAAGGACTCACTAGTGTTCTCCTGTTGCCCTTCTTGCATGGTTTTCAAAATCCTACAATACTTCTTTATATGTCCTGGCTTATTACAGAAGAAGCAAACACGTTGATTTACATGTACTTCAACCCTTTATAGATTGACCTTTTTGTCCTTGAAGTTTTGAAATCGAAAGTTCTTTCCATTCTTCTTAAAATTATTCTTCTTCGGCTTCAAAACTACATTAGCGCTAGGTGAAGATTTATCTAACTCAATACTTGGATTGAGTCTATCGGACTGGTGGTCGATCATATTAACCAAATCAAATATAGTCCACTTTGTCTTGGACAAAGAATAAAAATCTTGAATATATTTGAGAGATTTGGGTAAAGAGTTGATAATGGTGATTACTTTAGTTTCTTCATCCATTGGTCTACCATGATATTGTAACTCATCTGCCATGGCAAGCATGTCATTTACATGTTTTCTCACATCAACATTTTCTGCGCTCTTGGCACGAATGAACTTTTGCCATAAGTTATTGATGTGAGTAGACGACTTTTTACCATATTTTGCCTCAATCTGGTCGTGATCTTTTGTAATGGGCACATAAAAATAAGTCATCAAGAGAATCTCACTTAGAGCACCAAGAATATGTGGCCTAGAAATTTCATTAGCATCATCCCATTCCTTGAATTTTCTAAGGTCCTTCTTATACTATTTCAGATTATCGGGGTAGTTTATTCGAGAAGGTCTTTGAGGAGGAGTATCCACTTTGATAATCTTATCAAACCTATGGCCTCGTAGCTTTAAGTCAACCCGTTGTGACCAATTCACATAATTAGTCCCATCAAGTACATTTTTCTTTAGGGACTCAACAAAATTATGTCCACTACTGGATGTTCCTATCATTCAAAAAATATTTCAATATATGGGAGAACATACGTAATTATACAATCATCTCAGCCATCTAGTACTCCCACTTACCCTTTGGGGATTCATGAGAGTTACTGGGCAAATCATTCCACACATAATAAACAAACAACAATATCAGAAACAAACAAACAAACAAATAAATCAATTCATACTTACCCTTTGGGGATTCATATGAATTAATTTATAATATACTAATCTAATTATACAACTCGCATTACCCTTTGGGGATTTTGGAAATTATATAATTAAATTAATTTTTACATAAAATACATAAATATATAACAAGGCATGCAATAAGTCAAATTATAAATACTTCAAGAAATTATAGCAAAGAAATAATTAAACAACAACTAAACCAATTAGATATGAACTATTTATAAAATATCAACATATAAATCTTCATACCTATAGTCTTGGATCTCAAATAGCCAAATAAATTCCAAATAACATGGAAATTCCATTAAAAATAAATTTCTGGGTCAAAACAACTCTTTAAACACATTCTAGCTCATAATATTAGCAAAACCCGGTTTGGTTCATGGTCCTGGGGTCATTACAAACCCGTATCGCACAAGCCCGCGCATTAACAGGCATGCTCAAACAGTAGCCCGTGCATTGGCAGGCCCACGCAGAGCAGCCTGCCTGCACCAGTAGGCCCGCCTGCGGCGCCAGAACCCAATAAGCCTAAACTAGGCTTATTTCCATTCACAAATAAATAGCCAAAAAATCCAAACAAATATGGAAAAAATATAGAAAATTAGAATCTATCTCTATGATACCAACAGAGGCATTAATCACTTGTATTTGTTAGACATAATGTCTAATAATAATAAAATAAACTTCATAGAAATAGATATTAAATTCTCCATACATATATCATAGAATTGAAATAATAAGAATAAAGAGAGCTACCTTTCATGTTGAACAATATAAATGAAATTTGAAGTGCACAAGATAACCTTTGGTAATTCATTTACAAGTGATAAGTTTGCTCCCGTTCAGCTAGATTGGGTGTGCAATTAGCATTAGTCTCACCTGTAAGACCATGGAGGAATTTATAGATTTCCAAAAGGTGTGACACTAATTACTATTCATAAGGATACATCCCCTTAGGAGAGATACATCTCCTTATTCCCAAGGGATGTATCCACTAAGTCAATGCACCCAATTAATCTACCTCTATAGGGGGATGTGTTAGCCATTATTCCCTGTACTGAACATCCAATGACTAATCATCTAGAAGTGGGCCCCACGCCTATAAATCATGGAAAATATATTTTATAAATAATATATTTGAAACCATAATTCCAACAAATAGACGAGATAAAAGCTAAACGCATGAATTTGGAATTGACAGATAGATTTTCAACATTTACCCACTATAAGACAGTTTGCTCAGCACAAGATCTTTCTGATCCTTTAAGTAAAATGGAGAGCAAGAGCTCGCCACATTAGCTAATCTACTCTAACGGTAAGAGAGGCAGAGAAACAGATGGGTTCTATAGGAATCCACTTACCATTGATGTCATCCTTCAATGACTCTAGATTGGCGGTAGCAAGTCGGCCGCTGTTCGACATTCTTTATTTGCGCCGGCGATGCTGGAGTTGAGCACCGGATACTTCCCGTGGCTCACCGCAAGGCTTGCCCCATCCTTCCACCTTTTCTGCTCTCCTTGGCTTTCCGTCCCAAAGTCCCAGTAAACTCTTCCTTGTGTCCCTTGGCAATACACTGGAGACGACCGACGGGCAAGTGGACGTCAAAAGAGCACTGCTTCGAGTCTGAAGACTCTACTCTGTAAACGTGTAAACCCAAGGCCGATTTGTAGCCTCGATGCCAAATGATGGAAGTCCCCGATCGCTAAAATACACATCCATTCAACTATACATAAATTTAAACAGAGTAAAAAGCTTTAAAAGCGGATAAATGAAGATCAAATGACATTACAATTTAAAACGCACCTAACTAGTAATCAAGGAAACAAAAGCGAAAGCTATTGGAATTTGTGTTTGTATCGACCGGGCCAGTCCTTGTATAAGATCCGTGGGGTTGCTTTCCTAAAAGGTTCGAGCCTTTTAGCGCACTGGTTTCAACATGGTATCAGAGCAGGTTGGTCCTGAGTTCGAGTCCCGCTCCCATCGAATTTTGTCCCAGGTATTTCTGGTGAATTTGTCCTGGGTTTTTCCAGGAGTTTGACCTGGGTTTTTCCGGTGAATTTGTCCACGGGTTTTCCCGTGCGGGGGAGTGTTGGAATTTGTGTTTGTATCGACGGGCCAGTCCTTGTATAAGATCCGTGGGGTTGCTTTCCTAAAAGGTTCGAGCCTTTTAGCGCACTGGTTTCAACAAAAGCAAAACAATTTTTGATTCACTTAAATAAGAGTTGGATCATACAAACATCTAAACATGTTGAGTAATACATAAATCTCACGAAAAATATACAGACCATATAAAATAACCAAACTGCCTCTTATATATTTTCAAAGTTCTACAGTTTAGAAGCTTATATTTTTTAAATATGAAATTATTTTATGGACTAGTACTCGTCTATATTGATGGAGATTCATTGCAGTCAAGGAAAGACTTCGATGACGGAGCGCAAGCCCACATGGGTTATTTTGTATTGAGTGAAACCGGCATTTTCGAAAAGTTTCTTCCATTCGTCTTCTCCTCTTTCCTTGCCGGTGAAATTCGCACAAATCATCGAATCGAATAAGAACTGTGTCTCTGTGAATTTATGATCTCCCTTGTTTGAATTCAGCACCATTTCCACTATGATCACCTTCCCGCCATTCTCTTTGGATGGAATCGCTTCCTTACATTTCTGCAATATCCTTATGCACTCTTCGTCACTCCAGTCGTGTAGAATCCATTGTCACCCATTCTAACGTACCAGAATTTAGAACAAAAGTACTTCATGGCGGAATAAGATTGAAAATTAGTTGTTATGTACCTTGAGAAATACAGCATCTGCCCGGGGAATCCACTGGAACATATCTCCGCTGGTGAAATTTACACCGGAGTCGGCAGGAAAGCGGGCAACAACATGTGGAAGGTCTAGCACCGTAACTTCCAGGTTAGGGAATGCTTCAGCAAGTTTCAGGGCGGCTCCTCCAGTTCCACCACCCACGTCGACCAAGGAATTCAATCATCGAAGACATGTGCACACGTTTTAACGAGGGTGCTCATCAAGAACCGACTGTCGCTTGACATGGCCTGATTAAACTTGTCGTTGAAGTCCAGGCATCGGTTCGCCTGCTCCCAGAAGGTGAGGCCGTGGCAGAGTTCAAATGAAGTTGTTCCTTCTTTCTTGAACCATTCAGAGAAGAAGAGGCAGGAGTTTATAAACGAGGTGTCCAGCGTGAATAGGAACAAAGGGCGACAGGCACTCCTTAGTGCCATCCTTCACAAGCCTGGAGGAGGGCGTAAGAGCATAGAATTCCTCCATCTTTTCCGTTTCTCCGTCTCTGTATTTCTCTACGGAGAGGGAAAGCATCCCAGTATGGACAAGCACTTGCAAGAGGTGGCGAAATTTATCGGTTTTGGATACGGGGATATGAATGGCTGAGACGAGATCGGAGAGACTCATGGGTTCGCCATGGTTATGAATGATGTCAGGTATACCCAGCTCTACTGCACATTTCAGGGACATTGGTTTTACGAAGCTGAAGAGATTGTTCCACAGGTGAGCGTGAGCTTGCAGTAGCTCGCCGCAGGCCATCTTCAGATGTCAAGCGACTGATCCTGATTAATCGCACAAGGCTATAAGATCTATTAATGGCTAGTCCATGATCTGGTTAATTTTTGGAAGCATTTATAGAGCGAAGAAAGAAGAAAATGGTGCCGAATATGGGATCATTTCGATCCGTCCATTTCCTATCTGTTCATGACTTTCATGAGCATGTGTTGTGGACTGGCACAGGTCCTGGGTCAGTTTGTGGTCACCGACTTGCATGGGTTGTGGACTGGAACTGGTTCTATGTTGCCACTTGCCATTACTCTTAAACCCACTGGACTTGATTGAAGTCACTAGTCACCAACTTTGATAAATCTATGGAATTCTATGAGATTTTTTTTTTAAATCCAAATTGCGGAAAAAAATACGTGCCCCTTACCCCTACCGAATGTCAAACAGTTCCGTGAGGACCGCGACTGAGATTCCCACGGGCGTCGTGCCGTCCGACACGTCACATGATTACGTCTCCGCCGCTCCTCTTGGAATTGGAATCGATTCTTGCAGTCGGGCACGGACATCTTCATTCCAGCTCCACTTCTCCATCCGTGCGTTGCAGTACTGCTGGTTGGCAACGCGAGCGACCTTCTCCGTCTTTTCCCTCAACAATCTAGACGAAGGCGAAGAATTCTGGAATGGGTTTCAGATTCTTCGGTCTTAGTCCTCTTTACAGGAACTCCTTGTCTCGAATTTCTTTCGCTAGTAAAAACAGAAACTCTTTCAATCATTTTCTTCTTCCCATTAGTTATATCTGTAGTGATGACGTTTCTGTTCATCCTAACGAAAATTACTGCAAGATCAGTAGAAGGTCGCACATGGGCCACTCGCATCATCATGGAGGGGAAGAGGGTGAGGGGGTCTTCAGGTTAGGTCTAGTTGCAGACATTGGGTTGTCTGCCGGTAAAGCTATCACGGGTTATTTGTCTGGGAGCACGGCGATCATTGCTGATGCCGCTCATTCCATCTCTGACGTTGTGAGTATATACTGTTATTTTTCAAAATCTTTAAGCTTTTGTTTGGCACATTAGTTATGGTCTGTTCTTCTGTTTTTGTTTTCTGATCCATCGAAGCAGTTCACTTTTGGTAACTCACCCGTTCAGACTAGAACCTGTTTCAAATCGTCTTTAGTGATCCATTCCCTTCTGTTTCTCTTCGTATTTTCTGGATCTGGAGTTCATAGATAGATTGCTGCTAGAAAGCATTAACCGAGTGGAATGAGGCAGAAATACTCCTCTGCAATTTTCATCTTCCAGGTCGTGCATGCTCTATCACTCTTGATAGTATGAAAAAAAACGGACTGGGTGTTTCTAGATGCCCTTTTGATTATCAATTCCGGCTCATCCAATCTTTCCATCAGCTCAACCTTTGAATCTAGGCATCTGTGCTGAAGAAACTAGTTTCGCATAATTGTCTAATTAAAGAACTGAACATATCTGTCCCACAAAATTTTGTGAATGATAAGAATCAGAGGACAACGACGATCTGTTATGATTTTTTTTGGATCATGGGTTTGTATTCTGCCAACTCATCCTACATCTGGTTGCGGGAAAGGTGTTGTCCCTGGAGTGTGTTACCAATATGTCTGATTAGTGAAAGTTTCTGACCAACCCATGGACTTAAACAAATCATAGAGAAGCATGGAGGAAGCTCTGTATTTCGTGAGCCTTGAATAGTTGGTATAAGCTTGTGAGAATGATGATGAAACAAAACAGAAGGAACTTATTTGAAAAATGCTGCAACTTAGGATGAAAAGCTTATAGTTAAGCCAAAATTCTAGTAGGCATACATTATCCTCCTGAAAAAAGAAGGAGAAAACTGTATATGTAGCTATGCTTTTAAATCATCCATGTTATCCAGCACTGTTCCTGAAGCAAACAGGAGTTTGCATAATCTTTTTGTGGAAAAGATTAAAACTTGTGCAATTCTCAAATCATGGTCTTGGCAACAACTTGAAGATAGTGTCATGATCTACTGGGAGCACATTATAATTAAATAACGAACAAGTAGGCTTGACTCTTGTGTCTCTCAAACTATTCTATGTGGAGCCCATATGTCTAACTTTTTGGGGTACTTTTTTTTTCTTTTATCACATCATGTGCATGATCAACTAAGCAATTAGTATAATATGTACAATTTCTGTAAGCATTATGGAAACTCCACTCATGAGCACTATATGTATTTTACAGGTTCTTAGTGGCGTTGCTTTGTGGTCATTTAGAGCTGCCAGAGCTCCAAAGGACAAAGAGCATCCATATGGTCACGCTTGACTTGTACCTAGTCACTACTCTGTAATCTTAAAAAATCCATCATGTCTTCGTTCATTGTGATTATTATTACTGTTGTTGTGATTTTTATTTTGAATAACTATACTGATCATTGTGCAAAGAGGATGGTATTTTTCTTCTAAGCTTCTTATGAAAACTTCAAGCACATATGCTCTACCTTCCTATTCACATCTTATCAGTGTATGTGGATATTTGATCCACATAATTAAGTTCACTTTCCTCAAGACCCCTTCAAGTCCTTTATTATGGAAAATCCTTCATTGAGTTGGACAGTACAATATTGCTAACATTGGTGCATTTATTTGATCCAGGGCATGGTAAATTTGAGACCCTGGGAGCTCTTGGGATTTCTTGCATGCTTTTGGGAACAGCTGGTGGTATTGCGTGGCATGCTGTAGATGTTTTGCAGGTTTGAGAAGGTTCCTCATCTTTTGTCAAATTGGAGAAAAATAGTGATTCGTTTTATGCTAAAATTATTTATGATTCTCCTGTTTCAAACAAAAAAAGGCTAGCCTTAGTTTTTTCTTGTAAATCATAACAATCCCTTTATCCAATCATAATTCTTATTGTCTTTTGCTTTTTGCTTTTTCTTCTTTTCTAGGGATTTCTGAGTTCAACTCCTGATGCTATCCATCATTCAATGGCACATGGTAGTGGGCAAAACCATGGCCACCATCATGCAATTGACATGGAGCATCCTATCCTGGCATTGAGTATGACTACCATATCAATTTTAGTCAAAGAAGGGTATGCCACAAATTCTTGGTTGTGTGAAGAATTATTTTCTTCAGCGAACACAGGCTTGCCAATGGAGTTTCCTCTTTTCATTATTATATATAGTATCAGTGGAATATTATGTCAAGCTAAGCCGAAAGTAAAGCAGAATGTATTTTGTGAATGAATCCTGCAGATAAACTAAGAAAACAGACCGGATGAAAAGAAGATAAGATTTGGGTAGCAGTTCTCTGAGATGTTATTAATATTCTCAAAACAATAATTTCTTAACATGTATTTTTGACAAAAGGTGATAACCTCCTGGAACTGAGTTTCCAATTAAAACCATGGTTTCCTGGCCTGCCAGGTCAACCCGTGACTTGGTTGGTTGATCAGGATTTTAATGGGGGTGGGTTGGGGCAGGGGGTCAGACTCGGCCCTTCTGTTTGGGCGAGTTCACTCTGATCACCTTGAGTCCAGCACTGGACTTGGGCTGAGCCGACCCGATAGGTCAACCCAACCTGGGTTTTGAAGAACCCCAGGAATGCAGCTTTTGAGCAACATGGGTTGGGTCCCGATTCTAGATTGGAAAACCTTAATTGAAACCTAGTCATTGACTTTCTAAACTAAGTAAAAATGCTAATGGTGAATATTTTTAGGACTGAACTATTTAAATACAACTCAACTTTGACTTCCAAAACCCAAAAACTAACCACCAGAAAAATTCTACCAGCTAGTTAAGAAAGGACAATGAATTGTAATCAATTACTTACTATGGACTTTATCAAAATTAAGCTACTACAATCAAAAGAAAAACGTTGACTCACAAAACAAATATATTCAGAATATAAGTGTCATCTGTTAAAGAAAAGTTTTATCAGAAAAAGCTTTGGACTGTGTGTTAAGGGAAAAATAACTACTAAACATGGTAGTTGGCGATATTTTAATACCAAACAGATACTTAAATGTTGGATTTTGTTGCTGCTTTGTTTTCTTTTGTTGAATGTGTTTTCTTCTTACTGATTTGGTGAGATTGCTAAGTTCCATTCTTCTCTTTCCGTGGAGGTCTTGAGTTCAAGTCTCTCTGGGGTTTTAGTCTGTTTGTAGTTAACATTCAGGAAGAGAAAAAGAAAGAAAATCCAAATTAAGATTCTTTTAAAGGAGCACTTTTGACACTATTTTATGAATATCCACTAGTAAAAGATGATAGTTTGTGACTTTCCAAAACTGCAAAGATACCAAAGATAAGATTCCTTAGCTTTTTGTCCTGTTCTTGAATTTGTGCTTTGACAAAATCTGTGTTTATGTATGTTATGTATCGTCATTGCTATAATTTTCTTTTCCAAATCTAAATTTTATTTAAAATTGTTAGGCTTTATCATATAACTAGAAGAGCTGGTGAAAATAATGAGAGTGGGCTAATGAAAGCAAATGCATGGCATCATCGCACAGATGCAGTCTCTTCTGTAGTTGCTCTTATTGGAGTTGGTAAGAAACTCTTGACCAAATATGGAATTGTTTTTTACTTAAATATGTGTTTCTGAGTCTTTCTTTCTCTTGATGTTTAGCCATGGAATATGAGGTTATTTATATACTTCTTCCTGCCCACCACAATTTCATCTGCTTTTATAATTGTTTAATCTTGTTTAATGGTACTCACCATCATACACCCTAATGTAGGTGGTGCCATTGTTGGGGTACAGTTTCTAGATCCACTTGCTGGTCTTGTAGTGTCAGGCATGATTCTTAAAGCTGGCATTGGAACTGGTTACCAGAGGTAATTATATTTCTTGTATGATGCATTTAAGAAAAAGCTTTGCATCATTTTCTCAACAAAGGCTTTCCTCTCAGTTTCACAAATGTGTGTATGTTGTAAACCATAAGATAGGAGTAATAACTTACAGATTGAGTGCATCTCTGCATCCTGATGCCATAATGCTTTGCATGTGGATTAGCAGATTTATCTTTAAGGACATGCCAACAATATAATTCCTTGCTCGTTGTCTTTTACCTCTAGAGTTATGTTACTACCCTACTTACATACAAAAGTGGGAGGGCTTAGTTTGGGACTTAGGTGTTTTATGTAAGAGAAGTGGTTTTTACATAAGTTTCGGTCTGGAAATGATATTTAGATGCTAAGGGAGGCTGGATGAAATTTAGAAAGGTCTAGAGGCGTTGGGTTAAGTTTAGGGCGGTTGGGAAAGAAGTTAGGGTAGTGGGGAGAGAAAATAGGGAAGGAGAGGTTATCTTCTCGTAAGATTTAGGGGGGAAGAGTATTTTGGGGTAATAGAGGACCTGAGGGGACTCTAGGGGTGATGACACACATGGAGAGTGGATTAGTGTGGGTTAGGGATTTGAGTGGTGAGATGCAGTGGCTTGGATGGTGGGTTTGTGGTGGGGGTATATTCCAACGGTTGGGTGACTATAAGGGGGTAATGCGGCACAATTGAGGTGGCTATCGATTCTCAAGGGTGAGATGGCTGAGATGGAAGGTTACATTTCTTACTGTATGGTAGTAGTGCTAGTTTAGATACTCACCGGTGATATATGCATCCAAATGAAAGATGCATATAGGCTAAATTAGAAGATTTGACCTAGAATCCCACAACTTTGAACTTCTGCTGGGTTCTCACCTTGATGTAATTGCAGTAGTTCTGAGCTAAGATATATGTAGATCAAACAGAAGTCAATAACTTGGCTTGCACAGGTTTTAAAACTTGGGCACATAGTCCTAATTACTAGATGGCAAAATTACCTGCGTGTACTGTCACTTACCCTTGCTCCTACTCTCTTTGCATTCTTGTGTGCACGTGGTTGATGGAAAATATGGAGACAGGGGTATTTTAGTAATTTATCCTATCATTCTGTGTCTCAGATGGTTGGAAAGTGTCATAGGTTACTTCTCTTTAGTTCTGGACACTTTAGTTTTTTATGCCTTAGTATGCTCACATAGGCCGATTCATGTAATAGCAGTACTTTTGTCCTTTTATGTCTTTTTCACTTTTTTTTTTTTTAATGAAGTGATAATTTATTAAAGAGAAGAGCAAAAACAAAACAGAATTTAGAGGAGCTCTACCCCTACAACAAGGGATTGAAGGGAGGCTCCGTTTTTAGCAAGAGAATCAGTAAGCGAATTTACTGATCTCGGGATATGAGTCCAATAACATTGAAGGGGGGAAATATTGTCAAAAAGTTTATGAAGTACATTCCAGTGCTACCACATGGGGTTGGAGGATCGGACAAACCCGCACGTTAACGGGCATGCTCAAACAGCAGCCCGTGCATTGGCAGGCCCGCCCCAGAAGGCCCACGCATAGCAGCCTACTTGCACCAGTAGGCCCGCCTGCGGCGCCAGAACCCAATAAGCCTATTCTAGGCTTATTTCCATTCACAAATATGGAAAAAATATAGAAAATTAGAATCTATCTCTATGATACCAGCAGAGGCATTAATCACTTGTATTTGTTAGATATAATGTCTAATAATAATAAAATAAATATCATAGAAATAGATATTAAATTCTCCATACATATATCATAAAATTGAAATAATAAGAATAAAGAGAGCAACACTATTCATCTTGAACAATATAAATGAAATTTGATGTGCACAAGATAACCTTTGGTAATTCGTTTACAAGTGATAAGCTTGCTCCCGTTCAACCAGATTGGGTGTGCAATTAGCCTTAGCCTCACTTGTAGACCATGGAAGAATTTATAGATTTCCAAAGGGTATAGCACTAATGACTATTCATAAGGATACATCTCCTCAAGAGAGATACATCTCCTTATTCCCAAGGGATGTGTCCACTAAGTCAATGCACCCAATTAATCTACCTCTACAGGGGGATGTGCTAGCCATTATTCTATGTACTGAACATCCAATGACAAATCATCTAGAAGTGGGCTTCACGCCTATAAATCATGGAAAATTTATTTCATAAATAATATATTTGAAACCATAATTCCAACAAATAGATGAGATAAAAGCTAAACGCATGAATTTGGAATTGACAGATAGATTTTCAACATTCACTCCCAGAAATTATATTAGTAACTACATTAAAAACTTCTAGAATCTCACACACCATGTCAACCTTTTCCCATTCATCAAAATTTGGTAAACAATCATAAGTTGGTTCTCTAACTTTAAATCTAGAGAATGCATATTTGAATTTTAATGCAGAAGACAATACGTCATTAGTGGAGTTCCAACGAGTTGGACAATCAATAACCAACCTCTTTTCACCAATTTCTAATTGTTGTACAATTTCAGAAAAAGTGTGAAGTCTAGCCTTAGACAAATTTATGAATTTGACACTTTCATACATATTATCAATGATATCCTCAATCTGAACAAGACCATCTTGGACTAATAAGTTCAAAATATGAGCACAACAGCGCACATGAAACAATTTTCCACCACACACCAAATTTTTTTTCCTTGAAAAATCTTGTTTCAAAACTCTGATACAAACATCATTATATGCAGCATTATCAACTAAAATACTAAAAACTTTATTTTCTATCTCCCACTTTTTCAAACACTTGTAAATAGCATCTGCTATATCAACACCACGACGAGGAGGAGAAACATGCACAAAACTCAAGACTCGTTTTTGTAGCTTCCAATTACTGTCAATAAAATACCCGGTAATAACCATGTATTCAATCTTTTGATTTTGGACTTCCAAATATCCGTGGTAAGACTAATCTTTTTAATCTCTTTTAAAAAAAAATTAATTTCTTTTTCTCTGCCTCATACACCTCCATACACTCCTTCTTAATGGTCTTACGGGATATTTTCTCATAATTCATATTTGCCATCTTCATTACAAAATTAAATCCCTCCTCTTCTATTATCATGAATGAATGCTCATGCATAAGAATCCAATGAGCAATGAGTACTCTCATTTTAGCTTGATCATATTTTCCTCCAAAATCCATAAAAGGAAGTCTAGATGGACTCTGATCAACATTAGACCCCGCTCCCACTGGTTGAAAGTTTAAGGTTTTTTGTTTTCTCATTGCCACTTTTTTACTAGTACAACGTTTCAAATGTTGACTCATATGTGTGGTCACTCCACTACTAATAACACTCAAATTGATTTTACAATGAACACACTGAGCCTTTTTTGTACCATTAAGTGATACTTCTTTGAATTCCAACCACACATGAGACTTATTTTGTCTTTTTGAAGTATGGGTAGAGTCACCTTCATCCTCATTTATGGTAATTTCATCTTTCATCTGGGCCCACTTCTATGACAGAGGGTAGTGACTCTGGTGGAGTTGAGTCACTATTTATGGCCACACTAGAACTAGTGTTAATTATTGATGTCAATTGAGGAGGTGTTGACATTCTTACCTGATCTGTGTCAGGACCTTGAAGAGACTTATGAACATTTGACAAGGTTTAGGCATCCAATGAGTGAATTTAAGACATCAAAGGTTCACACACCAGATCTCAATTTCCAAAAGATAGAAAATGAACTATCAAATCACTTTTGCTAATATATCAAGCCATATAACATTTTAGAACAATAACAGATATAAGTTCAATGAGAATTAAGATAGAATAACAAAAACTAACATTTTTTATTCTTTTTTATAATAAAGAGAAGTTGGATGCAATTAAGAAAGTTCCTTATTCCATTAACTATAATAGAGTATTATTGAACAGAATATGTTATCAACACTAACATTTTTTGTTTTTTTTACAATAAAGAGATGTTGGATGCAATTAAGAAAGCTCCTGATTCCATTAACAATAATAGAGTATTATTGAACAGAATTTGTTATCAACACTAACATTTTTTATTTACTTTGACAATAAAGAGAAGTTGGATGCAATTAAGAAAGCTCCTGATGCCATTAACTATAATAGAGTATTATTGAACAGAATATGTTATCAACACTCAAAATCATGAAATAAAATTCCATTGCTAAAATATATTAAGTAACAATTTGAATGTCATTGCTGTTTATTGCTGAAATGTAAGATAAACGTACAAAATTTTATAAGAAGTCAGACACCTAAACATAAGAAGGCAAAAAAGAAACAAGATCCCAAAACATAAAAATATTTGAAAGTCTAGAATAATAAGTTCATTTATGAAGAACAGTGGAATTTGAGCAAAAAAATCATTGATAACTAACTATTTTCCAAACATTATAACACTTGAGCCTAGTAAGTCATTATGAGATATACAAAAACATAACAAATGACAAGGTGGGGGATTTTTCTCCCCCACCCTTCCTTTCCTTCTTGAATGTCATAACTCAGTATGAAGTTTCCTGGCTCTCAGCCAGCTAGAATGCAATTGATGGCACACTCAAGCAAAAAATAAAACAAAATGAAAAAAAAAATTGGTCCCTCAACTCCCTCTTAACTCCTGTTCGGTCCCGCTACTGGGCACTTGTTTAATTAAACAGGCCAACTTCGCAAGCTCTAAACCAAATTACTACTCATTAGAGTTCAATTTGTTTACTTAAAATGAATCGAAAAGTCAATCTCAAATTTGATTCGAGATCGGGTTTATTCGAACCGAACTGAGTTGGTGCCGAGTCGATCTCGAGCTATTCGTGAATTAACTTGGTTCGATGCCACCCCTAGATCTAATAAAGTATAAAACTACTTCATATGTAGTAGAAACCATGAATCCTAGGTTTATTGACAGAAAAAGAAGTCAAAAATCAAAATTTTGACATTCAATCAATGTCAAACCTCGAAATCGCCAAGAGTTCACTCTTTGGCGATCAGAATCATTCTCCAAATCCCTTTGATTCACTTATATTGAAAATTGGGTACAATGACTAATATGCCCTTCATAATTTAACCACTTATATCTCCAAATCGACACCTGTAAATTACGTGAAAATTGGATCATACAAACATCTAAACAACCAAACGGCCCCTTATACTGCTTTCTAAGATCCACACTTTAGAAGCTTATATTTTGAAATATGAAATTATCTATGGACTAATACTCGTCTATATTAATGGAAATTCATTGCGGTCAGGGAAAGACTTCGATGACGGAGAACAAGCCCACAGGTGTTATTTTGTAATGAGAGAAACCGGCATTTTCGAAAAGTTTCTTCCATACATCTTCTCCTCTTTCCTTGCTGTTCACAATCGCACACATCAACATATCGCATAAGAACTGTGTCTCTGTGAATTTATGATCTCCCCTGTTTGAACGCACTACCATTTCCACTATGATCACCTTCCCGCCATTCTCTTTGGATGGAATCGCTTCCTTACATTTCTGCAATATCCTTATGCACTCTTCATCACTCCAGCCGTGTAGAATCCACTGTCACCCATTCTTACGTATCAGAATTCAGAACAAAAGTACTCCATGGCGGAATAAGATTGAAAATTAGTTGTTATGTACCTTGAGAAATACAGCATCTGCCCGGGGAATCCACTGGAACATATCTCCGCTGGTGAAATATACACCGGAGTCGGCAGGCAAGCGGGCAACAACATGTGGAAGGTCCAGCACCGTAACTTCCAGCTTAGGGAATGCTTCAGCAAGTGCCAGGGCGGCTCCTCCAGTTCCACCACCCACGTCGACCAAGGAATTCAATCCATCGAAGACATGTGTACACGTTGTAACGAGGGTGCTCATCAAGAACCGACTGTCGCTTGACATGGCCTGATTAAATTTGTCGTTGAAGTCCAAGCATCGGTTCGCGTGCTCCCAGATGGTGAGGCCGTGGCAGAGTTCAAATGGAGTTGTTCCTTCTTTCTTGAACCATTCAGAGAAGAAGAGCCAGGGGTTTATAAGCGAGGAGTCCAACATGTATAGCAAAAAGGGCGAGAGGCACTCCTTTGTACCATCCTTCACAAGAAGCCTGGAGGAGGGCGTAAGAGCATAGAATTCCTCCGTCTTTTCCGTTTCTCCGTCTCTCTGTTGCTCTACGGAGAGCGAAAACATCCCAGTATGGACAAGCAATTGCATGAGGCGGTGAAGTTGATCGGTTTTGGATACGGGGATATGAATGGCTGAGACGAGGTCGGAGAGACTCATGGGTTCGCCATGGTTGTGAATGATGTCAGGTATACATAGCTCTACTGCACATTTTAGGGACATGGGTTTTATGAAGCTGAAGAGATTGTTCCACAGGTGAGCGTGAGCTTGCAGTAGCTCGCCGATTCCAACTGTTTCTAAAGCCATCTTCAGATGTCAAGCGACTGATCCTGATTAATCACACAAGGCTATAAGATCTACTAATGGCAAATCCATGATCTGATTAATTTTTGGAAGCATTTATAGAGCGAAGAAAGAAGAAAATGGTGCCGAATATGGGATCATTTCGATCCGTCAAATCGGGTGTATAAAATACTTAAAAAATCTGATCCATTTCCCAATAGACCGTGACTTTATGATGCGGACTGGACGGAAGTTCTGGGTCAGTGTGTGGTTGCCATTTGCGGATCTAAAAAACTCTTAAAACCACTGGATTTGATTGAAGTTACCAGTCGCCAACTTTGACAAATCTATGGAATTCCATGCGTCGTGCTTGTTGGGTGACCTTTTTGTCTTTTATCACATCGTGTGCATGATCAAATAAGCAATTTGTATAATATGTGCAATGTCTGTAAGCATTATGTAAACTCCACGCTTGGGCTCTTTTTATGTATTTTACAGGTTCTTAGTGGCGTTGCTTTGTGGTCATTTAGAGCTTCCAGAGCTCCAAAGGACAAAGAGCATCCATATGGTCACGCCTGACTTGTACCTACTCACTACTTTGTAATCTTAAAAAGTCCATCATCAGTCTATTTTTTGTCTTCGTTCTTTGTGATTATTATATTACTAATGTTGTGATTTTTATTTTGAATAAGTATACTGATCATTGTGCACAGAGGATGTATTTTTTCTTCTAAACTTCTTATGAAAACTTCAAGCACATATGCTCAACCTTCCTATTCACATCTTATCAATGTATGTGAATATTTTATCCACATAATTAAGTTCAAAACCCAACTTTCTATATATGGTGTATAGGATCTTTCCATATAAAATGGTAGTCCACCATATCTTCCAACACTCCCCCTCCAACATCTCTTCCAAGAGGTTGAAGTTAGTATGTGGATGTGGATATTATAAAATACTTAAAAAAACTTATCCATTTCCCATCAGATCGTGACTTTCACGAGTATGTGTTGTGGACTGGCACTGAAGTTCTGGGTCAATGTGTGGTTAACATTTGCGGATCTTACTGTTGCCTACTAAATAATTCTTAAAACCACTGGATTTGATTGAAGTTACTAGTCGCCAACTTTGACAAATCTATATGGTCACGCCTGACTTGTACTTAGTCACTACTTTGTAATCTTAAAAAGTCCATCATCAGCTTATGTTTTTGTCTTCGTTCTTTGTGATTATTATATTACTGTTGTTGTGATTTTTATTTTGAATAACTATACTGATCATTGTGCATAGAGGATGGTATTTTTTCTTCTAATCTTCTTATGAAAACTTCAAGCACAATGCCTATTCACATCTTATCAGTGTATGTGGATATTTGATCCACATAGGGGGGGTTAGTCAACATGACTCAGGACATGATCTCTTCCAACTTTCTATTCACATCTTATCGGTGTATGTGGATATTTGATCCACATAATTAAGTTCAAAGCCCAACTTTCTATGTAAGGCGTATAGGATCTTTCCGTATAAAATGGTAGTCCACCATATCTTCCAACACTCTCCCTCAAACTGGTGATCTCTTCTAAGAGGTCCAGTTAGTATAATATAAGTGAGAGTAAAATCATTTCTAGCCAAAAGACATCTCTTCATATTCCAGTCAAATAATTTATGCTAGATGTTGGACACTCCTATCTTTTGTAGGTAGTGAGTATATAGACATTGCTCAAAACTATAATAAAACTCCTCCATCATCGTGTTCCTCCATAGGACACCGACTCTCAAATGGTAGGAGTAAAGATGCCAATTAAGATTTTACGAAGGGGGCCCTCAAGTACAGTAATGAGAGCTTCATTTATTGCACTTGTGCCAAAAAAAAAAGAAAAAGGAAACACAAGTGGGGCCCAAGTGATTCCAAACTTGTAAGCCTCAAGTTTTTATTGTTAAGATCCTGGCCAACATGATCAAAATGACTTTTTCTAATACCATTAGCTTGAGTCAAAGTGGTTTTTATCAAGACAAACACATTCTTGACCCTATTGTTAAAAGTGGGTGTCAAAAAATCTATGAAATTTCTCAATTGGTCTAGAGTAGGTGTAGATTGAAGACCTCAATGGCTTCTTATTTCTTAGAATCACATCCCACCTACAACCAAGAGCCTGGCTGACTTTCTTGCATGCAAAGGGATTTGGCATCAACTCTTCATTATTTGATCTTCAAATAATCCTTCCACTCTTTTTCACATCTTAATTTTTTTATATTTTGCAGTTTTTTCTTGCTTCATTGTGTATCATATGTTTTAAGCTCCTTTTAGTAAAACTCTCATCAAGCAAAGAAAAGAAATGCTAATAAATAATTCATTTCCACTTGGAGACAAATGAAAGAAAATGTCAAACTGTTACAACAGTCAAAAGTGGTCCATAGTGCTCATTTAGAAAAATTAAAAATTTGCTCATAGTGCATCATGCTTTATTGTAGATCTTAAATGTTTCTGGATGTTAGAAGCTTCAGAAAGCAGATACAAGTAAATGGGTAGAGTCTATATTAATATGGAAAATTCTTCATATCGTGCAAGCACTCACTCAACAATTTCCCTTTTCCCCTCTTATATTTTATTTTAGTTTTTGTGGTGCAGGAAGATAATTCCGAAGGATCTGAAACCATAAGATGACAGAAGGCCCAACGCTTGTGTTCAGTTTTCAGAGGCTAGACCGATGTACTTTCAGGGAAACTGCATTATAATATACATAATACCCTTTGCTGAATTTTACATCCTATGTCGACAATAGTGTTAGACATAATGTCCAATAATAATAAAATAAACATCATAGAAATAGATATTAAATTCTCCATACATATATCATAGAATTGAAATAATAAGAATAAAGAGAGCATACCTTTCATCTTGAACAATATAAATGAAATTTGAAGTGCACAAGATAACATTTGGTAATTCGTTTACAAGTGATAAGCTTGCTCCCGTTCAACTAGATTGGGTGTGCAATTAGCCTTAGCCTTACTTGTAAGACCATGGAGGAATTTATAGATTTCCAAAGGGTGTGACACTAATGACTATTTATAAGGATACATCCCCTCAAGAGAGATACATCTCCTTATTCCCAAGGGATGTGTCCACTAAGTCAATGCACCCAATTAATCTACCTCTACAGCGGAATATGTTTGCCATTATTCCATGTACTGAGGGGAATGTGTTAGCCATTATTCCATGTATTGAACATCCAATGACAAATCATCTAGAAGTGGGTCTCACGCCTATAAATCATGAAAAATTTATTTCATAAATAATATATTTAAAACCATAAGTCCAACAAATAGACGAGATAAAAGCTAAAGGCATGAATTTGGAATTGACAAATAGATTTTCAACATTTACCCACTATAAGACAGTTTGCACAACACAAGATCTTTCTGATCCTTTTAGGTAAAATGGAGAGCAAGAGCTCGCCACATTAGCTAATCTACTATAACGCTAAAAGACGCAGAGAAACAGATGGGTTCTATAGGAATCCACTTACCATTGATGTCATCCATCAATGACTCTGGATTGGCGGTAGCAGCGGTTTGTAAGGGACACTTCCCGTGGCTCGCCGTAAGGCTTGCCCCATCCTTCCACCTTTTCTGCTCTCCTTGGCTTTCCGTCCCAAAGTCCCAGTAAACTCTTCCTTGTGTCCCTTGGCAATACACTGGAGACGACCGACGGGCAAGTGGACGTCGGAAAGAGCACTGCTTCGAGTCTGAAGACTCTACTCTGTAAACGTGTAAACCCAAGGCCGATTTGTAGCCTCGATGCCAAATGATGGAAGTCCCCGGTCGCTAAATATTACTGGTACGTTTAATAAATAGAAAATCGGTTTCGTCATTCGTGGGGAAAATATTAGAAACTATATTTGTGAATCTATATAGTCTATTAAAGCATAACTCGGGGTTGCATCTTCACTAGACTTGGGGAAAATATTAGAAACTATATTTGTGAATCTATATCGTCTATTAAAGCATAACTCGGGGTTGCATCTTCACTAGACTTGATCTGAATGTTTTGAACTTGAGTTCAAACTCAAGCCTAAAATTGGAATCGAGATTATCGTAAAAAACTTTAACTAAATTTAAACGATCTTACATTTAAAATTTTGTATAAAATACATATCCATTAAACTATACATAAATTTAAACAGAGTAAAAAGCTTTAAAAGCGGATAAATGAAGACCAAATGACATTACAATTTAAAACGCACCTAACTAGTAATCAAGGAAACACTTTTTGATTCACTTAAATAAGAGTTGGATCATACAAACATCTAAACATGTCGAGTAATACATAAATCTCACGAAAAATATACAACCATATAAAATGACCAAACTGCCCCATATACCGCTTTCAAAGTTCTACAGTTTAGAAGCTTATATTTTTTAAATATGAAATTATTTTATGGAGATTGATTGCAGTCAGGGAAAGACTTCAATGACGGAGCGCAAGCCCACAGGGGTTATTTTGTATTGAGTGACACCGGCATTTTCGAAAAGTTTCTTCCATTCGTCTTCTCCTCTTTCCTTGCCGGTGAAATTCGCACAAATCATCGAATCGAAGAAGAACTGTGTCTCTGTGAATTTATGATCTCCCTTGTTTGAATTCAGCACCATTTCCACTATGATCACCTTCCCGCCATTCTCTTTGGATGGAATCGCTTCCTTACATTTCTGCAATATCCTTATGCACACTTCGTCACTCCAGTCGTGTAGAGTCCACTGTCACCCATTCTAACGTATCAGAATTTAGAACAAAAGTACTTCATGGCGGAATAAGATTGAAAATTATTTGTTATGTACCTTGAGAAATACAGCATCTGCCCGGGGAATCCACTGGAACATATCTCCGCTGGTGAAATTTACACCGGAGTCGGCAGGAAAGCGGGCAACAACATGTGGAAGGTCTAGTTGGAAGGTCTAGCACCGTAACTTCCAGGTTAGGGAATGCTTCAGCAAGTTTCAGGGCGGCTCCTCCAGTTCCACCACCCACGTCGACCAAGGAATTCAATCCATCGAAGACATGTGCACACGTTATAACGAGGGTGCTCATCAAGAACCGACTGTCGCTTGACATGGCCTGATTAAACTTGTCGTTGAAGTTCAGGCATCGGTTCGCCTGCTCCCAGAAGGTGAGGCCGTGGCAGAGTTCAAATGAAGTTGTTCCTTCTTTCTTGAACCATTCAGAGAAGAAGAGGCAGGAGTTTATAAACGAGGAGTCCAGCGTGAATAGGAACAAAGGGCGACAGGCACTCCTTAGTGCCATCCTTCACAAGCCTGGAGGAGGGCGTAAGAGCATAGAATTCCTCCATCTTTTCCGTTTCTCCTTCTCTGTATTTCTCTACGGAGAGGGAAAGCATCCCAGTATGGACAAGCACTTGCAAGAGGTGGCGAAATTTATCGGTTTGGGATAAGGGGATATGAATGGCTGAGACGAGATCGGAGAGACTCATGGGTTCGCCATGGTTATGAATGATGTCAGGTATACCCAGCTCTACTGCACATTTCAGGGACATGGGTTTTATGAAGCTGAAGAGATTGTTCCACAGGTGAGCGTGAGCTTGCAGTAGCTCGCCGCAGGCCATCTTCAGATGTCAAGCGACTGATCCTAATTAATCACACAAGGCTATAAGATCTAATAATGGCTAGTCCATGATCTGGTTAATTTTTGGAAGCATTTATAGAGCGAAGAAAGAAGAATATGGTGCCGAATATGGGATCATTTCGATCCGTCCATTTCCTATCTGTTCATGACTACCATGAGCATGTGTTGTGGACTGGCACAGGTCCTGGGTCAGTTTGTGGTCACCGACTTGCATGGGTTGTGGACTGCAACTGGTTCTGGGTTGCCACTTGCCATTACTCTTAAACCCACTGGACTTGATTGAAGTCACTAGTCACCAACTTTGATAAATCTATGGAATTCTATGAGATTTTTTTTTTAAATCCAAATTGCGGAAAAAAATACGTGCCCCTTACCCTACCGAATGTCAAACAGTTCCGTGAGGACCGCGACTGAGATTCCCACAGGCGTCGTGCCGTCCGACACGTCACATGATTACGTCTCCGCCGCTCCTCTTGGAATTGGAATCGATTCTTGCAGTCGGGCACGGACATCTTCATTCCAGCTCCACTTCTCCATCCGTGCGTTGCAGTACTGCTGGTTGGCAACGCGAGCGACCTTCTCCGTCTTTTCCCTCAACAATCTAGACGAAGGCGAAGAATTCTGGAATGGGTTTCAGATTCTTCGGTCTTAGTCCTCTTTACAGGAACTCCTTGTCTCGAATTTCTTTCGCTAGTAAAAACAGAAACTCTTTCAATCATTTTCTCCTTCCCATTAGTTATATCTGTAGTGATGACGTTTCTGTTCATCCTAACGAAAATTACTGCAAGATCAGTAGAAGGTCGCACATGAGCCACTCGCATCATCATGGAGGGGAAGAGGGTGAGGGAGTCTTCAGGTTAGGTCTAGTTGCAGATATTGGGTTGTCTGCCGGTAAAGCTATCACGGGTTATTTGTCTGGGAGCACGGCGATCATTGCTGATGCCGCTCATTCCATCTCTGACGTTGTGAGTATATACTGTTATTTTTCAAAATCTTTAAGCTTTTGTTTGGCACATTAGTTATGGTCTGTTCTTCTGTTTTTGTTTTCTGATCCATCGAAGCAGTTCACTTTTGGTAACTCACCCGTTCAGACTAGAACCTGTTTCAAATCGTCTTTAGTGATCCATTCCCTTCTGTTTCTCTTCGTATTTTCTGGATCTGGAGTTCATAGATAGATTGCTGCTAGAAAGCATTAACCGAGTGGAATGAGGCAGAAATACTCCTCTGCAATTTTCATCTTCCAGGTCGTGCATGCTCTATCACTCTTGATAGTATGAAAAAAAACGGACTGGGTGGTTCTAGATGCCCTTTTGTTTATCAATTCCGGCTCATCCAATCTTTCCATCAGCTCAACCTTTGAATCTAGGCATCTGTGCTGAAGAAACTAGTTTCGCATAATTGTCTAATTAAAGAACTGAACATATCTGTCCCACAAAATTTTGTGAATGATAAGAATCAGAGGACAACGACGATCTGTTATGATTTGTTTTGGATCATGGGTTTGTATTCTGCCAACTCATCCTACATCTGGTTGCGGGAAAGGTGTTGTCCCTGGAGTGTGTTACCAATATGTCTGATTAATGAAAGTTTCTGACCAACCCATGGACTTAAACAAATCATAGAGAAGCATGGAGGAAGGTGTGTATTTCGTGAGCCTTGAATAGTTGGTATAAGCTTGTGAGAATGATGATGAAACAAAACAGAAGGAACTTATTTGAAAAATGCTGCAACTTAGGATGAAAAGCTTATAGTTAAGCCAAAATTCTAGTAGGCATACACTATCCTCCTGAAAAAAGAAGGAGAAAACTGTATATGTAGCTATGCTTTTAAATCATCCATGTTATCCAGCACTGTTCCTGAAGCAAACAGGAGTTTGCATAATCTTTTTGTGGAAAAGATTAAAACTTGTGCAATTCTCAAATCATGGTCTTGGCAACAACTTGAAGTTAGTGTCATGATCTACTGGGAACACATTATAATTAAATAACGAACAAGTAGGCTTGACTCTTGTGTCTCTCAAACTATTCTATGTGGAGCCCATATGTCTAACTTTTTGGGGTACTTTTTTTTTTCTTTTATCACATCATGTGCATGATCAACTAAGCAATTAGTATAATATGTACAATTTCTGTAAGCATTATGGAAACTCCACTCATGAACACTTTATATGTATTTTACAGGTTCTTAGTGGCGTTGCTTTGTGGTCATTTAGAGCTGCCAGAGCTCCAAAGGACAAAGAGCATCCATATGGTCACGCTTGACTTGTACCTAGTCACTACTCTGTAATCTTAAAAAGTCCATCATGTCTTCGTTCATTGTGATTATTATTACTGTTGTTGTGATTTTTATTTTGAATAACTATGCTGATCATTGTGCAAAGAGGATGGTATTTTTCTTCTAAGCTTCTTATGAAAACTTCAAGCACATATGCTCAACCTTCCTATTCACATCTTATCAGTGTATGTGGATATTTGATCCACATAATTAAGTTCACTTTCCTCAAGACCCCTTCAAGTCCTTTATTATGGAAAATCCTTCATTGAGTTGGACAGTACAATATTGCTAACATTGGTGCATTTATTTGATCCAGGGCATGGTAAATTTGAGACCCTGGGAGCTCTTGGGATTTCTTGCATGCTTTTGGGAACAGCTGGTGGTATTGCATGGCATGCTGTAGATGTTTTGCAGGTTTGAGAAGGTTCCTCATCTTTTGTCAAATTGGAGAAAAATAGTGATTCGTTTTATGCTAAAATTATTTATGATTCTCCTGTTTCAAACAAAAAAAGGCTAGCCTTAGTTTTTTCTTGTAAATCATAACAATCCCTTTATCCAATCATAATTCTTATTGTCTTTTGCTTTTTGCTTTTTCTTCTTTTCTAGGGATTTCTGAGTTCAACTCCTGATGCTATCCATCATTCAATGGCACATGGTAGTGGGCAAAACCATGGCCACCATCATGCAATTGACATGGAGCATCCTATCCTGGCATTGAGTATGACTACCATAGCAATTTTAGTCAAAGAAGGGTATGCCACAAATTCTTGGTTGTGTGAAGAATTATTTTCTTCAGTGAACACAGGCTTGCCAATGGAGTTTCCTCTTTTCATTATTATATATAGTATCAGTGGAATATTATGTCAAGCTAAGCCGAAAGTAAAGCAGAATGTATTTTGTGAATGAATCCTGCAGATAAACTAAGAAAACAGACCGGATGAAAAGAAGATAAGATTTGGGGTAGCAGTTCTCTGAGATGTTATTAATATTCTCAAAACAATAATTTCTTAACATGTATTTTTGACAAAAGGTGATAACCTCCTGGAACTGAGTTTCCAATTAAAACCATGGTTTCCTGGCCTGCCAGGTCAACCCGTGACTTGGTTGGTTGATCAGGATTTTAATGGGGGTGGGTTGGGGCAGGGGGTCAGACTCGGCCCTTCTGTTTGGGCGAGTTCACTCTGATCACCTTGAGTCCAGCACTGGACTTGGGCTGAGCCGACCCGATAGGTCAACCCAACCTGAGTTTTGAAGAACCCATTGGGTCCTGAATGCAGCTTTTGAGCAACATGGGTTGGGTCCCGATTCTAGATTGGAAAACCTTAATTGAAACCTAGTCATTGATTTTCTAAACTAAGTAAAAATGTTAATGGTGAATATTTTTAGGACTGAACTATTTAAATACAACTCAACTTTGACTTCCAAAACCCAAAAACTAACCACCAGAAAAATTCTACCAGCTAGTTAAGAAAGGACAATGAATTGTAATCAATTACTTACTATGGACTTTATCAAAATTAAGCTACTACAATCAAAAGAAAAACGTTGACTCACAAAACAAATATTTTCAGAATATAAGTGTCATCTGTTAAAGAAAAGTTTTATCATAAAAAGCTTGGGACTGTGTGTTAAGGGAAAAATAACTACTAAACATGGTAGTTGGCGATATTTTAATACCAAACAGATACTTAAATGTTGGATTTTGTTGCTGCCTTGTTTTCTTTTGTTGACAGTGTTTTCTTCTTACTGATTTGGTGAGATTGCTAAGTTCCATTCTTCTCTTTCCGTGGAGGTCTTGAGTTCAAGTCTCTCTGGGGTTTTAGTCTGTTTGTAGTTAACATTCAGGAAGAGAAAAAGAAAGAAAATCCAAACTAAGATTCTTTTAAAGGAGCACTTTTGACACTATTTTATGAATATCCACTAGTAAAAGATGAAAGTTTGTGACTTTCCAAAACTGCAAAGATACCAAAGATAAGATTCCTTAGCTTTTTGTCCTGTTCTTGAATTTGTGCTTTGACAAAATCTGTGTTTATGTATGTTATGTATCGTCATTGCTATAATTTTCTTTTCCAAATCTAATTTTTATTTAAAATTGTTAGGCTTTATCATATAACTAAAAGAGCTGGTGAAAAGAATGAGAGTGGGCTAATGAAAGCAAATGCATGGCATCATCGAACAGATGCAGTCTCTTCTGTAGTTGCTCTTATTGGAGTTGGTAAGAAACTCTTGACCAAATATGGAATTGTTTTTTACTTAAATATGTGTTTCTGAGTCTTCCGTGCTCTTGATGTTTAGCCATGGAATATGAGGTTATTTATATACTTCTTCCTGCACACCACAATTTCATCTGCTTTTATAATTGTTTAATCTTGTTTAATGGTACACACCATCATACACTCTAATGTAGGTGGTGCCATTGTTGGGGTACAGTTTCTAGATCCACTTGCTGGTCTTGTAGTGTCAGGCATGATTCTTAAAGCTGGCATTGGAACTGGTTACCAGAGGTAATTATATTTCTTGTATGATGCATTTAAGAAAAAGCTTTGCATCATTTTCTCAACAAAGGCTTTCCTCTCAGTTTCACAAATGTGTGTATGTTGTAAACCATAAGATAGGAGTAATAACTTACAGATTGAGTGCATCTCTGCATCCTGATGCCATAATGCTTTGCATGTGGATTAGCAGATTTATCTTTAAGGACATGCCAACAATATAATTCCTTGCTCGTTGTCTTTTACCTCTAGAGTTATGTTACTATCCTACTTACATACAAAAGTGGGAGGGCTTAGTTTGGGACTTAGGTGTTTTATGTAAGAGAAGTGGTTTTTACATAAGTTTCGGTCTGGAAATGATATGTAGATGCTAAGGGAGGCTGGATGAAATTTAGAAAGGTCTAGAGGCGTTGGGTTAAGTTTAGGGCGGTTGGGAAAGAAGTTAGGGAAGTGGGGAGAGAAAATAGGGAAGGAGAGGTTATCTTCTCTTAAGATTTAGGGGGGAAGAATATTTTGGGGTAGTAGAGGACCTGAGGGGACTCTAGGGGTGATGACACACATGGAGAGTGGATTAGTGTGGGTTAGGGACTTGAGTGGTGAGATGAAGTGGCTTGGATGGTGGGTTTGTGGTGGGGGTATATTCCAACGGTTGGGTGACTATAAGGGGGTAATGCAGCACAATTGAGGTGGCTATCGATTCTCAAGGGTGAGATGGCTGAGATGGAGGGCTGGAACTCGTGGGTGGATGGAGGGATATGTAGGGGTAGCCCCAGTACTAGCTGAAATATCGAAGGAGAATGGCGGCTAGGCTAATAGAATGGAAAAGTCTCATGATATATAATGAAAGGAATGGAAGATAGTACTAAGGATTGTTATTGTTTCCAGGCCTCCTTGGGATTGAGCTGGCAAGACTCCATATATTAGATAGAAACTCTTGAATTGGAGATGAGCTGCCTCCTAACCTTTTCATCGTTAGTTGGAAGCCTAGGGTTTGACCGAAGTTGATAAAGGGGGTTTTGTATTGATTGAACGATTATAAGGCTCATAGAGCTTATAATTGGTAGATTGAGGGCTGGAGCTACTTGTGCTCTTCGTTTTTATGCGGAACTAAGAGTTGGACGCCCCCTTGACTCGTGCATTAAGCTACCTCTTAGATACATTCCACATAGACACTTCTTTTTCCAACGTTTTAAATCTTGGCTGAGTTGCTGCCCTATCCTAGAGGTTTCTCTAGACATTCTTGCCCTTGCATAGTTGGCGCCACCTTCTAGAGCCTTCTCTTGGACATTTCTACCCTTGCTTAGTTGGTGCCACTTCTTCAGGGAGTGTTTTGACACTTTTATCCCTCTTGCTTAGTGCCACCTGGCTTCCCTTCCTTGTTGTGCTTCCTACTCTATCCTGGACTCTTCTCCTTGGCTTAAATAATTCCCTATGGACTTCTAATTTAATCACTTGTCTATCTCTTGTGACCAAAATTGCCTCCCTCTAAACATATGAATGGACGGTTACATTTCTTACTGTATGTTAGTAGTGCTAGTTTAGATATTCACCGGTGATATATGCATCCAACTGAAAGATGCATATAGGCTAAATTAGAAGATCTGACCTAGAATCCCACAACTTTGAACTTCTGCTGGGTTCTCACCTTGATGTAATTGCAGTAGTTCTGAGCTAAGATATATGTAGATCAAACAGAACTCAATAACTTGACTTGCACAGTTTTAAAACTTGGGCACATAGTCCTAATTACTAGATGGCAAAATTACCTGCATGTACTGTCACTTACCCTTGCTCCTACTCTCTTTGCATTCTTGTGTGCACGTGGTTGATGGAAAATATGGAGACAGGGGTATTTTAGTAATTTATCTTATCATTCTGTGTCTCAGATGGTTGGAAAGTGTCATAGGTTACTTCTCTTTAGTTCTGGACACTTTAGTTTTTTATGCCTTAGTATGCTCACATAGGCCGATGCATGTAATAGCAGTACTTTTGTCCTTTTATGTCTTTTTCACATTTTTTTTTTTAATGAAGTGATAATTTATTAAAGAGAAGAGCAAAAACAAAACAAAATTTAGAGGAGCTCTACCCCTACAACAAGGGATTGGAGGGAGGCGCCGTTTTTAGCAAGAGAATCAGTAAGCGAATTTACTGATCTCGGGATATGAGTCCAATAACATTGAATGGGGGGAAATAATGTCAAAAAGTTTATGAAGTACATTCCAGTGCTACCACAGGGGGTTGGAGGAGGTTGAACACCAACTAATGACGACCTGCGAGTCACCTTCGATTAACTCCTAATCTTCTGCTGCTCTTTCAACGCATCTTTCCCATCATCTTCTCTCCTCATTTCTTCTCTTTTATCTTCAATTTCTCCTCTATTATAAGTTTCTATATGGTATCAGAGTAATAAAATTCGAGCTTGGGAAGTTCTTACCAATCCTTCATCATCTTTTTGAAGCCTGCAACCTTCTACTCAGAGGATTCTTTCAAATATGCTCTGTTGAGAGCTTAAAGGTTAGACCATTCCTCTTCCCTTGTGCCATAGCTATTTGACTGTGGCTTGTGCTGCCTATTGAGCAGCTATTATGTATATTTGTTCCCTAGAGGGTCTCTGCTGCTGTTTTTCTTGTTTAGACAGGACTTGTGCCTGAATAGACTTCTCCAAGTCTGCATATTGTCTACACAACATAAATGTCGGTAAGTCTTGATTGTGTTGTATCTGAAACTTGTTCTGATTATGTTAAATTTAAAGTGGTTGTAGGAGGTAACTTGGTTAGCTGGAATAGAAAGAAACAAAATGTAGTGGCTAGGTATAGTGTCAATGCAAAGTATAGAGCAATGGCTCATATTGTGAGTGAGTTTATGTGGATAAAGTCTATGCTTGTAGAGTTGGGTCTTGAAATCAAAGAGCCTATGCTCATGAAATGTGATAATCAAGCAGCCATATTCCGAGCAAGTAACCTTGTCATGAAAGAACCAAGCATATTAAAATGGATTGTCATTTCATATGAGATTCCTTGATGCAAGGGAAGGTTGCTACACCATATGTGAAGTTATCTGAAGAGTTTGGTCACATTTTTACCAAAGCTCTGGGGAGATGTGTGGATATGATGTTTTCTAACGAGCTGTTCGATATTTAGGCTCCAGCTTGAGGGTGAGTGTTAGAAAAAATAGAGTTATGGGTATTTTTTTGTAGGTTCTCTTACCTCTCTGTGTCTCAAATTGATCAGAAAGTATCATAGATTTTTTATGCCTTAGAATGCTCATGTAAGGCTAATGCACGTAATAGGGGCATTATTTTCCTTTTATCTCTTTTTCATTTAAGTTATGATAAAGGCTGGATTAGTGGTCGACTAACTCCTAATCTGCTACTGCTCTTTCAATGTCTCATCTCCTTCTCTCTTCTTTTCTTTTCTCTTTCCTTCAATTTCTCCTTTATTATAAGTTTCTACAGTGTTTTGCGTATTTTCTTTTCTCCTTTTTCTTCAAAAAATTTGGACTTACTTTTTTTATTCTTTTGTTTGATCAGTTAACTACCTTACTTTCTTCTTTTCTCTATTTTATTTCCTTGTTGAAGCACGTATTGTATTTTTCTCTATTCTTCATACAATCCCTCTTTTTGTAGTCTTTTCAAAAGCGAAGGGTGAATTATCTGAGAGAAATTCAACAGTGTACTTTAAAGGCACGTAATAGATGCTCCTAATAGCTCACTTGAATGCTTGGGCAAAATATGTTTTTGTTTTTGGTCATAAAATGGTGGTGGGGGGTCGGAATATGTGAAAGCTTTATTCTCATACAAAGAGCATTTGGAGGAAATTTTATCCTTAAACCCACAAACCATAGTTCAGACTAATGTTACCAAAGGTGATTGGCTGAACGGTTCCTCAAGCAACATTTGTAACAAGAACTGAGTTGGTGTAATAAATATTTTCAAATCATTTGATGAATTTCTGTTTTATAATGTGCTTTTATATTTTTCATCCTCTTACCTTTTTCTTTAATGATAAGCTCTAAATTAGAGAGTCCAGTAGGTTCTGAGAGTCGCACGTGCTTTAGAAATGTTCTATCAGCTTTTAAAAACCCTAGCCAAGAAACACTACAAGACCCATAAAGGGGTAAGGAAAGAAAAAAAAACTGCTTAGCCTTCCTTAAGTCTCATTTTCGTATTCCTCAATCTTATTAATGACGGGACATATTTTGTTTTAGACCAACGTGACAGAAGTTCCTTAAATGCAGAATTAATCACTTGAAGTAAGACTTGTTTTGCCAGTATTGGGTACTCATATTTGATATAGACCATATTGGCTGGTTTAGAAGGCAGTAAAACTTGCAAAATTTGGGAAAATACGTAAAGTTGGGGAAAAAATTAATGCAATGATGGAATACTTTACTATCTTTATATTTTTAATATTTGATAAGTTGTTGAATGAACTCTCATTTTCACTCAAAAAAAAAGTTGAATAAACAGCTCATGTTATACATTCAATCATTTTCTTAAATCTGAATATTCTCATTGGATACTAGTTTTGCTTAAAATGTCATGGACTCGATGGTAGTGGTAATGTGGTTATTAACTTAAAAGATTTCAGTACTGCTTGGATTGGAACCTTTCAAGATCTAGCTGAAGATAAATTAAAGGGTATTAGTGAATAAAACCTCTTGTAAGCATTAACTTAATCATCTGAATCATGAGATTTTCATGAGATCAGTAGGCCAATGATTGAGGACTTCCTATTGTTTCTTATATCTGTATTTTGAGTAATTCTAAAAATTCTTTATAACTTTCACTTTTACCATTTTAAAAAAAGTGCACATTTATTAAACTTGATCCACTTGTTTTTTTCTGGTCTCACTTTCTGTCGTACTGGCCTTTAGTGTCTTGGAATTGGTGGATGCTGCTGTACCTCATTCTGTTTTAGTTCCCATAAAACAATCAATACTGCAGGTTGAAGGTGTCATGGTAAGCTCTCAATCCATTTCCATTCCTTTGAGATAATTATTATCTCATGCACAAGGTGCATTGTCTTATTGTTTTGGATGTTGAATTTCCTGTGATAAGTCCTACATTATTTTCTTTGAATTTTTATATTCTGCTATAGGGGTGCCATCGCTTGAGGGGGAGGAAGGCTGGATCTTCTCTTTATCTCGATGTACATATTGAGGTTTGTCTCATTTTTTTTTGTTATTTTTAGTTTGATCACAATGAGAATAGATTTTATTAAGAGAGAAACAGAGGTCTCCAGAAGAGATAAGAGTGCAATATCAAGATTCCATCCAGAAGCCAGATAAAGTACACCAAAAAACGACTGAGTACTGACAGTTTGTCAGTTAGTTTCTTCTGTATTACCAAGGGAAACTAGCCCAAAAAAATCACAGAGTGGTTCACATGGTTTGGCATTTCAGCTAAACCATGGTTGCCCTGTGAAGTTGGCAGATTATTTCTTCTCTCAGATACCATGATACTTACTGGTGCTTCATTTTTCATTTTTTTTCAAAACTAGGTTGGGCGTTCATATATTGTCTGATTGATCCAACTACTTCCAGGTAGATCCATTTTTGAGTGTTAGTGCTGCTCATGACATCGGTGAAACTGTCCGTCACCAAATCCATCACACCCATCCTGAAGTTGCAGAGGTCTTCATACATATAGGTATCATCTGCTTGGATCATCGTTTGTTGATCTGTTGGTGTCTTTTTAATTCAATAATGAAAATGACGTAGATGACTGGTGTTTCTACTTCATTAAAGTCTGCTTACAGAATAGGTGATGTCTTCAGCTTGCTTTTCAATTGAAGGGGGAGAACTCAGTAGTTGGTTTAGGAAAAAAAGATTATGTTGCTCTTATTCAAGATCATCATGCATCTAACTTGCATTCTCTTTGCAAATGGGTTTTGTAGATCCTTCACATTCACAATGCTCCTCTATTGTATCTGACCAGCCAAAGAATCTGAAGGGCATACAGCAGGATGATTCTTGTGAGCCACAAAATATTGAAGTAGTTGTTTCTGACATTGTCTCATCAAAATTTTCAGAGGTACATGGTATGACGTTTTTTTTTTTTTTTTCTACCTGTCAAGATATGACTTTTAAGGTTTGGTGCTTTCCAACATTCTCTCAGGTTTTCCAAGGGTAGCTAGTATTGAGCATTCCTTTTATCCAAGTTAGTTTAGGCATAATCAAGTTCAATCCCTGAGACCACTCAGCCTAACCCTGATTTTTTTTACAGAGCATGGATTCTTTTCTTTTTAGAACACACTGTAAAAAACAATTTAAATTAAATGAAAACTGTTGAAATTTTAGGAGAGGAAAATAAACATGTATTCGGGACCCTGATTGTCCATATGTAGGAGTAAAAACAAGAGTTCACATGTGAAAGGGAGTGTTGGAAAGAATGGTCCCACATGGAACAATAAGTAGAAATATCTCGGGTTTATTAGTTGGGAAATAAGGTTTCTAACCAAGTTATTTTGGGAGGAACGTTTTTTTTTTTTTTTAGAGGGTGTGGCGCGATTCAAAGTCGCGACCTGACACTCCTGGTTGTAAAGAGAATACCATCAGACCACACGGCCTGTGAAATGACAAGATAGCTTCATAAATAACAAAAACATAATACAATCATAAAAATGAAAAAAAAAAAAGGCAAATAAGGAACTCCCTCAGATTTTGGGAGGAACTTAGGATTCAATTTTTAACAAAGAGTATAAGAGTGCCCAGTGACAAGGGGTTACAAGAGAAAACTCAAAACATAAAGGCAAACTAAAATGGGAGAAAGTGGATATGAGTTCTGTTCAGCAATGTGTTGTTGGGAGACCCCTCCCTTGTCAAGGAATCAGCCAACCGGGTGGCCTACCTTTCTATATGATATTCTATCTTTTCTTCTTCTAAATGAGACCTGATTCCTTCTCCCAGTTTGATTACAGAATTCATCTTAAACAGTAGCTGTTTGTCTTTTGTTTCGTTGTTTGACAGTTTTTTTGTCAGAAAACATTTGTCAATATGCATCTGTTTGATTTGTGTTATTGATAGTTTTACTAACCAGGGGCCTTTTCAGAAGATGACCGTTGAACACATCACACACCACTTATTGCAAGGGAAGCTCTTGCTCCAAGTTGAAGTATCTATGCCCTCAGACATGTCAATCAGGTGAATCACCATTCTAACTATGTGTGCTATTACTGCAATATCTACTATTGGGGATGGTAACTGGTTGGGTCAGGGTCTGTCTCCTGGAAACCTCCTGCCCTAACTTCACCTTCCTTGTGCTTTCAATGTTCAAGTATAAAATTTGCGTGTTCTTCTGAACCATAGGGATGCTATGGAGGTGGCACAGGCAGCAGAAAAGGGGATCTTAAAGGCTGCTCCTAATGTAAGCAGAGTAGCAATTCAGTTAAGATTGGTAAATGCAATCCCCTAATGAGGAGAATTTTTATGGAGAATAAAGGCTTTACTGAAAATATTGTTGTTGCTGTAGTTGGCATATTGTTGGAATATCGCTTGTAAGGCAGTATATCAATATGAACCTTACAAATAAATTTTTTGGCGGAGCAGATAAAGTCTTAGAGAGACTGTAAAGTAATTCCTTGCTTTGCCAAATTTCATAATTTTGAGCAGTTTCCCTTTCAGATCTGTTTTCTATTTTTTTGAATCTTGTGAGAAAGAATTGAAGAAATGCTACAAGACCAAACATCGTCTTCACAATGTTTTATGCTTCTCAGAAAAGGATAAGATTAGCTTAGAAGGAAGGGCAACAGTTCACAATTGTTCATCCCTTCTATCGGGTACCAGTCAACATATACCAATTACACCAAGGGGTTTCTCTAATTTTTATGGTTTTACCTGGAGTGGGTATTCATATTCTAGATTGGATGACGCCATTCAAGTAAAGAGGGTTTGAGACGTTGATACAGAGAAGGTGGGATATAAGGTGAAGTAGATGCGTGAAGATGAACTAAATGCATCCACAGGTTTGTTTAGTCAAACTGGGAAAACATGCAAAAAATAGCATGAATCTACCCTAATGCGAAGGGTCTCCATTGGCACATCCAGCTGCTCAAGTTGATTCAATTGAGTTCTTCAATTGGACTTAAATTTAAAAACCTAGAGCTAGTTTTTGGAATCTCTTGTGGTGTATTTAGCTTTTGGCAAACCAAAATTTTAATTCCTTGAGGAACTTTCCGATGACAAGCTGGAATTTTGATGTTCCTCTAAAACTCAGATAAAATGCAGCCCACAACCCTGATTAGTTGAAATCAACTGCCAACCTAATTCAGAGTATATTTGATGCAGAAGCAGCTCCACGATTTAACCTATAATGGACAGTGTCGACAAATCAAGGCAGAGCTGAAGTTCAATCCGTTGATCAGATAATTGTAGTCTGATTAGTGAGTCCACACGGTTGTTCAGAAAACATCTATCATCACGTCAATGGAAAGCACAACGCAAAATAAAATTTAATCTTTGCTAAAAAGAAAAACAGAAAAGAAAAAAACAAACGAAAAGAAGCTAAGAGGCTCAGAAGGATCCATTGGTTCTATAATCACGAAGGGAAGCAAACTTCCCTCCTTCAGAAAATAGGTAGTTTTGCTCATCACAGCCTCGGAAACACAATGAAAAAACCTAAGAAACTGGCACAATCAATGGTCGCAATCCTTACAATGAATCAACCACGCACCTTCATATACTTGCTGTTTCCAGAGTCTTTCTATCCTTCCTCCGCAGATGAGCTGAAATTTATAGAAGAGAACAGCCATTAGGGTTTACGGGCTCCGAGTCGAATTTCAATTTGAGGTTAGCCCTCTCTCTCCACTATATTACGAAAGCACCCTTCGGAGGTGCGGGGGTTGCAGGTCGATTATGGTCATAGCCACAGGGCTCCTCTGTTTCGCGCACCCTTTATTTCAATTTCGTTTCATGTGTTACAAATTATTTTGTTGGAAATTGACAGATTGGGGAGGGATGGGAATTTAGGGGTGACACCAATCCAAACTGGCTTGTAAACCATTCAAGCTTGGTTTAGTTTTATTTTTACTTGAGATCGGGTCGAGTTCACACTTAAAATAAGTTCATTAAGTATAACAAGCCAAATTCTAAAATTTTCAAGTTCAACTTGTTTATTTGTGAGGTGACTCGTTAGCTTAGATTTTTTTTTTTATAAAAATACCCTTTACTCTAATTGTTTTCGCCGATTCCCTCTTTAATTGATTGATAATTATTCTTATTTACCTCAAATCTCAAAGACGAATGATCCTTCAACCTTTTTTGGTCCCTCAACATCTAATATTGTTGTTTTGCCAAGTGAATAAACACTATTGATGGATGTGTTTGTTATTTCTTTTAAGTTTATTAAGCTGGCTATTATACATTAGTATGCTCTATTGCAAAGTCTTTAATTTTTCTGCGTTAACTTGCGATTCAATGGTATAAATTATATTCTCTATTTTTTTTTTTGTAGTTTAAAATATAAGTTAGAGCTCCAACCTGGCTCACGCTCGAGCTCAAACTCGGTTAAAAATTTTGGGCTCGAGTACGATTCTAATTTTAGACTCGAGGCTGATGTTGAGTTTGAAGTATTCAAATCGAGTCAATCTCGAATATATGTAGGTTTGAACTTGGTTCGGCTCGATGTCACCCCTAGATGACTTTGGTAAGGAGGAGTCTCCTGCCCTCTCCTGTCATGCCTTCATTTCCATTGTACTTCATACCCATTCATAGCCCATTCATAGGACTCTAAGTTGTTTGTTTAAATTTATGCTTCAATTTCAAATGACGTAGATAATTGAATTTATATGCAGCCATAAGAATTGTGAAGGAAGAAGGTGAAAAAATGGCCTCCCATCAACAATTTCAGACCTGAGCTTTTTAGTTAATTTTTTTTTTCTTAAAAATTTAAACCTCACATTCTCAAATTCAACTGGAATCACATTAGAGGGAAGAAAAACATCCATTACAAGTTACTAATTCTCTTATTTTTCATATTTTTCTCATTTTGAGGCTAACATTGAAAATTGTTTTTCAGTGCACATGAACTCGTCCACACTAACACCCAGTTCAAAGATGAAGTTCATGCAGATAAATGAAATGAATTTGAATAAGGAGATGAAGATGAATATGTTTGTTGACTAACCCTCCCACATAGGATCGCAAAAATCATACCCATTCCTAGGATCCAATTTCTATAAAGGTTATTGCATATACCATTTCTATTATAATTCTAGTATTCCATATTTTTTATGTTCGATTATTTTGTATGGTATTCCAATTTCGCTTATTTATTCGATTATTGGTCGGGCAAAATGGGTGAATGGGAAATTAAATAAAAAATAGTAAATAACACATAAAATAAATGTATATATTGTATTTTATTTTAAAATATCATGTTTATAATGTCTAGATATAGTAAAAATCCATATATTAAGGTCCTCCCTACATATGTATGTAAAATTTTATAAAAACATATTTACATAATTGGTAATTGGGTATTAAAAAAAGGGTTGTGGACATACAGATGAATCGGTCTGAAAAACAATGTGACTATAAGTATAATATGTAGCCCTTTGATTCGATCTTCACAACAAGTTCGAAACACTTGAGCAAATGGGGTTAGTTGACTCACATCTGATGCTTAAGTAATTTTGAGAATTTTGGTCTTGTGCTTAAGTATGGTAGATTTCGAGGAAGTGAACGGTAGGGATAATTTACTTGTTGTGACTCTTAAACAAAAATTCGATAGAATATTAGGATTCATTTTTTGGCTTGTTCAACTCTCATAGCTCTCTCTTTAGCTTCCAGTTCTAATCCCCCCAAATGGCAAATGGATTGCTATTTATATAGGGGTGAAGGTGGATAACATAAAATTAGGGGATTACTAAGATTTTTTGCTCCATACCTATTCCATTTAATAAGCCATGAATAAAATTAGATAATGGGATAAATCAACACCCCTATTCATATTACCACAACATCTCTCCTCTTGCTAATCTTCGGATGTCTCTTCGCTCTCCATGAATGTTATCCATTGCAGCAAAATACGTGGGATTCATTTGAATTGACACAAGCAAAAATCATAGCCAAATTAATCAACCTCCCTTGCGCCTCTGCATTTTTTTTTTCAGTTTTTTCTTTTGTTTTCATAACAATGGTGCGGGAGGAGAGAGGGGGTTTAGTGAGTGGAAGGGGAGAGGGAGAAATAGAGAAGCTTCAAGCTTCTTGCGGACAATTTTAGAACAACCACTGTAATTGAGGAAGACCCGCAATCGACTCAGCTTTCTCTGAATATTTAAGCTTTAGTAGGGCAAATAGTCAGTGGGAAGTAGTCGAAGCCATGGCCAAATGGTCGTCTTCTTTGTTTTCCTTTTGGACAAAATTCATGACAGACAAATAGGGGACCTTCCAGTGTTCCCCAATTCTTAAAACTATCACATTATCACTAAAATAAGTGTTGAAGCAGAAAAACTTCTTAGGTAGAGAAGGAGAGAAATGATGAAATCAGAGTTAGGAACAACTACAAGTAAATGTTGGTTCCTCAGACGTCCCATGCAGGTTTCTCCACTCCAGCTGGGAATCGGTGATGCATGGATCGCAGTCTCTGTTGGTTCACTACCTCGAACTCCATTCCTTGCTGCTGCTGCTGCTGCTGCTCGTGAAAGCTCATCGACCTCGTTGGACCTACACCCAAGAAGTCCAATGTCATCATATCCCCACCATTGCCGCTGCTTCCAAACTTAGACGTCCTTCCGCTTATCGGGATACCCATTCCCATCCCCATCCCTGTTCTTGTCGAGCTTGTACTTCTTCCCTGCAACAGATTACTACTGCTGATACTGTTTTCATGCTCCATACTGTTCTTCATGAACCCATGGTTTTGCTCGCTGCCCATGAAAAATCCCGTCGGTTGATTGAACATACTGATCTCGTTCACACCCGGGTTGTCATTGGCGGACGCTTCGAAGAACTGCGGCGCCAAATCATGTGGGTTTTTCTGCATGAATTGGCTAGAATAAGCTCCTACTCCTCCATCTCCGTCGATCCCGATCATTTGAGACTGCTGCTCTGCTTGAGGTTGGATAGGGTCGTAGCTTCCGTGGTGGTGACCCCCTGCATAGGACCGCATGGTGGGAATCTGTTCCGGTCCCGCCATCCCCGTAACAAAGCTGCGCGGCATCATTGGATTCGGAGGGCTCATACTATTACTTGCAGTTGCACCGATTTGAGCAGCCTTCTGTAACAAGGCCGTGGCAGACATGTGCGCGGAACCGGCCATCTGCCGCCCATTTTTGGGGTCAGTGCTCAGAGCATTCAGGCTGGGGGAGGTGTTGCCACTGAGTTGGAGGCATGAAGAGGTGGAAGAGAGACTTCTGGGGCCAAAGAGAGCGCCGGAGGTAGTAGAAAACATGCCACCGGTCATTTTGAGAGATTTGAGTGACATGGGCACGAGGTCGTGACCGGAGATCGATTTGAGAGGATTCTTTGAGTCGTGACTGAAATCGGACATTCCGATGGAAGGGTTGATTTGGTTGCTTAAAGGCATAGTAGAGATGAACTCGGAGACATGACCTTGTAAATTTCCTTCTATGTCGGTCGTTAGTCCTTGGTTTACCTTGTTGTTTTCTTCTGCTAGTGCATCACAGAAGGCTCTGTGCGTGATGAAACTATCCCTCCTGCACATGAATTCATAAGTTATTTTAACGTTGCCCTAGATTAGAATGCGAGAGCAACGGGGAACGATAGCCCTTATCACAAATAAAAAAATTTGCCCTTTGTTTATTTTTATTTTTCTGAGACTAAAAATTCCGGCCATATACATATATATCTTCTGTGATGAAGATTCAAATCTCAAAAACAGTCTCCAGAACCAGAGAGAAAGAGCAAGCTAACCCTTTTTAGAAGGCTAAATTCTTCAAATATCTGACTAGCTCGTTGGAGTATAGCCGTGAACAACAAATTCTTCATTTCGTGAGAATATAGCCAGTAAACAGGAGTTTTCTTCAATTTAATTTGCTCGCCGGAAGGTTTTGTTTTGTAAGGTAAGAATTGAAAGGATGCCAAATTTGGAGAGAAAAGAAGAAGGAAAGAGGAGTTGAGGTGAAACCTGGAGAAGATGGTACCACAGTCGCACTTGTATTCTCTGGTACCGCACGTCTTCGAGTGGGCTTTCCAGTCCGACTGTACCGCGTATTTCTTCGAACACTTGTCGCATTTCCATTTCTTCTCCCCATGTTTGCGGCAAAAATGCTTCTTGATTCCCGTCAGGTCGCCCAAAGCTCGACTCGGGTTGTGATGCACGCAAGTGGTTTCTGGGCATATGTAAACTCGTTTCCTGATCTCCGTGGTCGTCCGCTGCTTCAGCTTCCATGGAAGATTGTGGCCTCTACGGTGCAGTTGCAGGTTTTGGTCCCTTTGGAACCCTTTGTTGCAAATCTCGCACACAAATCGGTTTGTGGCCATCAGCGTTGTTGGTGAAAGGGCAATGACTTCAGCCGTGGGATCTGCATAAAATGACATTCAATTCAGAGAAGTAATTTGTTAACCAGTAATTTGTACTGCTTTTGCACAGAAACGCACAGGCAAATCCAGCAACCAGGCTTTGTAAAAAGGAAGAAGAAGAAGAGACTAGAAATGGGGAAAAAAAGGAAGCAGTTGCAGGGAGGCAGTAAAGAGAAAACGTTCTCGGGGACAAAAGTATCTACTGCATCACGAGTGAGGATCTTATTGTTAACAGAAGTAGAGGACAGAAAGAGAACCCTGTTGGGAGTAAATTCCAAAGTCCAGCAACCATCAGATAAAGATTACTTTTAAAGGCGAATGAGTACACAGTATCAGACAATTATATATGCTCATCTCGATCCAATAATTGAGCCTCTCAACAACCTAAGAACACAGCGATTGTTTTTCATTTAAACACCCATTTTCATCTTTAGAAAGACCTCCACTAAAGAGTAAAACCTCCTTCGACTTCATGATCTCTCCACTTTTAGACTCTTTTCATGATAAACAGGTGAGCCCTAAAATGGTTGAACAAATCAGTCTCAGTACTACTGAACTAATTAAGACTGGCTGCGATTCCTCTCCGAGGAGATTCAATCAGGAACTGCATCTCAAAAGCCGCCCACGGCAACATCACAGGGAAAGTCAGAAGACAGGCAAGTTGTTGCCTGGACTAAGAGGGAAGATTAATTTCTCTTCATCTTGATCATCTGGTTGAATCAGATGCCGTAAATTGCTAACCCTCACCTCCTTCAATCAACTAATTCATCACTCGGCACTATTCTGTACTAGTAGAGAATACAATATCAGTATTAATGAGGAAAAAAAGACTAGTGGTAGCTGAATTGCCTGGAGTTCCTGGGAGATTTCTCTTCTTCTTGACGGGCTGTTGTTGAGAAGTGGAGCCATTACTGTTGGTAGTGGCGGTTGTGGTAGATGAAGGTCCTGAATTGGATCCATGAAAGATACTCGAATTCTGCTGGTACTTCTGTTGTTGGACTTCTTCCCCGGTGTTCTCAGAAGAGAAGCTTTCACCTTCTCCGGAGAGATTTGACATGGTGAGGGAGAGAGAGGGAAAGAGAGAAAAAGGGAACTTTCTCCTTCTTCGTCTTCTCCTCGCGCTTGCTCTTCTTGTTGAGGCGAAAAGGGGTTTGTTTTTTCATAAATACATGAAAGACGGAATTTGTACTGGGAAGAGGAAGACAAAGAATAGAGAATTCTCCTTCATTTCTGCTCTGGAAGAAGGTTGCTGCTGATAGAGTAACATCCGAACCGAGTCTTCTTCGCTTCAATTTAATATAAACACACTGGACACTCTAAAATGCACATCGATTTCAACCGTATTACAAACTCGCCCTTCATGATTTGTAATGGGGGAGAAAGATGTAATAGCAAGACAAGACTTTTGAGTAAACAGGAAATTTTTTTGATCCCAAAAATATTCCAGAGTAAAAAAATTCGAAAACCAGAAACCTCATATAAGTCAATCCTGACGGGTCCTGTGACTAGATATTGAAGCATTAAAATTGCATCCTATCCATGTTTTAAAGCTGGTAGGTTTGATTGCATATTGATCGAAGAAGACCAGCTCAGTTGGATGGTGATAGCAGCGTTCAGCGAGGAGAAAATTAGTTAATTGCCCTTTTACTTCTCTAAGCTGGTGATTATCGTACTCTTCCATGGAGGTTGCCAGATTGCTGAATGTTTGCGTTCTCTGTATCTTCTTTGATTCTAATTCTCTGGATCACCCATCTTGATTTCAGAAAAAAAAACCCAGTGGAGTTCAGGCGGTCTCTCTCTGTCTCTCTTTCTTTATGAGCTTTCGCCGTTGGGCATTTTGTCTCTTTACCAGGAGATTATTCTGTGAAAACACAGTCAGTTTGGACATTTCGTGCATGAAGGGTGGGTTGGGGCGAAGTGTTTGGTGAGAGTCTTATCATAAGAGCCATCCAAAGATGGCGACTTTGCCTTAGATTGTCGATAAAGTCGGGAAGTATGTTTAAGTATAAGAATTATGCATGACAAATCCGGAGAAACTAGCATTATAATTGACTGGTTTTGGCCTGCAAAAAAATGCCTTTCCTTTCTACTTTTTTTCTTCTTCTTCCTTCTAAGCCCTTATCATTTGCTCCAGTTATCTCTCTCCGACTCTCATGCTTCATGCTTTAATCCAGTTAGATTTAGAGTGGAACATGAAGAAAACAGTAATCAATTTCACTATACAAAACGTGATCCACGAAGCTGAAGCACATCTCCTTGCAGTAACTAGTATGATTAGAAATAATAATAACCCAGTTGAAATTGTAGAAAGAATATGGTGGGTGAGGGTGTTCAGCAAGGTCTGGAATGGATGGTTGAACCTGCAAGCAACGCCGCCATTAGTGCTCTTCAAAGCAACGTAATATGCTGTATTTACTGAAGATTAGGAAAGAGAGCAAAGTAAATTCTCGCTTTTTTATGTTCTGGGTATCTATCAGTGCCCTTCCTCATTAAACAAGGGCAATTACTCTAATCATTTGCTTTCCTACAGATAAGGCAAATGTAGTCTTTCTGCTTCTTTTGATCTCTTGCTAGAAGCTGTAACTAGCCTACCAAGCATTATCAGATTGCAATGACAAAAACCTAACTTCAATAAATGGATTACTTGCAAGTCCTGTAACCTATCTGCAGCAGCAGGTAGAAGAAGCAAAAGCCAGTATCAATGGATGCCAATATTAGTTTCAGTGATGTTAATACGAGTTAAAACGGTTCAGATCCTTATTTGTCACGCTTGATGAAGACAATCCAAGGGTTCATGAGGGTTAAGCTTTGCGTATTCGTGTCCATGTCTTTTAATATTTTTATATCAATATTATAGATTCCCATACTTGTCTTCCTGTCACATTCTACAAGAACCTGCTGCTTTAAGATAAGCTATTGCTGTGGTGATGTGACAAAAAACCACAGGATTTTCCTAGCCACGTCTCTCAATATTGAAAAACTGCTCAGAAAATCTCCGGGTCTAAACACTGCTGATGGGTGTTAAACAATCGAGACCTGCAGATTCCTTTTTATTTATTTATTTTTACTGTAAGAAGCGGCAGACGTCCAATTCTTGGATAAAAATGTTCCCAGATGAGGAGCAGTGGTTAAAATCGGAAGAGGTTCTGTTTTAGCCATTGAATTCTTCCATAAATTACCTTTCGATGAAGACGAGAAAACTCCTGGGTTTCATCGATGCGAATCGATGGTTTTGAAGGGGCAAACATCATTTCATCCACGCAAAATTTGATTATATATAATATGATACAAGAAAGAAACGATGAGGAAAGGAATTTGGGCACCAAGTTATCTTGTGCAAGCACATTCATATCTGCAGATGGCTTAAAATAATGCTGCTCGTTTTGGTATCTAAATTAAAACCAGGACAAACAGCTACTGACATGGACAAAACAGCAATGGATAGCTCCATCAAGAGAGTCGGCCGCAGAAAATATTCAAAAGAAAACCAAGGGACGCCGGGAAGAAAAACCCCGTTCTAATGACACGGACTGGTGGAGATTAAACAATGGAGAAAGAGATTAATTTTGTTCGTGAAAGTCGTTAAGGCGTTAATTTGTCATCTTGATGTCGAACCAGTGAAAGCTACCTTGTTTTTGAATATGGTTTGAGGGTCATATGTGAAGCTGATGTTTGGTATAGATTATTTCTTTTTCAATTACATCACTCGACAAAATTGACGGCATTTGTGGAGTGGGAGCCACAATAAAGCAAAGTTCTTTCTGAATTAATGTATTTCTTTAATTCGAATTTTGAACAGAGAAATGAAAGATGAAAATGGGTATTTATTTGTTATTGACAACATTATCTTCTTTCAAGGCTCCGTGAGGTACTGATTTCAGTATCGTTTTATATGTGGAATATATACAGTGATGATAAAGACGAAGGCTCAGTTGCTTGTACGACGAGCTGCTGCTCAGATGTCCAAACTTTGTGGAGATGATCCTTTTCTATGAAGAAATAGATTGAAGAACACTGATGCAGTTAGCGTACAGCGTAAACGCAAGCAAGTAGAAGTAGATTTGATCCGGAGCGGCCATTTTCGTTTGTCATGTATAGTTTTGTCAGACGAGGAAACTGCGAGGAAGATGAAAAGGAAGGTGAAAACATCAACGACAGTAATTGGAAAAGGTCGGGAGACATGAGACGCGAAGTTTCACTTACATTAGACTGGTTTAATCATTGCAGAAGCAGACAAGAGCCCGTGATTTCTCAAGGACTCCCAGTCCCACCACTTTCAAAACTTGTTCTGTTTGTGGAAATCCAGCTTTCACTTGTCAGTTCCGTGGCTGACCATGGACGAAGCTGCAGAAATGTGGAAACCAACTGCATATGTCTTGACAAATTTTATACGGCAATCAGTTCGTAGCAGCCTTGTTTCCCATTTTAATGGTGGAAACGTGAGATCTATGACACCCGCGTAGAGTTTCTGAGGGGCAGTTCAACGAAAGAACCTTTTTTTTTTCTTTCTGAATTGAAGCTTATTTTATAGATGTTGAGAAAAAGATTTGGATCCTTTATTGAAGGAGTCTAGTTTCTCCAATTTGGGTAATCAATGTCAATCAAGCTCTTTCTCTCTCGACAATCTGTCTCAAGTTTGAACTAGTAAGTTAGGCCTATAATTCAAGTTGCGTTGGTAATATCTTCCTTATTTTTTGAAAAAAAGAAGTCTAAGTTGCCATTGTTGACTTATTTGGCACTGAGCTAGATGGTGTGGATGATGTGGAAGCATGAAGAATGTGATAGAGCTTTGCAAGTCTGGCACTAATTTGGTGATATGTTGTGGATATACAAATGAGTCGGTTCATAAAACGGGATGAGTTTTTATGGTATGATAACACAAACGACACAAGTTTTTATAGTATGACAACATACAAAGAGTTTTTTCACATGTCACCTTCTATACTTGAATGACACTCTCTTGTGACGACAAGTATTGTTTATATGTCAACTCTTTTGCTCGTTGGCACTTAGGTGGCATCTAGGGTTATAAACAAGTAACGAACGAAATGTGTCATGGGTATATATTATATACAACCTAGGTAAAAGAGTTATCGGTTGTCAAAAAATAATTATCCATATCTATTTTGTTTATAAATCAAGTGATAGGTCATCGGGTAATTGATATGAATTTATAAATGTTAGGAATTAGACGTCTTAATTCCAAATTAATGAGAGCAATAATAACAACGGAAACTAGAGAGCGACTTCTGGTCAGAAACAGAAACCTCTCCTCCCATTGAGCAGAAGCAGAAACACAACTGAGTTGTCTTCCTATGAAGCTGGCGATCAACTTGGTATGGAAAGGCCCGCGAATAACTTCCAAAAATCAGCAATTAAGTAGTAACAGTAATGGCAAATAATTTTTCCAAAATAAGAAATATCTCTGGAATCTAATGTCGGCAAAGATATGCCCAACGAAGGAGGAGTTTCTGAATTATCTATCATAATATTTCTTAAGATAGCAAAAAAATCTTGAAGTGGTAGCAACGGCAGTGATACGGATTTGCAGAGAATTGGGAGTTTCAATAACGATTAGGAAGAGCGTAAGATGACAATAATATACCAGAGTTGGCAATCAGAGGAGTTGCCGAAAAATCAGTAGTAAGATCAAGATCAAGTTTTTGGAATAGAGTTTCTTCCTAAATGGTGATTCTGAACAAAGCGATGAACCTCTCTTTTCCGTGGAGGAAATAATCCAGCAAGATAAGGAACAACTTCCGTCAGTCCTAAATCAGAAACTCTCAAAAATATAATAGCGAGGCTGCAATAAACACATAGAGAAGAGGATCCTTCTTAGAATAAGACTTCGTCAGATTTCATCAAAATAACAATACCTTCAGGATAATTGGAATCTTGAAAATATCTACTTTGATACCATGTTGATTATCATGATTCCATAGATGATAACTTTAGGAAAAAGAGAGAAGGAAGAAGGAAGAAGAGAGAAGAGAAAGAGATGACAGAAATATGGTACATATCCAAAGAGATGATAGGAAAATAGGGTTTTGGACATAACCAAACCTTCCCCCATAAGATATATTTATAGGTATCAAAACTACCAATATTATAAGTATACCTTTCACACTTATAAAAACAAAGAAGAAACAAGAAATTTAAACTAATTACATCATATATTCCAACATCTTTCCCTTACGTGTTCTACTCTTTTGTCCTCTCTCTTGGGCGTCTCATTTTTCCTTCTCTCCTCTCTCTTCTTCTTCTCTCTTTTGACTTCTTCTTCTCTCTTCTCTCCTTCATCAAGATCATAACGTATGGAATCTTGAAATCCAACACATAGCAATGCAATTGTTGAATTTTTTATTTTTTTTGGAGTAACTTCCTAAGCAGATTGATTGATAGACATGATCCATGTCATAAGGTGAATCATAGAGGCGACTTTTTTCTTCGCGCTAGGGTATGTGTTGGGTATACAACCAAAGTCCATATTGGCTAGAAGTGGGGAGGACCTTGGAAATATAAGTGTAGATACTATCTTCATTGGTATGGGGCCTAGCAAATCCATGAGGGTTGAGGCCCAAAGTGAACAATATCATACCAATGTGGAGAAAGGTCTTTACAAATGGTATCAGAGTTATGCCCCAGAGTTATCAATGGTGGATGAGATCCTCTGAATGCCGAATAAAGGTGGTGAGCCTCGAATTAGATCGTGAAGGGATCCGTGGATGTGCTCTATTGGACATGTGGTGTGCTCCAGATTCTTTGTGGACATGTCATGGTCCCAACACGATGAAGTGGAGTTGATCTGGATAGAGCATGCCCTCGAGACAGGTGGTACTCCATGTAAGGTGTGTGCTTCCAACGCATTGGAGTGGAAAATCCGAGTTGGTAGAGAGTGCACGGATGAATGATTGTTTGAGAGGAGGCTCGATGATCCTTTGTTCGAGGGGAGGATTATTCGGTATACGACCAAAGTCCCACATTGGCCAGGGGAGGATCATGGATATATAAGTGTGGACACTATCTTCATTGGTATACGGCCTTTTGGGGTAAATCCCAAGAGCAAATCAATGAGGGTTTAGGCTCAAAGTGGACAGTATCATACCAATATGGAGAAATGTGGTGTCCATAGTCCTTACAGTATGCAACAATTGGATCAATATACCTCATGTTTGGGTGAGATGTTCAACCAGTGTTCTTAACTTCCTTCCCCTTCCCGTTGTCAAATGAAGTTGTAAGTTCTTCAAAAGTGGAGAAGGAAATGAGAGGTAGAGATTATCGCATCAAGCATGTCAAATAAATATACAAAGGAGTTGGTCCATGAAACAACATGACCTTTTATAACACGATAACACAAAAAAAAAATTACAAGTCATTTTTAGTTCTTTTCTCTAGTAACCCTCTTATTTTATCACCACTTAATAATTTTGGACCACCTTTTAGAGGAGGCAAAGTTGACTTGATTTTGATACCTATGGTAATCTCCACTCGACATTTGAATGAGAATTTTGGTATGAACATATATATGATAGATTTGAGTTGCAACAAAGTAACGACAAAAAATACTTGCTTGTTATGAATCCAAAGCGGAAATTCTATAGTATATCGGCCCTCCATCGCTTCAACCTCTAGGATTTCTTCTCCCATCTTAAAGATTCTTGTTTAGCTCCCCAAATAGCGAAGGTAACTCACTATTTATAGTGGGGCGACGAGTGGTTCAACCACCCCACCTTTCTCTCCTTCTATCTCTCTTTACCAAGTCTTAAATTGGTGAGACTATGACATGTGGCAAAGTTAAGTCTTCTCTCCATGAGATAGCAACACATGGTGGAGCCAAGTTTTCCTTCCAAGAGATTGTAGTACGTGGTGGAACCAAGTCTTCACTCCATTTGGAACTCTACTATAATGATATGTGTCATTTACATTGTCAAATTATTTGCTTAAATGACACTCTCATACGACAACACATGTCACTTACGTGCCAACTCTTTGTGCTTAGGTGGCATCTAAGTGTCATTTTGCTTTAATTTGGTAGTGGTAGTAGCCCGATACAATCAACTTCATTTTAACCTTTGATCAACCTTTGATCTTGATAACAATCCAAATTTGATTAAAACTTTGATTTTGACATCGATAAATAGTTTGACCAAATTTTTATTCTTTGACCATCAAAAACTTTGAGTTTGACCTCTCAATTGATGATCAAGTTCCTTCGATCTTGGTTGTTGATTGATGTCAATGATCTAATAAAAATATATAATTAAATATATATTTTCTTAGTAATTAAGTTAAGCAAGATATGAGATTGAGTTCGTCACTCGATCTTAATTTGTTCTTAATATTATTTATATTTATATTACTAAGTTAATTTTAAGAAGATTATTTTTATTTAATCTAAAGTGTTTTTTATAGGAAATAATAAAAATCAATAAAATTTTATATTAAAAAGAATATAAAAAATAAGTAGGCCTTTTCTTAAAAAACTTGGAGACATTCTTATAAGTAGACCCATATTCGAATAACAACGTAGATAGCACTCTAGATACAATCTCATGTTTTGGGTTCCAAACACATCTTGACATCTTGGATAAATTCATATGAGTTAGATTGAATGGTTAGACTTGCATTCTAAACCAATATTGTGCATGGAATTGTAGCTTTAAGTATATGTGTTAGATTTAGAGTATGTATTGATTTTATGCATGACTTAGTCAGAGATAGGCCAGCAAAATCTACCTATTACTTCCATAAATACTACAACAATTCAAAGGCAAATTCATTCAAGGAAAAAAAGATAAATGTGCCCTTAGCAAGTTCTTTGATAAATCAATCGAGAATAAAAATAAAAACCAACCACACATCGAACAAAGGACTTAATGTGGTCGGGATAAACCGAATGTTGTAGATGAATAATGATAGTCTTAAGAACATGAGGACTGCCAAATGATAAGTTTGTCTTATATCTTATTAAAAGTGTACAATTTTACTATTAATCATTCTCATTACACTAGTTACAATGTTACCATATGTTAAAATCCTTTAGGAGTATTCGTAAAATGAGTACATGTGGGGTATGGCAGAAATCATTTTAATGGCAAAAGGGTAGATAATTTTTTTAAAATTAGTTCGTCATTGATAAGAAAAGAGGGAGTTCTTCTCCACTCTTAGCCTCTTAGGTTAGTTTCCAAATTAAACTAGGGTCTCTCTTCGATTAGTTAAAGATAAGAAATATAAATTTATATATAGTAACTTTTTAGGCTGCATCCATTTTTTAAATTTTAGAATGACGTTCTTTTCTAGTCCAACACTGGTTGAACCCAATCTAACTGAGTTAGACCAAAATTGGGCCTCCATCATGTTTGTTGGCACATCTTGTTTTAATAACATTCATTTTAGATTAGTTTCCATGGTTAAAGTAGGATTGCTAGTCTTTTCCAAGTGGGAGTACTATGTTAAGCTCCCTTTTTAAAGTGTACTCAGTGGATAAGCATATGTTATTGCGTAAGGTTCACCACCTTGGGGATGTCAACTGCCCTTGGTTGTCACCATATTAGCCAAACTTCTTCTACACAAAACTTGGATTTTACATGTGCAAAGACTCTTGAAGGTATCCTATGGGACGAAAGAATCATTGAAGATGATAGGGTTGATCCAAGTTGCTTGTTTCCTAATCGAACCTTCAAGACGAGGTTCATCTAGGTGGCTAGAATGTTAGGATCCTTTGGGGTTGAGTATTTTGGTAAAAAAAGGGCGTATGAAGTTATTTTAATGGCATAATGGTAGAGTAGTTTTGCTAAAATTACTAGGGCATTAGTAAGAAAAAGGCAAAGCCTTTCGGCTCTTATGCTAGTTTGATGTTAGGGAATAGTCCCACATGGATTAGTGAGATAAAAGATCTTGAGTTTATTAATTGGCAGAAGAGGTTTCCTAAGTGGCTAGTCATTTTAAGATAAAGCCTTGGACCCAATTTAACATGGTATCATAGCAACTACTCAGTATGTGGGCATTTCACCCAAATTATCTACGTACCACACGTGAGGGCCTCCACCCAAATTATCCACGTGCCTACACATGAGGGGGAGTGTTAAGGAATAGTCCCACATGGATTAGTGAGATAAAAAAATTTGAGTTTATTAGTTGGCAGAAGAGGTTTCCTAAGTGGCTAATCATTTTAGGATAAGACCTTGGACCCAATTTAACAATAATAAAAGTAGGATTTCTCTTAAACTACTTTCCAAACTAAAGTAAGATTGCTAGTCTTTTCTAAAGTAGGAGTCTCAAGTCAAGTTTTCTTTTCCAAAGTGTTGAATTTATGGAAGAGAGAAATACTTCATTGACTTGATAGTAATCAAAGTATATGAACCATTATTTATAATAGAAGAAAGTAGTAGAGTCCAACTACAATTAAACTACCCTTGTCCCAAATACACCCAAACTCTAACACTTAAAAATAAGTTCTAGCATAATTAAATAACCCAATATAAATGGAAGACTAACATGACTAAAACGTCTTTAAACTGAAACTCTTCTGTGAGACCTACTTCCATAATAATTTTGGCTCTGTAAGACTTCTTATTGTGTCAGACTTCTTATGCTACCCACGTGATCATGGTGGGTCCCACCAGCTCATGATCATGGTGGGTCCATATCTTATGAGCTTGGGTCCATCTTTCAACACTCTTCAATATGTGGGTCTTCCTTGGTCGTGTGGGCTTGGGCCCACCTTCCAATACTCCCCCTCAAGTTGGAGGTGAGAGAACATCATGAACTCCTAGCTTGCTGCAGATGGTATATCGGATCTTCTCATAAAAATGGCGATTCTCCATATCTTCCAACACTCCCCCTCTCGTTGGTGGTTTCTTCAATGAGACCCAGCTGGCATAAGATAAGTGAGAGTAAAATCACTCCAAGTCGTATGATATCACTCCATACTCCAGTCACAACCTATGCTGAATGTAGGGCATACTCCTATCATTCGCAGGTAGTGGGTCTATACGCAGTACTCAGAAGTGTAGTAAAACTCCTTCATCACCGTGTCCCTCCACAGGACAACGACTCTCAAGTGGTAGGAGTAATAAATGCTAATTAAGGGGGGTAACATATATGTAGTAATAAGTTTTTCCATCACAGTGTCCCAACCCAGGCACTAACTCTCACATGTAGAAACGGGTGATAAGTGGGTAATGTCTGTCATTCACAAAACAACAATAAAAGACCACGGGTATATATATATAAGTCTCAATGGACTTAAAACACTCATATATATGTACGTGGACTTAAACTCCTATCCGAAGCAACACTAAAAAGGTTGGCCCAAAGGTATAGGTGAGAGTCAAATAATGGATGGTAGAAGAAAGGTTGCCAAATAACCAATGCGTAACGGGTAAAGAGGAAGATAGGATGCTGAGGTCACCACTTTTTCAATAATAATGTCTCATCCAAAGAGACACTATAACAGCAATTGAAATGGGTAACATGAACCAAAATAATAAAAATCCTTGTAAAAGGACCTATGAAATAATCTGATGCCAGTATGTGCACAAAATAATATGTTGACCAAGGAATAATGTTGTGAATACTTCAAAATAATAATCCAACCAGAGAAATAGAATCGAGTTGAGCCAAGTCAGGTATCACCAATAATTACGACAATTATTATTGCGAGTCAGGATTCTTGGTCTTCAATTTTCTTTGCTCTTTCTTGTACTTTTTCTTCTACTTCTCCCCCTCAAGCTGGGAGGTAATGGCAATGATCCCAGCTTGAACCAAATAACATAGATGTAGCAAATTTGTAGTAGTATAGTAGTAGATAACTGGTAAATGATGAAAGTCTTTAAGAGTAATAAAGACATATGAAATAATTCGACTTAAATTCAGATTTTTCAATGCAACAGTACACTAGCATGTGATCCTTCCAATGTGAATATATTCTTAAATATAGATCAAATTGATATAAAAATTTCTCCTCTTGAAACTAGATTTAAATACCTTTCATCTAAGTATAGCATATCTTCATAAAATATACTTCTATTGAGATATATATTCTGGTAGATTTCAGACTCTATAATCTAATCGAACTAAGTATTGTTTCTCCTTTTGCTAGCATAACCATTGACTCTTCCAAGATCAATATCTTCTTATAAAAAAACTCATATAGATAATTAGTTGAATAGGTAAGAAAATAGACTTATAATTATTTCTTTTGATATATAATTACCCATATAAATTCTCGGTCTTGATAGCATAAAATAGCTCGAAAGTTGAAACTTTTTGCTGCTGCTCGAACCTCTTTTGCAATCTGACCTTTGCTGCTTCAAATATTGATTTATCTTTGTAGATAACTCTGATTGAAAAAAAAAACTTTTTTTCTTGGAAAATAAACTCGAATATATTTCCATTAATCTATTATGCTATATGAAAAGCTCAATATAGAGGTGAAAACGCAATGCAAACAATGGGTAAAGGGACTGAAAAGAGAAAAAAAAAAGATAAATATGAACCTAAACTACTAGAGATAATAGATCAGAAAAGGATAACATTACCCTTGTGGGTTGACCGAGTCAACTCATAGAACCTGCTTGGATACCATGTTGAATTTATGGAAGAGAGAAATACTTCATTGACTTGATAGTAATCAAAGTACATGAACTTCTATTTATAATAGAGGAAAGTAGTAGAGTTCAACTACAATTAAACTACCTTTGTCCCAATTACATCCAAACTTTAACACTTAAAGATAAGTCCTAGCATAATTAAATAACCCAATATAAATAGAGGACTAATATGACTAAAACACATTTGAACTGAAACTCTTTTGTGAAACATGTTTCCATAATAATTTTGGCTCTGTAAGACTCCATATTGTGTAAAACTTCTTATGCTACCTCACGTGATCATGGTGGGTTCCACCAACTCATGATCATGGTGGGTCCATATCTTATGGTCTTGGACCCATCTTCCAACACTCTTGAATATGTTGGACTTCCTTGGTTGTGTGGGCTTGGCCCCATCTTCCAACACAAAGTATAACTACAATTATTTAAAGAGTGGAAGACATGGGAAGGTAGTCAAGACCCGATTACTATTTGTTTTTCTCTTATTTCTCGTGTATGCTTCTTGCTTGCCAAAAAATCATTTTCTAGTACTTCTTTTCCTCTTCTCTTTTCTCTTGCTCAAGCTCTTTTCATTGTTGCCACTTGAAAACTCTCCCTCTCAACTAGTGGAGGAAGAGTGAAATTATCACCATACTACTGTGATACATCTAGGTCGGTTGAAATTATAAGTCTTGTGGGATTCTAGCCTATATCCCCATCAAGAGCAACCTTGATTAATAAATTCTTCGTTGTTTTTCACTTTTCCAAGAGATTAAACTAGATCCCAAAATCATGAGATAATCGCTAATTGACTTCCTAGTCTTAGGATTTCCTACCCAATCAAAATCTAAGTACCTAACAATATCACTAATTATAACATTCTTCTTATCACAAGCACATAAATTGTACTAGTTTGACATGTACCCTTGATATACTACAAAATTTGTTTCAAAGATTTCATTTGGCTTTAAGGAGGAAATTAATATATAAAATGACAAATATAATACATTTACAGAGGTGATGTTATGGTCTCTGACCAAGGACCGAGTAATTCTACGGTGGGAGAGGGTTTCCTGTATTTTTCGAATCCGAATCAGGTCTCCTTGTTCTGCCCCGGACGACCTATGATGGCGAATGAGGGTGAATAAACGAAAGGTGAAGGTGGAAAGGGGGAAATCGATGAAGAAGAAGGGATCAGGCTTGTCAAAGGGAGTCATGCACCTTGGGTTCTAGGGGAACGCCAGACCTGGTTCATTGAAGGAGAACACATATCCTAGTAATTTTCTGCTTACCTTTAATTCCCTCTCGATAGCCTAATAAAGCTAAGGCTCTAGGTAAAGAGTTATTGATTATTACAATACTGCCCTCGTGGGCTTCCTACTTGTTATTAATAATTTAAAAGAACATATACTACCTAATGTACTTCACTTCTCCATTGAGTCCCCGACTCGTCCGTGTCGCCTCTGGATTACTCATTCTGCTTTGGAGTACTCGTTCTGCTATCGAGTCCACAACAGGTGATATCTACATCAACCAGGAAATCACTGCAACACACTCACTAGACTACGATATAATTTAGGTAAATTAATAGGATCATCCCCTTATGTAAAATATGAAAATTACTCAAAAAAATAGAAGAACTTCTCTAAGAAACTTTAGTTGAAACTTGAATGAATGAATGACACAAGAGGTGACCTATTTATACAAAAAATGAAATTCCAACATATAGTGCAATAAATATGGGCAAGTAGGATTCCCTAGAGAGAGTTAAAAAAATTTTCCATTGTGATTAGAATACTTAGGAAATAATTCACAATTCCAAGTTATACTGTTTTTATAGAGCTAATATGAAGGATCTTGATTGAGAGAATCTTGTCTTCCCTTCTTTCTAAGATCTTGATTGAGAGGATCTTGTGTTATTTCATTTTAGTTTGAAAGATCTTGATTGAGAGAATCATGTAGAACATCTTCCCATGTGAACAATGTGAGAGAATTCCCTTTCTTGAGACATTGAATTGACTTGCCTTGTGTGAAGTTATGTGGACGTGCATGAGGCCCAGGTGGAAGCTGATTTGACTTCTGCATGGAGTCATGAAGAGGTGGACCTCCATGACTTGGCTGAGGTGGTTCTTGCATGGCATAAGATGGTGGATGTAAATGGCTAGACTAAGATTTACATTGTGAGTTGTTTGGAATTGGTTGAAATAGTAGATGTCTTCATATGGAATTTAGAAAAGGAATTTATCAGGCGTACTTTATATGTGATAATTGAATACCACCAATATAGTTTCAATCTTTAAAAAGTACTCTGAGAAACTTTATCTAAAATTACATGACTAAAGGTTTCATTGTAATCAAAACCATCCTGTTAATTGTTTACCTTAATTATAATTATGACTTCTATTCTAGATGTAGTTGAGACATAAGTAGCTAATTTCACTTTGATGCTATGTATTCTCTCTATTACAAATAGAGATTCAATATACTCAATTAACACACGGTCAATGAATTATTTTCTTTCCCTAAAATTCCAACAATTGTATCTACAAAGTTTTAGTTATAAAGGCATTTGTCAATAAAAATGGTCGTTACACACTCATCTCTAAAAGTTTTTAGCAATAAAATATTTGAATCATCAGTAGAAAAGAACATAGTGACAAATATAATATGCAACACTAAAAAATCTCTTAATGATGATCTATGTTTCATTATTGAAAATTATTCTAACAGTGCAACACTTTCATCTTTAAAAACCTCCTTTAATGAAGATCCATAAAGGTTGTTGTTAAAACTCTTTTTAGCTACTAATATCAAGTTCACTAGTAAATGTGACTTGTAATAGAGAAACAACTTAGGTGCTAAAAAATATTTTCTATTTTTGTTTACTTTTCCCTATTAATATGTTAAACATATAATAATTAATTTGATACTTCAAAAATAGTTAAGAATACAAAAAAAAAAAAAAAAAAAAAAGCACAAACATTACAAAGATTATATACAATAAAGTTACATGTTACAAATAAAAAAATATAATTCCCATGAGGGCAATTTTGATGCCCAGAAGTGGAACATCATTGAAAGGGCTCCTCAACACCCATACTTTTGGTATAACCTTATTTGACAACTAATACATATACAATTACCTTCGTGAGGATAATGGAGATATGAAAGTCCTTAACTTAATAGGATGTTGCCTAGTAATAATCAATGTTCTTATAAAATTAAACATGATCGCATTCTCTCTACAAATCCAACTTTTTAAACATTGGACCAAAAGAAATAGCTAAACAATTAAAAATAAAATAATCTTAGTATATCTCATCTTCTGCATGAAGGAATTATTTGTAGCGAGATGAATGTGGAATCTTTTGTTTCCCTCCAAATAAAGTTTACCCGACAATCTCATCATATTCCCCCTATCTTCATTGTGGTATTTTTCATTGCATGTACACCATTTCCTTTACACTCCTAAAAAGTACCTATTGAAAATTAATTACTTAATTAAACAACTAAAAATATAAAATTAACAAAATTTTAAAACTCCACCCGTTCCTTTCTCTCTTTGTCCCCTTAATCCATTTTTGCCTCTCCTCTATATCAGACCAAGGGTTCAGTCATATTGATCTCCATAATTTGATGATAACAAAGCAAATAGTTTGAATGAATGTAATAAAACGCAATCATTTTACCAATCTTTGACTAAATGATTGAGCATACTATTTTAATGTTCTTGAAATTGATGTAAAGCTTCCATGTTCTTGAGGTTGAAAACTCATTTTGCTGAGAACAAGACAAATTGAAGTTTCAAGTTGACTCAAGCTATCGAGTTTGGAGAACTTTGAGTTTTCAATTGGTAAACTCCAAGGTTGTCTTCAAACTTCATCCAACAATGAAAATAAGGATTTTCTTATGACCAAATCAAATTTCTCATGAATGTAAAAGTTGCCTCCCAAGACTTTCAAGTACTCTTAGAATTCTATTGGCATCCTGCTTCAACACTCACTATTATCTAACAATTTCAACAGTAAAACACAATTTGTGAAGCTTCAATTTCTACGAACAAACATCCCTTGGATCGTTCCATGTGATAAATCCACTTGGAATAAAAAGAATTTTTGAATACATAAAAAAAAAAAAAACAAAGGATTTAACGTGGTTTAGCACAACCTTACTTTGTAAAAGAACAACTATCTCAATAACACGATCGCTATTCTTAGGGTAAGTTTTGTCTTATATTACTAAGAGATCATACCTTTTGCCCTTAACGGGTCCTTATAAGAGTTATGATGTCACCATAAAAATTCACTATGTTTTGGTTAGTTGAAATTATGGTTTTCTAATTCATCAAGTGGATTTGCAATTTGGTCAACCTGGATCAGATTTAGGATTGGGTGAGCTGAGTTGAAGGGTGAGACTCAAACCTTTTATTTTGTTGTAAGATGTAACCCACGTATAGTGGTAATGATGTAAAATGTCTTTATTTCTTGTCCTTTTTTCCTCCCCTCTTAGAGTAAAAGGGTATTGATGTAATTTCTATGTAGTATAGACTCTGAAAGTATGGGCCTCCAATCAAGTACAAGAGCCATATGTTGGGTCGGTTTTTAGTCATAGACAGGCCCACCCACATGGCTCGTTAACTTCAGGTGAGTTTTCCCGATTCCTGAACCCCATCCCCGTTCCCCGTGAAAGCCGACCCGCCTTACCCACAGGCCACAACAGCAAAATAAGTCCAGGGTTACTTGGATTGACAAAGCAAAAGCCTTTCCGCCGCCCGCAGTCACTTGCCAATCACCGTTTTTCTTCTTTAGTTGCTCCGCCGATCTAAGACGAGGGAGAGGGAAGTGTAAGAGGTAATGCCAGATGAGTCGGCACGACTCCAACCATTTCTCCGCCACTAAAAAGGGAGAGATCCCTGAACATAGAGATGAGCTAAATTCCCTGCATAAGGTAGTACCTCTTTTTGAATCCAAACTTTGTGAACGACAATATATGTGGGTTTCTTTATATTATCTTTAATTTGTTTTTTTACGGGCTTTTGCGCTAGTGATTGGCGGTGCCAATGAGTGTTAATCTTATGTATATATGCATTAATACCCTCTCTATTGTCTTTTGTGTTCTCTCGCAAATATTAATTTTTTGTGGTGATTCTCCTGAATCTAATGGATCAACTGTCAATGTTTTGAGGAAAAGAAAATGATACAATAGGCCATCTTGAACGTCTATCTCACAGTTAAGTGGGTAGTTTATTTACTAAAACCGTTGGGGTTTATGAAGAGGGTTGGAAATCTCGATCCTCTGCACAACTGGCCCTTCGTGGTCTATATTTCATTAATTTTACTCATTCGTCTCCCAGCACCGTTCTGTTATATTAAGTGCTAGTTTAATTAGCTTCTTAAATTTTTAACTCAAGGACAACTACTGTGGTATTTGCTTCACAAACTAGATGGGATCCTATTGATGGAAGAACAAGCTAGTTTGGAAGTTTGCACTTGCATTACTTCTCTTACGCTCGATTTGAGTAATTTCTTAGCCGTTATTAAATTTGAAATACTGGCGCAGGTAGATAGGAGTAACACATTTAGTCTTGTTCGGTTTGATCTTAGTAGATAACGAATTTTGGATAGAAGGTGTGTTCCTTTCTGAAGGAACTGGATTTATGTGGCACTGACAACTGTAATTTGTGCATTTCTTTGAAGCATTTGTTCTAATGGTTCAATATATTAGTTGATATAATCTAGTTCTAAAAGTAAAAACGGCAATAAAGTTTTCAACTTACATCTGGAAAATCATTTAGAATTTGATCTTCTCTTTTTTTTGGTACGCATTATATCTACTTTGTTAATGTGCTTTTTAAATGCTAAAAAAAAAAAAAAAAACTGCTAAGGAGCAGCATTATGAGGCACACGTATATGCTGCAACTGTACTTGATCCTATTATCTCCAGTGTACTGACTTTCATGCACTGTTGTAAAGTGGCATTGTGGCAATCTATTTTTTTATATCATAAATCTATAAGATGCTGTTTTACTTCATTTCCTTGTCAAATTATAGTATAGTATATCATTCAGAGTTGTAAATATCTTGTGATAGTTATAAAATTGAATAAGCATTCTTTTTAAATGGTATTAGCACATTGAACGTTAACCAGATTCCTTTATTTGTAAATGATGAATAGAAGCCCAAGCACAAGGGCAAGCACGACAAACCAAAGCCATGGGATGATGATCCCAATATTGATCGATGGAAAATAGAGCCATTTGATCCGGCTGACAATCCAGGGGGATTGTTTGAAGTTAGTGAATTCTCTGTATTATTTCCTCGTTATAGAGGTATGTTACTTCATCCTGATTGCTTTGACAGTTTTTTGCTTCACCTCTAGGGGCTAGCTTGTTCACTCATCTCTTTGCTTCCTTAATATTTGTTTGTTTTTCCCATTTCAGAAAGGTACTTACAGGAAGTTTGGCCTTCAGTAAAGAGCACTTTGAAAGGATATGGTATTGACTGTGAGCTCAATTTGGTAATAACCCTGCCAAAATGCCTAGTGCAATGTGAAGAAACTACTAGTAGTATAATGTTTCATTTTTTAATCATTAATTGATATTAGCTCTTATGAATTGTGTGACCAGTCAAATGTGAAAAAGCTAATATCATTTAATTATTAAAAGATGAAAGATTACAATATTATTTGTTTCCTTGTGCAGTGGTTCCCTGCAGTTAGAATTTCAGTTAGATTTTACAACCTTTTTGGCCAATGTTAGTGCAATGTGAAGAAGAAACTGCTAGTATTATAGTATCCTATTTTTTTTCATAATTTAGATATATTAGCTCTAATAAATTGTTTCCTTTTTCACTTTTGGTTGGCCATACCTCGTGTAAGAGCGAATATATTTTAATTATTCAAAAAATGACAGTATGATATTTGCTAATATCCACTTGTTGAATAGTTTAGTACAGTTATAATTCCAGTTGGGTTTAACAATCTTCTTGGGTCAACAAATATAACTGCAACAATGAAGGGTATGCTTGGTTGTGTCAACCAAAAACTGAAGGAGTGCTTGTGTTTTCTTTCAACCAGTATTTAACTATTGCAGTGCAGAATACCAATTCTGTTACAACAATTATGTTATTGTTTTTGGTTTCTCATATCTGTACTGTTCTCTTATCAAACTCAAGGTTTTATTTTTTTTATGACTTGGAAAATTTATTGACAAGAATAAAAATATACAAGTGCCGAAGTTTAAAAACATCTTTTGCTTGCACAGAATGAAGGTTTCGTGACAGTCAGAACAACACGTAAGACATCTGACCCTTACATTATAATAAAAGCAAGGGATCTCATAAGGCTTATATCTAGAAGTGTGCCTGCACCTCAGGTATTTATGCCTTTGATTTTTTACATTTTTCACACTCTTCAGTCCCAGTAAACGTGGTTTGCTTCCAGAAAAGAACAGATTGAGAACTGAAAGAACTTCTTCAAGTTCAAATGTGCTGTAAATTACACTGCTTTTTATATTTTTTGGAAATCATGAAATGGTAGGTGTTCACCATATTTTGCTGTGCCCCCAATATATTTGGAATTGGTGTCCTATAAAAGTGCCGCTCATTTTTTTTAATGCTTGGGAGAAGATTTTGTTCAATGATATACTAACCATTTTCTCAGCATATATATGGAATTAGGATTATACTGATAGTCTGTTTTTGCTCAATGTAAAAGGACCATATTTGCTTCAGATATACACAGATTAATCTTAAACCCCATCTCCACTTGTTTCTTTCTTTTTCCTCTCCTTCCCAGCTACCAGTTTTTTCTTAATTGTATGAACATGCTACTTCTAGTCCTATTTCCTTTGGTTTCTGTTCATCCAAAGAGTTAAATTTTGCCAAAGATGTGATCTCGTGAACGGCAGCTCATTGTCTTAATGCCTAGGAAAGAATTGCCAAATGATATTTTAACCTTCCTCAGCTCATTGAATAAGGTTTCTACAGGTAGTCTGCATCTGTCCATTTCAAAAGACCACTGTTGCTTCAGAGACAGAAACATCGCAACCTCTGCATTTGTCCTTTTGTAGCTCTCTTTTTTTCCTCTGCATCGCGACCTATTCTTTTCGCAATTTGTCTCAACGTGCTATTTTCATTCCCCCTCTCACTTGTTTTCTGTGTTCTTCCAAACCTTTAAATTTTGTTAAAGATGTGATCTCCTGAAAACAGGACACTTGGTGATAAAATGCAAAAAATGATGAAAATATGAAGATAGAAGAGAAGAAGAAGCAAAAGGGGAAGAGGGTTTTTGAGAAGCAGCAAGGAAGGCTGCATGATCAGTCTCGAAAATTGAGACCGATCACTCTTATATTCATTATAGTAAAAGGACAGAAGTGCCCCTTAAGTACAAAAACTCTATATATATATAACTTTGATTTTAACACAAACTGTGACATGGGCAAATGAGATGAAAACTATCTTGTTGGTACAATAAGACACTTATCAGATATAGACAATGACCAAAATACCCCTGCCTATGCAATTTAATACTCCCGCTCAAGCTAGAAATCTGAAGTGTTCTTTCCTTCCAAGATGTCCGTAAACACATCTCCAAGCTACTATGAGGACTTCACATATAGAGTAACGACTTTCCCTTGCAAGATAACATCTCTAATAAAATAATAGTCAGCTTATATGTCTTTCGTTCTTTTATGGAACACAGAGTTGCTTGGTATAAAAATAACTGATTGACTATCACACTTCATAGTCATAGGTTCTGGAACAAAAAAATCAAATTCAATTAGAATAGACTTGACCCACATAAGTTCACTAATTGTGTGAATCTCTACAGTAGATTTGGCCACTACAACTTGTTTCTTACTCTTCCAGCTCACTAGGTTTCCTCCAACAAAACAACAATAATCAATAGTAGATCTCCTATCCATTTTGTGCCCACCATAATCTGCATCAGAGTAACCTAATACATTAATCTAATCAGTAGCCCCTTTCAAATATTTCAAGATTTGGTGACTCGCTTCTAAATGTACCGACCTTAGATTCTCCATAAATTGGCTCACCACTCCCATTGCAAAGGATATATCAAGCCTGGTAACTGTCGCCTTGATCAACTTTGAAACTAGGCGTTTGTACTAGGTCTTATCCTTAACTAATGAACTATGTGAGCCATGAAGACTAGCATTTTTTCTGTGGGGGTGTCCACAAGCTTAGCACCTAACATACCACATTCACTCAACATGTCAATAACATTTTTTTTTTGAGAAAGAAAAACAACTTTTTACTCTGAACTACTTCAATATCAAGGAAGTACTTAAGTTGTCCAAGATCTTTGGTCTAAAAGTGTGTGGCTAATACTATTTTATTTCTGCATTCCTTCTAAATCACTGTCACATAAGATAATGTCATCAACATACACAATTAAAATAAAATACCTCGTTTCCTTTAGAGAACAATGACTTCTATAAGACCCAAATTGTGTCACCACACTACTGAAGTTCTCAAACCAAGCTCTCGGACTTTGTTTAAACCCATAAATAGTTTTCCTCAACTGACTCATTTTAGCATTCTCCCCTTGAGCAACATACCCTGGAGGTTGCTCCATATATACCCCTTCCTTCGAGTTACCATATAGAAAAGCATTCTTCACATCCAACTAACATAAAAGCCACCCCCCCCCCCCGATTTATTGCCACTGATACCAATATACAACAAAAGTAAGCCAGGCAATAGGTGAGAATGTCTAAAAGACATCCAAACCAAATGTCTGTGTATAATTCTTGGTAACTAATCTAGCCTTATAGGGCTCAATAGTCCCATCAGTCTTATACTTGGTAGTGTAGACCCAACAGCATCTAACAACAGCTGATCCAAGAGGAGGTCACATAGGCTCCTTGTGCTTCCAGATACCAACGCACCCATTTCCTCATCCATAGCGCGTTTTCACTCGGCCGAAGCCATAGCATCCTGCACCAAATGAGGAATAGAAGATGAGGATAACAGCATAACAAAGGATTAGTATGAATTAGACAAGAAATCAAAGCATACATAGTGAGAAATATGATGAGAATTATACGATTTATTACCTTTCCGAAGCTTGATGGGAAGATCCAAGTCTGAGGTAGTAGGATCTGTAGGCAAAGAGGAAGATGGCTGGTCATGAGAAGAGAGCTCATGAGCTGGATAGTCTATTGGCATTGATGTAGGCAATAGACGATGGGAACATCTACTATACACCTGAAATGGTGGAGTATAACCTATAGAAAGTGCATCCATAACAGCAATGGGAACTGGTATCCATATAAGGTGCAAACTGAGATTCTGTGGAAGATGCAAAATATGGATTAGATTCAAAAAATGTGACATTAGAAGAAATATATGTTTTCCTGTTGATTGGATTACAACACTTGTATCCCTTATGATTATGTGAATAACCCAAGAAGATATATTTGATAGCACGAGGAGACAACTTATCCATAGATGGACTGAAAGAATGGACAAAACAAGTAAACCAAAATATCCGAGGAACAACATCAAACAGTTTGCATTCTGGTTTTTAAATCTGACTCAAAATTTTCCCTTGCACAATTGATGATGGCATATGATTAATCAAAAAACAGGACGTCAACACTACATCTCCCCAAAACGATTAGGAACATTCATATGAAATCATAAAGTACGAGTTACTTCGAGGATATATCGATTTTTACGCTCAGCCACCCCATTTTATTGGGGAGTATACCTCCATTTCAATTTTTTCCATTGCTTGCTTATCTCCTTTTCTTCCGTTCTCTTTTCTTAATGAAATTAACATACTGTTCAAATATAACTAATAAACTGAGAAGTGAAGAAAGAAAGAAAATAGTGTGTAAGCATGGCTAGAATTGCTTACTTTGCTATTCCTCATTATTCCGATTTAAGACCCTGACCATTTTTATTTTATTTTTTAAATAGTGCTGAGTTATATCAAAAGGCTCATAAGAGCAAGAAAACCCAGACCTTATTTGATAACAATCAACTGATTGAGTCATAATCTGAAAACATGCTTAATCTTTGATGATTACTAGTCATTCAGGTAGAATGCTTTTGCACCCAAGTAGAATTTGCCTATAGCAAAACAAATCGTGAACTGGATCAGGAAGCAACTGAGTAATTCTATTGACTGTATATTTTAACCTTTCTGAATGATACAGTCAAGATACATAATTTGATTTTTGAAATATGCAGGAAGATTTTTGTTTTTGCACATAAGTTTGCAATTTGGTGGTTCTTTTAATTTATTATAATACTCAGCTTCATTTTATGCCTTCATGTTTTAGGCTTTTAAGATACTCAACGATGACATGGCATGTGACATTATAAAGATTGGCAAGCTCATCCGTAATAAGGTATTTGCATTTCTTATTTTATTTTTTATTTTTATTTTTCTTCGTATCATCATTCTTAAAGTGATTGTTGCCGTCGGCACCGATATGCCTCTTTGAACTCCGTGTCTTTTATTATGAATCTAAAACTTATTTGTCTACAGATGGATTCTCTCTTTCTTTCGTGTATGTAAGTATGTATTTTACGTCTATCTATGCATATATGTATTTGTGTTGGTATGTAAGTTATGCGTGAAAGTGTTATTTCTTGTTAGTACATCTCCTTTCATCTTGGTTATTGGGTTCAACTGTGGCATGCGTTGGTTTGTTAGAGTTTGTAGCTAATGATGTGTTTTAACATGACAGGTAAATATTGTAACTATATCATGTTATTTTGCAGGAACGATTTGTCAAAAGAAGACAGCATCTTATTGGCCCTAATTCCTCCACCCTCAAGGTATGACAGACAGTAAAACATTATGTGATTTGACTGTAAATTAGAAATGTGTGGTGAATGGGCTCTATAATGCTGATACTGCTTATGTTTCATTAATTCCTCGTATCCAATTCAGGCAATTGAGATTTTAACTGGTTGCTATGTGCTAGTTCAGGTTAGTGTCTACTTCGATTTCTTTCTTCTTTTTTACGTCAATTCATTTTTCACGTCTTGCTCAATGCCCATTCCACCCAAGTTGGCAGCCTACTCTACTTCTTTCATGTTTGTTAATGAATGGCCAGGGAAACACAGTAGCAGCTATGGGTTCATTTAAAGGGCTAAAACAGGTTCGGAAGATTGTTGAAGATTGTGTAACTAATGTTCAACATCCTATGTATCATATCAAGGTTAATATTATAGCTGCCTATCTTGTTCTTTGTGAAATATTTCATGGCAATCATCTGAATGTTTGTGCTATTTGTTTTGAATGCACAGATCCTTCTGACGAAACGTGACCTTGCAAAAAATCCAGCACTTCAAAATGAGAACTGGGATAGATTCCTACCTAAGTTTAAGAAGTATGGGACTAATAATTTCCACAATCTCCTGTTTCAGCATGCTGGCAGCCTGCTATGTTTATGTTGATTTGCACCCTTCTTATTGAAGCTTTTGAAATATCTATGACCTAATTATTATGACTTCTGTTACTGATAAAACACAGCCAGAATCAACATAATAGAAAAATTTAAATCAATTACCATTGGTACCATTACAACGGAGTCCCCTTGTGATTGAAAAAGGCTAAGATGTTGTAAATCTTTTTCTATTTGCATTATTCTTCAGTCAAGGGCTTGAGATGTTAAGTCTTTTTCTGCTTGAAGGCAATTCCTTCTGCGCAGCAATTTTATTGGTGACCCCTACCAACAGTAGGACCCTATGATAGGATTCCAGAGTGTACTTATTTGCGATATGGTGTTTTTCAAACCCATGATAACAGGGTGGTACTATGAGCATAGCTGTGAGCATCCATTCCTTAATGCTTTATGTTTCTGATTGTGTTAATGTTAATTTCATTCCAGGAAAAATGTTAAGCAGAAGAAAGTAAAGAGTAAAGAGAAGAAACCATATACACCCTTCCCTCCTCCTCAACAGCCCAGCAAGGTGAGAAAAAGTGTTGTGCTGTTCTATTTTCTGTTTTCCAAAAATATTACTCGTGCTTCAGTTACCTCCTTCAATTACCTCTCTTGATTGTCTATTCCTGCTTTCAGCTGGAACTGTTTTAGTGTCCACTCTCATTGATATCCCTTGAAACCCCTGGCAAGAGAATTTACTAACCTTACTGAAGGAGTTAAGATGGGGTTGTGTTGAAATTGTTCAATATTGCAAGAAAAATAATTAATGGTGAAATATTTTTCAGGTTGATATTCAACTAGAGAGTGGTGAATATTTCTTGAGTGACAAGACAAAGTCTGCAAAGAAATGGCAAGAGAAGCAGGAGAAGCAGGCTGAAAAAACTGCAGAGAACAAGCGAAAGAGGGAGGCTGCATTTATTCCACCTAAGGTTTGATTCTAGTGCTCGTTGTAATGACCTTGTTTTTCAATGAGTATCTTCATGTATCTATTTTCTCTGGCTTTTGTAGGAATCATCAAACCAGGATTCTGCAAAATCCACTGAAGATGATAAGAATGATGTTACTGCCATGGCAAAATCTCTAAAGGTGAGTGGTATTCCAAAGTTTCAGATACCTCTACATTTTTTATTTAAATTTTTAGACTCAAAAAAGAAGTATTGTGATATTATTGTATTGGAAAAAGGAGTACAACTTAAGTCCACATAAGCTTAAGTGGACCAATTTTCAATTTAACTATTGCATTTGATTTGAATGGCTTAAAAATTGATTTCTTCTTCTTCAACATTATTTAGAATCTCATGCATCCATGTTGATGTTAATTTGAGAAATTTTTTCTTATTTCTATCAATTTTAAATGATAAAATAGAGATAATGGTATTGTTGTAAATAGATTAACTTTTCCAAGGTGAAAAAATGTTTGGTGCAATCAGGGTTGGCTGGACTTGACTCCAGTCTCATTTCCCTTCGACATGTTTGATCTGGAAAAAAAATGTACTCAGGTTTTTTTAGCATGTCCTTCATCGTAGGTAGATTTCTCCATTGGATAGATTTCACTATATGCTGACCAACTTTAACAAGCTAAAGTCCTCTGGTTCATTGTTCTGTTTGTTGTGCCTCCAGGCTTTTAATGAAAACCCCTTTCTCAAAAAAAAAAAAAAAAACTAAACTTTTGCTATCTAAGTCTGCTGAATTAATTGATACTGGTTTTGAATTTATTTAGTGACTTGTCAATTGGTTTAGATTTTTTTTGGCCTTAAGGGAAAAATGGTTTCTAATGTATCCTAAACCAATCGATGCCAGGGTTCAACTCTCATACTTGTACATAGTGTTTATGACAGTCTGTCTACTGTAGCTGTCCTATGAATTGAAACAGGAGTACAGATGATACTCGTTTGAACAATCAGGAACCTTTCATGGTCAGTAACTTCCAGGGGACTAGCTTTACTGAATAGATTAGTTATACCTTTTTATTGTTGCTGGGATAGAAGAACCTTATTCTTTGTAGCTGGCTGTCTACTGTGTAAAACCTGCCCAGCAGGAAGTCTCTTAAAAAATTTTGAGGAAGCCAAAAATGGTTCCTACCCAATAGTTGATAATCTTGAGACTTAACTAACTACATTCTAGATTTACTGTTTTTCTTCTTAGTAAATGTTAGAATGTGAAAACGCTCCATGAGTTTTATCTGTACTCTTGTGTTGGCTGTTTGATATGTTCTTGAAGATAACAATTTGTCATTAAAGAACCGAACCAGCTGCTTTTGAAAAGGGAATTTTGATTTGCCAATATCTCTTGCAGAAAAAAGCCAAGGAGCTAGGGAAACAAAAAGCCGTTGAGAACATTAATGCAGAATCTTACATTGCAGATCCTGAGAAAGTCAATCCAAAGAAGAAGAGCAAAGCTGCTTGATCTTTTGGGTAATTTGATGCTTGCAAGGGTCCTCCGTTAAATTCTGTAACTCGTTGAGGGTGGTTGCATTGCAGATTTTCCTGTACACACTATTGAACGATCTTTAGGGTAACTAGTGGCTATTGTAGAACATTTTTTTTTTTTTTTTATTAGATAGAAGCAATCGTTCAGAGAGCAAAAGAGCTACTAGGAGAAATTAGGGGCTGCTGAGAACCCAAGTCGTCGTTGTCTAATATTTGGAGGAAGCCAGGAGAAATCAATTTTAAAATGAATAGTTATTTGATGAACGATCGCATTGACAAATAATATATATGTAAGATACATGCATGTTGTCTTTGATTAAGATTGATCAATTAGTAATTCATTAATAGAATTTCCATTAGCAGATACATCCTTTACTAAGCCAATAATCATTAAATGAGTGGAGTTATGTTTTATTATAATTTTAGTTAGCCAATATGTCAATTATATGTTTATAACTGACAAATATGTCATAATAATCATAGACATGATCTTAATCTGTCACATATTAATTAAACAATAATCAAAATTTCAAACAAATCAAAAGATTAGTTATGTTAGTCAAGGCAGTTAAAACTTAGGAAATTACAAAGGGGAGAAAGGAGACTAGAAGACCACAAAGGGGGGGACGGCAGACTGAGGAGAAAGAAGTACCTGTATCCGAACAATCCAACTCAACTAGTCTTTGGGTAATTTCATATGCTAAATAACTTCAATTAACGTAAAACTAATTAGACCAAGAAGTTGAGATGGCCGAGTTGGTCTAAGGCGCCAGATTAAGGTTCTGGTCCGAAAGGGCGTGGGTTCAAATCCCACTCTCAACAAAACAACTTTTGTTAAATGTCCTTTTTTTAGAAACAACGTTTCTTCTTATAATTTTGGTTAATTAATGGTCAGCATAAAATATTTGCGACACTGAAATTTCCACTCTCCACGTCAGCAGTCAAAGTCCACGTAGCCAACAGTATCAGCGTATTTTCTTTTCGATTTTTTGCAAGAAAATCGGTATTGACTTAAGTATAATATTTATTTATTATTATTTTATTTAAATATTTTTATTTATAAATATATTACATTTGAATTTCTTACTATTTTCTTAGTGTTTAATGACTTTATCTCGTACGAAGCCATATTTGGATGTAGCAACACGTCATGAGTATGTCTCTAGGTCCCATATCATGGGACTCACCACATGTTCATAAATGTGTAGCCAAGTCGGCACTTGTAATTGAACCCTCGAGGAGGAGTAGAATCTCTGGTCTTTGTCTCTATCTCATATATGTGGGACCCACTAGCTACACATTGGTGTACATCCATGATCAAACATCGAATAAATCCTAGTTGTCACAAAGTACAAGAATAATAAGATGAGAATAAGTATAAAAATAATATGAAAACTTGTAAATAAATAAATAAACTCTTGTAAAAGGGTAAGACACTATACATTTTTGCTAGACCAAATCCCGTAAATTCAACAAATTTTCTTAACGAATCATTTCTCAACGTTGTTTTCAGTACTCCTTATTTTCAAAGATTTGACCAATATATAAAGTGTTCCTTTTTCACAATGTGGAGACCAACATTTCCAGTAAGTCGGGGTGGCATCAAGCCGAGTCGAGCCCAAACCTGCTTATGTTTGAGTCAAGTTTAATTTAAATATTTCGAACTCGAGCTCGAGACGAGCCTAGCCTCGAGCCTAAAATTATAATTGAGTTCAAGCCCAATCATTTTAACCGAGATTGAGCTCTAACCTACATTTAAAACTTTGTATAAAATACAAGTCAAATAAATTGTATATAAAATTATGCATGCATTTTACATAAAATTGGGCAATAACCTCTACTTAAAATTGGACTTAACCTCTATATATTAACCTTGCATAATCTATATACTACGCATAAAATTATTCATAAAAGTTGCATAATTATGCATAAACTTTATTCAATAATCAAACACAAAAACATTCCTTTAAAAACAATGCTAGTTTTGTCCATTTGTACTCAATCAGATCGTTCTGATTCAAGGACTAGAAAACCAGATCATGGAGACGGAGAAAAAGTTTAAGAAAAATGGTTTTGGATGACTTAATCATATGTCCATTTTTTGTTTTTTCTTCTGAGCATGGATTCATACAGCAACAGTTCTGAAATTCTAGCAATTTGTTTTTCTAAAAAACTTCAGTGGAGTTAGCATTAAGAGAGTACCTTAAACAATTTGAGTTTCTTCAAGAGCTATGAGGAAAAGACAGTCGAAGTTCAAGAAATAGTTTTTTTTTTCACGTGCTTGTGATCTTGCACATGCGAAATCGCACGATGTCTTCACGGACAAGGGGAGGAAGAAATCGTAGACGACTCCCGCTCGCTCCCAACTGCCCCCTCCCGGTTCCGACTCCCGAGCCCTCTTTAAGTTAACGAGCCAACTCGCGAGCTTCCGAACCGAACCATGGTTCGATCGAGTTCGGCTCGTTAACTCAAACAAACCTTATCTGGATCTCGAACCGAAATCGAACTAAACCGAGCCAGAACCAAACTTGAGCCGCTCACGAACCAGCTTGGTTCGATGCCACCCCTACCAGTAAGGATTAATATGATCTATAACATCATTAACCCAATCATCATCATTTTCACTGGAAACACATTTATATTTTCGTAACTATCTAATTCAGCAACCTCTGCACCCTCCAAACCATTATTGTAAACCGTATTATTCACTTCATCCTCCCCTTTACCATCCATATCTTCCATGTTTTGTCAAATTCAACATCATCCCTATCTTCATCATGAAATTAACTATCATCTACACCATTTTCTCCACCAAATTCACGATCTTATACACTTTCTCCAAGATTAACATCAATAGCTTCTTCAAGAATCTCATCATCACTATCAACAACCCTTGCAATCACACTTTGGTCAATTCCATGTGATCTTACCAACTTTGTTCAAATTCACAATCTTACACACTTTCTCCAAGATTAACATCAACATTTTTTTTAAGAATCTCATCATCCCTATCGACAACGCTTGCAATCACACTTTGTTCAATTCCATGTGATCTTACACCATGCAACAGTTCCGAAATGTCCCCTATTAGACGAAGACGTTCTTGAGCAATTTCATGCAACAAAAATACAATGAGGATTAGTCTAGTCCTCCACATTGAATTTTCGATAAGTCTCAAGATTCACCTGAACCCTACACTTAATTATCATTTGATGAACCCTTGGATTACATCTTGTCATTTCATATATATTTTTTTTAACAACACAGAATAATTTATCGATATGTTTACAATAATCATCTTTATTCTACCTCCTTTTAACTGCATGAGACACCATCTCGTACAATACTCCCTCCATATTGGAATATAATCATCTTACTTTCACAAGCCATGTCTATTCCTTCCACAATAGATTCACAACATTAGCAGCGATATTCGCATTGGATAGCTTATGTAACATTTAAAATTCAACAACGTATACACAATTATCAACTAAAACCCTATAATTGCAAGAGTGAACTACAAATTCAACCAACAACTTCCAAGTCCAACTTCTTGTTCACTTGTATATTTAGTTTCACCTCATTCATTCAGGACTCAACGTTATTTACCGTTATACAGTTACAATTTAAGACAATTGTCAAAATTTCAGCAGCCCCTCCCTACACCCTCATACTATATTGATATCGTTTGTTATCTAGTGTGCACCAAACTTGATTGTTAGAGCATGATGCACAACAAGGCAAAAAATAATATAGAATAACATAGAGGACTTTCAGGATATGCAACAAAAAAATTATCTACAACTGTCTTAAATCATAACATCATAACCGAGAAGACGCGACAATGCAACAATTATACTTCCTAAGTGACTTTTTTATAAAAAAAAAAAAATTGGAGATACTATAATGGAATAACTTAATAAACTTGACCGATTATAAATTTTTTGGGGGTGACTATAATTTTTTGGAGTTAACTATGCATAAGATACACAACCAAGTAACAAAATGAAAAACTTGAAAACAACATTAAAGCAAGATATTACATATCTTCAATGAGCACATCATGGAGTGATTAAGTATAACTAAAAATATCTGATTAGAAGAAAATTTTGGCTAAAAAACTCAGATTTTAGGAAAAAAATAAGCTCAAATTCACGTCAAAGGAGAGATAAAAGGAGCGAAAATTGGAAAAAAAGAGAATTTCAACAGAACTGACCTTTAGTACTTTTGATATAGATATTTCAAAAAAATATAGCTCAGAATTATAAACGGTATACTGATCAAGAAAATAGACTCAAAAAGCTTTAAATTAGTATCTAATTTGACATAAAAAGCTTCGTTCTTGAATATTTTATGACCTCTTGATTTGTTTCATTTTGCAACTTGATCGTTGCCTACTCCAATGCGAATATCTCCTTAAATGTAGATTAGATTGACATAAAATTTTCTCCTTGTAAAACTAGACTTTAATAACTTTCATCCAAGTATAACTTTTCTTAATAAAATATATTTATTTTGAGAGAAATAATCTTATAAATTTTGAATTCTGTAATCTTTCTTCTTTGGCCAGATGACCATTGACCCTTACGAAATTGATATCTCCCTCTACAAAAATCAGATTGAGAATTAGTTTGATAAGTTAGAAAATAGACTTAAAAATATTTCTTTTGAAATATATCTCTATCTAAATTCTCGTTCTTGATGTCTTAAATGCTTCAAAAAGTGAAGTTTTCTGCTACTGCTTGAACTTTTCTTGTTGTTTGACTTTTACTGCTTCAAATATCAATTTTTCTTTAAAGAAAACCTTGATTACCAAAATTATTTTTTTGTTGGAAAGTAGACTCAAAGATATAATTTGTAATAATAAAATTTAAGTATGGAGGTGTGAATGCTAAGAAAAATTTAAAGTCCTTTTTTTAGAAACAAGGTTTCTTCATACAAAAGTTTAGTACAATAACACTTTGCTTTCAAGTCCTCGTTTGCACATGTTGATTTTGTGTTGAATTTGTTCTTTAATTATTATTCTTACAAACCACTTCTAAGCTTATAATTTCAAAACCATTACATCCTCTAAGTTGTTTCTCATAATTATAATCATAATTAGGTAGAGGATGTATTTTATTTTGTGTTAAATTGTTGTAACCTTTCAAGAGTTTGGCATTGTAAAAGCTAGTAAATCTTGCAATTAGTATTGGGCAAGCTTGGTGTATGTAAACTCAGTCATGTATTCAACCTTTCCAAAGACCTTTGTGGGCAAAGAGGTGAATAGCTCTTATAATTTGGTTGTGTACCCAATTGGTGCTAGACTATTGTAGGTGAAATTAATGAACCTAAACAACAGTTTTTTTTTTTTCAGCAAACCTGGCCTTATTTTAAACCTGAGAGGCTATTTTCAATCAATAGGTAAGACCATATAGAAATTTTGAATCGTTTGTATAAAAAGCATGTATAAAATCACTGGGAAAACTATACCAATTACAACAATGCAGACTCAGATACTGGTCGTTCTCTACTTTTTCTATGTACGGTAAGTACTAAGGAGCAACACATACTCCACTCAGTAGACGATGAGTTGAAAAGAAATCCATCACATTTGTGATTACCTGTACCTGTTTGTGCTTACCAGTTTATTCAGTCAAGCTCATGTCACGGAACACAACCAACATGAATTGCAGGCAAGTATCTCAGCTGCTCCAGATTTGGTACACAGGGGAATGTCAACTTTGACTGAGGCTTTGGCGACTGATTAAGTTCCTGTGATCCCCCACATTCCCCATTATTTCACCAGCAGCAGGAACTGTAAGATATTAGATTTGGATTACTCTTCCAAATCGGAAGTATAGGGTAGTGGAGAGCCAGAATGGAGAAAAGATAGTCTCAAGAAGCACACAGAAGCTGTTGGAAAGGCCAGACAGTCCCCACAACAGACCCAACCCGACTTACATATAGCTTTGGCACATCTTCAACCCTAGCCAGATCTATTCTCTTTAACTGTTAAAATCTCTGGCTGATATGTTGGTCTGAGGACACCAAGGAGCTCATGTTCTTCCTTTTTTTCTACCCGAAACTGAGACCTGGTCAAATCTATATTTGTGTTACTACTGCATTCTTCATCCAAGCCCTCTAACTTTGAATCTATAATGCCATTATCAGCATTACCAGAACTCTTTGAACTCGGCTTAGAAGTATCACCATTCCCACGCACTCGTCGTCTGGAAGACCTAGGTATTGAATTGTCGTCTGGAAGAACCTTTGTCCCCTTCACCCTCCTTTTTGTATTGAAGAATCCACTCTCCAGAGCTTCCAGTGCTCGTGTGGTCAATGGTCTGTTTCTAGTGCTCTGTCTCCGTGCATTAGCAGCAGGTTGGTCCTCAGAAACCATCCCATTAGATGTTCCAATTGTATCTAATTCCATGGGTTGCTGGTTTATTTCAGATGGCACAGAAGCTTCTTTCATATCTGAACCGTCCTGGCTGTCAACGCCTTCAGTAAAGGAGCCACCATTGTCAAAATCTGGTGGGGCATGAGGAAGGTTTAAGTCAATCAGAGTTACACGCAGAGGCTTCTGATGAGACAAGCCCATCTCACTCAGACCACATGCACTACACTCATCCGGACTAACTTTACCTGAAGAGCTGGTGGATAACTTTTGTTGAGACATGTTCTCATCGGCAACTTTGACATCGCTTGATTCACTCAAGTCTCTTTGGGAACAAGTCTCCTCTTCTATTGAAACAAGCCCAACAGGGAAAGCATCAGTACTGGAGCAAATTTTGTCAGATTTGCTACAAGCATTCAACTTTCGCCGTTTTGTCATCGGAGCTAAATAATTTGGCCGACCAGACTTGAGCCCCTGATCAACATCTTTCTCAGAGTTATTTTTGTCTATTGCATCATTTGAACCAGATCCACCTCCTGGCATCTGCTTAGAAAGAGAATATACAAAATCTACAGCATCACAAGGCACAGACCTATCGGGTGTACACCTTTGATACTTCTTCTGTTCAGGGCCAGTAACTACAGCTCCACAAGATTCAGGTTGGTCACTAGAATCTGGTTCATCTACCTGCTCCTCAGAGCTGGTGCTATCAGTCTCTCTTGAAACACTTGTTGGACTCTCAATACCAGTGTTATCCACAGGTAAACTTCTCAATTCTCTCACCTTAAATGGCTCTTCTCCATGAACCATACTAGTGTCTACCACAGTAAATTTCATAAGCTCTTGATTACCATTTGGGGCTCTTGGGCGAAGATAACAATGGCGCTGAGATGAACCCACTTGGTCTAATTTGGCATCTGGATCCCAACCAAATTCCTCTTTTGCTCCTTTGCCTCCATTAACTACTTCAATGTCTAACTCAAGAAGCCTAGGATCAGATGCAACTTTGCTTAATACATCAGTCACAGAGTCAAAATAATGATTCCCTTTCACAAGCTTCCTTCTTGAGAACTTCTTAACCCCTGGGATGAGGAAAACCAATGAATGTTTTGAATTAACATAGCCTTGGTTTTTGGGCTGCTCAGAGTGCCAACCTCTTGCTAGCAAGCGAGGCCAGACAGCTTCCCAGAAGAGGTCATTGGACCGAGCTTTGCTCAATCTGAAGTCTCCAGTTAAAAAATTGATTATGTCCACAGATGAGAGAGAGGAGCAAGCTTTTCCAGAAGGTATTTCAGAACGAGAAGCAATTACTTGATTTATTTTTGCCGGTTCTATCAGAATTCCTGTGAGGTCATGCTTCCCCTTACCTATTCCTACAGCTTCAACCAGAGCCTTAAGACCAACAGTAGCCTTCAAAGTTGTGATATATTCTTCAAAAGAAACTTTACCTTCACTGAATGTCTTAGAGGCCTGCCAAGAAATCAGAAGCAGTTCAGAAACAGAATGATTAGTTATCTTGAGAAATGAACAAAATGGCCAGATTCGTGAACAGTGTGAGTAGAATATCACTGCAAAAGTCAATAGATGATCATTTTTCTTATCAAAAGAAAAAAGTCAATTTACTTCCTCCATAGCCACTGAAAAGAAAGCATATTATCCTTTTCTCCAAGTGAATATTGAAACTATTTCAGAACTAACGGTTCTCGAGGTACTTCAACACATCATAAATTAAAAAAAAAAAAAAAACACTTAGGAAAAGAACTAGAACAGCAATAGAAAAAAGAAAAGAAATTCTAAGCAAGCAACCCAACAAAATGGCCCAGATTCATGGACAAAGTAGACTATATCACTGCAAGTATCAATAGATGATCATTTTTTCTTATCAATTGAACAGAGTCAACTAACTTCCTCCATAGCCATTGAAAGGAAAGCACATTATCCTCTTTTTCAAGTGAATATTGAAAACATTTCAGAATTCATGGTTCTCGATGAACATTAATTAACACATGATAAATACAGAAAAACCACCTAGGAAAAGAACTAGAACAGCAACAGGAAAAAGTAGAGGAATTATTGACGGCAAAGTAGAAACGGATAGTAGCAAAGAAAATTTCAGACAATTGACACGTGGGCCCACTAGATTTTTAAGCTAAGAAGTAGGGAGGTTGTTTATAATGGAAACATATATAGCATTGTAACTCACCTGAGTGAATCATCAGATTTACAAAATTTGAGACTTTCTTATGTGTCATTTCAGACTTTCTTATATTTTTTATTTGATTTATAAGATACTGTTATAATTATTATTGTAATAGAGAAAGCGGCAGATATAATGATCTTTAGAGAGTGCAAAAGGTGTGCAACCAACAATTGGGTGCCTCCAAAATATCCATGAATTGCAGGGTACCACATAAACTAGATTAAGATTTAAGAGAACATTTGACAGCATCTCGCAGAAAACCACATCATAGGAAAATCAGAAAATTATTTCTTTAAATCCTTAACCTCTTAAAAATACTCATATTGAGTGTCTAGGCTGCTACTTTGGAATGTACAGAACTTTTACAACCCAAGAACACCCAAAATTTCTTTTACCTTGTTGGCAGAAATTGCACAACAAGGTGAAATGGACTCAACCAGCACTAACACTTAGATAATCTAACTTCCTATTAAACAAGAAACTGAACACACAAGTTTTCACACAGAGCCTTTACTAGCCAACTTCTAACTTAACAGAAAGCCAAATCCAATGTTCCTTTTTCTTCCTACAGTCATGAACAGACAAGGAATTCTTCTTCTGAAACAAAGCAACCATACCACAACAGATGTTCAACATCTTAATCAAAAGGTAGTTGCCAGTGATATAGATTCTGTCATTCCTGTAAGACAATTACCTCCCAAAAACATCAAAACCAATTTGTAGAAAAGGCATTGACCATTTCCCCACCCCTCTCTTTATCTCCACCTTCTTCATTCACAGTCAGGTTGAAAATGTGCTTTGCATTTAGCCATGCATCTTGAAACTCTCTACCGGTTACTCTTTTACATAGCTTAGATCAAACATGAAATTTAACATGGCCTTATATTCAAGCTTGGGTCTTGGGATATTGCCAAATATTGCCGCAGGTTGCCAGACTGAAACTGAAGGCCAGGAAGACAAGACTTGAGTAAATTGATGAAATTTCATCAATTCAAACCTTTATTTTGGTTTCTTCTCTGTAGGACTTGCATATTCACAATTTACCAAGGCTCTAAAACCCAATCCAGTTGCTGACCTGGCCAAGCTAGCAAAACTGGTTCAAACCGAGTTGACCCACCAGTTCAACAGGTATGAGTATTGTAAATTCACATATGTGTATAAATATAGAAGAACTATAAATGTAAAAATACGCCAAATATAACCATAATCTCAAGTTAATCATCAGGAATAAATTTAACAAAATAACACTATAACAAGTATATAACTTTAAAAATTGAGTATGTTAATTACATAACTCAAATAACAATAGCAAATAAGTAATCAATCTAACTTGACAAAAAAGCCCCTTCATCGAGATTGAGTATTTCTTCATTTCATATTTCCTTCGCACATGTTGCAGGATAAATAAAGGATCAGCTAAAAAGTACACACAATTAAGCTTCATAAATCACTAAATAGGTATAATGTTTTATACATTGCACAAGTATATTTATTTAATAAATAACTTATTTTTCATTGACAAGAGTGTGGGAGTGGCAATCTAGATGTTGTTCTTACTAGTTAGATGCCCAATCAAAGTTAACAGTTTAATCCAAAAATTGCCTTTAATAGGGTTAAAATCTCAACCACAGATGATTTCAAGTGCAAAAAAAGTGGGAACTTAGTTTTTATGGTGTGTTGAATTTCTGGAAAAAATAAATACTTCACTAACTTGTTGTAATTTGAGTATAATGAACATTTATTTATAATAGAGGAAACAAATAGAATCCAATTACAATTAAACTACTCTTATCCCAGTTACACCAAAAGTTAAACACTAAAAGATAAATCCTAGAACAATTGAACAACTGAACATACAAGACTAACATAACTAAAACACATTTAACTGAGACTCTTCTGTGAGACCTCCTCTTGAGAGACTCCTATAAGACTCTACCATATTAATTTTGGCTCTATGAGAGTCATGTAAGCCTCTTCCATATTTGTTCTTCAACATTGCCCCTCAAACTAGAGTTTATAACTTCAACTTACGGTGAAAAGGATTTTTGGTCTTCAATCTTAGTCTTCAATCTTCATTGGCTAAAATGAAAGATTTTCAACAAAACTGACCTTTAGTATTTCTGATATCAATATCTCTCACAATATAGATAAGAATCACAAACGTTTGTTGCTCAATAAACTAGACTCAAAGAGCTTTAAATTGATACTTAATTTGACATAAAAAACTTTGTTATTGTATCTTTCATGACCTCTTGATTTTCTTTGTTTTGTAGCTCAACCCTTGTCGACTCCAATGCGAATATTTCCTTAAATATAAATCAGATTGACATGAAATTTCTCCTTCTTAAACTAGACTTTGATACCTTTCATCCAAGTATAATGTTTCTTCATAAAATATACTTATTTTGAGATAAAGAATCTGGTAGATTTTGGACTCTTGATTCTGGCCGAACTGAATATGCTTTCTTCTTTGGCCAGCATGGCCATTGACTCTTCCGAGATCGATATCTCCCTCTAGAAAACTCAGATTGAGAATTGGTTGGATATGTAAGAAAATAAATTTACAGATATTTCTTCTAATATATAATCCTCCATATAAAGTCTCGTTCTTGATGGTATAAAACGGCTTGAAAGTTGAAGTTTTCTGTTGTTGCTCAAACCTCTCTTGATGTCTTACCTTTGCTGCTTCAAATATCGATTTCTCTTTGTAGAAAACTCCAATAGCCAAACTTCTTTTTGCGTTTGAAAGTAAACTCGAATATCTTTCTGTCAATATATAATTTAAAATGTGAAAAGTTCAATATGGAGGTGTGAACGCCAAGAAAACAACGGGTACTAGGACAGGAAAGAAAGAAAAAATATGGAATATGAACCTAAACTACTAGAAATGATAGATCAAAAAAGGATCACATTATTTCTATGGGTTGACCAAGTCAACTCACAAAACCCACTCTGATACCATGTTGAATTTCTGGAAAGGAAAAATAAATCATTAACTTGTTGTAATTTGAGTACAATGAGCTTCTATTTATAATAGAGGAAACAAGTAGAATTCAATTACAATTAAACTATACTTATCCCAGTTACACCCAAAGTTAAACACTAAAAGATAAGTCCTAGAACAATTGAACAACTGAAAATAAATAGAAGACTAACATTACTAAAATACCTTAACTAAGACTCTTCTATGAAACCTCCTCCTGTGAGACTCTTGTAAGATTCTACCATATTAATTCTAGTTTTGTAAGACTTCTTACTGTGAGGGTCATGTAAATCTCTTCAGTATTTGCTCTTCAACATGGTGAAATAGAGAAAAAGTGGCAAAGATTAAGAGTAAGGACAGAGAATGGAACTGTACAAAGCTGCAGGCATGTGCACAAGAAGGTATCAGATATGTGTCATCCCTCTTAGAGGGTCGGATCAGGTCAACCATATCTCAATTGGACCAGACCATGAGGCCAAGTTCACTGAAAATTTAGAAACAAATCATCCAGCACTTTGTAACCCGGTCTGCCTTCAAATGTCCCAGTTGAAATGGTTCAACTGGCTGGACTGGACAGGGTTTCAAAACACCCGCAACTCGCTAGCCCAACATAGTACATCAATGTGATGCTTCTTGTGTTATTAGATGCAAACCATCTTCATTATGGTCATTACATGGACCATACAAAGAACAATTCACCTACTGAAAATCAAGTTCCCCTCATATGATCAAAATCTGGTGTGATCATGCACAGAGGCCTTACAAGACCAGTTTTTCGCTTCTTATAGTCGGAAGTGATTCACTTAATGTCATTAAGTGGGTCATATTAGGTCATACACCCTCAAAGACTTCATGGGAATTTGAAGAGTTCATCATATCACTACCTTCCTTTCAATCTCTTGGATGCAAACCTCTCATAATAGCCACCACTCTGTGGACCTTTTGGCTCAAGATAGTTTCAACTATCATCCTCTAGCTGTACAGGCTAAAGTCCTACTGTATTTGAGTATTTCAACCATATTTCCTATGTTAAATAGTTGTATATAGCTTCTTGTAACCCTTCATCTCCATCTAGTTAAAGTCACCAGCTTAGAGAAGAATCATACCACTTGCCACAGGGATCCAATTTGTGTGGAATAGGAAAATGAATACATGCAACATCTTCGTACTGAACTTGGTTATTCATTAGCTGAGGCAATATTCTAATGATGTCTTCTTACATAGTGAACATAACATAACAAATTATTTATGCATCAAATGAATCGACTCAAAATATTAAAGCTGTTGAGTGCGAAAAAGTCCCATGTTGAAAAATGAGAAGAAAATTTAATGAATTATAAGATTGAATAATAAGTCTCCTAAGTGGCTAGCCATTTTAGGATGGAACTAGGTTCAATCCAACAATGGTATAATAGAAAGATGTGTTGGATTAAACCCGGTTTCATCCCAAAATGACTAGCCATTTAGGAGGCCTATTGCTCAATCTTATAATCCATTATCTTTTCTTCCCATTTCTCAATGTGGGACTTTTTACCATTCAACACTCCCCTTCACGTCCAGACTTATAACATAATAGGCTTGATATGTGGGTATAAAACTCAATGGAGGAAAATATACACAGGCTCCTACCTCATGGAGCCTACAACACATAGATAACCTAGGAGGCACAAACTGAGCCTCAGCCCATGCACACATACTGCTCTGGTACCACTGCTGGATTGAGCCAGGTTCCATCTCAAAAAGATTATCCATTTAGGAGACCTATTGCTCAACTTTATAACCAATAACATTTCTTAACACTATTTAATATGGGACTTTTTTTCCACTCAACAAAAGCATAAATATGCCCTTTTCAGTTTGGAATGGCATAAAGGAGGGAACTCAAAATTATAAATATCACAAAGAAGATAAATCAATGTAATTAAAAACCAACAAAAAGCATACTTCATACAAACTAAATTTTTCAAGGAAAAATACAATTTTATATGGAAAAAAATCAGGGATGGTTCATGTCAAATATCTCCAGGCATAAGAAGACCTAACCCACATGATCAATCAGATTTTGAATTGATATGGTAGAGGTTCAGCTAGACTTATACTCTAAATGTGTGACCATAAATGGGCCAGGAATTGACAAAGCACAACAAGTGAATAGGACTTTTTAACAACTGTGATTTTAAGCTGGATGCAAGACATACATTTATAGGTAGAGACCTTGCCATAAATGCTGACAGCTTGCAGATCCCATATAACACATTGATGCTCTCAATAAGCATTTTCTCCAGGGGAAAGAAATCTGTCTCCCAACCAAATGCATATACCAGCATGACTTACAGAAGAAGCACTGCTTTCCCTCAACCAAATTGCCAATGTTATTATGTAATATAAACTTTCATGTCCTAATCTGAACACCATGCAAAAAAGATGCCAAAACAAATATTGCTCAACTACCAGATAAATGTTTTGCTACAAGATACAATGAAGCTTTCATGAAAAATACAGATTCATGATGTCTCGATCAACAAATATTCAAACACGATTGGGGAGAAAGGCAATGATAATTCAGTATAACATGCTTGTAGAAACACCACTCAGAACAAAGAAAGATGCTTCCAGAAACGTTGAAAGCAAGTTGGTAATTATATCCTTAATGTTAGGTTTCTCACACAGGTGTATGAGCTGTACTTAGGTAAAGAGTAGCCAAAACTACCCCAACATGCTTTTTCCTCTTGTCATCACATTGGTCATTTTGTGAAGGAATAAATGAGCATGTTCACTAATAAATAAAGCATAAAAACAATAAATAGAGAAGTACCTCAACCAACATTTTTCCATGTTCCTCTGAGACATGGGGGAGTAAACGTGATAGCAGTTCCAGCTGCCTCCACCCAGTAAAAAGTCGCTGCCCATGTATACACCTCCTGCTTCTTATCTTCCTAGACTCCGACCATCTCCGATGCCCATCAGACCTGTAAAATCTTCCATAATAGAACGAAAGTACGTCTCCCATATCTTTATTTTCAACAAATCTTTCCACTTGACTGAGATTTTTGCCAAAAATGTAAAGACCTAAGAGAAAACACTCTTGGTCAAAATCACTCCAAGATCCTCCCAGCAAACCAGGCACAGGATGGAAACCATGCCCTTCAGACCTCTCATCAAGTTCAGTTTTCTTCGAACGTGATGAGAGAGACATGTCAACCTCCATCTGGTCATCATGCAATGTATCTACTCCACTGGTGTCACAGGTAGACACGAGTGGTTCAAATTTAACATGATCAATCACATTGCGGATCCACATAACTGGAATAGGCAAACCAAATTCGACAGGGCAATCAAAATCATCAGTGCCTTGCATCTCTGATTGATCCTGCATCATCTGGATACTGTATAACTCTGTTGTTAGAGGAGGCATTTCCACCTGGTACTGAGCTCCAATTCGAGGAAGAACCTGTGGGTCTCCATAGATGTCATCTAGTATATCAGGAGCAGGAGAAAGCAATGGGTCCACCGAACCATCTTGTATGCATCCCTCACCATGAGCTCGTTCAACTTGTTTGGCTGAATCTCCCTGTAGAAGGGGCAAGAACAATCCAGCCAACAGTGAGAGAAAAATTGGTATGGTGCAGAGATAAGCTTGCCAAAGAAAAAGAAAAGAAAAAAAACAGTAGCTTGAGATCAAACATATAGGAGCCTGAAAGCAAAAAAAGGAACATTTGTTAGTATTTTATAAAGCCCAGACACCAGTAAGACATTACTTGTCCTCCAGATCCAAACCAAGAAGAAAAAATAAAGGAGGTTCCGATTCTTGCAATCGGGATCAGAGGAGTGGATCCAATCATTTAGCAACAATAGGTATGTTCAAACTTCAATAAATCTACAACCAGATGGTTCTTAAATAGTACCAGCAGTAAAGCATCCAAATTATTATCCAAGAGTAAAAGCTCTATGAATCGGCCAGACAGGGACGTTCCTTTTTTAAGTAAATTTCTGCAGCAACATACACAGGAAAAGACATTCTCCTTTAAGGAGAACATAGAGACAGAACCCTGCCCCATCACGAACATGTAAATACAACCTTTTCAATCAAAGGAAGTGTTTTTTAGAATCTGTGGAAAAAGTAAAGAACTAAAATACACAATTTTTTTTAGCGAACTTTACATCTTTTGTTCTAAATATGACTGTTTATTAATTTTCACTTGCACTGGCTAATACAATCAAAACTCGCTGATGAAGAGACCTGGTGTTTCACCAATGCAAAAGTACCAACACAGACAGATGTGATCCTCTAAAGATTTATATTTCCTATGACTGGGCGATCCGCCAAATATTTATATTTCCTAATTTACCTCAAGATGCCAAGTGGATTATAGATGGATATCTTGATCAGTTTAAAGAATGAATTGTCAATGGACCATTGCATGCCTCTAGAAGAACTTTTTGGCCAAGGTTACTCTACTTCTGGTAAAAACTAATGTGAGGAATGAAATGCTCACGTACTGGTTTGCATGCTGCTGCTGGAGGACAAAATCCCCACATTGGAAAAAATCAAATGAGATTAAAAAGTTGCCATTTGATTTTCTACAGGATGGAGTTGACAGACCCCAATTCTAGACTTAAAAAGCAAACATAAAGTAATTCCTTTTTCAGCTTAAGCCATAAAAAAAATAACTAATCCATTTTTTATTTAAGGGCTCATATAACTACTTCTTGCATCTTAGATTTTTAAGAATAGACTAAGTCTCCAGAATTAAATTTACAAATTAAAATTTTCAAAAATTTAATGATTTTCCACTGCTGCACACGAAAAAACTGTAAGTAAGAAATCAGTAAACCACCAATGACAACTTATTTAGTAACCCCCCAAGAAACAAAACAACCATGGAGACACTCAAAATAAGGGCAGAACAAACTCCAAACATACATTGGAAAGGACAAACACTCCAATCAATTGGATCAAAATTGATAAACACTGTGACCAAGGACTTGAAGTCCTAATAAAGCGTTCCAGCAAGATAAATTCTCAGTTCTTCAACGCAACCGACTTCTAGGAGCAAACAATTAGAGGCAAAACACCAATATGAATAATGAGCATTGACAAATAATAGAACATTAAAAGAAAGGCATAACAAACAAGAATATGATCAGAGGAACAACCTCTGATAAGATAGCAAAGAGAAAGAATTAAGTTTAGCACTGATCAATCGACCGAAGCGTCAAAAAAAATAACCATGACAATCCGTCACAGAAACATACACGATTAAAATGCAACAAAACCAAATCAAATGAGAAATTATCGCAAAAAAAGGCGTAGTAAATGAACAAGAAAATAATATAGGTATCCAGGAAGCATATCAAGCTCAAGAAGCATTTGATTGAAGATTTAAGGAGAATTTAACAAATAAGTAGGAGTTGTAAACTGCAGCATGACCGAAATCACCACCCGGGCGAGAATTCCCACGCGACCCACCTAATCTTTCTGGTCTCTCGACTCTAAAACAATAACTACAGTAATGAAGCTACATTAAATCGTCCGCGGCAGCAGTACCGCATCATGAAAAGGCCATAGGAAGAACAACATGCAGAAACAAAGAAAAGAAGTAAGAATACAAGGATGTCTGACCTCCATTAGAGAGCTTCAACGTCGAAACCAACGTGAAAAGACAAACTTTTGAAAATGGGTATCGATCCCTGTAAACATATTGACCTCGATTGTCAGCTTCTACGGTGGAAATAACAAAAAGAGTTAGATTCACACAAAAACCAAACAACCACGAAGGGATAGAAGAGACAGAGACAGAGGGTGACGAAGGTTACCTTGCGTTTAAGAGAGGTGTTTTCTCATGGAAGAGGAGGGGGGAAGAGAGGGAAGAAAAGAGAGACTGACCGAAGAGGAAAATAAAAGAGCAGTCGTTCTTTCAAGGCCGAAAAATAAAAAACAAGTAAAATACGAGTTTGTTGAGAACAACAGAGAGATCGTAAAGGAGTGCGGGGAGAATTTTTACGCAGGCAGCCAAGGATTTTGACGCTCACATGAGGATCCCCCACCGGCTCCTTTTAATCCCCGTTATTCAAGATAATTACCAATAACGCCCTTATTTCGCATGAATTCAGTTCACAGAGACACAGAGGACAAAAAAGCAAAATCACGTCAGCTTCTGAAACATATTATCCGACGATAAAAAAAAAAAAAAAAAAAAAACGCACACACCACACACAGAGTCTTGAACTACAGATTTCAATTAATTTCGAAAATGTCAGATAGATGCTGTCAAGTTTCACCGTTCTTTCCATCGTACAGTCAAAATTAGGTCCAGACTACAAAACCAGAACAAAGAAATGTCAAAAACTAACTACACAAGTACAAATTTCTCCACCGAAAAACCCTAAAAAGTGTATATTTCGATCGGGGAAACACAAAAAGATGAAAAGAGTTTTTGTTTGTGGGTGCTACAGCAGACGGCTGAAGCGCAGCTTTCAAACCTTGGACGACGGCAAAATTAAATAACATCCGAGGTTGTTTCAGTCATTTCTCGGTCATTAGAAGTTTAACTTCCGAAATGAGGTCGTCCATCTGGACACGCACGGATAAGTCGGGTGCTCATGGCCTATCTCTCCTTCCGTCGTCGCGGCTATTTCTCGCGATACCGACCATTTTCTCACGAGTCATCGCCCCAAAATTTTTAGAAACAAATATTAAGAAATTGTATATATGACACGTGGCTTGTACGCCGGGACAATAATAAAAATCTCCAATTACGAATAATCAAAAAGATAATTATTTTTCCTAAAAAAATAATCACAGTGGACCTTATTGAAAGCGACGTTGGTCCAGAGATCGACAGAGGAGAAAACGGAAGGGTAAGATTGTAAAATAATGATTGGATGGATGGCATATTCAGTAGAAATGAGTTCTATCGTTTTGAGGCATGGCTGACCATGACGATCAACCCAAGCTTGATCCTGGTCTAGAGTCCGCCAGACTTGAACACAAGACTTCGTAGTTAAAGTCCCTAAAATAGCAAATAATTGAAAATATTTTTTTTTATTTACAAGCTGTCAAATAACCTAAGGGTCGGTTTAGAACCCCAAAGAAAAGAAAATTAAATAATATAAAATAAATTTTTAATAATTATTATTCCCAAAAATAATTAATGAAAGAAAAAATTGATCTTGATCTCATTTTTACTAACTATTTTTCAGAATATTAATGGTCAAAATTTTATTTTATTTTATTTTCTTGGAGTTCCAAACATACCCTTAACATGTCACACGTGTAATATTCGTATATAGTTTTTTTAGCCATCTCTCCAAGCTAAAATTCCAATAATGTAGTTATCCATTAATCATCTTCTATCGAACATATAAGCCAATAAATTGAAAAGATTCTTAGAGATATACAAAATTTATTAAAAATCAAACATTTCATTTTCAGCCTGTCTACTTAAATTTGAAAAATTAGGACAAATTATTTTTATCGTTAACACTATATATTATCGCTCCTATGTGATCATAAACGGAAGCCAATACAAGTGAGACCAACTTCATGTTGGAATATGTTAGTGATCTGTGTTAAATATTTGACTTTTTGTACCTTAATAAACTAATATTTTTAGATTATATTGGTTAGGTGCTTACGTGGTATCAGAGCAGGTTTATGGGTTTAACCGAGGGGTTTGGGATTTACAGGGGAGTGTTGGAATATGTTGGTGATTTGTGTTAAGTATTTGAATTTTCACACTTTAATAGACTAGTTTTTTCGGGTTGTATTGGTATAGTGATTATACTTCATATGAGCTTAAAAAAAATACAAAACCCACTTGTAAGTTCATTTTTATGTGTAACGCTCGTTCATATGTGTCACACCGTCGTATGTATGAAGCAGGGGAACGAGGGTCACACAGCGCTCCGGTCACGACAAACAAACACATACACGTGCAAAATATTGGGCACGACAGCCCAAAACGGATCCAAACCCTTTCCCTTACCTGTTACCGTTATAAACGAAACGAGACGAAACGAGACGAAACAACCCGTCCGCGAGCCAGGTATCTTAAGAAGGCAGAAGGGTGAAGAACAGAGGATGGAACGAAGCTTCTTCCCCATGGCGACAAGCATTACAGCGAAACCCAGTGCCAAATCACGGCTTTTCTTCTCCATGTCTGAACAAAGACTCATTTCTAAAAACCGCAAGTTAGGCGCGTTTGGTGCTGACTTCCGCATGAAAATCGGAAAACCTAATCCTCACTCTCCGTCAACGCTTCAGAGCAATATTAAAATGTCGCCTCGGGACCTGCTTGACCGTCGCGACTTGGAGAGCCTTGCAGTTTCAATTTTCAAGCCTCTATTTATCTGGCCTGGTTAGAATCTTCAGCTGCTCGTGTTTTTGGGGGCGGAGTGTCCATCGGTTCTCCACTGCTAGAGTTCTATGTTCATGAACTTCCGACTCTCTCATTCACCGATGCCTGTAGTGACCGGTGTGCGGATGACAGATTTGTGGCTTGTTAGAACTTTGGCTCTCTAGATGTATTTTAGCCACAGATGTACCAATACTCTGCTTCTTTTTATGCAAATCTCTGAGAGCGAACTCATCTTTTGCTGAAAAAGAAATTCCTCGCCGCGGGCATAAGGCGATAGACGCACATGAGTTGACTGTAGGGAACACTGGTAGGTATTCGTTGCGCCTTAGTTTGGTGTTTCCATCTGTTGGATCTTGTCAAAACTAGAGATCCCAATCTTCTGTGTTTGTTCCAGAATATCCATTCCCGAACGAAATGGAAAGGTTATGCTTTCCTAGATGCAGGATGGCGAAGATCATGGCTTTAATTCAAATTATTTTGGGAACGCTTGTGATACTAGTTAGTCTTGTTAGTCTTTCCCGGTTCTACTCACTGGGATTTTTCCTGCACGAAGAAGACCTTTGTCACCATTTTTATGGTGCGAAAGAGGGATACACTGGTTTTGATCTTAAAGCTCTGTCCGATCGCGTAGACGAGGTTATCTCCCGATTGGCTACTTTGCAGGATAAGCTGGAAAACACAGTATTGCAGATGGATAAGAATGAAAACGCCATGAATGTGAACATCCCAAGATCTGAGTACAAGAAGTTTCTTGAAGAGGAGATTATCCGCCCACTTTACACGGCTCATATATCTCTCAGGCTGATTCGCATGCCGAAGGTTGAAGATCCTGCGCATGGATCCTTAAAGGAAGATCCTTTGATAAATTTCTTCACTGTCGAGGAAATACGCAAGTACATTACTTCGAAGAAGAATCGATTGGGGAAGATCAACATTTATGGTGCAGATAAAACTTACAACACCATTGGGCATTCTTGTGTTTTGATGAAAGAAGAACTGGAGGAGTATATGAATTATGATATCGGGTCTTACTGCAAAGATGACTGGAACCTGGCTCAGAAACTGTTGATCAATGGGTGTGACCCTTTGCCTCGGAGAAGGTGTTTGGCAAGGGCTTCAAAGGTCTATCAGAAACCCTACCCCATTAACGAGTCCCTCTGGAGATTGCCGGATGACAGAAACGTTCGGTGGAGCTATTACCAGTGCAGGAATTTCAGCTGCTTATCCAGTAAGAACCCTAGACGGGGTTATTCCAAATGCACTGGGTGTTTTGAGATGGAGAAGGAGAAAGTTAAATGGGTGCAGAACAGCTCGTCTCTGGCTGACTTTCTGATCTCCGATGTGTTAGCAATTAAGCGCGGTGAGATCCGAATAGGGCTGGACTTTGGTGTTGGCACAGGAACTTTTGCTGCAAGAATGAGAGAGCAAAACGTGACTGTCATCGCAACTGCTCTAAACCTCGGTGCACCCTTCAACGAGATGATTGCACTCAGGGGTCTTGTTCCTCTGTACATCACTCTGAATCAACGATTGCCATTCTTTGACAACACCTTGGATTTGATTCACACAACTGGGTTTCTGGATGGCTGGATTGATCTGCAATTGATGGACTTCATATTGTTTGACTGGGACAGGGTTCTGAGACCAGGAGGGCTCCTCTGGATTGATCGATTCTTTTGCAGCAGGAAAGATTTAGATGATTATATGTACATGTTCTTGCAGTTCAGGTATAAGAAGCACAAATGGATTATTTCTCCCAAGTCAAACGAGGAGGTTTTTCTATCTGCATTGTTGGAGAAGCCTCCAAGATCTCTGTAGTTAAATCCGGCAATTCATATATCTTTTTAGAAATTTCATCTTGTAAGAGTAACTATCGTTGCTTTTGCGGCCAGTGGTGATTCATGCTCATCGTCTGCGTCTTGTTTAGAGAGACACGGTTGCCTGCTGTCTCAATCTTAAAGCCGCAACAAGGCATGATTCTGTTTTTTTATTTCAACTACTTGTATGTCACGAACAAACCTTGAACAAGTGCAAATTGTACTATGAGCGTGAATGACAATTAGTTTTTATGGTGTTAGCTTATAGGCATATGGCTAATAAGGGATCGATATAATCTTCTTTTGGTTATCGGATAAGATCCCGATTATGTTTATTCCATGTTGTGTTTATCACTTCATGTAAAACTTATCATTTCAGATTGTGAATTGTATAAATATCACACTTAATCAATACAAAAATCACTGTTTAATTCAATACCTGATGTTTTTGCTTATAATGGGACATGGAAATTAGTTCCTCTTGATGGTATCACTAATCTTGGTTGTTGTCTATTGACATACTCTAAGGTTTTGTGGCCAAAGGGTTTCATCAACTGCTAAGTGTAGATTACTATGAGACCTTTAGCTTGGTTGTTAAACTTCCAACCATGAGACTTGTACTCAGTATTGCAGTCAACAATGGTTGGTCCCTTCGTCAACTCAACATCAACAATGTCTTTCTTTTTCAAGGTCGGCTCTCAAAAAATATTTGTATGGTACATCTACCGGCCTTTGTTGATTTGGATAATCCATCCTATGTATGCAAACTTCATAAAGTTATTTATGGTATCAAACAGGCTCCACGGGCTTGGTATCATGACATGTGTCAATTTATTGTGGATTTAGGTTTCAAGAATTTACACTCTGGTACTTTCCTATACTCTCAATACTAGCAAACATGTCTTATTTCTACTGGTGTATGTCGATGACATTATTATTGATAGTAATAGTGATGACCATATCTCACAATTTGTTGATTACCTCGCTCATCATTTCTCTCTTAAGGATTTTGGCTCTCTCTTTTACTTCCTTGGAGTAGAGGTTACTTTGAAATGACAGATTACTCTCTCAATGCAAATACATCAAAGATTTGCTCAAAATGACTCATATCGAATATGTCATACTTATTCTCACCCCATTGCTAACAAACTCTTCATCACTCACCATGACCTCAGGCTTTCCATTGTCTAATCCATCTTAGTTTCGTGAAGTAGTTGGCAGCATGCAATATCTCTCTCACTCGGCCTGATATTTTCTTTTGTTGTAAACAAAATGTCTCAGTGTATGCATCAATCGACAAATGAGCATTGTGTACTTGTTAAACGAACTTTAAGGTATTTATATGGCACACTGGACAAAAGGACTTCTTCTACATCGTAAGTCTTCTATATCTCTACATGGGTTCTTGAATGCCGATTGGGCTGGCAATAGAGATGATTACCCTTCCACTAGTTCCTACCTTATCTATCTTGGGCGTAATCTCATTTCCTAGAGTTCAAAAAAGCAACACACTGTTGCCCGTTATTTTACTGAGGCCAAGTATCAATCAGTTGTTGTTACAGCTGTTGAACTTTGGTGGGTGTGCTCTTTACTTACTGAACTTGGTATGACTTTATAATTTTTTCCTATAGTCTATTGTGACAATATTGAAACCACTCGGTTAAGCTCCACTCTCATGTTTCACTCCATAACGAAGCATGTAGCAGTCGATTATCACTTTATCCGTGATCAAGTATAATCTAGTCTACTTTGTGTTGCTCATATTGCCTTTGCTAACCAACTTGTTGATCTCCTTACAAAATAATTATCACGATCACAATTTCAGTTGTTAAGAGACAAGATTTGTCTCTCTAATCGTGGCCTATCTTGAGGGGTCATGATAAGGGATCAACTTAATCCTCCTTTGGTTATCGGATAGGATCCCAGTTATGCTTATCCCACGTTATATTTATCTCTTCGTGTAAAGCTTATCATTTTGGATGGTAAATTGTATAAATACCACCCTTAATCAATATAAAAATCATGGTTCAATTCAATACATGATAATAAAAATATCAAACTCCACTCCAATCAACTCGAATTAGTACTTCAATTGCTTTGACCGAAGCTATTACAATTATTACTTGAGAAAAATATAGATGAACATAGTAAAATTGAAAGAAAGTTTCGTGCTCATTGAAGGATTCAGTAATATTTTTTATTTCCCTAGATGTTGTTTATATTAATGGACCTCATATGAATAAAAGATTATTCTTAACTCAACTACCAATTTATTTTGATGGTAAAATGGTAAAATAACTGAAAAATAGCTCAAACAACCTTATTTTTTCCTTTTGAAAATAGCTCCAATAACTCTTAACAATCTTCTTGAGATATATAAAGACCCGACAACGAACTCTCATATCTAAATGTCTCTAACTAAATTTCATTTCTATATACCCCTTCTAAAAAGAAATATCTCAGGGTGATTTTTATAAGTAATATTGTGTATATATTGAAAAACTAAACTTCGATTTACAAAAGAAAAAATATAATGTAGAGTGCTTCATAATTTAAATGTTTTTATTTCGTAGTAAAAGTATTTAAAAACAATTTAATAATATAATATGCAAGTTATATCAAGATGTGAAAGACGTGTACTTACAATTTATTGGCTGAAAAAGTATATTGGTTTTATGAGTGTTATGGATTTTAAAATTTTAAATATGTTATTTAGATATTTTATTAAGGTTTTAGTGGATTCCATTAACGAAGGTGCTATGAAGCATAGGTTTGGGTTTTAAGCAACTCCTTTGTTTGATCAATGGTTAGGTTTTATTTTTGTTATGTCTTTCCTCTTCCACTAGCTGCTTATGTCTTGCCTCCCTGTCGATGTCCCAGTAAAACGACCAACACAAGCAAGAATCCCCTTCCTCCATCACATGGTACACCCCTTCCTTTAGTGAGAATCCTCTTCCTCCGCCCCTTCCTCTTTCTTTTGCCCAATTGACATCACTGGCGTCCATCGCTATTGTCCTTGTTAGTTACCCATTCTTCCAAAAGTCAAATGCATCTGTTTGATGGGTGCATGACATTTGATTTACATAATCATAGCGGTTCAAATACACCTATTTGAGGGAGACAAACTAACTGCTTTTGTCGTATCTTGCCTTTGATTAGAGGTTTTGAGAATGAGCTCTAATGCAAACCATTTAATTGTATTGTAGCATCTAATTTATATGGCTATAGTAGTTCAAATGCATAAATATCTGAGGTATACAAACTGGGTTTTACAATTGTTTCATGCTTTTGTTAACTATGACGCATTGCAAGTCTGTTCATCTATTATGTTTTATCTGTTCATTACATTATATATTTTATGTTATTACAGACCTTATTATTATGAACATGCTTTTCATTCCATTCAAGTTTTTTTATTTAATATTTTTTTCCTTCACAAATATTGCTATGAAGAGCATTAACCAACAATCAACGCATCTCGCTATACAATGCTCACTTAGCAGAAAGCAAAGTCTTCTTATGCTTTCTTCTAATAAAGGTGGATATCAATCAGCACAATTACGTTTGTAATTTTTGTGAATGGTTTGAATTAAAACATTTACTTCTTGAAAAAAATGAAAGAGAAATCTAATCTCATGAGTTTTGTTTTTCTTTGTCTTGAGTGATCCATTGGCTCTCAATCTCTTCTTCACAATGCATCTACTCTACCTAGGTATTTTTTCTTTTAAGTTAGGGAGTTTCTAAATACAAAGTTAGAGAGTACACAAGCGGTTTACATATGAGTTTGAGTCAAATCATTCAATACTTAGTTGATGTGATTACTGCAGTTGCGGAAGACAGGACGTAGTCTCACCTTGAGGTGAACCTGTATAAATCTTGTTGTTTTTTTTGCTCGTTTTTCCTTTCTTTCGTGATTATTATTATTGCTCTCGTTAGTTTAGAATTAGAGCGTCCAATTCCTAACATTGGAGTCTTCCTAGTATAAGTTTTTTGTTATTTTTCTTCAACTTTTTTTATTAACCTTAGTGTTTTTTAGAGTTTTTTTTTTTATGTTGGCTTTGATTTGAAAATATCTGGTTTTTGCATATGGTATGTCTAATTTCTTTGAACTAGATAGCTCATTAACCCTACTAGAGTCTTTGATGTAGCCAATGCTCTTTTGTTTTGGTCTATGGGGCACTAATGTTGACCATTGACTTTTACCTATATTTTAAAGTTATAGGAACTAGAGGGGTTTGTTGTGTGAAATTGGGCATTTTTTTCCATTTTTATATTTATCTCAAAAGCACAAAATTTCGAGCGGATCTGTAAGGTCAAAATGGAAAAGCATTCAAATGTCTCTTTTGTGAGGGTGGTGGTTCGAATCCACAAAGATCCATGTTGTTTTTTCTCATGATTTGTTAGCTATTTGGGCCTTCACCTTTCCTTTTCAATTTATCCTTTTCCCATTTGAAACTTTCTTACTTTGCTCTATGTTCCAGGCAAATGCAAGTAAAACATTATCTTTTGTTTTATTTCTTGTGATGAAAATGTACTCAATTTTCTATTTCCAATTCCTTCCCAAAGTTCAACTAGCAAGACTGTTTACTTTTCGTCTTCCACCCTTACATATTCTTTTGTGTGCAATTAAACTAGTAAGATTGATTGGTTATTGCTTCTCCTTTGCAAGAAACTGATTGCAAAACCATATTAGAGCTACTTGCATTTGTCATTACAATTCGGGTCCATGAACTAAATAAATATTTGTCTCAAATGTTTTCAAGATGAAGTCCATGAGATTTTGTACTATAGCAATATTGTTTATTTCATGAAATGCTAGAAGATCTTATAGAGATTCTTGAATATCCATTGGAAAAGTCAAAAGTCCAAATGGATTAATAGTCATAATTAATACATTTATAAGAGGCTTGTAGAAGTTCACTTGCAGATAAGTTTTTTGCATGTTGCTTAAATGAGGGCTACTCAAGTATGAGAACGAGAAAACTCCATAACATGCAATTAGATCTCCACATATTGAAATCTCAAACCAATATCACCAAATGGGTGACCAAGAAAATTAAAAGAGTTTAGTACACAACAAGAGTAATATAATTATATTGGGAGAACCCATATCTCCAATTGCTTGGTGTCATATTGTTAGTCCACAAAGTCTTCTCAATCGAATTGGAACAATACAACTAGTAAACAACTAAACTACAATAAAATTGAAAATAAAGTAACTACAAATTTCCTTGAGTTATTGCTATAAATAATTATAGTTGTAGATACAACGAGGAAAATACTCAAGAGTTGCGTTATTCGATAAAGTGAATCATGTGAAAACTCTTGAATGTTAAATAAGGAACAAAATGATCCCCTAAAACTTGTTGGAATTAGGATCCCATTATGGTAAATGAATAAGAACTAGATTAAGTGAAGAAGGAGACAAAGAGGAAGAAAGAAGAGAAGAGAGAAGAAATAGAGGAGGAAAAGAAAAAGTGGATGGTTGAGAGGATTAGGGTTGTAAGTCACGTCCCTAATCTTCCCCTTATCGTCTATTTATAATAGTAAAAATTTAACTAATTACATCAATACCATTTACCCTAATAAGGGTGGAAAAGGGGCAACAAAAGAAGAGATTTTACATCAATGCCACTATAAGTAGGTTACTTCTCCCAACAAAACCCATAACAATAATAAAAACCCAAGAGGAAGCATAATTGAAAGATCTTGAGAATGAAGAACGATTGTTAGAAAGAGGTAGCAGCACCAGGCAAGATTGAACTGCGATTATGAGGGTACAATATGTGAGGAACCATCGGATCACTAACCAACATCGAAATTGAGTTTTTTATTCACCTTTTGACCAGATGAGTAAAATTCACTGTTCTCCCTATTACTACTAAACAAAATGGAGATAGCAGGTTTGTCTTAGTTCTTCTATGACTGAAAGAAAAGTTGGTTTCAAAAATAATTTAAAACATACCCATTTAAGTAATTATTAATACTAGAAAGATCTTTATAAGGGCTCTTGTAAACATGGTTGTTTTCCACAACACAATCATAAGAACTATTGGAGTTGGGTGAAATCAAAGCATCCATCTGTAGACATTATTTAGACACCATTAAAAACTATTTGTGAATCAAAGATAAGAAAAGCTTAAATATCCATAAAATCCATGATGACTAAACTTTGATATTTTTGTGCATCGATCTATTCTAGTGTATGTTTTAGACTTATAACGATGAAATTAGAGCAATTTATGGTTGTGAAAACAAACTTCACTAGTAAGCCTCGTATTAAACAAAATCACATCTCAACACACAATATTAGTCAACCCACTTCATTGTTCTAATCAAACTTTCTACAAAAGCAAGAAAACCGTTATTTTGTCAACAAAGTATAATATTTCTACCTCATCACATCTAGTTCAACAACACTCTAATTATACTTTACAATTGCACATATTATTTATTGCGAATAGTGATGGAAATTGATCACAAGAAAACATAGTTAAGACAATTTATTTGCTTAATTTATCAAAATAGTATTAAGAAATATGACATTTAGAAGTAAAATATGGCCTTTATTTGCCACATCCTCTAACTTAATTTGTAAATGTAGTGCTAGAAAACATGATAGTTAGAAAGTGTGACCTTTATTTGGCTTAATAACAATAATGCATAGAGAAGTGCAATGACTAAGCATCAAAATTTTGAAAAACATAGAAATGCATAAAGAGATATTTCAAAAAATATGTTAACTTCAAAGAAAAAATTAAATGCCTAACTCGATAAGTAATGGTTTTACTATAGCAATAAAGACCTCGTTGTAAAATACGATGATATCAACATGTTTTTTACTAGTTTGTTATTATCCAAATCATCAAAGTGATAACTAGAATATTATAGTTTCAACTATTAAGCTGAAAGAGATCAACAAACAGAAAAAACATCCCATTACGCCCAATTGATTGCCAATTAACAAAAACACTACGAAATACAATTGTTATCTATAGTTGTAAATGATCTCTTTAAGGGTCATGCTTAGCTGAGAAATCAGCAAACAACAAACATATAAATTTTGATTCAACTTAGTAGGGGAGACAATGCCTGTTGCTTGAAATCCAAGCCAATAAAAAAAGGAGATTAGAACAAAATCAATATCATTTAGTAAAAATTCAAAACCTAATATTCTTGTATTTAAACCAAATTTTTGTAGGCGATTCAACTTTAAGTGAAGTGTTACTTTTGATTAATATAATCATAACTCATACAAATCCACACTTACAAAAAAGCAATTTTTGTAACCCATATAAACTTATATAGAAAGGAAATTTATGTGATAAAATCTATATAAACTCTACTCCTCTCAATAGAAACTTATAATTTGAGCGGTTCATACCATCAAAGACAAACAACATTATCTATGACAAAAAACAAAAAAAAATCCAGTTGAAAAAGCTCTAACGAGCAAAACTTAATCACAAAGTAATGACTTACAAAAATAACGAACTTTTGTATGAACATGCAAATGATTCATTCATGCTATAAGTTCATAAGTAGAGAGAAGAACACGAGGTCTCTAACTTTCGCCTCCATTTAACATTTTTTTTAACACAAATATATGACATAAAAGAATTTCCCATACCTTGCAATGGAGATGCAACAAACAATGATAGACAGAAAGGGACAAAGATAATAGGCAACGATAAGGACAACAACAATGGACAACAGTAGTGTCGATTGGGTGGGAGAAAGAAGAAATGATTCTCTCCTATGTGGATTGTTGAATTGGGATGCCAAACAAGAGGAAGGAATTGCTAATAGGCAACAAACAAGGATAACAATGGTGGACAATGATGAATGGGGGTTGACGAAGGAGGCTCTCTTTCCTTTATATTGGTTGGGTAGGAGAAAGAGGAAGGGACAAAGGAAGGGATTCTCACTTGAGGAAGGGGAGTACAGTGCGACAGAGGAAGGGGATTCTCACCTGTGTGGGTCGTTGAATTGGGATGATGAATGGGAAGAGAGGCAAAACTGGTTGGTGGGAGAGGAAAAGCAACACATATAAAACTTGATCATTGATCAAGCAAAGGCACTGATCAAATAGCTGGGATTAAATTTTCATAACTTTCGCACATAACACACTTTTGTATTGAATCTGGCCTATAAACACACATACACGTAGACACATGCTTAATTTTTGTTTACACAAGGATGGACCATTGAATTTATACTAACATGTCAATAGGACAAAACAAAATTATAATAAAGATGAAGCAATATCATATTCGTTTATGCGAGTTAAATCTTTAATGCTTCTATTTAATATTAAATAGCAAAAAAAACTTTCCATTATGGTTTTAAAAACAACACCACAAAACTAAAATGTATGTAATCAAATCGTAATATTTCAATTTACAACCGATCATCTAATATTTATTTGGACCTATAATTCGATTAGACCCCCTTATACATGGATCTTCTCCAAAGAATTTCTCAATTTGTTGTATTCGAATTTGGACTCTTCTTATACAAAGTGTAACATATTCAAACCTACTCAAAACGGATTTAGATTCGTCGGATCAAGCCCAAATTTTGGGCTAATGGTCAGGCTTGGTTGAGGGGAAGGTTGGATTGCCAATGGCATTATGTTTGATTATAATTATATTAGGAGATTTTTTTTTAAAATGGCTAAAATACTCTTATTAGTACATCAGATTATGAAATAAAAAAACATATTAAATTACAGTGTGGATTTAAAAGCTAGAAGGTGGACACATAGTTTTGAAGGATTATGTAGTCCCAAATCCCAAATATAAAAGCATGTTAATGATGGATCAGACATTTAGTGATGTGAGTCCTACATCGTTTAAAATTCTGTATATTGACGAGGGTTTTCACTGTAATCTCTGAAGTAAGATAGATTTTTCCCGTCAGATGACCGACGGGACACCCTCTGGCTTTTCAGTTTAATTCAAAATCGAGGACGAAAGACGAAAATTTCCTACTTTCCCACCCGCACAAGGGCTGCCTCCAGACTCCAGAGGCTGAAGCCAGTGGATACTGTGGTCTCTCTCCCTGTTTTACTGCCTTTGCTCTCTGTAGCCACTTCCTTCCCTTTCTCTGGGTAGGCAAAAAACCCTGCCAAAACCCCACCTTCCTCATCAAGGTTAACGCTTTCCTATTCGAAAGTGTCCATGGTTTTCACTTCGTGTCCGCTTGCTTTCCTTTTATTTTCTCCGTCCATGGATCTCGCACGTTTTTGAATACTGTGTTTTATTCCTAGGCGGTGGACGTCATGAGCAGTTGGCGGACCCTTTTGCTGAGAATCGGCGATAAATGCCCGGAGTACGGCGGAAATCTTGACTTCAAGGAACACATTGTAAGTAATTCTCCTTTACTGCTTTATCATTCATCAATTTATTGCTATAGTTTGTAGTCATACCTCATCCTTGGTCGGTTAGCACTAGTCATAATGAACATTTTTTTTCCTGAGTGATTTTTTTTTTTTTTTTTTTTTAGGTTTTGGTTGTAAGTTGGATTGTGTTTAATGGGCCTATGGGTCCTGGACTTGTGCCTCCATCGTAATTCTTGTGACTTGCTTCTGTTTTGCTTTTTGTTGTCTTAATTAATATTATTGGTATTGTCTACGTGTCGTTGAGAATGGTTCTTGTCTTTCTTGATAGCATTTTATTCAATGATATTTCCAGGTGATTTTAACTAGTAAGCCACTTTTATTTCTTTGGCATGTTAAATTGCTTGTTCGTGTTGCAGGAAACATGCTATGGCATACTTTGGCGAGAACTAGAGCATTCTGGTGATGATATTTTGACAGTACGTTGGAATTTTATGTATTGTTTCAATTTTTATTGTTGGTTTTTATTTTTTATTGCTGTGGAAATGCTGCAAGAAAATTAGTGCTACTGAGGTCCATTGATTGGAGCTTGCTTATAATGATGGAAATTTGACTTTGTTAATTGGTTGGAGCTTGCTTATAATGGTGGAAAATTGACTTTGTTAATTGGTTGGTCCAAAAAAATAGAAAATGATGTGTATACGGGATTTGTTGGCCGGGAAGGGTATCTAATAGGAGACACTATTTTTTCCTTGTTTTTTGCATACATTCAATTATTTATTTATTAATTTTTGCTCAACTGTTCTTACGTACCTTCATTGCTTTTGGCTCAGCTTGCCCAAAAAAATTTCTTATTTCTTGGTGACATTTGGAGTACTTGTTTAACAGGACCATGCAGATGGACTGAATCAAAACTTACATTTACTTGTTTATTCTACTCATTGATGGTTGATTTCGAACTAACGAATAATAAAAGAATGACATAAAAAGCTGAGATGAAGTTCTGTGTCATGGAGCAATGTTTGCAACCACTGGGACAATTATAAGAACATGATTTCTAGCATCAACGGCTTATGACCAAGCCATGGCAGTAAAGGAGAACTGAAGTTCTTATCATATTTATATGGAATATGTCCAGTGCTCTTTAGCTTGCTGTTTTGTGACAAGAACATAATAAAATGGATTATGTCACTACTTAAAATCAAGTTGATGAAATGCAGTCACTCTTATTTTGGTTGTCATCTGGCTTTACCAAGGCTGTGCCAGTTTTTCTTTCTTATTTATGTATTAGGTGTATTTAATGAGAAAGTCCCTTATGGTTTATATGCCATCATTCCGCACCAGATTCTCTGACTGTTGTGTTTGATCGGTCAAGTTGCAGTTCATATGTTCAGTATCACATCACATTAATTTTAGACTTCTTGGATTCTTTGTTCTGCGTCTGTAGTTCTTCTTTTATACTTACACCGCCTGTAGCTTCATCTACCAGAACTATATAACATGCAAATAACATACATTACTCGTCTCTTGTGACTATGGGTGGTTAGTTCTTCCATGATATGGTTGGAAATAGACTTTGCTCTCATCCATTCTTTTCAACTATGTCGAAACCGTCATAGATATGTTTAATTTTTTTTTTAAATGATGCTGATTTTTAAGACAAAAACTCAAAAGAGCAAATTACAAAGGAGGGAAGCCTTTCCAAACAATGAGAGATTGTTGGGAACTTCCGAATTTTGCCAATTTATCAGCCAAAGAGTTGGCTGATCTAGGAATGAAATTTCAATTACAATGAATAGAAGATACAATGTCAGCAATACTATCAGTGATGTGCCAGTGGCGCCAAGGGGGAAGTTGTCTTTGGAACACCAACTAATGACAGTCTTCGAGTCGCCTTCAATGATTAACTTGCCATGGAGACGATCCCTGAAGATTTGGAGTCTGAATAGAAGATCACTAACTTCAATAGTATTAGAATCGGCAATGCCCATCGGACCAGCATAAGAAAGAATAACGTCTCCATTGTGACCTCTGAAAACACTGCCTGCTCCAGCCGGCCCAGGATAGCCAATAGCACTACCATCAATATGTTGTCCTGGGTCATTTTTTTATTTTGTTACTCACCAAATCAGGTCTCCAACTATTCTGTCAAAAGTTTCTCCAAATAAAGATTGTTCATATTTCTCCTCCTATCTCATTGCCGAACGGGACTATTTGGTAGTCATCAGTTGTGCTAATAGAAGCAAGAGCCCACCGGGCAGATTTTCAATTTACTTTGATGAGTTGGAGGATATTTGTAGTACCTGTAGCATTTATTGGTGTCATACTACTATATGTGCCGATGGATCACAAGGCAAAACCTTGCTATTGGATCTTCACTTCCCCTCTGATTTTCTGAAGTGTTTTTTTCCTCTTTTTTTGTTTGTTTCCCCTGCTTTTATTTTTTCTTTGGGGGCTCTCTTCTTAATGAATTCACTTTTCTCTCTTGCTTAAAACAAGAAAAAAAGAAGGAATGACCATGTGTAGGACTTTCTTCTTCACAATATTTGTCCTGAAGTTGTCTATGCAAGAAAATTTAACCCTAGTTGATCTCCACAGCATGAACCCAAGCTGGATTTCCCATATTGTGGAGATCCTCCCGCACATCTTTTTTCTCTACTCTGTTGCATAGTTTTACTTAGTAAAGTAGGTATGTATTTTTGAAAGTTGAACATAATGTGCAAGGTAAATAGTTGCTTTATCAAACTGTTGTTGCAATCTAATTTGTTGGCATGCCAGGCTGTCTATATTTTCTGAAGTTGGTGACAGTTAATGAAATTTTAGCAATTAATGAGAATTTAATCTTTGAAAGTCGAGTTTCAGTTATTTTCTACAACTTGCTTAAGTGGAAGTGCTTACTTTGGTCTTTATTCTCCTGCAGTTTTTTCTTGAATGTACTGAACAGTTACCTCACAAAATCTCTCTATATGGTGTACTGGTAGTGTATCTTTCCTCAATCTTTGCGTTTTAAGTTGCTCTAATATCAATATTCAACCTGTGGAATTAGTGAAAATTGCTCGATATGAATTTCATCTGCATTTTGATACTTTTTATTACCATTTACTTGATAACACTCAAAGACTCTGTTAGGATTTATGCCACAATATTTTGGATTAATGTCTCAATTTTATGCACCAGAAATGAGGATAAAAAATAAATGACCATGAACATTCGAGAAAAAAAGGCTATGAAAATGAAGTGAGAAGTCCTATAATTATCAATATTAGGAATTATTGCCAGGTTCTTTCAATTATGCATGGGGTGCATCTTCTTGTTTGACTTTGAACAGTGTGGAATTATATTTTTGGCAGCATCTAAGTTTGACAAAGGCGGATAAATTTTAAACCTTTATATTTGTCATACAGGTTGGCTTATTGAATTTGGAAAGTGAGGATTTTGCTAAACAAATAGTCGATGTTACTCAAACCAATCTACAGGTTATATTTTTTAAATGATGTGCCTTTTTCTTAGTAGTAGTCTGACTGCTTAAGTTTGTTTCATTACCATATTTTTCATAGAAAAAACTTGTTGGAGATAGGTAGGTGCATTTAAAGTTCATATTTTATTAGGTGTCATTGAGTTTATTATAGTTTTTGTGTACTTTCTGTTGTCATCTGCTATCATCTGCTATTGCTGGTTATCCAACTTTGCGTATTAATCTACCTAGTGAAGTTGTTATTTTTGCTGCCTGTCTTCATTAAAGTATAACATTTTCTAAAACAGGAAATGAGCTTCTCTTCTGCTGCTTCTGTGCATTATTTTTTCCATTTGAAACTGCACATTTTAAATCCGCTGAAGAGAAAAATGTGCTGAGATAATAGAACACTGATTGGTGTTGTGATAATAGAACACTGATTGGTGTTGTGATTTTGTGAGAGAAGATTAGAATATGTAGGTACTAAAAGAAAAGACTTATGTCAGAGTGGAATCTATGATGGGCCAAGCAAATATTTAGAAAGGAGGATGCCTTTTTTCATATTTTCTCAAGTTTTTCTTCATGGAAAAAATTTAAGTCAAGTTTCGTTGGAGTAAGGTATATAATGGGTTTGCTTAACGAGGATATTTGATGGGGTACCTAAATGGTAGGAAGAGAGGATGCTTATCATGTTAAGTCAAGTTAAAACTTTTCGTGTCGTTTAATCTACGGTAGTTGGAGTTGTATAGAGTCTTTGTCTCAATTCTTTTTTCTCTCTTCTTGTTTCAGCTTTTCTTTCTTCTACTTCTTCATGAAGTGTATGCTATCTTGCTTGAAACTAATTTGTATTAATTGATTTTACCAGGATGCCTTGGATACTGGAAATTGCAACAGGATTCGTATTTTGATGCGATTTATCACAGCGCTGGTGGGTTAATTTTTTATTTTCACTAAGTTTAATAGTAGATTCTGTCATTAAAAAGAGTTAGATGGTTGCTATATAATGTTAAAACTCGATCTCTCTTACTTCTCAGACAGTGGTAGCTACCAGATTTAGCTAGGAGTGAGGAGAGGGAAAGGGTTGAAAGAGGTGAGCAAGATATATGCTCTAGGATGTTGGGGTGGACACATGAGAAACATAAACAACAAAGGGCTGAGTATTGGCATGCTCTTTCTCAAATTCATTCATGCTTTTAAATAATCTTACAGTCCTAGGAAAAAAAATTAGACTTCTGCCTAAACAACTTCAGCTAGACTCAGCAACTTCTCACCAACTAGGAGAAAAAACTTCTATCAAAGAAATTCTAAACCTATCCCAATTTCTCCTATTTCTTATGATAGACAAATTCACCTAAGGAGGATGAAACTACCTTAGACCTAATATTCTCCTTATATCCTTTTACACATAATTCCCATAGTAATCCTACACAAGTGCTCTAATGTTTCCCCTTACATATGAACCTTGTTCTGAAGGTGAAGAAATCTTCATTTTCTCCTGCATTGAAATTGTGGCCCTCATTATCATAAATGTAAAGCTGGACTTACTTACGATGGCCTTAGATGAACTTTTCATCACATTTGCAAAGACCCTTGGAGTAGCGGTCTTCCATCCCCTCTAGATGTAGGTGCTTCAGATTGCGGCCTTTGGGGTTAGCTCGAGGTTGTTGTGCAGATCTGTTGGTGGGCTTAGATGACATAGAGCTGGTTGTAGCCATCTTGAGCTCGTAAGATGTGCTACTTTTTCTTCTTGCATGTGTGCTAGTGTATTGGTGCCAATTAAAGATGTGAGTTGGAAAATTTGTACCGCAGTGGCTAGTTCTGGTTTGAGTAAAAGTAAGCTGCGATGATTTGAATAGCAAGCTGTGATAGAGTTGGTTTGGTGAAGCTTATGTAGTGCTGGATTCACATTTGATGAGCAGCCAAGAATGTCATATTTGGTCACTTTACATATTTTACAACTTTGACACTGTGAGTCATAATATGCTGTTTATGTTGATGATTTCATCACATTTTCGATATAATTATCTCTGGTTTCTGCTTTTCTTTATATTAAATTTATTTGTTTGGAAGTAGCTTTTGATTATATTTTTCTTCTTGATGATTGATGGTATAGTATAGAGTGATAGTGTTTCAATTCTTCTGTCAGATGTGTAGCAAAGTCCTCCAACCTGGTTCTATTGTGGAAGTTTTTGAAACGCTATTGTCATCAGCTGCCACAACAGTAGATGAAGAGCGTGGAAATCCATGTTGGCAACCTAGAGCTGACTTTTATATCACTTGCATTTTATCCTGTCTGCCATGGGGTGGTGCAGAGCTAAGCGAGGTAATATTTGTTTTTTTACAAGGTTGCTTGTTACAATGTAGTGACCGCTCCTTGGGGGGTATTTATGAATGTTTTTGTAAAAGCTTGTTGTGAATGGAAAACAGAATCTGGATTCAAGTTGTTTATAAAAATAAAATAAAAAATTGGACTCTACTTTTTAATAAAACAAAAATGAAAAAATAAAGTTCATATAAGATAGATACACCCGTGTACTGACATAACTATAAATCTAATGCTCTAAATTTCTTTTCTCTATGTCCAATTTTTTCTTTACCATGATTTCACGGTTGATGTTGATGGCCCTTTTTTTTTTGTTTTGTATGTAAAATTGAGCACAGCAATATCGTTGTAATGATAATGGTTTTAATGGCACTTGCGTAACATACTTGACTTTAAAGGGGTAAAATGTTGGGTGCAGCCAAATATGAACTAGCTTGGTTTGGGTTGAGTGCAGCATCCTTCCTCTCATCATAAATTGCTAATGTCTTGACATGAATTTTTCTGTTTGTAATGCATTATCTGGTCTTGTTTAAAATTTGACCTTCTTTCTCTTATTAGAAACCACCATTGTCTTCACTCAAAATCTTTTGGTGCAATATTTTAGCTGGTCTGTTCTAGTGCTTTTTGTTGCCAGTGCATGAAAATACCTCAGTAGTTTCGTGCTCATTGTTGGAGTATAAAGCTCTGATTGACCTAAGTTGAAGTCGTGGAATTGTTTTATCCATGGAATGTGGATGGCGTGGTTTAATAGTCATGTGGTAGTTCTAATAATTATGATTGCTTTCTGTGAACTGTTTGGCTTCTATGCTCTAACATGGGTAATTATGTGTGCAGCAAGTACCTGAGGAGATTGAGCGAGTTCTAGCTGCTATAGAGGCTTATCTAAGCATTAGAAAGCATGCCTCCGACATTGGTTTTTCAGTCTTTGAATCTAATGAAGAAAGTGCGAAGGGCCATCCAGAGAAGGTACAGTTTGTTTTTATCAACCAGGCAAGCATTGATGTTGTTGATAATACATTGTATGTTGTTACACATTCTAATGGCTTTATCAACATTGCAGCTTCCTTTTCTTATAGTAGTCATACAATATGCTTTATCCTACATTTGTATGATTCGTTGGTGTTATTATTTGTTATCAATTGGAATTTCAACTGATTCTTTTTCTCATGGATAGCTTGGATATACTTGTAAAGATCTAGAAAGTGACTTTTGTTTTTACATCCATATGTGTGTGGGTCTGCTGAACAATATAAATATTTCTTTTGCTGCAAACAGATGAACGACTTAAATGCTGAAGCTGAAAACTGGTAGTTGTGAGGTTCAAGTATCAAATGATTTTCACACTTGAATTCCACTGGTGTGCGTAAAAAAAATAGATTTGGAACATGCCTGCAAAGAGAGTTAAAGAAGGTTAAATCAGATGAATAAATGGAGGTAGAGAAAATAGAGTACACTGAATATAATTGCAGCTTGTGCAGTTGTGCTGTACCTTTGTCATTAAGAAGGATGAATTTCTGAAATGGACAAAGGTGCCCTTAACTACTAGAGGGAATGACTTAACTGTACAATATACTAATATAATTGGGACCTAGCAACCGTATAAGTTTAGAGAAATGCGACTTGAACTACAACAGTATAATCTTCTGAAGTATTGAAAATTTCTGCAATTGGTTATTTCCAGCTGTCATTAAGAAGGATGAATTTCTCATACATGGGCAAAGGTGCCCTTAGCTACTAGAGGGAATGATTTAACGGTACAATATACTAATATAATCGAGACCTAGCAACTATATAAGTTTAGAAAAATGCGACTTGAACTAAAACAGTATAAGCATCTGCATTATTAATAATTTCCGCAATTGGCTATTACCAGCTGAACTCAAAAGCAGTTTTAAATCCTTTTGAAGCTTCCATTTAATTTTTTTTTTTTTTTTTTGAAGCTTATGTGATGCTGTATGTGATTTTAGAATTCTATGTAACACAGTGTTATCAGATGTGGAAAGGATCAGACATGGTCCAGCCTTTGGCTTTCACAACATACAAAACTAAATGTTAAGATAACTGCATGACTCGGTTGATTTGTATGGTTCAACTGCCGAACTGGCTGATTTGGTAGAGTCAACAACAATTGTGTTGGAGGGGTCAAAGGACTTGGCTGAGCCCTCCTACCGGTTGATTTGTTTTTCTTGAACATTTTATGTTTTATCTTAATAATGACACCTGTGGACATATTGCTGTTGGACCTGTTCAGCCGGGCTTGGCTGCCTTTTTGGGTCTGCCAGTTTTGACAACATTGTGATATTGGAAGTGTGAAGATCAAGATTTGGGTGAAGGAAGAGGAGAAAATTGAAAGAAAAAGAGAAAGGAGAAGAAGAATTCTCTGAAGAGCCTGAAAAGGCTCCATTGGGAACTGTGCACGAATTTCCAGACTTCTTAAATAAATGTTTTGAGTTATAAATTACAAAAATGCCCCTATACACTTAATAAACATTATTCTCCTTATATCTCCCTAACTACACATCCTATGTACATGAAAATTTAACCACAGATATAATTTAACATGTAGAATAAGATTACATAAAGAAAATTGACCAATGAAGTGGTATCAAATGACTAAAATACAAGAAGGGGTAAAATGACCAACACACCCCTGGATGTATTTTCTAACAGAAAGATATGCCTGTAATGTACTTTCATCATTTAATGTTTTTAATATTATTAATGACTTCTGGTACAAAAATAAAATAAAATTAGTGACTTCACATCTAGGGGAAGGGTTCTACCTATTTTAGTAGATGGACTAACAAGAACAGAGTTAATGAAATCGTGTCATAGATGAAAGTGTCTAAGAAAAACTTAAAGAGGACGGTCGTTGTAGTGATAATGATGGATAAAGTTGTGATCTTGTATGAACAACTCCGTAAGCTTCCTCTTTATGTGTAAAATCAAGAGTATTGACTTACTCTTTAGAGTTGTCTTCATCCTCGGCTTTATCTTTCAGTTGTGTCTAATTAAATTTTTGTAACGAATTTAGTTGATGAATATCCTCATTTATCTGAATAGCGGAGTAGGCTTCAGGTAGTTATTCCTTGTACAATGGAGACTAGGCTTATATGATGATAAATAATATAATAATAATATAATAATAATAATAATAATAATAATAATAATAATAATAATAATAATAATAATAATAATAATAATAATACTGCAAGTTTTTTATTTTGGTTATTATACTACAGTGGCACTATTATAATTATTATAGTCATTTCCACTCAGAAGAAATGCCAGTTGCCTCTATATTTGTGCCTACACTGCTGTTGCTTTTTAACTATGTTTTTTTGATCCACTGTTTCTTGTCTTGTTAATTTGCTTTGTTAGGACTTCTTGGAAGATTTGTGGGACCGGATACAAGTCCTTTCAAACAATGGATGGAAAGTAGATAGTGGTATGGAATTCCATTAATAACCTTTCTTCTTTCAGTGTTTGTTTCATTTGTTTCATGTTGTAATATTTTGTATCTTTGGCTTCAATAATCCTGCTAGTAAGTGAATGGCCTATATTAGAAAGAAAAGTGAAAGCAGAGAGAGACATGAAGAGAGAAAGAGAAAAGAAGGAGAGAAGGGCTAAAGAATAAGCTGCATTGGGGGCCATGCAACCTATTTAATTAAGAGAACTTTCTGAATTACAAAATTGCCCCTCACTTAAATAAAACCTTAATCTCCTTATATCTCCCATTTTATGTCTTATGTACTTGAAACTTGGACTATAGACATAATTCAACATAGAGAACAAGATTGCATTAGAATATAAATACGAGGATATGGTGAAATGATCAAAATAGGTGAATTTATTATGAGGGCTTTAATAAAATAAAAAGGTGTAGGACTAACTTTAGTAATAAAAGAAAGTATGAAGTAAAAGGTGAATATATAGTATAAGGAGCTGAGAAGAGATATACATGAGATTAGGGACTTAAAAGGTAAATATTCTCTAGCTTGAGGATTAAAGTATAAGGTTCAAAAAAATTTAGATGAAACAGTAATTACTTTTAATCAGTATGGTGGATTTATAAATCTTTTTGACATCTATCCAGCAGAATCCTTGAGAAAAAAGAAAGCGTAGAAAACTAGAAAAAATAAGGAAAGGGAAGAAAAGAAGTTCAGTAAAGGTAGGACACATGGAGGTGCTCTTCTTGCTCTGAAAGTCTTCCGTTTTTTCCTTTCATCTCTAAGAAACAGAAAGAATTAGACAAGAAAAGTAAGGGTTGTGGAGAAAGATTGGTCTTGCACTACTTCTGTGGAGCAGCTCTGCTTCTGCTTTCTACTTCTTCATTTTTCTTCTTCTTCTTCTTCTTTAAATTTTTGAGTACATAAAGGAGTTTTAAAACAATCAAATACACAACTTTCTATCTATAGACTAACACTTGTAAACAGAATTTCTTCAACATCAGAATCTTCAATATTTCTGACAACCTAAAATGTAGCAGTCATGTTGGTTATTTAGTGATCAAGTGTTTGTCAGTATAGACCCTAAAGATACGTTTTAAGGTTTAGTTTTTATTATTTATTATTTTCGTATTTCTTACAATTCCTGGTCTTTTTTGTGTTCCTTTGTGCACCATTGTATTAATTGTGTAGTTCCAAAGCCGCACCTCTCATTTGAAGCACAACTGGTGGCTGGAAAGTCTCATGATTTTGGTCCCATCAGCTGCCCTGAGCAACCTGATCCCCCTTCATTGCTATCTAGCATCACTTGTGGCAAACAAAGGCATGAAGCAGAGTTGAAGTATCCTCGGAGGATTAGGAGGCTCAACTTATTTCCTGCAAGTAAAGCTGAGGTAGCCTATTTGGTTATATATTTTAAATGTTTTTACCTTGGTAAATATTTTCCCCAAGTTACTGTTTACATAGGTAAAAACATGAATCCTAGGCTCTATGTTCATGCGGTTCCCTGTTTTTTATCATACCATAAGGTTATCTGAAGAAATGTAATTTCTATCATTACTATTTACTAGTGAGAAGAGGCCACTTAAGTGTTTTTTTCCTCTTTTCTTTCTATATTTTTTCTTTATCTGTTTGTCTTTCCCCTTAATTTCTGCGTGTTTTGATACGGATTTCCAATTTGAGAAATATGTAGCCTTTACTCATCAGTTGGACTAAAATACTGTCTTTCTGTTTCACTGTTGTTGTTTGGTTAGGTTTAAGCTAATGGATGTTCTTCAAAGGTCACTGCTCTTTGTTGCATTCCCTATTTTGTCAGCGTCAATTATGCCTAAAAATTACTCCATGCATACTTCCTGTCCTTATTGACATGTATTATGTTATATCTTTACTTTGACATCCATTTCTGCTCTTGGAGCGATCTCTTGGTGGTGTTTTATTTATGAGGAGATATATAATAATTTCTCCACTTCTCCTCTTTTCTTGTCTTTTCCTTCTTTATCCTTTTCCATTTTCTTTCTTTCTGGTAGTAGTAACAGGTATTTCCGCTGTTTCTTATTATTTCCATTTTCTCTTAGTTCTTGAGGTTCATTTTATTCGATTATTTCTCAGGAATTGTAAGAGGCTGTCCCCAGGAGACTATTTTCACTTCTCTATTATTTCAAAATAATTTGTATTTGAAGTAATCCTTGTTTAATCATTACTATTGCCATTTTGATTTGAACTAACATTTCTCTGTTTGCAGCAAAATATGCAGCCCATTGATCGTTTCATTGTGGAAGAATATCTATTGGATGTTCTTTTTTTTTTTAATGGCTGGTTAGTCATCTTTCTTTGATTACTTTTGTAATCAATTTTGGTTTCTTGTAGTTGCATGATTATCAGAATCATTGAGCTGAACAAATTCCTGTGATTTCTAATTAGGCAAATCCCTCATTGATGCTTATTGTTCCTTTTATTTTTCTTAGAAAGATCTTTTTTCTTTCTGGTAAATTTTTTGTTTATGATCAAGGTTTAATGGCTTCTTATTTGTGTATGTCGTTGTTTCTTGCAAAGCCAGTCGTAAGGAATGTGCTTCATTTATGGCTGGTCTTCCTGTACCATTTCGTTATGAGTATTTGATGGCAGAGACCATATTTTCTCAGGTATTCTCTTTATATCATGTTAAGTGCACGTGCTTCATTGTACTGATGCTATTGTCATGTAATAGGTTACTATGGCCTACTCTGCTTCAAATATACTTAAATGATATTCAGTTCATACAGAAGAAAGTATCTAAAAGGACTCATTAATTGCAGTCTTATTGTTCTCTGTTTATAAGTACTAGAAGTGTCTGCAACAATTTGCATCTTTTGATTTTTTTACTGTTAGAAGTTTCTGCGAATTATAAGGAAGATTCAGATTATAGAAGCATTTGTTCATTTTGAATGTCAGTTGCTGTCTCTACCTGTCACATAGTTACAATTTCTTGTGTTCTAGTGGATTCTTCAAAAAAAATTCTTTTTTGCTTAAATCATTTTTTCCCTTGTTGCTTAGTGTTAAAACAGAGAAAACAGTGAAAGAAAAGGTTAAGAAAAAAGAAAATAGAAGGTAAAGGTTTACTTCGATGAATGTCATCAGAACCTGAACAGCCTTGCTCTGAGAGGTGGCCTAGTCTCGTTCTACCACAAAAAACTGGCAGGTGACTAAGACATTATAATTAACATAAAAACTCTGTTACAAAGGTAACTATTATAAAAATAAAAAAATAAAGAAGTTAAAGAAATAGAGTGGGAAGGGTACCGCTCTTCTCACTGTTTTAGAGATCTTTGCATGCGGGTGGCAAGAGAGGAGGCCCCTCCATCAGCAAGAGAGATGGGGAGGGGTGGGCCTCCTATTCTTCCATTCTTATTTGTCATCCCCTTCCCCTTTGTTATGTGAGGGGGAGAGGGAAGACTGGTTTGACTCACACAGTTCATTGGTTAAACCAGATATGCCAGCTAGTTTTCTCCTTCTCTTGGGTCTTTGAATTACAAATCTGGGAGAAAGGGTTGGCTCCTGTTGAACCTGGGTCAACTGGCTGATCCAGTCTACGTTTGATAGTACTGATTTCATGGAGAAAAGGGAAGGAAGAAAAAAATATGAGAGAATGAGAGAATTACTCTCAGACAATACAATTAGCCCAGTGGCCTGAAAGTCAACTACAGTAAATGACAATGACTACAGCCAGGTTCCTTATTTTCAGATAAGTACAGTGAATATCTGTCCTACAACTCTTACATGTTTACTGCCAGGTTCCTTATTTTCAGATAATTACAGAAAAGGCCTTACCTTCAACAGTTTCTTTTAGAATGTCAATTTTAGTTCCAATAAATACAGAAAGTAACTCTTCTACAACATTTACATATGTACAGCTGAGTTCCTAACTTTCAGATAATTACATAAAAGTTCCTCTTCAACAGTTAGTTTTAGAATGCAAAGATCTTCTTTAAACCACATCCACTTTTTGATGTTGCACTAATTGATTTCTTCTGTTTTTTTTGAAATGATGCGTAATTGATTTCTTCTGTTATAGACGATCTAAACAATCTTGTACACTCTCTCTTTTTGCAGCTACTTTTTCTACCTCAACCACCCTTCAAGCCTGTATACTACACATTGGTTATCATTGACCTTTGCAAGGTAATCTGATTAAAATTCTTCTTTTCATAATTGGGTTATTTAGTGGCTTCTGCTGTATCATTTTTGTTACTTTGTGCAGCATTACTGTGTGAGTTTATTGACTTCTTTCAGCTATTCAATGCAGCATTTCCTATGGGAAATTTTTACTTTGAGAGAAACAAAAAACCTTCTTACAGAAGTTTAATAATTATGAAACAGATATTATTAAAAAAAATCAAGAAGTAGAAAGAGAGAAGAAGATACAGAGTGAGAAAAAGCTGCTCGTTGAGTGAGCAATTGTTAGGGGAGAAATCGACCCCATTACCCTGTTTTATTAACTCAATAACTTTACATGAATGATCTAAGATACCCCTCACTCCTAAGTTACATCTCAGTTTTTTATGAAAACAGTACCAAACTAAATTTAATAAACATATAAAGACATCTGATCTGCAAGGGGTAAAATATACACAGTAAAGTGACCATTATGCCCCTCGATACATACCTAACTACTCATAGTTTTGATTATTCACAAAGTCATTTTGTGTAAAAGTAATTGTTTGGTTCTTCAGACCTGTATATTAGTGAAACAAGTAGGCATTTCCTTTTGAGGTTTAGTCCTGTAAAGTTGCATATGAATGATCAGTATAAGACAATAGTTTATTATGCTTGTTATTTAACCAAATAAAGCGAGTACTATTATCTTATTAAGATTGCTATTTTACCAAATAATTTATTCTGTTGTGTACTTGTTTTCTATGAAGCAAGATTTATTGTATCTTACAGTTAGACATTGTGTCGACTAATAAAGGTTGCCTTTACAATCACTATTAGAAAATAATTGAGTGTTTGAATATCACACTTCTTTTTGAGACCACATTCAGTTACCCTTGATTTTTTTTGACTGTTTGGTGTAGTGTCATGACATTCACTATTATCCTACCATTCTTCATAATCAAGTGCTATCTGTTTTCGTTCCTTGTGTTGCTCTATCAAAAGATCACATCTCTCCTGGCCTGGTCTCCTATGATTAATAATGTTAGTATGCAAGGATTCCTCTGCTTGACCCTATCGAAGTGGGGTCCTTTCCTCTAAAAATGACTAGTTGAAGTTAGGAGACCTCTTCCGAATTAATAAGAATGGGATCTTTTGAAGCCCTAACAAATGTGGAACTATTCTCCCACCCAGAAGGACACACTCTGAAATTACTAGCTTGAGACATGGACCACATGAACAATTTTAAAGTGGTAGATTTCTTTACCCACCAATGCTCCTATTCCTGTCTAGGCCCTAAACCAATAGCTTGACTCAAGACATGAAAAATGTGCATAGGCTTTGTTTTATCCCTTCTTATTACTTAGTTTTCTATGCGGGGCTATTCTTTATCTATATACATATGCCACAGTGAACAAACATAGAGGGTACATAGAATACAAACTTAGGCTTTTATACCATGTTAAAATTGGGCCAATTACTCCAAAAATGACCTGTCAAAGTTAGGGGGCCTCTTCTCAACTTATGACCATAGGATCTTTCATGTCCAAGCAATTGTAGGTAGGGGTGGCTTCGAACTGAGCCGACTCGAACTCGGCTCGGTTTGATTCGGTATACTTGGATCTCGACCCGAGCTCAAACGAGTCATGATTTGGTTCGAAAGCTCGCGAGTCGGCTTGGGAGTGGGGGAGCAGAAGAGCGAGGGGGGGAAAAATTCTTCCTCCCCTCGTCACTGTCGATCCCCTCCGTCCGCTTCTGTCGCCGTCGACAGCTGCTCACCGGCCGCCTTTGCCGCTTGGTTCTATTTTTTCCTTCGATTTCTTCCTCCCTCGTCTGCCTTTGCCTCTATTTCCATTGCCGAGTTCCACAGAAATATGTAAATCAAGCTCGGCTTGAACATAGGCAGGTTCGGGCTCGGTTCGGCTTGATGCCACACCTAATTGTAGGTCCATTCTCTCACAAACAACAATTTTTAGTCTCTAACAAGTAGCTTGGGAGATGGTGTACATGAATAAACTATAGACAGATGGACTTTTTCACTAACCAACATGTGCATTATTTAGTCATTTATTATTCAGGCATGCGATGACCCCTAGCCCTGGAGAGTGGTTTGAATAAGCGCATGGCACATTACAGAATGGTGATGGGGGCAAAATTTGAAAAATGACCAAAAAACTTTAAAATAAGATGAATGGTCCTAACCTTGTCATTTGGTATTTTACTACTGTTTTCTGAATTCTATGTTATTGATGACATTGAGACATACAAGAGGCTAAATAGGCAAAGCACCAGCCATTAAAGAAAGGAAATGTGGATTGGGCCTTTGGCTTAATGGTGAGTAGCAATAGAAAATGACAATAAAGAAAAATGCAGGATATGATCGGCGTCCATTCAAATTACAAAAATGCAAACACAACTATTCATGGATGAAATGACAACAAGGCAGATATTGCTTTCAGCATGTTGTTGAGAAACATCAATCCTAGTCAACAAGCTTGCCATCCCATTAAAACTTTTCATGGTATGAGACCCTCTTAACTGGAGATGCTTCTAAACGTCCATAACTTCATCATAAATTACCAAAACCTCCAAGGCCAGATATCCGTTTGATTAAATATTTTCACTATTTTTTGTATTTTTCTATTCATATCTCTTTCTCATACATGTATATATGTATATACATGGATTGATTGATAGTGACATAGAAAGAGAGACAAAGAGATAGATAGAGAGATAGAGAGATAGAGAGGCAGACAGATAGAGAGACATGTAGATAGAGAGTGATAAATAGAGAGAGAGAGATAGATAGAGAAACAGATAGATATAGATATGGATATCCGTACCCTTGATGATCTAGTTAGAAATAGATGAAGTGGTAATAAGGGTTAAGACCACTTCAGAAGTGTTTTAATGCTACTAATCTTTTTTAGTTCTATAGTCTATTGTTTAGTAGGAGGTTTAGCAAAGATATTTGCTTATTTTGATTGGCTCTAAGAAACCTCTGTTCTTTCTGCTCAAAGTCTGTCCTAATAGTATCACCTTTCCTCAAAAAAAATTAGTATCACCTGGTTTTATACTGTTAGTTAAATAATTTAAAATGAAAAAAAAACCCAGAAATTGTTGCCTCTAATGTGAGCTCAGGGTAAACACCTGTGACACATGAAGTGGACAGAACCGACTGAAATGCTCGGACTGAGGGCTCATGTCAGCAAACTGGCCAGGTCACTTATCTGAGGCAGGTTTATACATATCCCTTCTGATCCCCCATATTATCCCGTCTCCAGAAAAAAATGATATGATGTGGACTATAGTTGAGTCATATCACCGATTCATTGGCCATGGTTCTGCCATGATTGTATGCTGAATTTGGAAAATTATAGCGACATTGTTCATTTTATCTGCTTTCAATAGACTTCTATAGCACATTATTTGACTAGAATTTGTCTGAGTCTGATACTCAGGATTCAGATTTGGGTTATGGAAATGATATTTACTCAATAAACATGATCGGCTTTAAAATGAATTGATGCATTGACATGAAGTGAACTCTTTTCCTATATTATATAGTTAATGGCCGCACATGTAGTTAAGAAACCAATTTTTCATTGAAAATTCATTTTTTGTGTTCAATCTGTAAAATCCAGCTATCTGTTGATAGTGTTTTTGGCTGCATGATGCCTCATTTAAATTGGTGTGTATTAGAAAGGTTATTCTGCACATGTACTTCAAAGTGATATTTTCAAATTTATTTTGATCAAGAAATATGGATCTTTATGTGCTTTTGGTTTTTGGTTTTGGCTTGAATGGTTTTCCTCTTCCATGCTTGTTGTAACATGCCATGCATTTATTACTGGATTATCTCTGCTCTTTCATGGTGTTGATTTTGAGATTTGTTTCTTTAGGCCCTTCCTGGGGCTTTTCCTGCAGTTGTAGCTGCAGCTGTTCGTTCTTTATTCGAGAGAATTGTGGATTTAGATATGGATTGTCGGACACGTCTCATCCTTTGGTTTTCACATCACTTGTAAGTTTGTGTTCTATAAGATGTCTCTCTCTCTCTCTCATACACAAGTTTTTGTACTATGAGATATAGTGTATGTGTGCAAATGTAGTCTGGGCTTGTTCAATACCTGCAATTTTGCAGTATGAATGGTCTCACCATTTTTCTACGAAAATGGCTTCAGCGGGTTGAGATTCAGCCTTCACTAACCAATTCATTCCATAGACTGGTTATGCAAGATATATTTGGAATTTTGCACTGGATAATGGATTGTGCTGTGTGCATATTGCATCAGTGTCTAGCATGACGTGATCTTGTATGGATCTCCCACTGTTTTTGTTGTTAAATGCTTTCAGGAGCCAATGGCACTACTAATTTTTTCTCATTCTTAAAGAATTTGTCCATGTAGCATATTTATTCGGATAAATGTTTTTTTTTCTGGAGAAACTTTTTCATTGAGTATAGAAAATATATGGGATCTTCTGTTGTCCTTGTATTACTTGCTCTGTGATGTCAACTGTTACATTTTTAACATGTGTTTGGAGATTTTTTTCATTAATTAGAGCAAAGTGTGCATAAGTCATTTAAGATAAGGTCCATTTTTTGTTCTTTAGCAACCTAATTTACTTGATTATTCATATTGTAGAGCAAATTTTCAGTTTATTTGGCCATGGGATGAATGGGCTAATGTCTTAGATCTTCCAAAGTGGGCCCCACAACGGGTATTTGTGCAGGAGGTGTTAGAGAGAGAAGTACGATTGTCATACTGGGACAAGATAAAGCAGGTAGAGATCTTCTTGGGCTAATTATTACACTGACCACCTGATGACCAAAATTTGAGTTCGGTTCATATTTAGTAACACTTCTGTTGCCTTATTATACTGATTTTTGTCTAACCCATCTTACATTATGCATCATGGCTTGTTTTACTGTTTCTCTTGCAGTTTTATTTTATTGCCTATTTAGACTAAATGTGTATGGTTTTTGTGTCTAAGAGCATTGAAAATGCTCCCGCATTGGAAGATTTACTTCCTCCAAGAGGTGGGACTAACTACAAATATAGTACTGATGTTGAAAACACGGAGCACTCAATTTCTAAGGAACTCAGGAGCATGGTAAGGGGAAAGAAAACATCCCAAGAGATAAATGCATGGGTGGAAGAGAATATAATTTTAGTACATGGCTCAAAAGTGGCTCTTGAAGTGGTCATCCAGACATTTCTTGATATTGGAGCAAAAAGTTTCACTCATTTGATAACTGTATTGGAGAGATATGGTCAAGTTATTTCAAAGTTATGTCCTGATGAGGATAAGCAGATTCAACTGATAGATGAAGTCAGTTTATTCTGGAAAAGCAATGCTCAAATGACTGCTATAGCCATTGACAGAATGATGGGTTACCGTCTGATATCTAATTTGGCAATTGTTGACTGGGTTTTCTCTCCATCAAACGTTAATCAATTCCATACATCAGATTCTCCTTGGGAAGTAAGTCTCTGTGGTATTTAGTTTTTTTTTTTTTTTTTTTTTTTTGGGGTGTGGGGGGATTAATTTTACATTTTCTGTAGTTTATGTCTGCTTTGAACTCTTATTATCAACTTTTTAAGCATTTTACTTGCGTGGACAGATTCTTAGAAATGCCGTTAACAAAACATACAACCGGATCTTGGATTTAAGAAAAGAGATTTCATCTCTTCAGAAAAGCATTTTATCTGCTGAAGATTCAACTGCCAAGGCTACAGAGGGGTTAGAAGCTGCAGAGTCTAAGCTTGAAGTTGTAAATGGAGAACCTGTACAAGCAGAGAACCCTGTAAGACTGAAGCGCTTGAAATCATATGCCGATAAAGCAAAAGAAGAGGAGACTTCCTTACGTGAGTCTTTAGAGGCCAAAGAGGCTCTCCTAACTCGAGCATTTGGTGAAAATGAGGTAATGACAAGTTCAAACTTACTGATTCTGTTATTACCATACCGGTATCTCTTATTATCTTAGTTGTTGTAAATCTCGTACCAACTATGGCATGGAGTATAAAGAGCAATATATGAGGAACTGATAAAGGGTTTAATTGAACGAAGAAAAGAAAAAAACAGGAGGATAGACAGGTAATACTCCATAAAAGTATTCTTCTGTCTTTGGGTTAGCTTTTATTGCCACCTGTGTTGTAGGAGTTGGACTTATTGGCACGTTGAATCAGTTTGGACCAGATCTGGGGCCTCGTCTGGTTCTTACATGGAGAAGCCCTTTCTTTTCTCATGAAAACTGGCTGACCTTTTAATTTTGACCAAAAAACTGACTTTGTTCATTTGGTCAAATTTGGTTTAGAAAACCCTATTTTTTTAAGATAATTATAAAAATTCAAATTAAATGATGACCTTCTTATCATAAGTTGATTGGGGCTTTGGCTCCATGGCCACATAGGGAAGTTTCTATATGTGTGATCTTCGGTTCAAATTTCAATTGGGTATGGATTCAGCATTCCAAAAAAAGAAAAGAAAAAGAAAATAAAAATCAAATTAAATTCGAGAGGAGTTGGATTTGAAGACTTGATCACTTAAAGAGGGAAAGAAGTTTTTAACTAATATGTCCAGGCAAAAACTTGTGGAGTGATAAGGAACAAAAAATATAAAATTGAGTAGTATAGAGAGGGGAATTGAGAGGGAGAAGGAGAAAGTGAAGAGAGAAATAGTGACATCTGTGAGTTACAGTGGTGGAACTTTCTTTGGAAGCTAACTTTCCATTACTTTTTGATGGATTTCGCGAATTTTAAAGAATTTTCACCTTGCATCATTAAGTAGACTTAGTGGTATTTTTGTGACCTTGGACTTACTGTTTTGCATGTATTTAGGCTCTTTTCATTACCTTGTATAAGAAGTTTGCATCTGTACTCTTGGAACGCTTGCCTCATGCATCTCCCGATGGAAAAATGCCGGGGTTAAATTCGAGTGTCACCGATAGCATGGCTCTTGATTCTGAAGAACCATCAACAATGGATGTTGACAGGGAAAATGGAATGTCTGAGAAAAGGTGATGAGAGACCATGGCTTTTCATCTAGTTGGATTTTATCATTTTCTAGTAGTCTTTTTTCTTCACTATCTTACCTGTGGTCCCCTTAAATCTTTTAGCAGTCAGTTAAATGGACAGAGTGTAAGTGATGGCTACAACGTGGGGGAACAGGAACAATGGTGTCGCACTACTTTGGGCTATGTTAAAGCATTCTCTAGGCAATATGCGTCAGAGGTGAGTTAAATTAAAGGAGTAAGAGATTTTGATGTACAATTTCACTATCGTTATTGGATTTTTTCACTAAATTGATCGATAAGTTTCAGTTTCTTTCTTCGCTATGTATAATACGTTAATGATACTGTGTTTTTCTCAGATTTGGCTTCATATTGAGAGGCTGGATAGAGAGGTGTTTACACAAGATGTTCATCCACTCTTTCGAAAAGCTGTTTATGGTGGTTTACATCGGCTTGGGATATGAAGCAATATGCGTTGCACCAAAATTCTTGCGACATGAATGAGAGAGTGCTCACTTTTGTCGGCAGCTCTGTTGAAAAGCGCCATTTGTGCATCAAAAGCTTCGCTTTGAACTGCTTTGAGCGTCAACTGGTGGTGGTGCACTTAATTGGTGCAACGTGCATCAAGCCATCTGGGCCTCTCTGAATCTCCTATTTGCTTTCATCCTTACGTGTAATTTTATTTGTATTCTCTTGAAGAATTGTGTCCTTGCAATCTAATTTAACCTCTTGAAGTTTAATTCTTTACAATTACTAGGAGATGTCGTAGGAAACGGATCGAGAGATGACAGAACTGTAAAAGAAGAGTTCCTGTGTTAATTATATAGATAGATAGATAGATAGATAGATTCATAGTTTTCCGTAGTTTTTTTTATCGATTAATTGTACTGTTTTTTACTGTCCACCTCGTAGCTTTGGAACCCATCACAGAATGACGTGCAACGTCGATGTCATGAATTCATGATCCCCCGTGAAGTGCGATGAACGGCGCCACCGCCAACCACTACAGAACGCACAACAACCAAACAGCACAAGACGCTTGCCACGAAATTCTGCTCATGCTTTTCCTCTTACTGGACGAGGTGGAGAGTCCTCGCCTATATCTCATAAACATTCTCTACTAAATAAATAGAGATCTTCGACTCTTGCCTTCTGCGCAAAACTCCCGCTTGAAGCAAGTCCCAATTTACTATCGAGATCTTCGGGTATCGTTCTTTGTCCCTCCACCATGGAGCACACTTACCTTGTATCTGAGAATGATGTCGTGAAGGAAGATCCTGTAATTCTTACCTCTCCTAAAAACCCCACGCCCATACGGACTGTGTTCCTCTCCAATTTAGACCAGACAGTGGCTTTCCCTGTGGAGACCATCTACTTCTATGAAGCTCTTTCAAACGGGAGAGCTTCAGGTTCTGACGTGGTGGAAAGTCTGAAGAATGCCGTCTCTCGTGTTCTTCTCATTCCGTACTACTTCATGGCTGGTCGACTGCGTGTTAGCCCCGAAACTCAGACATTGGAGCTTGTCTGCAACAATGCTGGGATCCACTTGGTTTCTGCAACGTCAAATCTTAGAGTCAAGGATCTTGGAAACGTCTCTCTCCCGAATCCATCTTTCCAACATCTTCTGTTGAGAACAGATGGTTTCCGCAGCTTCACTGAAACTCCTCTGCTAACAATTCAGGCAACTTCAACACCTGCTCATTTCACTAAAAAAGAAATGAAATATATTTTTTATGTCCAGTACTTTTTCCCCCTTTTCGTACAAATTTACTACGTACTATCAGTGTTTTGTCCATAATTAATTCTACAAGTTTTTTGCAGGTTACAAGATTCAAATGTGGAGGTTCCTCCGTTGGGTTCGCGACAAACCATAGCATTCTTGATGGGAAGTCGGCCTTTGATTTTTTCGATAATCTTGCTTCCATTTGTAGAGGCGAAGGCCTCAAGACCCATGTCCTCAATAATGACAGAACATGCTTTAAAGCAAGAAACCCACCTCAAATTACATACCCTCATAAAGAATACATGAGCATAACAGAAATGGCGTCTGCAACTTCTTCTTCATTCACTTCCTCAAACCAGCCTTTTCTATCTCCATCTCTTTTAAAGCTGAAGGAACACCAAAGCTATAAGCTGTTCCATTTCACCTCTACCATGCTTCAGAATCTCAAGCAAAAGGCTTCTACCAAGTGTTCCACTTTCGAAGCTATCGTTTCCCACATCTGGAGAGTGAGGGCAAAAGCCGTCTTCGAAGACCCAAACCAGACATCAAGTGTACTATTCGCAGTGGACATAAGGTCGAAGACATCTCCCACTGTGCCTCATGGGTTCATTGGGAATGCAGTGATTACAGCATGCGCCACTGCCAAGGTTCTGGAGTTGGAGGAGAATCCTTTCTCTTTCTGTGTGGAGAAAGTGAAGGAAGCTATAGAGAGCATAACGGATGATTATGTGCGGTCAGTCATAGACTGGTTGGAAGTTCATAAAGGTTTCCCAGCCACTTGTAACGGCAACTTCTATGTCTCAGCTTGGTGGAGGCTGCCTTTTTATGAGTTGGATTTGGGTTATGGAAAGCCTATATACGGAGGCCCGGTTGTAAGTGGTATGGATGAGTTTGTTCTACTGCTATCCGAAAAGAAGAAGTTAGAATTACAGGGAGGCATAAATGTGTGGATTGTGCTGGAGAAGAAGAAGATGGAGAGATTCGTCAATCATGTGTTTGAGATATAGATCCTCAGATCACCTAATTGTTATATTTTATTCACATAAAATGGTCGGACTTATACGATAATCACCTCCACACTTGTGCTTTCTCTCTCTGTTTAAAAAGGAGGAATAATCAGTGTTACTGAAATTTGTACATGTTCTTTTCCTGTTTTTGGGTTGGTGAATTTTTTTAGCTTCAACTAAACAATGGAGAATAGTAGCTCAGAAACAATTAATGAACAAACAAGAAGAAAACTAATTAAAACTTGCAATCGTACTCACATGTTCCAACTTTTAAAACAGCATAGATATCAGAAGGGGTCAGCCGTCTTCAAGAGCAGAATACAAAGAAGAAGTGGTTTAATCTTTTTCTCAACTAATAAACTCAAGATCTTTGTATTCCTTAACAACATTTATTGAAGTAGCAAATACTGGTGTGTCTGAACCAAGAGGCACCTAATTGCTCCACTGAATTGGATCTACTAGATCGAACATGAAAGGTTCCAGTTAAGAGGCCTGTCTGGCAAAACTCAACAAATCCTGACTCTGTAAATTCTCAAGTGTTTCCTTTATAATACAATATTTTCATCTACTATTTTCGTTAAAAAAAAAGGGGATGACGAAAGGCCGGCCACTTTTTTGTTTTGGTATGGCAAAGACAAAGGCAGTGGATAATATGAACGTGAAGCTAAATTTCAGAGGCTGATCAAAATATTTTTGTCTTTCCACTTCACTTTTCGCATACGGGAGTCATCAAAAAATTGTTCCATACCAGTTATGATAATTTGATGCTGAAGTTCCCCCTGACTGCCAAGGCGTACTTATGATCTTAAAAAAAGGTACTTCAAGCTGTAGTTTCCGTTCTCTTTTATCTACTTCTTCTATTTAATCCTATTGGAAAAGTTCTTCTGTGGTGACTCATATACATACAAGAATTTCATAAGCTTTCGGACATGGAAAGACGCCATTATTGAGTACTCAGGTCTTTAGCTACATCAGAGTTTTCAGGCCTTTCGCTTGTTGTTTGCACTGCGTCATCTACATTCGTGAACAGCTTTCAATTTTTCTGGGGTAAAAGCTTCATTCTGGAACGAAGCAGAATTATTACGAGAGAACGGGACGAAAATAACTAGCTAGAATGGTGACCAGATGCAGAATAGCTTTATTTCCGAGAATCAAAGGGGAAGGGACGAATGAACGAACGAACGATTGCCATTGTCTTCCCACGAGGCCGACGGAGGCCATCAAATTATATAGCTGGGCATGAGGAACCAAGAAAAAGTTATTCGTTGCCATAATGGGTAAAACCTGCTTTGCGGAGGATCGCACAGATGCTGCCGACTGCGATATTATAGAAAGGAAGCAAGAAAGGAGAAAAGCAGGTGGAAGAGTTTCCAATAATGGTGGGTCTGGGGCCATGTGTCGGCTCTTAGTTTAACCGAAACAAATCTTAGGTTGGATTCTCAAAACTCAAAAGACTTCAATTCGTACGATTTTCTTCTCGGTCACAATACCTGGCTTTGAGCCCCTGACATCTGTCCACTTTCTTCGATGCCTTCACGAAAACCTGGTTAAGGAGGATACTCCCTTTGGAAATAAATCAGGTATTATTCTTGAAGCTGGACCACTTGGTTCTAAACCAATAGATTCTCCCTTTGGAACTGAATGTTGATTTGTTTGGACCTCACTCTCCATATTTGAAGGATAAATCATGATATATAGGTGCTTACTTGGTAAATTGATTTATGTATATGTGTCTTATGGAGTTGGTTTGGTAAGTAGATGTTAACCGTTTTTATGAGAAACGGTTTTCTCATTAACGTGGTCTCAAACTTTTGGCAGTTACAACTTCCGAAAGTTGCAACTCCCTCGGTAACACGAAGCCATGAATAACCTTGATGGGATGTTGACTTTAGTTAAAATGTGTTTTTCGGTCCCTTGTTTCGTCACTCAAGCCCCTTCAGTTGAGCCATTGCCGTGAGTGCTCAGAGATCGGAAGCGCCGAGAAAACAGAGAGAAGGAATTTTAAGCGTATGGAAGGAGGTACGATTTATCTTCCGTTTAATTTATAATGAATTTCATGTTGTTATTAGAAATTCATGTTTAAGGCTTACAGTAGATTCATGGACAATCCAAAAAAAGTCCCTTGTACACATGTCATGGGCATACTAAGGTGGAAGGTTATTCTGATATTGATTATGCCGGTTTCAAATTAGATAGGAAGTCTTCTTTTGAATTTCGTATATTTGTTGGGGGGGAACTTGGTGACTTGGAAAAGAAAGAAACAAAATATTGTATCAAGATTAAGTGCTGAGGCTGAATATAGATCTATGACTACACAAAGTGGATTTGATTCAAGTCGAAGATAAAAGGATAGGGAGGGTTTGACCCCTACAGAAAGGATTTAAATAGTTTGACAACCCTTTAGGGGAATAGTGTTTATCTTGAGTAGGTCATTTTTAACAAAAATACTCAAGAAAGTCTACTTAGCCAAGAGTATCTTGTAACTATCCTCAATAAAAAAAGTTATTGGAATGTAATACCAGTAAACTTAAATCACTCATACACATGCTGTACTTAAATAAAAAAAAATTGAGTAAAGCACCAACTTAGATAGGATTCAACAGCTACCAACTTAGGACAGGCCACACTTCAATAACCTCAACTTAGCAACAGTAAGAGTCCTTTATCAAGAAGGACTCGAAGAAAGGTGGCTCGGATATATTGAACTTGAGAGCACCAACCCAAGAGACGCACACACACATGACTCTTGATGTTTTCTTCCTTACCACCAAGGACATATTTCAGAGTAACACACCTATCCAAACTCTTCATTTAGGTTTCCTTATGCAGAAAGAACACCCACCATGACCCGGAAGTGCTCGAGAGGAAGAATTCGAATCTTAGTAAACTTCTGGCAACTTGAGAAGCAGAATTGGAATCTGAGTGAAACACTCAGCTTCTCTAGTTTGAAGAAAAAGGGACTCAGGAGTTTTCAGGCACGATCCTCTAGCTAGAGTTTTTGGTAGTCCTTTGTGAGGATTAGCCTCAACCGAACCTCACCAATGTTTCTGCTGTGTTTTTATTCTTGACTGCTACTGCAATCTTTCAGCACAACAGGAAAGAGGTCAGGTAAATGACTTTTTCTTGAGACAAAAGGATGTCAAGAGAAGCTCCAACACTCCAAGAAACAACCAAAATAAAAAATAAAAAATCACCATCTCGAACTTGTTTTATGAGAAGGAACACCAAGTATGTATCTCGCATGGCTGCTCTATGCAAACATGGGCAGGTACTAAAAAAATATTTTTTTTCATAGACCTTATGAAGAACATATGGCGAACTGAATGATAAACTCACCACCTATGTTCTTAAACTTCATTAATGAAAAACAAAATCACAAGTTTGAGCTTTGTGCTCATCTGAAAGCGAGACATATCAATCATCCACTGATATTCTATCCCATGCTATCTCAACACAAACAGAGTAGAGAAAATTTTTAGAACCCTAAGACCTCTGCTCTGATACCATGTTAAATCTTAGGATTCCATTAATACCTTAGGAAGTTCTAAAAGAGTGTGGTGAGGTGATGAGGAGAGGAGAAGAGATGTGAAGAAGAGAGTTCAAGAGATAACGAGGGTGAGAGACAGAGAAGCTAGAAGTTGGACAAGAGGGTTGGAGAGTTAGGGTTTCAAATATAATACCCTAATCCTCTCCTAGATCCTTTATATAGTCACTTAAAGATTGGCATATAACATAAATACCCTTTAAGTTAAGGGCCGAAAATATAGCTAAAGAAAATAACAAAATTACATATAAGCCACTACCCTTCTTGTATTCTAACATGGATAACCACTCCCATTAGAAATATAGGATGAAATACTTTCACTTAACCTTTGAATTTGATGTATGAGAGATCACAACTGAAGGTCCTTATATTGCCATGAAATGGGAAGGAGAAAAGGAGGAGGAAAAGTCACATAGTAGTACACTAGGAAAGAGAAGAAGAAAGTCTCTGAAAACCTTAAGGCCTTAGATTTACTGTTGTGCTCTCCTAGTGCTATTGAAAATTCTAGAGTAATAGGGGGCAGGTGTTCATGTGGACCTCCATCAAAACTGTCACAAAAGAGTGCTCGCATGTGAGGGAGAGTGTTACAAGAATAATTTCACATAGATTAGTGAGTACAAAGATCTTGAGTTTATTAGTTAAAAAATAGGCTTCCTAACTTGGGTAATCATTTTGGGATGAGTCCTAGACCCAATTTCACACTTATTGGATTATGTTTGGATAGTTAAAAATTTGTTTATTGAGAGCCAATTTACATTTGTTTATACTATAATCAAGTAATCCTTACAAGTTGAGTTAAGTCCTTACGAAAGGTTGTCTTAACCCCTAAGTGTTTGAGAGAAGCTGTCATGGCAGGGTAGTAGTTGGAAAGTTGCATTTGCTACTATGTGAGCTGTAAGACCTTGAATAGGCATATGCAGGTGTAAATAGCGAACTACTGTAAATCAAAGTGTTGGTATGCTATTGTAAATTGATTGTTATAGTCAATTGAGTGGCATAAGTTCCTGTATGAGGGGGACATTATAATTGGCCTTATAGGTGACGCATTGTAGATGCCAAGGGCAACCCAAACTTATTAGAGCCTCAAGGTGCTAAAACATCTTGTGGAGGGGAAGGGAGGGGAGGATTAGCCATTCACATAAAGATTATGAACTACCTAAAAATCCTGTATATTTTGTATGTAATTTTTTTTGCATATACCTGTATCATTGCCCATGAACTTAAACTGTAAAATTAAACTTGGATTTTGAATTAATTGAAAGGACAAATACACACACATAGAAATTAAGCAACAATTGTTAAAAATAAGGGTAAAATTTTAAAAATCTACTTCCCTCCCCTCTAGGTTTATTCCTTAGTAGACCTAATAGGATCATAACTTATTTGATTATTGAAGTAAACAAGTAAATACTCTAGAATATCAGTGATAGATCTAACATAATTTACATTGATGAAGTTGCTTATCTCCAAAGTGAGAAACCAATTGTATGATTCCTCATATATTTATAATGGGTAAAGTGAACACACACACACACACACACACACACATGCACACGTTCACGTGCACACGCACACGCACACGCACACGCACACGCTCCCCCTCCCCCTCGCCCCCATAAAAAGGCCAGGGTATATTGTGATACCTTTGAATTTATCTATTTCCAATTGTCTCGCTAAATAAATGTGCATTAGATTTCAGTGGGGGTTGCAAATTTCCACTTTGAAACACTAACAAGATTTGAAATATTTGCTTTAGCATATTTTGACACTCTTTTTTCTTCTCTTTATTGACTAGAACACGTTAACCTGCGGTAACCTCATTCAGGGGCAAATGAATTAACATGTAATTAGTGTAACAAAAAGCAACTCAATGCCACAACAGCAATCAAATCTGATTGATATTCATTGCAAACTCAAAAGGATTGCTAATCAGATAGTTATCATATATTACAATAATTACAGGTAAATTCCTCTACACGGGATCATAACTCTTTAAAAATTTTTGAAATTAAAATACCAAGGAGCTAGACTTGAAAGAAGCCGGTTTGATGGTCACATCATGTTACCGTAGCTGGAGCAGGAAAGATATTGTCATCTTTCCAGCCAACTAGTAGATTTTGGAGGTAGCTCTGGCAAGAGTCTCATTTACCCATTTTTTTAATGGTCTAGGAACCTGTGGATCCTAGGATTTTGACCAATTTATTAACTTGTTTTGCTGGTTGTTCAATTTTAGGTATTTCAAAACCTGACAAATCCCTCTCCTCCACGCTTTTAGCTAGCTCTTACACAATTACATGAACTCAAAGTCATCTCTCCACATTGCTGGGTTCCATCGTCTTCTTCGTTCCCCTATGGGCATCAATCTGGGATGTGACTTCCGAACTAACTGTACCTCCGGCAGGACCACCGACTGTCGTTTCAGTTGGATTTTCTGTACTAGTAAAATCACAGCTTCACATGCACACGTGCATGAATCTACTGTTAGTGTGATCTCATGGTTGTTTCTGCTGTTTGATACTGAGATGGGAACAGTTTCCTGTTTTAGCTTTTGATAGTTTTACTTATACGGGTAAAGAAATTCACATGAAGACGACAAGGCTATAAACAAGAAGTTATTCCCAAAGTGCATTTCTTGGGTGTACTTGCACTTGCAATCCCCACGGGTGACCTAACCTGCGGGCGAAGGCAGAAATGGCGGATCAGCTGATTTGCTGCAGATGGGTCCAATTTTTTAAAGAGGGGACAGTAACACGGTTGCCCATTCGCAAACTCCAAATGAGAGACTACCACTTATGAGTTGTGACCTATTAGCAGCTGTTCACTAGTTACTCTTCTCTTTAATCTTTACCTTCCTTCCTGCCTTTATTTTTAGTTTTTCCCCCTTTTTTCGTCTGAACTGTCTCACAAGCTGGAGATCGAGCTCCCCCTCGGAAGATATAAGTAGGCAGGGAGCTGAGAGGGGACGGGAAACGAGGTCCATCAATCGATCCAAATAAGCTAGCTTCCTTTTGGAGATGGTTGATAATAGTACTGTTGGACGCAGCAGCAGCACTTCCCCGGATTCCTACTCGGAAAACAACCGCAACAGCGCTGTAGGAGCAACTTCGAGGGAGGCGGGCGGGATCAAGGAGCAGGACCGTCTGCTGCCAATCGCCAACGTAGGCCGTCTCATGAAGCAGATCCTGCCGCCGAACGCTAAGATCTCCAAAGAGGCCAAGGAGACCATGCAAGAGTGCGTGTCCGAGTTCATTGCTTTTGTCACTGGCGAGGCGTCCGACAAGTGTCATAAGGAGAAGCGCAAGACCGTCAATGGAGACGACATCTGTTGGGCCCTCGGCACCTTGGGGTTCGATGACTATGTGGAGCCTTTAAAGATATATTTGCGCAAGTACAGGGATTTGGAGGGAGACAAAGCTAACCACAGTAAGGCTACTAACTCTCGGAATCCTGTCATGTTCAATCTCATGGACAGGGATAACGATAATACCTGACTCTTAACGCCCTCCCCGCTTCTTCAATGGAAGGACCTCACTTGCATACAGTTGCAATAATGTCTAATTCTTGATTCTGGTCTATCTGGTCTGCTGATGAAAAGAGAAGCAGCAAAGGCAGATGTAGCATGAAACCTAAAAAGGGTCGGATTTCTTTCTTCCTTCTGTTTCCTGTAATTTTTTTTTTTTTTCATTTTTGTGTTTTCTCTCTCTTTCGACTGTACTCTAACCATTAGGGTTTTGATTTGGTTTTTTCCCCCTACTGCCTTAGTGGGATCTTGAGGCTTGAATCATCAGAATGAATTATCTACTTTCCACCCAATTTGTACTGTTTTAGGAATGATCAAAAGAGTTGAACAATATAACCCTTATAATTGAGATAACCTGCTTGTTCTTGCTTCTTCAAGCAACTGCCCATTGTTTGTACCCAATGACTTGTTTCAAATATCAATACTTGCACTCAAATTTGAGATAGGAGATGGCAGATAATTACAGTAAATTTGCGAAGCCTGGAATCTATCAAGAACTTCAGAAGATCAGTTGTATTTGGTGTTTGATGCAAATTGAAAGTACAACTTGTTGCTGACTTCTAGGTTTCTATATCCGTGATTTATTTCCTTTCAGAAATTTGAAATATTGGTCTTAGTTTATCATTCCAAACTTGGAATTTACTGAACAATTTGGATTGGTTCATGAGTCAAATCCCTCATTAAATTTTGCTTTGTTACTTTGGATACTCTTCTGAGTTTCGCTTTCTAATCTTTTTGGCTCAGTGTGTTTGTCCCAACGCTTCCAATGTCATTGGAGAGTATCAGATCATTGAGCGTTAAGTAGTCAATTCTGGGAGGTGTTGAGTATTCTGCACTAACCGGAAAAAAAAAAAAAAAAAAAAACCAGGAAGTACATGATCAGTTCAAATAAGGAAGAAAGACAAGTAAAACTAGACAAAATAAAAATTACACTAGAAGCCAAAAACCTAAGAGAGGATAGTGAAGAAAACTACAATGCAAATGTTATTACTGTTTTGAATGAAGAATGGATTTTAGTAGCCACAGATCCTCGATCAACCTGATCTCCTTCAATCAATCTCTTGATTGACTTGGAATGGCTATTTTAAAATTTTAATCACATTTTCTCTCTCTTTATATTATTCTTCAACCTATTCCGATCATTAGTTCTTTAGTATGGAGTTTCCTTTTGTGACCACCCAATTCAGATTAATCTTCTCCTCTTGTTTAAATCACCTGTAGTATCTTAACCAAAACAAACCTCTGAGTACATTGAAACCAAATGCCACAGTTGGAAGCATACTACATTTTTGTTACTCTCAAACAAGCTGAGCAACTTCATAGTTAAACTCTTACATTATGTCAGCACCATCTACTCTCAGTACCATTTTGTTAGGATCATTAAACTTCAAAAGCACTGCATATCTCAATCGTATAAAACTCCTGGCAAATCTCTTAAGTAGCTATTCCACACATTGTCTCTACAAGACCCATCTTGTTCATCACCCAGATCTAACCTTTTCTCATATTTTCATTTTTAAAGATAATCTTTCTTGAACTATAGCAACTTTCTTATATTCCAACTATAGCAACTTTCTCATATTCCAGTTCAGAGTTCCAATCTTCTGAACTTAACACAAGAACAAGAAAAGAAGTAAAAACAACCATGAAGCAGTGTTAGTCGATGGCAGCATATACGACAACACAAAAATTCTTCAAAACCTAGAATGAGGGACCACACTTTATGAGTGCCTCAAAACTATGGCTGCATCAGTAATTGTGAAAGGCCCCATCAAATCTCGAGCATGTTACCATTAGTATATTCAGAGTGATTGTCCTCCGGCCAAAAGAATGGATGAGTTTGAAGGCGGATGAGAAGATACAGAAAAAGAACTGGGTTCTGTCTCTGATCGCCAGATACAATTTGATTTCTTTTCCAGTAAAATAATACGCTTTGTCTTGGGGGACCACTTCGTGTAAAACATTTAGAATTTTTGGTAAAGCCTGCCAGCCATGGGAACAGCTCTATTAATCCACCATCGTAGATGTCTCTTCTGCGGACCTCCATGGATTGTGCCATTTGTGGAAATTTTGTGGTCAATGGAGTTCAAATCATATATAGTTTGTGCCAGAGTTAGGAAGAAAGAAACAGTCGTGTTGTTTTGGACATAAGTTTCTTTGGTATATGGGTTCCAGAAAACAGTTTATTTGATTTCTCTGTCAGTAGAGTCTTGTTCTTACATACTAGCCGAAGATTATGCATGGTAAAATATATGATAAGCTGCAAGGGAGTGATATTTGAAGAGGAAAACAAAGAGCATCTGCAGGTAGGCTGCCAAGTTAGAGAATTTAGAACAAACCTCCAAAGCATGATGGAGAAACCAATGAAGAAATCTATCGCAAAAATCTACTCCACCCAACAGTGATTAATAGTTCAAAGTGCTCAATGTTGAAGACATGTTTTTATCTATTTTATCCTCTTATGAGCAAGAAATAAAGTTCATGTGTATCTAGAGAAATCATTAACAATTACAAATAAAAGACTATATTGGGTTTGAATGAACTTCAAATGTTTTAAACTTGACCTTCATCCATCCTTCAACTCTAGGTGGATGAACTATCCCCGATTATGTGCCTTCAACAACCGCTGTATATGGAATATGGTCTTCCTTTCCTGTACATCTTGTTGCACTTCTCTTGCTTTTTTTTATCTGCTGTGACAAAAATCTAGGTTGGTATGGTACCCTTTGATTGAGTACACTAAAGTTAACATTTTCCTTTTGCTACATGAGCTGATTTTGAACTTTCTTCTTGTACCAACAATCTATGTTGGCTTCTCCCCTTTTGCTACAATAAAAGCATGTGACTGAATGTCCGTATTAGGTTGTCACTTTTGACATGGTCTCTTGAGTTCTTAGAAGCATTGGATTTCTTTTTCAAGGTACTTGGCTTCTCACCATTAATACCCTTTCATTTGGGCTCCTTGGAAGCAATTCCTTTGCTTTTAGTGTTACATGACACATTTCATATGCCCTCGGTGGACAAAAACACATTTGTGACATGAGGAGAGTTATATTTGACAAAGTAATCTTCTAACTGACCTAAACGGGTATTACCATCACACTCTAGACAACTCATGTCATGTGCCATTTCATGTGATTCTATCAATGAGAAATTTTCAAAATCCTTCTTTAGGCAATTTCTCTTGTCCTCTAGAGAGACACATTTGGCCTTAAGGTCTCATGCACATCAATATAATGCAACTATCATGCAATTGAGGAAGATCTACATGATCTTCTTTGCTAGAGCATAAATCATGCTCTTTCATGCTCACAGATCAAGGCAGATCCAATCTTGATACCACCTCATTGTGTACGACATTTAATTTTACATTTTCTAGCATTTTTTATGTGAGGAACTTGATCGACTTCTTGTTTTTGTTGAGAAGAATTTCATATTTTTCAAACAATTTGCTAATTTCAAATTCAGCATTTTTGGATTTAGAACATACTCATTTTCCAAGGTCATAAGTGTCATGTTGGCCATTTCCTCTTTTGAGGCTTGTCCTTTACTTTTGGAATAAGTGAGAACTCCATCCTAAGTTTCAACTCCCAATGCACTTGTCTTTGGTTTATTTGTTCCTTCCTTCATTGGATTCTTCTCTTCTTCTTCCTTGAGTGGACAATCTACAATGAAATGACCTTTGCTTCCACACACATGAAGCACTTATTATTGTCCTTCTCCACTATTTGACTAATTTGTCCTCTTCTTATTAGTTTTCCCTAGCTCTTTTGGTACCTAGTAAATCATTTGAATTTTCTAAGAAACATATCATTTTCATCATTCATTCAAATTAGATTCATTAGTGGAGTCATCACTATTATTCACCACTAAACATTCATTTCCTTAATTTTTTTTATTTTTTTGCCTACTCATATTCCTTGAGGTTCATCTTGTGGGAAAGAAGGACAACCTTACACTCTTTACTGCCCTAATCATTTATGGTTGACCTTGGGCATCCATTACTTGGCTATGCTCCTAAAAACGTTGTCAAGTTTTTTGTTGTCAATATTGGTAGTGTCAAGTAGCTCCAATTTACTAATGATTTCATTGAATATTTCACGCATGTTTTCAATAGATTCACTAGGTTTAATTTTGAAGTTCTTATACTCATTAAGGAGTATGTTTACTTTAGCTTATTTCACTTGAGAAGCACCCTCATGGCTTATATTAAATTTCATAATGAGGGCATGCTTGAGAGAGGAGAGAGAGGAGAGGGTGCTCATGTGATCTCAATCAAAGGATGAAGAGTAAGACATGTATCTTGAGTCTCCCCTCTTCTAGACAGTTTCACTAATAAAAGTAAAAGTTACCTAATTACAATCTCACTTTCTCAATCACCCAATAGCTTGTTTTCTTAAATAAATTAACTTGCAAGAGACAAGGCTAGAATAGGAAATTAAATAAGAGAATTCTTCATTCAACGTGCTTCTTGTTAAAGGTTTCTTCCTTTTTTTCTTGGAGTAGCTTCAATGTGTGAGACATGTTTTTCATGAGATTCACCACGAACTCTTTTTAACGTGTGATACAAGTTTTGCATAAGATTCATCTTAGACTCCTTGATATAGCTTCTGCAACACTCCCCTCAAGGTGAAGTTTGTAACTTTAACTTGCACATAAACATTTCTTGAAAATTTTCTTTCGTCTTCAATCTTGAATCTTCCTTTCGTTGACCCTTGGACTACAAATTGTTTCAAAGAAACAAACTTTTGATCTTCCATTCTCCATTTACTTAGATGTTCTTTACCAGAATTATAGAATTCATCATTGTTGGTCCAATAGAAAATTTATCTCACAACTCATGAAATTCTTCATGTTAGACTTCTATGAAATACCTTGTTCTTTGTACTTCTCCTTCCACTTCTCCCCCTCAAGTTGGGAATCACCCTATTATTTTTTTTAAAAATGCCCAACTTGCCTAGAACTAATAAGAGGGAAGAAAAGCCTTACCCTAGCCAAACAACATGACTCCATACACCAATAAAAAATGGTCTAAATCTGAAAAAACCACTCAATTTCAAAGGTGGAAAGCCAATATTTAGGGCATTGAAATGAAGCTACTCGCTATTTTGAAGACCTGATTCACGTTGGATATTGGGCATATTCTGATAAAAATCTACGTGTGAAAGGTCCTTATCTTTTCTTAAAATTGAAGGAAGAGTTTAAAGATGGAGGTTAGAAGGTTGATAAGAGAGAATGGAAGAACAAAGACGTAAAGTAAAGGAAGAAAGGCAGATAAAGAGAGATCTAGGAGGAAAAGACATAAGAGAATAGGAGAAAAGAGAGGAGAAGTGCTAGGGCATGAATTTGAGAGGGAAAAGAGGCAAAAGATATTTTGGAAAATGCTTGATTGATTTCTTCCTTCAATTGACACTCCTATTTATAGTATTATTTGGGAAACTTCTTAATCAACAAGGATTGAGTAACTCAAGGAGTGACTATAGGAAATTGAAATGATTACATCAATCTAGGAGAGATTCTAAGAATTGAAAGATTATATCAATTAAAGATAAACATAATCATGTAGGATAATATCTTTTCAAAAAGAGGGGGCATTTTTCACTTTTTCTCTCATGCGTCACCCCCTTGGGCATTTTCTTGTTTTGCTCTCATGCCCCACGCCCCTTGTTTCTTTGAGGTGGAACTTCCTAATTTTTGGCAGCTTCTCTTTCTATATCTCTTCTTCTTCTCTTATTCTCTTCTACTTTTTTCTTCTCTTGTTTCTTTGGGGGTAATTTTGGGCCTCTATCATTTCAACACCTCTCCGTCGTCCCGCCCCCCCTTTTTGTATCAATCTTGTTCTAAAGGTTGAAAGTTGAGGGATCTAGAAGAAATTCTTCCTGACGTGTCCAAAATGGCGTCCCCAAGATTTTCTAGAAAATAAAATCAAAATACCACTTTTACTAACAAGGTTGCCACCTTATAATTTTTAAAAATAAATGCCCCCCAAATTACAATTTGTACCCCTTCCCTAGCTTTGTACATATGCACTTTTAAGTAAATTTGGGTTTTATCGTTCCACACCTCTCATAATCTCCTCTTGGACTTTCGCAAATGGGTTCTTATCAACCGGTATCAGCACAATCCTTCTTTGGGACCTTCTCCACCTCAACCATTAAGCGAATAGAAGATAAGTTTGGCCATATTGCAGATTCGATAATTTATCAGATTATATCCTTCCCAAGAAGTATATTTTATGTGAAAATACTATACTTTAATGAAATATATTGAAATCTAGTTTTGGAATTGACAAGTTTAAAGTCAATCAGATCTCTTTGTGAAGGGATATCCCCGTTGGAGTTGAGAACGGTTCTATTGTAAAAATAAAGCAAATCAAACAGCTTGAAATGATTTATGGTAAGAGGTTTATGTATCAAATAATATACCGAATTAAATATATTTTTAATCTACTTTCTATATAAACAAAAAAATCGGTATTCTGAGTTATATTCTATGAGATATCACTATTAGAAGCATTTAGGTTGATTGATCATGTTTTATGCTAGAGTAGTAATATGAAATTTAAGCATAGTTTAGGCTATAGTAAAGGATTTAGGAATTATAAATCATATGTATGCATTAATCAAATATGGTTTTCAAAGATTTTACACCATAAAGCTCTAATGCTCTTAAGTACCTTAGGATTGAAATTTGGCTGACTATCCTCTTACATGGCTAGATGTTAAGCACCTAGCCAATACTACCCAAAAGACCGGCCTGTTAGGAGCGTAAGACATAGGTACTTAACCCCAGGACCATAACAGTACACCCCGCCCTCCCGAGCCGACCACCACGACGGCCTTAACACAACAACGGGAACCGGGTCAGGAGCCCATACTCCCTTACGGCGCTCCGCCAGGGGTGTGCGGTCCACTTGCGCATGTGGGGACTCGAAGTTGAGACATAGCCCCGCTCTGATACCAAATGTTAAGCACCTAGCCAATACTACCCAAAAGACCGGCCTGTTAGGAGCGGAAAACATAAGTATTTAACCCCAAGACCATAACACTAGAGTTCTTGAAATTTTTTTATGCAACTTGACTCTAGATCTTCAAGTTTTTAAGCTTCTTGATGGTGTTTCTTGAAGATGACTTAACACTTTATCTTTGCCCGAGGTCTTGTATTGAATTTGTCGAGTCTTCTTCATTGACCTTGATTTTGTATCACTTTGAAAAAATGCATTTGAAATGCTTGAATTTTAAATATTAATTCAATTTGGTTAAGTTATGTTATCACCAAAATATGGATGAGGCTCAACCTTGATCAACAACAAAGATGACAACAAACCAATATTCCCTATCAAGTGCTCAGAAAATTTTGGGATGAGAAGAAACATTGTAGTAGTATACGTAGCAATAGTAATAGATGGAGTAGCACCAGTTGAATTCAGCATATGTTTTAGTTTTTGAAAGACTTCAAAATCTGCCTCTGTGAGTAATTGTTTACCTTCAAATACCTCCTTAGCCTAGGATGTATTTCCAATAGTAGCTTGATTAGCAATATCCCAGTGAAGTTTGCCATGCACCTTCCAACAAGCCTCTACAAGGTGATTTATACCCACCCGAGTTTGACCATCTATTTTGTGAAAGGAATTGGTGTCATTTCTTCCTCTTCCTCTACCTCAAGCTTCCTCTACCTTTGCCAATGCTACCTCCTCCTCTTCCTTAGACACACAGTGTAGATTTATCGATAGGTGTTTCTATAAGCACATAATCTTTTGTTGGTGTAGGAAGCATAATGGCATAGGTGTCATCAAAGGAGGGTAAGGCTATAGAGCTATGTATCAATGTCTAGTCTACTTTGAGGTAAGACTTTAAATTGGCAAGTCAAGTCTTTTTTTTTTCATAAATGGTAGTGTCAATGGAGTATGGTTGAACTAGCTTATATTCATGTATCAACCCTCTAAAACGAGTAAAAAATTCATGTAGATTGTCCCCCTTTTTGGTACTAAAACATCATCTGAAAGACATCATACAACTTATGTAGGCCATTAGAAGTTAGATTATAGTTTGGCACATGTATCCCAAATAATTTTTGTAGTTTCTAGGTGAACAATGTTATTAGCTATATTTCTTGAGCGAATTTTTGTAACTAGCATCATCAGTATCCATAGTGGGTCCAGGCTCAATTAGATGCTCAACAAGATCCATAGTAATTAGGAATCTTTCCACATATTGTAACTAGGACAAATAATTGGACAAGTGTTTGAGAGGAACAATAGTAATTTTCAGAAGATCATTTTTAAACATATTGGTTGTAATTTCTTTAGCCATTGCTCAAGCAAACAATAGGAGTGATCAAGATGTGGTTCTAAAAAATTTCAATTAACAAGGATGATAGATCAATGTGAACAAAGTATGATCAATCATGTAGAGAGTGGTAGTGGGGTTTTGAAACCTACAATCAATCAATGTTATGAGGGTTGATCGAACACATAGAACATATTTGAGGGGTGATCGATCAGGGTGACCAAGGTTGATCAAACAAATAGAATATAGTAACAAGAGTTTAAATTGTATGATCTATCATGCATAGAATACAACAATAAAAATGGAACTTGATTTTCAGATTTCAAAAGCAAGATGAACAAGGATGAGCAAGGTTAGAGTAGAGGAATTTTGAAATTCATCAAGGAGTAGAAAAAAACATGTTTTTTTTTTATATATTAAGCAACAATAGTAGATGGAATAGTTGTAAATATGTGATCCCATCAAACCAATAGAAATTCATAGTTTTCAACTAAAGGATAGAAAATCATTTGAGAACCAAGATGACTCCATTAAAATTTAAAAAAAAAAACACTTAAGTGATGAATGGAAGCACAACAAAAATAAAACTTTATTTGGGATTATAATAGCAACAAGTTAGAGCATTGGGCAATAATAAGAAGCCTCTACAAAATCTGCTCTAAGACTATGTTAAATTTTGTAGAAGAGCACGTATGGTAGAGTTTTACATGACTCTCACAACAAGAAGTCTCACAAAGCCAGAATTATTATGGTGGAGTCTTATTTGAGTCTCACAAGAGGTCTCATAGAAGTGTTTCAGTTAAAGGTGTCATAGTTATGTTAGTCTTCTATCTATGTCCAATTGTTCAATTATTCTAGGACTTATCTTTTAGTGTTCAACTATGGGTGTAACTGGGATAATGATAGTTTAGTTGTAATTGGATTCCACTTGTTTCCTCTGTTATAAATAGAGGTTCATTGTACTCAAATTACAACAAGTTAGTAAGTTTTTCTCTTTTCAAAAATTCAATATGGTATTGGAGTGGGTTTTGTAAGTTGACTCGGTCAACCCACAAAGATAATGTAATCCTTTTTTTCTTTGTCATCTTTAGTAGTTTAGGTTCACATTCTACCTATTTTCTTTCTTTCTTGTCCCAGTACCCGTTGTTTCTTTCACGTTCACACCTTCAAACTGAAGCTTTCATATTTCACAATATATATTGATCGAAAGATCTTGGAGTATACTTTCAAATAAAAAATAATTTTAGAAGTTAGAGTTTTCTACAAAGATAATTTGATATTTGAAGTATCAAAGGTCAGGCAACAAGAGAGGTTCAAACAACAAAAAAAAAAAACTTCAATTTTTTAGCCATTTTATGCCATAAAATGAGACTTTATATCGATAATTATATATCAAAAGAAATATCTATAAGTCTACTTATTGCCCATCAAATAAATTTTCAATCTGAGGTTTCTAGATGGAGATATCAATATCGAAAGAGTCAATGGTCATGCTAACCAAAGAAGAAAGAGTAGTTAGTTCGACCAGATTACAGAGTCTGAAATATATCAGATTATTTTTATAAAAATAATTATATTTTATAAAAAAATTATACTTTAATAAAAATTATCAAAGTCTAGTTTCAGAAGAAAAAAATTTCATATCAATCTGATCTATCTATAAGAAGATATTCACGTTGGAGTTGGCAAGGGTTAAGCTACATAATGAAGAGAGTCAAGAGATTATAACATATTCAAAAACTAAGATTTTTATGTCAAATTAGGTATAAAATTAAATATATTTGAGTCTAGTTTATTGAGAAACAAATCGTTTGTGATTCTGATATATACTTTTTGAGATATGGATATCAAAAGTACTAAATGTTAATTTTTCCAAAAATCTCTTCTTTTCCTATTATCTAATAATATTAGTGTTTTAGTAAAAAAATTCTTCAAATTAAATACTTTTGGTCAAACTTAATCACTCATTGATGTGCCCGTTCAAGGTACGTCATATCTTGTTTTGATACTGTTTTCTAAGTTTTGGTTTTTTTATACTTTGTGTATCTTATGCCTCGTCAACTACAAAAAATTGGGTTCACTCCCAAAAAAGTTATATTTAGTCAAATTTATGGTTCACATTCTAGATTCGTTTGGAAGTATGAGTATTGTATAGTCACCTCCTTCCGGTTACTAACCTCTAGTATTTCTTAGTTTATCATCTTATGTTTTCATCATTTTAGAGTAATGCCTAGACCCACTACCTAAGAAGCATAAGAGTGTGCTCAACATTCATCTCGAATCAAGTCTTTTATTCTTCACCCAAGAAGTGATTTGTGTTTGAGCTACCTTAAAAAGTGAGTAGTCTCTTTGTTGTGCCCTAAAGTTGGATCGTTTTCCTGCCTTTAAAATTGAGCGGAGTGTTTCTCGGACTAGGACTATTTTTTACTGGTATATGGAGTTTTTTTGTACAACTATGAGTAATTTTCTTCTCTCATATTGTGTTTGGTCCAAACTAGTTCTCTATGTCATTTTTATCCCCAGTTTGAGGGGGGAAATAAGTAGTAAAAGAAATAGGTACTTTATTCCATATGTTGTAGTAATTTTTAAGTGACCAAAATATTTAAGAAATGGGGAGAACAAAATATAAAGAATTTTGCATCTATGAAGAATTTTTTTCAGTAAATAAAATTGAAGACCAATAATCTTTTCATTGCAAGCTAAAGTTATAAACTCCAACTTGAGGGGGAGTGTGGAAGAGAAAGTATGGTGGAGTCTTACATGACTCTCACAACAAGAAGTCTCATAGAGTCAAAACTATTATAGTAGAGTCTTACTGGAGTCTCACAAGAACAAGGCTCATAGAAAAGTCTTACTTAAAGGTATTTAAGTTATGTTAGTCTTCCATTTATGTTCAGTTGTTCAATTGTTTTAAGATTTATCTTTTAGTGTTCAACTTTGGGTATAATTGAGATAAAGGTAGTTTAGTTGTAATTGGATTATACTTATTTCCTCTATTATAAACAGAGGCTCATTGTACTTAAAATTACAAGTTAGTGAAGTTTTTCACTTTTTTCAGAAATTCAACAGATTTTAGGGTCTCTAAAAGTTTTGTCTTTGGGTATGAAGTGAGAAAAAGAGGTGAAAGAGTGAAGGAAACAAGAAAGGAGAACAAAAAGGTGAAGAAGACGCAAGAGACGATGGAGAGTGTGTGAAAGAGAGAGTTAGGGTATGAGCTCGTTATGATAATACCCTAGAGTGGGATGAGAGAGAAAAGTGCAAGTAAATAAAAGAAAATTTACATAAGCGGGACCTCTAATGTTAACCCTTCAAAGAAAGTCAAGACGAGAAAATGAACAACGGGAAACAAGAGAGAACATAGTTTTCATAACAAGAGAGATGCTGGAATCGTTAGCAGGAACCAGCAGTAATGTGATCCATCAGCAAAATCAATGGCAGCAACAAAGAGAACAAACTTGAGGTAAAATGTAGCATAGAGACTCAATTCTCAAAGCACGTTAATCAGATTCTACTGCTACTCGTTTTGCAACAACACGAGAAACAAAGAAGTAGAAGATAAAACTAAAGCATGATTGAATTACCAATAACTGTTAAGAAAAAAAATAAAAAAAATTCACAAATACCTCGAAGCAACATAGAAGAAGCAGAGGATGCAAGTTTTGAATGGAATTACTCGTGGAAGAGCTATGCAAATCAACTTCAAACAAGGTTGTAAGAAGACAAAACTCAACCATGATTAACCAAGGAGTTCCAGAAACAGTCTGGAAATTAATCAAAATCTACCTCCAGTCATGACGTGCGTGGAGTACCAGAAAAGAAAATAGAGAGGCTACGACGACAGAAAACTTTGATAAAAGATGAGTGCAAAATAACTCAAAACAAGTGTTGGGAGAAGGGAGGAGTAAAAAACTGATCTTTTTCTACTTTTCCTTGTCTTCCTCATAATTCTTCCATGCCTTATTTGTTTTGTAAAGTGGGCATGCTTGAAAGAAAAATGTGAGTAACACTGATGATGAAACTGAGTGTCAGGAGATTAGACCTGAGGAGGTTAATACACTGATCAAATATCATAGTCAACTTCACCAGATCGAGCGGTCATATGCCACTTGCAAATATTGTTCAATGTAAGAACAAATGCAGGGCACACACTAAGAGCGGTTTTTACTCTCAACATTAACAAATACCAATCACAAAGTAAAATGATTACAATAATAAACGTTAAGTCGAAACTGAGAAGAGAAGAAAAATGAAAAAGTAATCCTCCTAGTCCGGAGAGAAGACACATAACATCAACCATGATGCAGCTGCTAAACCATAAAACTGCACCATGCATATATATGTTAACACAGTTGTGATTCTCTCTCCCTATTAAAGAAATGGGGGGCCTTGGATGGCAGTACAAGAAATGTACAAGAATACACGAGGACATTCAAAGGGTCATTTACTCAAGGGTCATTTTGCACTAAGGCTCATGCTGTCTTTTTCAATATGGCACTACTAAGCTCCCACCATTTGTCCTATACATGTCTCCCATGTTGGCATGGCGATGGACTGGTTTTGCCACTAGTAATCATGCCAAGTACCTGAACACATTGGGATTATCCTTGTCCCTCTCAAGATAATCCCTGGTGATCAAATCCTCGATCCGTTTCTTGATGGCCTTAAAATCAGGCTGTACAGCAAACAACAGTAAGCTTGTGTGAGTCCTCAAGAATCACATTCTTTGATTAAAATGTTGCAGTGTGATGGGTTCATACAGAAACAATGGAATCACACACCTTGAACATACGACCAAGCTGCTCCACGCATTCCATCACCAACTGCTGATGACCCAAAACCTTCCTACTCTTCATAATCCGTACAATGGACGCATCAATAGCATACCTGCGGTCCTTGTCAACATCTTCAATGACCTTTTTCTTTTCATCCACCGGAGGGAGTGGTATCTGAATTTTAAACACAAATATATGACTAACATTAGCATCTTAGAAACAACACCTCTTAATATAAGTGAAGAATAAGGGCAGGAAAGGAGTGCATGCGTTTACTTTTCCTGTCTTTCTTAGATAACGTACTTTTTCTTTTCTGTTTTTCTTGTATTTTATAGACAACTCTTACCTTAATCCTCCTCATCTTGTCAGTGAACTTTGAGTTGAACTCAAAAATATCAGTTGGAGAAATATTCTTCGTGTTTGGCTCTTTGTTGAGAATCTTGTACTTCGCACATGAAAGAGAATGTAGCAATCTGACAACATCATCATCCGTTAAGTTCAGTTGTACCATAATTTCTGAGTAACTCAACCTATCTGAAGCATTGAACAGCAGCAATACACAGGCCTGCACACATGCACAACAGATAATGAAGCTCAAAGAAAACTTCCCCAAAAAACTTGCATTTCTTATTTCCTAAGACAAAGAATGTGGAAGATTGTTATGTGCATGGTACCTGATAAGTAGTTACTATCAGCTCTATGGTTTTCACATCAAATTTGCCATTGACATTACTTGTACCCAATGAGTATATCCAAGTGAGCTTTCTGTGTTTAGTTTTCGTTTGGTAGAATTCCTTGAAAACCTCAACACATTTAACCTGCAGAAGTAACAAGTGTTGAATAATAGAGATGATTCCCTGCACATTTTGAAATTTAACAAGTAAACATTTACCATCTCTGCCGGAAGGTTCAAATCATGGGATTTGTAACTTGGCCAAAACCCAGTTGTTAATACAGTCACAGTCAAGTCCATCCCAGGATTTCCATTGGGAAAATTGTTAAGATATTCCTCAAAGGAGGTCTGATTCTCCCTGGCTAATGTCAAATCCGTAACCTTAATCAAACAACAACACACCAAAACAAGTTAGTTAGTATCCAACTCAAAATACAAATAAAAAAGATTTTGAAGGTTAAAGACTAGGAATTAAAATATAACAATAACAGACCATTCCTTCCATCTTTGAAGTAAACTGTCCACCACACTGCTGCTTCAACTTGGTTAGAATGCTCCTCTCATGGTCATCATTTGCACTTCTATCAAACAGAAGTCGGCGAGCAAGCTTCTTCCTGCAAATAGCAAGACCTAACTAAACATGAAAGTCTTACAGCAGACACTAAAAATTGGAACAAGCTTCTATAGCAGAGAATATATACCTATAGAATTCCCCAAAAAGATCTTTGTCGCTTATGTATGCAAGCAATTTGACTACCTACACATCCAAAAAAGAAACCATAGAGAATAAGAAGAAAAAAATCCAAAAGAAAGTAAATTGGTGTGTTAGGACAGAATGTAATTCACAGATGAACATTTTAAATACATTTCTACATCTAAATAGTCCTTCATAATTGATAACTACATAGCTATTTAAATACAGTATCGGTGCCCCAACAGCATTTTTACAACAGAAGTCCTCATTAAGAAAAATGATAATTCAGAAGAACCTAAAAATCCTTTCTAGATCAATGGTAATATTTCTAGTGTAGGAAATTGCAACACCCCTCTTGTACGTCCCGGCTCTTCTGTCACTCAACACTGATAATAACAAAATGATTAATGCTTGTTCATTCACCAGAAACATGATTTTGATGTACATTGTAGTGCTTTAATATTCTGGAACAAAAAAACCTAGATCACAGACATATAAAAGCTAACTTGCAAGATATTATTTTTTTTTTCTTTTGACCAATGTAACTCACAAAACATTAATAAAAGACAAAAAATTTAGTAATGGGGAAAATAAGGAAAAAAATAGCAACCTTCTCAAGTGTCTCTTCAATGGCTTCATCACTTAGCTTCTCACTGCCACCCTTCTTAAGAATATTGTCACAAAAAGTAGCCAGAAGTTCTGCACTAGAACTACCAGAAACACCCTTATTGCAGAATACCTCAAAAGCTTCTTTTAGGGCCTGGAAAAAATTACACTATGAATATCAAATTACAAATTTAATATGCCGGAAAGTATTATATACTTAATGAATATAATAGCAAAGACCTTATGAAAAAGTGAGTGGTTCATGAAGCAGTCATTCACATACGCCAAGTATTTATCATGCAGCTCAATAACTTTTCTAACAAAAACCTGCAAAAGGCCACAACCATGACTTAGCTTCTCCACAGTTATCAGCCAATCAGTCAAACATGATAGCCAGCATATATCATGAGATTACCTGTTCTTGCAAACCAACAATATCTCTTTTCTCTGCCTGAAAAAAATAAAAAAAATCAACAGATACACTGTCAGACAGGTTTTGCGCAAATTTTGTGAATATTAGACAATTTCTTTGGCTGCAGATACAAAGGCTACAATTGAGAATTTTAATCAGGCCATTTTCAAGGACAAATTCTCACCCTTTCACAATACAAAGATCACTATCTTAGCTAACTTAAGCTTCATTTGCACAAAAAAAAAAGTCTAGCACTTGATCAGTAAAAATAAGTCGCCTCAACGTGTAAAAAACACCAGACAAGCAGGCTAAAAAGAACTTCCAACTCTTGGGAGACACCTTCATTAGCAAATGTCTGCCATGTCATAGGCCTTGAAGAGAATAAGGAGATTGACCAGATTAGAAATTCTCCTAATCTTGCAAAATTAAAAATTTTGAGCAATCTCAATGTCCATAAAATATGTTCCTAATTGGACAGAAATTTATTTAAAAGTACAGGTCATATTGGAATTGAAGAAGAGTACAAAAAATGGGAATCCATCTTGTCATCTTTCCAATAAAACCTAACGAAGTACATTATGTACTCAAGAGTGACCAGAATTTCCATGAGAGCCCCCATATGAACATTTATCTAATGAAGCCCACCTTGGTTCTAAAAGAACAACTTGAGGTTCTAGAAACTGCAACCCATCTAATCGAAAAATAGGAAAATGAAAATCCTAAAAGCAACTAGAAAACCCCAAATAGAACTTGATTAAGCACTCCTGAGGATGGTACAGAATGATTTAAACAGAAACGAAATACGAGAGGATGGAGCAGAGTCAAGTTTTCACACAGTACAATCAAGAAATTTAAATTCTATTTATTCAACAATTGTTATAGATAAATAGGAGTTACAGTAACGTAGAGGGGATAAGATGACATTTTTTAGGATAATAAGATGGCAACTTTTAAATAAAACCGTGATCCATTTTCTCAAAATAAATAAATAAATAAAACCATGATCCACTATGAAAAAAGTCTCACCATAAACGTATTTTTTTTCTCATCCTTAATCATTAGAAACCACTTACATCAATCAACACCAGTTAGCTATTTCATCACCTCCTCATGGAATAACATCTGTCAAGCTCAGTAGCATTTGAGCTTAACCACCACCTCAAGGATTATTAGCATGCTAATTATCACTCAAAACTACACACTCCTGTCGCCAGTATCCTCATAATTAGCTAAGTATACTCCTTGTTCTCCCTGACATGCCGCAAAAGAATTAATAACTAACTTTGACAATTTCCTAACCAATATAGATCTTTACGATTGAGATTTGAATGTTTGTGGTGTACTTTATGTCTGCATCTTACATTTGGTTACGCGTTTTGGACCTCTGAAACACACTGGACTGTTGAAACCCGTACATCTTTTAGGTTACACATCATGAAACATGTGAAATCTTTTAGATTTCAATGTTATTTATTTATGGAACGTTTCAGACTTAGAAGAAAGTTATGGAAAGAGGGAGCACTACAGGGGTGGGTGTGCATGTGAGTGTGTGTGTGTGTGTGTAAGGCAAGAAAGTAAGGTAATCATATGACTAATACTTCTAAGGTTCTGGAGATTTTTGTTTCAGGAAATTCTGCAACATGCAACAGCTGAGCACTACCTGAAGCAATTCCAACTTTCCAATGACTCACATCTAATTAATTCCTGCGTAAAAATTTTCCCTTGATATATATCCAGGGAACAAGATGCACACGTGACTATCAAATGGTATTACAAATAGGTTCATGTAGACAGTAACTTCTTTAACTGATAACAGTTGAAAAGAAATTGGCTTAAGTTCTATTAGAAATACCAATTCCATTTCTATCAGAAATACAAATCCCATCTTTAATACTTGCGGTGCTTCAAATTACAAAACTTACGAGCAATAAAATGCAATGCAGATGTAATAATAATCACATGAACCATATGATATGAACTAGCATATAAACATCTGATCAAAGAGAAATATAGAAATAAATCACCTTTTTATTACTGGCAGCATCTTCTGCTTGTTTAACCAAGGCCGTACCTTCATCAGTAACATGCTGCAAAAGACAACTCACTCACAGACTGCTAATAATAAATAACGACAGAGAGAGGAAGAGAAGGATTTGGGATGACAAAATGCTCACCTGCTTGAATATTAGAGCAACTGGGTCCAGGCCTCGAGGTATTTTAGAGAAAAGTCTGTACATCCTTGAGAGATCCTCCACCTAATAACCCACATAAACATTGCTTGAGGTGGAAAAAAGTAAAGCAGAATCCGTTGAAAGGATCTATAAAAACTAAACGGTATAATTAATACCTTGTCATCTCTAAGCAAGGCATGGCATCCAGAGTGCTCCTTCTCAAGCAATTGGCTTGCATACACAAACAGCAATTCATGTTGCACTTTCTGAAAAGACAAAGTAACAAAATTTTACATATACTGGAAACAAATGCATTTACATGATGAAACTTTAATTAAAGTGCTGCAATCATGAAAGGAAAATAAAAGAGCATCAAGCAAATACAGACCTCCAGTAACTTTTGCTCACTGCTCGAATGCAAGTAATGAGAAACCCTATCTTTTTCCCTTCTCAAACATTCCTCAGCCTGATAGTTCAGCAGGAAATAGTCAAATATTATTAATAAAAAGACAGCAAAAAGTAAATAAAAGACAGCAGCTCTTTTTCTTTTTTTGAATGCTGATAAGACATAAACTTATAGCAGTAACTGATAACCTTCAGCATGTAATCTGGACATGAATCCTCCAAAATCCAGTTGGAAGCCTTCCGAGAATAATAAGCAGCAGTATCTTTAAGCATGGTTGCTTCAAAATCATTTTCATAGCGGTCCATTCCTCCCATCCCTATTTCTACGAAAATATCAAGGACATTTTTTAAAAGTGCTCGATCAATCTGCTCTCCTTCACGCTCTTGGTCAATCTGGTCCAAGATCTATGGTCAGTTAAAATAAAAGGCAAAGGGAGTTACAAATGTGAATACTTCTATACATACCAATGAGATTACAGCATCTCTCACTTTCCCATTTATCTCTTCATAGACCTGAGATTAATGCAGGAGAAAGGATAAAAATGCATTAACACATAAGCAACTCAAAGTAATATAAAAAGCAAAAAATTGTCAATCTCAATCAAGAAGAAAACACAATGAACTAAGATAACGAAAGAACATAAATTGCTTTCATACCAGTTCACGAAACCGCGTCAAGCCCACATCGTTTAAAGGGGGAAGCGACCTTCGAGCAATGAAATAACGATCAAGATAATGAAAGAAACGGGAAAGCCATCTGACCATCACTTTATGGTTTGCCCATCTCTTCACAAGCTCTCTCAACATAAACTCATCATGCTTCTCTCTCAGAGAAGGTAGCACCTATACAAATAGAAAGCACATCAGAATCAATAATACTAGTCTACAGTTAACAACAAAATCTTTATTTATGCTACAACCTTACAGGACAAGACCTGAGTAGGAAGAGAGAGAATGAACTAGGACCGAAAGTAGAGGTTACAAGCAAGCAAATAAATAAGATCCAACCGAGGCTTCCTAGATTTGAACTTTAAATAGATAGCCTCAATTACACCTGACATATACACGCATAAAAAGTTCACATAGTCAACATGCAAATTTCTTTTTCTTAGAATTTTGTTTTGAGAAATTAAAACAGTCATTACAACTCTTCTTTCAGTCAGCTAAGATCTCATGACAACCCCATAAAGCTGATGAATTAAGAGATTGTCTCTCACCGTAGAAGTAATATATTCATCGAAAGATTCCCGATATTTGTCATAGAGCTGTTGCGAGTAATCGTGAGGAGGTTTTTGAGTGCACATGTTGTATATAGTACTGTTCTTGGAGTAAAGGGAACAAAAAATCTCACAAGACTAATAAAGAAATTCACCGCAATCAAATGACATACTACCCACCAAAAACAGAACGCAGAAAAAAAAATTGAAAGGATACGTATAAAGCATCATGTAATCCTCCGAACTGAATTGAGTCTCCGGAAGACCTTCTAAGATGTTCTTCAACTTTAAGATACCTTTCTGCATAAACTTCCATCCTTCGTCAAGATCTATCACCTTCCTATCGTTGTTGTTCATGGTCATCACCAGAGTGAATCCTGATCAACAAGAAAATAAAACAAACCGAGTCCATGAGAAAGTATATTTCAGACACATCAACATAAGAAAGCATCAACTACAGAATCCCCATCTCCAGCATTGGATAATACAAAAACCTAACCCTCAGTTCAAATTCGAGGAAACCCTTTCGCAGAATAAATGAACTAGCAATTCCAACAATCACATTATCAAAAGCCCTAAATTTAAGGCAGAAGATCGCGGAAGGTCAACCTTAAGTAAGAGAGATGAGGTGAAAAACGATACATAAAAGGAGAAACCTCGGAGATTACCAGCTGGAAATCAAAATTCGATTCCACGGCCCTTGTTTAGGGCCTCCACGAGAAAGCCTCAACTCTCCAAAGCCCTAAACAAGATCAAAAGAAGAGTTGGGATGATAGAGCAAGATGCAGAGTAGAGAGGAGCTGGCAGAAGACTCTTGCCAAGGGGAGGATTGTTGATCGAAGGGGAGGCCAAGAGAAGCAAGAGGAAAAGTACCAATAGAGTCTCGCCCTGAATTTGGGATCTCTTCACCGTTGCAGTATTTTTTTATTTATTTTTCATGTATCTAAAATTCTCTATTATAAATCTAGTAATTCATAAAAATCTGTAGTCGGCCATTAAATGATCACAATCTACGATCAATACGAGCTTTAATCAGCGTGGGCCTCCAATCTGGGCAGCTCCGATCTAGCGCCATTAGTTTCCGCTACTGTCTCTGTGGCCGGTGTGCCGTCTGCGTAGACCAAAGTTTTCCGAAGAAATTGCTTTGAACTAGGAAGAGTGAAAAGTGTGAAATGCTGCGCATATTATAAGTGGCACATTGGAGACTAAGAAAGTTTGGATTTAATTTTTTTAAGAAGAAGATCGATTTAGGTGTATATTTCTGGCATTAGTGTACCAAATCGTAGGATGAAGTACCAGACTACAAAATTTAATGAACTATAAACAGATGGGATTAGGCAAAATTTTCGATGAAAACCGTTTGGTATCAGAGGAAGCGAGAGAAAAGAAGTTGTTTTGCAACGATGATTTTAAAAGTTCAGGTCGGTTTCTAACTCACATGTGATAGCAAACTCACATGACTAGGTATGGGATCAGGTCAGATTTAGATAGTCTCCTTATACATATCTAAGTTGGAATCAAACCCCTTTCATAGTATAAAGTTTTGTATACACTTTTACATCTAAGTGTATACAAAACCTACCATAATTTTACCACCTTTTATATCTACGGACTTGTACTAACACCTCTTAATCCTAGGGCAAGATACTTGTCTAGTCAACCTACTCAAATTGCCAATGGATTGGGCTTCAAAATACTTTTGCATTTGTGTACCAAATAAGCTAAGCAATTTCCTTATTCCTCTAAAAAGAATAACACAAAAAGGAGGTAATTTCCGAGTAAGTCATAATCATGGTAGGAATTTACAAAGTGTCATAAACCAAAGGTGCATTAATCCATCACAAGCATTAAGGGAAATATGCCACTACTTATAGCACATAACAATTATATAAACTTTAACCAAACTGCTCTAAGTTGCAAATTTCTAAAAAAAAGGTACAACCATTATCATCTTATATGTCAACTTGTCTTATTCATAACGGAGGTTGAGGACCAATTAATACAAACCTAAGCATAGGGGCATTTATATGGTTCTTAACCAAACAATAGCAATGTCAAATAGCATGGTACATTGACATTACAAGGCAATGTATATTTACTTATCATAGAGACCACTAGGTGAAAAAAAAAAAAGGATACAGGCATTATCATCACAAAAGTCAACATGTATTATTCGTAATGGAGGGTAAGGACCAATTAATACAAACTTAAGCATAGGAGTACTTATATGGTCATTAGCCAAACAACTCTAAATAGCAATGTCAAACGGCATGGTACATCATGTTACAAGGCAATGTATATTTATTATACAACTTGCAAATGTCATTATATGAAATGTATTATATCATTTGGATATAATCTACCCCCATTGGTCCCTTCAACATTTATGAAACTTCAAATCTTTGTCCCTCGATCGGCATTCTGAAAGGGTACAATAAATATCCCATTTTGTGTCCTAAGTGTGATCCAAACCATCTTGCCAATGTTCTAACAAGGTTCATATGATCCTCCCCTAGTCACCCAGTTGTGGTCCAATCTTCCTGTTGCAAATGGGGCACTACTACATTTTGGACCTAGAGATTCACATATAACCCTAAGATACTAAAGGCCCAAATATTCATAACTACTAAGTTGATAAGGTCCATACACCCCGACTCTATACGAGTGAAGCAAATGATGTTACTCATATAAATCCTATATTAACTCCTTTTGTATACCTTAGAAAGTCAGTTCGCATAACCATTAGTTTGACAACCTCAATATAATACATCACAATAAATTTTGCAAGGCCAATCATTCTAGAAATTGATGTTTTAATAGGGAACAACACTTAAATATGTTATGCCAACACAATGTTGATTGTAAATATTTCTAAGCATGATGCAATGCATGGCAACACTTGAACCACAATGTATTTAAAAACAAAACAAAACACACTACTCTAATAAATTCAAGGTTAACAACAACTATTTGAGGAATCCAAATGTCACCATCAAGTACACCCTCATATAACTAAATAAACAAAGGATATGCTATTATGCACATTTTTTATCCATGCTTCTTGACATGACCTAAAATTAATAGCTTAAAATGATTAGAAGTAGCAATCTTATTGACAATGATCTAAATAGTGTCAACCTTGGTTATAATCACCTTAATGTCTAACCTAAAGTCCATCTTCTATGCACCCAAGCAACTAATAGTTTCCTAGAGCGCTAAGAAATACACTTAGAAGTCTCAACCACATCTCTATCCAAAACTAAGAGACATAAGTTTGTTACAAAATTTCTACAAGGAACTAGCTCCTAAGGAGAAATAGCAATTTGATTCTTGTTTGTATAGGACGTGATCATTTTCATATGAACAATAAGTTAGTCTGGCGGTCATCACATTATTGAAATAGCAAGAGTGTTCTCATGTCTCTGAAATTAGGCTTAGGATCTAGATGAGTCAAAAAAATATGTTTGAATTTCGGGAGAAGAGAAATAATTCATTGACTTGTTTATAACCAAGTACAATGAGCCTCTATGTATAATAGAGGAAACAGTTAGAATAAGATTAGAATTAAATTACCCATTTCTTAGTTACACCTAAAGTCAAGTCCTAAAATAATTAAATAATTGAACATAAATAGAAGACTAACATAACTAAAACACCTTCTAACTAAGGCTCTTCTATGAGAAATCATTTAGTGAGATTCTTGCAAGACTTCATCATTTTAATTCAGATTTTGTGAGACTTCTTGATATGAGAGTCATGTAAGAGTATTTCATACTTGTTCTTTAACACTCCCCCTCAATTGAAGTTTATAACTTTACTTTGCAATGAAAAAGATTATTGGTCTTCAAGAAAAAATTCTTCATGTTGTATTTCCCCTGACTTAGATGTTCTAATCACATAAAATTTGATTATCACAACATGTGGAATTTTTCATTATAGATCGCACTTCTTCTTCTCAGATGAAAGCAACACCCATACTTCAAATCCTAAAGGAGGTGCAACCATTACATCCTCAACTTCCAAACTAAATTCGTACACGAAATAATGGAAAGTAAGAAGAAGAGTTATTAAAGTGATTAAGCTTCATTCAGATCAATAGAGTAATTGAAGTGATTAAGCTTCATTCAATTTGTAGAATCTTTCATGCTTCTCCTATTGTTCTCCCCACAAGCTGGGAGGAAATGGCAGTGATCCCATCTTGAAAAAAATAGTTATAATAATTCTCCTCTATCAGATGTCCCCAAGATAAGTATTCATCAGACACACTCTCAAAAAAAAAATATATATATATGGGCATTAAAGGAGTCTTATTAAAAGACACCCACATGTGTAGAGGTGGCATGGCTAGTAAATAAGGAAAAATTCCATAGAGATAACATAGAATTTTAATTATGCAAGTTAGTGTATGTCCTCTTATGTTTTTTTCCTTTTGAAGCATGTAGCCTTAAGAGCATTGTAGTCATCGGAAATAACTTCACACAACTATAAATAAAGCCTCAAGGCATAAGGCAGAGCATTCAAGTCTCTTCCTCTTGGCTCAAATTCGTCCATACACCTTCTCTCCCTCTCTTTTCCTCTTCATTCTCTCCTTTGGTTTTTTCTCTCCTCTCTCCCCAAGAGTTAGAATTCCTCTTCTCTCTCCTTCCCTTGAGATCTCTTGTGTTTATGTCTTGGCCCCAGAAATCAACATGGTATTAGAATGGGTAAATATCTGAGATGGAAAAGGAGAATAAGATGGTAAAGAAAGGGAGTAAGAAGAAGTAAAAGGAAAATAAAAAGAAAAAAGACGAGTTTCTCGTTTTTCCTTAAGTTTTTCTTTCCCAATTCTTGTTTTTTATTAGATGTTTTACTCTCTTACCAAATATTTCCTATAGAAAATTATATACCGTTGGAAATATATTTGAGTCTAGTTTCCAACTCAAAAATAATTGTTAAAATCATTTTTTTCTAGAAAGAGAAATTGACATCTGAAGTAGCAAAGGTCAGTATCAGAAAAGTTTTGTGAAGCAGCAAAACAACTCAAATTCCTGAACGGTTTGTTCCAATACTACTGAGGATTTATATTGAGAATTATATCTCAAAATAAAAATTTGTGAGTCTACTTTATATCCCAATAAACCGTTTCTCAATCTAATCTTTCTAGAGAGAGATATCTACATTCGAAAATCAAAGGTCATGTTCATATCCTGTTGCATACAAAAATCAAAAATTTAAGCCAAAAATTTTGCTTCACTTTTTGAGTTGCTAATAATGGTTAAGTTTCCTAGTTGCTTTCAAAATCTAGTAGAGATTTTACCAACTTGAGTATCTTTTCTTCCTTAAAATGTCGATTTCACATTACATTAATTTTCATAAGAGAAGTCTTTCCCATTATGAGTTTAGCTTCTTTTTTTGACAAAGTCGGAAAATTTTTGATATAGAAGGTCTTGTTTGCTTATTTTGAATTCCAAATCTTAGTGTCTTAAAACCTCTCTCATTCCAGAAATTATCACTTGAATATTTTATTTGCAAATTGGTCAAGTTGTGTTAAAAAGTAATTGTGTTATATGAGAAGTCTATGTTTAGAAAGTTTCCATTATTATGTTCCATCTCAAAACAAAATTATTTGTTTTTTTTTAAGTTTTCTTAATCATCATGTTCATAGATGAATTATTTTTTTACCTCCCTCTTGTGTAAAACCTGGTCAGTTGTATCCAACTATTTGTTTAAAAGTACCTCATTCCGTTTGAAGTATGAGAGTTATTATCTTCTTATTCACACCCATAATTCCTCAGAGTGTTTTCTTCAATCCATTTTTTGTTAAAATCACTTCAAAACAATACATATAGATCCACTACGTAAAAAGTATAGGAGTATGTTTAACATTCAGTTTGAGTTAAGTCTTTTATTCTTCACCCAAGAGGTTTTTTTTGATTGAGCTACCCTTAGAAAGTGAGTAATCTCTTTGTTGTGTCCTATAGTTGGGTTCTTTTTCCGACTTTTCAATTGAGCAAAGTGTGTTTTAGATTATGACTGTTTTGACTGGTATATGGAGTTTTGTCGTACGGCTAGGAGTGATTTTTCTTCTCTCACCACGATGATGTGCAAGTTGGGTCACTTGGTAAAAAACAAAGAGATCCCCAGCTTTAGGGAGAGAAGTAGAAGAAGAAGTACAAGATAGAGGTAACCAACAATGAAAATTCCGTGTATTATGGTAATCAAGTTTTATGTGGCTAGAATATCCAAGTAAAGGGGAAACAAGATGAAGACTACAAGCAAGATGTGAACAAGAAGAAGATGAATCAAAGGCAATAAAAAAAAATCAAACACACAAATTTTTTGACCAAGATTATTTTCAAGTGAAGTTACAAACACCACCTTGAGGGGGAGTGTTAAAAGACATCCACGTGTGTAGGGGTGGCATGGCTAGTAAATAAGGAGAACTTTCATAGAGATGGCATAATATTATAATTATGTAAGTTGGTGTGTTCTCTTATGTCTTTTTTCTTTTGAAGCATGTAGACTTAAGGGCATTATAGTTATTATAAACACCTTCACACAACTATAAATATAGCATCAAGGCATGGGGTAGAGCATTCAAGCATCTTCCTCTTGGCTCAAACTTTTCCATACACCTCTCTCTTTTCCTCTTCACTCTCTCCATTGCTTTCTTCTCTCCTATCTCCCAAAAGATCGAACTCCTCTCTTCTCTCCTTCCATTGAGATCTCTTGTGTTTATGTCTTGGCCCTAGAAATAAACAAGTCTAAAATAATCTCAAAGGATTTTGAACAAAATAGTAATAATAATCACCAAAAGGGGTAATGCTTGTCACTCAAATGACGATGACAAAAAACCCACTTAAGGCCACCAATAAAAAGTTTTAATGGACTTAAAAACACCCATATGGAAAAAAAGAACCAACCTAGATAACACACCAAGGGGTTTGCCTACAAGTAAACGGGAGTAGGGGTGGCATCGAATCGAGCCGGTTCTCAAGCGGCTCAAGCTCGACTCGGTTCTATTCAGTTTTTTTGGATCTCGAACTGAGTTCGAGATCCAAATCAGGCTCATTAACGTTAACGAACTGAACTCGACCGAACCATGGTTCGGTTCAAAAGCTCGTGAGTCGTCTCGTTAACTTAACGAGGCCCAACAGGCTGGAGCCTGGAGTGGGAGGTGTCTTCGTCTTCGTCTCGAATTCTTGGGAATCAGGGGAATAGGGAAACGGCGTTCGAAAACTTTATTCCTCCCCCTCCATCATCATCGATCCTTATCACCGTCAAGTCCCTCCCGCAACTTTCTCTCCCTCTTCTCTATCTTCGTCTCTCATTCCCCCGCCCCTCCCCGACTCTTCTACTACCACCGTCACTGTTGCTCTATGTCCTCGTCGTCGCTGCCATTCGCTCTACTCAACCACCATCATTGACGCCGCACAGAACTCCCCCCTCTCTCTCCCTCTTCTCTGTCTCCGTCTCTCATTCCCCCTCCCCGGCGCTTTTGCCATCACCGTCACTGTCGCACCCCACCGTCCTCTCTGCTAAATCGCCAACTCCTCACAGAACCCCCCCTCTCTCCCTCTTTTTTGTCTCCATCTCCCATTCCCCCCTCCCCACCACTTATGTCATCACTGTAGCTTGTCGTCCACTTTGCTCAACCTCCATCGTCCCGCCCCCCTGCTAGTCTTGACGGAATTGAGAGACCGACAAATTATTCTTCCACCCCCCCGAAGACCTAAGTCAGGAAAAAATATTTTTCCTTGACACCCCTTCTTGTAGATTTGAACTGCACATACATGCGAAATTTTTTATTGTAAATACTATCATAACCTTGTTATGGTTCCTATATTATGTGGTAGAAATATTTTTTGTAAGTGAAAATATTTCCTCCTTTCCCCCTGTACTTTCATAAATCTTTCCTACTCCTCGAAAGATATAAAAAAGGTTTTTGCCTTTACTTATTTATTACAAGCAATGAAGTTAATATGCTTACACCTTGGTACTTGGTTCAACATTATCACTTATTTTATGGAATGCTGAAAATTTTTATAAACTTGTTTGAGGAACAAATTGGTAAATAAGCTGCATGATGCTAGATGCAACTGCAATGTGTAGCCCCTCTTATTGATTGAGGTACTCTCTTAATGCTAGCTCCACTCAAGTTTTTCAACAGATTGGTAGTATTTCAAAACTACTGCTGTATGAATCCATGCTCCGAAGAAAAAATGAAAAAGAGCATGCGATTAAGTCATCCAAAACCATTTTTCTTAAAATTTTTCTCCGTCTCGATGATTTGGTTTTCTAGTCCTTGAATCAGAACGATATGATAGAGTACAATGGAAAAAACTAGCGTTGTATTTCAAAAGAATATTTTTGTGTTTGATTATTGCATAAAGTTTATGCATAATTATGCAGTTTTTATGAATAATTTTATGCATAGTGTATAGATAATTTTATACATAATTAAAATACAAAGGTTATGTCCAATTTTATGTAAAAAGTATGCATAATTTTATATACAATTTATTTTACATGTATTTTATGCAAAGTTTTAAATGTAGGTTGGAGCTCGAACTCGAACTCAATTAAAATTATTGGGCTCGAGCTCGATTATAATTTTAGGCTCGAGCTCAAGTTCAAAATATTTAAATCAAACTCGGCTCGAACATAGGCAGGTTTGTAATAAAAAAGAGAGAAAGTAGCAGTAGAACTAAATAACTTAATAAACCAATTGGACCAAGTATGACCTCAAGGAATTTTTAGGGATAACCTAATTTTTTTTTGGAGTTGACGATGCAAAAGATATACAAGCAATGTAGACAAGCTAACCAACACGAGAAAGGAAACCCCAAGCCAAATAGCCTGGTGTGATCTCCCCTCAAAACCATAGGTTTAAGGGAATCGTATGTTCCAAGGTAGAGTCCACTATACCCTATAATTCCAACGCAGGAGGTGTTAAATCCATGATAGAGACTAGCAACACCATCTGATTTAAATTCTCTAATAAAGCGGAACACGAGTTGTCATTGCAAAGTCTTCTTTTAACGCGGGAAGGAGTCTAATCCCAAGACTCATCTTTTTAGCATCAACTTCTTCTTTGACAAAGAGGACATTAACTACATCTTTCAAACAAAGAAGATTAAAGAAAACACATGACTCCATCTGCCATGTACAACAGGGATGTGGAAAGGCTGGCTCAAGAAATGTTGTATCATATGGGTACGAGGAATAGTTAACTTGTCATCAATTTTAGGGTATTTATAAAAGAGACTATTCACTTTTTTAAGGGTAGTTTAGAAAAAAATTACTAATGGGATGAATAAAAAAAATGACTCATGATGGATTTTAGGTATAATCCTATTCTATATAAGTAGTGGATCTATAAACATTCTCTTGAAGTGATAAACAATAATAAAATTCAAGAAATACTAGAGGCATAATACCCTAAAAAAAATTTGGTATTTTTGGAATTTCTAAAAGACAAAAAATGACCAATTATTTTCTTAGAAAATTCTAGGAGAGACCGCAACAGTAGAGTCATAAAATTAACAAATAAGTTGGACCAAGTATGATGTCAAAGAATTTTTTGGGAGAGGTTAAATTTCTCAAAAAAAATGACGCGAAAGATAGGCAATGAAAGCAAGCAACGAAGATAACACCAGAGAGGAGACCCTGGGTCAAATTGCTTTATTCAATCTCCCATCAAAACGAAAAATAACAATTTTATTAAAAATGAGTTTTGCATTACTACCAATGGACCGAAATGGACCAAACCGAACCAGACCATTCCATCTAGAGAGTTACTAAATCCAACTCCCCTACTATAGAATATAACATTCAAAAGATGTCTCCCAAATCATTTAATCTCAAGAACAATAGTATTCTGTAAATGTTGTATGATCTTCAAGTTTCAACATGCCAGTGTTTTTCAATCGAGTCAAAAAATTCCAATGCAGTGGATCAGTAAGTTTTCCAACTCCTGTCTGAAGAAAGGACCCAGGAACCTAAACAGAGATGAAGCTTGGTATCGTGGAAAGAAAGAATCTGAGACTAAAGAAAGAAAGAATCTGAGACTAAAGAAAGAAAGACTTCAAACTCAGAATCCATCCTCGTGTAGCCACAATTCCCTGCCTCGTGAACTTGCTTATTTAATGTTGTTGCCTTGTCAGTGATGAACTTGAGCTTTACTCCGGTCCAAAATGTCGGTGTTGATATTGGAAGTGCGGAAGAGGTTTCTGGCAAAGCGTGTTTCTCTCAAACCCTGACACTTAGCTCATCCTCCACCCAAACGGTTGCCCGATGCCCGTTGAAGGGCAAAAGCACATGTCCAATCCAGTTGTTGTGGTTTTTTGCTCCTCTAAACTTAATGAGGGTGATCGTGCTTTCCGGCTAACGCAAGCTATCCTAGATCATCAAGAAAACTGGATAACACCAATAGTGTTATCTTTGACGAGTCAAGGATTGCAAACTCTATGATCTTCACAGCTCTCAGGGCACTCCAATAAAAGAAATAAGTAGGTGAAAGCTTCCTAGCTTTAATGAACTCTTGGGCGTGCCTCGGAAGTCTAACAAGAGAAGAGTCATAGTGAAGCTAGAGCTTATCACTAGAGCTTATCACTGACAACATGTTCATGTTGTAGGTGTTCTTCAGTGACTATCCAGAATTACTAGACTGATCGTGCAGGCTATGTCCACCTTAAAACTGTTCCCTTCAAATATGACCTGTCAAGATCCTTTTCTTCTTCGGAGAGATAAAAACACAAGTTCAACTGCCAATTTCGAAAGCTCCTTTTTATTTCTTGGGGTTGAAACTTTTTTCCCAGAAAAAAAATCTCAACATCTTTTGATGGCTCTTGACAGTGAGTTGTTTTAAATAACTTTGCCATGAACAATCCTTTGTTGCCAGTAAAACAACAACAACAACAACAGTGATATAAACCAGACCGATAAGGAGCAAGTGGTTGAATCTATCTCCATCCATTTATCGAAAGGCTTCATCAAAACCCAAAAATAGGTGGGTTTTGATCAGTCGAAGGATAGATGCTTGATAGAGATGTATTCTCAACGGCTTTGACACAGTTGGGGTAAAGATGCGAAGGACAATGATTCAACAGAAAAACAAAAAGAAAGGACTTGACAAACAGCAAGCAATGAAATTGAAGAAATAGATAACTAAACTAAATGGTAAAAAAATGAACTGAGAGAAGCAATGAAAGCAAAAACATAGGGATAAAAATAAAAATAAAAAAATGGCAATTAATAAAGAATATAAAGGAGTTGTAATCAAATCAAGGAGAACGGTTTCATCAACTCTAATGGGTTAACCAAGTCAACTTACAGACCTTGCTGTGGTACCATATTGAAATTTTGTGAAAGAAGAATAATTCATGGATTATGTGTTGAAGTAAGCATAATGGTCCTCTACTTATAAAAGATAATTAAACTTTCGTCTCAATTATAACCAAAGTATATCTCTTCGATTTAAGTTCTAAAACAAGTAAAAAACTGCAACATAAACAAAAGATAAATAACACTAAAAGATCTTCTTGGTGTGACTCTTTGTGAAATTCTTGAAAGACTTCGTCATGTAATTCTTCTTCTATGAAATTCTTTACCATGAGAATCATGTAAGGCTATTTCATATCTACTCCTAAACACTCATCATCTTCGGTTTTGTAGTGCCTATAACTACCAATACATCAAGATTCTATACAGCATTATTTACCTACATTGGCTTGAAAAAGTACCCCAACACTTTTAAGAGGTTAATACTTATTCCACAATGAATACTCTTCCGACAACCTCAACATCAACTCACCTCTTGTTCTTTATTTCTTCCTTGTTAACCCCTCCCCTTCCTTGAAGAGTTGCGGGTGGATTTGTCACCAAGCCAAGGCATCCTCTTTGATGCCTGAAGTATGCACAGCCAATTCAGCCCTCATAATTATCTAAACAACACCCTTGAAGGAAATTTTAGCAATAGTTACCAATATTTGGATACGAAATGGCCTCATAGATAAGTGTTAACCAATGGAGGAAGTGAGTAACACACACTTCTCTTTGCTTTTCAAGGATGGCCTCACCCATTACTAAGGGGTGAAAATTGATGATTTGTTTTCAAACACTATCTATGTCTCCTACATGTTCTAGAAGAGGCTTTATCTCCTCTTTACATGGTGAAAAACTAAAAGTATGAATCATAAATTCTAGACAATTTTTGTTCCTAAGAAAATATTTTCTGGAGTGAAACTCATATGTCTTAATCAATCTTTCAAAAGATTACTTGATTGCTAATGTATGGAGCCATACTATTTAATAGCCAAAACATTTCTAATAGGCTTTGAGATTTCCACTCAAAAGTCTACATGGCTAGAGGGTCATCATAACTATATATACATTGCCTTCTTTTAGATTTCCACTCAAAAGGTTCCAATCACCCTAGCCCACATAACTTAATTATTTCCATCTTGTTTCACAGTTGGAATTGTTTCTATATTAATCATTTTTATTAGTATACGTCCCTAACTTGATCATTAACTAGGTTAATAACCCCATTGGACTCAGTCATAGATGTCTACCAGACCACTCTCGATTGAGTGCATAAGCTTTAATCTTTGTGCTCGACTTTCTAAGAAGTCTATGCCAAGCCAATTGTATATGTGCCACCGTGAACACACACTTATGGAAACTATATTGAATCTATGAAGCAAAGAAAACAAACAACAAAACCAAACAAGGTGTTATCCTAAATCTGTGAGGCAAGAAAAATATCTGACTAAGCTAAACAAGAAACACCACAGTCACTCCCACAAAAAAAATAGGTTTGTCAAAAACTCGGTCAACACTTTCGTGCAACTATTAATTGGCTTCCATGATGTAGTAGCCAAACTTCATAACCTTTATAAGGAATTACACTTCTCATGCAACAACAAGTAGATGCATACGTAAGTATAACCTCATAATAGTTTGCCAAAGAGGAGATGTCGAGGAAGAAGGGGATGGAAAAGAGATCAAAGTTTAAGGTTTAGCATGAGAAGAATAGTTGGAGAGGAAACAAAGTGGATGTAAAGTCCTATCCTTGCACAAACTTATCATTCTTACCTATAACTTGTAGAAAAATTCAATGACAAAATTGCCTTTTCCCCCCTTTACACATAATTTTCTAAGAAAATAAAAACTAGAAGAGTGTCTAAGAAAATAGTTTTTAGATACGAAACCACATACTTTCTAACATTAACCATGACTCTCTATGTGACCACAATGTTTACTAATGTTCATTTCTACTTGTAGAATGACTAGTACCTGTAGAAGGGTCTTAGGAATATTATAAGGTTAATGATGGCTTTTTTTTCTTTTTTTCTGCTTGTTGTTTGACGTGAGAGTGGGATGATGTCATTGCTTTTATATAGTAGGTGCTAGTAAATTATTTTTTACAAGTATAATCATAAAAATTTTAAATAGTAAAAAAGTAAAAGAAAGAGAATTCAAATCACCCTTTAATTTGTTAGGTCTGGTGAAGAACAAATGTAGAGGGTGGTGAATAGGTTTGTTAACTCTGTTATTAATTTTTAACTTATTTTTTGTGTTTTTCTAATTTTAATGTTTTCACAATATTAACAATTATTCATTATGCAATTGATTTCACAATCAAAAGAGCATGGTTCAAACCACAATGAACACTCAAAGTTTTTATAGTTGTCTGGATTCGTATTTCAGATTGTTAATCCACTCTCAAAGACCTTTCACTTAGAGTTACAGATTCACTGAGTTTGGGTTACCAAAATGGCACTTACAACAAATTGTCTCTAAAGACAATGCTACTTATATAGGGACTTGTGCAACTCAATTAACCACAACCGTCAACATAAAAAGCTCACCTTCACTTAGGAATCTAACAATAAATTAGACACGCAAGGTAGATTCACATAGGCATTTACACAAGCCTAAACCCATATAGGGTTTACAGCCGCTCATTAAGCACACCAACCTAAATCCAAGAATGAGATTTTCAACACCACTTGCTTATAAAGGGAATTATGGCACATAGCAGTAAAGCCTCACAACATTTCCTTTTCAGCTACACACAACTTCACTCAATCAAATTGAGGTGAAGACGGTCTTACCTACACGATGTTTGGCCAAATTTGCAAGGGTTACTTCTTACTCTTCAACCCAATTCGAATGCCTCTCAATTGGTAAATTCTAACCTAGTTATTGTAATCAGCAACTCAAATGATCCTAAATAACTTGATTACAAATATAAGGGGGGTTAGTCCACAATGAAGTGAAAATTAAGTGGAAAATTGAATTGAAGTGAGATGAATTGCTTCCACTTCAACTCATGTTTAGGTGTTAGTATAGACGAGTTCAAGTGGCTGGAAAACAGATTCCAGTGTTAGTGCCCTAAATGAAAAATATGATATAAAAAAGAGAATAAGTAACATTTTATAATATACTTAAATAGAACATATACCTAAACATATAATTAAAAAAAATAAGCGTGGTTACTACACTTATAAGTGATTTAACGTGTAGTATTAGAATATATTAATATCCTAATTAATAAAAAATTATATTATATTACTTAATGATTATAATTTATTATAAATTAAAACAATAATTATGGTTTAATTAATTATAAAAATTGGATAATTAAACCAATTAATGATTATAGTTTATTATAAATTAATATAATAATTACGTGTGACTAGAATAAATTATTTAAAATAAATAAAAAAGTTAAAAATAACATAAGTGAATATAATAAATAAATAAATTATTCTGTAATAACATAAGATATAGTTTAACATTAAAACTCACTATTTTAATAAAAATAATAAATACATAATAAATAAATAAATATATTAATTTATCAATAACATAATATACATTTTAAATATTATTAATTAATAATATATTAACAAAAAATAAAAAATTAATGGTTTAATTAATTGGATAATTAAACCAATTATGACGATGTTTAATTTTTCCTAATTGGATAATTAAACCAATTATGACGATGTTTAATTTTTCCAAGGAAAAATTAAACATCGTCTTCGTCTTCCTCTGCGGCAGGCTTGGCAACGGCGACGGCAGCGGGCAACGGCGATGGCGACGGAGGCGACGCTCCGACGGTGCGCCGAGAGGGAGAAAATAGGGAGGCCGAGAGAGAAGAGAAGTCAGGAGGCCGAGGGGCTCTGGCCTCCCGTGCTCTGCGACGGAGGTCGAGAGAGGGAGGAAGGAAGGCCGACAGGGGGGGGGGGGGGGGGGGGGGGGGGGCGGCGGAAAGAGAGGGAGGCCGAGGGGCTCTGCGACGGAGGTGGGGGCAAAGGGAGCAGAGATCGTCTGGAGAGGCCGACGAGAGGGAGAGCAAAATAGCCGGGGGGGGAAGCAACGCGCGTCGCGCGTGGAAAGCTGATGATTCGCAATATATGTAGGAAACAACTTTCCCCCGTTTTTGCCTGAGCGAATAAAATGGTGTTATCTCACTTCAATTTAAGTCATTCTGGACTAACGCCATAAGTGGGAGGGAAATTCATTCCACTTCATTGTGGACTAACCCCCCATAAGTTCAAGGTAAATCATTGATTGATTTTTTCAAATTAGAGGAAACATATAAAGCATGCTAATGGGTAGTTCTTGGTTGTGAATAGGAAAAACTTTTAATGATTTTATATGAAGAAGTGAGAAAATAAAGCTTTTATATGCCCTTTCTTCATTTTCCCCTTATCCCTTCTTTTAATGATTGCCTCCCCTTTTTCTCTAAATACTTGTCCCACTCTGTAAAACCTCTTCCCCTTGTCACAGTTTATCTTGCCCCTCCTTCCAACATTTTTTGGCTCTGCCTCTTCGGTAGATTGATTCTAGGAATGGGACCTCTCGAATTCCTTCCTCAGGTCCTGTCCACTGAACTGTTTAAGCTTTCTCCAATAATCCATTTCAGCATATGTCTTCCTAGACTTAGTTTACGGAAAGGAATTCACACTCCCACAAGTCTAAATTTACAGTTCTTCAATTCGAAGTCTGTAAGATTGGCGTCTTGCAAAATTGGCAAATTCATTATTTAATTTCATGGGCTCATAAGCTTATAAATCACAAACGACACAGAAAACTTTTCGTAGAGAATTTTGTCTTTGTTATATTATGATTAGAGTTGAATAACATCTTTTGTCATGTTCTAGATCATAATAAGAACAACTCCATCCATGAATTCGGATTCTCTCTCTTCTCTCAGAATTTCTTCCTAGAAATTAAACGGGCACTTTAATGTCTTTCTGTCTATGATAATTACTGAATGGGTCCTTTACCTCTTCAGCTGCAAAGTCCCACCTGAAACTAATTCTTGAACTGAAAGCAGCTTTCATGAACATTACCTTTGTTCCATTGGAAACAATAAACAAAACTCAAAACCTTCCTTTCTTGACCTGTTTTTAAATCTTCCTAGTCTTTTCTGCCTACCACTCAGCTTTTCCCTTCACAAATGAGATGCCGACACGCCATGCATGGAGGTGACCATTATTGTAGCAATGCTTTACTCACAGTGCGCCTCAACCGAACCGATTGCTTTCTCTCCTTCCACGACTCAAACTGCTTAGTGGGTCTTCCCTGAACTCTGGCCTAACAGCCAGAATTATATTGCATGCAGACCTAATTCAGTAAGAGTCTTGTGAGATAAGGGATGTCAGGCTTCTCTCCCTTAAGTACTTCCCTATTCTCGAAGGACTACTGTGTCCAGCCACTTTGGAGAAGCAACCACACTTCTTGAAGCAGACCCTGAATCTAAAATCAGCTGACGATCCATTGGAGTAAGTGATGGATCCAGCACAAGGAAAGCAGTACTGGGGAGTTGCATGAACATGATTACGGTGATGACCCACTGTCGACGACTCTCTCCGCAACCATTCAAACAACCACTGTATTCTCTCCTTTTTCTTTTTCTTTTCATTTCCAGTTCCTGCTTCTCCTTTTCTCTCTCTTCTCATCCTCAACTACTGCAGTCTGCCCGACCCTCCTGTCGACGTTCTTTTTCTGGGTTTGGCCACTTCCGGGCCCCCCGGTCTCCCTGATGCAGACGCTGGACTTCGTTTTTCAACTTGTCTGGCGATGACGTATTTCTTGAGACGGCTTCAACTGATTAATGGAATAGGGTCCATGTTTCAAGTCACTCCCCTTAGTGGAGGTTTCAAAGTCGAGCCTTGGATTTCTACTCAAAAGTGTTTACTGTCAGAGAAATGTGTTTTAAAGATTCGGGTCCTACGGTTCTGCCTGTGCTGAAGCTTACTATAGAATGGAATCATAATCGATAATATATCTTTGCTAATTGTTTGTAGTCTCTCTCTTTTTCCGCCATCAAGGTGGAATAAAGTTTTATAAGTCCTTATTTTCATGGCCGTTTACTTGTTTCTGAAAGGAAATAGAGAGCTTAGTTAAAAAAACAGTCCCAGCATATGCCACTTTGTCCTTCATAGATACAAATTTTGTCGCCTTGTCTGGCAATTGAACCAAGTTTTATTTGTCTAAGCAAAATCAATGAGAAAAGCACTACAATCGTTGTGTTTTCACTTTCCATAATGGTATTAATCATGGGAAGTACCTGAATTTTTCTCAAGCTGTATCAAAACCCTTTTGATTGCAGCTAATAAATCATCCAGGAAAGGAGAAATCCAATGGCAAGGGTGAATCCGATTTTTTTGCTGCTCCTTGTCAGAGCTCTCTGTCTGTTCTTCTGATATCGATTCACGATACTTTGAATTTAGTCTAATTATGGAAAACAGAGCAGCACATCATCAGGCGCATTTGTCAGGAGCCCAGTTGATTCTCATTTTTGTCACGACATCGTCAGAGGGCCAACAAATGATTCTGCGGTCCGCCAGTGCTTCTGGAGAAACCAATAATATCAGCTTAACATGCAGAAGATGACAACATGACTCCCTCCCTCCACCTTCAAAAGAAATGGAAGCAGGGCTTCTGTGTTTCTTCTGGGCGTGTCCGTCCCCCATTGGAGGCTCAGAATGAGATGGGATGTTGTTTGGTCAGGCTCAAACTCCTGGAAGTAACAGTGAAAGTTTGCTGCCTGATTGGTTACCTTGCTTTTTTTACAGTTCACCTTAGATTGAATCCATGGAAGTGACTGTTAATCTGTTCAAATTCCGTAGGAGAGGAAGGAAGCATCAATGGGCAAACAAATATTTCATAAAGTACTACATTCATTTGAACAATCACCTTGGATGCAAACCGAATCTTACAAACTTAACACTGTTTACACCTGAAACACCAAAACATCTCAAACACTGTAAGGAACAACCTCTGTAAAGGAACTGTTTAAAAGGGAGAACAGCAAGTAGTTATTTTTGTGTTTCAGGGGTCAATAGACATGTCCACTGCTTCTCTGTACAAACAGGAGGAAAACTGATTGTGGGGTCTAAGAGAAGGACTTGTTCTGAATCTTTGCAAACTCCAGTGATCTTTTCCCTTCGAGTTTGGTATTGATGTAGTGTCTGCTGTACTCTCCGTGGTTGTACCTTCTGTACATGCAAGGATGTTTTTTATTAACAAATTCAGTTAATGGCCCGAGTTCAATTTCATAGCTGGGAGCATAGAATGTGACTATTGAGAGTCTATCTTTATCCTTGTTCGTTACTGCTCTGTGCTCCACACTCTTGTATCTCCCGTTCGTGAGAACCTGAAGAACAGTTTGGGAAATGAGGTTTTATACTTTCATATGGCCATGGAAAGAAGTTTTAATGGTACAGAGTGGTTGGTATTTACCTCTATCGTATCTCCTATGTTGATGACAAGTGCATTGCAGATGGGAAGAACGGGCAGCCAAGTGTTCCCTTTGAGGATTTGTAAGCCCACAGAGCCCATGCTCTGTTGCAGAACTGTAAGAGCACTCCCGTCAGAGTGAGGGCTCAGACCCAGAACAAGGTCAGGCCTTGGACATGGAGGGTAGTAGTTCATTCTCACAGCTTGCACGGCTGTTCCAAACATTTCATTAAATTTTTCTGGTTTTAAGCCAAGGCTCATGGCGATGAATCTCAACAGTGTTTGACTGAGTTTCCTAATATTGGCCGAGTATGATTCCAGGGTCTCTCTGCAAACAGGACACCAAACCCAGGTAATGAAATTGAAAGTAAGGATTGAACATGGAATTTTTCAGCATCTAGTCCCTTCCTGGGCCAAAATAAAAATGAGTAGGTACCTGAACTTGGGAGGGTTCGTAGGCCAGAGTTTTGGATTTCTGATAAAAGAAGGCTCCACACCCAATGCCAGCATGTTGCACCAATCCAGCTTCTGATCCTCCGTAAAGACGAAAGCATGTCCATAGCCCTGAACGGTCCCAGGAGCCATGGGATACTTCTCTTTCTCTTCTAAGGGGAGCATAAAGAACTCCTCCGTGACTCTCTGCATCCTCTCCAGTAATGCCGAATCGATCCCATGATTAACAATCTAGAGAAGAAGAAAAAATGCTCAGAGCTAATCAGTTTCATGCGACAAATTAAGCTCCTCTCGCCTCAAACGAAAAGCTCACACATACCTGAAAGAAGCCCCAGTTTTCACAAGCACCAGAGAGTTTCTCCAGTTCTTTCTGAGACTGATACTGACCACCATGAGCAAGCTTCGACAAATCGATTACAGGGATTTGAATCGACAAGGAGGCTTCGGCGAGTGTAAGTGTAGGCCTCTCCGCTGTTTCGCGGACATACCTCTCAGGGATTGCAGTCGGTCGACACTTTCGAAGCTCCTGAACATCATCGAGATGGCCGACTTTGACAATGGAGTGAGCAGAACTGGCTACAGGCGACATGGCTCTCTCTTGTGACTTGACCTTTCAACTGCTTCGAATGTTGGTCAAATTGCACCTTACACGTCTCTCTTCTGATTTGGGAGATGCCCTTATATAGGCAAAGGATACCTATTCAGAATCTGTTTCATGGAATTAAATCTTCCGAAGATTAGACTGGGCATTGACAACTGAGGCACGTAAATCCTTCCGATAACTCTAAACCGCACCTCTGGTAGACCAGCGTTTCTCTGACGTTTATGGGCATTTTTGCATCTTTGAATCAGACTAGTTTAAGCAGTCTTTTTGTTAGAAAAAAAAGCAGGGATTTAATCGTTTCAGTAAATTATGATGTATCCGTGACATTATTGCAAAGCATAAAGAATGCTGAAATTAGCTCATAAACCTCCATTAAAGGACGAAAAGTAAAAAGAGAGGAATCCAGTGAACGGAATCTTTCAAGCAACTATATAGGAAGTGCCGTTGTTGCCCCGTAATGAGAAAGTCATGCATGGGGCCGCTTGAGAAAATTGCAGGCAATTGTCTCCGTATCAATCGACCGAATCAAGTGATGATTCCCAATAAACAATGAGGCTGCGCGTTTCTTTTCATTGCAAAATGAGGAAAAAATGTGATGACATATTTGATTATTTGGCTATTATGATTTGTTCAAACTACTCTTCGGAAGATGCTCTCAGCAAAATGGCAAATGATTCCTAAATGTGGACCGTCGCTTCTCGAGTGCTGCCAAATAAAAGTTGACGCCTCAGTGGGTGGAACCAGAGAAGATTCTCCTGGAATCTGACTCCCAATGGGAGAATGGGAACAGTGGAAAGGAAGCATGGGCCTCTCACTTTTACAGAAAGAGACAAGGAGATGGAAAATGGAAGATGCAATCAGCGGTATTACGCTCCAGTGAACAGTTGCTTGAAGACTAGGGTGCCAATTATTTAGCCCCCCCCCCCATTGGAAGCATGACTTGAGATCTGGTCTGATGGGGCAAACAGTGAGGCCGGAGAGGCGCCCCACTTCGATTTTCAGGTAGGCGGATGACAAACAGGAGCGTCAATGGACGGCCGGAGAGGCGCCCCACTTCGATTTTCAGGTAGGCGGATGACAAACAGGAGCGTCAATGGACGGCCGGCAGTCGCAACCGCCGGCTGCTCCATAGTCATCCCAATTGTCCTAGCAGAGAAGTATTAGTGGCGATACTGAACTTGGAATCCCACTCCTGTTCTCCACCACAATGGTAGAGCAGGCATGTTCTTAAAGTATTAGCATCTTCACAGCCCATCACAATATTGCTGTTGGCAGTGAAAATGTAGCATAGATAGGAAAGTTGATCCAAAGCTTTGCAACGGACTGCTTATGTTTGCACCATTTTCTTCCACCTGAAATATGTATAAGGAGAAACATAAATGTTTGATGGAGAGGACAACTTTGTTTCCTCATATGCTTTCACATCAAGTCTGCATGAGTAGATAGCCTGCTCGGTTTTCCTACTAATCCAAAGTCGCATGAGCCTGACTGAAAGTAAATATAGACAACACTTTTTAGGAAGAGCTACCAATTATCCTTGCAAGAACTAGACTCATTTCTAACATGATGAAATCTATTGACTTCACCCGCCAGTCCCTCACCACCACATGACATATCAGCTCGATAGCCACATTATTGTTCCCATATATCCTCCAGTTCTTCTTCACCCGAATGTTTCACTACAGACATTATTGCCCCCCTCCCCTCCTCTTCCAGCCACTTGCGCCTCTTTCCCTCGTTCTTCATATACCAGCCATACCCATGATTGTTATCCTAATTTCCAACCAATACGTAAGTATTCAACATTGAGACATGGAACTCTCACTTGATGGTTTGGCACTATCAGCCTGCTGTCTGCCTCAATAGCAAGGTTTGCATGATAGATTACTAAGTTTTTCTAGTTATCCAAAGTTGCATGCACTTGATGTTCAACCCAACAATACATCATACATACAACACTTTTCAGGATGAACTGGAAACTACCAATAATCGCCACAAGAGCAAGATCCACATCTAAAATGATGAAATCTATTGACATCTCTCACCACAAGGTCCCTCCTCACTATATCACTAATCAGTTTGAAAGCCGCATGACAGTCCCCACACATTCTTAAGTTCTTCATCACCCTAATAGTTACACCTTTAGCCATGCTTATCAATGCAAATCCCAAAGCCAACCTTTCGCTATGTAGACCAAGTATTACCTCCTTAGCCTCCTCTTCCACATCAACAAACACCAATCCATGTCCCCCCTTGCCGCCCACATACCCTCTCTCCCTCATTCTTAACTCCAATACTTTCAAAGCATTCATCACCTCAGCTCCCCGTGGACACTTTGAGGCATCCCCTGCATAGAAGACATAGATGGTGCTCTTTACCTCCACCCAACTGCACCCAGGCTCCTTCTGCAATCCACGTTTCTTCATCTCTGTGCGAAGCCCATGTACATAATCCCAATTTCCAACCAATGCATAGGTGTTTGACATTGTAATGTAGGCAGCTGTTACTTGTTGGTTTGACTCTATTAACCTGTTGCCCGCCTCAATAACAAGATCTAATCTACCATGGGTTCTGCTTGCAGAGAGTAATGATCCCCATAAGAGTGCTATATCATTACCATCTCCCACTGGAATGTCGCTTGCTAACTGATAAGCCTCATCAAGCCGGCCTGCACGACCTAGCATGTCAACAACACATGTGTAGTGCCGGGCATCAGGTACCACATTGTATCTCTCACACATAGAGTTCAAGTGATCAAGACCAAAGTCAACAAGACCTGAGTGGCTACAAGCGTGCAGGACGCCTATGAAGGTTACATCATTCGGCCTAACGCCTCTATCAGTCATCTCCTCGAATAGGTCAAGAGAGAATCTCCCTAGGCCATGCTTAGCAGCACCAACGATCATAGAGGTGTAGGGTATCACAGATGGGTTTTCCATCCGTCGAAAAACTACGCAAGAGTAGCGAATCAGGCCACATTTGGCATACATGTCCACGAGCGCACTCGCAACAACTTCATTCATGTGGTGTAAACGACGAATGATTGCTGCATGTGAAGCCCTGCCTGCTGCCAAACTGCCCAAGCTGGCACAAGCATTGAGAACACTTGCATAAGTAAACTGATTCGGCAGTAATTCTAAAGAATACTCATTGAGAAGGTCACGGAAGAGCTCAAGTGCCTCATGGCCACGAGCGTTCTGGGCATAGGCGGAAATCATAGAACTCCATGAGATTATATTTCTCTCCACCATTTCGTCGAAAACCCGCCTCGCGTCATCCGTATTGTTAGATTTCCCATACATGTCCACAAGGCTGCTGGTGATGACAAGGTTCTGTCGGAAGCCAAATGTTTGGACGAGAGCATGGATTTTACGTCCTGCTTCAAGATCAGCGAGAACCGAGCATGCATTGACTGCAGTCGCGAACGTGAACTCGTTGGGCATAGTCCCATTAGCAGACATTCTATTAAATAAGAAGAGGGCCTCGCGGGCTTGCTGATGATCAACAAAACCGGCCATGAGTGAAGTAAATGAGACAACATTTGGTTCAGGAATCTCATCGAACACCCGACGAGCATCGTCTATTCTACGAAACTTCAAGTAACCGTTCAGAAGGTGATTGTTGATGAAGATATCCCCGGATAACCCAAACTTGAAAAGCTTGCAATGAACGGAGATTACACGGCAATGATTTTGAACATTCTGGAGTTGTTGGACGAGATCGGTAGTGGGAGGAAGATGCGTTTTTGGTCGTCGGTGTTGAAGCGAAAGAAAAGAAATGCCTAGCCACGATGATTTGCGTTGGCCCCCTATGATTCTCATTTGTGCTCATCACCATTCGGCTCTCCATTGGTCTTAGCAAGAACCCGAAGCAAACTGCCTCTCAATTGTTACAGCAGTCGGTACAAATGGGATTTTATTGGTCTGCTGAAGGCCCAGATAAAAAATTTATGATCTATAGGGGTAGCCGTTTCCCTAATAGAACCTTTTGTTGAATGGTTCCAAGGGTGACCGCCGGCAAATTGGATCAAGTTGATCCGCAATCCAAATCATCCTTAACCCCTAAAACTTTATCAATCTGTAAATAAACTGCTTGAATTAAAAAAATATATATTGATTTATACTTAATATGAATCAGTACATGAATGTGTTAAACCCAACGCAAACTAATTAGATTCGCAAATTAAAATAAATTAGATTGGAGGGTAAATTTTTTCTCTCTCTCTCTATCACCCTCCTATGATTAGCGTTTCCAGTATCTCTCATTAAAACTCATGATAGTAGACGCTTATTGGAAGAGAACATCGGGTTGAAATAAAATTCTGATAAATGGTAAAAAATTTATTAGTATATGAAAAAAATGTTAATATGATACAAAATGAAAGGGGAAAAGGGCGCGTGGAGGAGCAAATTTTAGATGCCAGTGTCAATTCTATACAGCCCATGAGACATCCTCGATGCCACTACAGGGTCAAAACGCCATTGCTGACAGGATAAACATGCAAGCACCTGCTAACCCGTCAAACATCAATTAATCCAGAGGAGACATTGTAACGTAGAATGAGCAAGGGACCCAGAAAGCTTTACCTACAAACATCTTTGAGTGTATGTGAGCTAGCACGTCCTCAATTTTCAGTAGACAGCAGTCCCTAATAGGAGTGAAGTTCAATACATCAAAGAAAGGAACAAAAGAAAACCTGTTAGCAGGATAAGTAATGCTTCTCATGGCGAAGCAACTTCAACAAGCTTCAGCCACAAAAAGAATCATGCAAACAAGTACAATTTTCCAAATATGTCTATCAACTTCATCAAGGAACAGAGATGCCAGAAACTCTTAGTAAATACAAGGACAGTCCAAGAAGTTACATACCAGTACCAAGACCAGTCGTTTGCCGCTGTGCATCCAACCAACTTCATGAATACATTTATTCATAACTCCCCTACTTTGACGTTTTTTTGTTTTTTTTTTTTTAAATTGGTACAAAAACTTCACATAATAAGAATTATATCATCATCACTCATCCTTGAATCCTCTACCGACATGGGTATTTGTTGATTTTATCTATCTGCAACACTCTTGATCTTCAACCTGCTATAGCCAAGGGAGATTTCAATTTTTGGAAGCTCCCTCTTTTATGCTGTTCTTCAGAGCTCGAGTCTAAGCACACCATGTCCTTCAATCTCGTGTCTAGAAATAGATGGAAAGCTTGCAAAGAATACTTTACAAAACCAGCAAGCTAATTTTTTTTTTTCCTAATTTTTTCTTTTGTACAAATTGTACAGGAAGGAACCAAATCCGTCATGACACATCCCTCTCAGGAGAAGAATTGCGTTAATGCAATGGAGTATCCAGCCAGCTCTGCATCTTCTTCTTTTTTATGCAACTGCATCCATTTTTCATATTCTCCATATGTGTGACAGCTCAAGGGAGGAAACAGCAACGAGAAAAAAACACACTATTCACAATAATGAACAAGATCTCTTCATCAGATGCACCTAATGGCCTATTGACTCCATGGCAACCCGTACAAGACGAAGTATACCCTCAACATCATGTATATTGAACTCAAGAACTCTTTTCACAGAAGGAATGCCCTCAGGTCCATATCGTGGATCTTCATTCACATTAGCCACAGCAAAAGCATTTTGTGATTTACGTAATGCCTCCATTGCTGAGTTCATATCCAGTACCTACATTAGGTAACAAAAATAAATAAAAAGTACTCTTAAGATGTCCCTAATCCATAACTTCAACTATATCTAAGAACACATTGATCTAGATCAAAACTGAATAGAATTGGTGATTTATATATACCAGTTTAAGTTAGAATTATAGGCAGTAAGTTTTAACAGGAGGTATGAATATAGAAGCCATACAAGAAAATTGCTTCACTGACAGAAGATACATAAGAATAATTAGCTCAGAAATTGTTAAAGCGGAACTTACAAAATTGAGAAGCCGGACAAAGTTGGGCCGATTGCGAGCAGCAATAACATGGTTGCCAGCAATCTGAGGAGAGTTCACAGACTTGGCTAAAGCAGCCTTATCCACTGTAGCCTGATTGTTTAAGTTGTCAACATCAGATGCAGATGAAGATGGTGACTCACCTGAAATTAGTAAACAATACGGGGTTGGTCAATCTACACTGAGAACACAGGTACCTTCATAGCTTCTAAAGAGTAAATAGATACTCGCAACAGAAAGGCACTATTTCCAATATGTGAAATCCCAGCATCTGATAGCAAATTTTTTCCTTTTTCTTCACTAGAGGTGATTTTATTAAATAAACTCTGCAAAATAAGACTTTTGTCTCAAACAATAAGATAAGATACTTTTTTTGAACAATGATAAGATACATTTTTAGCAGATTGTAACAACAAAAATTTGATACTTCTTTTTGAAAAACATCAATAAACTGAGCACTCTCAAACTCAGGATACATCTTTAGTCATGCAGCACTTCAGAAGACTACTAGGTTGGAATATATTTGCAAGAGAGACTACCATTTGCTTGGTTAAAATGTAATGCAATAGATATTATCCACTTAAAAATGTAATGCAATGGATATTTGCAAGAGACCCACAAAAAGAGAGCCTACACCTAAAAATTATCCACTTGTAGAGCCACAAAAAGAGGGCCTACACCTACAAATTATCCACTTGTAGAGCCACAAAAGAGGGCCTACAAATAAATTATCCACTTATTGAGCCACAAAAGAGGGCCTACATGTGAGGGGGAGTGTTAAGGAATAGTCCCACATCAAAGATCTTGAGTTTATTAGTTGGGAAAGAGGTTTCCTAAGTTGGCTAGTTATTTTGGGATGGACCTTGGACCCAACTTCACAAAAATGTTATGCAGTGGATACATTGTTAGAGACTAGAAGCAGTAAATACACAAAACACTAAAATATCAAGGATCTACATTTGCATTCACTTTGAGAACTACTACAACACATTTAAAATTTACCCGGAAGAACCATCTGTAGAGCAGACTGTAGCTCATGTCGATCTTTATTTCCACTGGAGTTTTTTGAGTAAATGACCCTCATATAGGCCACTTCCATGCATTTGTATGCTAGGCAAGCAGCAGCCATATCTTTGTATTTCTCATACTCATGTGCACAAAACCTACAGAAGCCACATAAATAATATTTTCCTTCATAAATTAAGAGATATAAATCCTAGAAAGCATACAGACAATACATGCCAAAAGGTAGTGAGAATAGTGTGACTAGACATACTCGCAGAGCTTAGCAGTATCAGCATAAACTTGCATTGACTGTGTCGTTTCCCCATGCTTAGCTCCTTCAGCACATACTGGTTCTAAAAGTGAAGCCCCGTGAAGAAACTTCAATGCCGCCTCAAAGTATAACCCGGTACTTTCTTGACCACCACCGTTCTAAAAAGATAAATCCAACTGTTCAGGAAGCACTAAAAGAACATGATCGAAACTTAAAATTTAAAGTGTGGGTGGAGAGATATGCAAACCTTCACTCGATCAGCAGTGTGCTTCAAATCCTTCGCTTCTCTCATGGCACTTTCAGCAGTGTGCCTCAGGTCTTTTACATCTTTCACAGCATTGGAAGCAACTTGACACAAATCCTTCTGGACAGGACTGGGGGCATCAAGTTCCTTTGCTGCAGTTCCATTAGGGGTTGGATGTCTCAAACCACTTTTGGAAACCCCATTCTGGTTATCAGATCTTCTAGGCTGCCTTGGCAACTTCAATGCATCACTACCAGCAGCATCACCAAGCAACACATCTGATCTGCTTCCTTTATGCGGTGCTGGTACTGCCCATAAAGGCTGACCTTGCATTTCATGCTTATCAGCAGGTGGTAAAGATTTCCCTCTGCCAGTGCATGTTTCTGCTTGATCAGCCCTTTCTGAAAGAACCCAACTGGCTGATCTTTCTTCTTCATGATTTGATACCTGAGGCAGGCCCAGCAGTGGATTGGCTTTCCCACTTTTCAAGCTGGGATCTGTCTGATGCTTACTCAACATGGGAGAACTTTGAAGATCAGAATATTCTGGTATTCCAAATTTTGACTGAATATTCTCCCTTCTATCACTACACCACTTTGCAGCTGAGTCTTTCCTGACCATGTAATTTTCATCATCTTTATCAGACTTCTTATTAAATTTTCCATCTCTATCATCCTCATGGAAAGAAGATCGACCATGAGACTCAGTATCAGCCTCATATCGGAAGGTCCCACCACCCTTACCTGGTTTCCCTTGCTCACTCAGAGAGTTAGAAACCTTCTTATCCCTGTCACTCCTGGGCTTGTCTTTGGACTTCGAAGAACTTTTAGATGATTTACGCTGAGAAGACCCATTAGCACGATAGTGGTTATTTTGCTTGTCCTGGTTGTGTTCATGATCTTTACCTATAGGGTCACTCAAACAAGGATCATGCAAATCTAAGGTGTCAAACGATGAACCTCCATTCACCTTGCTAACATTTTGAACTTCATGAGGAAAAGCGTGGTAATGAGAACCACCAAATGTCTTCAGCAATTTTTTATCCTTGAAGTTGCCCCCAGAAATCCGATCAGCACCTCTCATATCCTGATGATCATCACGTGCTCCACGCATAGGATCAAGTATCAAAGAATCGGCGATCCTGTTTGACTCTAGAGACGAATTGTTCTGGACAACAGAGGAAGCTTTTCCTTTCCTTATCTTCCCATGCCGCTCAACTCCACCATCTTCACCATCTGACAGAGCCACATTTGTTGCTTCATCTTTTCCTGGGACAGTCCTTCTCGTATTAGCTGTGAATCTGTCAGAGTTGGAAACCCTCATTGGAGATGAAGAAACTGATTCCACTGGAGAGCCCTTCACTTCCTGACACTTGGTTTTACTTTTTCGAGATCCAGAAATCTTAGAAGAACTTGAAGTCGCTGCAACAGAAGATTCAGTCTTATAACCAAGGTCCTTCTTCAATGAATCTATACCATCCAAGCTCCGCTTTTCCACATCCATATTAGTCACCACAGGATCTCTATTACCACACAAGAGTATTTTGGTTATCCTCCCCTTCTTGTCTGTTCTACCATCCACCTTAACATTGCTACATTCTTTTAAATCAGATTTCGACAGTTTGAGCTTCTTTTCCTTCCTGTTCTCACTTTCACTCATCTCCTCCTTCATGGAAACGACATAATTAAGGTTGTTATCTCCGCTAGTGGGATGAGCCACCTGACTCTCCTGCCACTCCTTCACTTTCCTCTTCTTCGCTGCCAGATCTGACTTATCAACATCAAGTTGTGCATTGTACTTGACAGGCAAGGAACTCTCAACTTGAGATTTTGGTTTTTTAATTGAAGAGTGTACATACTCCTTCACATCACCTTTTGAGTCCTTGGAAGAAGAATAACTCCGCTGCTTCTGGGAGTTCTTACCTGACAGTTTGGTCGGCAAACCATTACTAAAATTGGAAGAAGCCCTTCCAGTTGGTTCATGGTCTGAATGCCCATCATCAACTGAATATTGAGAGTCTTCCCTCTTAATCTTCTTGGAATTTCTAAAAGCATCTTGATCAAAATCTCTCTCAGCTTCTCTGCTACTCTTGGTTTTGACACTTTTTCCACTTTGCACAACAAAATCACCTGCAGCATTTTCAAATAGAAAAAGAAAATAATGTAAACAATTTTTCATCCTAAAACTAGAAACAGTAAAAACGAGATTAAGAAATACCTCCATCAGAATATCTTTCCAATTGTCTGTGCTTCTCTTTTTGTTTATGTTTATGTCCAGACCTCTCCACAGTGAGATCATTAGGTTTGGTTGTAAGTGAGAAACTGGATTGGTTAGCAGGATGGGAATCTAATGAAGACTGGTTCACATCATTGATACTTCTACTCTTTACAGACACTTGGTGGTTCTTTTTTGTAGAATTTGAAACATGAGTCAAACTAGTGCTGTTAGCTGGATTTGGTGTGTCCTTAGATCCACAATGCTTCTTCTTTCCATTAACCAGAACAGCTTGTGTGCTTAATTGCTGGGTCTGATCATTAGGACATAACTCTGTCGGAGGTACGCCAGATGAAGGTCCATCTTGCATGATGGGGATCTGATAAGATGCATGCAAAGCTCTGGTAGTCTCCTCTTCACTGAAAGAACACTTGTTCATTCCAGGCCTACGAACCAATAGGAGATAGTGAGATGATGTTCAAAAACAAATAAAAAAAAATAACACAATTTCATGCTAATTTTCAAGTTTATTATATCTAAGACCAGAGCCCTAAAACAGAAACTGAGTTCTAAACCAGAAAACCATAGTCCAAGAAATTCAGTTCTAGCATCAGAAGACTGCCTGGACACGTGACAAATGATCCAAACCATCTAGTCAAGATGCCAACATAGCATAAACAGTATACAAAACTAAATCAATATAGTTCAAACCCCTAATCAACTGCAGGGCCAGGATTGTCACTAATGGGACATCACTCTGCCAAGCAGTTGCTTCAACTGATGAATGACTGTCATCATACCACACTCAATTCCATGCGGTCAGCAAAAACTTAAGACCCTAAAAATGAGAACCTATACAAATTCCCATAAGTATTTAGTGCATTGAGAAAGTGCATCACCCAAAGAAAAAAAAAATGAATGAACTCAACAGTAATCTTCTTTCCATGAGGCACTCTGTTTGTCGTACCACACTCAAGACCATATAGTTAGTAAAAATTTATGAGCCTAAATATGAGAACCGATACAAACTCCCATAAGCAGTTAGTGCATCGAGAAAGTGAATAACCCAGAGAAAAAAATGAATGAACTCAACAGTACTCTACTTTCCATGAGGCACTCTTTTTGTAGAACAGTACCATGGAAAGTGGAAAGTCAACTAATCTTTTAGACAAATAAAAGGTTATGATTGAAGAAGATATCACTTTAGCATGTCCAATGGAAATTGAAATACCACCTATAATCCATGTGTGAATCAAGATACATATTAACACCAAAGAGTACACTTAACATCCTGTCAACACTCAACACTGGAAATTGTTGGAATAAGATTCTAATCTTTGGAGGTACGAATCACATTCCTGCATTATTACCCAAGTGACCTATAACTGGTAAGTTCAACTTTGAGTTTGGAATTAGTTAAGTGGGCTGCACACCTATTAGAATGTCATTCCAGGTGTGACGTTTTCACCTGAACTGACGTTTAATAGTGAACAAAACCCCCTCCCAAAAAGCCAAAGTGAATTTTATCAGTACTGACACTATCACAGGGCACCTTTGTTCTGTTGTATAAACTAGTGGTTATGAAAATTCTCAAAAAATATAATAAGTTATTGTTTTTACTGAGTCCTTTTTTATCCTTTACTTTTCAGGTGCAGGTGGGAAACTTACAGCCAGTCCATCATGTTACAAAGCCACTTCTTGGGAAGGCTCTGAGGATTCACATGATAAGGTAAGAGACGCCATTTCAGACACCGATCACAACACACCCAATTATCTTTAACCAGAAAAGGTGCTGCTAGAGGTGCCAAACCAACTTCATTAGAGGGTCCATTCATTAAAGCAGTTGCAGCAGGACCCTTTGGGTATAAATCAGATGTTGTTGACATAGTTTCAACCTTTTTACCACCAGATCTCTCCTTGGACTTCTCAATGACTGTTTCCTCAAGCCGTAGATCCTTTGACCTACCCTTATTTGCCTCTAGGGGGTCTCTATCACTTTCTGCCTGCTCATATTTCAAATCCCCGAAAAAATCCCTATGTGAATCCTTAACAATGGTCTTATTGGAATCCTTGCGATATCGGCTTGGATCATTCTTATTCTCAGAAAAAATTTCTCGAGTTTGAGCACTCTTCTTCTCTTTAATTTGGACAGATGAAACAAGCTTCAGGTTTTCCTTTGGCATTTCAACAGCAGGCAGATCAATATTACTTTGACTTCCCTTCACCTTCTTCTTTCCACCTGAAAGTTGCTCTTTCCCTTGATGCACTTTCACTGCATCTTGTTCTACAGAAGATGCTTTTTTAACAGATTTCAGTCTAGAAGGCTCCATAGATTCACTAGTCTGCTCTTTCCGCCCCCTAAATCCATCCAGGTCAACTCTGATAGCATCAAAGCATTTTCCATCTTTCCTATGATCAAGAGAAACATCACAGTCATTATTTGCTTTTTCCTCCTCCCAAACCTTCTCTTCCGAACTCATTTTTGAGCCAAGTTTTCCTCTGGTAGACAAGGGCTCATCATTCCTTGCATTGACCTGAGCAGCCACTGATTCAGGAGATTCCTCCTTCAGATGATCCAGTACTGAGGATCTTTCCTTTGTCACACTTCTGTTGGATTCTTTAGAAACAAGTTTTGCTAAGTCACCATTAACCAGCCTCTCAGATCTTTCACAAACAGCCTTGGAGCCAGATAGGATGGGAATCTTCAGTGCATTAGAGACCATGTCCCTGCCTGCTGGAGTCTCAATGTCTACATCAAAGTCCAGAATGGAGCTTACATCAATTCTATCTGTGGACTTTGTTTTCCTTTCGATGGAACCTTTGGTTTCCCTTGAACAATGCGGTTCAGCTGAAGGCACAGAAGACATTTCTTGACCAAATTTTCGGACTATCCCTGGCTTGCTATCTTTAGAAAACAGTTTTTCCTTCTCAGTCAAGTGCAATAGGCATTCAGGAAGAGGTGAAAGAAAGTATACTTGCAGTAGTGGAGATGTCATAATCTGCTTGAAACATGTAAACAGGCGCAAAATAAATAAAGAGCCCACAACACTCTTGAACACACTGGGGACTCAAAAACAGAGTGAAACTGAAACAAGACAAAATAAACTTGCCTGGATTATGGTCCTTGGGGATTCATCAAGTTCAACTCGAACATCAGTAGACAATTCTTCACTTGAATCAGGGCTGTCCTCCAACGACGAAGAGGGGGAAATGTCGAGTCCTAAACCACTGTAAATTTCAGCATTTTTCCTGGCCAAAGAATTGTCATTGCCAACTTTAATACGAACTTTGAGTGTCTTCTGATCATTTCCATGAGCAGGTTTGTTCACAGCTTCATGCTTGGGAGAATGTTGACTGCTAACTGCTATATTAGAGACACATCCATCTCTTTTTGCACTGTTTTCTGTATGAGAGAGTGCAGAAGCAGACTGCACGTTACCAGGGCATGACCTTAAGAACTGGCACCCATTTTCTGAAATTGTAGGGTTTTGATGGGCATTCTGTAATCATAAAACATCCATGAGGTAGCTAACCTGTAATGTTACCAATTAACTATATAGCTTAGGAAAGGTTAAATCTTTAAATTTGGTACCTCTGGAGGAAGGGTGATAGGAGATTTTGGTGCAGCAGTAGTCTGCTTTTGTGGGGACTTAGGATGAGCCCAAATCGAAGGGGAACGCTGATACGAAGGCAAAAAGGACCCGTACCCACCAAATTTTGCTCCTGCTAAGACAAACAATTTATCAGACACAACTAAAACCCTACATTTACACAAACCAAATGCAGCATATCAATTTCTACTGCATGACAGCTTACCTAAGTTCTCTGCAGACACTCCACCTTCAAAATCTTTCTGAAAGTGCCCCAAGACTTGATGAATTTTTTTATCCTGAAAGAAAAGAAGGCCAAAATCTCACTACAGAGTATGAATTGTTGCAGACACAAAGAACAGGTTCTTGCTGCAGAAGAGAGCAGGGTTATATCACAGTCGAAACAAAATCCAGAAACACCTGTTACATATATGGCAAGCATCTGTTACATGCAAAACTAAGTTAGTGCGTGTGTCACTTAACATTTCATGCAATCGATACGTGTTGCCATGGAAACCTTTCCTTTTACATAGGTCTAACGCAAGAGGAAAAAAGTTTCACCCATGGAACGCATATTGAAACCTCTACGCGACTGTTTGCCACGGGGCATTCCCAGAAAGGAAAGTTATATTCAACGGTCTCAGCATACTATGTTGGTGAACATTTAATCCAACTACAAATTGAGTAAAAAAATCATAAAACATATAAGAATTCAAAAGGTGCAAGTATATGGAACCTTTGCAACAGTACCAATTAAACTGTACAAAACACGGATTCATATGATAAACTACTTTTGGGAAAGATATCAAAGAAAACAATCCTAAGTCCAAAGTCATCCCTTGTATCCAGAATCAACCATCTCTTGCACACCCATACTGCTCAAAGGCATTCTATGGATTAGTCAGGAATTTCTAAATAAATCAAAATTTTGGAAGATACACCTATTAACAAATAAATAAAATTAAAGACAAAGGTTAATTGTCACTTTTCTACTACTTCAAGCAGAGTGTAACCAAACACTACAGGCATCCATATCGTCCATATCAGCTAAGCTCATTTGTAGCAAATTTGCATTGATCGAGCCAAAACGGAATCTTTCACAGGAATCAGAAGTACCGCAAAATTCAAATGCAAAAGCAAGTGAAATACGCTTTCCAGATAAGGAGAAAAATCCAGAGGCAACTTACAAGGTAAGAGAAATCTTTATCAGGGTCGACTCCAAGATCGTCATCGTGATAATAGGAAGCCTCGCCCTCTTCAAGCTCGTTTTCTTCCATATCGATTCCGACACCGAACCCTAACCCTAACCCCTTCCTCGCATCTCTACTCCCCAAAGAGAGCATTAAAGTCAGCTGCAGGAGGGAAATGCTCACTTTCTCTCAGAAGAAGTCCCTTGTCCAAGAACATCAATTACCGAAAAGACAAAATTTCCCCAACCCATTACACCAGTCAAAAACCCAGAAGTAAACCCATCAAGGAATTCACACAATAAACGCCCTGATCGGTTGTAACAGCAAATCTTGAGAAAATTAATTACCCAAAAAATGGGAAAATAAAAAACAACAAGCAAACCTCCGAACCAACGATCAAATACAAGAAACAGAGCGATTCCGACGACGGAGCGCTCTGATCGTCAAAACCAACTGGCGGAACAAAAAATCGCGTCGCGATCGAGGCAGAGATCGCAAGAACAGCTGGGTTGTATTTTTATTTAATGGCGTTTTTCGCCGTTTTTTTCCTCGTGCGTTTTGGGTGAAACGATTCAAGGCCGCAGAGACCAGGGGCGATCTGACCAGCAGACAAAAAGAGAGAAAAAGGGTTTTTCAGCAATATTAATAATTAAAAACCAAAACCTTTTTCCCTTCTTTTTTTTTTTTCTTTCTTCTTCTTCCTCGTTGTCTTTTTATTTCTTCCGTTTACTCACGTCTCCTTTCCCCGTCGAGCTCCCCTGAGCTTTGACGCTATGGCTCTCGGTCTCTGCTTTCTTCGTAAAATCTTGTCGACTCCCTCCTTCAGTTTTTTTTTTTTTTCAGTTATCAACGAGAATATATTTCTCATCCCAGTCTCAATCGCGGCCCACGAACCTATCCAACGGCCAGTAATTCCTATAGCAGCCACTGGGCCCACCTTTCCCACTATTAAAAAAAATAAATAATTTAATATAATAGCAGACTCTTCGGTAACGACGACAAGCTACATGAAATGCCTAAAATAGCCTCGACGCCAATCGGTCGAGCTCAGGACAGCCGACCACGCGCGTGGGTAAAAGAGCGTCATTTTATCCACTTGTCTCTCGCGGTTTTCCTGTTCCATGACATACAGCCCAAAGAGTACCGAAACACCCCCGTTTTAATTTCTTATGACTATTATGTCCCCTTCCCCTGGATTCTCCATCTGTGGCTCAACTTGTTATTGACCTCTGCGAGTGGGTGGGTTCGGGTTTTGGTCGCGTGGTCTGGTTTTTTTGGTCCCTTTCTGACCCACTTTGACTGATTTCTCTCCTTAGATAAGTGATATGTAGCCGAGTGAGTTAATTAGATTGGACTGGTTTAGATTGATATGCGTGACCTCGTTTTCAAAAGATGTGGAATGAGTCTAATTCAATCAAGGGTAAGATAAAGTTTCGATGTCAATGTGTGGGTATCGACATAGGAATATTTCTTTATGTTTGGTCTAACCACGTGAGCTAATAGAATTGGAATGGTTACTATGTCATGGATGGGATGTTGACCTCTCACAATCAGATTTTGGTTTCACCCTGAAGATATATATGGATTTCGACACTAATTGTCAAGTTACAACAATAATGTGATGGAATCGATCAAAACAAAATAGCTATATAACATAGTTAGAGCTTACTTAAAGGTATAGTCCACCATTGTTCTAAAGATATGATCGATCATTGGCTATAAAACATGAATGATCATTCAGACTTGTCAAACTTTATAAAAAATATGATTGGAGGTTGAATCGATCATTAGGCCTCGAGGAATAAAAAGAATGATCGATCATTCATCTAGAGCGGTTTTTATACAATGGTAAAAAATAGTTAGTTTCGCTAGAAAACTTATAAATAAAGACTCAAACTTATCCCACCGCATTGAAGGAGCCGTCATTACAATACTAAAAGTAAAAAATATATAATTTTCTTGTAAGATTGATAATTTTCTTGAGCAAGGATTCTTGAGCAGTAATTTCCACTAGGGGAATATCGAGAGAAAAAGTATTTTGCTTGGTTGCAATTGTACGCATGTGCTTTTGATTTAACCCATTTCTTTTTTATTATTACATTCCAAGCACTTGATTTTTAATTTTATTTTCTGGTCATCTCTTATTGAGATGCCACCTGGGCTAACAATTAGTATCAAATAAGGCTTGAAAGAGTTTTCAATTAAACTCTTCCATATTTTAGCTCGATTAATTTCATTACTTTTCAAGACAAAATGCTCATTTTTTAAGGGCAATCAGCTAAGTAACTACGTTTAATGAAACTAATTATCCATATCAAAATATAAGAATAAAACTTTTTCTTCAATCTATAGATTGAAACACTTGGCATGTCATCAAACATAGACCCTTTAACTCTCACAAAATAATTGATGAGATAAAGGTATTCAAGAGTTTTGGTAAAATCACTAAGTAGGATAAGGAGTAACTTAGAACCAACTCTAATTGATGAGAAAAATGTTACATCTCAGAAGAATGTACCAAGGACATACCATTGAAAGAACAAGAGTAGTCACATGTATAATCACACAAATATGTCTCGTGTTAAATGTTATTATTGCAATAAATTAGGGCATTATGCACATATATGCAAACTTGGCAATGGGTATGGTGTGAAACAAGTGTGGTACCCAAATTCAAAGAAAACATTGAAGCGAATAGGTACTCTTAATTCTTACATTTCAAATGTTTACTATGTAGAATAGTTGTTGCATAATTTGTTTGACATAAGTCAACTTTGTGACAAAGGTAATAAAATATTGTTTGAAAAGAAAAAATGCGCGATTAAAAATGAAAATGATGAAATTGTGTTAGAGAGAAATAAAAATAAGAACTCGTGCATTAACATCTTAGCGCTACCATCAATAAGTGTTATATGTTTGGTTGTTGATTTGAATGATTCTTGGTTATGTATAGGAGATTAGAACATGTAGGGATGGAACTATAGAACAAATTAAGTAGAAACGGTCTAGTGAGAAGATTACCAAACCAAAAGCTTGCAAGAGAAAAACTTTATTTGATTGGAGTATAGAACATTGTCTTTACAGCTAGGAGTGATTTTACTTGGGTCTCTTGGTAAATAACAAAAAGACTACCCGGCTTAAGGGGGAGTGTTGGAAGATATGTTAGACTGTCATTTTATACGGGAAGATACTATACACCGTTTACAACAAGTTGATCGTTTATGATGTTCTCTCACCATTAGTTTGAGGGAGAGTGTTGGTATATGGGCTCAAGCCCACACATCCAAAGAAAAACCCCACATGCCCAAGAGATATGATATAATGGTAAATAAACAAAACTTTTCATAAAGATACACAAGGATGTAATTAGTAAAAGCTTAATGTCTCAAAATTTAATTGGTTTAAGCCTTTAGTATACAAACACTAGAGAATGCATCTTTATCAATGCGAAAGAGAAAAATATTGATAAAATAGATGTATCCTTAAAGTAACAAAATTAGGATACAATAAATATTAAAGTGCGATAGAAAATAGAATATTTATATAGAATTTTAAGTGACACCAATAGTCAATGAGATGAAATTATAAGTTATTTGATGTTGACCTAATTATGTATCGGTGAAGAAGTTTTACTTGTGGTTATTCTAGAAGCTCAAAAGGTCTTCGACAAAGTGATCCGATTTCTCCTCTTCTCCTTAATATTGTTGGGGAAGTTTTGACCAACCTATTTAGATATATCGGTAGTATTAATTGACTCACCCTCGTTTCTTAAGACATGCACTTGAAAAATCACAAAATAAAATTTAAAAAATGTTATAAATGTTAATGTGGAGGAAAAATAATGCTTGTGTAACAAAAATAAAATGCTTATTTAGAATTACAAGTGATACCAATTGGTAATAAAGAGAAAGTGATTGTTGGTTGATGTTGACCTAATTATGTAACAGCGAAGAAGTTTTCCTTGAAGTCACTTGCTAGGCCCCACCCGCCAATAGAATGTCAAATATGACCGACAAAATTATTGACTAAGGAACGACAAAAACATTAACCTAATAAAGGATATAACAAATGACATACAAGAAAACGGAAATGAACATAATTGGTCCCGAAATAGTTGGAAGACGATTATAGTTGAATATTTGAATAATAACTAAAAAACCGTCATATTAGGACTTACAATTGAACTACAAGACATTGTGGCATAGAACAATGTCTTGTAATTTATAATTTATAATTTCATAAAATTAATCTTTTATATTTAGACAACTTTAATTGATTTTTAAAATTATATTTATATTTATATTCCTATATATATAAAAAAAAAGTTTATTTAGATTCAGGGATGTAAGTGGCAGGGCATCTTCACCGGCTCCCGGAGATTCTCCGACCAACTCGATAAAACTTTAGACGATAAAAATCGTTTCGTGTGTACGGTGGATTTGCCAAAGAAAGAAAAAAAAATTCTCTGCCCGGGAATCCCGGTCAGGGCCCACAATCTGTACGCCACATCAACCGTCCAATCAACTCCGCTTTCTCGACTCTGCCCATTGCCCCCTTCCTTTTTCTCCCGAAAATTAGCTAAATAAGAAAAGAAAAGTAGAAAACCCTTTTATCTTCCCTTTTTTCATTTTTTCATTTTTAATTTTCTTTAACTGCAATTACTCGCTCTTTCTCCGATTCGTTGCAGGTATCATCTCTCACTCTGAAATGCCTAATTTCTAGTGAATGTTTTCCCTATTCGCGCTCTACACGAGTCACTGCGTGTCTGGTTCATCCGCAAATTAGGGCTTCGCAGCTAGGGTACCGAAGGAAACCAAGTTAGGGTTTGGATCCATGTGCCGTTGTTGTTTTCATGACATTTGTGTTCCTTGATTTTCCGAGGGGTGCGATTTCCAGGAGGTTGGATAATTTGTGAAGGAATATATGGTCATATACCAGGAGGCAACGGTTACTGTCTGATATTCGGGCGGAAGAGACAAATTGTGTTTTGTGGAACTCTTCGCTTGTGGTGCTTTAGGATATCTCTCTTCAAAAACTTGTTTTGGTGGTTTTCTTGAAGGAGATTCGCTGGGATAAATTTGTTGTTTGTGCGTAGATGGTTCTTGCCGTCAAGATTTTAATCTGCTGACTTGGAATGTGTGATCACTGAGGGATCCTCTGCTCGTAGTAGAGGATCCCTGTTGACAGAAGCTAAATCTGGGGTTTTTTTTGTTGTGAGTTTCGAATGTTCGACCCTCAATAATTTGCGTGCTTCTTTCTTGTTGCTTGGAGGACTTGGGTTGGTAAACGAGTAAGTTGTGGCGCGGTTGGTTGACTTTTCCGGTGAAGTGCGCTGTGACAATAAAATTATTACCTCGGAGTATATTCATAGATTCGAGCAAATGTATTCCACAGGAGCGGATCCTTTGTCTGAAAATAGTGGAATTGGAGGTCAGGTGTTAGTGCCAATGAGGTTTGTATGGCCTTATGGGGGTAGGCAAGTCTTCCTCACCGGCTCTTTCACAAGGTCAGACTCAGCAACATAATTGTCTGTGGTTTTCTGATTATCTTTGCACCGCTAATTTGTCCCGCCACCGTGCTCACTTTGTTTCAAGTTTTATTTGATAGTTTCTCTCGTGCTTCATTTGGTCTAGACGTGCCATTTTTAATGTGTTATTGCAAGTAAGGAATATGAGTGATTCAAGATTGCTGTTTTCTGACTTTCATTGTAAGAAAAAAAGCATGGTGTCTGCTCTACTAAATAATAGTTTTTTGCATTTACTCATGATAACATTTCTGTTTTATTCCTTCCTCAGGTGGTTGGAATTACCCATGGCTCCAGTGGAGGGCTGTCCTACCGTTTTCCAGACAGTTTACCGCTTAACACCTGGGTATCATCAGGTACTCCATGAACTAGGCGGTTGGTGGAATGGACATATGTTCTTTATAGGAGAAATTATTTATGGTGGCTTTACATGTTGCTTCAGATTTCATGGGTTTTGTTTTCTTGTTGGAGTTAAACTCAAGTATTTCGTATAATGAGTTTTCTATAACAAAGTTGGAAAGTAACAAATGCATAGACTGATTGGGATTGTATCCTGATTATTGGGAAAAACTAGTTTGACTGTAATTAAAAAACACTAATTTGATTCTTACAGTACAATTGGGTTTTATCTGGTTCTGACTTTTCCAATAATATGTTCTTTCCCATGGGTGAGTATCTGATTTAATAGGGTTTGCATGCTATTATAAAGACTGTCTGTACACATGAAATTGTCTTGTTTTGCATTTAACATACGGTGACAAACATTTACTACATGTGCTTATTTTACTACTAAGGCAGTGTCTTATCTTTGGTATTTGTTTGTTGTTTTTGATATCACAAATAGTACAAATTTTATGTTGATGGCGAATGGCGGCATGATGAGCAACAGCCTTTTGTGTCTGGAAACTATGGGATTGTGAACACCATTCTGCTAGCCAGGGAACCTGAAGCCATTCCTCCATTGTTGAGTCAAGAGATTTCGGGTACCAGAATGAACATGGATGTTGACAATGATGCCTTTCAACGTGTGGTGAGTTATAAGGATTTTCTATGTATGTCTTTTTATTTTTTAAAATTATGAATGGAACCTTACTCTTGATTTGATTACTACATCTATGCTTTTCATCATTTTTTCATTAAGTAACAGCTGTGTAAAGCACTCTGCCTGGAAAAAAGCACCTTGTGCTCGTGGGTGACATAAGTAAATTCTTAAGCTTGTTTTGCAGCTACTCTTTGAGGCTAGAATGTTTATTTGTGTTACTGGTGATAATACTTTTGCATGGAGTTTATCACGTTTGTATCATGTTAAATTAATTTCTTGATAATTTGTGAAGTCTGTTTGAAATAAGTTGTTTTAATTAACAAAAATGAACGGACAAATCTTTTAAAAAAAAGAATGAACAACTATGAGGAAAAAAAGGACAATTAACGACTATTCCATTCCATTATTTTTTGCTTCCTTCCCCTCTTTTTGAGTTTCTTTTTCTTCTTGTTAAAGAAATTTTATAAAAATTCAGAAAGATGCTGAAGTGGAAATTAGCATCTACAGAGCTATGTGTTAAGCAAATGTGTAAACAGCTATGGGACAAGTTTTTGATTGGCCATGCTGTATGGAGTCAAGTCTTTGACAGTGAAGAAGCACCTGAGAGAAGAAAGTCATGTCGGATGTCAGAACATTGAGGTGAATTTGAGGCAAATTCTCGAGATACATAATCAGGAATGGAAGTAAAAGAGATGGTTAGATGGAGGAGAAGATAAGTGGTTGTTTCAGAGGATTTTGTCATGTCCCAAGGAGACTTACCAGTGTAGGTTGTTGTGTAGTTAGATTAAGGGGCTGAAAAGACTAGAGAACACTGATAATACATGGATGGGAGTGCTGAAGAAAGGCTTGACGGAGGACCATCTTGCAAGTGGCATGCACATATATTTTTTTTTTTTTCTTTGAATGGTGAGAAATTTATTAAAAAACAAAACAAAATCAATGCAAAAAACTGGCTGGGATGGGGAGGGGTCAGAGCATGCAAATTGTAGATTAGAGTGGATGTAAAATAAGAAGTAAAAGTAGCTGCTGTTCACAGATTCCTGTGTTAGATTATCATAGGGGCGTTTGTTGAACAAATAAAGTAAATTACACCTAGGGGGAGTGAAAGCGTAGTTTGTTCTATGGTGATTCATTTTTCTTTTAGTAGTTTCTGTTCACAGATTCCTATGTTAGATTATCATAGAGGCGTTCATTGAACAGATAAAGTAATTCACCTAGGGAGAGCGAAAGTGTAGTTCGTTCTATGGTGATTCACTTTCCTCATTGAATTTTGTTCTATGATGATTCACTTTCCCTTGTGAATGTGTTGTGTGACTATGTGTAAATGGAAAATGTAAAAGAAAAGTTGGGCTCTTAATTTGTTATTTCAAATCTTTGGCAACCCAATATGTTATAGTCTACTTGCTAATTGTGACTTCAACCAAGCATTTGTATTTGATATGAGCTCTTTAGGTTACTTTTCAAATTGGTGAAAACTAAACTTGATCACATCTTACTGCAAAGAACTCAATAGGGTATGCGAGGTTTTACACCAGCTTTCTACCTCTCTGACAGAAATCTCCTCCTTTACACGTGTTTGGGATCAGTGGTCAAATGTTAACTTGTGAAGTAATTCTGAGAATTAGTAGGTGTAGAACATTCAAAATTTCTAGTGCATTAAGTAAGACGAGGGCGTCTCTTTGTAAGGCATAAAAGTGGAGCATGTTGGACTTATTTTTTATTAACTTTTTAAATATTTTTCTGCACTTTACTCCCTTTGTACCAAACAGGTCACGTTGTCAGATGGTACACTGCAGGAGGTGCCAAGGATTTCAGAGGCTGACATAGAGGTCTCTCGGCATCGCATTTCTGTATTTTTGTCTACACATACTGCATATGAGTTGCTTCCTGAGTCAGGCAAGGTTTGGTTGCTGCATCCCTTCTCTCTGATTGGTCTTTTGTTTGTTTATTTTTTGTGCTTCTTAAAACTTCATAGGTTGAGAATGTCACTCTCTGAGCTGTTGCAATGTCATGTTTCAGGTCATTGCCTTGGATGTCAATTTGCCTGTGAAGCAAGCATTCCACATCCTGTACGAGCAGGTACTGTTTTTAGTATTTGAAGTCATATGTGTGATCAGTCATTATTCATTGAAGTCATATAGATTGCCAACTATATTGATCAGAGGTGATGTGGTATTTAACTTGTTAAAATTATTTAATTTTCTCACTAAAAAAATTACGTAGTTTTCAATGCATTGTTTGGTCTTTTATTTTTTATTGGGCTTCAAAACTTGGTAATAATAATTTTTTTCTTGAAATTGGTAGTAATGTCTGTTTGCTATTGCCTTTGTTTAACCTTGAAGAACAATTTTTCTGTGGTCTGTGCTGAGTTGAGTAGTTACCATAAATTCTCTAGAAAAAGACCTAATTATTTTAATATGCACTAATTACTGTCTTGAGGGTGTCTTTTTAATATGTTTCTCACATTTGATTGCCATCTGAAATTTGGCCTTCTGCAGGGTATTCCTGTGGCTCCTCTCTGGGATTTCTATGAAGGTCAATTTGTTGGTGTACTTAGTGCAGTGGATTTTATCCTTATTCTAAGAGAAGTATGCCTGGAACTTTTACTTTCTAAATTTGATAGACATTTTGACCATAATGGGCATGTCTAAAGTTGATAAATGGCTAGACAATTTATTGCTATAGATTATATTCAAATCGTGTTTGCAATGAGAGTTCTTGCTTTACTACAATTATACATTGTTGGTAAACAGAACAAATTACATATCTGCAACTATGCTTTGTAATTGTAGAGTTAACAGTACCTGAACTCAATGGCTTACAGTTCCATACCTTCCCATTTGTTCTTTGTTTGTTTCAAAATGAATGATAAAATAGAAGAACACACAAGTCTTCTTTTTATGATCTTGTTCTTCGTCTGTTCCTCATCTTATTATTATTGTTTTCCTTACTATTATTAAATTATTATTATTATTATTTTTGTTGTTGTTGTTATGATTATTATTTATTACCTTGTTATGGCAGTGACCCTAGGTCCCCTAGCCATGGGCTCGCTCTGTATTCTTTTTGTTGTCATGGAAATGAGTCACGTATGATGAATGGACATGGTGTATAAATGTGCTGATTTGGAATGAGATTTTCTCTTTAGATCAGTAGGCTTTTTTACGTCCATGTTCAAATTTAGGTTTACTGATTCCAATAAGATGCTTTGCTGCTTTGACAAACTTTATTAGAGGAAAGAGGGAGTTGAAAACTTCAGTGAGAGATTCTGTTTGGTAGAGTCCATTTGTAACTGTTTCAGTTTGTTTGTGGGCAAATACAATCAATGGCTTGCTTTATGTTCTCCTCTTGAAGTTTACATGCATGATTTAAAAGACAAGATACCTCATCAACTTTCATAAGGGTCTTGAGCGCAGTGTTTATTTTTTTTTGTGGGAAAAGCTAGTTTGATTTTATTGAGAAAGAGAAAGAGAAAGAGAGAGAGAGAGAAAGAGAAAGAGAAAGAGAAAGAGAAAGAGAAAGGGAAAGAGAAAGAGAGAGAGTAGGTTTTTCAATAAAAGGGGGAGACCTAAAGAGAAAATCAGTTAAACATTTCATAAAACCAAAAAAAGATACATTAAGGACAATGTAGAAACTAATGCTGTCAAATCCCATACCAGTCCGGGAGTTACCCTTTTTGCAAGCTTGTTGGTGAGAGCATCGACCTACCATGGGTATGTAAGTCCAGAAACTGTCAAGAAGATGCACCCTCTCTGGCCAGCTTTTCTTAAGGACAGGTCTTTTTTGGGAAAGTGAGCATAGTTTTATTTCGAAAGAGTGAGAGCTACTGTAGCTCTCCCAACAGGGGGGAGATCCAGAGATAGGATTAGTGACAACATTTGGTAAAAACAAAAAAGTACAACAAGGACAATGTAGAATATAATGCTGTCAGAATTACCATACCAGAGAGTTGGCCAGCTTCTTGGTGAGAGCATTAGCAGAGAGTGTGAGTTTAGGAGGTGTCATGAAGACATGCCTTTCAATTATCTCTTCAACCTAAGGGAGGAGGTGCCTTGAGGGGCTGTTTGGGGGAGTGGTCCACCCTTTGCTGCATCAATGGTTCAACTGTAAGGGAAGAGCTGAATGGATCAATACAGAGTATGATAGGATTAGTTTTCACTTGTGATCCTTGACAACACCCCCATAAACAGCAGGGCCAGGATTGCCACTAGCATTACCATCATAGTTTAGTTTGAGGGGCATAAAAGGGAGGATATTATTGTTGAAGCTGTTGATAAATTCCTCTTGAGTAGATGTAGCTCCATGTATACCTTAGGAAATCTGACCCATGACCGACATATTTGTCTGATGATCCCTGAAATTTTAAGGCTTGTATTATATCAAAAGAGATCTGTGATTACTGAAACAAATCTTTATCTTCTCTTGAGATTTTCTGAATGTAGATGCATCACATTTGTTGTATGTGGTGTCCATTCTTCTTCAAGGTTAAATATAAGCTGCAACATACAGGTCTAGCAGCTTTAACTTTTCAATCTTAGTTGGTGTTAGGTTATGATTGATAGTTCTATATTCTTGTAGCATTCTCAATTGATATTGGTATTTTACTTATCTGTGCTGTTTAGCATGGACTGAGGGAAGTGTGAACGTTGTAACTGCATATTATGGTGGGTTAGTAGCATTTTGAACAGTTTTGTTTTCCAACACTAATGTTGATCTACTTCCCTTGTGCTCATTGGATCTAGCATACATTAAGTATGTAGCTTATAGTGGTACTAGTTTCAAGTGGGAAGGCTTAGGGTGGGCATGACAGTTATCTCTGTACTAGCAGGTCATTTTTTCTTAGTCATATTTCTTGTTTGTGTCTTTCAGCTTAATGTTGCTAAAGTTGAAAATGCCAGTTCTTGAGTTATTTATATGCATGGTTTGTAAGCTGAGCAGGTCATTTGTGTGATTGAGGCTGGAGTATTGTTTTTTCCTTTAGGCCAATGTATGTATATGTTATTTGTACATCTATGTATAGCACTGGTTGTAGCTTTATCTTCTTTTCTAGATAGAAGCCTGTCATATTAAACAATAATTTTTTTTGTTGGCAAGGGCAGCTTGGGAATCATGGGTCCAATCTCACAGAGGAAGAGCTGGAGACACATACAATATCTGCTTGGAAAGAGGGAAAAGTACAGCTCAGACAAGTTGATGCACACTCAAGATCTTTCCAAAGGCGGCGGCTAGTCCATGTAAGTGCTCTATTGGTTATACCTGAGATTACTGACCATCGGCTTTCTTTAAGTTCTGTAAAACATTTAGGGGTGGTGGAGCTTGATTATACTTAAACTGCACTGCACATTATTGGTCTCCTTTATCTATGTGCAATAGGACAATATGTGTTTTTGATCTTACACCATTTTAAAGTAAATATGCATGAGCAGTAGCATTAACTATTGTGATTCTGTCTGATTATTTTATTCTTATACTCATTTCACCTTCCCTGAATGACTGATGAGTGTTTCACCCAAAAAAAAAAAAAAAATCAAATTTCAGATGATTGTAAATAACTGTTTAGAGAAAAAACGCTATGTAAGGATTGCTTCAATTAAAACTGCATACACTACCAACAATATTCACTAATAAAACCCCATTGTGGGTCTTCAATAAAAATATAATTTGCATAGTGTCTCTGGTTCACAGATTATACTGGTTTAATCAAAAACCTCAAGTCATACCCACTCCTATTACTTCGCTAGTACACAGCATAATTGGTTTCACCTTTCCTAATTGTGATCTAATTTGTTTTTACCCACCCAAGTTGTTTTTTTATTTTTCTTTTTAACTGAGTTGTTTTATGCCTTAACAAGAAGCAAATAAGGCATAAAAAGTAAACTTCAACCAACAAAAACCCGCTAAAGTGGGGAAATATGTTTAAAACAAAGGAGAGAAGAATGCTATATTATGTTATGCTTCCTAATTGGAAGGTTGGCCTAGTTTTATGACCACTCCTATTGCTTGGTTCTGTTTTCATTTGTAACAGTTGTCTCAAAAGAACATTAATCTGATGACAGAAGTGTGAGGATACTGCTTAAGAAGTTGCAGGGCCATGTAGATATATTAAGATTTGACTGCTGACTCATTAATTGGTAAATCTTTCAAAAATAGATTGCGAATGGGTGTTCCACTAATACCTTGAAACTAGAATGTGGAATGGCAGTTCTTTAAAATATCTTCAATGCAGCCAAATATTTGCATTTTCTTTAAATTTACTGTTAGATTGTAATATAACGTGACAGTTCATTATATTATTATTATTATTATTATTTTCATGTAGAGTATCAAATGAATTTCTTTAGGACCTGGTTCAATTTGCATGACCAGGCCTTGGTGGCTGAAAAGGTCTTGGTTGAATTTGCACAAGTAGGCCTTGTTTGCATAACAATGTCTTTAGGAGAGGAATAAAGTGGGAAGAAGATAGAGGATCAGAAATTTCAGAAAGAAGTGAAACTAGAACAGGTTATCATATTGAAAGGAGGCCTGCTATTCAGAGATTCCTAACTTGTAAATTATGTGTGAGAGTGAGTGAGAGAAATGATACTCTTTTGTAGAATTAGGGAGTCATAATTCACAAGAATCAACAACTATCATTCCTTGTAATTATTTTTTCTTACTATGCGTGATCAAATGAAATGACCAAAATACCTTTATGATAACCAAAAATGAAGAAATAGTTATCTTTATGTAATAAAAAAAAGTAAATAGTTTATGCCTGTTAAAGCCACTATTTAAAGGGGGAGAAAAGGAATGCACTCACAATGCTCTTATCATCAAATGCACTGGATTCATCCGACTAGTGGGTGTATGGAAGAATCTGACTAGTTGATTTCCTTGAATAAGAAAGAAAATTGAACAATCTGGAGGTTGGGATAATGGATGGAAAGGGGAAAGATCTGATCAATGGAAGATACTCTGACGGGTAATTGGGAGAGTTGTTTTGTAATCCGTAGTTGGAAATCTTTTAAAGTATCTTTTATCTTTGGGGTAATGAATCTAACATTAGAAATATGTGAACAATTTGATGGCTTTTTTTAATGTGGGTCATCCTTGTTTGGCGTTGGACTATATGTTTTTGTTTCCGTGCAAATTAAGGTTGTTTCTGTGGATCATCCTTGTTTAGCGTTGGACTATATGTTTTTTATTCCAGCAAATTAAGGTTGTTTGTTTCATTCTTTTTTTTTCTTGGGATCCTTTTTGACAATTTGTTTATGGAAAGGTGGCAAAGTTCCAAAATTATATTTATATCAGGATCATTTCCATAACATATTATATATTGACGTGAGCAAATGCAATAAAACTTGGGTCATAAATTTGCCAAAAATTTCAAATCCATGCTATCTCACTAGCTAAGAAGTTACTGATATTTGGAAAGATACATCCTACATTGGTATTTTGGAACCTTATTTCAAATTAAAATCTTCCATTTTCTTTAGGATAAATTTTACAAAATATAATTTTTAAAAAGAAAAAATATAACAATATATTTTGATGATTTGCCAGGTGTAGTTGATCTTGTTTGGAGTGCACTGCTCCGTGTTTCCCATCTGGAGAAATTTCAACCTGGACCTTCCTCCAGGAGGGGAATATAAGCTCTGCATTGATTTAGCTCTAATAGAATAACAAATGGAGTAGACAGCTGCCATATTAAATCATGAGCATCACCTGTTTTTGCATACTCAAGTGTTCTTGGGACCAAAGTCAGAGTAAGACAAAATTTGATATTTAATGCAGGGTTTTCAGAATACACAAGGATGAAATAAAAAACACTCATTGCTGTAAGGGGATCAAAACTATTATAAATTGGTCAGAGGGCTCCTCTCAAGGAACAAATCGTCAAAACCCTCATTGCTTAAGGGACTAATAAGTTGGTCACTAGGCTTGTCAGTGCTGCCATGGGCAAATTTTTAACATCATGGCAAGATTCAGGATATTGCAGGATTAAGTTATCATTTCTTGGTCTCACTTTCCTTATTCAGCTAACCATGTCATCTTTTAGTAGGAAGCATCATTCCACTTTCTTAATGTAGCTTATTCTTTTTCTTCTTTATTGGCATGAATGATGCTCGACCTGCTTTTATAATCATTATCTCACTCTTTTAAGAAAATTTGCTTTGTTCAAAATAAAAGTTCCATTGTCAACACGAGCCCTTTTCATTAAGATATAATCAGATCAATGCTTTTGGGTTTAGCATTTGAGAGAGGTTCTTCAGAAGTACTGTGAGGTATTCACAGTATTTATAGTTCTGGTTGAGTATGTAAGTGAGGTTTTGTTCTTCCAGGGATGGCATTTTCCTCTTGCCCTCTTCCAGGGAAATTCTCCAAAAGTATCTTTTTCTTGGTGTATGGTATTGGCAATTGAACTGTTTAGTTTTACAAATTTAATTTATATCTTGCATTGGAGTCCTGATGGTTGTCTTATGTGCAGGCTGGTCCCTTTGATTCTTTGAAAGATGTAGCCTTAAAGATTTTGCAAAACGAGGTGTCTATGGTGCCGATCATCCATTCTTCCTCACAGGATGGGTCATTTCCGCAGCTACTACACCTAGCATCACTATCAGGAATTTTGAAATGTAGGCTTTGACATTGGAGTGTAGCTAATATTCAATCATAATGATTTTTCTTGTCTCTCCTCAGATACTTTGGATATTTTTTCCCAGGTATCTGCAGGCACTTCCGGCATTCTTCCAGCTCATTACCTATTCTACAGCAACCAATTAGTGCAATTCCTTTGGGTACTTGGGTCCCTCGAATTGGAGAATCAAATAAGCGACGTTTAGCAATGTTAAGACCAAATGCCTCTCTTAGTGATGCTCTAACTTTATTAGTTCAAGGTATCTTCCTTGTTTCCTTACGATGCAGTAGTCATTTACTGAAGTTTATGTTCTATGACCTATGAGTTAATATTTGCAAATGTTTAGCTTTTGAACAAAATTTGGATGATCACTGAAAAAAGTAGAATAGAAGGATCCAATTGTCGTTTGAACTTATCAGCATATAAAAGGTGTCACTCATTAGGAAAATCTTCTTCGTAAGTTTTGAATAGCAGGAACTTAATCCTTAAGACGGTGTTGTCATGGAAGAATACGACCATGATTTGATGGGTTAAATCCTGGATTGTTTTCTGGTCAGAGAGGCTATATATAGAATGTCTATGCCTCTTTAATATCTGTTTTCTAGTATTCTGCCTCCATCTACCTTAAGTTTTCTTTTATTTGGTTACACTGAGTGGATTTATATCCATGTTGCTCTGGTCTCAAATTTGAAGATTCTTTGGACTTCTATTTATTTTGTTTCTTTTCCAACTGGAGCTCCAGGATTTCTTCAACTGATCCACTGCTTATCTTGAATTTAAAAATTTGATATCTTGCCATTTCATGGGCAGTTTGCCTCGAAGATTAAAGTGCTTATTTTCTATTTTCAATAATCTTGCATTTTTATGTTTGGTTACCATAGTGAATGAAGCTCTTGTGATTTTTTCTTCTCTATATCTTTATCCTCTTTACACAGAGATCATTTGGAAGCAATTTGATTTTTCTTTCCCTTTTCATTTGTTTGGTTAAGGCTAGAAGTAAATGTGTCTGGATATTCTTGCTCATGCTATTCTGTTGGTTTACCTTCACAGACCAAGTAAGCTCAATACCGATTGTTAATGATGATGACTCGTTACTGGATGTATATTCTCGAAGGTATTCTTTTTTTCTTATTTTTGTTGCCAGAATAAATCAACTCTGTTTTTCTGGATTGTCAATAATGATTAACAATATTTTCTTCATTTCCTTGACAGTGATATCACTGCTTTGGCAAAAGACAAGGCATATGCACAGATCCACCTTGACGAAATGAGCATTCATCAGGTAATAATATCTTCCTAATAAGCGCTTTTTGAATGATGTTTGTTTGACAGGTGGGTTTTGCAGATGTTACCTATGATTGTTTTTTTTTTGTTATTTAATCATATATGCCATGGCTATCTTTGTATGACATTTTTGTCTTTTTAGAAGAAACACATCTTTAGATGCTAATCTCTTCTATCTTTACTTTTCAGAGAAAAACTCTCTTCTATCTTTCTTTTCCTTTAATTTAAATTTCTATGTTATTTCCTATATTTTATTGTTTTCTTGTGAACTACTGTGGAATTCACTATTTGATTGTGTCCTTTAAAGCTCATATCCTGTTTGGGAACAGATGTTTAGGCCCTGGAATTGGTTAATTGTTTTTAACCTATATATCATTAGAACTGTGGTATTCTGTGGGGCTCATTTCTATTCCTTTTTTTAATCTGGAGTTGAAGTGTTACATGTAAACTGTTCTCTACTCTACTCGAATCTTTATTTTTTTACTTTTCTAGAAAGAAAAAAGTTTGATTAGCACTTTTAAAAAAATGTTTTTGGAAATTTGTACTCCATATCTGGGCGAGACTTGAACCCTCATCACCCTAAAAATCACTCCATGTGGGCATTGAGCCAAAGTTCAAATCCACAGAACGAGTTGCACATCTTTCTCCTTGTTGGCTGCTAAACTGCCATTTTGTGGACATTTTCTTTGAACTGCTGTAAAATTTGAAACTTTGGAAAACCAAATGAAAAGTTCAATTGGGCCTTTTTCATTCTCTCTGTTTTTTGTCTGCTGGATAGGCACTGCAACTAGGGCAAGATGCAAATTCTCCTTATGGCTTCTTCAGTGGACAAAGATGTCAAATGTGTTTGCGGACTGATCCTCTACAGAAAGTGATGGAACGTTTGGCAAATCCAGGTGAGGCATAATGCTTGTCATGTGTTATGATTAACTGAAATGTTGTCCATAATCTCCGTTTTGAGTTGCACGCCACATGAAATGGCTTTCCAGGGGTTCGGCGCCTTATCATTGTGGAGGCTGGTAGCAAACGGGTGGAAGGCATCATTTCCTTGAGTGATGTTTTCAGGTTTTTGCTTCGTTAGCTCCAAAAGCTTTGGCAGCTCTGCATCCCCCCCCAACCCATGGTCGTACTGAAAGTCGCCCATCAATGGTTGATCATCATTTTTCAACATGTTCGATTGGAATCTCCTATTTGTCATAGCCTGGTCTATTTTAGGCTACAAGGGGGCCTGTAAATGTGAGAGGATTTGCTTCTCTTCCTTTTGTCTTTCTTTAATTAATTATTGTTATCAATCAATCCATTAGAGCATGCGCCCTACCAAATTATTGACTACGTCCATCAAGAAATCGAGGACGAAGAAATGTAACATCATGGTGGGAAGGAAAGCACTACTCGGTGGCATGGAGACAATCATTGGCTGTTGTGAGGGGTACTGATACTATTTTTGTTTATTCTTTCTTTTCTGATAAAAGAAGAATTGATGCATCCTCCTTAGATGTGAAGAGCTTGATTTATGGTTATTTGATGCAAATTAGCAGTATAGACAGCGCCACAGGCACACGACTGGGTTGGCTGCGTTCTGGAGCTCCCAGCTACTTTTAAAGTCATCTGATTCAGTATCGTCGTGAGGGGTTTAGGTGGTCTTGGAGGATGTTATAGTAGTGTTTGTGATTTCATGATCAGTTATCTGTAACTAACGTGTTCAGCAATCTATCACTGTATGTCGTTTTCTATCCAAGGGTTGACAATTGTTGGATTTTGGACACTTGAGTAAAACGCTTAATGCCGTTTTGTTATGTAAATATTGCACGTGCTCCGTATTCTAACCTCCATTCTGATGGGTCCTGCCATATGTTGAAGCGATTCAATCAGGCGTTCTCCTACATAAGATGCTAATGGGGAAGCACGTGTATATATCTAATATATATATATATATATATATATATATATATATATCATGGACCACGCTTTCCTGTTCGTGAAGGTCTCTGGCTTCAATCGTAACCTCCGAGGTTTGCAGTTTGAGGCTCTGGTTAACCATTGCGTACATAGTGGTCCAATTCGCAACGAATAAGGTCGGAAGAACGCTCAAAACAAGCGAATAAAACCCTTGGACATCGGAATCTCGTATGGATCCAGGAATGGTATCATGGGACTTGGTCGTGTTCAGAGTTCAGATGCCAAGTAGCACGTCGCAAGCCGTTCTAACGTGTGCGTGGCCCCACCTTGAGCCGCCAACTTTGAATTTGTTTTTACTCTTTTATTTTATAGTTCATAATTGCTCCACTAAATTATCTGATTCTTATTCGAATATTCGAATAAAAAAAGAAGAAGAAGTAAATATTCGAATGAACTCTTTTTCTTCTTTGTGGTGGTAGGAAAAGCAAGGATCGCCACGTCACATATGGGTTCCATTAAACTGCTTGGACAGTGAGATAAACCGTTTATAACTCGTGAGAGTAGTTAATCGAGAAGCGTTGACGGTTGAGAAAAGGAGGGTGGCACATTTGTTTCAAGATAGATGTGACTTAAAATTAAGTTGATTTCTGTTGCAGTGCCGCGTTCCGTGCGCGTACACTGCTGTTAGATGGAATTTGACTTTCCGACTTTGGAGTGAAGCAGTTGGGAAGTCCAGCTTCTTACTTCTGTCCGCCGCCGCCTTCTCGTATTCTCAAACAGGTTTCTCTCTCTCTCTCTCTCTCTCTCTCTCTCTCTTTTTTGTTTTTTTTGGTTCAATAAACGAATGAAATAGAAATGTAAATCCTTAGGCTTTCTCCTATGACCGCTGCTGCAAGTGAAAACATAAAAATGGAAGACAAACAGTATTGCGTCGAAAAAATAAGTGACAACAAGTGCATGGCCGTTCAGCGCAACTGAATTGCTGCCTTACAAATGGTGGTCTGTATTATCGCCTTAAGCGCCTCCGGTTTCTCTGGTGAGTTACAAAAGTAACAGATTTCTTTTACTTCGGGTCCTGTTGCTACTTACTGATTGAATTCCCCAAATATTATTATTTTACGAAGAAAAACGAAGGAGCCCCCTTGATTTCTTATACACGAAATGACATACCTACCCCTGAGATCGTCTTTCTCATTATGTTGTTCGAATGGCCGATTTCGTCGCGTCAATTTTGGGTAGATCAAGCTGCCCTCTTTCCATGGCGATTTTCTTCTCGCCTCTCCTCTCCTTTCCTTACTGAGCTCTAATCTCACTTGTTCGCTGTTTTCTTCTTCAACCATGGCTTCTGCTTCTATGGACCGAGAAGCTGCCTTCTCCACTTCCACTTCTCGATCCAGAGATGAACGGGTAATGACTGGGATTGCTTTATTGAGTTGTCGGATTGCCTTCACATTATGGAACTTTGATTTGTTTTACGTTATGCTGTTTGATTAGACGCTTCAGTTCCTTTTTTTTTTCTAAAATATATGCAACAAAGAGTGACGTTATTCTTCCTATGAGGATTCGGGTTCTTTTGAAAAAAAAGAAAAAAGGGCAAACTGTTTATTGCAGGGAAGTCTGCCTTCGATGAAGTCAGTCTACTGGGGATATCGGAAACAATTTGTGCATCATTTGGACGTTTTTGATGTCCTATGTGTTGTCTCCGTAAGTTAATGTTTTTTTTGAGTTTGGATGGGTTTGATGACGCTTTTTTTTTTTACCATGTTTTGAAAAGTTTTTTTTTACTTGTTTTTTTTCTCTCTGCCGTATCTTTGGTGATCACTGATTGAAAACTGCAAATACAGTGGAGAAATCATTCTACATATATAAGAGGAGCTTGGGTTTGGTTGGACGAAATAGTCGTCGGGGAGCTAAAGAAGCTCTGTTTTACTGGTTCTTTCCCTTTCGTTTCTTTTATCTTAAGGCGGATCTTGCACTAGAAAGTTAGTAACTTAAGGTGACTCTGTAACCTTTGGAGACCTAATCTTTCGATGGAGAAAAGGTGAATGGCAGCAGTACCCTGAGAATCAAATATGAAATTTCTTGTGAAGGACTGAATACCGCCATGCACCTGCTTCTTGGTAGCCTGTAAGGAAACTACTCTACATGCAACTGCTTGAAATCTTTGGTAGTAAATTTAATCCGCATGCCAGCATGTAGCTTTTAATATATATACATATATATATATATATATTTTTTTTTGAATATTTATTTTTTTGGATGTTTCACTCCATGCTAATTCATGCTCATAAAAAAAAAATGAGTTTCTTTATCAGTATACTCCTCTCAGTGCATCTCTTCATTGTGTAGCTGTTTCCTTCCTTCCTGAGGTTCCAACTATTTCCTCATGACTATCAAGTTTGCTGCAATTTTTTTTTTTTTTTTTTGTTTGTTAACTGAATTATGATGTCAGTGAGAAACAAATCTTTTTTTTCTTCTTCTAATTGAATCTGCAACCGGTACAGGTTCACTGGAAAAGCTACTATAGTAGATTGCTCCTGCTAGCTTATCAGAGTTTTGGTGTAGTATATGGTGATCTTAGTACATCTCCTCTTTATGTTTATCAAAGCACATTTTCTGGGAGACTGCGCCATTATCAAAATGAAGAGACAGTATTTGGGGCATTTTCTTTGATATTTTGGACCTTAACTATGATCCCACTATTCAAATATATAATTATTGTGCTGAATGCGGATGACAATGGGGAAGGTCAGATGGAGTAAATTTTATATAATTACTCTTTCTTTATTATCAGCTCTTCTTCAGATAATTATCATTGGTTGCTTGTTTACAGGAGGAACTTTTGCTTTGTACTCTCTACTTTGTAGACATGCAAAGTTTAGTTTGCTTCCAAATCAACAAGCAGCGGATGAGGAGCTCTCTACATATTACAGACATGGAACCTTAAATCGGAACATAGCTGCCTCATCACTGAAAAGGTTTCTTGAGAAGCATAAAAGGTTAAGAACTGCGTTGCTGGTTATAGTTCTATTTGGTGCCTCTATGGTTATTGGTGATGGTATTCTGACTCCTGCTATTTCTGGTATTTCCCTCATCATTGATGTCAACATTTTCTATGTTTTGTTGATTACGGTGTAAAGTTGAGGACTGACTTGGGTTCAAGCTTCCATTTTACCTTCTACATTCCATAACTTTCTGGTCTTACTGAACCCCAAATCATTATTTTCAGTTTTATCATCAATTTCGGGGCTGCAAGTACGTGCAACAAAATTACACGATGGTAAGTTTGTAATGTCATGTATATCATGCAAGTTCATACTGTGGTTAGAATTATTTTTGGGCCTCAAAGAATTCAATCTGCTTGTCATATCCAAGATATAGTTATTGCCATTTAAGAATTGGAATGGCGAATCAGTTATGCCCTTATGTGCAATCTTCTGTGCTTATGTACTTAAGTTTTAGAGACTCTGGTTTCTTATTGCCATAGTGCTGCATTACTGTTCCCATGATGCAAAACTTTGTCTTTGTTAGTATTGCTATATTTTTTTTCTCAATTTTGATTGCTTTTTCATTGGCAAACAGGTGCAGTGGTACTTCTTGCGTGTGTAGTGTTGGTTGGCCTATTTGCTTTGCAGCATTGTGGTACACACAGAGTGGCATTCTTGTTTGCACCAATTGTAATCATCTGGCTTATAAGTATTGCTGCTATTGGCATATATAATATAATCTGTTGGAATCCTAGTATATATCGTGCTCTTTCTCCTTATTATATTTACAAGTTCTTTCAAGCAACTGGTAAAGATGGTTGGCTTTCTCTGGGTGGAATACTTCTGTGCATAACAGGTGAATTTGGGCTTCAACTTTGTTTGCTATTATATTCAATATCACTGGCATGTTTGCTGTTGTCAACACTAACGTCAACTTGTCACTCTCAGGTACTGAGGCTATGTTTGCAGACCTTGGTCACTTCACTGATGGATCTATAAAGGTATGGAATCTTAACTGTTTCTGTATGCATGGCTATAGATATCCTTGTGCATATGTCTGCATATTTTAAAGGCAAATCTTCTTCTGGTATAGCCAAAAGTCTAGCTATGAATCATTAAAAAAATAGAACATTTATCATGTTCTATACGTGGAGTGGTAGCCAATCTCTCAACTCCTATTCATTATAGGTGGGTTTCTAAGGCAGTAATTAGCTGGTGAATGAAGTCTCTTCAGCCTCCTGGGAGACAGTGAAAAGCTTTTTTAAAGATTTGTAACCTAATAACTAATGTTGTCTATAAATGGTCTCATGTAAACATATGTGCTGATAGTCTTACTGACAACTTAGCTAAGGAAGGGGTAATCATCAACTCCTTGTTGTAGTGATGACTCCAGCTTTGTTTGGTTCTTGATCCTTCAGCCCTAATGAAATCATCATTTAAAAAAAAAGATCTGATGTCAACTCTTATTAATAACTAAAAGCCTTGTGAGCCTGTGCTCATGTGCATTTATATAGCGGTATTTTGGACACCTCAGGTGTTTGGGGCACTGATCTTGTGGATACTGAGTGCGTGGCTATGTTGCAAAAAATTCTTTTGGGTGGACATAATAATCATCTAATTTGTTAGCCATATGATTTTACTGACCTGGTTCCCTTCACCTGATAACTTCTGAATTAGCTGCTTCATTCACAATTACGTGAATTTTGCGCGGCATGAAAAGATGTAGGCATTACCCACTGCTAATTTTGATATTTTCTACCGGTGAAGAGCCTTGCCTTCTCCATGAACTTGAGTTACTAAATTGTACCCTTTTGGGTATGTAATGCCTGAATTTTATTTTATTTTAGCTTTTTCAACTGTTAACTTCAGAATTTTGCTCCTGATTTTCTTTCCTAGTGAAAACTTGAAAACCTACTCCAATCTATTTGGTCGTGCTTTTTCATAGAATGTCATTGTTTCCCCTTTTTTATTATTTATGTTTCCTTATCAGTATTAGTAATTCAATTCTCTCTTTTATTTTGATCTTCTTGATTGCTTTTATCTGCTTAACTATTCACGGCATCATGATTCTTGCTTTCTGCAGCTTGCATTTGCCTGTGTGATATATCCTTGTCTGGTTGTACAGTACATGGGTCAAGCAGCATTTCTCTCTAAAAACTTCCTTAGCGTCCATACAAGCTTCTATGACTCAATTCCAAGTTAGTTTCAAATCCAATGAGTGGAAACAGAAGAACTTACTTTTTGGTTGTTATCTAACTTGCGAAGTCTTTTTTTGTGGTGGTTGTATTTCAGAGCCTATATTTTGGCCAATTTTTGTGATTGCAACACTAGCAGCAATTGTTGCTAGTCAGGCTGTCATCTCGGCTACATTCTCTATCATCAAGCAATGCCATGCATTGGGTTGCTTTCCACGTGTGAAGGTGGTCCACACTTCGAGGTGGATACATGGTCAGATCTACATTCCGGAGATAAATTGGATCCTGATGGTTCTCTGTTTGGCTGTTCTTTTGGGTTTTCGGGACACAACCCTGATTGGCAATGCCTATGGTAAGGTTATTTATGACTTTCCATTGGACCTAAAAATCATGCTCCTGAATGTTATTACAAAAGCACAATCATCAAAATCTCCTTGTTGGGATAGGAAACAAATTTCCACCGGAAGCCTGCTATAAAATTAAAATGAGTCTTTATCTTCAATTTCTAGGAAGTTTCTCAAACTGTAACGAAACATTTTTAGAGTCAAAATTGAACGTATTTGACTAGAAAAAGGTCTTGAATCTCACCAAATAACTTTTTCTAAAATCCACTGAAGATTAAGATGATGATGATGATGATGATGATTATCACTATTATTGTTATTTTTTTTTTTTTTTTTTTTTTTTTTTGAGAGGGTGTGGCGCGATTCGAATTCGCGACCTGACGCTCCTGGTTGTAAAGAGAATACCATCAGACCACACGGCCGTAGGTTACTATTATTGTTGTTATTTTTATATTTGAACAAATAACTGAAGATGATTCTTATAACCTTTCAAATTCAGTATGTATCCTAAAAATAAGATACATTTTATGAGCATTTGCAGACATGACATGTCAAAGCTCTAAATGTTTGGAAGAACATCTTTGTAACATATAGTGCATGGAACAAAGTTCAAGCAGATTAGGAAATGTTTATAAAAAGTAAATAGGATTCTTATAAAATAATCCTTTTTCCTTTTTAAGTCCCCCCTTTTAACTGTCAACTACACATACAAACACACATACACATGCATGCATGAGCATGCGGCGTGCAAATCCACACACACACACACACACGTCCACACACACATGCGTGAGGCCCTCAACCCTGGTGAGACTTGATAATAGATCCCCAAGGTGGTCATTGAACCAATGTCTGATCCATTTTTATTTCCTTAAAAATTTAAGTTGTGCAACAAACATTCATGAAAGATCCATTCAAACTTGTTTAAACTTTAGAGAATTTTCTTTTCTTTATTAGACACGTTGAAAGAAAGTACGTATTGGTAAAGATAAAAGTTAAAAATAAGTGACTGTTTTAAAAGTATTGATCAAGATATGTTACAATTAATTGGTTGGTACAAGTTTTAATTTTACCTTGTACTTAAATTTTGAACAATTATGTAGTTTTTGTCATATGCAGATGTTTCATTTTTACTTTGTTATTATTTCCTCTCAAGTTCTAAAAGGTTTCTAGACATTTGGACAGAGATTTTTATGCTCCATATTGTAGTGTTTCCAAATTTGATTTCCCTTTCTTTATTTTTTAAGTTAAACCATTCTTACTTGTACGTATTTTACTTTTTGAGTAGTAATCCTCTTTCTCGAATTTCAGGTATTGCAGCAATGACTGTAATGTTTGTGACCACATGCTTGATGGGATTGGTTATCATATTCGTGTGGCAGAAACATGTTTTACTTGCTCTGGCATTCCTTATTTTCTTTGGGTTGATTGAAGGTTTTTATTTATCGTCTGCAATCATTAAAGTTCCTCAGGGAGGATGGGTCCCCCTTGTGCTATCTGCCATTTTCATGGTTGTCATGTATGTTTGGCACTATGGTACTCGCCGCAAGTATCTTTTTGACCTTCAAAACAAGGTATCAATGAAATGGATCCTCACGCTTGGCCCTAGTCTTGGAGTTGTTCGCGTTCCAGGAATTGGGCTAATTTACACTGAGCTGGTCACTGGTGTTCCAGCCATTTTTAGCCACTTTGTCACAAACCTTCCTGCTTTCCATCAGGTTCTTGTCTTTGTCTGTGTGAAGTCTGTTCCAGTCCCGTATGTGTCACCAGATGAAAGATACCTAGTGGGTCGTATTGGTCCACGAGCCTATCGGATGTATAGATGCATTGTGAGGTATGGTTACAAAGATGTGCAGAAAGATGATGAGAACTTTGAGAACAATCTTGTAATGAGTATTGCGGAGTTCATACAGATGGAAGCTGAGGAAACTCATTCAAGTAGCTTGGAGGGGTCTATTGATGGGCGAATGGCAGTAGTGAGAACTTCCGAGAGGTATGGGACAAGGTTGATTATGTCTGAAAGGCATGAAGGTGATGATAGTGAAGATACATATGTTAGAAGCAGCAAGTCAACCACACTGCAAAGTCTTAAATCTTTGTATGAACAAGAATCACCCCAGGTCAGACAGCGGCGGCGTGTCCGTTTTGAGCTGCCCAATGTGGAGTACATGGACACTCAAGTCAAAGAAGAGCTCATGGAGCTCATAGAGGCTAAGCAAGTAGGGATCGCATATGTGATGGGCCACTCGTATATAAAAGCTAGGCGGAGTTCTTCATTTTTGAAGAAATTTGTGATTGATGTGGCTTATTCTTTCCTCCGAAAGAACTGCAGGGGACCTTCTGTGGCCTTAAATATCCCTCACATCAGCCTTATTGAGGTGGGGATGATTTACTATGTGTGAAATCATAATAGTTTGTCAAAAGACTACAGCATGTTTCTTTGATGCTGGTCACTTGGTTGGATGAAAATGAGTAGAAGGCCTACTTACAGATGAGTCACTTTGCTTCTGAAATATATGCCGTGATCAGGTGATCATGTTACCTTGACATATTCATGTGGTCAAGCTTGTCCGGGCAGTGGCTGCCGCTGTACTGGAATAACATGACTGGCAAATCCGTAAACGGCTGTAAACTGTGTCTAGAGTTTCAGAGCGTCATAGTCATCTTTGGACTGATGATGCTATTGTGACAGGGCAAAACTGATCAAACTTGTAGTTAAGTCATGTTCTCTCTTTTGTAGCTTTGGTAGTTAGAACTTGTTTCTCTTTCTCTGATAATCGTCTTTATGTATAGTCTTGTCAAAAAAATATTTTCGTTAATTTTCATGGCCTTGATCGAGATGCAGCCCACACATAAGCTCACGCAAGTGGTTGCACTTTCCAAAAATGTCGACATGTCTTTCAGATTTTGTGACTGCTTTGATGTTTGTGAGTGTAATTTAGTCTGGTTGTAGTTTATTGCTAACATGTTCACACGAGTACATTTTTCAGCAACAACATCGACAAAACATCCATACATGGCAGTCTTGATCCATATAAAATGCACTGAAATGAAGGACAAAATCAAGCATGAATCCTAGGACCACGTCAAGTTATCATGGGAAGACATCAAACATGCAAGACTGCCCTTCACAAATTAAACACATACAACATGCTGCAAATGAATCTCCATCCAAGCAACAATTCATGGTTCATGCTTACACAACCCTTCGTTCTCCTTAAAACACCGTTCTTTTCACTCCAGCAGCTTCTGTAAAGTGCAGAAATCAGAGTAGAGGAGATATAAGAGATCTGGAGTATAACAACTAATGCAAGACCTCACTTTTGCCAGAATTCTGCAGCCAAGACTTTGATTTTTCTGGGTTGCCGCACCTTCAAGATGACTAATAGGACACGAATTTTCATAAAAACTAAGAGTCGCTCTGATACCGTGATAAACGAGAGGCCGGCGGTTAGGTTTATTTTGATTTGAGGAAATAGAATAGAAGAAGAGAGGATTTCGGTAATCAGGGTTTTGCAGAGAGAGAGAGGAAAGACTTGGGTGAATGAAAATTGAAAAAAAAACACAGAGGGTATTCTCCTCTACCTCATCATATTCATTCAGCCATTGAAACTGAAAAGACCAATATACCCTTTACCAGGAGGTAAGACCTAAACAATCTCTCTCCTTCATTCTTTATTCTCTGTTTTCCAGGTGTTATAATTTGGAGGTCCCATATTCTATATTTATTTACAGTAGCAGAGTAAGGGACAGGTTTCTTATTTGCAGGGTAATATCCAGAAGAGAGGAGGAAAACTGAAAGAGAGTAGAAGAAGAGATGGAGGAAGAAACACGAGAAGACATGAGAGAGCCAGAGGAATTTTGAGCATTCTATTTATTACCTGTAAGATCCCTAATCTTTGTAATAACTTGAGTGCAAAATGACCAAAAACCCCTCACTTCATAACTTGAAATGAAGGTAGGACAGTAAAATATTTTAGATACAGCAACGAAGTATAAAAGGAACAGCTCATGAAAAAGTAAATAGCTCTTACCAAGTAATATCACTGTTTTCATGTTAAGGTGCATCAAACTAATCCCACAATTTCCACATTATCCAGCAGTACCCAGATCAAGATACCAAAAAAATTTCAACGAAAATGCAGAGGACAACATCAAAAAAATCAAGTGGACCAGGCTTCCCCATGGAACAAGTTCACTTTCAGTGGACAAATTTCAATTACCAGATGCATGTAACTGGATTACCAACATATTAAACTCTTCCAGGCCGTACTTCTGCTTTCAGAAGATACTAGAGAAGGATATATCAGCCGACCATCATTGTCATCACAATTTACACAAGGGAGACATAACTGCTCTTCATATTTTAGTGGATTTCGCAGAAGAAATGATAAACCTTATACAGCAGATGTAGATGCATTTACTGACAGGGCAAGTTCTTCCAAGAGTTCTTTCTGCTCCATGGCACCACAGGACTGCACAACGAAAAAGAATACGATTATATAGTAGCTGAAGGTTACGTTTTTCTTTGAGTTGCTTCATCCAACTGTACCCACCAAAGCCTTGTATTGTCTCATCCATGGTAATATCGTGACAAAATTTCTATAACACATTTAGTTCTGTTGCCAGGTCACAGTATCAGATACCTTTTCTATACCAACTCATAGAAACTATTGACCACATCTGTACCATTTTGTTATCTGGAATTATCCTAATCGTCTCGAAAGGTTGACATGCTTAACCTTGAAGAAAGTTCGCAACACCAGAAAGGAGAGAAAACATGCTTGAAGTCATTATATATCAGTATCTCTGAAGACATACCTGTACAGCTGTTTCAATATCGCCAGAAAGAAAGGACGTGAGCTCAAAGTTCATCTTCAAGCGGTGGTCAGTAACTCTGTTGTCCTGCCAGAAAAACAAAAAAGTCTGAACTGTGAATAGTGAAAATCAACTTTATGAATTTGTAGACATCTGTCAATAGAATCAGTGATCCTTTATCCTGAATCCTAAGTATATATAAGCAGATAAATTAAGCACCTTGTAATTGTAAGTCCGGATCTTTTCTGCCCGAGCACCAGTACCAACCTGCCCACAATCATACAGAAACTTTTTCATTTGTCCATTTGTAATGCAACAGTTAACTTTTACAGGGCTGAAATGTGGACAGCTATAAGAGAAAACAAGTTATTGGCAGACATTTGCATAGGAGGGTCATTTTTGGAAAGTCAATGGACATATTACTCAAATCACACAGATCATTTAAATGGTTGAGCAATTTGGATGATGGTCCATCAAGGGGAGCATTCCTTCAGTTGAGTACCTCTATAGTTTCCTCTTTGTACAGTTAGGTTAACTAAGTGGATATTCCACTTACTGGGAGGATATCTATCATATCTTCACACAAAAGGTTATCTCTTCTACCTCTTCAAGAAAGCACCCTGGACTTTTTGCAAAAGTTCTTCATCAACCCTAGCATACTATACATCTTATTTCAAAAAAAAAAAAAAACCTAGCATACTGTGCCAAGACATGCTCATGACCTATGACTGCCAAGGAGGTGCACCAGTCAAGTAGAAATTGTTTTTATGACAATTTTACAGGCTAAAGTTTTTCATAGAGCCATCTACCTAATTACTCATGAGAAATTGACTGCCAAAGACATATACATCTTTTGTAGCTCAAGATGCCATACCTGTAATTTACGTTGGTTTCTTATCTTCTCTTGTTGCTCCCTCACTTTGATCTCATACCTGTAAGCCGTGAACATCTTACACAATCATTTCAGGCACCATAAACTCCATTGCATACGTGAAATTCATAAAGACGATTATATTCCAGCTACAAGGTAGCCTTCATAATCTCCAATAGCAGCTCTGCAATTTTGCTAGCAGTGAACATATGAGACATTCAATAAAAACTCACAATTTTGCTCTCAATAACTGAAGTGCACGAGTTTTATTTTGGAGCTGTGTCCTTTCTTCTGTACAAAAAATACGGATTCCTGTGGGTTTATGGAAAAGGTCCACAGCAGTTTCCACCTTGTTGACATTCTGACCTGCAGTAATTCAAATAACAGTATGGAATTATTAAAAAAAAATTACCCTTCTTCAATAAATCTACAGAAAATATCAGAGCATAACACTACAATTTTTAGAATAAAAGATCTCCAGTGTTATTTTCACAAAAAAATCACAAGGCAATTTATTCAATTGTATTCTGTACCTCCAGCACCACCAGATCTTGTAGTAGTTAGATCTATCTCTTTTGGATCAATCACTATCTCAACTTCGTCAGCCTGGAGTCAGATTGTGTAACGATTACTATTACAATACAAATCAAGTACTCAGCCCCACCAAATATAACTACACCCACTTTTGGGAGCTGTTGTACCAACCAGTGCCATCAAGATTATAACAAATCAGAATACTGCAGCAATAAATAAATAAAATTGAGGCATGTAAAAATGTGTAACAGAAATCTACCTCTGGCATGATTGCAACAGTAGCAGTGGATGTATGAACACGGCCCTGTGCCTCGGTCTGAGGCACACGTTGAACACGATGAACTCCAGATTCATACTTCAACTTACTATAGACACAACTCCCCTTTATTTCCATCACGTAAGTCTTGAATCCACCTTTTTCTGCCTGAAAAGAGAAAACTTGCTCAAAATTCTCCAAACAGATAAAAAATGTGAAGTTGGGTCCAAGGCCCATTCCAAAATGACTAAGCCTCTTTCTCAACTAATAAACTCAAGATCTTTGTACTTACTAATCCATGTGGGACTATTCCTTAACACTCTCCCTCACATGTAGGCCCTCTTTTGTAGCTCTCTACAAGTGGATAATTTAGGTGTAGGCCCTTTTTGTGGCTCTACAAATGGATAATTTAGGTGTAGGCCCACATAAGAGTACCTGCTCTGATACCATGTGAAGTTGGGTCCAAGACCCATCCCAAAATGACTAGCCAAGAAGTCTTTTTCCCAACTAATAAACTCAAGATCTTTGTACTCACTAATCCATATGGTACTATTCCTTAAAAAAGAATATAAAAAAAGAAAAAAGAAAAAATAATATGAGTACCTCTGAACTAGAGATAGGAGAGTATTTCCAAGAACTACGCTCGGCATATTTTTGGTACATTCTCACCTGAAGAATTTACAACAAAATATTCTTAAACTACAAAAAGCACAAATGCAAACGTGAAAAACAAATAGAAGTAAAAAGGAGTTGAAATTGTCATGAATGAGTTGAAACAGATTACGGAATGTTTTTTTTGTTTTGAAATTTAAACAGATTAGAGACTTAAGAGTTAGACTTTGGCTGAACAGGTTGATGATAATCATCAAACAAGCGGCAAAAATTAGAAAGAAATATTCAACAAGATGTCAAATGTTGAATACTGACACATGTAGACACCCAAAGAATAAGAGAAAAAAAATCATAAATAAACACAAAGAAAGAGATACCTAAGACATTTCCAGCCCATGATAGAATGGATAAAAGCAATATGTACCTACAAGATCACCGGCCCATAGTCCAGCTTCATCACCACCAGTACCTGCTCTGACTGCAAAACAAATAAAAAAATCAGTTACTTATTCATTATAGTGACATTTATGCGTGGCTTCCCCAACTTTTTCCTAATGCAACATTGCATTGTTGCAACCAAATAAAATAATTGGAGCAGAAAGAAGGAACATAAGAGGAACCACTACTTCAACATTTTCAGTAACTGCAAAATAGCACACGAACAATATTCTTGCAGCATAATACTGGAAAAAAATCACTGGGTACTCATCAATATGCTTTTAGGGAAAAACACCTACCCTCAAGTAGTATATTCCGTGAATCCAAGGGATCAGAAGGAAGCAATAATACCTATCACTCAAAATAAACAGCACATCAACAGCACATCTTTAAAATGAACAAAGAAAAGAAAATGAATCAACATTTTCAGTTGAGAGACAAGAAATCATTTAAGTTAGAAAATGCAGGAGATATACACAGAATTTATATTGGAGCAGACATAAGAATTTCAGCTTGCAGCAGAAGAGTACCATCTTTATTTAGAAAGTGGCATCGTGCTAGTTAGCAGTATTGGTTGAGATATGATAGATTGAGTTAGATTGTGAATAGAAAACACCAAGATCGAACAAAGTTAGAAGTTCTAAAATTAGTCTACTTTGAATTATACAACAAAGTAACAGCTTCAAAAGGGGGTTGGAGCCAGGTTGACTGGTCTGAGAGATCAGTTCGATCTCTTCCTCCTCCAATCTTCTTCTCTCCACTTCATGACCCTTAGTGCTGTATGTATTCACCTTTTCTTTTTGAGAAGCTATTTTTTCACATTCTCCTCTCTATTAATCTAATTGTTCTAATGTTGAAATTTAGAAAGAAATTGTTACACCCAAGAAACAAGAAAAGACTGTAACCAATCAATTGGTCTAAGATGTAGCAATATAAAGGATTTCAATGTAAAAAGATAACAACCAAAGAAAAACACCCAAGATTTCAGTCCATGAAAGAGAAAAAAATAAATAAATAAACCTTCAGCTTTTCCTCAAGCTCTTTAAGTTGATTTGATAAAGTTTCAACTTCAAAAGCTATCATTTCAGCCATATCTGGTTCAGTGTCATCCTCTTTTCCTAAAGCTACATTACAAAGTAAAAAAAAAAAAAAAACTGTGTAAGTACAAGCTTCATCTTCCTTTCTAAGAAAGAGCAAGAACAAAAGCAATAGGAGGAAAGCTATTGACCTTTTGTTTCTTCCAGTTGTTTCTCGCACTCCTTGAACTTCTGGTAAGTTGATACTACCTTTATTTTATAGAGAAAGAGCACAAAGAGTAGGAGAAGGAAACAAACTACACTCATGAGACACGATCTTTCTTCTGAAAATAAAAAGTTGCCATAATGAAAAAAAAAAACCCATTCATAATACCTCATCAAGATCAGCCATAGATTGTGCAAGCTTTTGGTACTCATTTGGATTTGACACAACATCAGGATCTGCCAGCTTCACCTAAAGTAACATTTAAGCCAATAGAAAAGAAAAAGTAAGAATATAATTGCATAGAATTTTTTTCTTTTGAAAAGTGTATAAATGCATTGGATGTCTCAAACATTCATATAAAGCTTACTGATAATTCTTTCCATGTCCTCTCTGCAGAATCCAGCTTTGAAATGAGATAGGGCTCCTGCATTAGTATAGACATAGCATCCAATTATATCAGCCAAATAAAATGAAAGCCTAAACAAGATGATATAAATATGCCCTTTCAAATTCAGTGTCTTCAGAAAAAAACAGCTTTATGTCATGAGGAATCAATGACCTTTGCCAGTAGGCTGTTCAACATTCCACTAGTAAAATGAGAAGTTCTCATCTTGATTAGTTTTGCATAATTCAGTTGGCCTCTATTTCTTGAAGCCAAATAAACATGTCTAAGCAGATTTTGCAACAGGTAATTGAATTATGGCAGGTTATAAGTTACTCTGCAGTACCAGTATCCACAACAATAAATTGTGAATCAAATTGTCTAACAAGAAACTGTGAATCAAATAACATGTAGTCAAGATAGCTTCACTCCAATAGGACTTAAGAACTTTCATATGAAACAGCAAAGAACAAGCAACATCAAGCAAATGGCGCTTCTTTCACTCAACAACCCCATTTAATTGAGTATACAAGCATGATATTTGATGAATAATACCATTGGGAGAACAATAATGTGTAAAACAAGAATTCATATATTCTGAACCATTATCAGTGTATAAAATTTTGATAGGAACACCAAATCGAGTTTTTATTTCTCTATGAAAATGAAAAAAAAAATCAAATATTGAAATCTTGTCTTTCAACAAACAGACCCATAAAACCCAACTACAGTCTACCACAAACGTCACAAAATAATTACATCCAAAAAGATTTAGAATCTGTCAACGACCCCATACATCAGAATCAACCAATGAAAAAGGAGAAGGACACAATTTATCACCCTTGCTAGAGTAAGTGGACAGACAATGTTTGTCCAATTGGCATGAATCACATTCGAACTTTTCATAAAATAAAGTAGAAGGAAAAAGTAGACAAAGTTTATCTATCGATGGATGTCCCAAATGAAGATGTCAGTCATATGCAAGAAGACAATTGGCTCGTGACACCTGATGAGCTCCCATACATCTACCAAAGTAGTAGAGGTCATCCTTCTCATATCCAGTACTAATCATCTTCTTCGGCTGCAAATCCTAAAAGACACAGTAGGATGGAAGAAGGTAACTAGATGGACACCACCTTCACCTTTAACTAGAGAATTCAGCAAGTACAACTAATGCGCTAGTAGAAGAACTATGGCAAGAAGAAAAGACAGATTTACCTATCATATGAACTGAGGCGAGTCAAGAACCCAAGTACTTGAAGGAGCAAAATGAAGAACAATTGTACTTGATGGAACAAATGATGTATTGGTGGTGACAGAAGAGCTGGACTAAGCGGATGTACTAGGGAGGCCAGTGGAACTACCCTTCCAACATTCAACTAGTTTGGACAACTCATCAACAAAGTTATTTTCCCCAGCAAAACTATTGAGAGCTATATGATTATTCACTTAGATTGTCTACCAGATCATTCCCAACACTGAACAAAAACATGGCCAACTTTACCACACGTGTAACATGTCCTATCACGTCCATCTCAGCCCATACCAGTACCTCCATCTCTACCACGATAACCTCGTCCTTTCTCACAGGAAGTCTCCTTTCCACCAACACTAAATGAATAAAACAAGGCTGAATTATCTGAGGAAGGAGGTTGAGGGGAAGGATCTACAGTTTTGGCTTCAATATTCTCAGCCATGATAACACATGCATATGCACTAGTCAATGTAGGTGTATCCACACTTGACAACATATGAGCATGTATACACTCTTATTCCAGACCCAACATATATAAAAACTGAGAAACATCAAGTCGGATTGTTGCTTCCTCAATAGCGCATCATTAGTATGAGGGTGGCAAATTCGAAGCTCCTTTAAATAACTATTTAACTTGCCAAAATAGTATATCACACTACACCACATAGATGGGACCTTAGATGAATTTCATATACCTTTGATAAATTTTTCTCAAGAGAATAGTCTATCTTTGATACCTTCCAAAACTCTTTCGAAGTGTTGCAATAAACCACCTAATTCTAAAGATTTGTTTATGTACTATTTATGAGCCACGTCATCACCATACCATTATCTGTCTTTCAAGTCCTAGACACATAACCGGATGGATCTTCAATTAACACATAATACTTCTCCCGAGCTTTGAGGAAAACTCGAACAACTCTAGACCATATCAGATGATTTTGGACGTCCAATTTAGTGTTAGTATTTTAAATATGAGAAATTCACTTTTTGTCCACAACATCTTGGGAACTCCCAGATATCCGACTTGTAGAGCTAGTTGAAGCAGCCATTTCTAGATAATCAATCAACCTTTAAAACTATGATCGATTAACACTCCATGATGATTGATCAACCTTTGAAACTAAGATCAATCAACAATCAATAGCACGTTATAACTAGCATTTACTGAATTTTGCTTGAGCAACACTCACTCAACCACCTTTTGAATGATCGATTGACCACCCACAATAATCGATCATCACCTTATTATTGACATTCGTCAAAAAATAAATTTTCAAACTTTTCAAAAAACACCAAAAACATCGTCATTCTCTTTCTTCCCACTCTCAAATCATACTATCTTTCACCACAGACATTTAATCATCACCCATTAACCAATGTAACCCCAACCAAACAAATTTGGGGCAAAAGAAACAAATTAAGAACCTACTCACCTGTTCCAGTCAAACCAGATATTCATAAAAGTACAAAAAATCTCAAGACTTTCTCGAATTGCAAACAAGTGAAAACAGTCACCCATTCAGGATAATATCATGTAAAAAATGATGACGAAGAGAAAAACGGATTTTTGAAGAGAAGACAACAAGTCATTCTCTTGTATTAGGGCTTAACGCTTTAACCCACTTTTATTTATCTTAAATACAAGGGATGACAATTGCATAAATGCCCTTATTACAAGTAGTACATATTCCATTAACAAGTAACTTGAACATGCCAAGGGAACCTAATTGCTAGCAAATAAACATAACCATTAACCTTTTTGGGGAGACAAAACCAATAGCTAGTCTTTCCTATAAACATGTAATCTGTTACAAGGTGGGACCAAACCCACCATGACCACACGAGCTGGAATCCTTATCACATGAGTTGGAAGATTTGGCAATCTTCATTGATTAATGTAATTGATTTATCTTCCCTTGATTTACGTAGATTTGGATAATCACGATTGATGTAATTAGGGATAATAGGGATCCTAACTTATCTCTAAAGTTTTCCTAAATATGTAATGGAAATATTATAAATAGGGGTCTTGGTTGAAGGGTTCAATCAAGCTCTCTCCACTTCTCAACTCGTAGAAGAATTTCTCTCTAGCCTAAAGTCTTTTTCTCTCTTTTTCTCTTCTCTCCTTTGTACCCAAGCTCTCTCTCTCTCTCTTTGCTCTTTTTCTTCTCCCTCTCTTATCTTGCTCAAGGTTTCAATCATGGGGTCCTAAATTCAACATAATGTAATACTATATATATCAAACTAAGAGAGATATGATTCAGCAAGTTTTTCTTATAAACATGTTGGACTTACAGTAATCAAACCAGATATGAGCGATAAAACAAAACATTCTCTACTGCAATTGATCCTAATCACTAGCCAGTATATCTGGGCTGAATTAGTGTAGACTACTTCTTTTTCTTGTGTTCAAGTGTCTTTGATCAACTCATCTTGTTAACCCCTACACTGGCATACGACTTTCAAGTAGCTAAAGATGCTTTCCAGGTCCACATGGTATCTGTCGTAACAGAAGTTAAAATCTGGTTGGACAATGAACCTACATCAGGAGTCACGGAGGTTTGAATTTTTAAATACTCTTATTAGCACTAGTAGACACTAGTATAAGCTACATACACAAGTATCTGTAATTCTACTAAAAGAGATGCCTATAGACACTCTTTTTATGAATATGTAAAGTTCAAAATACTAAAAGGCACAAATACCCAGTGCTTAGCGACGTATTTTTTCTTCTGAAACTTGATTTCTAAAAACTATAAAATATGCTTAGCGATGTGTTAGTAAATTATTTCTTCTTCTGAAACTTGATTTCTAGAAACTTTAAAATAACAAGATCAAACGAACAGAAAAACATCCGAAAAAATAAGAAGCACGAGAAAAAATAGACCCTGAATAAAAATTTGGAACGAAAAGGAATACATGAACGAAAACCAATCTGCTTCTGCGGTCACTGATTAAAAAAATAGAAAAATTTATGGAGTTTCAAAATAGAGAATTTAGGCAGAAAATTTACCGCCATGCAGACAATCTTTGCATGTTTTGAGCTGGAAAATGTGAGAGAAACAAAAGAACATTTTTGTCTGTGGCCAAAAAATGAAGGAAGCGTAGAAATGAAGCCTGTAGCTAGAGCTTCCATTGTCGCGAATATGAAGGAAAGGAAGAGAAACGGGGAGAGAGGGCGCCAATAAGGAACCGGATAATTGAATTCCGTGGGGAGAGTCTCTGATGTGTGGTGGCTCAGGATGAGGATTTTCTAGAAAACTCGCAAGCTTTAATAGCTCGCAGGATTAGAAATTAGAAATTTCGAATTGATAATAAACGTTTTTCTTATAGGATAGGGGTTAGGCCCTTTTTTGGTTCCAAAGGGCATTATAAGCTTGGAGCTGACTATGCTTATAGGAGAGCCAAACTAGTTTAGGTGTAAAAAATGAACACTTAATTTCTTATGGTGCAAGAATATTCAATTTCAAGATTCAAGGAATGAGAGGCATGATTGGAAACTAAAGATTATTTATTGAGTTGATTCTCGAAGGAGACAATCATGCGACTTTTAATGATTATCGCAAAAGAAAGAGTTTAAGAATCGACAAATTAAGTTACATTTCATTCTCAATGTTTAATATTTATAATATGTGTAAATTAAAGCACAATTTACTTAGTTTTAATTAATTTTGTGATTTGTGTGAATATTATTACTTATGAACTTGATAAATGCAGAGTTGATGAGTAGAAGAACACGATTATTCTTGTTTCAATGAAGCATCAAATTTATACTTGGTTAAAGATAAACTTAGTACAAGTGCCCAACTAGAGAGATAGTAGTGTCCACTGCTTCGCCACTACAATTGATCTACATGGACTTATTTGGGCCAAACTAGAGTCGATAGTCTATTTGGCAAGAGGCATACCTTTGTAGTTGTAGGTACTACCCTAGGTACATTTTGCTGATGGAAGTTCATAATGCATTGATATCTTAAACTCGGTCTATAAGTTCATAATGTAAAAAGCATTAACACCAAATTTAGGAGTGTGATAGACAACCTTTCATATTGTACATAAGAGTGGTTATATGTTAAATTCACATTCGCTAACTCATGTTCATGGAGAATGATTATTAACATCAAAATAAATCAACCATATTGATATTTTTACTAGCTTCAACTTCTTTGATTATAGATAAACTTTAAGTATTTTGATCTTTGGAGCATTTGGAAATGATTTTTGAAAGTTAGGGCATTATGTTTTGTCAAAGATTTGCAATTTTCAAATTTTAGGAGGTTGGACAATCATTTGCTCTTATTCTTCATAAAAAAGGCCACATAGGGTCCTTAGCTTAGAGATCAACTACCCCTTTTTGGACCATCGAAGAATTGAGTCAACTTCCTCTAACATTTGTTGACCTAATGTGCCAAAAATTGGTTGCAAAGGTTTAACAACGAAAAATGTAATCAACTTGATGCCCATGGAGTCAACTCAATTCAAACCAATAAATGAGTTGAGTTATATAATGGATTCAATCAACTCCATAACCATCTAGTTGACTTTGTGCTCTTGTGTATACACCAAATTCTTCACAATAATTTTTTTTCATATGTAACTCCAAAGTACTAGTCGTTTAAGTGCGAAAAGCCAACCTAATCAAGAGAGTTGGACCGAAACTACCTCTGACACCCAACCCGCCCCTTACCGCTCCTCGCGGGATTCAAAGGTAGGACATGCCAAACCTAGCTCTAATACCATGTCAAGAGGTTGGCCATTGCAACCTAAAAGACTAGTTGTTTAAGTACGAAAACCAACCTAAATCAAGAGAGGTGGACCGAAACCAACTCTCACATTCACTTCTACTTGAGTTGTTAATTTCTTGGCATTACCTCTTTCTATAGACCATTAAAATCTTATTAGAAGGCATACATCTATTTAACTAAATAAAATTGTCAACTACATACTTTTAAAGTATCATTCTTCTATCATCAAAATTGTAAAGACCAACATAATTTGAACACTTTAGATAATATAACTGTCTAAGATGATAAATTTATAAAAAATTGTAATTGCACTAGACTTCGCGCAAAAATATAGACTTTATAGTAAGCACTACTTTTGCAAACCAAGGCATTAATCTCATATCCTAATGATAGAGGGTTTCTATCTACAGATAAATTCATTGGAGGGATGAATCACATTACATAGTTCAAAGGAGGAAATTTAACTTTTGTAACCAAAATGAATTACACTGTCTGTCCTAGGACAAATCACCTTATTTGTTGGGTACTATTTACCCTCACAAAATTTTTATATTCCCACTTTGTTTTTGTGGAAAACATTTATCACTTTGAAAATTTAGGAACTCACAAAAACTCGTTCCTCTACCCTCAAAAAGTGAATTTTGGGTTTATATTTTTGTGAGCATCATATTTATCTTCAAGTGGCTTTCATGTGGGTAAGTCAAGCAAACACTCATCTTTTTTGTGTACAATAGTGTGATGTGTAGAAATATAACATGATGGAGTTTGGGTGAACATACACATTGTTAGAAGATAGGGCCCAAACCCACACGACTAAGAATTGCTCACATATCAAAGTGTATTAGAAGATAGGCTCAAGCCCAGAAGACCAAAGAAGACCCCATGGATCCAAGAGAAATAGAAGATGGGCTCAAGGCCCACAAATCAAGGAGAAGACTGATAGGCCCATATACATTGATGGCAGGACGGTAAATAAAGGGTCATTTCATAAAAATGACATTGATGTAATTAAGCTAAAGTTATAAGGTTAAAACCCTAAATCCTAAGTTAAGGGGTATTATTATAATATAGTAGTTTCATAAATTTATAAATAGAGCTTCAGGGGGAGGGTAAGGAAAATCAATTTCATAACCCTTCTTCCTCCAGTTTTCTCCCACTGGGTTTCTTTCCCTTTTTCTCCATGAGCTAAATTCATGGAGTCTTGAGAATCAACACACATAGTAAGGTGACCATAAACGTGTTGGCGTGAGATGTCTTCCAAAGGAGGAAGTGAGGTTTACATGAGTCTCAGTTTAAAGAAATTTTAGTTATATTAGGGGGGGTTAGTCTTCTATTTATGTTGAGTTATTTAATTATGCTAGGACTCATCTTTAAATGTTAGAGTTTGGGTGTAATTGGGACAAGGGTAGTTTAATTGTAATTAGACTTTATTATTTTATTCTATTATAAATAGAGGTTCATGTACTTAGATTAAAATATAAGTCAGTGAAGGATTTCTCTTTTTTTATAAATTCAACAAAATGTCCCCTTAAAAAAGGGAGAATGAGATTGGGGATTGGAAGCAAACATGAAAGAGAGTGCAAAAGAACCCCAATATAGCCAAAAAGTATGGAAAAACTCCACTAGGTTCACTCATAGTTTGGAAGCCTTCTCCACCTACACAATACTCTCTTTCATTCTTCATCCTAATTATTTTTTCTTTTTAAGTACAGGTCGAAGCAAAGCCAAAGATTAATATGTAAATCCGAGCTCATTACACGCACGTACCAACCAGTAGATACGTGCGTGCGCGGACGGTAAGATGACTCACGTCTGCTATTTTCTCTCGCCCCGCAGCGGTCGCTTCTTCTTCACCTGAAACTCTCTATAAAATGTTGCTTCCAGCGTTTTCTGCTATTTCCGTTATACCTCGACTTTCCTTCCAGTTTATGCTCAAATCCTTACTGCTTACCTCTTCTTCTACTCGTCGCCTATTTCCAAACAAAATCATTCCAGCAACTTTCTTCATTCCCACGCGCACGGTTCGAATTGGTCGCATTCTCGCCATGGATGATATGTCCTCCCGTTCGCACAAACACACCAACCGTCTCGCTTCGGAGCATAGCCCCTATCTCCTGCAGCACGCGCATAATCCGGTACTCCTTGTCGTTCCTTCATTTATTCTTTTCGAACAAACTGTATATTGCAAATTGTTTTCTCCTGCAGACCGATTAATTTATTTTATGATTCCGGACGTCGTATTATAAGTTATCGGAAGTAACAATTGATTGTTATTCTCTGTCTGTTATGTACTTGAAGGTGGATTGGTACCCCTGGGGAGAGGAAGCGTTTGCAGCAGCGCGTGCAAGAAACGTTCCGATCTTTCTGTCAAGTGTGTCGAGAGTGAATTCCTCTGCATCACTTGTTTACGTACTATACTTTATTTATTAGTTATGCTAGTTTTCGTTGCGAAGCTTTATGCTAGTCCTTATCGTGCTTATTGGAAGCTAACTAGGTGTAATTTTGTGTGTGTTGAAATGTCTTCGCTTCAAGTTGGCTACAGTACATGTCATTGGTGAGTTTTATTGTTGTTGTTGTTGCTGTTTTTTTTTTTTTTTTTAAACCTTTTTTCTTCTCTTGTTCTTCTGCGCATTGGTGGATGGTGTCGTACTATATATGACATTAGTTCACTGTTAAATCATTTTAGGTGTCATGTCATGGAAGAGGAATCATTTGAGAACGAAGATGTCGCAAAAATGCTCAATGATTGGTTCGTTAGCGTCAAGGTGACATATTTCTTATTTTTTTTTTTTTATAAAATTTTGCTTTAATTCGATGTGATCTTTGAAGTTATTGTCTACTTCCAAATTTCCTCTTGTATTGTTTTAATTTATTTATATTTGAATGTGAAGATGTATAAATCTTTCCTCTCTTGCAGGTAGACAGAGAGGAGCGACCAGATGTTGATCGGGTAAATAAATAATATCTGAGACTACTTTGTATGTAAGCGGGTGATTACATTCAAATTGTGTAGGATTCATCATTCTTCGATTATGAACTTATGAAAACTTTGAACTCAAGAGACTGAAAAATTACTCATAGATTTCACCAAGTATGGCTGTTTTTGGAATGTCACAACCTACTATTGGACTCTAGATATCAGAATCATATACATGGGGGAACTAATTTTGATTGGTATAAATCTTTGTACTGATATAGGCTGAACTCTTTCACTGGAAATGTCCAAGTGCAGTGTGAAGGCAACTTGTACTGGATTTCTAGAGCAGGTGGGTCATTAGATAGTTGACCTAATCAGAAAATTTAAGTCATGATCAGGGATTGTCGCTTATATGGAACATTTTAACTTTTTTCATACTATTGTGATGCAGCATAAGATGTGTTTTAAGGGAAGAACAGTTTGATCCAGCATAGGAAAAAAGAAGAACAGATTGAAAAGGGTCAAACTCATGCAATACAACTCAGACAATCTGGCAGAAAAACAGTTGGCACAGAAAGCATAATTCTTAAAATCCTTAGGAGTTTCATAAGTGTTTTTTCTAGGAATAAAGTCTTTTCCTTTTGACTTTAGGAATTTCCTATTTCACATAGTTTATTTCTATTGGAGCTCTCCTATTTTGTAAATAATTCCTTTTTATAAGTGTTTCTAGTTTTATAATAGTCTTTCGGTTTTTAGATTCTTTGATTAGTAGTTTCTAAAAAGTTTTACTTTTTCGTTTTTTGAGAAAGGAGCGATTAAAAAGAGTTCGATTTGTCTAAATTAGGTCAGTGAAGTCCTTAAGCAAGTCATAGTTTTTGTGAGTTTCTATTTAAAATTTTTGTAGGAGGCTATGAACAGCCCCCTCTAGCCCTTGGACAATCATTTTATTTTGCTTAGGAATCAACAAGGTCATTTTGAGTTTTCTTTTCTTTATTGCAAGTAACCTGGCCAGTGATTCTGCAGATCTTTGTAAGGTCAAGTTATAAGTCTAGTGCAAACAGATTATAACTTTTTTTCTATAGTTCCTAGTGCATATTTGGTGCCATTATTTTCTGTTCTTCTTATGGTCTGCACCAACTTGCCAGTTTCCAGCTTCTATCTCATGTTCCTATGTTTTATAGGTATATATGACATACGTTCAGGCACTGTATGGTGGAGGTGGGTGGCCTTTGAGTGTCTTTCTTTCTCCTGACTTGAAGCCTCTAATGGGCGGAACATATTTCCCACCTGAAGATAAATATGGTCGTTCAGGTTTCAAAACAGTGCTCAGGTGAAGTTAACAATGTCAAAGGTCAGAGTTTTAGTTAAGTTACTATGGGTTTCTGTCATGCTTTTCTTATTTTATTTCTTTTGTTAGGCGAGTGAAGGAAGCCTGGGATGCTAAAAGAGAGGTGCTGCAGCAGAGTGGAAACTTTGCAATTGAGCAGCTATCAGAAGCACTATCTTCAAATGCTTCTTCCAAGAAATTGCAGGGTGGAGCATCTCAAGCTGGACTGCAGCGTTGTTATCAACAGGCAAGAATTATTCACATGGTCTCTTGTCGTAGTTCTTTCTTTGTTCCATCTTCATTGAAAACTTTGAAGTGCATTTCAGTCTTGTGCTTGAACTTTGTGCTTGTTATTCTATCCCAGCTCAAAAGAACTTATGATGAAGTTTTTGGTGGATTTGGACCGGCACCTAAGTTTCCAAGACCCGTTGAAATCCAGTTTATGCTCTATCAGTCCAAAAAGCTACTGGAAAATGGACAGGAAGATGAAGCTAATGAAGCATTAAAAATGGTTGTCTTCACCTTGCAATGTATGGCAAGGGGAGGTATTCATGATCATATTGGGGGTGGTTTTCACAGATATAGTGTGGATGAGTGCTGGCATGGTGAGCTTCTGTAGATTTTCCTTGCAAATTTTACCATTAGCTATAAAGTTGTCACAGTATTTGTTAAACTTTGTCATTTCTTTGCTGGAGTGTTGTGCTTTTGTTGCTTGTGATTGTGCTTTCCTCTCAGGTAGAGTTTTAACTTTTATTTTTCCTATTCAGTTCCACACTTTGAAAAGATGCTGTATGATCAGGGTCAGCTTGTTAATGTTTATTTGGACACTTTCATCATCACAAAAGATAGCTTCTACTCAATTATTGCTCGTGATATCCTTGATTATCTTAAGAGACAAATGATTGGGGCACAGGGTGAAATTTATTCGGCTGAAGATGCAGATAGTGCTGAATATGAGGGTGCTTCAAAGAAAAAGGAAGGAGCCTTCTATATTTGGACAAGTGCTGAGGTTTGTTGCCATAACTTTCTAATGGTTTTTCTTTCTATTATAATAAATCTTCTCTTAACCAGTACAATATCTGTAGAACACATCCCATCTTTTCACCCAATACACTCACCAGACACACTTGACTGGAGCTTACCAAAGTTGTCTCTTGCTTCTTTCTATGTGCGAATATGTGTTGTACAGTTGTCTGAACTTTCTATTTGCAGGCGTGAGTAAGTTAATTCGATCTGAACAACTGTTTTTTAAAAAAAAAAAACAGTTGTTTGAACTTGCAAGGATTTCTAAGAATCTATATTTCTGACTTGCCGTGGCTTTGTTGTGTTTTTTTTTTTTTTAAACACTAAAGGTAGAAGACGTACTTGGGGATGCTGCAGACATCTTCGAGGACCATTACTACATAAAACCATCAGGAAATTGTGATCTTTCTAGAATCAGTGACCCTCACAATGAATTTGGTGGCAAAAATGTGTTGATCGAGAGAAAAAATTTTCCTACCATGGCATCAAAGTGGGATATGCCCGTTGCTGAGTACTCATCTCTTTTGGGAGCTTTCCGTGAGAAGCTTTTTATGGAAAGGGCAAAACGTCCGTGTCCACACCTTGATGACAAGGTATTGAGAGCTTACTGGCCAGCATTCTGAATTTATCTGATTGGTTTCTCTCATTGCCAAATCGAGCCTCTTATCACACCAAACCCAAAATATGGAATACTGATCTTTTTGGCCAAGTAGTAATTATTCGCTTGTGTTTGACATATGGGTGCTTGTTTAGGTCATAGTTTCATGGAATGGACTTGCAATCTCAGCCTTTGCAAGAGCTTCTAAAATTCTCAAGACTGAACCAGGAGACATTAAATTCAACTTCCCTGTAATTGGTAATAATGTGAGTGATATTTTGTCATTCAAATACTCAGCCTGGTGATTTCTTTCCCGCAAGAAAGCTTTATTTTATCGACCACTTGTTGGGTTATACCCTACTGCATTTATTGTCTACAGCCAAAAGAGTACCTGGAAATAGCAGAAAAGGCTGTATCTTTTATTAAAGATAGGCTTTATGATGAGCAGACATGCAAGCTACAACACAGCTACAGGAATGGTCCATCAAAAGCACCTGGATTTTTGGATGATTATGCTTTTCTAATAGCAGGATTGCTGGATTTGTATGAATTTAGTGGTCGGACCTGCTGGCTATCATGGGCAATTGAACTTCAAGCTACTCAGGTATTATGTTGTAGGCTTCTAGTCTGAACTTGTTTCATCAGTGCGTATAAATTAATGAAAAGTTCTTTACTGAACTTGAAAATCGATGCTCTCTTTGCAGGATACCCTATTTCTTGATAGGACGGGGGGAGGTTATTTCAACACAGCCGGGGAAGATCCTTCTGTTTTACTCAGGATGAAAGAGGACCATGATGGAGCTGAACCTTCTGGAAATTCAGTTGCTTCAATAAATCTAGTAAGGTTGTCATCTATGGTTTCTGAAGATAGGTCTACCTACTACAGAGAGACGGCAGAACACCTTCTGGTAATGAACTTCTCGAGATGTTATCTTGTACATAAGAAAAGTGACTGTTCAAACTTTTTTATCTGAACTAGGTGCTAATAAGAGAAAATTTTATATGGTTGTGAGCCCTGGACTAATTGGCTTTGGGTACTTCTTATCATTTTATCATGTGTATTGTTACAGGCACTCTTTGAATCGAGGTTGAGAGATCAAGCTGTGGCTACTCCTTTGATGTGCTGTGCTGCAGACATGCTCATGGTTCCTTCAAGGAAACAAGTTGTGTTGGTTGGCCATAAATGTAGTGCTGAATTTGAAGACATGCTTGTCGCTGCTCATGCATCATATGATCCTAACAAAACTGTAAGTGACAAGTCTTATAGTTTCTTCAGTAAAATCATATCTAAATATAATTTTAAAACAAAAATTGTACGTAAATACGAGAATCTTCCATAGTCTGCATTAAATCCATTGCAATGTGCACAAATTGGCTCTGGTTGAGAAGCAGAAAAGAGATTTGCTGATAGCTAAATGCACATCTTAGATGAGTTTCTAGTGGAGGTGGCAGGAATAAAAAAAGACGTCCAAAGTTTCCACCAATTCGTCTGTCCAACAATTTTAGCAGGGACTAACTACTAAATGTCCATATAAAAACTGAAGGAAAGGCGGGTTAGATAAAGATAATATCCGAACAAAAGAGCCTCTGTCATTGACATGTATGTTTTTGTTTGTGCTTGGCAAATACAGGTGATTCAAATAGACCCCAGAAGCGAGGAGGATATAGAGTTCTGGGAGCACTACAATCAGAACATTGCCCAAATGGCAAAGACAAGTCCATCAGACACCGTAGTGGCTCATGTCTGCCATAATTTCACATGCAAGGCGCCCGTGTCTGATAGGAAATCCTTGGAAGCTCTGCTCAATCAGAACCAAGCTCCTATGGCGAGGTCAGTTTAGAACTGTATACAGTGGTGAAGTTTGGTTCCAACTGATAATTTGGGGGCTTTTAAATGTGGTGTTTGGGCTCTTGTAGATCTCTGGAAGGCATGCAAAACAATCGAAACAGTGCAAAAAGTAAATAATAATAATAATAATAAAACCATCGGGGAGGCGACCGAGTCGATTGAGTGGGTTAGAAGCCCCTTTCCTTTCCGGGCGCCTCAAAAATAAAAATGTGTCACCTAATATACAACATAGATGGGTAAGTGGAGTGACAGGAATGACTCTGGGGAACAAAAGTGGCAATTGTTGATTATTAGAATCACGTGCACTTGTCCAGCAAACTTCTTTGGGCATTTATTTTTGAAAATCTAAGTTAGTCTTTTCTTCTTGTTTCTTCACATCCATCTTGACTTTCAATTTCATCTTGGTCAAGATACTGCACTGCATCCCTTTGATAGTGAGCTACAAAACCACTGTAACTCGTTTTTCTAATACAAATTACTAACCCAGTCAATTATGGAATGGAATCAGAGCAGTTACTAGAAGCCCAATGGCTGTTGCTTGAAACTAAGCGTTTCCATCAGCCATGGGCTCCTGGTCTGGAAAGATCTCTATCAGAAAAAAGTCATTTGACAGATATTAGTTCTTGTTCGGCAAGTATTTTAGCAAGATCGACAAGTTTTTTATTTTGTTTCTTGATGGTCCCCATTAATCCGTCGATTCCCCTCCTCAAAATCAGTGTTCGTTATTATGTTTGAAATTTTGGAAGGACGAATACAAAGTTCCCTTTGAAACTTTCGCGGTCCATAATTTCAGTTACAGACAAAGGAAGAAAACAAAGAATCAGCTTTCTTGTATTCTTGTTTCTAACGAAACTGATTTTAGGAATTGCATTTCTAAAAACCGTTACTGCAAACCAGTTTCCAGATTACATATTCAGAAACTGGTTTCTCAACTTTAGTTTCCCAAAGAACTAATTTTCCAAAAACGGGTTTCTTTGACCCCTTATTCTCTCTGGAAATTGTTTTTCCAGAAACCCACAAACCCCTATAATTTGGCAGATCCGAAAAAATCCTCCAAAATTCAGAAAATAAAATCTGGAAGACTTTCCAGAAAATGCAGGAAATTTTCTCTTGATGCGTGGTTGACAGTATCAATCATTCCTAAAACTGGACTCAAGGCGAAAAATTTAAAATAACTATTATAAATTAATATAAAGGGTGGTTTAGTAATTTTACACTCTATACCTCTTAGACCTATCTATATCCTATCTTGTTCAACATGTTTGACAGTTTATATAGTTTTTGTTTTATGTAATTTAGAGGTGTAATATAGGAGTTATAAGGGTTTTAAGTATGCAAGGGTATATTATTTTTTCACTTAACTGAGAGGTCAATTTGAACCCTAACAAGAGCTTTTCCTGCTCTTTCTCTCTCTCTCTCTCTCTCTCTCAACCTTCTTTATTACATTAATCCAAACAGAATTAGAGCAGTAAGACTTTGTTACAAGTGATTAAAGCTCTATCTTCTTCTCTATTGAAGCCAACAACCTCTCACAAGGGGAAAATTGAGGTTTGATTATGACTTGATGAGTGTTGAGTGCGATTATTATCTTAGGATCTTTCCAGCCTATTACAGGGCTTGATTTTTCTACATCACCATTGGATTGGCTGATGTCATCCATAGCCATGAGATTTTTTTGTGGGACTTCAGAAATGTTGTCATTAATCTTGAAGATATTGGGGATTTTTTTGGGTGAATAGGTGCTCAAATTGTGCAAACCTTAATCTTTTTTAGAAATGTAGCCCACAGTGCCTACATAGGCAATCACTTCGTATTGAATTGTGGTGGTTTATAGTTTTTTTTTTGGTATATATGACTAATTTTAGTGAAGTTATCACCCCCTTGAGGGAACATGGAAACCAATAAGGAAAAACTCTTGTTACGGTTCAAATCAACTCCTAACCCATATATATAGTGTATGAAAAAATAGGGACAAAGACAAATACGTTCAAGGAAATTATTACTCCATCTCCTAAAGAGGATGGTCCTATCCACTCACTAGTTGTTATTGCAGAGAAGCCATTACAAGTATATCATAAAATATATGCTATTGAGCCCCCAACACCATCTCCCTCTCTCCTGTTGGATCCAAAATATTTCTCGTCTATTGATCCTAACCTTTCTATTGCTCTCCAAAAAGGTATACATAAGTCCATTAGACATCCATTATCTAACTTTGTCTCATTCGACTCCTTGTCTCACAAGTACAAAAGATTTGCCTTGTTCTTGTCTTTGGGCTTTATTCCTTCTTCTATGCAAGATACACTTTGAGCCAGTGAAAAAAAAAAAATCTATGGATATTGAGATGGAGGGATTATGTGATAGAGGCACATGGTTTCTATGTGACTTGCCTTCTGGTATTATTGCGGTTTATTAGTGAGGGGTAGGGGATTGTGAAGAGAGAAAAAATCACACACCAAAATAACACAAAGTTTTTTTTTTATCGGTGTTTACTTTATTAGAATTCACTGCCCAAGAACCCGTGCTTCAAAAATTCCACTAATATCAGCTCTATTAACTTAGAATTTACATGAAACATATTGTAGCTCTCTCAAGCCACTATACGCTCAAATACACGATTACAATTAAATTTCTCATGTGATTAGCTAGATTCTTGCTCTAACAAGTCTTTCTATCGAATTTGAAAAGATTCCAAATGAGCCTATAAAGAAATTAAAAAATTACAAAACAAAGAAAAACTTACACCATTAAAAATTGAGAGATAGACATTTTCATTGAAATGTTCAAGCTCCCAACCTTTGATGCACAATGGTGATGATTCAAGAGTTTGACTATATGAATGCAAGGAGTAGGATCGAGAAAGATTGAGCTGGTGTTGCAAAAGAAACTCTTTCTAATGGACATAGGAAGGAATTTCAAGTTTTTGAGAATTGAATACAATGGGTATGCCAATAAAAAGTCACTAACTTCTCAAAATAAAGTTTAGTAGGGTATTTATAAGTTTGCTAAGTCAAACTAGTCTTTTTTGTCTATTTGCAAAAGGCTGACTTTGCGTGGATTGATCAAAGTATTGATCGATCAATCGTGTGTAATGATAATATTTTTGTCAAAAGATGACTTATTGATCAATCTATCGATCAATATCCTTCTGTTGGGTTTGATAATTTAAGTTGATTGATCAATATATAGGGAATGATGGATCTGTTAAAATTTCTATTGGCGATGCATAACAAGTATGATCGATTAATGGCTTTGCTATGATCAATCATGTTTTATGTCCCTGGTTGATAAACTTCTGTATGATTGATTAATGTTTGGAAGTTGATCAATCAATCAACATGATTTTACATTGTTTTGACACCATTGATCAATCAATCCACTGAGAATGATTGATCATGATTTATAACACAGTTTGGCCATATTCTAGTTGATCAACAAATTGACCCGATTGATCATGTTTTTTATATTTTTGGCTTGTACACTTTTGGTTGATAGATCATTGGCAGCTATTGATCGACTAATCCGATGCCAGTTCACTAAGTAGATTTTCAAAGCATCAATAGAAATAATCCTAAGTGACTATAACATGTTTAAAGTGTGTGCATGCATCGGTAAAACATGTAGAAATACAATTTTGTCCTAAGGCTCCAAAAATTATCATTGTAACTCAAGTTTGAAAGGCTTGGGGTTGCTCTCTTACATAGATAGAGTTTTGTGATTTTTATGATTTCATAAACTCTAAACTTTAATTCATTGCTTCTTCTTTCCTAAGGTGCTTCTGCAAGAACTCTAACATGATTATGTAGCTCGAGGAATTTGAGAAGTTTTTGTTGGTTCATTGCATAGACCTTTGACTTTGTGTCTCATGAAAGAAATGCATATAAAATACTAGAATTATAATTGTTAGATTAATTAAGTTTTGTTATCATCAAAATCAAGAAGATAGTCAATGCTCGATCAACGTGGTTGGATGTTGCGGGGTACATACAGTAGATGACTCTATTGAGCTATATAAAGCTTGGCTGATAGCAAAAGGGTATACCTAAACATATGGTGTTGATTTATTTGAGACATTCTCACCTATTTCTTGTCTAACTTCGGTACACATTTTTGTATCCATTTTGTCAAGCAAGCGGGCCACAGTTTCAGCTTGATATAAAAAAATGTCTTATTGTATAGTGACCTAGATGAAATAGTTTATATGATCCAACCTCCTCGATATGTTGCCACGAAAAAATTGAGAAAATGTGCAGATTCAATGAGACAATCTTTGGGCTTAAACAGAGCCCAAGGGCGTAGTTTGAAAAATTCAGCCAAGTTGTGTCTTACAAATTTTCTCAAAGTCATTGTGACCATTCTCCATTTGTCATGAAAAAATCATCTAGTGTTGTTGTCCTGCTAGTATATATGGAAGATATCAACCTTTTGGGAAGTGATGCAAAGGGGATTGAAGTAGTAAGATTACATGTCTCAAAGCATCTTTAGACTAAATACGTGGGTTCCTTGATGTATTTTGTTGGAATTGAAGTAGCTAGAAGGAAAGCATGACTTGTACGTGATAAGAGAAAATATGTCACTGATATGTTACAGGAATATGACCTATTAGGAGCAAAGTCAATAGAGACCCCTATAGAAGTTGTCCATGACCTTCACAACGAGAATAGTGATAAACTCAATTATAAGACTTTATATCATCAGTTAGTTGAAAAATTGATCTATACTATAGTTACCTGTCCTAATATATCATTCTCAACCAGTGTGGTCATCCAATTCATGGATCGCCCACAAAAGATACCTCTTGAAGCTACTAAGATGATATTAAGATATTTGAAGTGTTTCCATTGGAAAATGATTGTTATTAAGTCCTATGGTCACCTAAAGATAAAAGTATTATCATATGTAAACTATACTAGATCTAAATTAGACAAAAAGTCTAGAAACTTGATAAATCGGAGAATGAGAATATTTTCACCTTTAATATTTTCATGAAAATGAGGATGGAAATCTTTAGACGTAAGAGTATGTGGTAATTTTTCAAAATAATGATGAATTTTTTAAAGTTGTGAAATTTAAGATCTTATCCCATAAAAGATAAAAAGCGGTTGATATTTATTTTGATTATTGAGAATAACATTTCCACTAAGTGAGCTCAAGATTTTAGATAGCAAAAAATGGTATCCGATCGATGGAGAAACGTCCCCAACTTGTTTAATCTTGGATTGGAACGGATAAAGTGATCTCATTGATTAAGAACTTGTTCATTTGATTTTTTTTTTAATCAAAATTTTAAGATAAAATACAATAAAATAGTAAATATTAACTGTTCTAAGAAAAAAAAAACTTCAATGCTCAGGCCGTGCAGACTCCAACCCACAGCTTAATTTCTCTTATTATGCCTTTTGAAGGCCTAAATCCTAAAAGAAAGAACACAAAATGATGAGTAGAAGTCTAAATGAGTAGTTGCTTTGTTCAAACGAGGTTTGACTGATTAAATTGTTTCATATCTGGGTCTCAACATTGACATTCAATGCCTCGATTTTTCTCCGTAGTTTGAAAAATTCCCCAACTGTTCAAACTGTCACCTTTGTGAACCCGTAAACTTCCATTCCAATTTCCATGCTTTCATCCGTCTCCGTTAGCCCTGTCGTAATCGCCGGAGCCCCCCGTGTGAACCTGAACCAGGTGTCTCCGTCTCTTATGTCATCAACGACCAACAACCTTGCAGTTTTTTCCTTAAGTCCTGGACGTTCCTGCCCGACGAGGCGGCGAGCTGAAATGGAAGGACAAGGGGTTGCAGTCTTTGTTGAAGAAAATAGATCACGATAAGATTCAGAGGCGTCGAATTTCAACTGGGTCTCTTTCGGATTAAGTCTCAGCCTGTCGTTTCAGTCTCTCTCCAGCCCTTCTTTCTGTTGCCCCTTAATGACCATTTACAGCCTCTGATGAGATCAACTGCCTGTGTAAAGACTTCACGGGTTGATCGTCTTCCAACTTGCCGAGGTGATTCATGACTCCGGCCGGAGAGAAGTTGGATCAAGATATTCTGGGCACGCTTTCAGGTGTCAAAACACTAATTTTTTTTCATAACTATTGTTAGTTTTAAAAATTAATTCAAGCAAAAGAATGGTAGCTTCCTTACTTAATGCTGTTGCATATAGAGTTTATAGATACTAATTGCAAATTAGTTCCTCAACCAATATTGGCATTCATATCTCAAGGATGAAGACTAGTTGTTATTGAGTCAGTTGAATCTTTAATTAGTAGTCTCTCTCATTATAAATCTCAGAACTAGAATTAACTGTACTACTACCAAACAACCTTGTACCGTATTTCAGTTAAACCTGTTATTTTAATGGACATAGGCTTTAGATCCAACTTCACATGGTAACGGAGAAGATATTCATATGTAGGCATCCGCCCAAATTACCACATGTAGAACCACAAAAAAGGACCTACATGTAAGGAGGAGTGTTAAGTAATAGTTCTACATAGATTAGTGAGTATAAAGATCTTGAGTTTATTAGTTGAAAAAAAAAATTTCTTAAGTTTACTAGTCATTTTGGGATGAACCTTGGACCCAACTTCACACAGAAAGCTAGTACTAACTATGATAAGCCTCTATAAAAACATCGATTTTGGATGTCTAATCCTTAGTAGAAAGACTGTCATATTTGACCAAACTGATGTAATTTTTAAGATAATGCCATTGAAAGCTTTACAATAGAAGGCAGGGGTCCCATAATGGCCATAATAGTTGCAGGTGGTGTGCCTCTACCACTCCAGCTCCCTAAAGACAAGATCTAAAACCTGGCACCAGTAGAACTTTTCCATGGATCATAAGCATCGTAACATGCAAGACAAAAACAACATTAAAAGTTGTTTAATCTAATTGAGATATTACTATTAATGCTTGACTAGGAAAGAACCTCGGATTCCACTAAGAAACTTAAGGCTCACTTTTATGAGACTTGAGTGAAACAAACATGAATTGGTGGTGTTTAATTGTCGCTTGATGCTGCAGCCAGCTTGTTTTTCAAAATCATTAAGGCTTGCAGCCCAGGGTACAGGCCATAAATTTTGTGAAGAACATACAAGATGACAAGGAGCTGATGTGGTCCATTTGCTCCATTTAACTCCATGCATATAATTCACCAACAAAAGTAATGTCTGCAATAAGCTCATTCTTTATGAATATTAAATTATATCTCTACCTCATTCATCTTAAAAGCTGAACGTTTTCACTCCTTTCAAACTTCCTGCAACTGAGCTTTTGGAAGACTACTTTCTTTCTGTCTGTCTGATACAAAAGAGCTGATTAATTTAAAATTTTTCTGGACGAGGGAGGGGTTAGAAAGGACCTCCTCCCCTTCTCCTTCTCGTGTATGAAGTAAAGAAGGGTTCCCTGTCCCCCCTTCATTTGACATCGTCAAGGGAAGGGCCCCAGTGAGGATGGAGTATGCAGAAAACACCTCTACAAGCATCCCAATTTAGAAGTTGCTAACCCAGTCAGTTCATTAAGCTGAACCCTATTTTTTACTCTAAGGCGACCAACTGTGAAGAACTGGACACTCCCATCTGGGTTTTTAAGGCTTTAAGCTTTCTTTAATCTTTAAAGAGTGTTTTCCGAGGTCAGAGAATGAGTATCAAACGAATGGAAGAATCTAATCGAAGAAATGTCGGCAGCTATGCTTCTTTTGGAGACCACTTTGCCTTTTTTGCTTCTGAAGATGTTTATTCCTGTCTTTCTGCTATTCTAATTATTCGTCGTTTGGACAAGCGGGGGACCCCCAATGGCTACGCTCTCGAGGAAGACAATCAGTCAATTCCAAAAAGTGAGCTCGTCTCTCTTGCATTCTTTTAGATTTGTCTCTTTCTTTGTCTCATTTTGAATTGCTCTAAAACTTAAAAACAAACTAAAATGAAAACCTTCCAATTTTCTATCAAAGGGTAGTTCAAGTAGAATTGCAACTTATAGAACCATGACTGATCCAATACGAAAAGTTATTTTGTGTGAAACATGCGAAACGACTATCTCAACCGTCCGATCATGATCGGATGACTGAGATAGCCGTTGGTCATAATCGAATGGTTGAGATAACCATTTCACATGTTTCGCACCAAATGGTTTTTTGTATTAGATTAACCCTCGTCATAAAACAACCAAATGCACTGCAGATTCAAAGTTTTTGTACATTTGAAATCTTCATATTATTATGATAACAACATAGAAGTTTGGTGTCACAACTTGTATCAATTTATTTAGATATAGTGCCTTTCCAAAGATTGAATATTAAGTTACAAATTAAAGTAGTGGTTTGAAAGATCAAGGAGCAAGAAAGGAAGACTGGTTTAATTGTCTCTTCTCATACTTTTGAATGAAATCATTCATTTGAAGCCTTAGAATAGTGAAATATAAATGTATTTGAATGCTTTTACCAAAACTATTTCCCTTAAGAATTATTTCTAGAGTAGTCAGTGGCAATAGCTAACAAGGTTGTAATATTGATGAAACCCACTTGAACATGGTTTGATTGGACCTAGAGTTGCGTAGGGGTCGGGTTGGGTTTCCCAAAAGCCCAACCCGAAAAAAACCCGAATGGGGTTGGAAAACCAACCAATCCCCGCCCCCTCAAGAAGAATGGACGAGGATGAGGGGAAAAAAGTACGGCTAGGGTTCTAAACATATTAGAATGGAAGTTAAATAAAAGGTAAAAATCGATATTTGAGGAGTAATGAGAAGGACTTACCGTCTCTGTAACAACCGGCGACCTAGCGGTGGCGGGCGGTGGCGGCACGATTGGGGAGGGGACGGATGGCGAGAAATCGATTGGAAGGCAACTGACTGGGGAAAGGATGGACGACAAGATTTGGGGAATTTTGGGTTTCGAAAGGGAAAGTGGGATAAGGGGCAAATCGGGCTTTTTCGAAACCCATTTTTTTCTTCCATAAATATCCTTCCAATAAAATTTAATATCTATGTTTTAAAGAAAGAAACTTAGGATTTATTTTAAAAAATCAAGGTATTAAAGTCCATTAAAAAGTCACTTTTTTAATTACCAATATATCATTTAAATTTTAAGTAGGGATTTTATGGGTATAAAATCCTGCGGGTCGGGTTCCGGCTTCCCCCTAATTGGACCCATCAACTCACTGGGTCAACGATACGGGTTGAGTTCAGGGTGGGGATGAGAAAGTTGGTCCTTGTCATACCATGCAAGGCCATGCAACTTCACGTACCATTGTTTGATTAAAGCATCTATCTTTCAAGGAAAGAAGCCAAGAAGAAGAAGGGAGGGGGATACAAGAAGATGAGCAGGGGAGGCCCTCCTCCACCCTTTCCCCATACCCTTCTTGTTGTCCTTTGCAAATATATAAAGGGTGACCATTAAAGGGGACTCAAGTAGGGGAAGGCCCTCTCAATAGTGGAGCCTAGCAACAGGGCCTACCCCTCTCTTTTATTATTATTGTTCTCTAAATTATTATTGATTATATTATTTTTAAATAATTTTTAAAGTTTTATTACTTAAAACATTGAGTATTTTAATGATTTATAGAAATTTAATAAAATTAATTATTTCAAAATCCAAACTTATGATATTTTATTGGAGATTTTCTCTCCTATTAAGTAATAATAAATTAAATATTATTTAATCCATAAGGATCATAACCTAAGATTTTTTTATATTCAATATTTTAAGCATTTAATATTTAAAAAATTAAAATTAAGATAATTTTTTGGATTATGGAATTAGTACATCTCCCTTACATATATTTACTAATTACAGAAATACCCTTTTCAATAAATGTTGATTGGATAATGTCATAAGGAACACCCTTTTCATTTACTAAATATTTAAAGATAAATAAGTAAAACTATTTATGTCTCTAGTCAAGTAAAATATTTTTAATTATATTTGTAGACAAATTAGATAAAAAATCAAGTAAATCGAATAAAATTAAATCCGCTAAATACAAGTTTGTAGGTGCAACCTTTCCCATAACTAAACTAAGAAAATAAAGTAAAGTAACAATGATAGTTGAAACATTTGCAAATTAAAAGGGTGACAAAGCTAAATATTTATATCATTAGAAGTTATGTGGTGATGATAGGTTTATTTAAGTGAAAAAATACCTAAGCAACAATGGTAGTAAGTGTCAGAGCTACGTCTTGGGTTAGGTTTTGTTCACCCTTGGTCCATTGATGGGTTAGATACTTGGTTTTTCGCACTTAACAGATCGGTCTTTTTAGATTGTATTAACTAGACGTTTGACAGTAAGTAGTTCTTGTTCGAAGTGAAATATCAAAGCTCGAAAATGGGAGAGAAAGTTATTTTCTGTTATTTAGGAGAATGATCGAGAAAATGATAGAGAAAATCAATTTTAAAATATTACTAACCATATCTCTGCCTTAGTTTTTATGGCTGGGAAGGCATGATAAGTTACCAGCGCCAATGACCGTCTCGAGTTAAATGTCACGCATATTGTCTGTTTCTTTTCCCTACAAGACATACGCTAGAGAGTCATTGCTTTAGATTCTCACCTACTCTCCCAACCAGCCTCTCCCCCTCCTTTCTCTGGCTATGACGCCCAGCTTCCCCACGCGGTTTCTCCGGTTATTTAATGGACACCGCCACCCGGACCTACTCCTCTCTTACGTGGCCCTCCCCTCATTCGTAGTCCGCAAAGTGTCACGCCTCGCGTGTCCGCTTTCTCCGCGCCTGTCTCCGGATTTTCCAAGTTCTTCACTGCCGACTTCAATTACCTCACTATCCCCGTCTTCATCAAGAACTATCTCTTCCACCCTCCTACGCAAAAAAACAAACAGTGATCAAGGGTGGCGAGCGGGGAAGAGAGGCTTTTTGTTGTTTTGGGTCCCATTTAGTGAACAATCTGAAGGACTTCACTGTACTCGCCGTGCCGTTTTGTGTAATGGAGAACCCAACTAGGTAGTTGAGAGCTATATATACTGCTTGGCTAAGAACACAGGCCAAAAAGGAATGAATCTCTCTCTCTCTCTCTCTGATCAGAAAGAATGATGTGACTCACTAGGACAGAGACGCGATTCATGGTTTCGTGACTCAGTCACTGGTATGCCCGCCCTTACTCCGCCTTTTGGACTCAGAGAGTCCCATCCTTTGCAACTCTAAAAATGACCAAAGCAATCTCCACTACGGTCACCCCAATTCTGGAACACCATGGCGCCCTGGTTGGTCTTCACTTTTGAGAGCTTTTGAGTGGAGAGAGAGAGGGAAGGGTGTTTGAGTGACTGTTGACAGTGAAAGGTGTTTTTTTTAGAGCCTTTAGAGTTTAGACAGTTCTTCGCTGCTGCCGTCTCTTGTTGAATTGATGGAGTATCAAGACGGTAGATTTGCGGAAAAAAGGTTTCCAAGAGCCGACAGTGGCAACGAGGTGAATTAAGAAAAGGATGAGGGCAGTGTTGCAGTGAAATTGCGAGCATATTTTGAATTTTCCGCGAGATTCCAAAAGGGAGGTATTAGTTTATTGGGAGGAGTATATATACACAGGCGAATTCTGGCTTTGGCGGGTATAAAAACTGAACAAACAACCGAAAAGGGGCCGAGAAAGAGCCCCAAAGATCATACGCTTTCAAATCGGACCACAGAGAGAGAAGAGAGAGCGAGAGGGAGAGTATCCACCTGGCAGAGAGAAAGAGGAGAAGAGCGAATACGTTGCACAACCGCGCCCCCGCCAATCCTCCCCTCCGATCGGAATCTCGCGGGACATTCGGGACGATTCAGGAATCTGTAAATTGCGCGCGTCAAAAAGGTGAAAGAGAAAACCGCAGGCTGCACACTCTTCCACCGTCACTCTTCCGCCTTCCGTCTCGCGCCGGCTCCACCCATCTCACTATGGAGATGTACGGACGGAACCGCCCGGCGACGGAGGGGTCGCTGTCCGATCCTCCCACGGAATGGAATGCCCCGGCGGCTGAGACTGGCCTTGAAGGTCAGCCCCATTACGTTTTTCATTCCTATAATATTTAGGGTTTTTATTGCTACGAGATGTTTGATCCTTTATTCTATATTGCATTCTAGAATCCATGTTGCAGTTGACTGTCGGTGGCCGAGATTCCTATCCTGAGCGCCCGGGAGAGCCGGATTGTTTCTATTACATGCGAACTGGATTCTGTGGATATGGCGCGAGGTGTCGTTTCAACCACCCGCTTGATCGTTCCCAGGTAATCTCTTTCCCTCTTTAATTCCCTTTCAGGCGTAACGCCTGAAATGTCTGATCTGAGTGTATTTGCCACTTCATCCTTTTAAGTCTGCGAAATGTGCTTAATTTAGACACATGGAGCTCCAATTTCAGAGCAGTCTATAAGTTTGACCTAAACTCTATGTGAAGTTTGGATTTTTATGTTTTTGTTAGGTTACGGGACTTGTCAGACAGGGAGGGGAGTACCCAGAGCGGGTCGGTCAGCCTGTATGTCAGGTAATATGTATGCATTGTTTGTTCATGCTTGAATTATCACTTTTTAAGGCTTTACTACCCATTAGTCTGGTGCTTGATCTTGAACAATGTGGTATTGTAGTGGTTAGGAAAATGTGAACATAAAAAATTCTGTTTTTTTCCTGTTCTGTTTTCTTATTGATTTTTTTCTTAATCAGCTGTATGAACTTGCAGTATTTTTTGAAGACTGGTACCTGCAAATTTGGTGCTTCGTGCAAATACCATCATCCCAAATCTGGAGGTGGATCAGTCAGTCCTGTGTCATTAAATTATTATGGATATCCATTACGACCGGTCTGAATTCTTTCAACCTCTGTTCTAACTTCATTGAATTTAACAATTTGTCTAAAAGCTTGAGCATGGTTTTGTGTCTCTTTTTTAGATTCAAAGCTTTCTCTGAAGAAGACTATTGCTTCTTGTAACTCAGTGTAGTCAAATGCTGAGGTTATTGCATGGATTTGATTTTCCTCTAGTTCTATTGACAAGTTTTGCTTTTTCGTATTATTTAGGGCGAGAAAGAGTGCTCCTACTATGTGAAAACGGGGCAGTGCAAGTTTGGTGTAACATGTAAATTCCATCACCCACCACCATCGGGATTCACCGTGCCAGCTCCTGCACCTGCATTTTATCCCACGGTGCAGTCTGCTTCTGTTCCTTCTCCTCAATATGGCGGAGTAGCCAGCTGGCAAGTTGCTCGAACACCACTACTTCCTGGGTCCTATGTGCAGGGACCCTATGGTCCAGTTCTGCTTCCCCCAGGGGTGGTCCCTGTACCTGGTTGGACAACTTATCCAGTGAGTGGTGATTTTTTCTCCTAAATTCTTTGCAACCTATTTTATAAAATTCTGCTATTTGCTATGTTTGACATGAAAAAATACTACCATTACATGTTGTGGAACAGCCTCCTGTTAGCCCAGTAGTTTCTCCAAGTACACAACATATGACAGCTTCACCGTTTGGGTTAGCACATCAACTATCTGCTTCTGCTTCTGCATATACTGGACTTTATTCACAAGCATCTTCAACTATGAGACCTTCAAGTAGTGGGCAAAAAGAAAATATGTTCCCAGAAAGACCAGGGGAACCTGAGTGCCAATTCTACATGAGAACAGGGGACTGCAAATTTGGCTCCTCATGTAGATACCATCATCCAAAGGATTGGATGGTGCCAGAAACGAACTGTGTCCTTAGCCCCATGGGTCTACCTTTGCGGCCGGTATGCCTTCCTTTGTCTTAATATCATTTGTTTCTTCAATTGTATGCATATATTTTCAGAAGATGAGATATTAATGTACTCAAGTATGGCAAATTTCTTCTTGTGGTACATGAATAAATTTTATTTTTCCGTGAACAGTTTTAAGTGCATGCTTTCTTTTCTTTTGTTGGTCATGTTTGATGATACTTGAATAATTGGAAAATGTTTTTTTTTCTGAACTAGTGAATGCTTAATTTTATTGCAAAAGTATAAAAATAATACTTTAATAGTTGAGAAAACATGACTTGAATTTTTGTTGTGCTTTTTAAGAATGGGCTAAATCCCACTCTGTCTAGTTCTAAACTTCATTTCTATGCATTCACATTATGGCAACAAGTTGCATGAGTCCTGATATCTCCTTCTGTGACAATCCCAAGATATTAGATACCTGCACATGTGCATATTAGATTTTGAGAACATTGAACTGTAGAATCATGGTTCCTCTGTTTCTGGTTTGCTTTCTAGTTGACCAAGTTTATGAATATTTTACTAAATGCTTGTTTATAAGAGAATCAAATGAAGCATCATGACTCGTCATCACGAGTAATGTTTCAAACTTTTATGCATAGAAGGAAGTGACTTTTTGTATAGAAGAAGACAGCCATAGAGCCATGAGATCTTTTTGTTTATAGAAGACAGTCGTAGAGCTAAGAGAAATATTTGTCTATGAAAGATAGTTATGGCTTCGTACTAGTGATGGAGAACGGAATATGTGGGTTCAATCAGGAAGGTATGGTTGAATACGATCACTACATGAACATCAAGTTTAGTAGTTATACATACCCACCTTCTTACCTGCAGAAGCTGTTGAAAATGAGCCAGAGAATGGTATTATATAGCATATATTCTAATTGTCAAATGAAATTGTCTGACATATTGTTTCAGACTTTTAATCACTCTCGTGCTTGAAGTACCTGTAGGATGGCTGTATTTATTCTGCTGTTTTGTCCATTAGCGGAACTTGTTTTACATTGTAGTTTTACTTCTTCATTTGTGGCTACATCTTAACATTTAGCTGCTGATTCACTTAAGTGGAACTTGTTGGGAAGAATATCTTAACATCTTTTGCTGGATGTCTTCCCAAGTGTAAGTTGGTTGCATCAGATATTGTTGGTTAACTCTAAGAGCAAGATTGCTTCTCTGGAAATTTTACCCTTTTTCCATGAACCCAGAACAAAAGGTTCCAAGTTTGATGAACCCAAATGTTGGGAGCTTCTTACTAATTTTACAATGGATGAAATAGCCTTGTGCACTCAGTTTCTACATGCTAGCGAATCTAGGACTGTCTCTGTCTACATAAAAGGAACAACTCTATGCAATATCTATAGGTTTTGAATCCTTGCAGATTGGATTCATGAAATGGTAAATTCACTAGTTCCAATGAAGTAAACTTGGTGAAGCTTGGATTGTTGCTTGTTTATTATCTTGTCCAAGGCAAACCATCACTGTTTACTGCTTTTTGCATTAACTGATTAGCTACATAATAGAAGAAAGAAAATCCAGTTCTGGAGGTTCAATTTATTGCTCTATTTTCAAATAATTATACTGATCTGAGCTTTAGAGTTTCTGTTTCTGCTGGTTTGTATTTACCTGTGCTAGATCTTTAATTATTTATTTTCCAGTGCTGGGTTGTTTGGAATTGTTTCTCTGGACATATTTATTGGGCATAAACCTTGATTGGTGTCTGACAATTTACATATTCTGTTACGAAGTCAATGAGTTTATTATTTTATATATGGATGCTGAAAAGGTGTATTCTCCTTGGGGAAGCTGCTCTTAAGCCAAAATAAAAAATTTAAATGCATCTTTTTTTTAACAAGTGTATCAGCTTTATTGAAGATAAAGGTTACTCATAACTGGAATATGATTCCTAGAACAAGGGGAAGAAATATTCTTTTAATACTATAATTTATTGTGTGTAAATGTTTTCAGATGTAATTTTTTATTATCCAGAGTACTAACCTCGTGTTTATTTATGTGAAATTCACCTTGAACTTTCTTCTTTAAAATTCACATGCTCTTTTCTTTGCCCATGTCTATCATTAAATTGCATGTATTTTCAGTGTGAATCAAAGTGATACAATGTTTGCTGCAGTTATCTTTGTAATTTTTTGTGCGAAGTATTTTTCTTTTTTTCAATTGGTTTCTGATATTTTGATTGGTTGAATATTGTGATTATTAGATGGGTACATTTTATCATCATTTCTTATGGACTTCTGGTCCGACCTATGTTAAAATTCTTTCTCTCCATTTGCCGTGATGTGCAATACTTTTAGCATGAAAATGGATGTCATATATGGCTCCTAATGGGACTCACAGAGTAAAAAAAAAAATTATTCGATAAATGATATATGCTGGCAGTCAATCTGAAACTCTCATTCTTCATTTGGTTTTCAGGTTGGTAGTTAAATTGGCTGAGTAAGGCCGTTCAAAAATACAAAACAAAAAAAAGGTTGAGTGTGACATTGATTCATCCTCAAAAAGTTTTATCTAAGATGTTCCTTGAACTTCTATCAGTAACAACATTGCAGCAGTGACTTGGTGGTGTCAAAATTTGATTTGTCTCAGATTTAGCTGTCGTCTGATGGTGTTTGCCAGTTTGAAGAGTCTCTCTTATGGAATAGGGCCGAGGGTTTTGATTCTGCTCTTGTGGTTTAGATCAAGATTTTGGGGTTATATTCCACGGTGTGGTTTCAGCCCATGTTTATTGTGTAACGGATGGCGTAGATTTGACCTCCATTACGTCAGCCTCATTTGCTTGTATAAGCAGAAGCTGATCTCTGAACTTGTGAAGAACAAAATGACATCTACCATGTGTCTCCAGTCTTGAGTTTTTTTATGAGTGAATCATGCTTGAAGGAAGAAGCATAAACTCAACATCTTTTGGTTGGGAACATCTAGAATTTGCCTTGTTCAACTTTTCCATTGGAATTGTTCTACTTGTTTATGAGGTATGCAGATACATGCTTCACCAAGGATTGTCAGGGATCTCTTTTGTGGGCATTTTGTTACCTCTTTCCTTATAACTACAAATTTGTGCTGGAAAAGTGATGATTGAAAAGAAAGTGAAGAAGATAAAATAATAAAAGTCAAGGAAATGAGAAGAAATGAAAAAAGTGCAGCCCAGTGAAAAACAATCACAAGACAAATTCATAAGATGAATGGTTATTGAGAAACTGGATAATGTTCTGCTTTTCCAAGAAGTGGTTGGCTGTGACTTTCGAAGATGTCTTGTGACTGTTATTTTGACTCCATATCCAAAGTCTCATAATGTAGAATTTGAAAGTTGCTCTTAGGAAGTAGAACCCATAATACAATTTTCTGTTCCTTGTGAACTCGTAGGGTAGCATTGACTCTAAACACAGGCCTTGAATCTGGTGTTGGGTTTCATGATTGTCCCAGCAGAACGATGTAGGAGTAGCATCAACTCTCAAAGCAGGCATTCAGTATTAAACTGGTGTAGTTTCTAATGATGCTTGCATGAAATAACATGTGAGATGCACATGTAGTTTTGATGACTTCCATATTATGATGTATTGAAGAACGGTGATGATACTGATTCATTTAGTATCTATTTTTTATTTATCGGTTTCTTTTCTTTTGGTAGTAGGTAATAATTCTTGTAGTTTTTGCTTGGTTTGGCAAAGTTGTGCTGTGTGGTTCTCACTTTTATTCTCATATTTATGTTGAAGTAGCTTAACGATTTCTCAAAGAATGTGATGGTGTTAAATGATTGAAAATTGACCTGCAATAGATGCTTCTCTCAATTCATGAGTATTTACCTTACCAGTTAGTAGTTATTGTTTATTTGTAGCGATTGAGATGAGCTAGATATTTGTAAGTTTTTCATCAAAATTTTATATGAAAGCCATATGTTTTCTTATATGCTGGTTGTCTGACAGGGTGCTCCTCCTTGCACTTACTATGCGCAACATGGGGTATGTAAGTTTGGGCCGACATGCAAATTTGACCATCCAATGGGAACACTGAGTTACTGCCCCTCTGCATCCTCTCTTGCTGATATGCCAGTAACACCTTATCCTGCTGGTTCATCACTGGCCACTCTAGCCCCATCCTCTTCATCGTCAGAACTAAGACCTGAGTTTATTGCTGGCATATCCCATAAGGATGCATCTTTCTCAACTAGAGTGCCATCGGCAGAAAATACATCTAGTGGCTCAGTAGGCTCAATTTTCTCCAAGGGTGGTGGCAGTCTTTCTCAATCTTATGGTCAACACTCTGGTCAGATCTCTGGTGTTTCCGGTGGTAGTCAGGGCAGTGAAAATCATAGTTCATAGTTCAAGTCGACTATAGGACCCAGAACTTATTCTTCTGAGTTTCTCATTTTGGATCCATTCTCAAGAACCTCAAATATGCTCTAAAACTTTTGACATACACGCAAGGAACTTAGTACAATCTCATATTCAAAACTCCATTTCCATTTTTCAAGGTTCCTTTATTCCCTGATCCGGGTCCAACAATTGTTGTTTGCGGCCAACAGCTTCAACACAGAAATAAGCTAAACCGTCTGTCTTCCAAAGGTATAGCAACACCTGTCTACCTTTGCCTTCCCTCACTCAATAACTATTGTAGAGAACTCCTTTTGTAAGGTAAAACCATAATCTTCCCCAGCTTGATTATATCCAGTCTCAATTTATGCACCAGTCCTTTACAAGGACGAAGGATTGAACATGTTCTCAGTGATCACACATTTTTCTCTTTTCTCTTTTCTCTTTCTTATCTTTCCTCCCTTTCCCTACAGTGTGAGCATGTTTTACTGTTTTATTTATTTATTTTGGCTTTCCTTTTTATCCCCACGATTACTCTATTGGGAACAGGCTTCATAATCGGAGAATCCAAGCTTTATTTTCCCAACATGAAAGGGATAGGAAGCCCCTTCCTGTTCCCTCTTTTTGGCAGGACACTTGTATTGACCAAACAAGATGAGATACCGCATCCAGAGGGGATTTCCTTGTCTGGGATGAATGAACAATGTGCTGTGTATGTGTAACGAACGCTTGATAAGAGCTCATATATTTATTTAAATAAAACAAGCCCTCCAACGTTATTATTCTTGATTTGCTCCTCCTGCTTCATTATGTTTTTCTCTGCTTGCAACTGTAGATTATTGAGGGTACCCAAAACTAAAGCTATAAAATCTCAAAAAGCTTAGTAAGATTTCCTATACAAAGAGAGTCGAGTTGAGATAACCTAGGAAAATTGCTTGCTTACTTACAGTAGCATTTATTTTAGGGTAAAATTGCATGTATCTTAGCATTTATTTAAGTTAAATCTAAGCTAGAGGTTTTATGGCCCTTCTAAAATTTGAGATCTCAATTCACTTATTTATGCATAGGGATGAATATGGTGCATATTAAACAAGGAATTTGACCTGCTCCTCTCAGGGATGATATAGACAGGTCTATTCAACCCCCATATTACCCTGTAGTCTTTGAACCTTTTAGAAAAGATAAATGAAGAAGTTTAATAACAAATTTTGCTTTGACAAGGTTAGTTGAGGAAATAAGAATTTTGGCCTAACATTTTAAACGACTGAAATAACAAAAGAAAAGAAAAAAAAAAGATAGCTTTGCTTGATAGAGAGTTGTTTTGGGAAAGAAAAAAACTCAGGATTTCAAGAATAGATCATGTTGAGGACGAGTCGCATTGAACCAAACTAATATACAACCCGTTGGAGTTTGAGTTTGGCTCGAGTTCAAGTTTAGAATAAGGTTCATTAAATATAACAAACCAAGTTCGAGATTTTCTTTCGCAAATACCCTTTATCCTATTTGTTTTCATTAGTTCCCTCTTTAGTTGGTTAATGATTGCTTTTATTTACTTGAAACCTGAAAGACATTCGACAGTTCAACCCTTTTGGGTCCCTCAACATTTGATGTTTTGTTTGCCAATGCAATAAAAAGCTATTGATGGAAAAGTTTGCTCTTTGTATTAGATCTATTAAGCTGGATATTGTAACATTAGTATGCTCTGTTGTAAAGTCTTAGACTACTTACGGTTTAATTGTATTAAATTCATTACCAAATTCCCTCTATTTATTGTTGTGATTTTTTTTGTTTTAAATGTTTGTTGAGTTCGAGCTCAAGCTTGAAGTCTTAAGGTAAAACCATGCTCAAAACCTACACAAGTTCAAGCTTAGTTCGATTCAATACCACCATTAATGCTGAGAACTCGTAGATTTGAGTTCACAAACTCACCTTTGTTTTTTGTTTTTTTTTTTAAATCAAAAGCTTTTCTTGTTCTTTCTTCAATTTCACTTTCCTGTCATCTCTGCCTAAGTGATTAAGTTTGTGTAATTAAAATAAAGCATTGATCATTAGAATTTTTTTACTATCTACAAAATTATAAACCATCTATCTACCAAAGGTTTCAATATCACTAGAAACTCTACAATTTTCATTAACAATTGATGTAAGCAAGACTAGTGATTTTAGGACTGAAGAAAGGAAGACTAGTACAAGATGGAAGCCAGACTAGTGATTTTAGGTTTGGTTGTTGCTTCCAAGTTTTACTTAGCATTAGTCTCTTGCTTTTGAATGAAAACGTATCTTCGGAGTATTTAAGATTGTGAAGTCATGTGATAGCCATTTTCATTATCCAAGCAAGCTGTGTTTTAGCTATTCTTGATTCACATTTGTCCTAATAGGAGGTGCACTTCAACTCCCATCAAGCTTAGCTCGATGTCCATCTCACTGACGATAGCCCATAATGCATCAAGCTCTTCTTAATTAGAATCATCCAAGAAGAAAGCCTTGATTCTCAAATGATCTAAAATGAGTCACTCCATGCGCGATTCCTATAGCCCTCTGGTGGACTCAAAATGGGTATCTCAAATAAGAGCTTTTGAGCAGTCACCTTTCGATCCGTACAGGAGTTAGAGTGAAAGAGATTTCGACTGGAGATGTAGTCTTATAGAGATGTGGGAGTCAGATTGATAGTAATGAGGGTGCATTATGGTTTGTTAACAATCACAGAGAAACAAAAAAGAATCCTAGCAATCAGTATGAGCAAGATAGAGATTGCCTTTCCAGTATCAGAGAAGCTTCTAATGACCAGAACAAAAGAACCAAAAAGTAAGAAGAGCAACGAATTGCAGGGCTTCCTTTTAACAGTGGAGTCAGTACTCTTCCAATTTGTAATACCCGCAGGCGCACGCTCCTGAACTGGAGAAGAGGTAAAAGACAAGAACTATAAAATTATATATAGAAAGCTAAACATCAGGGAGGATGATGTCAATGGGTCTTTGCTTCAACTAGAAACAACTTCTGAATCCAGCTTCAGAACAGTGAATAACCCAAGTCAATAACATCACCTACAGAAGCAACAGATGAGGACAAAGTCTCTGAATCCTGAGCCGTAAACCCATAAACAGAAGTCCGAAGAAATGGGCTGAGAGCTCCCATTAAGCTTTCATCCATCACCGGGTGGACATTACCCGTACAGAGGTCATCAGCCCAGAAAGTATTTGTAAGTCCACCGAAAGCCGAATAGCTTCCTATATCAGAAGAACTCGAAATACTACTGCTTGTTAATGATGTAGCAACGTCGGGTTGTTCTTGAAGAAAATTCGGAGAAAGAGTTGGGATGCCGGTGGAAATGCTGTGCTCTTGGACGCTTAAGTTACTAGACCAACTGTTGCTGCCCAAATGGGTGGTACCTGATGAAGATTTCAAGTAGCTCTGAGGTATAACACTTTCCAAGTAACCAGAGCTGGGATCGGAAGTAAAAAAGGCGTCAGTATCAAAGGTGGGTGGCGTAGTATCCGTGGTAACGCTTTTGTGAGTCTCGCATGGCTTGTTCTCATCGAGAGTTGGTTGGGCCGGAGGCGCCATGAGTACGGAGGAAGGTGGTGGGAGTGGAGTGAGGATTTGAGTCTCATAAGGAGTCAGGAGTGGGTAAAAGGAGCTGTCACCGTAAACGAAGTTTGTTCTTGCTTGGGTGCCTTTCATGTTGAGTGCGGCCCTGTCATAAGCAAGTGCTGCTTCAAGTGCAGTGTCAAATGTGCCGAGCCAATGTCTTTCTTTGGTTGAAGGATCTCTTATTTCAGCGGCGTATCTCCCCCAGGGTCTCCTTCTCACACCCAGATACCTCCCTGGCTCTCCTTGCTTTCTCCTGCCTTTCTTCTCGTTTGAGTAAGGTGGGGAAGGGCTTGAGTGGATCAGAGTGAATCCCATTTGAGCTGACAAGTTCATTTCAGGCTCCATGGGTTGTTTCCGAGTGTCTGGAGGTGGTGCAGAGATGATGGTGAGCAAGGAATGTTAGGAGAATTTGTTGAAGTGGAAAGTTGACAGAAATGAGCTTGGGTTTGAGTGAACAGGCTCGGAAGGGGGCTTTAAATGAGTGTGGTTTGATCACGATGGGGAGCAGAAAGGACACTCCGAGATGTCACCGAGTGATGACCCTCCTTGCTTTTCTCTATTTCTTTATTGCCATTTGCCGCAGAAGTTTATCTTTTTCTGTTGTTTTTGTTTTCTCAATGTGAAATTCAAATGATTGTATGCTGTTGACGATGTTTTTCTAACTCTCAGGGAAGATTATCGCAATGAAGGTCACCATTCTGCTCCAATTGAGTCTGTTAGTGATTGGCACAACAACTATTTGTTGAAATCCAAACAGGAGCCTGTGAGCAGTTCTGCATTCTTACATCATAATCACACTGTGTCCGAGAAATAAGCAAAAGTAATCAACGAGAATTCCTTTCGAATTCTTGTCTGGGTTAGATTTTCAACGGAAGTAGTTAGATAGGTCTGAAACTACTAATAATTAATCTATCAAAATTATCTTCTTCATGTTATTGTCTTACTGTGTAGGCAAGTTTTCATTGCAGGAAAGACCTCAATGGCCCCCCTGATTCAATTTCTAATTCCAAGTTGGACTCATGTTCTGTTTGTCCAATGCACTATTTGAAATAGTTATTTGATTTTTTACATCAAGTCTATGAGATAGAGATGGATTCAGGCTACTGATGTCTCACAGGAATGATGCAAGTGGTGAGTGACTGATTCAATCTTATCCATGTGCTTCTGCCTATAATTTGAATCTATTAGGACCTGGTTTCTCTAGTCAAGTGAAGTGAGTAGAGGGGGCATGTGGCCTCCAAAAGGAAGGAAAAAGGTCAATGAAGTGAGGTCAAAAGAAGAAGCAATGGAACTATAAATATAACACAGATCTGTTTGATTAAAAGCCAACAAAGAAATGAAAAACATGGAACCTGTTATGGCATCCTTCCTTTTCCAATCTCCAGAAACATTGTTTTTTCTGCTCCTAGGGAACAACACAAACAAAGCTTTAACTCAAATGGGTCCACCTCTTTGATTTATTTCTGGCAATTCTCAGGTTCCATACTGCTCCACAAAATCATCACCATCTCCTAATTTTTCACAACAAAAGAGGAATTAAAATAACAAATACCAAACAAAGATTTTGATTGGAATCTCTGACCCTTGACTTCCCCACTCAGGGTTTGGAGCTGGGGAGATATAATGAGCTCCTTTCCGATCCTCGCAGCAAGTTTCCCACAGAAAGGTGCCCGAAAAGAAAAACCCACTTGCAGAATTGCTTAATTTAGTGAGTACAGGAGGAACCCAGAAGCAGAAGAGTTTGATGGGTCTTTCCCAAGAGAAAAGCCCTTTGAATTCCTGTTCAAATTCAAAGGCGAGTCAAGTCCTAAAAAGATGTTTAGAAGATCTTTACTCTTTATGGGGGAAAAATAATGAGTAAAACGGCTCACGGAAAATGAAGAAAGTGGGGTGATTTGCCTTTTGCTGGTCTCCCGAACCTGGAGTTGCTGAGTGAAATGGGATTTGGCACAGACTCCAAAAGACACGGCTTTGTCTTTGGGCAAAGGTCGTCCGGGTTTTAGGGATGTGATCATGTCATTTTATGACTTGACTTTAGAGAGAAAGAGAGAGAGAAGGGAGGATTAGAGCAATCCTTGAAGAACCTCTTAGGGCCTGACCAGTGACCACCACCTTCGTTTTTACCTGATCATTATCAAAAGAAAAAGGTGAGGGACAAAATTGCATATGTCTGCGGCATCTTCAACATCCAAGAAAGAATTTGTTAATGGAGAGACTTCCTGACCGCAGGCCACACGTGGCGGGAAGTATCTTGAATTGGGTCTCTTAGTGCTCACGGGTGTTCCTTCTGCCTTCGTGAGCAAGAGACATTTTGTGGTTGTTCCAGACAAGTTTCTCGATCTCTCTCTCTCTATATATTTGAAGTCTATAATAATACAACCTCAATTATATAAACCTAAAAGCTTTTTGACTGAAACTTATGCATCTCTCATATTTTTCTTGTCAGGACAACGAAGGCAAATTGAAATGAAATCATAGATATGGGTGCCTCCACTACGGAGGGGTTAGTCCAAAATAATCAGACATGAATTATTTTTACATTACTCTGTTCATTCCCTTAGTTCAAAATAATCTCCTCTTCATTCGAATTATGTCAGATAATATTTTCAGGCAAAAACAGGAGAATTGTGTTTCATACCTATTTTATGAATCATTTACATGAATCTCATGTGGGACGCATTTTTCCCTCCCCCTGAACGAAATTTTTTCCTCATTTTGCTTCCTCTCTCGATTTTTTTTTCTCCTGCCGGCTTTTCTCCCTTCTCGGCCTTCTTCCCTCGAATTTTTTCCCCTCTATCTTCTCCCTCTCGGCCTCCGTCGCAGAGCCGCCATCGCAAAGCACGGGAGGTCGAACCTCTATCGCAGAGCCTCTCGACCTCCCTCTCGGCGTACTGTCGAAGCGCCGCCTCTGTCGTCGTTCCTTGCTGGCCCGCCGTTGTCTCTCGCCATTATCAGTGCTGTGAAGAAGATGATGCATCAAGGCGCCGTGAGGAAGACGAGGAAAAATTAAACTAGTGTCATAAAAATAATAATCCATATTTTTTATTTATAAAATAATTGAACCATGTTACCTTGTCAAGTCCATGATCAGGTCAGGTTTAATAACATCACGAGGCCTAAACCAATTATTCTAAAAAAGGCTAATTTCATTTTAAATTAACTGAAAAGTGTTGAGAGATAATGGCCTTTGTATATAAAAATTGTTCTCATATGACTTATTAAAAATAATAAGATAATAAGAAACCGGTTTTTCTATCACTTGAACCTGTACTTATAGGAAAGTAGGCCTCAAGACGAAATTTGTTTTCTCTCGTCAAAGATGACAAGCAACAGAAAAATTAGGTCAAATAAAATATTTTCACTTCATATTGGTGCATACACACTGACTTAGCTATCGAAATATTATGTGGAAGTATCATGGACTTCTTATGCTTAAATGAACTAAACATAATATTGTTGTGGACTTGTTCTAAGAAACATATTGTTTCTCTAAACTATCCTCTTATGAAAGAGTATAAAATCACTATGAAAAGATTATGAAAATGTTTGATCAAGTAAACATACCTTGCACCTATATTTTAAATGAGCATAACTTGTATTTCGTTTACTTTATAAGTTCTCTTATGTACTCCAATTTATTGGAACAAGAAAATTGGTTAAGTCAAAAGGTTATTAGATATGCAAGGTGTTTTTTCTTATATTATACTAACATTTTGCAAAAAAAAATACTAAATATATTATATCATGAAAACAGGTTTATTTTTATTTTCAATTATTTTTGACAATTATCATCTTATGAAATTTCTTATTTTAATGCACAAAAAAAAGCCTTATATTATTTTATAAATTATTATATTGAGATGAGGAGGTATCGGTATCAGTTTTCAACTTATGACCAACCCATGCTCGAACCCATATATAAAACTGAACTCAACCAATTGAAAATTCAGGTTTGGTTTTAGTTACATAAAACTATGGGGGGGTTAGTCAACAAATTGGAAATTTGATCTTCATCTTCATCTTCATATTCATCTTCATCTTATGCATCTACATGATCTTCATCTTCGAAATAGGTGTTAGTGTGGACAAGTTCATCTTCGAAATCTTCGAAATAGGGTGTTAGTGTGGACAAGTTCATCTTCATCTTCATCTTCGAAATTTAAAACCATTGATTTTATTAATTATAAAAATAAGTTAATTAAACCAAGTGTTTGAGTTAACAATATTTTAATTACCACTATTAAATCACTAATACAATAGAGTAAATAAAAAATAAATATGTTAATGAATAAAAAAGTACTATATTAATAACATAAGATAAATTTTTTACATGGTATTAATTAATAATATATTTTGAAAAAATTAAAAATAATTAATTAATCAAATGCATACTTTAATTATATTTTATTTACCAGAGACTTAAATATGAAGTTTAATATAGTAATAAAATTGAACAAAAATAATAAATAAATACATATACAACTTTATTAATAACCTAAAAAAAATTATTCTAATAACGAGTTCGTGCCTTTAATTATTAAAATCATCAAGTTACAAGTTTATTACATATAAACGACGCATGTTCAAAAGTAATAAAATACAACCATCATTTATCGTTCCACATGGAAGTCGATATGGCATCTCGAAATTGTGCGGTTCTTGTGGATTTTAATGCACTCTGCCTCTGAAAGCATGTTACTTGGCTACCCACATCCTCAAGACCATTGCAATCATCGCTGTCTGTATACATTTTACAAAAAATTGGATATGACCTCTACATAAAATTAGGCATAACCTATATATATAATACATAATTGAGCATAATCCATGTATATAATACCTGTATAAAATTCGGCATGACCTCTACTTAAAATTGGGCAAAATCAATATACATAATACCTGCATAAACAGTCCATAAACACTCCATAAAATTGTCTATACATTCCATAAACACTCCATGGAATTGTTTATATACACTCCATAAAATAGTCTAAACACTTCATACACTGCATAACATTATAAATAAACTCCATACAATAATCAAACACAACAAAATTAAATGAAATATCACTATCAATTTACAATCGCCCAAATAAAAACTATAAATCTATTATAAAATTACAAATTATAATTGTTTCTCTTCATGCTAGTTGTTCCTCGCCCATTTCCCCCCATGAAGTGATCTCCAAATCTTCCCCTTGATTGATCTTTCTTTTGTAGAGGAGGCAAATCCTTCAATACTGCAATTGTTACATCATCCGCATTGCCCTGACATGCAAGTAAGAACATCCAGAATAAATTCGTGATTATGGTAAAAAAAAAAAAAAGGGCCAATTATTTACTAGTTTACTTTTAACAATCTAAAAATTCTGAATAGGGATATAAATATTGTCCTGATGAGACATTCTCAAGCAGGCCTCCGAACTCAAAAGTCTCATACTCCAAAAAAATAAGATTGGAAAACAAAATCTTAGAACAATGGTTGAAATGGCATTAGCAACAAGTTCTCAACAATATCAAAAGTAGGATACAAGTAGCTGTCTATAAGGCAAATCAAATACAACACTAAATTAATAAAAAAAAATAGAGTTTAGACTTACCTTATGAATTTGAGAAAAATCAAAGCTGAAGGGTTAAATTGAAATCACAAAAAAAAGAAAATACCATGTGGTGGATATGTATAACACCTGAATCTCCTCACCACATGGCAAAAACATTCCATAGCACTTCAAAAATCCTCAACAACATTCTAAAACATTTCAAAATTAATTAAACTATTTTCACTACTGCATTTACACTAAACAATGAGAAAATACACACATCAAGTCCTAATTCACCGAACACCCCTGGTAGAACCCTATATAACTTCGCAGTCACTACGAACTGTACCTCGTTAGTGATGGGGGTCGGGTTTCGTTGGCTAATGGACGCCTGTGTAGGCGACTTAGCCTTGTTTGAATTGGACTAAAAAACCCCTAATAAAACCTAAACCATAAACCATCAAACCCTAAAGTCAAACCCTATCACCTACTAAACTCTAAACCCTAAACACTAATTCCATAACGCATAAACCCTAAACCCTACACCATAATTCCAGACCCTAAACCCAAACCCCCCCCCCCCCCCCAAAACCTTAAAAACCCTATCACCTACTAAACTCTAAACCCTAAACACTAATTCCATAACTTAATACATTAAAAGCCCTAAACCCTAAACCCACACCCTAATTCCAAACCATAAACCCAAAAAACCTTATAGCTTAAAAACACAAAACTCCCAAAACCTTAAAAACCCTAAACCCCCTAAACCTTAAAAGCCCTAATCCTTAAAATACCCTAAATCCTTAACCATAAACCCTAAACCCTAATTACTGGACCCTTAAATACCGAGCAGCAAAACCCTAAAAATAATCCATACACGAATCAAGAATTTAGGCTATAAATCGTAACCCAAAATCCCAAAATAATGCACAAATAACCCCCAATTACGCACTGAAAATAAATTTAAATAAAATAAAACACTAATTTAATGAAAAAAAATAGGGTTTAGGCATACCTTCTGAAATTTGGGGAAATCCGAAGTCGAAGGGTGAAATCGATGCCTAATCGAAGTAGATATTAAGCAATTGATGCCCAAATGTCCAAAATCGAAGAAAATCGAAATGGAAATGGGGAAATCGAACAAAATCGGAAGGTATTTTCGGGGAAAGGAGACTAGCCAGAGAGAGAAAGGAGTGGGAAGTCGAAAGGGAGAAGAGAGGGAGAAGACAGAGAAGAAAGGGAGGTCGGGAGGGAATAGAGAGAGAGAAGCGAGAGAGAGCGAGTCCGAGAGAAGAGAGGGAGTCACGGAGACGAGAGCGGGGGTGCGAGAGAGAGGGTGAGGTCGAGAGAAAATCGAGAGATGAGGCCGGAGGCGAGAGGGAATTGAGACGGTGGCCGGAGACGAAGGACGAGATCGATTTTGGCAGCAGCGACATCGGGGACGCAGGGAGACGAGCGAGGGAGTGCGGGAGAGAGGAAGAAAAAATGAGAAATGACGACGCGCGATGGGGGGGTACGAGGAGAGAGAGGGGAAAAACCGAGCGTCGCCCGTCCTTCAATTCAAAGAAGATCAAAACCAGGCCTTCTTCCACATGATCGAAATTAAACCATGGAGATGAAGGACCCCTTCATCCCCTGCATCGAGATGAAGCTTCATCTGCGTTCCACTAACGACTTCAAGTGTTGAAGGGCATTATGCGGTTGAAGATCATCTTGTCCTTCAAGTTGACTAACCCCCCCTATAACATGATGAGCTTAGGGTGGCCCAAAATGTACCCCTAGGGGGGGGGGGGGGGGGGGGGGGGGGGTTGGTTTAGTCAGTCAACCAATGTCAAATTCATTTCAATCATCTACATGAACTTCAACTTCAAATTTGATGTTAGTGTGGACGAGTTCATGTGCATGGGAAAACAGTTTCTAGTGTTAGTGCCCCAAAACGAAAAAAATATAAAAAATAAGAGAATGAGTAACTTGTAATAATATACTTAAATAAAGCATCATACCTAAACCCTAAATTAGGTAAAACAAACATGATTACTACATGAATAAGTAATTTAATGTATAATTTAAATATATTAATATACTGATTAATTAAATTAGATATTATATTATTTAATGATTACAATTTATTGTACATTAATATAGTAATTACATGTGCTAGATTAATTATAAAAAAATAAATAAAGTTACAAATAATAGAAATGAATATAATAAATTAAGTTATTATTTTATTAATAACATATGATATACTTCAAAATAAAAAAGGAATGATTAAACAAAAAGAATTAATCAAATGCTAACTTTAACACACTATATATTTTTATGTATTATTAATTAATAATATTTTTCTGTTAAATTTGAAACCGTTGGTTTTATTAATTATAAAAATGGATTAATTAAACCAAAATAAATATAATGAATAAATAAAAATAATATTTATTAATAACACAAGATGGATTTTTACGTAGTATTAATAACTCGGGTGGGTCCGATTTGAGACTCGAGCGGAACCAGTGGTTTAATTTTTCCTTAGGAAAAATTAAATCGGCGTCATCTTCCTCACAGTGCTACAACAGGGGCTTTGCGACGGAGGCAGACCTGGGGGGGCACTGTGAGGGTTGCAACAAAGACGCCACTATGCCACAGGTGCTGCAAGAGAGGTGGTTTGATAGGTAAAGGGGCGCTGCTAGGGCAACGATGGAGGGGGCGCTGCAATGGAAGTGGTGATGCGATGAAGACAATGTTCGACGTTAGGGAGGCCGAAAGGTACAACGGCGTGCTGTGATGGAGATGCTAGGATAGACCGGAAGGGAGAAGAGAGGGAGAAACGAGAAGGAGAGAAAGAAAAAAAATTTCGGCCTCCTGCGACAACGCGTCCCGCTCGTTTCATCCTGATGATTCGCAAAATATTATGGAATCTAAAATCCGGAAATTAAACCGTGGGTGTTATCTTTGGATTCATCTGATTTATTGAATCAGGCGTTGGTGCACCACTAACAACGTCAGAAGATAATTGAGTAATATGGTTTAAATTCATCTCTTGATTCAAGTTGACTAACCTCTTCTAGATCAAAACTTTGATTTCGGCCTCATGTCACATCCAATCACCATCCAAGTCATATTCAATTGCTCGTTACACAACATCAATTTTGAGGACAGTTAACCTCCGATTCGACTAGCCAAGTCCCTATGTAGGTTTGATAATGATAAAACTTTGGAAAAATCATGACAAACCTTGCTACCCAGCCGTTTTTATGGTTCCAACTTATGAACCCCAAAACCTTGTCTGCTCTCCTCTTCAACAAAGCAAACTCTAAAAACCGTCTCTAACTTTGTGTCACATAAGATAGGGCTGAGTGATCCTTCTTGATCCTTTATTCTTTTTCTACTCTGTCTGCATCCTCGGAGTTGGCTTGTAGAGATTCCACTCTCATAGGGACGACATTGATGCCTTGCCATCAAAGGAAAAATGTTTTCATATAGAGTTATTTCAGATTAACCAATTATTGAGGCTCTGTTTGTGTCCCTGATTGGAAATTTATATCCTAGAAAAAGCTAGAAATATTTTTCCTAAGATACATATTTTCAAAAAATCTTTAAATAAAATTTTATTAGTGACTTATTCAAAAATTACATAGAAAATTTTAGAAATTTCCAAGTAAAATTAAATGGACTTGTTAGTGTATTTTTCTGGTGAAATAAATAGAAGTTAATAATCAATTGCATACATTATCATACTTATTTGATGAATTTCTAGTAAAATAAAATATTAAATATTAAATTACCATAAAAATTATCTTGTGTGGAAAGTATTAAAAGCATCCATTGTCAAATACTTATTTAAAAATTTTCATATGATTTTCTTGCCCGTCTTTGCTGAAAAATTTTACCTAAAAATAATATAATTTTCCGGCAAAAATTTCCAATTAAAAAAATATTTTCAGTAAACATAATATTGATCACTACCGAATGTCTTCCCAACGTAACTAGAAAAAAACACATTGAAGTTCTTATTTCATTTTTTTCAGGCTTCAGGCTTGCATCATCTCAGTGATTATCCTTAGAAGCTGTTTCACTCAATCTCATCACTCGGAGACGAGCGGATCGATTAATAAGACATCCGACCAGCAGTGGCCTCGTTAACTGCAACCACTCGTTTTTCAGTCTGTTTCTTTTTTCTTTTTTTTCTCGATTGTTAGATCTGAAACGAGCGTCGCATTTTTATTTCAAAATAAAAAAAAAAGATAGATTAGAAAAAAGGAAACAGTAGAGCCAACCTCGGAGACAGGATGATCTAAGACAACATGGGTCGGATCTGGCGGAGATCAGCCGAGTTACGTCTTTCTCATCATAAGTCCGGCGACGTCCCACGGTCGGCCGATCATTGGCACGCGTGTCTCTGTAATACCGAGGGCGAGGGGACATTGGCCTGGCTTTCCAATCGGATCGGCGACCTAGTAATCTAGGTCACGTATCAGCAGTATAGAAGTACGCTCAAATTTTTGGGAATTTGAGCAGCGAATGGGTGCAGAAAGATATGAGAGCCGCACTGGGTTTGACTTGATTGACGGCATTCAGGTTAATGTCTTCTTTTTTTCTTTCTGTTTTTTACTTTTAAAAGATTTTATTATTGGTCTCCTTTTCTGTGCGTTAAATTAGTGAAATATCTCAGCCTATGTTCACGCGTAAACATGAATATTGCTTCTCATTCTTTGAGCCCAGGCCCAGCCATTAGTCACATGAAGAACCAATAACGAAGATTGGGGCATGGTGCATCTAGCATCCAACGTATTGGGCTGAAGACTCATGGCCCAATATTTTAAGTCCATTTGTATATGATGCTTTCCGTAATTTGTGGGTTGGTCTGAATGGTTAAGGCCTTTCCATAAAGGTTCAGCAGACACGTTTCTCATAAAAGTTAACATGACTGGGATGCTCTTGTCTTGGGACTTGGGACTTTGGCACCCTTTCCGATTTTTATATTACCATATGGAATTTTACCGTTTTTGCCCGTGATTCAACTACCTTTCTACATGAGTGTCGACTCAGCGAGTCAAAAATCCCGAGTGACCGGGACCAAAGGCTGGGCCCACACTCTGATCACATCAGTAGGTAGGCTTTTTATGAGATCTTTTTCGTATTCCTTTCAAAAGCGACTCGTCTCCGATAACTTTCGGGACTCCTCTCTGGAATGCGCCACGATGTAAAACCAAACGAGTGAGCGGACTTTCACGATGACTCACCAATTTGGACCCACTGTTTTTCATGCAAAAACAAGGAAAACACACACCACGAGGACGAGGACCACATGAGATGAGTCCTCTGCAGCCCTGATGGAAGACAAAAACCCCGAGCCAAGCCCCTCACTGCCTCACGTACGTAACAATGAATACCGTCTTTTGTAATGGAAAATTATTAACTGATCCGTGTTCCATCTGAGTCTCTGCCACCGTCTCTGATTCAGTAGCAGTCCATTTCCTTATCCTCACGCGTTAGAGTTTGGGAAGAAAATACAAAGGAGAATCAGGGGAGTGGTCTGTCAGTAGACCTTTAGACGATCCCGATATCTTTGTTAGGTATCGCCAGCTCCGTCCGTCTCTTTTCCTCGTTAGGTGACTGAGCCGACTAGCTGGTGTTTGTTTGTGTCCAGTGTTGACGCCCTCCGTGTTGCCTTTCTTTTTTTAGATTTGAACACCTGTTTCTAGGGTTTCTGGGCAAATGCTGTTGTTTCCTGTTGCATGAAAGTGGTTTTCGCTGCGGAAGGCCGTGTTCTTGTGAAGATGTTTGGGTTTTCGCGGCGGCGGATTAAGATAGGGAGGTGATGGGTATCTATCCTTTTGCCTCGATATTTTATATTTGGGTTATCTGTTTTGTTTTGTTTTCCCCTCTTGGAGTGTCATTTTGGCTCTCCAGCGTGTATCTAAGTGTTTTGGGTGGAAACAGAAAGTTGTAGGAGGAGTCAAAACTTGAAACCTCTTCTCAAGTGTTAAGTCTCTTTGGAAGTGGTGAAACAGCCATTTAGTTATTTTGCCAAGTAAAATGAAGAATGCAGCTGAATCGGTGGTAATGTCAAAGTTCGCGTCTTGCTGCATAGATCATCTATTTGGGAGGGATTCCCAGTAGAGAAGAAATTTGGGCATACCACATTAGGCTTAGGATGTGGTCTCAGCTCGCTTGAGTGACTATCGGCAGTTACATTTCTTCGTTTGATTTTGCAAGAATTATGACGCCATGACGGTTGTGAACCCCTCAGAGATAGGGCTACAAAGAGAGACTAACTAGAGAGTTCACTTTCTCTAGGAAGCAGATAAAATTATTTTGTTAGTTAATTGAGAAAGCATGAGGGGGATTCACTTCACTAAAAGAATTCACAGTATCTCTTTTATGCATAAATGAAAGAAAAAAATTACTCTGCAAAAGGGGTGCACGTTCACTTTCTATTGAGACAGTTTAAGTGAAATAAGGTGACATGATCATATCCCCCATTTCAACCTTAAATTTAATTGAATAGATCAAGTAATTCCACACTTTCCATGGCACTTTCACTACGCTCATACTAATCCTAAAATTTCTTGAGATACCTAATCAATTTAGAATGAACTTTCACTTCCCTTTTAGTGGGTAATTTACTCTCTGTGCGCTAGCTGTACTCATTCAGAGCATATCTTATAAACACTAATCTCCCTGGAGACAATTTTTTTAGTGATAAAAGGACATTCCAATCATATATTATATTGCATCCTGATAGATGCAAATCTAATCTAGCATTGTATCATATCCTGTGCACTAGCCCTACCATGTTTTGTTCAGAGCATAACTTACAAACACATGTCTCCGTAGAGAGAGGATTTTTGAAAATAAAAGGGGCATTCCAATCATATATTGTATCATATCCTGCTAGATGCAACTCTATTTTTGCATTATAATATATCCAGAGCACAAGTCTTATCTGAAGACAATAGGAAGAAAGAAACATCTGAAGAAAACACGACTTATGACTTTTTACTGAATCTATACCATTTTGGTTGCATTTTCCTGACATGAATTCGGCTACAATAATAGTTATTTGTTGGTTCATTTGTGTTCATCTTCATATTTTGAAGTCAGTTTTTTTTCTGGAAATCTATACTCAGTTTTTAGTATTTTCTCATCGTACTTGAGATTAAACTCAAGATAACAGAATTGATGAAGGAAACCATTGTGTAGAGGAATCAAAAAGAAGAAAATAATTATTCAGGAAATTTTAAACAGATCAAATGTGTAATTCATCTAGCTTACATTATACATGTACTGAATCAAATGTATAATTTATCTGGCATATATTAGTCATGCAATTTAAAAGCTACTTGATGAAGTCCTCTTTCAATCCCTATTACTTTTTGAAGCTGTTTGTCAACTTTTTTAGTTATAAAACTCCCTTCTGCTAACCCTCACTAACTTAGAGTCGATTCTCTTGGGGACCGACAACTGTAGTGTGTTTTATGATGAAATGAATCCCATAGTGTTCAATGTGTTTAAGATGAATGAAAAGATATTCTGGATAAAATTCTAGGGAAACTGTCTCTTGTATGGAAATCAAGCTAACATCAACGTGAGCAGGAATCTTCTAACTGGGCAATATACTGTTGACCAACAATGGAATATATAGTTGCAGTTGCTTAAGTGTATTCTAGAAACATTATCCATGTAATCCATCTCTCTCTCTCTCTCTCTCTCTCTCTCTCTCTCTCTCTCATATGCTTTTTAATTTTGTCTTTCAGGCTAAAAGTTCAACTTGCAGATTCTACTCAAGGAACTAAAAGTCCCATCAGACATCCCAAAAGACTAAGCCAATCCACTGTAAAACCTTTGAGATAATATGTTCTTTGTACTTGTATGGTATTAGGCGTCCATATAATCTCCTGAATTTGTGCAGGGAGAAAATGTGGTGTCAGCAAATAGCCCTTTGGATGATGATAACTGGCAGTGCCTGTCATCTGAGCTTGATCCTAGTAACTGCACATCTGGAAACTCGGAGAATTGGATGGTTTTGTCAACTCTGGGAGAGAAGCCTTCACCTCGCTTCAATGTAATCAGTCTTGTTGGCCATTAGGCCTGATAACTTGTTTCCATTTTTACCCTTGAAATAACTCTTTTCACATTTATGAGCGTATTTAAAATCTCCTAAGGTTGCATAGCTTCTTGATGTTTGGATAACAAGGTGTGCCTTAAAATATTCTTGTTCGATAATTGCATTGTCGAGGAAAGATTGATTTTTTATGCTGGTCCATTATCGGCCTCAGGAATAATTAACTACATAAGTACTTGAATAACTAGTCAAGTTAACCAGGTTCTTCCCTCTCATTGCACTCCGTTATAAATATCTGAATCAGTTTATTTAATAGCATGCAACAGCTGTGGTTGGAAGCAAAATGGTTGTTGTTGGTGGTGAATCTGGTCATGGACTGCTGGAGGATGTTCAGGTCATAACCATAACATCATTTCTTTTTCAAATTGAACAAAATATTATTTTTGTGTATTTTTCTGACAATCACATTTTCTTTTAGGTCCTTAACTTTGATAAGCTTACCTGGACCGCTGCTTCTCCAAAGTTTTACCTCTCACCTTCTAGTCTTCCTCTGAAAATCCCTGGATGTAAAGGTCATTGCCTGGTATAAATTTGTCCTGATCTGAATTCCATCATTCCCATCTGTTTGTAGCTTATAGTTGTTATCTTTATACTACTGTTCCCATCTCTTTATAGCTTATAGTTTTTATCTTTATACTATCATTCCATTCTCTCCGTAGTTTATAGTTTTTATCTTTATACAACATCAAGTGGCAAGTTGAAACTTTGTAGAGCCAGGCATCACAACCATTTAAACAACGAAACTCAGTATGAGTTACGGGAGGCTGGGTAAAAATGCACCGCTAGGATACTATGTTCCCTTAGTACTTGTGTACCTACAGATTGAAGGTAGTTGCAAATAAGCCAATGTTTAAGTAATGGACAATTGGACATGCCTAGCAGAACAAGCCTAAGATCATTCAAATGTAAATTGCTGGTACCTCTATTTGCATTTTGTTGATCAGATGCTAGAAGCGTGATTGGGAGTCTTTCTTCAAGAAAATTGACTGTGAAGCTGCTGAAGTTTTTGGTGTATTTCCTATGCTATTGGCCTCTGAGTTGGAGCTCTCTGAAACTTTTTCCTGCCATTCCCATTTTTGGCATCTCTTGACTGTTCTTATTCCCCTTTGATCAGAACTGGAACATGTCATTAGATCTGTTGACCTTTTTTATTCTCCTGTCAATAACCTTCTCTCTTGTTCCTGGAGCTAGAATAATGTGAATCTAGCTTGTCTCACCAACTTTTATTTGCACCACTTAATGTGCCTAAATCTTGTCTTCCTATTGCCTTAGTAGGTATCCTGGGGGAAAAAGGTACTCATGATTGGAGGAAAAACTGACCCTCCAAGTGAGAAGATCACAGGTTGGTCACTTATGGTACTCAATTACTATTATCTAGTTTCCATTTACTTTAGCTGACACTGAAGTATGTCATTTTACTTTGCTGATGTTCAGTGTGGGCATTTGATACGGAGAATGAATGCTGGTCACATGTTGAAGCAAAAGGAGATATTCCGGTAGAATTATTGTCTAACATATACCTAATGAGCATCATTTCAAAAAAAGAAACACGGCAACAAATTTTCTCTCTTGACCTTTTGTCTTAATAAAATTCAGCATCATTAAAAAAAAAAAAAAACATACACCTAATGAAACTAAAAAGGGGAAATTTGTATACTGTAGCCCATCATGAAATTGTTAGCTTTGGTTCGGAATTGGTTTTATGGTCAATAAATAAATGGAATGGTTCAGTTAGTTCAGAGCAAAAATTTTCTTACCATCCCTTCTATCTTCCTCGAACTGTATTTTCTACTGATTGGTAATTAATAACTTAAAGCTAAATTCTGTTTAAGGTTGCCAGAAGTTGTCACACTGTAGTAAGAGCAGGTTCAATGTTGATTCTCTTTGGGGGAGAAGACCCAAAAGGACGGAAGCTGAATGATCTGCATATGTTTGATCTCAAGTCTCTAATGTGGCTTCCTCTGCACTGCACGTGAGTGGAATTTTATGATTTTTTTCACTGTTCTGCAATTTGCATATTGCTTGCCGTTCTTGAGCTGATCCAGTTAGTTATCCTGCTGTCTCTACTAATATACAGAGGAACTGGCCCATCTCCAAGATCCAACCATGTTGCTGCTCTTTATAAAGATAAAGTTCTCCTCATCTTTGGAGGAGCATCAAAGTCTAGGGTCACTAATGACTTGTATTCACTTGACTTTGAAACAGTATGACATTCACGGGCTGCACTTGTTGACATTTTTCAGTTTCTTTCTTTGCCATTGTCTCTTGTAAGTTGTTTAACAGATAACTGATATATCACCTTCTCTTATCAGATGGTGTGGTCCAGAATTAAGACCAAGGGTTTTCACCCAACACCAAGAGCTGGTTGCCGTGGAGTTCTATTTGGTTCTAAATGGTACATTGCAGGGGGTGGAAGCAGGAAAAAGAGTAGGTCTCAAATCATGCAAAGAAACAGATGCGTGTGAAATGCTGACCAGTTTTTTTTTTTTTTTTTCTTGTTCTAAATCAAAGCTCTAAAATTTTGACATATCCAGGAGTCTTCTATTGCTTATTGGAGGTTGCTTGCTGTCATATGCGAAAAAGGAACATATGAATTGTTGATTGTCTCCCCTTAATTAAACCTCTTTGTATACTGACCATTTCAATGCATCTCTTTAAATTCATCTCGAAATTTTTTCCTAGGCAGCAACGGTTATTATTTATTCTGTTCCTGTAAAGGAATATTTATTTAGGGCTTAGATCGCTGTTGGCTTCTAGTCTCACTTTTTTCTTTTTGTTCTCACTAGGTCAATGCTATCAACAGAAATTATTTTGTTGGTCATTGTACTAAGTCACACACCCTATTATTTTGATAGAAGCTGTGAATAAAAAAATCATATGTAATTCTAATAGCATTTTGTAGCACAAAATTGATGCTACCAATCATATATGCAAATTTTGGGATTTCAATTTTATTTTAGAAAATAATCTCTGTCAAAAAATAACTTTTTCTTAAAAATACTTTTGGATAGGTCTGAAACTTGAAAAATAGTATTTAGATGTAACCCAATTGAAGATGATTGTTATATCTAATAATAAAGTAAGTTAATTGTTTTGGGATGTATAAAGGTTTTTTACAGCTTGTCAGCCTACTTAATATGACCCTTTATGCTAGGTTGAGATTAGCTGCTAAATATCAATTTTCAGAGTTAACAGCATAAATATTAATAATTCTCTACGGAGTTTTTCTACTGTCAGAGATTCCGTCAACATAACTTGTCAATATTCTAAAATGGACCTTCAGGACCACTGGAGATGGCATTCCTATCATTGTTAGGTGATCCCTAACTATTTAACCACATAAAAAGGCAATTCTTATTCTGTAGCACACAACTGAGATACATTAACTGCTTTAGGAGTGTGCTTTATAATATGCTGCCAGTGGTGTCATCTGCCAAAGTTGCTGTTAATTTCTCATCCATCTACATGATCTCTTGCTTGTACAGGGCATTCAGAAACCTTGGTCTTTGATGTTCTAAAGGTCGAATGGAGTATGGCAGTAACATCATCTCCCTCATCAGTTACCACCAACAAAGTAAGACATGTTACAAAAGCCAATCTTGTCCTGCATGGCACTGCACAGAGACGTTCCAATTTGCAATCATTTCATAGAATTAAGGTCACTAAAAGAAGTAAATTTGATGCATACAGGGATTTAGCCTTGAGCTCATCCAACATAAAGATAGGGTTTTTCTTGTTGCATTCGGTGGGAATAAGAAGGAGATGTCAAATCAGGTATTATAGAGTTTATTTTGCTTGTTTTATATTGGCTATACAAATACACATATCTAAGTTACCCCATCTATGTGACTCGAATCAAAGACCTCCTTGAAGAAAACCAGATCATATGGTCATTGAACCAAAAGCTCAATCCACCTGTTGCACTTAATGTTTTTCTCGGCTGTTATTTGTGCTAGTGAATGGATACCCATAAACAGAAAATTTGAAACATTAACTCCATCAAAGTAGTGAATATATTATAATAACTATGGATTCTTTTCCAGGTTGAAGTATTGGCGATGGTAAAGAATGAGCAATCTTTGGGTCTGCAATCTATACCTGATAAAGATCCTTTGTTTTTCAAGAAGTGTTCATCAACTACTTGTGACTTTGCTTCTCATCTTGATAATGGTGTCTCAGGAAGTCTCATTGATTCTGCTGCTACAAAAAATCTAGCTGCCGGTGTGGAACACCATGGTTCTGCTAGGAGATCTCTTTCAGAATTTTCTGCAAACCCAAATTCTAATGTTTCACTCCACAAGCAGTTTCAGCATGAGGAAGAGTACAATTCAACTCTTAAAATGCAGAAGATTCTGGAGGATGATAAATATAAGGAAGCAGAAGATGTCCCAGTCCCAAACACTCCTTCCTCACAGGTAACTGTTTCATGTTGTGGTAAAACATTTTTCTTTTGCTGATTCATTTTTAAAAATATTTGCAAAACTTTTGACTTTTTTGCTCTAATACATCCTGTCATTCTAAATCTAGTTATTCTGTCAATATGTCATTGTGAATTTTCACTTTAAAATCTCAGGTAGTAGAGCCAAGAGGTAAACCACAAGATGTAGGTGTTCAGACTGATAATATTGGGACTTTGGGAGAGCAGATTGCATTTGCTTTGGAACCAGAAAACTCAAAAACATATACAAAGCAAGCAAATGAAAACCTTCCTTCAGATGATGACATGATACCTGTTGACACTGATGGTAATAAAGCTTCTAGCTTAGTGGTCCCTGCAAACGTTTACCGATTATATGAAACCAAAATGGCAGCTTTGCTAAGAAGGAATAGCCTGCTAGAAGGGCAACTGAATGCTGCCTTGACTAATCGTGAAACTGTGGAGAAGAATCTATCTTCTGCTATTAAGAGTAGGCTGGAGACAGAGAGAAGGCTTGCTGATGCTCTGAAAGAAATGGAGCTACTCAAAGAGAAACTGGCAGCTGTGGAAGTTGCACAAGAAGAGGCAAACAGCTTGTCCAATATTGTCCATTCGGATAACGTACGACTCGAACATGATGTGGCATTCCTGAAAGCAGTTTTGGATGATACTCAGAAGGTACATGACATTCTCTGCTACATAATATCATAATCTATAAATTTGGAAGATTGTAGTGAGAGAAAAAGAGTAGAGATGTTGCTCTTATCAAAGAGGGTTACTGTCTCTAGCCATTAATTAACCAACTCATCAGCCTCCCAAATGTTGAAAGCATTGGTGGATTATCTCTTGCAGATGATTTAACTTCGGTTACATGACATTCGCTTTAGAGGGATTAACAGTTGCTATATCTTTAAATTACAATGATTTGAAATAATTGGTTTTTAACATGGATATTGTTTCATTCATTTATACTCTTTATTATCTTGCTGCCTTCTCTTTTTTCTGTCAGTGAAATTCCATCCAATTTCATTTGCATGGTGCAGGAACTGCATTCAACCAGAGGAGTGCTTGCTGGAGAAAGAGCAAGAGCATTCCAGCTTCAGGTACAGCTATTTTGGTGATAGGATCAAGCTCTCTAATGTTATTGATTCATTATTTTGCTATGTTCTATTTAGACCCAAGGGTTAATATTTTCCTGGTAACAAATTTGAGTTCCTCCAGTGTGGCTTCGTGAACTTCCAGCTTTCCTCTCTAGGAACAGTAGGCCAAGAGAGGAAAGCTTTCCTCTCTTGACTGATTCAACCATCTTCTCTTCTGCTCTTTAGGAGAACAGTAGGCCAAGAGGGTTCAATCTGTTTCCAGACATTAGGTTAAAGAATGTAAAGTTTAAACTTTCATCCTTCAAAAAACAGGATATTGCTTTACCAATGCTAGAATCAGCACTGGCCAGCCACCTTCCTAGCTTTGGTTTGCTCTGGGGGTCATAAAGTTAAACGAAGAACCAATTGCCATCGAAAACTTTGTCACAGATGAGACTAGTTGTGAGAAAAGTGTCTCGATGAAGTTCAAGCTGACATTGCATCCCCTCAAAAGTTGATCAAAGAATATTTGCTGCTATGTCTCTTATTGGTTTCATGGACTCTGGATTGCAGGTGGAGGTATTTCATCTCAAACAAAGATTACAATCTCTAGAGAATAGAACTCCTACTCCACGGAAACCATTCCATGTCTAGTCCCTGTACTTTCACTGGAACAGTCATTTTTATGGGCGCAATTCATCCATTGGCACAGCTGGACACCTATCTCTTTTCTTTGTTCATGACTGTCTTGTACATAAGCGATTGCGTTTATTGAATGTGTTAATGTAATTTTGTCCTTGTAACATAATTTCTAACAGTGTATATTTGATTTCACGAAATTATGTTAGTTGCTCCTTGTTTACCAATCTCTCTATTTGTGTGGTTGGATATCTCAACTCGGTAGATGTCCTACTGTGATACTATGGGGGGTTGGATATCTCAACTCGGTAGATGTCCTATTGTGATACTATGGGGGGGTTAGTCCACAATGAAGTGGAAAATTGAATTGAAGTGAGATGAATTGCTTCTATTTCAACTCATGTTTGGGTGTTAGTATAGACGAGTTTAAGTGGCTGGAAAACAGATTCCAGTGTTAGTGCCCCCAAATGAAAAATATGATATAAAAAAGAGAATAAGTAACATTTTATAATATACTTAAATAGAACATATACCTAAATATATAATTAACAAAAATAAGTGTGGTTACTACACTTATAAGTGATTTAACTTGTAGTATTAGAATATATTAATATCTTAATTAATGAAAAATTATATTATATTACTTAATGATTATAACTTATTATAAATTAAAAAATAATTATGGTTTAATTAATTATAACAATTGGATAATTAAACCAATTAATGATTATAGTTTATTATAAATTAATATACAAATTACGTGTGACTAGAATAAATTATTTAAAATAAATTAAAAATAACATAAGTGAATATAATAAATAAATAAATTATTCTGTAATAACATAAGATATAGTTTAACATTAAAACTCACTATTTTAATAAAAAATAAATAAATACATAATAAATAAATAAATATATTAATTTATCAAAAACATAATATATATTTTAAATATTATTAATTAATAATATATTAACAAAAAAAATAAAAACTAATGGTTTAATTAATTGGATAATTAAACCAATTATGATGATGTTTAATTTTTCCTAACTTAGGAAAAATTAAACATCATCTTCGTCTTCATCTGCGGCGGGCTTGGCAATGGTGACGACAGCGGGCAACGGCGACGGAGGCGACGCTCCGACGGTGCGCCGAGAGGGAGAAAATAGGGAGGCCGAGAGAGAAGAGAAACCAAGAGGCCGAGGGGCTCTGGCCTCCCGTGCTCTGCGACGGAGGTCGAGAGAGGAAGGAAGGCCGACAGGGGGGGAGGAGGCAGAAAGAGAGGGAGGCCGAGGGGCTCTGGCCTCCCGTGCTCTGCGACGGAGGTTGAGAGAGGGAGGAAGGAAGGCCGACCAGGGGGGGGGGGGGGGGGGGCGGAAAGAGAGGGAGGCCGAGGGGCTCTGCGACAGAGCCTCCCGTGCTTTGCGACGGAGGTGGGGGCAAAGGGAGGACGACCGACGGGGGTGGGGGCAGAGGGGGGGGGGGGGGGGGGAAGGGAAGAAGCAACACGCGTGGAAAGCTGATGATTCGCAAAATAGATAGGAAACAACTTTCCCCCAAGTCATTTTGGACTAACGCCATAAGTGGGATGAACTAAGTACTGCGGGGGGAATTCATTCCACTTAATTGTGGACTAACCCCCCCTATATTAAGATTGAGTCTAGTTCATTTCTAAAATGAACTAGAAGTGCCTTTTCTCAATTAATAAACCCAAGATCACTCTTACTCCTTGATCTGTGGTGTTATTCTTTAGCAAAGACATAATGGCATAGGTGTCTCAGACTACTTGAACTGTATCCTTTTTATATATTGGATGTATTGTCACACTTCCTCAAAAATCCGTAACACAATAAGCACCCAACCCTGGTGAAGAGTTTCTATAATTGGGGACACATTGTACTTGTATTTCAGCCAGTTTAACAAATACTCAGCCCAATGTTTTACAACTTCGTGAGTCAATTAAATCACTTTGGAATTAGTCTCCCACTCTCTCTGCTTCGAAGCTCCTGGTGAAAGCCCCTGAAGCCTCATAAGAAACCACAGCCAAATGCTTGTTCCTTGTAAAGCTAATTCCATGTTTTCCCACCAATTTGCATCGAGAAGTGCAACTGTTGTCCTTACAACCAACAATCTTTATTAATAGAGTTGCAATCCTGGCGAATGACTATATCGAAGTCCTTGACCTTCAAGTTCTCATGCATTTCAAAGAGAAATTGTTTACAACTTTACATTTTAAACTGACATGAGCACATCCAAAAAGCAGATGACTCTTTCGATCTCTGAGTGATTTCCTGCCATTTAATCGATGTTTAGTCATCATGTGGGCCATTTTGAATTGCATCTGATTTTCGTAAATGGAGAAAAGCCAACATCAGTGGCCCACTGCCCTTCTGTTTATCCTGAAACAACCGCCGCTTTCAGCCAGTCAATTTTTCAAGAGTATCAGACAATCTGCTCAGTGGTGCAGAAGTTCAGTGTCTTCCTCGTCTCCGTCAGCATCCTCCACTTCATTATCTTCATCTTCTTCAGGTGCATCTGGGTCCATTCCCTGAGCAAAGACATAGTTAAGTACAATATATGTGGAAACAGCAGACTAATATTTGCCCGAATTGCAGTCAATCTCATGGATGCATAAGGGACACAACCTTCATCTGTTTTTCCAGGCGTGTTAACCCTTTTTTTGCAGCCTCACTTTGTGGATTTATTCTGAGATGAAATACAAATTCGTCAGGTCAAAATAACTCTAAAAGAACTAGTATAGCACTTTCCTATGTAATCTCCAATTGTCATGTGTGAAATCCCCTGGCATAAAAAAATAGTAACATTGAACCCATCCATTTACATAGTATGAGAGCTCTTCTTCAGCAAGTTAGTACCACAGTTACCAGAATAAAAAACAGAAATTAGACTTTGGACATTCAGCCTACTTGCCACATATGTGGGTGGGTGGGGGGTTAGTGTGAGGTCTTGGGTTCAATGTTTCACCAGGGTAAAGGATTTCAACGTTCAAATAAAAGAGAAAATAGTAACTCGAAACATGATGTAAAATAAATTAGAGGAAACATAAAAATAGGAAACAGATAAGAACATTTGAGAAACATTCTCACAAGTTACATAAAAAAATATTTTGAGAAATAATTGTTGCTAATCTAAAAAATTAAGTAACATAATCAAAGTAAACATTTTGATTTGTTAACCTCTTATTTTGAAGAAACAGATTTAATATATGATTTTTTTTTAAAATAAACATATTTCCCTACAAGTTTCAGAGTAATTTTTCATAAATTTAGAAAAGGTTTTATTTCAATTGCCAACAAAACTTTCTGACCCCCCATTAAGTGTTTGTGGTAACAATGAAGTACTGTCCTCCTATCCACGTAAATGTAAAAGCTACAGTAATGCATTTTTTCTCTTTACTCCTTTTTCATCGATAACTACATACATGCTACAGCCCCTATGTCTTCATTCAACCAAAGACTCAATCCACTAGATTAATGCATCTTATAATTTAAGAGTATCATCACAGTATGACATCATAAATCTGGTAGCAATTCAGCAATCTATCAACAGTAGATTTTTTTATGTTAATTACCAACACTAGGTGATAACTAGTACAAAAAATAACCCTAGAAACAGCAAGTTCCTTTCAGAAATGTACCTTAGTGCTGCCTGATAATGTGACAAAGACTCTGAAAGCATATTGGTTGCAGAATATACTTGAGCCAACTTGATATGTAAAGAATCATCTGACCAATCCTTGAGATATCTCTCAAGCAGCGACACAGCATCTCCATTTCGGCCTTCCACAACATGAAGTTCAGCCAAAGCTAAAGCAGCTCCAAGGTACCCAGGCTCCAACCTGAGTGCAGATTCATAGAACTTCCGTGCCTGAATGCAAAGACAAGACATCAAAAAGAAATCATGTCCATCACAATATTGAAGTCTTTCTTGTAGAGAGAAAGAGAGAGAGAGAGAGAGAGAGAGAGAGAGAGAGAGAAGATGATAAAGAAGAAGAAGAAGAATCGGTCACAATCATTGACATGAACTGATCTATGCTACTTTATCACATGAGAAGCTACCTTGTCTCTATGTAGAGAATTACTAGCATGCACATCACCAACTAGTTTGAGTGCTTTTGCTGATTGAGGCATAGCTCTTATAGCCTCTCGAGCAGCAAATAAAGCCTCCTTAGTCTTAGAGAGTGCCAAATAGGAACGAACGAGACCTACAACCATCAATTGTAACTAGATCATATAGATGGAAAACAAAATGAAATGCAGATTTAGGGTTTGATGAGATAATTGACTAACATGCAATGCTATAAATTTGACATAGAAGCAACCAGGTCCGGTCAAGTCAATTGAGTTTGACATCAGGAGGAACCAAAGATGAAGACCTCTAACGAGTTCTTTTTCAAAAAATTATTTAAAAAAAAAAAATCTAATCAGGGGAGACCATCTCCCCAATCTACATGAGGGATAAGGACGTAATCGCCCCCCCACCCCCCTCTTCTATGACCATACCCGGCATTGCACAACAACAGGAAGGCAGGAATTCCTCCCCTTCATTGCAGTGAAAGGGGAAGGAAAGGGAGGTGTCCCCCTATGTGTACCCACTGCAAAAGGGGGAGGAGGAGAGGGCTGCCACCTCTCATCCCCCCTTTTAGGCATTTTGCTGGGAGGAGCCCTCACCCTCCCCATTGTTGATGACAGGGAAGGTCGAGGCTCCTCCCCCTCTGTTTCTATGTCATGCAAGACCCACACGAAAAATGACTTAGCTGACTGTGCCAGGTTCAGCCAAGTTTTGACACATTTTCAGGACTTGCACAATGTTATTTGTCCAATTGAAACCGGTATAACCGGCCAATCTGGAACACTGCTAGAGAGACAAACTTAAAATTGGAATTGGAATATCCAAATGTCCATGCAGATGGTTAACAATATCAAATGAACAATTTGATATTCTAACTTTCAATCACTGGATGCTTAGCTATTGGAGGATGTAAAATATGCAGTGTGAAACACATTTCGAGAATTTTAGGGTGCCCCTACCTTGGTATGAACGAATATCAGGCTTTAATTCTTGAGCACTTCTAAAGGCCATCACAGCTGCGTCAGGCCGGTTCAGTAACAAACACAGATTACCCTGAAAATATCCAAACAAAGTGAAAGGCATTAATGATATGCCAGTAACAAACAAGTACGAACTGAGAAAATACAAAAAGAATTCCTGAAGAACATTAGATATAGAATCACAGCTAGAGTCCACTACCTTCATAATATGACCTGATATATGCCTCTCATCAATTCGGATACTCTGGATTAAATTATGATAGTTAGTGAAGTCAATTCAATTCAATTTTTTTTGGAAACTACAAGTGGATCTGGGAAGATAACATTACTATTTGCTTTCTTTTATTTTTATTCAAAATTATTATTTTCAAACGTGTAAAGGTTTTTCCTTGAGATGTTAAAACCGACCTTTTCAGCATAAACCAAAGCTTGTTTCCCATCTTTCCTTTCCCACAAAACAGATAAGGCTACAAAGACTTCAGCCCTAGTGGGGTCAATATCCAGCAAATCACCCACTAATCTGTTCAGCTTGGAAAGATCAGATTTTGACATTAGAAGCATAGCATACTCATCCATGTATGTTACAACAAATGGATCAACAAAACGTGCCTGCAGCAGGTCCGAAAGCAGCATATGCAGGAAAAGAATACATAAGAACAGAAATCATATTAAAAAAAGAAAAAACACAGAATATACTTCCACGATAGCATGCATACCTTCTCAAAATGAAGAACCGCTTCATCAGTTTTCCCAATAATGGCCTCAACCTTCACACGCAATGTCCAGATCACAAACTGGAAGATGCATCATGAATGTGTGCAACACTAACTTGCATTGACCTTTAGAAGGTGATACTGACCTTTGCAATTTCAAGTAATAGGTGAGCATTATTTGAGAATCGTTGCAGAAGTTCAAAAAAGATGTCCAGGCCACCTATTTAATGTACAAAAAGGTTCAAAGGGTGAAACATCTTCAAAAAAACAAACTACAAATAAAGTCATTAACAGTTACATGTCATGGACTGGCATCAAACCAATAAAATTTCCTCAACTAGCATCAAACAAAGCAAATGTGGATATATGTTAGAAGACAAGTATGTGTATGTGTTTAAGAGTATAAATCATATGTACCTTTTTATTTCAGTTTTTTAGTATGTAATGTTTAGTCTATAATATTAATAAAGTGCACGAGCTTCTAGGAGGAACCCTAATCTGAATGGTTTGAGCTCTTTGAGAATTCTTCTCTCTTTTCTCTTTTCTCTTTTCTCTCTTCTCTTCTTCCTTCTTCCTTCTTCTTCTTTCTTTTCTTTCTTCTTTTCAGTTTTTACTAATCTAACTGAGCTTGTTTTTGACTTCTCAAAACAAAATTTTCATGGCATCAGAGCATGTTCATTAAGGGAAGTTCGTGGATTTGTTTTAGCACATATCTATCAATACCTTGTTTTGAAGTGGTTACCATGAATAAGGATGAGCTTCATCAGTTTTGTGCAAAAATTACTTCAGAAACCTTCCTCCATATCTAAATCCACTTCCTCTTCACCTAGTGTGGCCACACTTAAACAAACAAGTATGGCAGCCTTTATGTCTTCTTCTTCTCCATCCTGGGAGATTGACTGAGTGTCAGCTCATACGTCAGATATTTATTCATCTTTTTCTCGGCTGTCATCTACTAATAGTCTAGAGGATGTTACTTTAGGTGATTAGTAAACTTACTCAACTGTTAATTGTTCTCCCACCTTTTATCCTTATATGTGTGCTATGATGGACCTCCAGACGAAGAAGAAGATTGGATAAGGCCTTGAGAAGAATTGACTATATTATCTAATCAAGAAAAATCATACCACTTCTATAGCACTCAAAAATTCCACTTCTCCCTATAAATGGCATCTTCAGCTTGGACATCATAGTGATGACAAATTAATGCTTCCTACCATCTCTTGGATCTTGTACAGTTTCTTCTACTGAAGTTTGTCATTTTGATAAGCAGCAAAGAGTTAGTTTACCAGCAAAGAAGTTTTTCAGTTCTATTAAACCACTTCAACTTATTCATTTTGATGTATGGTGTCCTTGTTCACCCCTAGTAGTAGTGGACATCAATATTTTCTAACATTTTTTACGACTTCAGTCGAGTTACATGGATTTATTTATTAAAGTCTCATAATGACGTGTTGGTGTGTTCACAAACCTCTATGTTGAAATTCAGACTCAATTCAGTTCTTCCATTGCTATGTTTCCATCAGCAATGCTCAGAAATAATTGACTTCTCGGTTTCATAAATTTTGCCAAAGTCATGATATAGTGTATCAAACCTTGTGTGTATACTCCACAACAAAATGAACTGTCAAAAGGAAAAATAGACATATTATGGATACAGTCGAATTTTAATGCTTCATATTAATGTTCCAAATCATTTTTGGGGGGAGGCTGATCTTACTGTTGTGTTTTTAATCAATCGATTACCTTCTTCTGTCCTCCAAGGGAACATCCCCCTTAGTGTGTTAAAACCTAGTATTGATCTCTTCAATCTTGCTCCTAAGGTCTTCGGTTGCACATGTTATGTGTATATCTCGGATTCTCACAAAAACAAATTGTGCCTCGGTCCATCACATGTATTTTCTAGGCTACTCTTTTTCTCAAAAAGGCTATCAGTGCTATGATCCTAAAACAAAGAGGTGGATGTGTCCGCTGATGTATCCTTCTTTGAAGCTGATCAGTATTATTCCAATCCATCCAAGAGTGATGCTAATCTAAAGATGCCTATCTCTATGCCCATTAAGACCATGGACCACGCTACAGAAAGCGTATCCATTGAAGATGTTAGAGAAAATGTTATGAGTCCAGCACTCTCTCATGGTTCTCCTCCTTCATCTCCTTCGTCTACAAGTGAGTCTCATCCTTTCTTTCCAGATGTTCACATACTTGTTGTTGTTCAGAAAGGTGTTCGAGAATGTACTCATCATCTATCAATAAATTTGTATCTTATGATCATTTTGCATTGTCCTACAAAACCTTTTTGTCTGATTTTCGATCAATGTCTATTCCAAAGTCTATTACTAAGCTCTACAGTGTCCTTAGTGGAATGTAGCTATGCGAGAAGAAATGTCTGCATTGGTGTCTCATGGGACTTGGAATTTGTGCTATCCTCCTCCTCAGGCGACTATAATTGGATGCATGTGGGTTTTTACTAATAAACACAAGGTTGATGTATCTATCGAAATGTACAAGGCTCGGCCATATGCTAAGGACTGCACTCAAACTTAAGTAATGGACTATAGTGAGACCTTTTCTCTTGTTGATAGGCTAAATTCAGTACGTCTTTTCATATATGTTACAATTAACATAGATGGTCTTTGCATCAATTAGATGTCAAAAATGTTTTCCTATATGGTGATTTAGCTGAAGAAGTATATATGGAACAACTACCGGGGTTTGTTACTTGGGGGAATCTGATATGGTGTATAAATTGCATAAGGCTATTTATAGCCTACAAGTCCTTATACATGGTTTGAAAAGTTTAGTTGATAGTTCTTGAGTTTGAGTTTGTAAGAAGTAGCTCAGACCAATCAGTATTTATTTTGAAAAGATTGACAGGTTGAGTGATTTTGATTGTCTATGTTGATGACATGATCATCTTTGGAAGTCAATAAAGAAGCTTTTGGTGAAGTAAAGAATCGTCTACAACACCATTTCCAGACCAAGAATTTGAGAGGCCTCTAATATTTTGTGGAATTTGAAGTAGCAAGTAATAAAACAAGTATACTTTTGTCACAAAGGAACTATATAATGGATTTACTTTCTGAGATAGGCCTTCTAGGAGCCAAACCTCTAGATACTCCATTAGAGCTAAATGTTGACTTATTTGATGACTTATTTGATGAACATTAACCTTTCTTGATGGATAAAACTCAATGTAGGCAGTTGGTTGGCTAGCGGATATATGTCACAGTTACGCAACCTAACAACATGTATGCTTTGAGATTGGTGGGCAGATTCATAGAAAACCCACGAAAAATTCTTATGGAGGCAGTCCTTAGAATTATTTGATACCTAACGTGAGGACCAGGTAACAGATTGTTATACAAATGTAATGGTCATACTAAGGTTGAAGGATACTCAGATGCAGATTATGCAAGGTCTAAAAGTGACAGGAAATCTACATCTGGCTTTTTACTTTTGTGAGAGGTAACTTCGTAACCTAAAGAAGTAAAAAGCAAACTATTGTAACAAGATCTAGTGTTGAAACTAAGTATAGAGCTATGGCTTATGAAACTTGTGAGAGAAAATCTTCATCCGGCGCAAGATTATGGCCTAGTTTCCTAACTTAGGTACTTTTTAATTTTTCCACAATAACTTCTTCTTCCCCGCGGCACTGGTTTTCAAAGAGTGCGGCGATTAACCATCAAGCTTCAATTCCTACTGTCGATGCCTCGAAAGAATTTCAAAACACCGGAACAGTGACATCTTCTCTGACAACGGTAACAGGACTGATTCTCAGCAGAGGCAGAAATAAGGCAGTCGTCGTCCCCGCTTATGAACAAAGCAGGACAGCGATGAACCACAGCAGAACATAAATAATCCAGCATCCAGAAAGATACAAACCAGCCAGAAAATGAAGAGATCTCCAAACAGAGCGGGATAACAATGATAGCAGAGACGACTCAAAAAATCCAGCAGAGATGCTTCCTGATTGACCGCTGTAATTTTTTTTGAGAAAGTAGAAAAATCCCGGAGAGGCAGCAGTAGCGATACGGATTTGCAAAGAATTCCTCTAAATGAGCTAAACTTCTACATAATAGAGAAGTTGTGAACCTCCCAAAGATAGCATAAAATCTCAAAGAAGCAAAAAATCTTGTGGATTTGCAGAGACTTTAGCGTCTGATGGCTCGGGATGGATGATTTCAGCAAATGGAAGTCACGATGACTGGATTAATCCGACTCGAGCAAAAAACTTCCAGAAATAAGATGAATAATGCTCCCATGTTAATATCCGAAGCCTCGACGATGACCTCAATGATGGAAATGACAGCAGTAGCAATGGCAGCGAGCAGGACTCTGATAAGAAAATCTTAAAACAGTGCGGAATGACGACAAAACTTCCGCAGGCAACAGTGCTAGCATTCTTCCTAATTGGTTTCAGGCTTCGGATGGAAACCAAAAACTTGTTAGAAGATTAAGGATGACATCAGAAGATACTCCAGTGGATAAGATATGATACAATGAACCACGAAGATTTTCGGCAAGCAACAAAACCAAAGAAAACATTTTGGCTGGCAATGTTTTGTTGTAACCGATCAGTTTCAGAAGAAACGATAAGCAGCCACCAGGAAGAATCCAACTTGAGCAAAAAAAAATCCTTCCAGAGATAAGTGAGATGCCAGCATGAGTCCAGTTCGGATCACAACAGATAAAGGCCAACAGGAATTATCCGAGCAGATAGAACTTCCAGAAATAGAAGATCAGCCATGAATCTATTAGCAGCGATCATGTATAATCAATAGAGATTGATGGCAATAATCTGGGCGAGACAGTGGAAGACTTCCAAAAATAAAAACAGCTCCTTCGTTGTCTCCGTCACCAGCAAAATATTGAGATTATTTTGAGGCCAGAGAACCAGAGTATCAATATAAAAAATAAAATGAAGTTCCAGCAATGACAAAAAATAAAACACAAGAAAATATTGGCTTCTGGAATTCTAAAAAAACATACCGCTAGTCCTGAAAATCAATGCTCTGATACCATGTTGATTTTCAGGACTCCATGATTTAGGCCATGGAGAAAAAAACATTGAGAGAAAACAAGAGGAATAAAAGGTTATGGACTTGATCCAAACCCTCCCCCATAAGGTATATTTATAGGTATCAAAACTACCAATATTACAAGTATACCCTTCACCCTAGTAAGAGTGAAGAAGAGACAGGAAAAGTAAACTAATTACATCAATGCCACCGTAATTACATCATATATTCCAATAGATTTAAACTGGATAGGGCTTATACAAGATCTAAACTAGCTAGGAAGTCAACTACTATGTATTGTGTTTTTGTGGGAGGAAATTTAGTGAACTGAAAGAATCAAAAATAAAATTTGGTGGCCCATTCTATTATTGAAGCTGAATACAGAGCTATGGCAAACACTATAAAGTGAATGGATGTGGATAATGACATTTCTCTAGGAGTTGAATCTACGTATTGCAAAACCATGATCATGAACTGTGATACCAAGCAGCTATTTTCATTAAACATAACCTTGTGCTCCATGATTGTATGAAACATATAGAGGTTGATTGCTACTTTAACCAAGATGTTGTAATGAGAAAGGAAGTTATTACCCCTTATGTTCGATCTAATGATCAGCTTGTCGATATATTTACCAAAGCATTGGGTAAATGTGATTTTAGGACATTTCGTAACAAGTTGGATCTTTTAGACATATGTACTCCACCTTGAGAGGGAGTGTTAAATATCAAGTAGGGGCATTTTGATGATTTTTTTCTTTGTATAAGTTTTTAAATGGGTCAGCAAGTATAGTTAGGTGTGAGAAGTTTATAGTCCAGATTGAATGTGTGGGTAGTAAGTTATAGAGGTTTGAGTCTCAAGGGGTATGTTTGTACTTAGATATCAAATAACTTAAGTCAAATAAAAGGGAAGAGGGGGCCGACCTCAACTCTATTTGAGTGTCATTCAACACACTCTTCTCCTCCATTCTTCTCTCTTTTCTTTTCTCTCTCCGTTCTTCCCTTATTTTACACCTTTTTACAACTAACAAAATGCATGTGTCTCTAGTAGGACCCTAATCTGAAAGGTTTGAGCTCTTTGAGAATCCTTCTCTCTTTCCTCTCTTCTCTTCTTCCTTCTTCTTCTTTCTTTTCTTTCTTCTTTCTTCTTTCTTCTTTTGGGTTCATGCCATAACCAAACTTGTTTTGATTTCTAAAGACATTCCGTGAAACAAAATTTTCACCCCAAATGTACGAAAATGTACTAGAAACTTAATTCCACAAGTATTATGAAATTTTAACTGGCATCATAATTCCAACCTAATACACAGAATAATCAAGTTACATATTTTATGCATACCAATAAATACACATCCACATAAACCACATGCATATGCCAACTCAAAAGTTAACCAAAATAGAGAGGCATCATCATCCAAGAAACTGGGTTTTTAAGGTCAATGAGTACATTAGAGAAATATGAAAAAGATGAAGCCCTCTTTTTTCAGATAAAGACCAAATTTTAAGAAAAAAAAGATTAGTATTTTTACAAATAGAATCACAATGAATTGCATCATACAGCCTTTAGATATAAAATACTAAATTTTTAAAAAATAGTAACACATGAAACAAAGAATAACTGTTTACATTGATTAAATGCACCTTTCTTACCTCTGTAATCATTTGAAGCAATACAACACTGGGCCTCAACAAATCGCTGCAGACAGAAGGATATTTGACAATGTCAATGAGATCCATGCAAATTGAAGATCATTTTGAAATTTCAGTTTCTATACCTGAAGCCAGCGACTAGTGTCAAAGTGATCAGATGGAGGTCTCCCACCTCTTGTTGGAGTCTGAAATTATTAATAGAAATGTAATAGTGATAATCTAGAACTAATGGGTTAGTTGCAAAAATATTGTTGAAAGAACAACGTGTAAGGAGATATGCCCAGTGACCAACTGACTGCCCAAACTAAACATAACCACTAAACGATGATTATAAGTACAGATTCCAAAATAAAGACAACAAACTCACAGGTGTTCTTCTTTTAGGAATCACAGTTTCCTAAAGAATAATAATATCACTAAACCTACATATGAGTGCTTATAAGATTGCTGCCAGAGTACTAGTTTTTTAGAGTAAATCCAAATTCCTGGAAAGATATTTGCAACTTTATCCTGACACTATTGGCGAGAAAATTAATTATTAAGTACAGAAACGAGCAAACTCTTTCAGATGCTGGTCCTGATAGGTGAATGTTTCTGAAAGAGAAACTTTAAGAAATTCAAAATGTTGCAAAAAAAACCATTTACTATTGCATCTGAAGCACATGTTCTCTAAATCTTACAATGTATAATGTTACTGTATCAACCAGGGACATACCTGGGGAAACAATGAAATTATATCCTTGGCAGAAACGCCTAAGTCAGCCAATGCAGTAACAGCTTCCAGGGCGTAGGGGCAGTGCCTGAAACAAAAACTTCCAAGAATGAAAAATAGATATGATAATAGCAAACTGAGACATGAAAAATAAATTACTTGAGCTAACTTTTTTTAAAATGGCAATGTGTTTTTAACAAACATAGCTATAACTAAAGAAATAGAATTTTTGAATATACCAGGAATAAAGAAAATACATTATCAAAAAATATATTTATCTTATATAACAGAAACACATTGATAGACCTTCTAATACATACACAAATATTTTGCACCTCGACAGACCTCAAACACTCCTTATAACAAGCAATGGCAGCACGGTTATGTTTAGAAATCCGATAAAGCTTTGCCATGGTCAAGCTCATTTTTAGAGTTCTTGCTTTGCTAGGTATACCTTCCATCTGTAAAGCATGATAAACATAAGCATAATAAAATCCGCATTGTCCAGTTTGAACCATAAGTAGTGGCAATCATCAAACTATTTGAAAGCAATTATAAATGGAAGCAATCCATCTCTATCTATTCGTGGTGTGGGCTCTTTGGCTCAATAGTTACACGGGAGGGGTTTTTAGCATGAGGTCTTGAGTTCAATTCTCAACAGTGAGGTGTGTTTTGGTTTGTGTATGTGTAATCAACATTCAATAAAACAAAGTAACCTATTCAGTCTATAAGCTGACAACGGAGGATCTAGATACACATGAAATCTTGAAAGAGGAAAAGGAAGAAAACCTCGGCAATGGCATTTTTGTAGTCATTCAGAGCATAATGGCAAAGAGTTATTTTAAATTTCACCTGTCATGAAGATCACAAAATATCAGAAGTATGTGTTCCATTCCTGTTATCTGAATATATTCGGAAAGTACAAAGTTGGGTATCAAAATAAATAGTCCATGCAGAAGAATGACAAAATACCTCATTTTCGCTAATAGCTGAAATGTTCAAAGAATTTGGAGAAGATGACCGGTTTGACGTAGACAGTGAAGTTCTGGAGTTCGCAGTATTTTGTTTGGGAATAATCTTACAATGCTGCAAGGCTTGCTTGTACATATTCTGTCAATCAATGTAGGATAACATAACTTCATATTTGAACAAGTACAATTACCTCAAGCAAATTGAGTTCATCATAAAAAACAAAAAAGTAATCACAATGAATGTACCTCCTTCTGTGTTACCATGTCTTGTTCAAGAACAAACAGGCAGGAGAACAAAAGCTCAAAAAAGTGGCAAAAAGTATGAAAGTAGAGATAAAAATGTATATTTCAAGGGACCCTCACCTCGGACAGAAGAAAAGAGAGAAGGTAGAATGAAGAGAATTACGAATCTGCAAGGATAGTCCTAACCGGTATGTACCACAATAATTTTAGATATAGATTATATGCTTGCAAGTAAAATCATATGGATTTTTATGTAATTAAGATTCAGGTTAGTGTCATGTAAAGGACTTAAATAAAAATGTAAACAGATGAGGTTTCTATGATATGAAATTAGTACAGATGTGTCCTAACGAATGTGATTAGATATCAGTGATCACAACAGAGATTTAGCAGCACACCATGTATATTCATTATTCCTTTCAAGAGGAAGCAACACTCTTTATCTTACTCTCTTTTTTCTTTCTCCAATCACATACCCAATCGAGATTGACTCTTTTTTAAGAATAATGATGAACTTTTATTATTTGAAAAAGGAACATGAAAGGAGAGAGAGTGCACCAATCCCAATCTAGATTCAGATACCATTTGGTTAGTTGGAAGGATATTTGCATGCCTCATAATAGGGAAGGATTGAGCATCCGGCCTACAAGATAAATGAACAAAGCTCTTATGCTCAAATGGATTTGGAATTTCAACAACAAGCATAACAATTTATGGAAGAATATGGTGATATTCTACCTTTAGTTTTCGGGTGGCTGGTGGAGAGAGGGTGGCGCCCCTCACCTCCTATCCTCGATATGGAAATCAATTTTCAAGCTCCTTCCAGTATTCAGAGATGCTACCTTGTTTCACACGGGCAATGGAAGGACCCTTCTCTTCTGATCGGATGAATGGTGTGGCCTCCGATCCCTCTCGGAGGACTTCCTGGGGCTGCATAGGGTGGCTAGCGACCTCTCTTGCTCTGTGGCTGATTCATGGAGTGATCAGTTGTGGAGTCTCCCATTCCGCCGAAGATTAAATGATGAGGAATCGTTAGTTTTTTGCTCTCTCCTTACCAGACTCAGCAGTACTATTATCCGGGAGCACTCAGTTGATAAGCTGATTTGGAAGCCCAACAATAATGGCCGATTCACTGTTACTTCTACTTACTCTCATATCAGAAAGCAAGACTACAATATTTATGAGCACAAGGCAAATCTGGCTTGGAAACTCTCAGCACCAAGCAAAATCAAATTTTTCGTGTGGTCGGCCATCAGAGAACAAATTCTTACTTCGGACAACCTTCATAGAAGAGGTTTCACCGCCCCCAATCTTTCTTGTCCCCTTTGCGTTGAGTGCGAAGAGACAATCCAGCATGTCCTCTTACACAGTAGATTTTCCTGGCAAGTTTGGATGAAGATTTTTCAGAAAATTGGGCTCCAAGTGGGGCTACATCAGGACCTATTTGGCACCTTTGAGATGGTTCGAGGGATTCTCCTTCCTCAGCTGGGCAAGTTAATACTTTCAACCTGTCTTGCGCATGTTCCATGGTGAATTTGGCTCAAGCGGAACAACCGGAGATTCAACTCCAAAGCTAGCACCTTGGACAACACAACTTCTCATGTTGTTGGCCTCATCTCGAACTGGCTTCATACAAGGAAGGATTTTGCCATTCTACTGGGGGTTTCCCTTTGGGAAAATTGGAATTTGATCGCCCATATGTCTGGCCCTTGCAGAACTCTGAGTATGGCCATCTGGGATCCTCCCCCTTGCAACTGCATTAAGCTGAATTTTGATGGTAGTGCTATTGGATGTCCTGGGCCGACTGGAGCAGGTGGTGTATACAGAGGTCACAATAGAGACCCTATTCTTTCTTATGTTGATCTGGTGGGCATTATCGATTCTAATACTACTGAAGTAAGTGCTCTGCTGTTCGGCCTCCAAATCTCCAGGGATCGTCTCTATGGCAAGTTAATCATTGAAGGTGACTCGAATACAGTTATTAGTTGGTGTTCCAAAGACAACTTCCCCCCTTGGTGCCACTGGCCCATCACTGATAGTATTGCTGACATTGTATCTTCTACTCATTGTAATTGGAATCTCATTCCTAGCTCAGCCAACTCTTTGGCTAATAAATTGGCAAAATTCAGAACTTCCCAGCAATCTCTTATTGTTTGGGAAGGCTTCCCTCCTGTGTAAATTGCTCTTTTGAGTTTTTGTCTTAATAAAAATCAGCATCATTTAAAAAAAAAAAGTTTCTAGTAGTTAGTGGATTGAGTCCCTTGATCAAAGAGCAATATCAACTGCATCCACCCTCACTATACCAGTCATGCATGTCACAAGGCATTCTAAAGACAACCTTGTAAATGGACATTTTGGTGGAAGAGTTCATGCTGGTGTTGAAACCATCAACTTGAGGACAGCTTGCTAAACCTGGTTACACGTGCAACAATAGTCATATATTTCCTAGATGTGATTGAGCTCTTCAAAATTGACATCCAATATCAGACGATATACCAATGAGAAAGTAAATGTGCCAAAAGACATCAATGCTTCTTTTGCTTCCAATAGACATCAGCCTCCCATGTAAATGGAAAACTTGGTTCAAGAGGACTAGGGCAACTAGGGAGGATTTTCGGGGATGGGCGGTACAATAAAATACGAATGTGAACAGAAAAAGGTAATTCACTAGTCTCCTAATCTAGTCACACTCATTCAACTTTTACCAGCCGTCCATAAAATCCATGGATACATCTAGCTATACACAACTTTTATTTAAATACTGCATTCCGGAAACCCTTTTTTAATAAAGCTTAGACTAGGAACTTGAAGTTCAGTAATCTAAAGGACATATCAACACTCAAAGACATGCACAAGGGGATACATTATTCAAGCTACACAAAGGCACATAAATACAAAGGAAGAACAATCTACCTTTGCAAGTTCATGCAAAGGTGGCAAATGAAGCAAAGGCAAAGGAGGCCACGTCACCCATGCAAAACCATGCAAGGGAGACGTCCACCTCACCCATTCAAAGGGGGACATCCACATGTATGGATCTAGAAGAATCTATCCCTACAATCATTCACACAGGGCCCCACTACAACCTTCCAAAACTACTCAAGGATCTCCTACAAATCATGCTCAATCTATCCAAATCAATCAAAGAGAAATATTCTCTCAAATCACTCAATTAAGGGGAGAAATTCAAGGTCAAATAAATCACTTACATGGAGGAAATCAAGATCCAAAAATCATGGGAGAAGAAAGGAATGACTAATACATTGAGTTGTATTGATTTGAGTAAAAAAGTCAAGACACCTTGATGACACTAAGCAAGAGGACGTCCATGACATTTTTGTTACTTAATTAAGGGTTTTGAAAACCTATATAAACCCTTGTAGCTCTTCTTTATTCATTTAATTTTCATCCAAAGAAATCACCCCCTTTGGCTCCCTTTCTTGGTGTTTGGTCTGAAATTTTTCAAAAGCTCTTCCATTCTGTGGATGGCAGGCAGGCCTATATTTCTTGGTTTCAAATAGGCATTCATGGTGGCTAAAATTTTTTCATTGAGCACAATTACAGGGGCATGGTTAATATGTAGATCCAAATGTAGAATAAGAGTAAAGGTCTTCCTAAATGTATGGATTGAAATGTATACTAATAAGAGAAGAAATCGAGTATAGAGATCATGCTCCTAATTTTATACACCATACTTTAATTTTTACCAAACACCAATATTCCTCACAAAACTTCCAAACTTTAAAACCCTTTCTGAGGGGGATTAAAAAAAAAGAGGAAAGGCTTTAGAAGGTACTTTCAGAGGAAAGTATCAAATCAAGACAGACTTGAGTAAGTATTTCGCAAGCTCAATCTATGCCCTCTCATTTAGAAGTTTGCCTTACATCTCAAGAAACAGCTGATATAAATACACAAAGAAAATAACTGATTTTTTTATTATCAGTCTAATGCATCTGAATCCCCATCTTGGACTAGTTAGAGCCAAATCATTGGAAGCGGAACTTTTTCAAGGCTAAATGTGGCATTTTCTCAACTGACCAAAGCAACAGCATCAGCACAAAGCAAACGGTGGAACAGAACAAGTCCATCTTGCTTGTGCCTAATGATGAAAAAAACACTGGTAGAAATTTACACGTTCCTCAAGGATGAGTTGGTAAGATATAATATTATTATGATTGCAAGGGCACAAATCATAAAGTTCCAAATTTTTGGAAATTGCATCCAAAGTTACGACTCCCAAGGTTTCAAGGAAAGCAAATCGGCACTGGTAGCAAAATCTATTGGACTTCTGCAACAAAGACCAGGATGGTGAATTTACCTATTATGTTAACAACTAATGCTTTGCCATCGTTGAAGTTGGGTCCAGGTCCATCCCCCTCACGTGTGGGTCCTCTTATGACTTCTCCACATGGACAAATTTGGGCGGACGCATATATTCTAGCATCCACTTTGGTAAAATGCTAAAGTTGAATCCAGGTCCATCCCAAAATGAGTAGCCAAAGTTAGGAGACCTTTTTCTAAAGTAATAAGCATAAGATTTTCCCAGTCCTAAATCCTTTCGGGTTTGGGGGGGGGGGGAGATAAAGACAATGAATTTGCATGCCTGAAAATAGATTTTGGGCACCCAAAGAGTGAACTTGATCAAGGGAGGTTGCTAGGTTGCTAATAGTGCTGACTACTTTCTCAGAAAAAAAATAGTGCTGGACTAGATCACATGGCACATATATGGATGTGTTGTTTGTGTTGGAGAACAACTCAATCTTCTGTAGGGTAGAATGATAACATCAGCAAGAGCTTTTCACAAAGTAGTCGAACCATAACACTAATATCACCCTGAAAGCCAACAAGGAAAGTTTAAGCACGGAAGTCCTCAGCCCAGAATGCATTTAATCAGAGCTTTGGAACAGCTCTAAGTACCCTGCGATGGTGGAGAGCTATTGACATTTTGATAGATTACTTGATTGACATATTCCAGTGGTCCAAAACTCCTATTCTACAAGAGAAAACTTCCAAGAGAGCAAGGTACCTCCGTTAACGGCATTTAATAGAGCTCTAAAGCTTTCCCTGTAGATGGGAAGATTCATAGAATATGCATGTATGGGATGCAATATTATTGACATGGACATAGTGGTAGGCCAGAACAAACAACTTCAGGAGTCTTGGTTTCCATCGTATTTAATAAAGCATTGCCTGTGGGCCTTCAAGGTAGCTTCTCAGATGTTGAACAATGAAAATTTGTGCTGGAGGATCATCTTTGCTTTCTCCAGAAGTGAGCGTTTGTACTGCGAATGAGAGAGCAGCCAACAGCTGCCAAACTTCCTTCATAAGACCATCACTCCACCTTTTCCAGCGTTTCCTCCTTTTGTATCATGAGTTAATCACTCATTGAGCCAAAAATTCTTGTTTGGAATGATCATGGCACAGTCCCAGCAAATGACGGCAATAATTCCAAATCATTACATGTCTAGTTCAAGAGCAAATAGAGAGGAGAGCAAAAGCTCAAATGAGTGGTAGAATCTATGCAAGTGGAGATAAAAAGAGACTCTTTGAGGGTCTTAGTCTCCATGCAAAGATGAGAAGAGTAAAATGTAGATAATTGTTCTTAAATGTCTCTAGCCACACTTCTGGCTGCCTTTCACAGGCTTGTTTTATTAAAAATAAAAAAAATTCAAGGCACCTGTGCCTTCTATTTAAAACCACTCAAGGCTAGGAAAACTTTGAGTAATCCATTCTCAGCACCAAAAAATAGCAAAAGATTATGATCAATTCATGGGGAGGCGTCATTCTGTAACTCTAATAGCACATACATCTGCAGTGATTGGTTCATCGGGATGCGTAACTCTGCCACTCTAATAGCACATACATCTGCAGTGATCGGTTCATGGGGATGCGTCATTCTGCCACTCTAATAGCACATACATCTACAGTTTTAAATAGTTATCGGGGACTACAACTGAGCCCATCAAATTTTTAAAAGGTGGCTCAGTCAATCTTGACACTGATCGAGTAAACTAATGGATAAATGTTAGTGTTTGGTTTTTGGAAACCTAGTCAACTGTTTAAATTGTTAAAGCTTCTACAACCTTGATTTCAGAAGAATCAATATTACATACCAATGCCCTCTTAAATTCCTTCTCACCAAAAAATGCATCACCAAGCAGTACCTGCAGGAACGTTAAACCACAAAGTCTCCAAGTAAAAACAAGCAACAGTGAGACCCAAAAAAACTTGAAGAGATTCGAATGTATTGTCAGATACTTGGAAACTTACCATATTTTCTGCCTTGACATATAGATTCGTTTCAACATTTGAGGCAGCTGAGGAGACTAGAAAGCAGCCCTGAAAAAGGAAGTTCCATTTGCCGTCAGAGTGTTAATTTAATAAAATTTGACAGCGCGTTTTTCCAGAATTAGATAATCTTCAGCATATTCTTCATTGAACAAAATGAATTTCGCTCGAAAAAACATAGGCCAGTAGTAACCAACAGCGGAAAACGGATATTATGTCGCGGTCAAATCGACAATATCCGAAAGCCAGTAATTGCAAAATCCAGTACAACGGCCCAAGAAATGAACCTTTTTATGCCCCACAAACCGAATTCACACAGATAACACTAAAAGAGTTATAATAACTTATCCATGGAAAAACTTTCCGTAAATATTCCGGTATCTTTGCATTTCTAGTGGGGATACTTACAAGCATCTGAGCTGAGTCGTAGAGGCCACCGTCGAGAAGTGTAGCGATCTGATCCTTCGGAATGTCCATCCTCTGAAAAGCTTTTGAGTTTCTATGTTTTGGCGGTAGAATGACAGAGCTGTCGAACTTATTCAAACTCGACCAGGCGCCGATTCCCCAAGTGCCCACAACAAGCTCACTCTGAGAAACCCCTGATATTTTGGGCGGAATACAGTAACCCGCTCCTACGTTTGAACTTGACTATTTTTTCGTAAGAACATCTCAGGCCAAGACAGGGGACATGACACGTTCTGAGTCCCACGCCTGAAAGTGCGCGGCCGACCTCCGGATTAGGGTAAGGTGTCTATTTTTATCATATACACTTCAATGTATATGATAAAAATATTTTTATAATTTGTATGATTTTATTTATTTTAAATCTATTTTATTATTCTAATTATCTACCTGATTATTTCCATTACCATTTGATAAATAAGTAAATAATGGTAGATAAAAATATATATATTGATTAGGCAAAAACGGGAGCTTTGGGTATCGAATTGAATTAAATTGCAGAATGACTTGAATTGACCTAATCTAACCTGATCGAAATTATTTTGAGATAAAGTTTGACGCATCTGACCTTCCCCTCGTATAATAAATATGTAGATAAATCTATACCAAAAAATATTTATTTACAAATAATATAATATAATAATTCTTTTTACGTTTCGTTAATTGGCCGTTTAACGTATCGATTTCGGCAAAGAGTAATCGGTGAGATTGAAATCAGGTCATACGGCAAACAATCGACTCTCTGTTCTCGGAATCATCGAGGTGCTTCAAAGCACCGACAATGACGCCTTTCTCGACCTCTCAGATGTCCCCTTCGTCTTCATCTATGTTTAAGGGTTCCTCCTCCCTCTTGTTTAGAAACATGGCTCGTGCAATCAGACATCGGACTTGCCCCATTTGCCTGGGACAGATTGAATGTTGTAGAGCGGCTGTCTTGTCGATCTGTATGCATGCTTATTGTCTCAGTTGCATAAAAAAATGGAGTTCTTTGAAGAGGAATTGTCCTCTCTGTAATGCAGAATTTGATCGCTGGTTCTGTAATATCAAGATATCGTCTGGCGAATTTGATGTAGAGCATTTAGATGTACTAAAAGAGCGGAATGAGTTCAGCCTAGAAGCTGGAACTGGTTACAGAGGAGTTCCAAGAGATTATTTGAGGTCTCAAAGGTGATTTTTTCATTTTTAATTTTTTTCTTTTATTTTCTAGAATAACAAAAACTTTAGGGTTTCCATGAAACCGTATGCCCAAATGGTGGAAAGACTGAAATTTGAGAACTTATAAAGCTGAACTTCCATGCTTCTGAATGCTAGGGGTGGCATCGGATTGAGCCGAGCCCGAACTTGCCTATCTTCAAGCCGAGTTTGATTTAAATATTTCGAACTCGAGCTCGAGCCTGCCTAGACTCTAGCCTAAAATTGTAATCGTGTTCGAGTCCAATAATTTTAACTGAGTTCGAGCTCCAACCTACATTTAAAACTTTGCATAAAATACAAGTAAAATAAATTGTATATAAAATTATGTATACATTTTACATAAAATTGGGCATAACCTCTACTTAAAATTAGACATAACCTCTGTATATTAACCCTGCATAAAATTATATATACACTATGTATAAATTTTTTCATAAAAGTTGCATAATTATGCATAAATTTTATTCAATAATCAAACACAAAAACATTCATTTGAAAAACAACTCTAGTTTTGTCCATTTGTACGCAATCAGATTGTTCTGATTCAAGGGCTAGAAAACCAAATCGTCGAGACAAAGAAAAAGTTTAAGAAAAATGGTTGTGGATGACTTAATTGTATGCCTATTTTCGTTTTTTCTTCAGAGCATGGATTCATACAGCAACAGTTCTGAAATGTTACCAATCTATTATTCTGAAAAACTTGAGTGGAGTTAGCATTAAGAGAGTACCTCAAACAATTTGAGTCTCTTCAAGAGCCATGAGGAAGAAACAACCGGAGTTCAAGAAACAGTTTTATTTTTTATTTTTTTCACGTACTTGTGATCTCACACGTGCGAAATCGCATGAGTGAAGGTTGCATGTGTGAAATCGCACAATGTCTTCGCGCGCAGGGGGGAAAAATTATTTCTCCCCTAACTTAGGTCTTTGGTTTTCTGCCGAGATGACGCGGGGGGAGGGGGGGTCTAGCGGCGCCTACGAGGAGCTGTCGTTGGGGCTGATTGTTGCGACTGAGGCGGCTGCGACGAAAGTAGCGGCGAAGGTAGCGGCTACAGAGACGACGCAGGGGTAAGGGAGTCTGCGACGAAGGCGGCCAGCAAGCAGCTGTTGACGGCAACGGAGGCGGCCATAGCAGCGGACAGGAGGGGCTCGGCGATGGCAGACGAGGGGAAGAAGAAATCGAACTCAAACTCGAACTCGAAGAGTCGAAGACAATTCCGGTTCCCGGCTCCTGGGCCTTCATTAAGTTAACGAGCCAGCTCGCGAACCGAACCATGGTTCGGTCGAGCTCGGCTCGTTAACTCAAATGAGCCTTATCTGGATCTCGAATTCGGTTCGAGATCCAGATAAATCAAATCGAACCGAGCCTAGCTCGAGCCGCTAGCGAACCAGCTCGGTTCGATGCAACCCTTATTGAATGTTGGTTGCGTTGATTGACTGTTTGCCCTAGTTGGCTTCCTGAATATCCAAAATCTGGAGAAGTGTTGTCAGAACCGGAACAGACTGACAAATTCAACCTGACCCACCCGGATCCGGACCCTTTTTCTGTTCTCATATAAACAAAATAGTTTTTCTCTCAAAATATTAAAACCTGGTTGGTTGTGTGGTCTGAACTTGAACCGGACTGGTTAGTTTCTTCTGCTTCAATAATTGTCTTTTGAAAAAATGGTGAAATTTTTTTTACTTGAAAGAGGATTAAAAGCCATGAGTAAGTACCTACATATAAAAGGTAGCATCAACCAACCAAAGATATATTCATGTCCAACTTCAACAAAATAATATATATACAGAAAATAAGAAGGTGGCCAAATGGACTCAGTCCAACCAATGGTTGAATCTGGTCTAACCTGATTGGACTAAAATCAGTCATCCTACTGGTTTGATGGCCGGTTTCGGTTCTAATAACATTAATATGGAGGGACTCACATCCCGCCACTTTACCCTCTTTGCTACTGATTTGGAACAGTTGATAATAGACTCTCATTCTCCACTCAACATGCTCAAGAAAACATCTTTGCATTGATGTATTGTCCTTGTTTAACTAGTTGTACTTACTATGGAAACTGCTATTTTCTGGGGAACTTCCGCCAAAAGCCTTTCATTTACCATTTAGGTTTACTACAGTGTCATATTCTTAACACATACATTCCATACTATTTTACATGCGAAAAGTGAGATGGTGGCATCCACTAAGCGCTACCCGCAAAGTTTTTGTCGAAAGGTAAAGGGGTATTAGCAGGTTGGACTTTGATTACAATGAAACTCAATTACACAAGGTTGGCATCATCATTATTACGGCAACTTTGCTCAAGTCTTCAAACCATTCCATTTCATTCTTTTGCTATTTCATTTCTTGTAAATGATCCTTTCTATTTTATTAACTACTGTTTTCCGCTGTTCTTGTTTTTTTCCTTTTTTTTTTTTTTTGAAAAATCTGACAGGTCCATTTTTATACTAAAGTATCTTCTTTGTCTATTTATAGAACCCGAAATGCTGTCTTTTGGTGAATGAGGTAGTTACATTTGCATCGGCAAGGGGTTGAAGGATCTTAATTTGGAAATCCCAAATATCTAGGATATAAGCATTTTTTCTAGCTTTGAAGTAACTATAATTCTGGTACTATATTCCTTAGTCATCACGTTTATTATTAAAGCCTCATTTTAGCTTTGACACTACATGGATCCGTTCCTTCATTTCCCATCTATCGTATGCTACATAAGAAAGGGTTTGAATTAGTGTTGTGTGGTTTGAATTACCTAGGGATGAGACCTGCATAAATATAAACTTTTGGAGTTTACTTTTATTCCTTTCCAGTTTCAGAAATGCTATCCATTTATTTTCTGAATTCTAAAAGAATTTCTGAGGGAATCTGTTTAATTTCATAATCTGTTATCTGATTTGTGTGTATTAGAGAAGCCAAATCCATTTTGCCTCTAGGGCTATCTTTAGGAGGAGAACATTATATTTGACGTGTTGAATGCTGTTCATTAAAAAGATGAAAAAATTACAAACTTGTGACAGAGAGAAGCCTCAGACCTTTTAATTAGAGGGAAGAACAGGTTAAGCTTTCTGTTACAACAGAAGGGCATTGCCCATTACAACTTGCAGGCTGAAGGCCCCCTCCTTTGCTAGGAGTCTGATACTGGAACTCATTGACCTGAGAACATGTTTCCAAGAGACTCATAAGGGAGAATCAGAGACCTCTTTGGACTCTGATATGCCTGTATTGAGTACTTTCTTGCAAGTTTTGAACACAATAAGCAACTTTTTATCTGAATTCACCACTGGAATTTAGTTATTAGATGGAGAGAGGAGATTAGCATAAATCTGAATCGTTTACTGTAAGCTAATTCTAAGGTTATCACCATTTTCAGGAAAAAAAAGAAAAAAAAAAATACGATGGCCTACATGAAAGATGTTTCAGACATAGCACATCTGTGTTATTAGTCTTTATCATCAACTGATAACTGGTATAATGTTATGTTTATACAGATCACAGCAGATACTTCAAACAAGCTGTCTACAAGTGCCAAAAATGTCCTACTCAAATGCCTAAATATGCTAAATTTCTAAAAAGACAAAAAGCTGATGAATTTTGAAATGCATCTCTTTTTTTTTTATGAAAATCCCTTTTTTATTTGCATCAATGTCCTTATCATACATGATGAAATTAATTGCACTGAATGTGTTTGCTGATCTGACATGGTTTGGTTTGTATATTTTGGTTAGGTCATTGAGCAGATCGAGGGGTGAACTCCATAGTGTTATACGACGCTCCAGACCATTGCCACGGCGTCGCTCATTTGTGCAGTCAAGAGTTGGACCACAACCTGCTGGATCTGGAGATCAAGATGGACTTATTACAGAAAGGGTTCTTCAATGGCGGGCAAGGTACTGCCAGTAAAAATGTGGTTGCCTTTTTTCACTACTGAAGCTGTTGTTTGCTGGGTAGATAAGATTAAATGTGTAAAAACATTGTTCTAATGTCTTTTCTAAAGATTATAGCAGTTCCTTTTTTTTTCTTTTTAAAAATTATAGCAGTTCAATATTAACAAAGTGAAGACATACAAACAGTCCCAAGTGGTGAATTTTTCCATGGATCACATTTTCTCAGAGAAGTGGTTAAATGCCTAAAGCGGTGGGATGTACAGAAGTAGTTCAATATCTGATGAACATGCACATGCACTTACAATGAATTTGGTTTTGCAGTATATATAAGCGAAATTTGTATGCTGTGCCTCTTCATGTGCCCCCAAGAGTTCACCTACCGCAGGTAAGTAGTTTCATCATAATTATTGACCTTTTCTTTGTTTTTGGTTTATAGTATACGTTCTGGATAATTTCCTTGGCTTGACATATGGGCCACCTTTTTGCTCCTAGAGAATGCCAAATTATGGCTTCAGTTGGCCTCAGTGTTGCAAGAACTGGACCTGACTGGGTGGTTCAACATGATAGATCCGGAATTTAATCCTTTTCCGGTTCTCTCATAAGGAAAACGGTTTTTGGCTTAAAACATAAATTCCTGGCTGGTTGGTCTGGTTTGAACTTGGACTGAACTGGTTAGTTCTGTTCGGTTCAATCATTTTGTTATGAAGAAATGGTGAAATTTTTTTTACCAGAGAGAAGATTCAAAACCATAACTAAGTAGCTACGTAGAAAAAGTAGTATCAACCAACTGAAGACTGATTCATATTTAACTTCAAAAAAATAATATACATACAGAAAATAAGGGGTGGCCCAATTGGACCCAGTCTAACCCGATTGGACCCAAACCTGTCATCCTATCGGTTTGATGGCCAGTTCGGTTTTAGTAAAATTGGTAGGCCTAGATTGGATAATTAGGCATTGGATCTATGAATTGCTCTGAAATGACTTACTGTGCTTGTGTAAGTTGGATGTATGGTGGTTTCATTAGTCAGACCAGCTTGACTGCCCTTTCTGATATTTTTTGGCGAAGTTTTGATTCACATGAAGTTAGCTGTTTTCTATTTTTGTTCATGTTTCTTATTTCTTTTCAGAACATTGGGAATAATGATGTAAAGAGAGGAGTACATCAGCGAATAGAACCATGGATTCAAAGGGAGTTAAAAGCCATCCTTGATGACTCGGATCCTTCCCTTATTGTACAATTAACTTCATCTCTGTGGATATTAAGTCTTGAGGAAAGGCATGGGCCTCAATCAGGGAACGCTTTGGGGGTGGATAAAATTCTCCAACAGCTGAGACCTTTCCTTCTTAACAGGACAGATCAGTTTTGGCATGAGTTGAGGTACTTGTTTTGTTTATATTCTATAGGCATCTTCAGTGACGATTGTTTTTAGCATATCTGTGCAAAATACTCTGCATATGGGGAGCATAGCATAAAGTAGACTGTATTGTTGTACTTTTCTGATTGATTTCATGTTGTAACAGTTTGGTTCAGCTAGCTTTACTTCCAAAGTGAAAGCTCTTTTTCATTAGCTTAGCATGTGAATGCATCTGACAAGAGGAAGTATGGGGGCCATGGCTTTTATTTGATTGAGCATTTAAAGGAGCTTTTTCCCTTCGGTTCCATTTTTTTCTTATAAAAAGGATCTCTATGGCCCTTGCGTTTTCTTGTCATCTTGTACATATTGTTTTTCAGAGACTGTTACTGAGAATAATTAATATTTTTAGGTGTTTTTCTGAGAGCGCATTGACTATTGAAGCATATGACACTGTGGTTGAATACAAGCACCATCGTTAAATAGGTGTTAAGAGGATGTAAAGGTTCTTATCTCTGTTTAATCTATTGTCACTTTTACTGCAAATATCACAAGCTGAGAAGGGATCGCGTGCAATGATTGCTGTTGATTTTCTGATTCAAGATGTGAATAAAAGCAATTGGTGCTGGAAGGCAACATGGACAAAAGACTGAGCTTCACTGTTTATCATGCTATACTTTATTTTAAAAGGTAAACATTTGCAATATGGGTTTTATGCTTATTTGTGGTTAATTTATTTATTTCAGGGAAACTCAACTTTTTTCTATTATGTGCTATAGCTTATCTGAGATTCATTCAGTGACTTTCTATTGACATTGAATCATCTACTGTTACATCATCCATCCATAAATTTCTTCTGACTAGTAGCATCCCCCCTTGTCCTACAGCTCAAGCTTCTGGTATTCTTGATGCTGTAGTCTGCAAATACAAAGCCTGCTGTTTTTATAAGCTCTCTTCTTTTGCTTGCATCTTAAGCAATTTGTACTTCTTGCCGAAGTTCCTTTTTATCTCTGAGCTTGTTTTATAACCATCTTGTCCGCTGGTGCCATGGCAAGCAGTAACGAGAAAATAATATAGCATAGCTGAACTTTATTTTGAAAACAGAATAGAATTTGAGATCTATGATTGATTAAATTTCCTTGCTGTAGATCATGGTTTGCTATACCTAATGATAAATCTCTTTGGTCTACTGATTCAGGCAGCCAATGTAAGATTGCCAAGCCTGCGGTGGTGGTGAGCTAAATGGAAGTAGAGTAATGTCCTTGTCGTGTTCTCCTCTTATATCGAGTAATGGTCTCCCTGAACTAACTTCATGTTTGTTGGCCTACTAGATTCCTACAAAGTTGAGTTTGATGATAACAAACACCCATGAATTGCTTGTAAAAGTTAAATGAGTTATCTGGGCAAAAAAGATTTGGAAAGAAAATTGGCAAAACATCTGTTTGACTAATCGTCATCGAATTAACGTTGCATGTAAAGATATTGAGTAGTAATTTATGGAGTTAATGAAGGCTCTAGACATTTGAGTGTTGCCCAACCTAACAATAGAAGAAAGGAAAAATCTTGGGTTGAAGTTATGTGTTATGATTGGCGAGCAAGGTGAATGATGACCGGAAAACTGGAAAAAGAATGGAGGATTGGAGAGAAATGGAGGAGATGGAGATTGTATCATAGATTTTGCCATATGGAGTCTAGAATTTAGAAAGAGTTTGAAATCTAAAGGAAAATGAAGCTCTAGAAAACCAAAATCGAAGGAAAGGCAATTTACTTTGTTAAGTAATCGAGCCGACTCACATATGGAACCATGTCTCAATTGAGTTCGGTTCGGTTACTTAAACGAGTGTGATCCATTGCTTGAACTCGATTCGAGATGTTTTCGAATTGATCTAAATTGAGTCAGATCTGAGTTATTCGCCAATCGGCTTGATTCGATGTCACTCTCTATAGCTCTTGGCGAAGCATTCACTGCCTCGATCTCAGCAAATGACTAGACATAGTCTATTTGTCTCAATATTTTTTACTCATTTTTATTAAACTTTTTTTAAAAAAAGGTTTGGTTTCCTTTTGTTCCCAAATAGGGACATGTTCATTCACATTTTAAAAAAATAATAATTTATTTTTACTATTTTTATTTAAAATAAAATTTGACCTTCTTATTTTGGCAAAATATATTTTCATCATTTTCACATGTTCTTCCCCTCTTACATCAGGTTGCTCTTCTCTCACTCCCTTGAGTAAGTGCACAAAAGGAGCTGCTCTCATAGGGAGGGAGGAGTGTCACCTTCCCTTCCCCTTCCCTTCAATGAGGGGGGAGGAAAAGAGGTGTGGATCCTTCTTCTAAAGACCTCTCTAATAATTTTTAAAAAAAAATAAATATTTACCTTTGTTAGCTGTGTATAGGTTAAGAGAACAAAAATATTTAAAGCATGGAAGTGAGAATAATTTAACATTTTTCAAGAGGTGGAGGTATTTAATATCTTAAATCAGGGGGGTAAGAATAATTTAACATTTATTAGTTTTTCACTGGCTTATGTCTTCAATTATTTGTAACCTACTCTCAAGTCTCAAAGGATAAGTATGCCTTGAGACGAGGGGTTAAGGCTGTTGAGTCTGGGTTCTAACACTAATGAAGCATGGTCCATTTGCATCTAGAAACACAATTAGATGAAAAATTGATCTGAAATTGATGTGAAATGATATGGATAGACCTTCAATCCAAGATGGATAAGTAATGATATTCTATAGAAGAAAACGATAGATTTTGTTAGATACTGATTGATAGTGGCTCCATTTGAGAAGAACAACTTATTATTACTTATTTTATATTTATTCATTCCTTTTAAATTTTAATTTTAATACATTTACTAGTATGTTTTAATTATAACTGAATAATATCAATTTAGTTCATATATTAGAAATTAAAATAATTAAACCTAACTAAATGACTTGTCTATTTTTATTATATTTTTAATTATGAACATATAATTAATATACTTGTTAAATAATTAACAACATAATGTGAATTTTTATACATATAACATAATAATAAAAGGGAAATAATCAATAAATACCAATTAAAATATTAAATTACAATTATTAATCATATTTTAATTTAAAAATAAATTAATATAAATAAATAAGTGACAAATATAATAATTATTAATAATAAAAATAATACTAATCTAATAGAAAATATTTATGTGCATATTTAGCACATTCTTTTATGATTGGATTATGACTTTTGTTTATAATTATGGACGATTATTAGATAAGATGTCAGAATATACAAGTGGGAAAAAAATAACTTGTCTTGGCATTACTTGGTTTGTCACTCATTCATCTCACATAAGAGTCTTGCATATCAAAGGTATGCATCTGCTATAATTTGTAAATAGCTTAATTAATATTCAAATAATTTATTTTAAGAAAACTTTATTTTTATATCTTCTATACAAGTTTGATTTAAAACTACTATTTGCATAAAAGAATTGGGAGTCAATCTATAATGGATTTGGAAACAAGGTCATAAAGAAGAAGAAAAAGAAGTTGAATATCCAATATTTGACGATGAGTTTTGGAAAAAGGTCGAGAAAATGATTTTGATATTGTCACCTTTGATATTGAAGCGATGCTTGAATACCAGTTAATTACGTAAAGTTTATGTTAATAAATTAATAATTTTTTTTATGAATATCTAAATATTTATACATACATTTTTTACAACTAATTTGGTGAATGCATTTTGGGAATGACATTCCAAAACCTACAACGGATAACAAGAAGAACTTTGGGTCAAACTTGTGCATATTGACTATATTTATTATAACATGAAATTTAAGACAAGAAAGGCACAAAAACAAGATATGGTAGAAATAATAATGATGACGATTGAAATTCAATGAACTTGGATTACATTGTTATAGAAGATGACTTATTGGCTCTTTTGTCCGTTGAAGTTCAAAAGTTATTTTCGTATGATGGATGATAGAAATGATGGTAGTTTGGATTTGATAAACTCAGATTACATTATTATAGAAGATAACCTATTGGCTCCTCGGATTGTTGAAGTTCAAAAGCTACTTTTGGATGATGATGATAAATTTTGTTGGGCTTCACTTGTAATTTGACACAGATGATGAAGATAATGAAGAAGAAAACCACAATATAAAGTTTGGCTAATAACTCCAACTTAGGAGGAAATCCATGTGGAGATTTTAGTATTGGAGGCAAAGACCGTGTGGTTGATACAAATGAAAAACACCAACTTGATATAATTGACGTTGAGTATGGGTCCTCTAAGGTGGTTATGTTTATTATCAACTAAAGAAAGATACAAAGAAGAATTGGGATATAAAAAAAGATATATTTGAGCTCTTGGCCGTGCGAGCCCGCTTAACATTCTCTCGCCACAATAATGTAGGCGTCCTTGTCCTATTGCTTTCCTTGATGACTGAGAAGAAATACTTACCATATCGATGCAGTCCTTCGATAATTTGGCAAAATGCAAGTCAATTGGGCTCATCCCAAACTTGCTTGAAAATGTGTCAAGTGACACAAAGTCTGATGTGCCGTCGTAAACGCTTCCTCCGTTGCATACTCGTTTTGCACAAAAGCGAAAGTGCCAAAATCGAAAAATTAGTCCATTGGCTCCTCCTCGAGTTGCTTCTGATGCACCTTGGGTCAAAGCGGATTTATGCCAAAGTTGATGTTTTGACACTTTGATTGCTCCCGATTATGTTTGCAACCTCCCTCCATGGAGGCAAACCCTTTGGAAAATCTTTTGACATGAAATCCTTCTTTAGGACTTCCTTCTCTTCAATCAATATGGATAGACCTTCAATCCATTGTTCATCACCTGCCAAAGAAACAAGAAGATTGGACTCTTCATGCTTAAGACCCCTCTTAAGTTGGAGGGCTGAAAGCATGACCCCTTTCCACTTTACATGATCTCTTACACCGGAAATTACACAGGGTTCTTTTTCGTTGGTAATCCCAAACATTCCCATATGGGGTATTACAAAGACCTTGCTTTTATAAAGGAAATCCACCCCAAAATTACATTAAAAATCATCCAAATGAGGTACAACAAAAATTCAAAAAGCCAACCTACTTCCCAACAACGACATGAACATGCTTGGCCACCTCAAGCATGGCTTTGGCTTCAAAATTGACAACCTTTATTCGACTATCCGTCCCTTCCCACCTTAAGCGTAATCGTTTTGCTTCCTCTTTTGAGATGAAGTTGTGGGTTGCTCCTGAATCAACGAGAGTTTTCACCTTGCCATCATTTAACAACGCATCAAGAAAAACTAGTTTTAGTCTTATGATTTTTCAACCATTACTTGGATTGAGTTGCGCAACATCAATCAACCAACTCGACGTTTTTCAACATGTTGATCATCACATAGCATTTAGTAACTTCTTTTTACTTGGACAATCATTCACCAAGAAAACAAGTAATCTTTCGATTTTTAGGATTACCTTTTTCTTTATAGTTCTTCTTCTTTTCTCTATTTTTACGGTGCCCTTCGTCTTTTTTGGAAGTTCGTCTCTAAGAAGGCTTCTTATGGCTCTCATTGTTTTCATTTCTATCCATAGATGTGACATTATCATCGGATTTTCTTTCAAAATTCATTAACTTCTCTTCAATGGCTAAAACAGTTGCAAATGTCTTCACCTCTCGATGCATAAACTTTTGTTTAGCCCAAAGATGAAGTCCTACAGGAAAAAAAAAAAAAACTGATCCTCATAGGGCATGTTAGAAATGCTTAACATTAAAGAAGTAAATGACTGAATATACTCTTGAATCATCCCTTTTTGCTTCAATGCGCATAATTCATTTCGAGCTAGGTAATCGGCATGTTTGGGAAAGAAATGACGCTTCAATTCACGCTTAAAATTCTCCCAATTGTCAACCGCCATTCTCGGTATCACTAAGCCTTCTTCTCCACCACAAAATAACATCATCAATGAGAAACATAGATGCAATACTAGCCTTTGCTTCCTCATCTATGAGATTTGAAGCTTTAAATTCCTGCTTGACTTGCCATAAGAAGTTCTCAATCACCTTCGGATCTCATACGTCCCGTATGATTTAGGCTCAAGAACCTTGATCTTCATGTGCATAGGAACCTTTTCCCCATTCAAAACAGCTCGCTCAAGAATCATCATTCTGGTTCGCATCTCTTTTAACTCTATTGGCATTTCGTCGAGATCGTTGCAACTATCCGCCTTTAGAACTACAACGACTATCCACCACTTTTTGAATTTTTTTTCCCAACTTGAGCATTAACACTCCACCTTCTCGAACCTAGATTCGAATGAAGTTAAATGAGATTCAGTTTTAGACCTTTGTTTGGAGCAATTTCCAACGTCAATTCTGAGGAACCCATAGCCGAAGTCCCTCACTGTGCGGCCTAATTTACTTTGGGTGAAAAATAAGCTAGTTAGCCTCTCTTTTAAGAAGAAACATTGCCAAAATAAAGAGAAATGAGTCTTTTCACAGTAATGGGGAATTCTAGGCACAAAGTTGAAGGTGTTTTCAAGAAATTTATAATGCCATATTTATAGGCCAAAGAGGGATAAACCCCCATTTTCAAATTCTAACCAATGAGAAATTGTCACCTAAGCAAGTCAAATATCAAATTTATTAAAATTCAAATAAATCATTATCCTAAATACCTAAAATCCCTAAAAAATCCTAGGCTTGCGGGCATAGCCGCGAGAGTACTTGGACTGGGCTGTGCGCCCATGTAACAGCTATCCTCTAATACGAACATTGTTGAGTTTAGATGAATCTTTAGGGTTAAACACAAAAATGGAGATTCTATAGAAATAATGTTTTGCATCAGGTCAGGCCTCACTTCTTCTTCGTGCGGTAGAATACTTCCCTTCCTCGTATAGTCTTTTGAAGAGAGAACAGGGGTGACCTTGGACCATTCTTTTCTTTTTAAATATCAATTACCGGCCGGAACACCCGAGTTCTCGCTTTGTACTGATCAGGATCTCACTAATCGCGTGGACATGGAAAGGGCCGAGGGTTTTGCAGAGGTTTAGGTTCAGAAAGAGAAGAACAGGCTTTCATGGCTCCCTCTCCATTTTCTCACTTCCTCCGTTGTTCTATTCGTCGAAAGTCTGTTTACAGTTCTCGCATGAACTTTTTAGTCCTCGAAGCAAGGCCGTTATGCTTTTTCCATGACAGCTCGTTTAGAAACAATCCCTTCTCGACAGCTGCATCTCCTGCCCTGCAGCCTGAAGGGGAAAAGCCCCACCTAGATGTGAAAAGTAGCCTTTCTGCCCGTATGAGCTTTGTCTTCGACCAAATCGATGCTATGGAGACAGAAAAAAAGGAAAAAGACGAGACTTTGCAGCGAATTCGAGCGTGGAGGGAGAAAAAGCAGAAGAATGATGAGCCCATTTCAGATACTAGTTCGTCTGTACCCGTCAGCGCAAATTTGGAAGAAACAGGCAAGAGAGAGAATTTGTTTGCGAAGAAGGAGATTGAATTGGTTCACCCTTGGCCCGAGTGGGTTGAATTTATGGAGCAACTCGTAAGACAAAATTATTTCGATCACCGAAGGAAAGATGAGGATCAGATTATTCGGGAACTGGGTTGCGATGAAGTGTTGGGATTGGCCGAAGAAGGGTTCGACTTCACTCGTGATTGGACTACTGTTCGTACTGCCTGTCTCAATTTCGGCCGCGACCGATTTGATTTATTGAGGTTCTATTTTTCTTCAGTTGTAATTCTTCTTGATTGGTAATGTGTTGGATAAACAAAGATGTAACGGATTGCCTGTGGCATTCTTCTACGTCTTCATTACTCTCTCTCTCTCTCTCTCTCTCTCTCTCTCTCTCCGTTGAATGCTGTCTAACTGCTCGGTTTCTCTTTTAGATATATTCTTTTTGCTTCCGTAAATTTTATGATATGGGCCTTCTTCTGCTCTGATATATTGACTTACTTCAGGTCTTTGTCGAGGAAGGATATTCAAATTCTTGTAGGCAATGGATGCCCTTCGACAGACTCAAGGGTGGTCTTTTCTTCCAAGGTGTTGAGGAAGCACGCCCATCTTGATGAAGGAGATGTAAGTATGCAAGTTAAACTTCGCATTTCTCCGTACTGACAGTTCTTGACTCTGTTGTGGATAGTTTAGAAAACAATTATGCCGTTTAGAATTGTGGCCTCTGTTTTTAGATGAACTTTCAGTTTTCAATGGTTAAGAAGATTTTTGGAGGTCCCTTTATCTACAGCTCTTCTACCACATCTACCTTTCCGTCTTTATATGTGCCTTTGTACTGTTGTCTCAACATTCTTATTCTTCTGGAATAAAATTGATATATTTTTCCCCATGCAACCTTTGCAACAACTTTTAAAGACATCAATTAACTTAAAAATCTATATAAAATACTACATTTTTCATGAATATTATTAAAAATAAATCAACGTGAAGCATTTTGTTCAGAAAGTTGTCTGGAAATTATAACATGCTATATGATGCGACTTATTCAAGCTTCAGTGGTTATGGTCTTGTTGAAAGTCAATCGAAGATACTTGCAACATCCTACAGACGTTCCAGCTTTTTATTAAATAGATATCATTGAATCTCTTATTGCTCAGAAACTAGCTTCAACCATGATTGCCATTTGGGGCTGCTGCATCTTCTCATCTTTCTGGCCCATCCTGGTATTACTTTATTGTGGTTGCAATGAAAGTGCATTGGAGTGATTTCTTAGGCCAAGTAGGTTATTCGGGTAGCTGAGCTTTTTTCTTTGATCTATTCATTCTAGGGGCCCTGCCACGTAGATTGATCTGCTTGCCATATTTTGATTCTTCAGATTGCTGGGTAGTTCTTTTATCCCTTGTATTAATGCAGCTTGATCTTCTGATTTTTTTTTTTTTTTTTGAAAGTTGGTTACACATGCACTGTGCCCCAATCCACTTGAGCTTCTGATCTTGTCACTGGAATCAGGGCACATCAGTCTTCTATGAAGGAATAACCTCTGATTTTTTTGTTGTGCTTTTGCTAGCTGTTTTTTGTTCAACAGATTTATTCAGACTTCTGTTTGTTATCATAAGGAAACTTTTAGTGGTGCATCTGGTCCGCCTCTTCTATAACTTTGTTATTCAGATACCAGTGTGTGTTTACTGATGGTATGTGGCTTTGTCATCAGGTTTGTAGTTCTTGCAATCTCAGAAGCACCTGTAACAAAGCATTTTTACTCACCCGGAAAGAGGATGAGGCACGGACTCTTGATGTCATTAGAGTCCTACTACTATATGGCTTTGATCCAATTAATGGATCCGTTGAAAATAAGTCTCTAATGAAAATGAGGTCTGTAAAAACAGTAACTAGAAAATTGCTTCATGAAATTGTAAAACTGAGTTCAGTTCCAATAGATCCAAACCTCCCTCCACCTGAAATAAAGAGGCCTCCTCCAAAAGTAAAGCAACCGCCTCCACCACCAAAAAAGCGAGTAGGACGTGATGACATTGAAATGAAGAAAGGAGACTGGCTCTGTCCAAAGTATAAGAGTGTTTCTTGTTATTTTACTATTTTTAACATAAAAGTAGTTTTGCTTTTTTATTTGGTTGATATATTTATGTTTTTGGTTTTCTGGATTTTTTAGGTGTGATTTTATGAATTTTGCAAAGAACACTATTTGCCTGCAATGTGATGCCAAACGCCCAAAGAGACAGCTGCTGCCTGGGGAATGGGAGTGTCCTGAGTATGTTCTATTGCTTCTATACATGAAAGTTTTTAATTGACTATATGGTTATGGATGATGATGGAACACCAGATAAGTGGTCTAGATTTCAAGACCATCTGGTATTTTAATGGTGACATAACTGTGCCAACTAACGTAGCTAACTAAATCTTTGGTACGTGTCTTAGAAGAAAATTGGTATGCTGAAACTTGGAAGCAAAATCAACTTGTGTAAGATAAAAGAAATTTATTACAGAAAAGACGATAAAACCACCCAATATTATATTATACAATATTTACTATGAATTTGTGCATAAGCTTGGAGTTGCTAGGCTTTGCAAGTTCCTCAGTGTTGATGAGAATTATTTCAAGAATCTAGAGAGATTGTTTCATAGGCATTTGAGAACATTTGAAGGAGCTTTTATGAACTTCTTTGAATCTTTATAAAATGTTCTGTCTTTCTCAATTTTAGTTGTTTGTTTGTAATTACATCAAGGCTAATATAATATGGTACTAGAGGTATACTGTTAAAATTCTTGCACTTACTACAAATGGTTCCTGAATTGGCTCAACTTGTTCAATTGCTTGCAAACTAGAGTAGAGATTTGACATAGACAAGAACTGCGGTAAGCAATTTTGTATGATATAATGCTTGTGACTAACAGATGGGCCCAAGTAATAGCCTTGGCTTTCGTCACAGCCCCCCTATGTGTTACACTTGAATGTGTTCCTTGCACCGCTGCTGCTTGTTTGGCGGGGTTTGTTAGTAAGATCTTCCTATGATGTTTATTTTATTTGCTAACTGATTGGCTTTTCCCCATTTTTACTCATCTTCCTTTTGACTATTGTTTATTTAGAAGTTTGATTATCTTGCAGGTGCAACTTCTTGAATTATAGGCGCAATGTTGTGTGCTTCCATTGTGAACACAAGCGCCCCCCGGATGACTATTTTGAAAATCGGACTCAGGAAACACCAAATGTTTCTAGGATGAGAAGGGGTGATGCATCCCGCATTCCAGGAGTTATTGACTCGTATAATTTTGATTTTGATGATGATGAATCCGATGGTGCTGAGGTTGCTGCTTTTGAGTTTGCTGATCCTCCTAAAATGGCCCATGAACCTCTTTTAGATGATCAGGCAGGTAGTGGCGGGTTTGAAGGTCAGTCTTTTGAGCCCAGAAGAATGCAAAGGCAAACCTTTAGTGACAGGTCTAGATGTGCAGAACATGGTCAATTGAGTGAATCTTCTACTAGAAAGGGATTTGATGATTTCGATGATGATGAAGAAGATGATGTAAATAGTTATGAGATTGACACATCAAATGACATCTATTCAAAACCAAAAGCTTCTTCAAGGACTTTATCGGACTATGAAGAACCATCTGGTTCTGAAGATTCTGATGATTCAAGTGTGAACATTCACAGTCATCGGCCAATGAGAAAGAGGGGCCTCTCTGCCTCTGATGATGATGATGATGATGATGATTTGGATTTTGGTTCTAATGAAGAGATGCCTAGTCATTCCTATCGAAGATCTACTACTACTGCAAATTCCAGACAAAAGAGCAGTACCAGGGGACAAGGTCCTTATAGCCGCTCTTTTGTTTCAGATGATGAATATGCACCAAATTCAGATTCTGATAATGACATTGGTGAGAGATACACACATAAATGGAATGAGGGAAGGAAAAATCTTTCTAGGAAGGGTCCAAGAGGGGGGCATTCTGATTCTGAAGATGGACTTTCCTTTGGATCAGAATCTGAAGATGATGATGGTTCTCAGTTTCATAAGACAAGGTCAAGAAATAAAGCTTGTTCTACTACAGGTAGTCGTGATTGGTCCAACTCTGGAAGAGATGTCCATTTAAGGTCAAATGGCATGAGGGGTAAGACAAGAGACACTTATCCTAAGCATAATCGAGGTGGATCTCTGCATGGTGACCACAATGACCAGAATAATAGAGTGGCTCATGGGGGTAGGTATAATGAGCAGAGGATGAAGGGCGGCTCTTCAGATTCTTATAGGCCTGGCCAAGGAGGAGGATATGGAAATAGGGGACGTGGAAGGTCTGATGAATTTGGGGGTAGGTATAATGAGCAGAAGATGACTGGCAATGGAGGTAGATCTTCAGGTTATAATAGGTCTGGCCAAGGAGGAGGATATGGAAATAGAGGACGTGGAAGGTCTGATGAATTTGGGGGTAGGTATAATGAGCAGAAGATGACCGGCAATGGAGGTAGATCTTCAGGTTATAATAGGTCTGGCCAAGGGGGAGCTTATGGAAATAGGGGACGTGGAAGGTCTGATGAGTTTGGAGATAGATTGGGTAGGCGAAATGCCTTTGTCCATGATAGACCACAAAGGAGAGTAATTGAAAGATGAGGAGGGCCATACTGGAAATTATGCAGGTTTTGGAGTGGGGAATCTAACTATGAAAAGCACAAGATGCAAAATTGAAGACATGTAGACTTGCTAAACAATTGACTTCAAGATCCGTTTACACGAGCTTACCATTTTGGAGAGGTTGATGAAAACCCAGTAACTGGTAGAGCACGTATTACAACTGGGAGAAAGTTGAAGCCATGAACCGTGATGGAAGTCTCAAGGCAAAAAGCAAATTCACATCCTGTTGGGAGTTAGAATTATTCTGTTGTAACTTTATTCATTGTTTGATAAAGGTGTGCAAGGGCAGAATATGGAAATAGTTCAGAATTGCTTACTTTTCTTTTCTCCTTTTTCGCTTCAAAAAATTTGCAATTTGTTTTCCTGAATGATTTTGTGAGGTTCGTGCATGATTATTCTTTGTTTTTCTTGGCGTTCGGAATCTACTGCACCCTTCCTCTGAGTTTGTTTGTCTTCCTTTTGTCTTAAATACAAATAGCTGTTATAGAAATCCCAACAAAAAGAAATGTGGTTTCAGGAGTATCTATGATTCAACAGAGTCACACAATTTATACACTCTATTTATACACACCACCATACACACACGACTCATGTAGTCAGGATACAGAATGACGCCTCCGCTTCTGAAAAAGAAACCGAGCTTCGGAATTGGACTTGGAATTGATCGATATTCCATCTCTTAGACGGAAAAGGGAATTGAGTTTGCTTAACTTCTTTGTGAAAGATCTTAGTATCTTGTTTGCTGGATTTGATCGAACCACCAGCTCTTGTTTCATGGAAACATGGTCTTTCTCCAAATCAGTTAGTCTCATCCTCATTCTTGCGACTTCCAGCTTCAGCTCTCTATTTTCTCTTCTCACTGAAGCATAGTTGTCTCTTGGAGAAATGGCCCCGCTTCCTGCTCCACTTCCCGAACGTTGAGGGTAATGCATTCCGTTGGTTGATCCAAAAAAGAAGTGAGGATGGGCACCACCATTCATGGCGTTTCGGAGCCTAATTTGCTCGAAGTACAGGACTTGAACTGCCAATTGGACTGGTAAACGCTCGTTCTGAGCTGCATGGCTGCAGGCTTCTTGAGACATCTTCTGGCAGTCTATGGTTTTGCAGAGGCGGTATCTCTCTGAGTCCTTGATGTTGGGATGAACCTGGTAAACGAAAAGTAGCGGACATCAGCTCTTAAAGGTCATTTATTTCAACAGAGAAGAAAGTTTTCGGAGAGAGTATGAACTGGACAGACCTTGAGGAAGATGTCCACGGCTCTGTATAATCCGTCATTGACCACTCGAGCGTGGTCTGGGAGTAACTCAGTCAAAGCAATGAACTTGGCTGGTGTCAAATTCGAATCAAGCGCGATTTCTGCCAAATAAGTGTCCAAAATCTTTGATACTTTTAGAATTGAACTCTGTTTAGGGGATCCTGGGCTGTCAAACTCGTAACCCATTTCGTTCTCGTCTCTCAAGTGGTGGGCACCACCGTCTTCTTCCTCGTCCAAATTTAAAAAAATAGAGAAAATCCTCTGTATCGAATCAGTATCATAGAGTTGGTGGTGGTTGTTGCCTTGTGGGTTCGCAGGAATCAGTATATCTTCAAGAATCGCCTGATCCAGTTGAAGCCCGATTCGTCTCTCCAAATCTGACCTACAAGCAGCGGATGCAGAAGCCATGGTTGCAGTTTTCAACAAACCTGAAAGAAAAGCCATAGGAACTGGGCTTTTTCTTGACTGAGTTGGTAACAACCCAACTATAGCCTCAACGATCATTCTCTGTTTTTTCTGTAATTCCATGTCAGACAAGCTTCCTTTAAGCGACTGAGCGTCTCTAACAACTAGACCTTGGAGAGAGTTATGAGCGTAGTTGATCAAGATCTTGCTGATCATATCCTGTTTTAGACCCTTCGACTTCACAGCAGATAAAACACGCTGGAAGAAATCCAGATTAAGTACTGTGAGACTCTTCCCCCACCAATCCGCTGGAGTTTCCGGCTCCACGCTAACTGCCCTCACGGGTAAGTTCTGTTCAAGTTTTGACAACCCAGAAGTGAGCTGCTCCTTGCATGCATTGGAGGCGATTCCGTTGATAAGTCTACTGATAATATTGATTTCTTCTGCTACAGGTAATAGAGTTTGGCAACTGTGCAGTACAGTTATTGAGTTTGAGCTGTTAGGGATAACCATCTCTTTGAGATATACCTCCGTTCGGATTTCTAAGTTCTTTTCTGCAAACTCTTCAGTCATCTCTAAAAAATGAGCTGTGCAACGTAGCATTGCAATGTTTGAGAGAGTGAGCTCAATGTTAACGCCATAACAGAACTTTGCAGCCTGTTCAAATGCCTCTGAACCGCCCGGGACGTTATGAAGAATTATCCGCGATACTTTCGGATCTTTTGCTTCCAGCAACAATTTCCTGATTTTCCCACTTCGAGAAACTAAAGGGAACTGAAGAACGCAAACATGAAATCAGTCGAAACCTTGGATATTGATCTGTTCCTGGTTCCCTTCCTATTATACTAAAATACTTTCTGAAATCGACACACTAAAATACAGGGAAATATCGAATGAATGTTTGAATCACCTTATGAAGAGAAAAGTTGGTTCCTCCGATTTCAACACCGAGATCACTGGAAACATCAGAAAGCGGCCTGCGACATTAGAAAATTGCTTAGAAACTATTCAGAAATAATGGGCAGAATCGGGAAGAATCCATTTCGTGGGGCAGGAACAGAAGGGTCACCTGCTCGAGACATACTAATTAACCTTTAAGCATGCTTTGCTTTTCTAAGTAAAAGCTGAGAGAGAAAGATGTTCATTTTGAATTTAGCCGACACTTTTTTCCTCAATTGGCCGACCGCCATACGGACAACAAAAAAAGAAAATAGCTTCAAAGATTTGGAACTTAGTCTTGAGATGGGTGTTCGGATATCTCATCCCAATTAGCACAGTTGAGCAACGTGTAAGACGGAGATTTTACAGAGATGGAGTGACAGGACACTTCGATCACCACGCTTGAATTATCAGAAAAACAAGTAGCATCGCTTTAACATCAATTTTTATTTTAATTTGATTCTTTTCTTTATACTTCTCGTGTGAAGATTCAGGATTCAAGAAGAAGAACTGAGGCTCTCAAATCAGTTTCTGGATTTGAGTTTCATACCAAACTTTACATCCTATCACTCCAAAAAAAAAAAAAAAAAAAAAAAACAAACACCGACAAACAAATAAACAAACTAAGATCTTCCAAATACAGGTTTCCAAGTAGTAAACCAAACCATTTGTTTCAGGTGTCAAATGAAACAAAACAACTGAAATAGTGTAAGCTAAAGCAGTTGTAGATTTCCAGAACTGAAATGGTTCTGAAAATTAGATTTCCAGCACTTAACGTAGAGAGCCGAAACGTTAGCACTAGCCCACCTCGCTCTTGAGAATCAGGCTTTAATTAGAAAAGAAGCAGCTAAGAAGTAATGTATTATCATACCATTCAACGTGCCGGGTGCTCGAACTGGGGCAGAATGCTCTCTTCCCTGAGACGCTCGGTTTCAGTTCAGCCATTGTCGCCACCCCCATCTCTCTCTTTCTCTCTCGCTCAACGTCGCTGAGGAGAGCGGGAGAGAAGGTGATGAAGCTGATTTGTTAAGCAAGGCTCTCCAGGGATTAAAGGGGTGGTTTGGGAGAGCTTTTGAATATTATAATAGTAACAGATGGTAATCAAAGTCAGGAAATGCAACCGAGACTTCTTTTCGGTGAAAGTGGAGGTCTTTTAATTTGTTTTTTGTTGCAGGAATCGTGAGAGCTGCAGTGCTTTTTGGGGTTGTCATCATGACTTACGAAAGCTGCTCCAGGAATACAAAATTTATGTCTCACAAACTTTATGCTTAGTTTGTAAAGCGTTTGGGCTTATGTAAATTCCTGCTATCGTAGTAATTTTGTAGTCCCGCGTGATACAAAGACAGATCCCAGATGTGAGAAGCATGATCATGAACTGCATTTTCTTATTCTATTTGTCTGTGGATAATTGAAATTTTTGGATCGATTGAATCGACCCAACCTAGTCAGAGGAAAATTCTCTCTTGTATGACAACAAAATAGAAGAGGGGTTCCCTCTCTTCCCTTTTCCACTGCAACAGCAACGGGATGCTGAGAAACTCACTCCCTTCTCATTGTTGCATGATAACGGGAGGGTGATGGATCTCTCCCCGTCATTCAAAAAAGTTAATGAAAGAGGGTGGGGGGATTCCCTCCCGCCCTCCCCGTAGGGACGAGCTCTAGAAAAGAGAAGGGGATCCCTCACCCTCCCTGTTGTCATGCAATCCTTACATGTTGCTGAGCTTTAATGGCGGAAGGGGATGGGGTAGGGACACAGTGAAGGCTCTCTCACCCTAAACCCTTGAATGGAGCCCTTTAACGTGCATATCTTATCAGGTGAGTGCCTCGAAGATTCAACGAGCCACAGTCCTGACGAGTCAAATCCTGTGTGCATGCCTAAGTTTGGCAAACCCTGGATTACCAAAACTGGGCGACTTCAGCCAGCTGCCACACCTCATATGCTTCCGTCCACATTGTCAGGATCTGAACCTCTTTTCATTTGTGTTGGTGGTTGGGGGTTACCAATCGTGGAAGGCTCTCACATGATCTCAAAGCCTGAACGCTATGATCAAATGATAGGCAGTCTTTGCAGTGGCACTATCTGCAGAAGAAGAAAAAGGGATTCACATGGTGAATAGGGTTTTGAATCATTAGATGGGAGAGAAAAGCAAGTGCTTGTAATTATGGAGAAAACTGCATGCCATTCTCTTTCTCTCTCTCTTCTTTCTCTATTCTTTCTGTCTTCGATGGACCCATTAAGGGTTTATATCACTGCCCATCACAGAAAGTACCTACGGTGGCCTGGAACTGTCTTTCCATCGTAATTTTTATTCATGCTTGGTTTCAGATTCTGTGATGGAAAAAGGAGTAAAAGGCTGGCCTTCCTGTAAATGGGGAAAGTCGTCCAGCCTTTGTGTTTTAATTATCTGCATGTTATATAATTCTCACTGGGTTAAGATGAGTGTTAGGGATTTGATTTATAAGATCACTATGATTGCAGCTACACTTGAGGATCATTATGTATCTCTGTGTATGCATTTAAAAACAAGTGAAAAGAAGAAAAAAAAGAATAGCCCAGACAAAGAACAAAGCTTTGTTTACCTTACCTTATCCTTTGGACACACTGATTCTCCTTGACACGGCATCTTCAGAATGGTTTCCTACAGTATTCGCAGAATGTTATCCAGAAAAAGACAGATTAGGAGAGTTTCCTGTAGGAGGAGGTTCAGAGAAGAAAGTTTCACATGGAATGCCGAATGCCAACGTCTCTTCGGCCAGGTTGGAGATACACTTTCCCCGTTGTCTTTCACTAAAGTTGTCTTCACCGTCTAATGATTTCAAACAGGGTGATGAAGCCCTTTTTGTGGCTGCTAATGATGATGGCAGTTTGCTTCATCCTCAAAACTAGTAAAAGGGAAGGCCATTTTTTTTAGTATAATATATGAGTGCTAATTGGCTTGAACTGGTCCATAAAATGAGAAATGTTAGAAACCTTTGTCACCTTTGAATCAATAGTTCTGATTGATAACTAAAACTGGATCTATCCATGGGATTGATTTTCATTGGTAGCCCAAACAATTTTAAATAAATTTTTGAAAAAATAATTTCACCAATTTTTTTTTTACTCCAATTTAGTTGATTTTAGTTTTTTAAAGGAAAGTAATCTTTGTTGAAAAAGACGATATCACTTCACTTTGATTTACAATGTATTTATAACATAATAAAGAAGAGTAATTCAGCGATGACAAGTAGCTCCTCATGGATGATCTATGAAAGAAAGAAACTAATCCTTGATTTCTTCTATTTGACAGCTTAAGCCACCATAAACCGATCCATGATTTCCTCTGTTTGATAGTTCACGCCAACACTCCCTCTCAAGTTGGTGCATATCTTTCATGCCCAACTTGTCAAGTGAGTTATAAGTTTTTCTAGGAACAACCTTTGTAAGTATATCTGCCATTTGATCTTCAAACTTGACAAATGGAAATTGAATTATCTTGTCTTCATGATTCTATTTGATGAAATGTTTATCAACTTCGATGTGTTTGGTTTGATCATGTTGGACTAGGTTATGAGAAATATCAGTGGTTGCCTTATTATCACTAAACAAGTTCATTTTGGCACTTGGTGCAAATCCAATATCTATTAACAGTCTTTTAAGCCAAAGTAGTTCACAAAGACCCTTGGCTATTCCTCTAAACTCGGCTTTGGCACTAGACAACGACACTACCTTTTGCTTCTTGGTTCTCCATGTGACTAGATTGCCTCCTACAAAGGTAAAATAACCTAAGGTGGTCTTCTTGTCCAAAACATTCCCACCCCCACCCCAATTTGCATCTGTATAGCCATCAATATTTAGATGATGATGATTCTTGCAGAACATAATCCCTCAGGGAGGACTTTAGATAGAGAAGAATCCAAATTACAACTCCCATATGATCTTCCCTACGATAGTGCATAAATTAACTCACTATGCTTATAATATAAGTAGTATCTGGTTGAGTATGGGATAAATAGATTAGCTTACCGACCAAATTTTAATACCTTTCTTTATTAGTTGGCACCTAATCTACACACTCTCCAAGTTTGTGATTATGGATAATTGGAGTGTTAACCGACTAACAATCTAGTAATCCAGCTTCTGATAGAAAATTTAGAACATATCTCCTTTGAGAAAGAAATATATTTTTTCTTGATCATGCCACTTCAATTTCCAAAAATATATGATTCTTCCCAAATTTTTCCTTTCGAATTCAGTTGTCAATTGTTCTTGAGTTCTGAAAAGCTCTTCTATATCATCCCCTATAATAATCATGTCATCTACATAAATTATTAAAGTTGTAACAGATACCAGATAGGAAATTGTAGCTTTGACAGTGAGTGAGTGAGTCAAGCCAACTAATACTGCCAATCATAAGTTGAACTAAGTATTATTTGATAATCAATAAATCAAACAATCTCCAATGTGCTCATCCTTCATACTTCTCCTTCTATTCTCCCTTCAAGCTGAGAGATAATGTCAATGAACCCAACTTGAAGCCAACAAATATTTTGCAAGCTCAAGTGCTAATCCACCTCTCGTCTGATCAAGTTAAAGAAGGCCAATATCAACAACTTCATTAGCTCATATATTGTAAGCCAAGTTACTCAAGCCAAGCCAAATATTTCAATCTTTTCTTGCCTTAATTTTTAAGGTAAGGATACCAAATCAAATTCTTTGTAATATTTTAAAATACCAACAAAATCTCACAAAATTTGTGACTGAAAAAATATTCTAAATAAGGTGGTTTCCTCCTTCAATTTGTGCTAACTTAGCAATCAAAGAAGACACATTTCCTTGCCTTTTTTTTCTTGAAATCTTTAGGCAAGGTAACCTTTGACAAATAAATCAAGAAAAATTTCTAAATATAAGATCATCTTCTAAAGATTTTTTCCAGATATTGTTAGTTAACAAAGAATTTTCCAAGCGTAGATCATGAGATACTTTCCTGATTTTTTTTTATCAAACAAAAAATTTGGCATTAATCCGAATCTTCGCATACAACAATATACCAACATGACCTTTGATTTTTCCAATGCGAATATCTCCTCAAATATTCTCTCAAATATAGATCAGATTGACATAAAATTTTCTCCTTCTAAAACTAGACTTTAATACATTTTAACCAAGTATAACTTCTCTTCATAAAATATGCTTCTTTTGAGATAGATAATCTGATAGATTTCAAACTCTGCAATCTGGCCGAACTGAGTACTCTTACTTCTTTGGAAAACATGACCATTGACTCTTCAGAGATTGATGTCTCCATATAAAAAAACACTAGAATGAGAATTGGTTGAATAGGTAAGAAAATAGACTTACAAATATTTCTTTTGATATATATTTCTAAATATAAAGTCTTGTTATTAATGGTAAAAATGCTCAAAAATTGAAGCTTCCTGTTGTTGCATGAAATTTTTTTCTTGCCTTACCTTTGCAGTCTCAGATGTTGATTTCTCTTTCTAGAAAAATCTAATTTCAATGATTATTTTTAATTTGGAAACTACACTCAAATATCTTTCCAACTGTATATAATCTACTATATGAAAAATACGACAAGAGAGTGAAACATCCAATGAAATATAGAAATCGAGAAATAAGACTTAAGAAAAAAATGAGAAAACTCTTTTTCTTTTTCTTCTTCCTCATTTTCTTCTCTATCATCTTCTATCTCAGATCATTGCCCGGTCTAATACCATGTTGAAACTTAAGATTTCATGACGTATAATCACAGTAGAAGAGGATTAAGGGGTGAGAAGAAGAAGAAGAGTTGGGGAGAGAAGGGTTTGGGAGAAGAAGAGGAAGAGTGATGAATTTGGAGAAAAGAGGAATAAGATTAGGGTAATGGACTTGTCCAAACCCTCATCAAGTTGTATTTATAGATATCAAAAGTATTAATATTACAAGAATACTCCTCACCCTAGTAAGACTGAATAAGAGATAAATCATAAACTACTTACATCAATTCCATCTTTATAAGATGACTCTTTATTTACCATCATGCCACCATTATATGGGTCTGTGGGCCTTCTCCTTGGTATGTGGGTTTGAGCTCATCTTCCACACACTTGGACATGTGGGCTTGGGCTTATCTTCCAACAACTACTAGCTTGGAATAATTGACGAAGAAGATTTTATTGTTGGAATTGAGTGAAGATTTTGGACTTTGAGATCTCAGTACTACCAAAGTAGCAGCGACACAACTCGTGCTGAAATAGTCTCTATGTTCATAAATAGACTTGTGATGGAATCATCTATTTTTGTTGTTTCCAAAGACAACGACTTCTCACTATGAGGAAGTCGCACTTGTCACCACTTGTATTGTCGCACAAGAATTTCCACCCAGTGTCATCGCTTAAAGGATTGGTCGATGCTAATGAATTAGTGTCTGGGTTTTCAGATTGTTGGAAAGTCCTTGCTTGAAGAGCCAACACACTTTCACCGCCCAATTTGTTCACGTGGTTGGAAAGATTGTCCAAGCGTATGTCGATGAGGATGATTCCACTATGTCGAGATCACATCCTACTATCCAAACAACACTCCAGTGCACGAATACGTGACTCTAGATCAGCGTCCAAAGATGAGCTAAGTGTTAAGAAGGATTGAATAGATGAAGCAAGAAGGTGTTGGCCTTTGGCTTCTTCTTTCCAGTGAGAACGACAATGTCAATATGCCTCTCTGTCAGAGCAAGAGATCTTGATCAAATCTTTGGGTTATTCACCCACTATGATACCATGATGAAACAAAAAATCCTCTTTTTTTCATATCAATTCACTTTGAGTTACAATGTATTTATAACACAAGAAGAGTAATTCAATGATCACAAGCTGTTTCTCAGGGACATTTCATGAAAGAAGGAAAATAATCCTTGATTTCTTCTATTTGACGACTCAAGATACTATAGACTAATCCTTGATTTCCTCTATTTGATAGCTCACACCAACAAAGGATGCTTTCTTGGTGGAAATTTTTTTCCACTAACAATTTTTTTTAGAAAGGTTTTTTTTTCTCCTACAACCTTTTTGTAAGGACTATGAGCACTACCTTTCTCCATATTGGTATGATATTATCAACTTTGCGCCTAAACCCTCATGGATTTGTTCATGGGCTTTACCCCAAAAGGCCTCATACCAATGGAGATTATTGTCTATACATATATATCCATGATCCTCCCCACTTCTAGCCAATATGAGACTTTGGTCATATACCCAACAATCCTCCCCTCGAACAAAGGACCACCGAGCCTCCCCTCAAACAATCATCCATCCATCCACTCTCTACTAACCCGGATTCTTGTTAAGCACCTAGCCAATACTACCCAAAAGACCGGCCTGTTAGGAGCGGAAGACATAGGTACTTAACCCCAGGACCATAACATCACACCCCACCTTCGCGAGCCAACGACCACGGTGGCGCAACGACACTGGCCCAACCTGATGGCCTACTCTAGCGGCGGCCTACTCCTAGTGCCCCTTCGCAGTTCTCCAGGTCGCCCCCTCCTCTAGGTCGCCCCTTCCGAACTTACCAGTAATTTTAATCCACCCTTTGCGCTCCCCGGGAATCGAACTCGCGACGTGGGAGCCCGCTCTGATACCAAATGTTAAGCACCTAGCCAATACTACCCAAAAGACCGGCCTGTTAGGAGTGGGAGACATAGGTACTTAACCCCAGGACCATAACATCACACCCCACCTTCGCGAGCCGACGACCATGGTGGCGCAACGACACTGGCCCAACCCGGTGGCCTACTCTAGCGGCGGCCTACTCCTAGTGCCCCTTCACAGTTCTTCAGGTCGCCCCCTTTGCTAGGTCGCCCCTTCCGAATCTACCAGTAATTTTAATCCAGCCTTTGCGTGCCCCGGGACTCGAACTCGTGACGTGGGAGCCCGCTCTGATACCAAATGTTAAGCACCTAGCCAATACTACCCAAAAGACCGGCCTGTTAGGAGCGGAAGACATAGGTACTTAACCCCAGGACCATAACAATTCTCCACTCCAATGCCTCAGAAGCATAGACTTTACATGGAGTACCATCTGTCTAGAGGGCTTGCTCTATCCAGATCAACTCTTCTTAGGACCGGGACAAGTTCATGAAGAATCTGGAGCGCACAACCTGTCTAATAGAGCTCATCCACGGATCTCATCACAATCTAATCGAGGCTCACCACCTCCGTTCGGTATTTAGTTGATTCATTCACCATGGCTAACTCCATGGGCATGTTGTGGACTCAATAGCACACCAAGTCACCCAAAGGAGGAAGCAATGATTCATTGAGTTCATTAGCTTTAAATTTCATATTTTATATTGCTTTAAGTCTAATTTTTTATTAATTATGTAATGAACAAGGACGTAGGGGAAAAATTATCATTTTAACCCTAAAACACTTATGATGTCAAACCCTATTTAAAGGGTAAAGATATAGAGAAAAGGCAAGTATTGAATTAGGTTAAACAGGGTTTGGAGTTGTCCTTGACGAGCTCTAGGGTTGGGAGGTCTCCTTGACGAGCTCCAAGGTATGGTTCTTTTGGATTGATCTTTATTTCTTCTCTCTTTGAATTTTGTTTGCATTGAGATTATTCAAGAAAAAGGGAGAGGTGTTTGAATACTATTTTCCGAGTTCAATGAGGGGCTTTAGCCTCCTTCACGTCTACAACAATAAGAGGGAAGAATTTTCCCTAATTTTGAGCAAGAAAAGAGAGGGTTTGATTCTCTACTCGAGCAACATATTGAAAGAGGCAGCTTTAGCCTCTAATCGTGTAAGGGAGGATTAGGAAATCCTAATCTTCCTACGTGGGCAACAACAATCTTTCTAGAGGGTCCCTACCCTCTTGACGTGAGCAGCAAGAAGGGGTTTGATTTTTATCCTTCCTAGCTAAGAACAACAAGATAAGTCTTTTATTTATATAGAAGAATAAGAAAAGGAAACTCCTTTTAAAGCATAACGAGAACAGGAAAAGAAAGTGAGTTCTTTTCTTCATTACGTGACCAAGAACCCTAATACAATGTTGGATTCACAATTACCTCGCCAAGTTACTAGATCCATGGCTAGAGACCATATAAATTTGGTATCAGAGCATGGTAACACGATGGAGAACAACATGAATGAGTTAAAGGAATTGGTATGTGGAGTTCGACAAGCACAAGCTGAGACCGATAGAAAACTTGCTGCAATGATGGATCAGGTAGTGCAAATTCCAGATATGAATGTTCAAATTGAAAGACTTTTTGGGATGATGGGGAATACAACGATTGGAATGAACTCAATTCCAGAATAAAGGGGAGAAGACAATTCACACAACAAAGGAGGAAATCAATGTGCTGAACGCATTAGTTTTCCTGGCCAGCTTGGAAACTTCAACCAGGGAGGAGGCACCATACCCAGGTATAGAAAACTTGATTTTCCTACTTTTAATGGGTTAGAAGACCCTTTAATTTGGTTACATAGGTGCAAATTTTTTTTTATCCATCAAAGAACAACAACTAATGATATGGTAGGGTTGGTCGCTTTCCACTTGCTTGGGGAAGCATAACTTTGGTATCATCAAGTTCAGTCAGATAGATTATTCATAGATTGGGAAGAGTTTAAAGAATTATGCACTATACGATTTGGTCCTCCAGCCCACAACAACCCATTGGGGGATTTGGAACTGTTACGACAAACTGGTCCAGTGGAGCTCTATCAAAAACAGTTCAGGAAAAATTAGCAAGACCTGGCCGGATGGTTCGCGTAGACCAACAAGTCAACTTATTTACGACGGGCCTTACTGAGTCATTAAGGCTAGAGTTGGATCTACATGCACTTGCTGACTTAGCTCGAGCAATGAATATAGCTCAAGCACTGGAACTTCAATAAAAAGTTCAAAACAGGAGGCCAGCATGGCAAGTTGACTGGAACACTTCCTCCACTTGGCAAGGGCGACGAAATACTTCTCCTCAGGTGCCACATCCAGCATTACCTCCGCTGAGAAATCTGCAGTCATGAACCGTACCGGGCAGCTGACATGCGATCTAGTAATCCTCCACCTCAGTATATTAAAAAATTGACAAGTGTTGAGATGGCGGAACGAAGGTCCAAGAATTTGTGCTATAACTGTCATGAACTGTACCGGGCAGGTCACCAATGTAAAAGGTTGTTTTCGCTCGAAGTGGATGAAACAGAGGATATAGATGATACTGATGATGTTATTGAGGAGGAACCACCAGAAATCTCATTGCATGCTATTATTGGGCAGAAATCTGCTAAAACTATGGAAATTAGAGCGCAGGTCTTCTACCAGGAATTTGTGGGATCAGTGGATTCGGAAAGTACACACAATTGTTTTAGCTTAACTGCTACTCAACATCTGCAGTTACATATCCTTGCACATCCTACAACCACGGTTTCAATGGCCAATGGGGAGAAAGTCCCTAACTACGGGATTAACAAAGCAGTAAAATTTTCCATTGGTACTACTTTATTTCATGCAGAATTTTTTATCGTACCTCTAGCTGGCTTTGATATGGTGTTATGCATTAAATGGTTACAAATATTGGGATCCATTCTGTGAGACTTTTCTGCTTTAACGACGAGCTTTGTATTACGCGGTAGCCAAGTGCTCTTACAAGGGAGTCAGGTGGACAAACCCCATCACCTTCATACCATGCACACATAGGTCCACACGAACAACACTATTGAAAATCTTATTTACGAGTTCTTCGACCTCTTCCATGAGCCTTCCGGATTGCCTCCCTTGAGGCACTGTGATAATCGGATCTGTTTAAAACCAGGTTAAAATGTAGTGGTAGTTCGATCGTACCGGTATCCACACCTAAAGAAAGATGAAATTGAGAGATAGTGTCAGGCTATGTTACAACATGGCCTTATTCATAGCAGCCCGAACCCGTTCTCTTCACCCATGTTGCTCGTGAAGAAACATGGTGTCACATGGAGATTTTGTATTGATTATCGGGAGTTAAATGCTCATACAGTGAAGGATAAGTTTTCTATCTCGGTAGTGGAGGAGCTCCTGGATGAATTACATGGGTTGTGGGTCTTTACTAAACTGGACTTACGCTCTGGATATCATCAGTTCCGTATGCACCCCTCCGACATTGAGAAGACAACCTTCCGCACACATCATGACCATTTTGAATTTGTGGTCATGTCGTTCGACTTATCAAATGTACCATCCACTTTTCAAGCACTGATAAATGAGGTATTTAGCAACTATCTTCGAAAATTCGAACTTATTTTTTTATTTTTTATGATATACTCATATATAGTAAGTCCAAAGAAGAGCATTTAGCGCATTTACGGATTGTTTTTGAATTATTACGAGCACATCAACTCTATTTGAATAAATCCAAATTCTCTTTTGCGGCTTCACATGTCTCTTATCTCGGCCATATTATATCACATGAGGGGGTCACAAGTAATCTCGAGAAGATTCATGTCATTCATGCTTGACCACAACCTCAGTCTTGCTCAACTTTGTGAGGATTTTTGGGTCTAGCCAAATACTACCGCAAATTCATTCAAAATTACGGTCCGTTGGAAGCACCTTTGACCAGTCTCCTCACGAAGAATTCCTTTCATTGGAATGAGGAGGCCACACAGTCCTTTGAGGTCCTCAAAACAGATCTCACCTCCACATCTGTCTTATAGCTTCCCAAATTTGAAGACTTATTTGTGGTTGAGTGCGACGCTTCTGGTGGGGGGACATTGAGGCCGTCTTACAGCAGTAGTCACATCCCATTGCATATTTTAGACGCCAGTTGGCAGTTTGTCATCACAAATTGGCAATGTCTAAACTGGAATTAATAGGGTTGGCCAAGGTGGTCCAACACTGGCGCCCTTACTTATGGGGCAGTGCATTTCTCATCCGTACTGATCACTATAACCTTAAATTCTAACTGGAACAATGTCTCATGACTTCGCCACAACAATATTGGACCAATAAGTTGATGGGATTTGACATTTCGGTGGAGTACCATTCCGGAATATTAAACACGGTAGCAGATGCCTTATCACGGTGTTTTGAAAATCAACAACTCATATATGCGATCAACCAGCCTCGTTTCCTCATCCTAGACTTGGTGAGAGAAGCCCATGCCTCTCTTTCGAACCTACAGGAGCAACACAGAAAAATTTCAGAGGGGACAATGGAGTCTAAGTGGTCCATATAGGATTCACTTATTTGCTACAAACAATGGATTTTTCTTTCCCACCCTTTCGAGTTGATTCCATCCATTCTCTCTGCATACCATGACAGTACACATGAAGCATGTGTTATGGTCCTGGGTTAAGTACCTATGTCTTCCGCTCCTAACAGGTCGGTCTTTTGGGTAGTATTGGCTAGGTGCTTAACATTTGGTATCAGAGCAGGCGCTACGTCCTGACTTCAAGTCCCAGCGGCCGCGTGTGCAGGTGGACCGCAAGCCCCTGGCGTGACCCCTGACCCGGTCGCGTTGCTGTGTTAATGCCGCCGTGGTTGTCGGCTCGGGCGGGCGGGGTGTGATGTTATGGTCCTGGGTTAAGTACCTATGTCTTCCGCTCCTAACAGGTCGGTCTTTTGGGTAGTATTGGCTAGGTGCTTAACAATATGTTAGGTATGTCAACGCAACAAAGCCGACCACGTAAGTTCAGTAGGTCTTCTACAGCCTCTCGCCCTCCCTACACAGTTATGGGTCGATATTTCGATGGACTTTGTTGAGGATCTCTCACTGTCCGCATAAAAAATCGGTATTATTTGTGGTTGTCAATCGGTTGTTCAAGTATGAACATTTTATTCCTCTGGCTCATCCAAATACAACATCACGGGTAGCACAGACTTTCCTTGGTATCAAAGCTGAGCACCACTTTCGGCGTTCGAATCCTGTTGAAAGTGATAGGGAACGGGAATGGTGGGTATCAGAGCTAGGTGGTTCCGTCCACCATTGATGGGTTAAGTTCTATGTTTTTTGCACCTAACAGACTGGTCTTTTGGGTTGTATTGGCTAGGCGTTTGACATGGTATCAGAGTTGGACAACACGTTCCTCGTTCGAATCCCGAGTAAAGCGGTAGGGAAAGGGAATGGGAACGGTGAGTGTCAGAGCTAGGTGGTTCCGGTCCACCTGGGTTAGGTTTCGTCCACCTTGGCTTTCCACACTTAACAGACCGGTCTGTTGGGTTGTATTGGCTAGGAGTTTGACACCTTGTGCATATTGTCCGATTACATAGCATTCCAGAATCTATTGTCAGCGATCGGGACGCGGTATTCACCAGCACTTTATGGTAGAAAATTTTTTGTTTGAGTGGCACAAAATTGAAATTCTCATCCGCATATCATCTTCAAATAGATGGCCAAACCGAGGTGGTTAATCGCACCGTCGAAATGTATCTACGGTGCTTTGTTGGAGATCGTTCAAAGCAATGGGTTCAATGGCTACCGTGGGCTTTGCAATCCTCTCCTTTCAGGGTTTTGCATGGCAGGGATCCCCCTCGCCTTATCTCTTATACTCCTGGGTCCATCTACGTGGATGCCATTGATCAGACAATCATGGATCGCGACCAGGTGTTACAGACTATTGCCGAACGCCTACAATGAGCTCAGGTTCACATGAAAGATGTCTACGACAAGGGACACTGAGATGTCTCATACGAGGAAGGGGACTATGTTTGGTTACGCCTATAATCGGACCGCCAACAGTCCATTGCAGGACCATCGCACCATAAGCTCTCCCCCAAGTATTTTGGGCCTTTCTCCATTATTTGGTGCGTGGGACCAGTGGCCTATCAACTACAACTGCCAACAACGGCCAAGCTGCATGATGTGTTTCATGTCTCTCTCCTGAAATCGTATACGGGGTCACCGCCTTCATCCACTCTGTTCCTTCCTCCAGTGGACAACGGATATGTCATTCTTACACCCTCCACGATGTTACGCGCCTGTTTGGTCAATGCACAGTGGGAGATTCTAGTTCAATGGACAACTACATAACTTGAAGCATCTACTAGGGAGAAGTTAGACACCTTCAAACAAGTATACCCAACTTAAAGAGCTTGCTCTATCCAGATTAACTTCTCTTCAAAGTGTTGGGACCTGGACACGTTCATGAAGAATCTGAATGTTATGAATTCAATAGTCGATTGAGTCATCCAGAGGCGATGTGGCTGAATCAATTACTTTGGGTGAGTCAGTTAGTTGTTAAAATACTTAGTTATTAAGTTAAGTCATTGAGTTTATTTACTTTTTAAGTTAAATGCTGTGGAGGGGCATATCTGTAATTTTCTCTTGAACCTTGTGGACATGAACCCTATTTAGAAGGGAAATGGAATGGGAAAAAGGAAGTATGAATTTAACTAGAACAGGGTTTTGAGTTCTCCTAATTGTGCTCAAGGGTTTGCGTTCTCCTCCATGAACCTAGGGTCTCAAACTTCCCCTTCCACTGACAATTCAACTAGTGATACTGTAAACTTGGAAAGCTCAAAAGCTAATGTTAATAAAAGGTTTTTGTCTCCAGCTCAAGAGCATTCTGATCATGACTCAAACAGACAGAAGTTACACCTTGAATGTCAAGTTTTGTCATCAAACAAACAGAATCCTGTGGATGCAAATTTAGCTATTGCCGGTGCATTTGGCCAGTTCCCCAAGGCTTCTGAGGTTACCAAGGACATGCTGCATTTTGCCAATGGGGAAGTCATTGTGGCAAATCACGCTAAGGTTGTACAGGTCCATAACCGATGTTTTGAATGCGCTCCATTCATATATTTTATTAATGAGACAATCATGAATGTAGAAGCAGAAGTTGCCAGTGGAACATTAGATGTTGTCAACCAGGATAATGAGGCAATCTTGATGGATGTATTAGTAAATTGTGGGAGTGATATACCTCAGGTCGAGCCTTTGGAGTCTTCAGATGGAACTCGCCATTTTACTGCAGGACCAACATTTGATGTTGCTTGTGTGAACATAATCAGCACTAAAATTCTTACAAAGTGGAAAGTTGATATTGATCCATGGAGCCCTATCATTAGGCTACTTATTGTTAGCAATGCAACCTCAATCAAGACATTGGAATGGATGGTAGATAGAGCATCTCAGACATTAGTGGAGTTGGATGTTTTATCAGGCTTCACAGAGCTCGGTTTGGAAGTGCAGCAAGAAGCAGGGAGTTTCTTTGGGGATAATACAGATGCGGCCACTCCTCTTAGAATTCATCAGAGTGTGTAACTACAAATGCCACTTGATAAAGACAAGAGGAGAGAAATCAGTTTGTTAGACTCCGTGCTTCAGAAACACAGAACCACCAGAGAGGACTCCCTCATTTTTGTTCCAATTGGGTTGCAGGAATCTGGATGGAGCTGGTCTAGGCCTATTGGTGTTACTTCCCTGGAAGATTTTATGTGCAGTTTGAAAACCACCCAGCCTTCCATCAACTTAGCTCATTTGAGCAACTTCGGGTGCAGCAACAACATTACGGGCAACGGTATGACATTTTTGCACTGTTGTTGATGGTTTCCTTAAATGAATATGCTTATGAGGCTCATGTTGTTGGTCTCTACTATGGGATAAACAATAACGATAAGGGATTTCAAGTAATAATGGTTGCTTATAATCACCAAAAGTTGGTATTGTTATACCCAATAGTTGCACCATTTGAATTTCAAAGAGCCCAACTTTATGTTATCAAGGAACTTGATAGTCCAGATTGTACTAGCAAGAAACTTAGTGCTGTAATGACGGCAAACTCAGTAAGTAGTGACAGTGTACATTCCAACACTAACTCAGATAGTGAAAGCGCGTCTTCAGACTGTTGTTTCCGTTCCACAACCTAACTTAGCCCAGATGAAGAGTTTAGCAAATCTAAAAAGGGGAAAAGAATTGGAGCAATATATGCCTTCAGGGAGTGTTATGTTGCTGGGAATATCCAAGTAGATGAAGTTGAGTCACTACTCTAGCATCTCGAGGGTGTTTTATGTGTGAGTGATAAAAATTATACTTTGGTTTAGTATATCCAGAGCCACCAAGATGTTTTCCAATGGAATGTGAAATTTCAGTTGTTTGCCTTCATAGTAAAACAACCAACCTTCCATCAAGTGGAACATACTGCCAACCGGGAGCCCCAGTGGAGGGTTTCGGATACTGCCAACTCTTCGCCTGTGGTGCTACATTGGAGCGCTTACGCTGTTTGTGCCGTCCAGTGGGCCTACCCAGATGCCGCAAATCCTAATTGGGATGATGTGGTGACGTTTTGGCCAGCTTTCCCTCCTTTTGAGCTTGAGGAGAAGCTCTGTCTCCAAGGGGAGTGATGTTGTGAACTCAATAGCCGGTCGAGTCATCCAGAGGCGACGTGGTTGAATCAATTACTTTGGTTGAATCAGTAACTTAGTTTGAGTTACTTAGTTGTTAATATACTTAGTTATCAAGTTAAGTCATTAAGTTTATTTACTTTTTAAGTTAAATGTCGTGGAGGGGCATATCTATAATTTTCTCTTGAACCTTCTGGATATGGTTTTGAGTTCTCCTAAACGAGCTCAGGGATGTCTGCTCACCTCAACAAACCTAGGGTCTCAAACTTCCATTTGGCTTGATTTTCTTTTCTTCTCTTCTTTTTCCCTACGAATCACTGTGTTAGATCCGAGACCGTCACACCAGAGCACACCACCTGTCCAATAGAGCTCATCCACGGATCCCATTTAAATCTAATCGAGGCCCACCATCTTCATTCGACATTTAGAGGAGTCATCCACCATGGCTTACTCCGCGGCATAGGCTCTGATACCATTTTGTTGTGAAACGAGCGGCTATTATGATGATCTATACACCATGATTAACGAAGATTCAAGGAAGAACAAATAACATAAGCGTGGTTCGACAGTATGCCTACATCCACCAGAGCGACGATGCAATTTTACTATTTTTGAATAGGGTTATATAATGTGTATTTTATACTATCCCCAAACATATAAAGTATAAAATATACAAATACCCCTATACAAAAAATATCCCCCAACCTCAATGTATGAGCCATATGCTTCAACAATCTCCACTTTGGTGAATATCTACCCCTTAAGAAAAAGAAAGCATAACCTAGGATTCCACTTGGATATATACACTTTAATTGTTGGGTATACAACCAAAATTCCACATTGGTTAGAAGTGGGGAGGATCATGGATATATATGTATAGATAATAGTCTTCATTGGTATGATGCATTTTGGGGTAAAGCCAAAGAGCAAATCTATGAGGGCTTACCCCAAAATGGACAATATAATACCAATGTGGAGAAAGGTAGTGTCTGTAGTTCTTATAAATGGTATCAGAGTCTATGCCCCATAGTTAGCCATGATGGATGAATCCTCTGAATGTCGAACGAAGGTGGTGGGTCTCAATTAGATTACAATGGGATTCCTGTTCCCAACACGGTGAAGACGAGTTGACCTAGATAAAGCAAGCTCTCGAACAAGGTGATACTCCATGTAAGGTGTGTGCTTCCAATGTATTGGACTAGAGAATCCGGGTTGGTAGAGAGTGGATGGATGAATGGTTGTTTGAAGGGAGGCTCGGTGGTCTTTTGTCCCAGGGGAGGATTATTGGGTATACGACCAAAGTCCCACATTGGCTAGAAGTGGGGAGGATCATGGATATATATGTATGGACCAAAAGCAAATCCATTGGTATGATGCATTTTGGGGTAAAGACCAAAAGCAAATCCATGAGGGCTTAGGCCCAAAGTGGACACTATCGTACCAATGTCGAGAAAGGTTGTTTCCATAGCCCTTACACTTTTGTTATAGAAAATTCCATTGAAATAAAAATTTTCCTATCAAGGTTACCTATCGACACAAACGTTTTTTCACTAGGTGAAGTGCCCCTTTTACCAACATTTTTAAGACATTTGAGTAAATTTTCTTTTAACATTTTACTGATGGAAATTAGTTTTTGTCTTATATCAATGAAATTAGGATATTAATTCTGTAGGTAGAAGTTCTATTGAAAGAAATATTTTTATTTATTAAATTATTATTTATAAAATTAATAACATATATATGATCCTCTTAATCATAACAAAATATGATCAATCAATAGACTATCACAGACTATTCATGTTTATATCCCAGTAGCACGAGATAGAGAACCACGATCCAAGACCGAGGCAATTTCTTCTTTTGATCTAACTTCTACCTCTGTGATGCCTTAAGGGTTATTCCACCATTGACTCTCTCCCTAACCTGAGTAGGACCTTTTGATAGAGCTGAAGTTTTAGCAGCAGTCCCATCATTTTAGTAGAACACAGTGGACTCAGGTTTGGTAGCAAATCAAACAATTCTTCCTTAAAGATCTGTGAACCAAGAAATGTTCGTGAGTAGTTTGGGGGAAAATCGTAATAGAACGTTATAATCAACATGAATAGGTTATAACTTTGTTTCCGTTTTCCAGGATAAAGAATAACTTCGAATGTAGTTAAGCCAGATAATTTTTCTACGTTGGAGTCACTTGCAGTCGTCACCGCAGTTGATACAACACTAGCTTAAATATCAATCAAGGAAAGAAAATAATAAAAACATCTATAAACAAACCGGTTCTATGGGAAAAAAAAACGTATTGGTGCTTGGTCTCTCTTAAAAACTGTTCAGAAACTAGCAACTCCCATCCAAACACCTCCTCTTCTCCCTGCCCGCGGAGAAGATGGCCGGAAGTTCCATGTCCTTCCCTGTAATAGCTATTGTGATATTCTTTTCACTCGTTTCCTCTTCCTCGTCGGGCCTCCACGTCATCGCCAGGTCTGCAAACCTTGACGGCTGTATCTTCGGCTGCACCCTAGCCCTGCAGAAACGAAGGATGGAGATTCAGAACAGCTTCAACACGAAGCTCGGTGCCCGTTCTGGAGACCTTGACGATTGCGTCTTCGACTGCACCGTAGCGTTGGAAGAACGAAAGGTCGAGATTCAGAAGAACGTGGGTAATAAATTCGACCTGGAACTACTGTCAGCGGAGGCTCATCCTGTCGTGATAACCGTGAGAAAAGACGGTAAGGGGAACTTCAGAACAATAACGGACGCCATTAACAGCATCCCGCCGAGGAATGCACGAAGAAGAATCATAATGATCGGGAAGGGAGTTTACAGGGAGAAGATTACGGTGGATCGAATGAAGCCCTTCGTGACGTTCTACGGGCAGCCCAATGAGATGCCCACGATTTCTTTCGATGGAACGGCAGCCGAGTATGGAACCTGGAACAGTGCTACTGTTGCCGTCGACTCTCATTATTTCATGGCTGTTAACATTGTATTCGAGGTTCGTAGTATTTTTCCTCTTTTACATTTTCTATTTCAACGTAACTTTAATACGCATTTTAGATTTATTTCTTTTCCATCATCTGAGCACATTCTTCTGGGCTTATCGAATTCATTCTAAGGACATTAATTATTTATCTTGTCGCTGAAAATTTTAGAGCCTGTCGTGTTTCGCCCTCAGCGAGGTCCTTCTCTATCATCAGAGACTATTCCTGTAGTGCTGATTTTCTTTCAGTCTTCCATAGTATCCTCTAACAAAAATTTTCTCATGCACGATCACTAGTCTCAATTTTTTCAATCTAGAGAAGTTTTAGCAATGCAAACAAGGAAACCCAGAACTGTATAATACTGGAGAATGGAGATTTAGTATCGGGTTTCCCAATTCCAGTACAGCTCAGTAGGTAAGGTTGAACAAAAATCAAGGAAAGTGACTAGTTTCCTAGTTAATCACCTACCATGAGGAGGTGACTTTCCCGGTTTACCTAAGCACAACTACTAATATTGACTAAAACACAAGGAAAGTGATTAATAATTTAAGATTTCCAAGTGGAGATGATGAGTGATTATCTCTCTACGGATTTAGACGATTCAGAACGGCAACCTCGGCGTAAATTGCCTTTCATTTCCAAATTTCATGCTTCTTCCTTGGACTTGGATTATAGATTGCAGGGTTGTATTTGCGCCCTGGCCTTGTAACTTTCTTATATAGGGATTGTTTGTGGCGTTATGTGAATACAAAAGGGTGGAAAAATCATTTGCTCTCAGACAATTCTTTCATTGAAATTATTTTATTGGAAAGTAAAAACCAATACTGGAGAAAATGGTTGGTGGTAAGATCTGTTTAAAATGGGAGTTGCTTTACATGGTTAAAAGGTAATCCTTTAATCGACATAAAGAAAGATCACAATGGTTTTCTCGATTCGTAAGAACTCACTATAGTTGCTGCTTTATGTTCCAGTCGTCATTCATTTGCTAATCACGATAGAACTAAGCGAGTTCCGTAGGAAACTAAAAGTTCCCTTAATAGATGCAGACCTTCTGACCTGCGCTCATTGGATCCTTTCCGTGTAGATAAGATCTCTGAGGGATCCTTAATGTCAGTTTAGGTTTGAAAAAGTCTATGGCTTGTAGTTAGAAAAATACCTTATATCTTTGGCTAGTCTTTTGGCTTATGGATCACTCTATCTTAACATAGTATTAAAATTTTGGTCCATTTCCCATTCATTTGTACAGTTTAAGACTTAATCCTTGTTATTCTATCGAGCTATTCTATCGAGTCTAGACATGAGAGGGTGTTAGAGTGGGTCAAGCATGAGCTTTGTTCCTTGATCAACAACCATTTTCTCTTGATTCCAGTGCTAATTGCTATACTCTATCCAACTGCTATAAGAGTCACACCATTTGTTTCATAAGTTTCTAGTTTTTATGGCTCAATCTTGCTATAAGATGTTGGAGGTTTTTTTGAAGTGCAAGACCATACAGGTATTAAAACTTTCGTCGGTGAAATGATCTCAAAATTTCTGTTTGCTCCCTAGTTTTAAGACGCGTTGTTAATATCTGGACAGGACGTAGAATCACCTTACCTTTTTCTGCCATTGTAGAATTCAGCTCCGATGCCTACTCCTGGAGCAATAGGTGCTCAGGCAGTGGCAATGCGCATTTCAGGCGATAAGGCCGCTTTCTACAACTGTAGGTTTCATGGCTATCAAGACACCCTTTTGGACGACAAAGGAAAGCATTACTTCAAGAACTGCTATATACGAGGCTTAGTCGATTTCATCTTTGGCAACGGAAGGTCTCGCTATGAGGTACAACCATCTCTAATCTCTTCCGTTTGTGTCCTTCTCTTCCTCGTTTTGTCTGGACTGACATGCTTTACTGTGCTGTGTTGTTGTAGGATTGTGAGATACATGCTGTGGCTAGGGGTGAAACAGCAATAACAGCTCAGGCAAGAGAAACTCTTGCAGACAAAAGTGGTTTCGTTTTTGTGCATTGTAGAATAACAGGCACAGGAAGCGCCTATCTGGGTCGAGCTTGGAAGCCAAGCTCTAGGGTTGTGTTTGCTTACACATACATGGGCGAGTTAATCAATCCTAAAGGATGGGATACCTATGGTTTCAAAAATCGTGAGAGGTAATAATTCTTCACCTTCTTAATGATTTCTGAGCATATGTGAATCACAGGGAAGCCCCCTTAATTTCCTTAAACCCTAAACCCTAAGATTTTCTTGTTTTCTCTTTTGGTAGGACTGTCTTCTATGGAGAGTACCAATCTGCGGGGCCGGGTGCAAACACCAGTAACAGAGCCAGTTTTGGAAAAGAGCTAACGAATGAGCAAGTAAAACCCTTCACAAGTATGAGCTATATCAGAGCCGACACTTGGCTTCTTCCACCGCCAAACCTTTAGATGAAAGAACGTGGAAGGAAGACGAGGAAAGCCCTTGGGAGTTTATGCAAGACCATACATAGCTCACATTTTGAAGCTAACCTCTCTTTCGTTAATGAATTTTGATCCTGTTTTCCACAGCCAGGAAACAAGATTCTAATTATTCTTCAACTGTTAGTGGGTCTCTACTCTGAGAGTATTTGTCCTATCTTCCATCATCCTCTTCTCCTCTAGCCAATCCGCTATGTAGATCTTATATGTAGCTCTGTTTTCAGACTTTGTTAAAAAGGAAGCTAAACTTAGGGAAAAATTTCTCTTATGAAAACTAATGTAATGTGAGATCAAAGAAAAAAAAAATTTAAATATGGAAATATACTCAAGTTGATAAAATATTGACTAGATATTTAAAAAAATAGGAAACTTAACCAACATTGGCAACTCAAAAAAGTGAAGCAAAAAAAAATTGACTTAAATTTGGATTTTCCCATGCAAGAGGTTACCAACACGACCTTTTGAGTCTTCTAGTATGAATACCTCTCTCCGGAAAGATTAGATTGGGAAACGGTTTATTGATATAGAAAGTAGACACACAGAGCTTTATTTTGAGATATAATTATCTATATAAATTTTCATTCATGTTGGTAAAAAACATTTGGAAGGTTGAGGCTTTTTGCTGCTACTCGAAACTTTTCTGTAGCTTGATCTTTGTTGCTTTAGATATCGATTTCTCTTTCTAGAAAAATTGGATTTCAACGATTATTTTTTATTTAGAAACTAGACTCAATGAACTTGCCAAAGGTATATAATTTAAAACATGAAATATAAGGTAAGAGAGTTAAACATCCAATGAAAAATATGAATTGGGAAAGAAGACTAAAGGAAAAATGAGAAATACCTTTTTTCTATTTTTCTTTTTCTTCTTCTTCTTCTTCCTCCATTTCTTTTCCATATTCTTCTCTTTTTCCAGCTCATAATTTTTGCCCGCTCTGACACTATATTGATTTCTAACGCCAATACACAAACATAAACACTAGAGATCTCAAGGGAAGGAGAGAAGAGAGGAACTCAAACTCTTCGGAGAGAGAAGAGAAGAAACCAAAGGAGAGAAGAAGAGGAAAAGTGAGAGAGGAGTAATGACGAATTTGAGCAAAAAGTATGAGGCTTAAATGCTCTACCTCATGCTTTGAGGCTATATTTATAATTCCGGAAAGGTGTTTACAACGAATATAATTCCCTTAGGGTTATATGCTTCAAAAAGAAAATGACATAAGAGGACATACACCAGCTTGTATAATTATAATTTTATTCCATCTCTATAAAATTTTTAATTATTTACTAGTCTTTTAACAAACCTTTTGAATTAGCTGCTGACATTCTAACAATTTGAAAATCTGCACTATGGCATTGACTCAAGTAAAGAAGTGGCAGGGCAGGGGGTGGTCGGGGTCAAATCCTTTAGAACCATTGGTCAAATTTGAGGTTGAATTCGTCTTTATCCAATGGAATATATCTATAGTTTTTATACATGGGTTGATTCCATCAGGCAGGGGTTGACTCCACCTCGTCCTTCTTCTTTAAGGCAGGGTTGACTCCATTGGGTAGGGGTCAACTCCACCTCTTCCTTCTTCTTTAAGGCAGGGTTGACATCTCTGGGCTCGACTCCTAGGCAATTTCATTATTATGGTCGATTGGACTATTTATTCCAATGCTTACTGTAAGCTAGTGTCGACTCCACGTCCTTTTTTACTAGCTCTAAGGGGTCAACTCAATCTAAGCGTGTTCGACTGCTTTAATTTCCACAATGTTGGGGTTACTTCCATGTTTATTCCAAAACTTACTATAAGTTGGTGTCGACTCCATCTTTAATTTTAACTCACTATATGGGGTCGACTCCGTCCAGGTATGGACAACTCCTTTAGTAACTTTAGTTGAGGTCTTGACTTCTTCTAGTAAGGGGTCGACTTCACTTTTGAAAATGGTTTTTGTGCCATAATTTTCTACACGAATTTCAGTTATACTCTATAGTTAAGTAACTTAGTTTGTTATCAACAAAATACAAGTTATTAGAGGAGTTATAGTCATCAGCTCCTGCACATCTTACTATTCACGAGCTATACTTTGAAAATCAACCATTACATTGAATTGTTGTGTATGCATCCCAATTTGAAAAACCAATGTTAAACTTACATTGAACCAACATTTTAAAATCAAGTCCTTGAGGATTATTTTGAGTTGACTACATTTCAAATCAAGTCATCAAAAACTATTTTAAACTATTGATTACATTTGATAGGTACTTAGGATTGGTGTACTAATTTGGTTTGTGCTTTGATTATTAAAATCTGCCTATTTACATTGGCATATATTGTACGCAAGTAATCCTTGCAATTGGGTCAAGCCATGAGTTAGTAAAACCGACCTCACCCCAAATTGCTTGAGAAAAGCTATTGTAGTTGAGGAGTAAAAGATGGAAAGTTGCATTTGGTGTTATGTGATTCATAAGACCTTGTGTATGCAAGTGGCGCTGAAAATCCTTTTGTTGGCTTAGGCTAGTGTACCTAGCTACTAAAAGTCCTTTTGTGAGTCTAGGTTGATATGCCCAGTGAGTTATTAGAAAAATGTCTTTGTGGGTCTAGGCTGCTATGTCCAATTAGTTGTTCCTTAGCGAACCTACACTTCTAATTCCATCTCATATTCTAGGATTAGAAGCTAGTCTTGTCGAAATGCATAGGCTAGAAGCTACCCTGCTGAAAGGGGGTAACTATCAATGTACCAAAGAGCATGTGATTAATAAAAAAGGAGGAGAGTAGTACATTTATAGGAAGATAGTAGTATAGATAAACATTTATATGTGAGTGAGTATAATTCTAAAGTACAACATTTGAGAAAATTTTCAATTGTGAAGTATCTTTAAGTTATTGAGCATTATTCTAGAATACGCTTGTTACTTCACAAGTAGTCATATTGTTATTATTATTTCATTTTTACTGCTTTATTTCATTCTAGAGTGGCAAATGTTGTGCCTTGTGAGTGTTTATTGGAAGGGGAAAGGAAAAAGTCATTGAGAATAATCCTCTTTGCTCCCTAAATTGCCCACTAAATTACTAACCAGAGTCTCCTTCTGCCGCCCTCGTTGCCTCCACCGTCTTCTTCCGTTTCTCAACTCAGTTTTGATATGTCCGCATTTTTCTCATTTACTTTAAGGTTACCAAAGTCTTCATATTTTATGGATTTGAAACCAATAAAAATGTCTTCACGACCATGGGTCATGTTAGCATGAGTCACATGTATGAATACTACTCGATTCGAACCAAGGTAATACTTCGTCTTTCAGGAACAAGGGCATCACAAATCTTGATCAAACCAGTTCCAGTGGCTCGATCTGGTCAAGTTTAAAATCTACAGAGGACAACGATTTGGATGACAAAGAGGTCCAGTAAGACAATCCATCTTGGAAGACGATATCGAGCAACTGAGCGGATCCACGTTACGGAGAATAATTTGATTAAATGAATAAACGACAATCTCTGTACCAAATTGTATGATCAAAGATATTAAAGAGAAAGAATGCAGACTGATTTGCATAAATGGCCGACCAACACAAAAAGGAGATTGATAATGCTTTTATATTACAGCCAGCACATGTTTTCGGAATCTTTTAACCAAACTCAACTGATTTACATCTCACAATCGCTCAAACATCAGATAATGGGACTAGGAAAAGATCCTCTCACATTAGTGGTAGGACACATCCCGTCGAGATTCCGAGGGAAACCCCAAATTTCTCTATCTCTCAAACACTCGCTGTAACGATTACTAAAAAGCAGAGGCCTGATTTCCGGCCAAAACACAACCAAAAGACTATCTAAAGCTCCCTACAGTACAGAAATCCACATTTTGCCCATGGAAGGCAAGATGCCCGAGCCCAACCCTCTTCAACCCTATACAACCCATAGGTTTGGAACTGTCGTTTTCTTCTGCAATAGAGTGAGAAAAAGGAGCTTTCGTATGATTACCCAACAACATAATAAGCAAGAAACAAATAAAATTGATTAGGTTACCACCCATTAAAGGTTTAGTATCATGCTTACTAATCAATACAACATTAAAAAGTGAGTGTCTTATCTTGAATAATTGTTAAAGGTGACATATTTAATGATCAGTACCACAATAAAAAAGTGAGTGTGTTCTCTAAGTACAGCCTTATCATATAGGACCCGTTGATTTTGGTAAGCCTAATAGGAAAGCACAGAATATTTTGTGATTTTTAACGTTCAGTAATATATTTGAAAATAATTTAAACAGGGAACTGTATTTGAATATCGAAATTTTAGAGGCATGTGGCTAATTCCAGTCCGGGCAATATGTGTAAAAGATCCAATTGAGCAGAAGCCAGTTAGTAGGAAATTACCCTCGTTTTCTGGGGACTACTGGTTGTGGCCAACTGTCTGGAGAATGTACTTGAAGGTCTCAATCTCGCATGGGATCGTGAGGGCGCCGTTGGGATCGAATCCAAACTCCTCTTCAGCCTTCTCCAGCAATGCCTTGAAAACAGGGAGGCTCAGGTAGCTGGTGGGGATGATAAATCTCCGCAGCTCGGGTCCTACATATACCGCAAGATACCCCTTGGGGATGTCTGGCAGATGCTCCGGGCTCTGGCAGCTATTTTCTTCGTCAGACTCACTGATGACGTAGGAGTCCATGAGGCGTTTATTGATGGCTGGAGAGATGCCGGAGGGATTTGTGGAAGTGTCTCCCTTCGGGCTAAGGGCAATGGAGTGCCATTTGTGGAGAAGCTCTTTGAACCGAACTATCTGCCGGATTCCGGTCACCTTGGTACCTCCTCCGTCGTTGTCCATGGCGAAGATGCCTATGAGTAACGACGGGGGCAGGATGAATTTATGGGATGATCAGTTACGTCAAGTTTCCGAGAGCTTTGCAGCATCAGATTGTCCAGCACCTTTGGTACGTTTATTTAAAGAAGTGTACACGTCCACGCATGCAAAAAAGAAAAAAGGAAAAAGAAAAAAAAAGAGAAAATAAATGAATATAATGCCTTCTTTACTAACGCAATCTTAGGAGACGGAACAAACTCAAGAAGTGGATTCATGACTTGAAAGAAACCAGAATCTTTTGGTTGAGGAGAGAAAATCAGCGGTGTTCAAATTTTTGTTGTTTTCATTCTCCAGTTTTTGGGCTTTTTTTTTCTCTGGTCTTCTTTTTAGTTTTTATTCACCTTCGAATGATTTTTTTCCTCCGGTCTAAAGAAAACGAAAAACTGCATTTTCTGGTACACGACCTCCCACGATATCATTGTGGGTAGTGGGCACATGGCTCCACGCACGCCATCTTTCTAAAAAACGGCCACAATGCCCTAGACGGAACAGGACATCATTCAAGCTCGACAATCAAGAAAGCTAAAAACGAAAGACTCGGAGGATTACCATCATCTGTGCGGAAATTCAAAAGCGTGAGGAAATTTTGTGAAGATATCAATTTATGAATAAAAGTGAAAGAAATAAACAATGCTTCTAAAACCGGAAAACTCAGAGGTTAAAAAAAATTATATACAAAATAATTCTTAAAATTTTCATAGAATTTTTAAATTCAATGCTGAGAAATATATTAACGGAACGTATTCGTTTTAGAAGATTATTCAAATTTTACTTTCTAATATAAACAAGTTCTTTCCCTTCCCTAGTTATTTCCAAGCAAACTAGGAAAGAGAAAGAAAACGCTATAGTTGAAAAGAAATGATCAGATTAAAACTCAGATCCGTTCTTTCCGTTTAGTCATAGAACGTTAAGCGCGAAGGCGCGAGACGATGATCAACGCCTACCGAGCGCAATGCAAGTGGATCAGCGGTCGTCTACCTCAAATTTCTTTCCACAAAAACAACATCGTAACAAAACCGAAAACAAGAGCGATGAAAATGTGCAGATCTAAACCAAGATCGATATCAGAAACTAGGAAATATCAGGTGCAAGGACAAACAAAACTGACAAGAAGATGGAATGTATTAAACCAAGTCGTGAACGCTTCTGCCATACCTGAGCTGAAAGTAGGAAAAAACCGTCATCAGGAAGAGGAATGAGAAGGAGAAGCTGCCATTAGAGCTCTGAAGAAATCCAGGGAGCTGTAATAAGCTTTTGTCTCGTCCGTCGAAGGGAGATTTATACTCCTCGGCTTCTATAAGTCTCGGACAGCGGCGTCAGTTGCGGGGAGGAGAGATTTGTTTGGCGTGGAGACTCTCTCAGGAACTGGATATTAATATAAGAATAAGAAAGGAGGAATTAGATTATGTAGAGCGCTTTTTTCCCATACTTCTCATCATAAAAGCAAACACACCAATGGGCGCCGCTGGCTCAGTCAATAAGATACGTGGCCATTTTGAGCTTTTGCTCGCACGTAACCAACCTTCCTCGCGAGCTGCAAAAGAGACGATCTACAGCGCCGAGTGGGCCCAGTGACCCACAGGTCCCAGGTTGCGATTGTTGTCGTACAGGTTGGGTGGTGATTACCTTGTGACCGGCGCCTTTTTTCAGTTATTAACTTCCGGCGGGTCCCACGGAACATTGTCCTCGAACGTGACCACATGAGGGGGGAACTTTCTGGAGACACGAAAAAATATCTGATCGCGTCGACCATCTGGCGGGCCTTCTAGGCACGAAAGGCACGAAAGCGCTGACGTTTTCGTGTTCGAAACTGCTACCAAGGTGTAGGTTTAATGATTGTTATTACAAGTTATTCGGTTCTTCTCCTCATTCTACGGTTGTGTATTAGGGCTCTTCTCCGGCAGGAAATTCGACGACATTACCTTCTTCTTCGTTTAATTACTGTTTTCTAACACCTAATGGCTGCCGGAGGGGAGCAGAAGATCGAGAATTTTTATGCCGTTTTGGGGCTCAAGAAGGAATGCTCAGCAGCGGAGCTCCGGAATGCTTATAAAAAACTGGCCCTGGTTCGAATAAAAACCCATTTTGTTTTTTCTTTGCTTTCTGGGTGCCCTCTAGCCTGTCTGGGATCGGATTTTTGGCGGATCCTCCTGTTTTTGTTCTTCCCTTCTTTTTGACTCTCTTCTTTTCTTTTATTTTTCTAAAATTTCCTTTACTTAAAGAATTACAGTGCAAAAGATCGATTATTCGCTCATTCAGCTTCTCATAGCTAACATCGGATCGAGGATCAATCCTTTCCACCTCCTTGGTCGTCCTCTGTTTTGGCTTCCTTAAAGACAGTAACAGAGGGTGGGAATCTCGCTCTTCTTATGAATTCTCACAACTCGTCGAAGTCGACGTCGGGAATTTTCCTCGTTCATCCTGTGTCTCTACGAGAAAGCTGGTATCTTTTGAACACATTTCTGAGGAAGTCTTTTTGACAAATCGTGTCATCCTTTATTGCAAAACGTTTGAGCAGTATGCCATGGGTTATTAAACAAAATTTAGCACTTCCATGGATAACCTGCCGATTGAACAGGTTGTAAAGAAATAGTGGCCAGGCACTTGTTGCAGTTTATTGCTCTACACGAATGTATTCAATTAACAAAGATTTCTTTCTTGACAGAGATGGCATCCTGATCGATGCTCTGCGTCTGGAAATACGACATTCGTCGAAGAATCGAAAAAGAAGTTTCAGGCGATACAGGAAGCATATTCCGGTAGCCACCCGAGGCCTATCTTTTTCTCTCCCAAACTGCAAGAATCCTATTACAACGAAGTTAATGAAATGGTGTGATTTTCGGTTTTGCAGTACTTTCGGACGCGAGTAAGAGATTCCTGTACGACGTAGGAGTCTATGATAACGATGATGACGAAGAAGTAAGGAATCTGCTACTGGAACGGATTGAATTTACTACGGGGATTTCTTTCTCTAATCCATCCAAATATGTTTCGATTGGACAGGGGATGGGCGACTTCATTGGGGAGATGGCCTCGATGATGAGTCAATCGAAGGCAAATGTAAGTTCTCCTCGCCTCCACTAACTTACGCACTATGCGGAGCCCTCTAAATTAGCGTTTTCTTTTCTAGTCTTCCGAGCTCTGGGATTCCTAACGCAGCGAATAGTTGTGGTAATGTTTTTTCGTTCCTAGCTTGCGCAAGGTGCGCATTTTGGTGCCGAATGCTATCCTACGTCCTCGGATAGAAACCCTTGGGCCAAGTGTTGCCATAAACTTGGGAGGGGGCTCTAGATGCGGCCTCCGGAAGCTTCTTGAGTGATTTCGAGTTCTGGGATCTGAATGTTTCCTTTTCCGTTAGAGTGTCCCGGGGAACCAGTGAGTCAGAGCGTCCGCGGGCAATAGACAAGAACGAGCTTTTACTTTTATTTTTTATCTGCTTTAGACGAGTCGAATATCTGAAGCCCGTATATAGTCATTTTATGCCCTAGGGTAACTCGGGATTTGCAGGAAAGCGGGGAAGATAGCTTCGAAGAACTGCAGGAGCTGTTCGAGGAAATGTTTCAGAGGGACAGTTACGGTCCTTGTAAAAGCGAAAACAGTGGCTGCAAGAAGGCTTCCAGTTCGTGGACTTGGTGTTCTTACACTAGCAGCAGCAGTAACGAAAGAAATTGTTGTGACACGACTTCCAGTACGGACAAGGTCAATAGTTTTTCGGATTATTCGGCGACGGAGGCTGACCGGAGTTTCTCTGTGGGGGTAAAGTTCGATTAACCTCTCTCTTGTCCTGTCAAATTTTAAGCAATAAAAAATTTGATTAAAATAATCTGTTGCCTACTTCTTTTGGGGAAAGAATTTTAAAACATGGGGAGAGTGGAATGGGAGACTGATGAGAGGTGGATGTATGGTTTGGTGTGGCAGGCGAACAGGCAAGAAGAATCATCAGCGAGGCGCGGCTCGGGCGGGAAGCGCAGGAGCGGGAGAAAACAGAAGGTGTCGTCACGAGGCGCCGGAGTCTCGGCGTGAGCTAGAAGACAATCCGTTTGTACGCCTGCCCTCTTAAATGTTTATTTTTTAATAACGTTTAATTTTACATATGCCAAATGGAAGATTAATGATTGCAAAAGTAAGAAGGATTTGTGGATCCTTCTGCAACCTCAGCAGTGGGAGGCAAATTCCTTCATCCTTTTTTTCTGCTATGGGACCCGATTGAAAGATGTGTCTAATGATCGTGTAGTGGCCAACGTAAAAGCTTTCTTGGATTGATTCCTCTGATCAGAAGGGCATCATTTTATTAGCCATGTCTCCGATTGACTTACTCGACCGACAAGGCTTTAGAAATTGCATTGAAGGTGTGGGACACTTCATCTCTTATCCATACAATTGTCTATCAATCATCCCGAGACGCCACCCAGGTTTTTTGTCCCCTTTCTTCTTTTTCCATTTTCTTGCTCAAAATGAGGAGCATTGTGGTGTTCTTGTAAAGTGGGAAGGTGGAAAAATAGCCACCCTTCCTTTCTCTTTACTTTTAACCCTGGAATCCCTTCTTCCACTCTTTTATAAGAGCAACAAGACTGTCAATTTATTCCTCTTTTTGCTTTTCTATGGTGACTCAAAACAGATCCCTAATAGGAGAAGAAAAGTTTTAAACAATTCAACCTAGTAATGGGGCTCCAAAAACTATTGAAGCTTTCCTGAGACAGTGAATTGACTCGGTAACTCAAAACAGATCCCTTTTATAAATAGATTTTGAGTACAAGTTCTTAAATTGCTTTGCTAAATCTAGACCACAATGGTTGACTTCAGTAAACTAAACTGAACCAAAGTGGATCAAACTTCTTCTTCTTCTTCTTCGTTTTCTATCAGGACTGAAGAACATTTCAAGGAGACCTTTTGTTCTTTTCTTTTCTTTTCTTTCAGAGCAATGATTTTCTTCTCTATTTCTAATTCTCGTTCTACTGCTGTATTTATAGGGGCTCTCCAGGGAATTCAATAGAATCCCCTCGATCCTCTCAACGTCCAGATAGTATAGTCCCTAATCTGAACGTTGGGATATGTAACCAACCATCTTATGGTTTATATCAATGGATTTGAGCTTATTATAACTTCAATAAAGGTCAGTTTTTTCGAATTTTATATTAAAACTCAATATGCTTATAGGATTTTGAATTATGATTTTTACTTTTTACTTTTATTATAGTCACTTAATTATCACAATTAATCAAGATAGCTGGAATTGGTGTTTTCATAATGGGAATGTCTGATAACAAACCTCTAAGCCATTTACTCCATATAAATCTCTTTCTCAAATTTGCCATTAAGAAATGAGGTTAACATTCACCTCATGGATTTTGAGTTTATATGATGCAACCAGTGCAATAAGCACTAATCTCTGCTCTTTAATAGACCTATCAAGATCACATTTACTTTTAGACCCTTGTTAGATTCTATGATTTCATACTTGAAAAAAAGGAGAAATAGAAGAAAAGAAAGAGAAAAGAGGGGTTCATGTTTATTGCTCTCAACAATGTCGGTCTAAAGCTTAAAGGAGAAAAACACAGGTGTGCACGTGAGTTTCACGTGAATGTGTTTCAAAATTAAAAAATTCTTAAGAGATGAGAGTGAGGGAGGCTTGTCTGGAAAGGCTACATTTTAAGGCAGCTACGGGCAATAAGAAGGTGAGAGAAACCGAAGAGAGGAGTAGATAGGGAATCCCCAGGCGAATAAGGCGCACACGGATTACCAGTCCCTACTGAGTATTTCCCTTCGTTTCCAAAGATGAGCCAACAACACAAATTTCAAAAGCCCCATTGGTTTTTGTCATCGACCATCCCCACTAGAACGAATTAAGGGCAATGATTGAAAAGTTAGACTTCAAATTCAAAAGGTAATGATTTTATTTATCTTCTGCTCTTCGTTACGTGTTAGTGTATGCAATGGAAAGCAAATTTCAGTATTAATATCCCAAAATAATTTTTTTATGTAAACAAAAGAATTTGTAATTTTTTATAATATATTTAAATAAAATATATACTTAAATAAATAATTAACTAAAATAAACATAGTTAGTATATTAATATACTAATATGTCATTTAATGTAGTGTTAAAATATATTAATATATTAATTAATGATTACAATCTTATAGAGTAATAAAATAAACGTGTGATTATAATAAATTATAAAAAATAAATAAATAAAGTAAAAAATAACGAAAGATGGATTTTTTATGTAGTATTAATTAATAATATATTTTTAAAAATTTAAAATAAATAATTTAATATATATATATATATATAATTAAAAATTAAAAAACATGCTTGAAAATGAACTGAGCTACTCGTAATAATCCATAATTTACAAAAGCAAATGTTCAAGCTTTGAAATATAAGAACGATTTCATGTTTTTAATATTAAAATCATCAACTTCGGTGGGGAGTGGGTTAATGGTCGAAAAATAAAATTTATTAAACCAAAATAATTGATCAAATGTTTAATTTAATAATATTTTAATTACTACTATTAAATTATTAATATAATATAATAATTAAAAAATAAATATAATGAATAAATAACATTGGTTTAATTTTTCCTAACAACAACGTCGTTTTCCTCACAACTCCGATAATGGTAGGGAGACAACTACAGGCTACGCTCAGATGGTACGTTTAAGGCCTTGCAACAGAGACGCTATGATGAAGGCTCAGCAATGACGACCGAGAGGGAGAAGAGAGAGAGAGAGAGAGAGAAGGGAGAGGGGGTGCAAAGACAAGAGGAAGAAGAGAACGGGAGAAAGAAAAAAAATTCGGGGGAGGAAGGCCGAGAGGGAGAAGAGAAGGTGAGACAAAAAAAAATTCGACGCATCTGGACCACTAACGGCCTAATTGAATGAACTACATAATACCCGTGAACTTCATTGTTGACTAACCCCCGACAACCAAATCCGTTCAAAGAATACCCTGGAAGAGATCAAACTGAATTTTAAGGACTATTGCCACAAGTGGCAAACAATGTCCGGTACAGGTAAGAATTCGGCGACAATGGATTGGGTTGAGATCAACTTCAAGTCCTGATCATAACTGAAGATATGCGAGTCACAGGTAAAATACAGGAAAAGAGAAGCATGAGATATTCACATTCAAAGTTCAGGAAATACACTTTGATACATCACCGACTGAAGACCTACAACAATCTACCCAACTAACAGAAAAAAAAAAAAAAAAAAAAAACACAAACGTAAACCACCCGATAGAGAAACAAGGAGAAGAGAGAAAATTCACAATCTCCACCTCTTTCGTCCCTCCCACTCATGCTTTTTACCTACCCATTTCCAAGCATATGATATTCGCGGGCTCACTCTGTACAAAAGCATCCAGCTGCCTTATTCACAAAATCGAGGTTCTCGCTCCTACCGATCCAGAGCACTGATCACAATCCTGCAAGACGAAGAGAAATATGAGAGGCTATATTTCAGCAAATAGGGATGGTCACAAGGGGCAGATTCCCGTAAGGATCCAGACCAGTTACGGGAACCTGCATAAAAGTCGAAGAATGAAAATCATTTAACGCTTAGTTGTTTTCATGAATACGGAGAAAATTCTGGTAGAAGCAACTCAGATCGAGAGGGATAAAACAAAAGGAGAGGAGAAATTAAAACTTTAAGCAGAGAGGGACGAAGAGATTCGAGCTGAAAATGCCCAGTACAAACACCTAATTGTCGTAGTTAAGTTTGAAGAAGAAGAGGGTGACCACAAAACCTATCCGTCCAGGATGAAAACCTTTTCTTGGTGATTAACATTCCGGCTATTTTATTTAGTCCCGTCCAGAAATTTTGTTTCTACCATTACACAGAATAGCATTACTAACATTCGAAACAAAAACATCTGATATCGCAGTTAGAAAAATAAAATGCACAAAGAAACAAATAAGTAAAAACGAAAGAAAAAAGACCAACCAGTCGTATACGGTAGGAGATCTGGGCTCCGCTTTTTCTGACGCTTCCGACAAAGGTTTTCTTCTGAATTTCCTCAACTCCTCCGTTGGCAACCTCGCTGCGAGGAAAAAAAGAGGCAAAGATCATGAACCGTAGAGAGAAAGATATCTTGTGAAGGTAGTAGCATCTAGAACATTCCTCAAAAGAGAACACCCACGCGTGAAAGGCGAATCGGACCCAATCGAGCTAGCCGGAGAAGAAGGAGCAGAGGCAGAATCCGACAATGCGTTTCGGAAAGTGGCAGTTTTAACGATGGTTATACTCCGAGTGATGGGAAGACCATCGGAAGCAGGAAGAGAAGAGGAGGCAGAAAAGGAATCGTATTTCCGGAGCTTGCTCAATCCCTTCTCAGGCTGGGGTCCGGCAACTGTGTCATCCCAGAGCTTATCGAGAAGACCCATTCGATTAAAAGACGAGACGAGAATTGGATCGGGAATCGGACAGGGGAGGGGAAGGAGGGATCAGAGAAGGGTTGGGGGAGGGGAAGGGCACTGATAGGAATGCCAGAGATATTTCAGACTGTGGGAGAGGGACTGACGGAGGCTTTATAAAGTTTGGCTATGGGGTTTTCAGGAATGCAAAAGATAAAGCGGATAAGATTTCTTCCACCCTAGCCAATTTTTGGCAGGATCAGCTTTCTTTGTGGCTTAATTCAAGCCGTGGCGCTTTTTTTTATTTTTACCAAATTTAATCGATGGTTAAAATTATTTTAAATAAGGAAACTGAAACTAATAATCAATGCTTTGGGATGATATCGGCTAAGCGGCTAGGCGGAGCCGGTCAGTGGGAGCAGATGTCGCAGTTAACAGCGACCCAGTCTTTTGGGGGGATGAAAATCGAAGCGTTGACGCAGTTATGAATAAGGTGTAAGATGGGCCCCAGCAACAACATTTACACGTAAGGGATAAGCTCAAAGTGAAAGTGACATATTGCGGGCCCATCAATGGGGCCCATCTTCTTTCACGGCTTAATCATGTGTGAATCAAGGTCCATAACTGATTTTAGTTCTTTCCCATAACCGTTCCTTTCTTCCCCCTCCCCAATCTACCCCCGTCGTGCATTGGGCCTATTAGCCAACGCTGGTTGTCGTTGAGGAGAGAAAACCAGGAAATAGGGCTAGGGCCCATCTAGACACCATTGTGTTCGCAACAAAAGGGAATGGGGGAGAGGGCCAGCTTTTCAATCCATTTTTTTAATTTTAAAATTTTATGAAAAATCTTATATCAAGTTAAAATAGCGAATAACAATGAATAGTATTTCATTTTTTTAAATTTTTATTTTTAATTTCTTAATAAGGTATTAAAAATATTATAAATTATAAATTTCTTAGAAATTAGTAGTATGAAAAAACATTTCTCACTTTTCTTTCCTAAAATGTATCTTTTCATCAAAGGGCACATAGTAAGATAGTCCCTCCACAAATCTTGATACACATTTAAAAGTGTGAGACATCAATGAAGGATCGAACCTTTCATTTCCATGGGATCCACATCGATTAGCAAACTAGAGTGATACCTTAAGAGTAGAACTACAATTAGTTAAATAGAGAGGGTTACAAGTTACTCTTAAAAGGGGAGTAGGTACTTTTCGTGTAGAATGTTTGGATTGGTTTTAGTACCAAAGTGTGGTCTACGTTGTGGAGCCATTTCCCATAAAATATTATACAAATACTTTGAGATCGTCAACATTTTTAAAACTTGGATATCCATGTCCTATTCTCAGATTGCAACACTTAATGACTTTTGTTTTGTTTGCATTCTAGAATACAATATTTGTGTAATATAAAAATTCCCACAAAGCGATGTGTGGAGCCTTTTTTTAATTGTTTATTCTCCTCTAATATTATCCAAGAGTGAGTCATTTTAGTTTTCGTCTTTGATGCAATTTTTTTATTCGCAATCATGTTGCAACCTAGCGGCATATGTTGTTGTTGGAAATATCTGTTGGACCCTCAGACAAGCCCACATATGTTGACAGGTGCTCACAATGTATAAAAAAGAAAAAAATATCTTGTTAGATGAAACAACAAAAAAGTAAAAGCCCTAAACGACCATCGTAATTGAACTTCCCCTGTCTTCACCTTTCTTGAAAATGAAACCAATAACCAAACACCAAAAAAGTATTTGATTTGCACCTTATTTTTATAGAAGTGTTTTTCATTATAAAAAATAGGGAGAACATTGGAAAAATTTTAGTCACAAAATCTCATTCCGCCGAGGTTTGATGAAACCAAACATTTAGAATATTTAACAGTGTATTTTGAATTAAGTGTGACAAGATTTGAAATTCATTTCTAGCTTAAGCAACCTCGACAGTTCAAATCGTAAGATTGATCATCCCACCAGTCAAGGCTAAAGAACATAATACTTTGACTCTGTAAAAGTTCATCAACTAATCAGTTGAGTCTGCCATAAGAATAAGACTCTTCTAAATCACCCTTTCATTTAGATAATTCTTGTTACAAAATTATTGAATTTATGGAAAAAAGAAATACTTCATTGACTTCATTAACTTATTATAATCAGAGTACATGAACCTCTATTTATAATAGAGGAAGGTAGTAGAATTCAATTACAATAAAACTACCTTTGTCCCAATTACACCCAAACTCTAACACTTAAAGATAAGTCCTAACATAATTAAATAACTCAATATAGATAAAAGACAAACATAACTCAAACTAGAATTCTTCTAGGACGTGACCATAAGATAAAGATGTCTTTTGTGAGTCCTTCTAGATCTTCCAATTTATGTGATAAGGATGACATCTTGTGGTAATCATGGTGGGTCTTACTTCTTATGTGTTTGGGCCCATCTTGTGGGCCTTTTTTGCTCGAGTGACCCATCTTATCATACTCTTAGATTTGTGGACATTCATTAGTCGTGTGGGCTTGAGCCTATCTTCCAACAAAAAATGTTTATAAATACTACTCTAAATCAATACAAAGTTCGTTGTTCAATTCAACGAACAACAATTTGTTTCATGGTATCAGAGCAACACATTTACTTTTCCTCCGTTGCCGCTGCGTTCTAACCACCTCCATTCAGAATCTCTGTTGTCTCTTTCTCTTCCCTTTCTCCTCTGGTCAACTTTGTTTGACCTCGTTATTTGTCCGCCAGCATCGTCGTTCCCCTGACGCCATTCACTGTTCGGTCTGCACAATCATATGTCCCCGACCCTGATCCTATATTGCCTTATGCAGGAAAGTCTTGCTCTCCCCTATCCATATCTGTGCTTCCATCATTCACTCATTCGATCTCTCCCCGTTGACCGTAAAATATCTCCTCCAGACAGTGAAACACGATCCGCTATCTCAAAAATTGGAACATTTCCATTTACTTCAACAATTATTTTTTCTAGTGACTGCAACCGCCGCTTTTGGCTGTATCAGCAAGAGGTTGAAGACAAAGTGCTCACGAGGTTGAAGACAAAGCGCGCACATAAGTGCGGTGTACTTGCGAATTTTACACGTACGAGAGAGAGAGAGAGAGAGAGAGAGAGAGAGAGAGAGAGAGAGAGAGAGAGAGAGAGAGAGAGTACCTACTCAGTGTTTTCAATTATAGATTGTTGATATTTTACATACGTTGACTCAGTCAGATCAATCACTATATCCAATACAAATAAAGCTCCAAATGCTCTAGTACACTCAACAGTGGTCAACTCCAAAAAATTTCATCCTATTACCATCATTATTTCTACACAAACTCTTCTCAAATTTACCTCTACCAACTATATCTCATGGAAGCTTTAGTTTGAAACTCTCTTCATCGAGTATGATCTCTTTGGGTACATTGATGGCTCTCCAAATCTAGCTTACAATGCTTGGATCCGACAAAATCAACCGAGCCTTAATTTTGTCTTCTCATGGCTAACCACCCATGGCTACCAACTCAAGTGCTCCAACTTATAACATCCAACCTCAACCTCGACTTCTTCAAACTCCCACTACTACCTTTATTTTGAATGATGTCCTCTGCGTACCACCCATGCAAAAGAACTTAATTTCTATCTCTCAATTTTGCACTACTAATTATGCTTTTGTTGAATTTTTGCCATCTACCTTTCATGTGAAGGATCTTTGCAAGTGGGCAATCCATTGGACGGGCAACACTAGAGATGGATTGTATGAGTGGTCGGTTAGTAAATCTATGTCTTCTCCAATTCTTGCCTTCTCTCAAGTCAAAACCGCATCATCCAATTGTCATCATCGATTAGGGCATCCCCTTCTTCCCATTTTGAATCACATTCTTTCTAGTTATCATTTAAATTTTTTTTCTCCTATGCCAAAAGAGTTTTCATGTAATGCATGTCTTTGTAATAAAAGTCATAAGATGTTTTTCTTTACTTCATCTCTTGGCTCTACTCAACCACTTGAAATTATTTTTTCTGATGTATGGACTTCTCCTGTTTTGTCACAAGATGGTTTCAAATACTATGTCATTTTTCATTGATCACTTTAGCAAATATATATGGTTTTACTCACTCAAACAAAAATCAGAAGTTTAGAAAGTTTTTTATCGCTATAAAGGCATAGTGGAAAATTATTTCAAAAGAAAAATTATCACACAATTTTGACAATGGGGGAGAATATATGGTCCTCAAAGATTACCTTTCTTTAAATGACATCTCTCACTTAACTACTCCACCCCATAGACAATACTTTGACTCTATAAAAATTCATCAACTAATCAGTTGAGTCATCCATAAGAATAGGGCTCCTCTGACTCCTCTGAATCACCCTTCTATTTAGGTGATTCTTGTTGTAAAATTGTGTATAAATACTATAAATCAATTCAAATTTCGTGATTCAGTTCAACAAACAACAATTCGTTTCAAAACAACAACTGAAGAGCACTAGAAGTTTGACCCTTCGAATAGTGCCCCCTCATTGTTCGAGCAATGCATTAACAAAAGCCTCTAGAAAACTGCAGTTCAAATAGTGGAAGACAATCATTTCACAAGTGAGGCACAAAAAAGTCACTAGAAGGAAAATGTTTTGAACAAGCTCTATTGTTTGGAAATATATGATCGTTTGAAAATTTTTGCCCCACCATTCAAATGGTCAATCCAAAGGAAGTATAACAAAAGCTCTGAAAGTCAGTTTACGTGAATTTTCTCCTCCCTCTATATGTGCATTCTTGAAGAAGACACTTCCAACAATTTCTAAATAATAGCCTAGAATGTTGTGAATGGAACTTCTAAGCTTCGATTTGACCAAGATATATAGGTTTCCAAATGTTGTAAGTTACCTACCTTTATGTTCAACAATTCAAGTCATAAATTTAATTATATCCTCGTAAATTTTAATAAATTTTCAAAATTTACACAGGACAATATGTCAAAATATGTGCTTAACACAGTTTAATTTTTTACCAGTAAGATTTTCCTTATTTAAAGGTATTTTTGTCTTGATTAAACTAAGGAATGACTGCTATAAATCTTAAGAGCACTCCCAAGCTCTCTTTGACTTTAGATTCGATTTGTGAATTCAAAATTAAGATTGGAGGGGGCTCATTTTCACTATTTTAGAAAGATCTAAGTATTTCAAAGAATATATTTGAAAATCAATGTTTATTTAGGGTCAATTATTGTCTTGGTATTTTTAAATTATCTCACACATAATTCTAGAAAACTTATTTTTGGCATTTTCACAACCTTCGTTTGGGTTGGCTGCATTTCAAAATTCCAAGTGCATATATGCTTATACGTTCAAATTTATTGTCTCTACTTGATCTTGCATTGCTACATGTGAGCCTTTTTAATTTCAAATTAGTCATTGTATTCACCTAACTATTTGTGTGTTTACGTTGTTGAATTTGGCTTCTCTTGGACTTGCTCAAATTAAAAAAGGGCCTTTAACATAAAAACTGGACATATATGAGGTTCCATATGAGCTTTATGTTTTAAGATCAAGTCATTTCGGACGAAATTGAGTTGTTCTTCACATTGATTGGCACTATTAGGTTTACAAAATAAATTTTTATCTTTTTTATTGCAAATTTAGCTTATTGAAGCAACACTGAATGTGCCATTGTTTTCCGTCAAGCCTCATGTAGGAAAGATGAAATCATCAATTCACTTTATTTTTGTGCTTGTAATTGGGTTGCTACTGTGTAGTGGGTTGTGTACTCACTCTGTGAAAGATTTTTGTTTCTATTGATTGTGATGCAAATCCCTTTATGAATCTAAACTTGTATTGGTTAGTATTGTTGTTGTACACTTTTTTGTAGATATTGTTGTAAAGTCGTAAGTATTGTTGGGCAATTCTGATAGTAGATCTAACTCTAAAATGTAGGCGTGGATGTATACTAACCTGATTTTAGGTCATGAACAACTATAAAAATAGTTTCTAAGTTGTGTCTTAATTCATTTTCATCGAACTTGAATTTTATAAATAACTTGCTAATAAAATGTAATATAACAAAAAAAAGTACATACCAGATTGCAGAAAAAGATTATAAAATCTTGAAGAAATGTATTCAAAACCTATTCCTTTTCCTTCTCTCCCCCTCTCGATTTGTGGCTTTGAGGTCCTAACCAGTTTCTTTTGGTGGATAATCTTAGTTGTTGTTTAGTGGCTATGGTACGACTAGGGGTGGCATCGAGCCGAGCCGAGCCCAAACCTGCCTATGTTTGAGTCGAGCTTGATTTAAATATTTCGAACCGAGCCTCATCTCGAGCCTAAAATTGTTATCGAGCCGAACTCGAGCCGAAACATACATTTAAAACTTTTCAAAAAATATATACCAAATAAAATATATATAAAATTATGCATACATTTTACATAAAATTAGACATAACCTTTATATATAATACATGTATAAGATTGGGCATACTTAAAATTAAGCATAATCTGTATATATAATACCTGTATAAAATTTGACATGATCTCTATATAAAATTGGGCATAATCAACATACATAATACCTGCATAAATACTCCATAAAATTATTTATACATTCCATAAACACTCCAATAAATTATTTATACATTCCATAAAATAGTCTAAACACTCCATACACTGCATAATATTATAAATAAATTTTATATAATAATCAAACACAAAAAAATTAAATGAAATATCACTATCAATTTACAACCACCCAAATAAAAACTATAAATCCATTATAAATTTACAAACTATAGTTATTTCTCTTTATGCTAGAAAATAATATACATCCTTGCTTGAGCAAAATCTCCACCTATGACTAAAACAAAAAAATAAAATTAGTTATTGTCAGATAAAAAAATACTCTTCCACTAGTAGTTACTTAATGTCATTAAAAATATTAAAATTACCATGATGAGAAAAACATGAAAAATCATGTAACTGGCAGCATTATCTCTACACTCTTCTTCTCAGGCTGTAATCATAAAACAAAATTTTAATAAATAAAACTAAAAAATATCGTAATAAATAATTAATCAAATAAATTCACCTTTTGATTTTTCTTTATACCGTGAAGAGTCCGAACCCAACCAGTGTCACAAATCAAAGTTTGAAATGTATTTGGTACCAAGGAAGAACTATACGAGTCTATTACTCTACCACCAGTACTAAATAATGACTTCGAAGCTACTGTGGATATGAGAATTATAAGGGGGGTTAGTCAACAAACTTAAAATTTGAAGTTCATCTTCATCTCCTGCTTCAAATTCATTTAATTCCTCTACATGAAATTCAATTTCAAACTTGGTGTTAGTGTGGACAAGTTCATATACATTGGAAAACAGTTTCCAGTGTTAGTGCCCCAAAATAAGAAAAATATAAAAAACAAGAAAATGAGTAACTTATAATAGTATACTTAATTAAAACATAATATTTAAACCCCAAATTAGGTAAAACAAACATGATTACAACACGAATAAGTAATTTAATGTATAATTAATATATTAAATAATTAAATTAGATATTATATTATATTATTGATTGTTGTTTATTATACATTAATACAATAATTGTGTGAGCCAATTAATTGTGTACATGATTAATTATAAAAAATAAATAAATAAATAGGAAAATTTGATCAAATGCTAACTTTAACACATAATATTTTTACGTATTATTGCATCGTCCAAAGGAAAAACAGGCTGAGAATAGGATTTGCAAGTTTTTTTTTTTTTATAAAAACCACACGGCGAAACTCGCATGTGTGAACTGCATGTGCGAGTTCGCACGCTGTGCGGGACGGAGCGTCGAGGGGGGAAAATAATCTCCCCCCCCCCCCCCCCCCCCCCCCTCAGCTTAGGTCTCCGAACTTTAGGTATCCGGGGGTTCCAGTTCCGGCGAGAGCGGTGGCCGGCTGATTTGACAGCGGCAGCAGGTGGTGGTAGGGGGGTGATGACGACGGGAGAGGGTCCAGAGCAGTAGTTCTAGTTGGGGTACGACGAGGTGAGGGCGACGCTATGGGAGTCGATGGCGACGATGATGAGAGACAGAGAAGGCGATGAGCAGGGGGAAGGATTAGGTGCGGCGGCGGCGAAAGGGGCACCGGCAACGAGAGGGAGAAGGGAGATGGAGGCCGAGAGAGGGAATTTCAGAGGAAAAAGAGAGAAGGGAAGGAGGAGACGAAGAGAGCGAGGGCGAGAGAGAGACCGAAAAAAAAATTCGGGAGAGAAGAGAGCGAGGGCAGGAGAGAGACCCAAAAAAAATTTTCGGGAGAGAAGAGAGTGAGGGCACGAGAGTGACCGAAAAAAAAATTTCGGGAGAGAAGAGAGCGAGGGCGAGAGAGAGACCCCTGATCCCGTCGCTTGTTAAATTAACGAGTCGGCTCGCGAGCCGACGAGCCGAACCTGGCTCTTCTCGAGCTTGGTTCGTTAACCTAAACGAGCCCATTTCTGAGTTCGAGTTCGGCTCGAACTAGAAATATAACGAGTCAAACTGAGCCGGAACCGAGCCAAACACGAGCCGGCCCGGTTCGAAGCCACCCCTAGGTACGACCCATTGAACACTCTCACTTCCTTGGTATGTCTCTTACATTTCTCTATTAGTAAATAACAGATAAGAGGGGGGGAAGGGAGGCTGCCACTCCTTTCATTCTAAATGATGAGGGATGAATCCTTAGACTTTTCTTCTCTTCCTTTCTTGACGAAGGAGGGGAATTAGGCTCCATCTCACTCCCCTTTTGTAAAAGTAAGATGGGAAGAAAAGGAAGATCATATCCTACCGAGTTAACCAGCAGTTTGAACCCAATTAACACAAGATAACTATCCAATTGCTTAACAATTACTCTTGGTTATTGTCATTTTCCTTGGTTCAAATAATTGAATCAATCATCCGTGCCGCTTGAAATCGAACTTCATTTATTAGATAAGAGTTCAGAAATTCAAATCAAATAGCCAAACACCTCGAGATCATATCCTCAGGATTCAGGATTCAGGATTATCAGACACAAATCTTCAAACAGCTTCAGCCTTAACTTTTTCGATCAGATCGGCAGCGTCCTGAACAGTTGAGACGTTTTCTGCTCCTCCCTCCCCAATTGATACTCCGAACTTCTCCTCCAGAGCCATCATGATCTCCACCTGAGAAGATACAGTTTTTGTTTTCTTGTTAGCAGATTAGAGTTATTAATTCATGAGTACAAGAGCAAAGCAAGTGAAAAAAAAACTGTTTTTTTTTTTTTTTTTACGTAGTAATGAGATGTAGGGGTTACCGTGTCGAGTGAATCGGCACCCAGATCAGCAAACTTGGTTTCGGGAGCCACAGTGCACTCATCGATCGAAAGTTGCTTTGCAATCGTGCTCTGGACGGCTTGAAGGGTCTCTGGTTGAGCCTGCAAAAGAGAAGGCCTCTCTTGAGTACGTACTTGAGTGTCTACAGAGAGCCTAATTAGACCATTTTGCTCAAGTTTCTCACAACCAAGTCGCAGAACATCTTACTATGGTACATGATATTGTCGTCTTGAAGCAATTCAATGGTGAAGAAGAAGACCTCTTTGTTGCCTGACTGGTTTGAACTTTATGAACAAGCCTTAGCTCCCCCGCAAGCGGGACTTTCTGAGCACAAAAACAGAAAGGAATTTTTTTCTGCTCAGTAGTCTGAGGTCATCAAATAATGAAGAAAAGACGACATGAGATCATTCACCAGCACACGTAGTATGTTTTTTTCAACTTACAATGGTCAAGATATTACTCAGCGGCTGGCATTTTGTGCCACTGGTATTGGAACATGCGGAGAGAGCAGCCACGGGAGAGGAAGACGTAGAGAGGAGGGATGCCATTACTAGAGAAATCCTACGAGCTGAAGATCGTTCCGAAAAACACTTACAGGAGCTTGATCCTTGAGAAGAAAGTAAATCTAGTAGGTTTTATACAGGAGATGTCACATGATTTGGCCGAAAGTCGGGCGATAATTTCCAAGCTCTGTTATGTTGAATTCGCTAAAACTGGGTGGTTTACACGATGCCCCATGTCTTCTTCTGCTTGGATTGCAGAAGAGAATCTAGTGGTTTTCCGAACAAGGGAAACCCACAGTCATTACCCTTGCCATGCTCTTGGAGGTGGTCGTCTGATAATGAAAATTACAATGTGGAAGTGGAATTGCCGTCTGCATCATCCAAGGAGTTCGTCTTTTTAGTTCAACTGTGCTACAAGGAGGGTTCTAATGAAAGCAATCTAGTGGAAGTAAGTATAAACTTCTGATATAGGCTCAGTTCAATGTTACATGTAATTCTAGGCTCTAAGCCTCTAATAGTTTGAGTGCATGTATCAAAAATTACTTTATATAAAATTTGTTTAGTAAATATATCTAAAAGATTATTTTTAATAAAATTCATTTAGAGTTTCAGTTATAGTAGTTATATTTTTGTTTAATTAAGACATATAAATGCTACAAACATATAAAAACATCGGTATTATCGTCTTCTAATGTCATTTTAACAAAAAATACTTATTTACTTAAAAAATTAGCTTTTTGATCTAATGCGTTATATCAAATGGACCTTAAATATGAAATAATTTTAAGTTTCGGTGAGGGTGATTTTGTTCTTAATTTTGATTAATCTATATGAGTTTTTAATTAATTCAAAGTGTAAGGCCAATTTTATAGATTATGGTAATGCACAATGATCAATGGTACTCGTGGAACCATTAACATACAAAATACACGCAAAATTTTTAGGTAGTTTACAATCCTTTTGTGAATTGCTAGTCTAACACCCTAAGAGATCTTAGTGCCTTCTAGATCCACTAAGCCTAGGTTGCCTTATGGTATTTACAACAAAATCGCCTATAAAGACAATTATAATACAACCCACACACGGACTTAGATTACTGAATTAACCATTGTAGCCAACTCGGAAAAACACTCCTTCACACAAATTTATAGCATATAACTCAACACTCTAACTTTGAGCCACAAAGGGATTTTTCAACAATTCACTGGATTGCACAAACCTTAATCTACGTAAGGATTTTTCTACAGTTCACTAGATTGCACAAGCCTCGATCAATATAAGGATTTTCAACAGGTTACTAGATACACCCGGCATTAAGGTCTCACAAGGATAAACTAGAGGGGGAGGGGGTGAATAGGTTTATCAAATTTTCAATCTTAGTTCGACTTTTTATTTTCTCACAACATCATACAAGTAAAATTAATAACAAATTCAATCATTTAATCATTCATCACTACACAAACTTTTATAGTGGTTTAGAATCAATATTTTAGATTGTTATTCCAAAACCAAGAAGTTCTTGTTGTGGAGTTAAACGACATTTACAACTAAAAAATCAATAAGGGTTTATAACACCCACCTAACCCTTGAGATTTCCAACAATCGGCCACTAGGTACAAACTCTTAGACCCAATTAAGGGATTTTCAACCACTATTAATCAATTTATTCATGTCTTGATTGGTTTACAAATATAAAGATATTTGCTTAGCTAATTAAAGCGCAATAGAGCCTCCTGATACGTAGATATTACAATCAAGCATATAAACAAGATTACACCTAGTTCTAAGGTGAATCTATTGGGAATTAAGCAACATTAATGGATGAAATTTTAAAATGAAAGCTTTTAAAAATACTACAAAGAATAAGCGAAGTTTTAGAAGCCTTCTAGTTGAACCATAAATATGTAATCAAAGCCTTAAATGGTGTAAAACTTAGTGAGCAAAAACAACAACAAAAAAGAGTTCAACCAGTGAAATTTTCATGGAAAAAAGATAAATTTCACGAGCAGGGCCTTCTACCTGTGAAAATTTCACTGGCTAATTTATGCTAGTAAAGGGTTCTGCTAGTGAATTTCAATTTTTCGCTAGCAGAAACATTTCCCAGCAAAAATCCAAATTCGTTGGGAGAGACTTCTGGCAACAAAAAAACTTTAAAAAGATTAAATTCGTTTTTTGTTGCCAACAAATTTTGTTGGCAAGAAAAATCTCTGCCAACATTTTTTTTTCACATGCCACATATTTCACTTTAAATTTTTTTGCTAATGAAACTAAAATTCGTTGGCAAAAAGATTTTAAAAAAATTTATGCTAGAAAATTTTAATTTCATTGGAAAAAATTAATGGTAGAAATTTCTACTAACGGATTTTAATTTTGCTAGTTGAAACAATTTATTTATTTATTTATTTATTTATTTATTTATTTATTTATTTATTTATACCTTGTTTAACTGTTTGTAAAAATACCAAAATTAAAAACAATAGAAATCATATATAAGAAAAGAACTACATGAGCACATTTTGAACAAAGTGTAGCCTGTGGAGTACCTCTACCAACAAAATTTGTAATTCGTCGATACAGTTAAGACTCTCCACGAATGAATTTCGAATTCTCTAGTGGTGTTCAAATTCTCTACTAGCTAATTTTAAAATTCTCTGGTATGTGAATTTTAAAATTCCCAAGAAGAGAGATTTGAGCACCAATAGAAATTTTTAAAATTTGGTGGTAGAGATATTGAGCTTTAGTAGCGAATTTTGAAATTCACTGTTGAAATTTGTGGTAAAACATAGAAGTGAATTGTTCCAAAAAAAAAAATTCATTCAAAGAGGTTTCGCTAGCAAAAAACAATTGTGGGCATAAGTCCTTTCTCATGTAGTGAGACTTTCTTTAGTCTCATGGTATTTACTCTTAAATTTATTTTAGTTTTTAGTTTTAAAATTTTTCTGTGGAACAAGGTTTAGGTTAAGTTCATGTCAAGATGTTCAACCTCAAACTTTAACTAGATACATATATGGGTTCGATGTAAGGTAAATTTCTCAAGTTTGGATCTAGTACTCTTCAAAATTAGGCCAATCTATTACTTGCAGCTTGGGATGAAGAAAATTCCACCGACTCCTTCCCATTGCTTACTAGAGAATACATTGAACCCAAGACAAAGAAAAAAAAAAGTCAAAGTCAACAATATTTTCATAAAATATAATTGAATCAAGAATATAAGCACAATTAATAATGAGAGAAATGCATATCTATTAGCCTACACATGGATGGAGTAGCTATTATTTCTCATAAAGGTTACTCTATAAAGAAAATATAAAAGAACTCAAAAGACTAAACCAACATCTCAAAGTCAAGGTTGGTAAGGCAGAAGCTATAAAAACAAAGGATCATAAACCACTTGCATACTAAATTGATATCAAGTGTAAAAAAAAAGTCATGATTCATGTTAAGACATCCATATGTGATATGCTACCCATGGTTAGCTTATCTCCATACTATATAATACACCCCTCCTATCTTCCACTATGTAAATGTGCTCCTCACTTATGCAAAAAAAATTTAGAATTTAATTTATAACGGTTTCACTTTTGTTCTTTTTCTATTTTTCATTTATTATGTATTGAAAAGAATTAAAATTTAATAAAATATTACCTAACTAAGGATTCACGTATAGTAATGTTTTAAACTTTACGATTTATTTAATAGAAAAATTGACATTGGTTATTCGCTATTCTTGACCTCTAACTACCATCTCCACTCTATTGAGAGTCAAGACTTCTTCTCTTTATTACACCTTACACAACTCTAGGCATGTTAATAATAATAATAATAATAATTATTATTATTATTATTATATTAATTAATACTAAGAAGGGGGAAAACAATGCCTCTTGTCCCAAATCGAGACATAAATAGGGGTGGAGCCAAATAGAATGATACATGAGAAACCTTTATATACACTTTCCAATTCTCCAAAAAGGGATGTCTAGGTGTCTCAATAGTTGTTCTCTTAGGTGTCTTTCCACTTTGATTTTTAGAGAGATAAGAGATGAGTTGTGATTTGAAATTTCTTCCCTTTCCTTGTTCCTTGATTGAGATTTTCCTTCCTCTTTTTGGTCCTTGATTCTTTCAATCTTAATTGTTTTCCTTGAGTGAGAGATTTGTGGAGTTAATCTACCTTGATTGACTTTTTTGATTAAGAGATTTGAGGAGCAAATCGTTCTTGATTGATTTATTTTGAGTGAGTGATTTGAGGAAGAGATATCTTCAGTGGGAATGAGGATCTTATAAGATTGAAGATCTTTGTTGTGGGTGAATTGAGAATAAAAATTTGAAATTAAAGTGCTAAATGTAAAGTTGAATGACTTAAAGCTAAAATGTCACACCCCACGATGAGACCAAAATGTTCTTTTTTATGTTCTCTTAGTGGTGATCACCGCCTAGACCCTTGGTCAGGAAAATTTCACCAATATGCTCTATTAGTGGAAAATATAAAATAAAAAATGGTCGTCTTTAAGCCAAGTGTAATACCCAATTATACTATCCCAAATCTCTCTCCAAAGAGATTCAATACAACTAGATTTTATCTCTAGTGGGCAATGCCCATCTAGACTTAAAGCTCTAGAAAACGACTTAAAACAAAGTGCAAATACATAAAAAAAAAATTAAAAACTTATACCTTCTTTAGAGAGATAGTCACTCCAAGAGTCTCTCAGGTTCTAGCACATTAGGCACGAATGAGAGATGATTTAGGAGCTTGAAGGAGCTAAGAATTCCAAGAAAATGTACAAGTTTTGAAGAATTGAGTTGAAGTCTGATTTTTCTCTTGCAAACGCGTAAGATAAGAAATTTGCACGTGAAAATTCTCTTCGGCTGAGTAGGGTTATCAATAAATGTTCATTTTTTGTTAAGGCACGAGTTGGGTCCCTATTTATAAGTTTCTTCATGAAACTAACCATTTTGGACAATTCTCCAAAAAACTACATGAGGGGTTGATCAATAATAACTTTTCATTAATCAATCATCCAACAACTATATTTTGGAATTCCTTTGGCCTTATGATTGATCACATAAACGATCGATGTAATTTTTATGCTTTTGCGAAGGGTTGATCGATCATTTTTCTATGGTTGATCAATCACTTTATACATTGGCCTGACAATTCTTTGATTAATCAATCATGTCTTCCAAAGGTTGATCGATCATGCTTTATAACTTTTGTTTCTGTCATTCTGGTTGATCAATCATGCTTATGGAGATTGATTGATAATATGTACATAGGCTTGATTATTTAAATTTTGTTGCCTATGCATAATCGATGAAGTCATATGTAGCTTGATCAATCTTGTCAGTTTGCATTGTATAGAATTAAGTGCAAAACATGATTTAGGCCAATTCTAAGTGAACAAAAAGTTCCAAAACGTTTGTATGAGCCTTGAAAACTTGGTTTTAGAAATATTTTGCATGTCATATGCTTAAAAATAAATTCATACCTAAAATTCATAAACTAGAGAACTAATTTCATTATATTGCTAAAGTTCTTGAAATGTTTCTATTTTGCCTAACTTTGGTCTTCAAATCTTCATTACTCTTGGTGTTTTTTTTTAATGTGATTAAGTCTTTATTTTAGCTTGAGGTCTTGTGTTAGATTCGTTAGTTCTTCCACATAGACCTTTTAAATAAGTCACTTGAAGAAAATTGCATCTCAAATACTATATATTTCAAATTTGTTAGCTTACTTTGCTTGAATTTTGTTATCATCAAAATCCAAAAAGGATTTAACTCAGGCCACAATCTTCTTTTCATAATTAATGTGGCTAATGTGGAGCATGTGTATGTCCCTTGCATGGGAAAATTTAGGGTTCTTGTCTTCACACCCCCCCTAAATCTAAATTGGGAGGCTAAATGCACCTTGAACTTAGTAATGTTAAGACACACCAATTGAAGGAAAGTGGTTTAGTGAAGATGTAGCTAATTTGATCAATTGTATAAATATGGCGCACTTGATGGCTCCCCATTACCAGTTATTCTTGAACAAAATGATAGTCCATTCATATATGCTTGTTGTGAGAGTGTTAAAAAAGATTGTGAGTTAAATAAGTAGCACTCAAGCTATCACACAAAAGAATGGGAGGTTGATACGAGTACGTATGTAGGTATTTGAGAAGAACTTCAAACAATATAATCTCAGCATATGTGATAGCCATCGCCCTATATTCAGCTTCTATTGTAGATTGAGAAATAATGGTCATTTCTTATCAATCAAAAAAAGAGATTAATGCCTAAGAAGACTGCATATCTGGTGGTAGAGCGTCACGTGAATGGAAAACCACCCCAATCGGCATAAAAAAAGACAAGTAGGTTTAGAGAAATGGGAATCGAAAAAAAAAAAGACCATAATCAAGTGTTTCTTTGAGATAGCAAAAACATCTTTTGACAAAGGTAAAACAAAAATTAGTCAAATAGTGCATATATTGAGCTATGAGGTTAACTAAGTAAGAAATATCTAGTTGGCTAAGTTATATATTGGAGGGCACCAATAAGACATCTATAGTGAGTAGGATCAGAATATAAAGGACATTGAAAAAAAAATAGTGTCAGGTGCAAGTGGTGTAGAAACAAATGTGCATAATTCCGTTTGAGCCCTATGTAAAATGTCTTTTAAATATTGTGTTTGTGTGAGAAATAACCCTTTGGAAATGTGATGAACTTGTATGCCCAAGGAAACGTCTATGGGTCCAAGACTTTTGACAGAAAAGGTATCATGCAATATTTTTAAAACATTTTAGTGATGGATTGTTGCTCGTAAGGATAATATCATCTACATCGCGAACTAGGTAAAGATAGTTGGAAGAGTGATAACAAAATAAAAAAGGATCAACCTAAATTGTTTGAAAACCTAAATGAAGTAAAAAAAATCACTAAATTGAGCATACCAAATGTGATGGGCTTGTTTCATACCATAAAGTATTTTTTTAGCCTACACACATGAGTTGGAGAATGAGGATCCTCAAAATTTGGAGGATGTTATGGTAGAATGCCAACGAAGAAGTGTGAGTGCAAGTTTATATGAGTGAGGTACAAATGAATGTGAGACTCGAGAGCTTGAAAAGAAGAGGTGGTGACTTTGCTCTTTGTTCTACTCATCATTGGAGAAGAAGATGGGGATAAAGAGAAAGAACTATTTCAAGATGACCAGAAGGTAGAAAAAGAAGATGGTGGAGATACTGAAGGTGGAGAATTAGCATTGGTTGAGATAATAGGTTCATGGGAAGGTAGGAAAGAGGGGTTAGGAATATAGATACCATTATGTATAAGAGTCTTGATGGTGGAGTTTGGTGGCTAGTTTGTGGCAAATTATTTTAGAAGAAATTTACTAATTCTAACACTTGAGGGTCAAATTATTTGAAAATTTTAAGGTGTGGTATATGGGAGACAAGACTCATAAAAAATGCATGGTATATGATAATTTTTTTTAAGGGATAAACATGCAATAGCATTGATAACATTTATAAGCATCATGAAATCCAAGAAAAACACATAGAAGGGAACGAGATTAAAATTTATGTTTATTATAAGGGCGAAGACAAGGAAAACATAAAGATCTGAAAGTATGTATATGATAGTAAATAGGAGAAGAATTATGTAATAGATAAAAAGGAGCCTTACCTTGCAGTGGTACGGAAGGGAGATGATTGTGTTGACCATAGGTTGACTCTTACATGGCTTTTAATGATAACAAAACTTAATTGAGTTAATAACTTGCAAATATATTATTTCATATACTTCACCTTCAAGAGCATCTCAAGGTATAAAGCTTCAAAGACAAAATAAATACCTCAAGAAAAATTAAAGAACATCTCTTGAAGAAGCACCCACAAGGAAGAAGACAATAAGAAGACTCGAGTTCAAGCATCATAGCCAAACTTTTAACTCAATCAACTTTTGTAAGAGAATATTCTAACTTCTATTCCATAAGTACTTGTGAGAGTAGAGCTTTAGGATTTAAATTGCTCATAGACATGTTTAAAATCATCATACACATCACTTAGAAACATGTTAAAGCACGTAGAGAGAAATTCTCATGCTTTATAAATATACACATTTTAACCTGGCATTGGAATGATCGATCAATCATCGACTGTGATCAATCATCCAGAACTGTGCAAGCCAGAAATATAAAGCATGATCGATCAACCATAGTTGATTGATCGATCATCCAGGATATGGCAATTTCATGCTATAATGCTTGATCAATCATCCTAGAGAGATTAATATATCATAGGTATCCAGGTAAGTGATTTTACTTGGAATGATCGATCATCTCTCCATATTGATCAATCATACTTATATTGCACAACCAGAGGGAATCTCAATTGATCGATTACCCACTAGTAATGATCGATCAACTTAACTTTTTGGACAAAAGGTAACATATTGATCGATCAGTCCATTGATCAATCAGTCATTGTTTGATAGAAAAATAGTTGTTATGATCGATTGATCGATCTGTCACTTATTAATTATCAATCAATCAACGATTTGGCTTTTGCCAGCAAAAAAATAATGGCTAATTTGAGTTGGGAAAACTATAAATACCACATCAAACCATGAGTAAAGTGAATGAGCATTTATTGGCAAATCTTCACACCACAAATCTTTGTCTTGAAAATTCCCATTAAAAGTGCTTTAGAGAGAAAGAGAGAGAACCTTACCCTTGAAAATATTCTATTCCTTTGTTAAGTACCTAGCCAATACTACCTAAAAGACCGGCATGTCAAGAGTGGAAGGCATAGGTACTTAACCCAAGACCACAACAATACACCTACCGTAACGAGCCGACAACCACAGTGGCCTGACACTGGCATCAAGGAGGTATCTGTTATATTATCACAACATGGTCTGCGTCCGGGCAGTGTGATATCCAGTGTCTATTGGGAGTCGAACTCGCGACGTGGCGCCCGCTCTGATACCAAATGCTAAGCACCTGCCAATACTACCCAAAAGACCGACCTGTCAGGAGCGGAAGGCATAAGTACTTAACCTAGGACCACAACATTCTTTCAATAATCCTTGCATGCATCATAGTACAAACTCCTTGATCATTCCACAATGTGTTATAAAGGAGGAGGCACCGTAAATCTCTCAATGAGAAGCATGTCTCCAAGTAAGGGTATAAATGTTTCCCTTTATTTTCATGTATTTATGAAAAGTTAATCTAGAACCTAGTAATCTAGATAGAAAGGACTAACTAGAGCTAGAATCTAGCAGCAATCTCTTGGGAAGATTGTCTTGTGTAAAAATCATGTATTTAGCTTCACATGGCCAAAGAGAGACGAAATCTCTTTGCATATTTCCAATTATTAGAGCGTAAGAGTGGAAATTTTTCCAAGCAAGGATTCTTGGGTAGTGACTACCACTAGGTGAGCATCGAGATAAAAAAATCTTTTTATCCTTATGGTGTGTGTATGCTATTATTTTCATCGTATTGCTTTTATGTATGATATTTTAATTATACGCACACATCGGATTTAATTTGAATATCTCAATTCACCTCCCCTCTTGAGAAGCCACATGGGCCAATAGATTGGTTAAATGAATTGTTGTATGAAATGCTACAACACGCACACAAAAAAAAAAAAAAATTGTAGAAACATTGCTTTCATATAACATAGCTAATATTTTTTCAATTATATGCCTATGTTTTGTTTCCACTATTCCATTTTGCTCCAAAGACTATGGGCAAGGAAAATGATGAAGAATACCATATTTAGTTAAATACTATTTTTAAAAAAATCACGTACTCACCATAACCATTTGAGTGTAGTAATTTGATCAAACAAAAAAACTGATTTTGTACCATGTTTAAAATTTTACGAGTATGCTAAATATTCATTTTTAAGGGGATATAGACAAACGAATCTATGACAATCATCAATAAAAATAATATAATATCTAAAACAAAATTTAGAAACCAAAGGTGCTAGTCCCCATAAATCAGAACGTATTATTTCAGGTGGCTTAGAAGCCTTACGGTCAACATGATCAAAGATAGGTGAGTTTGTGCCAAGCAACAACTAATTTAAAGATGAACAAAATTTTTGGATCAATTTATGTATAATTAAAGTAGAAATTTCTAAAGAGGATGGATGCCCAAGTCTACAGTGCCAAAGCATAGACAAAGACTCCTCAACGGCTACACATGTTGTTTCCTCTTGAGGACAAAGATAGAGATCGTTAAACGTGGTCTCCCTGGCTCGAGTTACTCCATTCTGAGTATTCTTCACATGAAAATAATTTTGGTAAATTTCTAAATAATAGTTGTTATCTTTTGTAAACTCAAAACAGAAATACGATTCTTCTTTTTTTTTTTTTTTTGGTGCAACCAAGAAAGCATTATTGAGATAAAAAGAACTAGTAGAAGAGGGTAATTTGACCTGCCCTTTGGCTCGAATAGAGAATGTTATCCTACTCATAATTTTTTTATCCTTTGTAAGGAGAGAGTTAAGAAAATATACCAAGGTCACTTTTCATGTGACCAGTGGCATTAGTGTCAAGAAACCATTGAGGCTCTTCCTTTGCACAAGAGATGGAAAAAGCAACTAGGGTGGTTGGATTATTTTCCACTGATAGTTCTGATAGAAATGGTGCCATTATATCTCAGTTGTATGGTTTGGCTTGTGACAAATTTGACAACGAGGAGCATTGGATCCAAGAGTGGATGGTTGCTGCTTCTTCTTTTTTTTAAATGAAGGTGTAGTGAACCGATTTTGAGACACTTGATTAAAGTTTAAACATTAGAAGCCTTACATGAAGATGGAAAGGGAGCAAGTGTCGGTCTTGCTACTAGGTGATCTGTTGACTTGTTTTATATTGGCAACTATGACTATGAGTGAGTGTCCAATTGTTTGACTCTCAAGTCATGACTTTGGGCACTAGAAGGATTTCTTTACAAGGACAAATGATTCATAGGGTGTGCTGAGGCCACAGACAAGCCAAAATTTCGTATCTTCTTTCAAAATTGGACTTTGAATGGCATCTAGTATATTACATATAAGTGCAACATTTGGCAAAGATGCATCTCACGAACCTTTGGCTGGTTTGCAAAGATGGATTTACACCTTTTTCACACATCCCTTGCAATTCTTAGTGCAACCACTTGGCAAAGTGCTTCCCTTGCCATTGTTGCATTGAACGAATTGACAAGTAACTAGTCTCCAAGTTCTCATTCTTCATATATTGGATACAAACTTGTCACTTTTCCTCTCTCTCTCTCTCTCTCTCTCTCTCTCCCTCTCTCCCTCTCTCTCATCTTATATTTCTGAGGGTTTGGGCAAGATTGACCTTTCGGCTAGCAAAAAACAATTGCTTTGTCATTCATATTTTCATTGATGAATTGAGGAGTAATGGTTCCATCAACCAGTCCCATTAGGCATTGGAACCCATCGACTTCTCCATAGAACAAAGTTGGTTGATGAAAGCTTGACTAAAATAAGTGCAGTGATGGAAGTAATGGACAAAGAAGAAGGAGATGGACGAGTTGAGAGACACTAGTAGGCGTTCATGGTGAGAAAAGAAAGAAGATTGTGCAAGGAGTGATTGAGGGGCATGTAAGGGTAGTGAAACAAAGAATGGGCAAGCGGACGAGAGAAGTTAGTGAAGAAAAAAAAAATTCCTCAAATCAGACCATATGCTATGATACCATGAGAGAAAACCAACAAGTAGAACAACGAGAAAAATTGTCTATTGAAATGAATGGAAGAATAATATATGAGAAGCCTTTGACATACATTTTTGAATTCTCAAAGAGAAAGAATGTCACATGTCTAGCATCTCTTAGTTTCTCTCTTACTTGTCTTTCCTCTTTAATTTCCAGAGAGATATGAGATAAGTCATGATTTCAAATTTCTTCCCTTTCTTTGTTTCTTGATTGAGATTTTCCTTCCTTTTTGGTCCTTGATTGTTTTCCCCGAAGTGGGAGATTTGGGGACTTAATTTACCTTGATTGATTTCCTTTCATTGAGAGATTTGATGAGTGTTGGAAGATGGGCCCAAGCCCATAAGATATGGACCCACCATGATCACACGAGTTTGTGGGGCCCACCATGATCACGTGAAGTGGCATTATGACTCTTACACAATAAGAAGTCTTACAGAGCCACAATTATTAAGGAAGGAGGCCTCACATAAGAGTTTCAGTTTAAAGGTGTTTTATTCATGTTAGTCTTTTATTTATATTGGGTTATTTAATTATGTTAGGACTTATCTTTAAGTGTTAGAGTTTGGGTGTAATTGAGACAAAGGTAGTTTAATTGTAGTTGGACTCTACTACTTTCCTCTATTATAAATAGAGGTTCATGTACTCTGATTATAAAAAGTCAATAAAGTATTTATCTTTTCCATAAATTCAACATGGTATCAGAGCAAGTTCTGTGAGTTGACTCGGTCAACCCATAGAGGTAATGTTATATTTTCTAATTTATTATCTCTAGCAGTTTATGTTCGTATTTATCTTTTTTTTAGTTCCTATACTCGTTATTTGCTTTATGTTTTGACCTTTATAATGAGTTTTTCATATTTCAAATTATATATTGACAGAAATATATTTGAGTCTATTTTCCAAGGAAAGATGATTTTTTTCAATCCAATTATCTAAAAAGAGAAATCGATATTTGAAGCAGCAAAGGTCAGATTGCAAAAGAGGTTTGAGTAGCATAACAAATCTTCAACTTCAGAGTTATTTTATGCTATCAAGAACGAGACTTTATATGGACAATTATATATCATAAGAAATATATGTAAGTCTTTTTTCTTACCTATTCAACAATTTCTCGATCCGAGTTTTTTATATGGAGATATTGATCTTGGAAGAGTCAATGACCAAAATCTCTCAGATTATAAATCTCAATAGAAGTATATTTTATGAAGATAAGTTATACTTGGATGAAAGGTATTTAATTCTATTTTCATAAAGAGAAATTTTTATATCAATCTAATCTATATTTAAGGATATATTCGCATTGGAATAATCAAAGCTCATGTTGGTATCTTGTTGCATTGAAAAATCCGAATTTAAGCCGAATTATTTTATGTGTCCTTATTACTCTTAAGGACTTTCATTATTTATCGGTTATCTAATGCTATACTACTGCAAATGTGGTACATGTTATTTGGGCATTGGCCCATTTCCGCTGCTACTATTGTGTCTCTTTGATTGAGATTTTATTATGAAAGAAGGACTCCTCGGTTGCTATCTATTGTCAACATTGGTTATCCTGATGAAGATTTGAATAAAGAACATTGTGGCCCCATCATCTTATCTTCTTTTGATTCCCATTATCATGTTATTGTTATTGTTATTACTACATCTATGGTTCAAATTGGGATCACTGTCATTACCTCCCAGCTTGAAGGGGAGAAGTACAAGAAGAAGTACAAGAAAGAGGTATTTCATATGTTGTGGTAATTTTAATATGACAAAAATATTCAAGAAAATGGGGAGCACAAAGATGAAGCTTTTGCATCTAAGAAGGAATTTTTGCAGCAAAACAAATTGAAGACCAAGAATCCTGACTTGCAATAATAATTGTGGTAATTATTGGTGACACCAGACTTGACTTGACTCGATTCTATTTATTAGGATGGAATATTATTTTTAGGTAGGTCAACATATTATTTGGTGAAGATACTCGCTTCATATTATTTCATGGATCCTTTTACAAGGATTTTTATTATTTTGGTTCGTGTTATATGGGCCCAGGCCCATTTCAGCTACAACTATTGTCTCTCTTTGGACGAGACATTATTATTGAAGAAGTGGTGGTCTCAGCATCCTATCTTCCTATTTACCCATTACCTATTGGTTATTTGACAACCTTACTCATACCATCCTTTATTTGACTCTCACATACATCTTTGGGTCAACCTTTTGCGTGTTGCTTCAATTGGGAGTTTAAGTCCATACATATATACATATGGGTGTTTTTAAGTCCATTGAGACTTTATATTATATATATATAATCGTGGGAATTTTATCGTCGTCTTGTGAATAACATGCATTACCCACTTTTCACATTTGAAAGTCGGTGCCCAGGTTGGGACACTGTGGTGGAGCTTATTACTACATATATGTTACCCCCCCTTAATTGGCCTTTATTACTCTTACCACTTGAGAGTCGTTGTCCTATGAAGGGACACAGTGATGGAGGAGTTTTACTACACTTTTGAGTACTACGGATAAACCCACTACCTACGAAAGATAGAAGTGCCACAACCTGCGAATGTTAGGAGTGTGCCCTACATCCTGCATGGGTTATGACTGGAGTATGGAGCGATGTCATACAGCTTGTAGTGATTTTACTCTAAATTATCTTATGTCAGCTGGGACTCATGGAAGAAAGCACCAACATGAGGGGGAGTGTTGGAAGATATGGAGGACTACCATTTTATACGAGAAGATCTTATATATCATTTGCAGCAAGCTAGGAGTTCATGATGTTCTTTCACCCCCAGCTTGAGGGGGAGTGTTGGAAGATGGGCCTAAACCCACACGATCGAAGAAGGCCCACATATCCAAGTGTGTTGGAAGATGGGCCCAAGCCCATAAGATATGGACCCACCATGATCACACGAGCTGGTGGGACCCACCATGATCACGTGAGGTGGCATTTTGAGTCTTACACAAGAAGAAGTCTTACAGAACCACAATTATTATGGAAGTAGGTCTCACAGAAAAGTTTCAGTTTAAAGGTATTTTAGTCATGTTAATATTTTATTTATATTGAGTTATTTAATTATGCTAAGATTTATCTTAAAGTGTTAAAGTTTGGGTGTAATTGGAACAAAGATAGTTTAATTGTAGTTGGACTCTACTACTTTCCTCTATTATAAATAGAGGTTCATGTACTCTAATTATAATAAGTCAATGAAGTATTTCTCTTTTCCATAAATTCAACAATGAGCTAATCTTTCTCGATTAATTTCCTTTGATTGAGTGATTTGAGAAAGAGATATCTTCTCCTTGGAATGAGGATCTTAGGATTGATGATCTTTGTTGTGGGTCCCATCTAAGATGTTATGTAAAAATCTTCTTTTTACATGGAATGTGGCTGATGTGGAGTCATATAAGTGGACATCCCTTGCATGTTTTTGGACTTCTCTTGCATGGGAAACTTAAGCTCGATTCTTGTCTTCATAGGACCACCCCCTCCCCTCGCATAGTTGGGCCATTCCTACCTTCAATTTTCACTAATATTTGGTTTATTTAAAAGGGCTTAAGGAGCTCTCTCTCTCTCTCTCTCTCCATTGGAACTCTATTTAGGATTACGTGGATTAACAAAAGGGTTATTGTGCTATATGCCAAAAATGTGTCACATGACATTTAATTGGTGTTCATTAGAGCTCAATTGCATCCAGTTGGAGGAGATTAGGTTTAGATTGTATTGCTGGAATTATTTTCCAAGAATTTTGCTGTTGATGTATAAGTAGAAATATTTCTAGATTTAGATTCCAAAATTAGTGTAACAATGAAAAATATTATTTTTTATATTATTAAATAATAAAAATAGAGCATTAGCATAATTAATGGATCTATCAAAGAGTTGACATGAATCTTGGTTAATCAACATTAAGAAATAATCAAGTCAATTATTATATTTCTACATTTTATCTCCTTTTTGAATCTTTACATATGGAATAATTAGTCGTATTCTTTTAAAACTAAAATTAGATTCACATTATATTAATCTAAAAGCTATTGTAATTAAATAAAAGAGTATTTTAATTGAATAAAAATTTTGGAAATGTCATTTTAAGGTGATAATTTGTATTTATTGATTTATTTTGAAATGAATTATTATTTTAATTCTCTCTCTCTATCTCTCTCTCTCTCTCTCTCTCTCTCTCTCTCTCTCTCTCTCTCTCTCTCTCTCTCTCTCTCTCTCTCTCTCTCTCTCTCTCTCTCTGTATGAACTTTTGATAACAAAAATTGGAGATATGTTCGTTGTGATTAGGCAGAGCATGAGAGAATAAAAGCAGTGTAATTTAGTCGAGTAAAATGTGGGCTGCTCTTCAAAGCGAGTCAGCACTATCGACAAGTAGACAGCCTCTCCTCACCAACTAAGATTCCTCTGAGACTAAAAATACACTTAAACGCATCTTAGTGCATAATTAAGGTCCTTGTTGATATGGTGACCGCACAATGGTTGCTTCTTTTTAAGATTGAGCGAATCAGAATAGACATACCAAAACTGTAATCTTCTTATCTCCCTTCTCCCAATAGAAATTATCTTAGGTTTGGTTTGTGTAGTTATCAGTCTCTTGAATCCACGATCATCAATATCTCAAACTACAATGACTTTTGGAGATTACTTGACTGACAAGAATCTACCATCCATGCAAGCCTTCTAGACTTTGGTTGATTTAAATCGTTTTCATCAGAAAAAAGAAAGCTAGAAACAGATTAACATCTCTGCATGAATGTCTTCCTCTCACCAACCTTCGCTGTTTTTTCGCTTGAAAGCTTAGCTAGAGAAGTCTGGAGAAGGAAGCAAGTTTCTGTATGTGTCCGTATAGGGGCTGCTCCAAGTTTGATTATTGCGAAAAAACTCGAAAAGAGTTAAAAACATACGCATGAGACATGCAGTTGCTGATATTAAAATCTGGAGAGTACTGGAAATGTTATGAACAGAGAGAGGTGCACGTACTCGTTCATGGCTGCGATTGCAATTTCTAATAATGTAAAGAATGGGGGAAGAGGTGGGCACAGGTCACGTTGAAAAGATCGATTAATTAAGAGTAATTTTATAACGTTAAAGAGTAGAGGGACGGCTAACCATCTAAAGGGTTTGAAGCTTGACCGGGAGAAAATACTTTAGACAGGAAATAATTGAGTCCTGGGATACACGTTCCTGAGCTGAGATTCTTCGTTAAGTACTTTTTAAAAAATATCGCTTGTCAAAACGGGGGTTGGTGGATTTCGTCATGGGTATTTTTCACAGGGTGACTTTTTCCGCCGGAAATGGACAAGAACTCGTCGCCCGTAGCTTTCCGGCAGCATGGAAGTCTACAACCAGACGCCTGAAACTGATGATAATGGCATGAAAAAGATTGGAAAGATGAACTTGTGCCGGAGAATAAAGGTTCTTAACAAAGTAAAAGCTTACATCAACCTGGTTTAAAGAATCTCTCTCCACCAACTGAACCACCTCCACTCAGCTCTTTCCGAAAGTGATTGTTAACTTTACTTCTGTTCCTTGATTTCCCAATTGATCACAACACTGGGTTCTCTAATTAGCCGGTTGGTTTATGGACTTCGTCATAAGAGGTAAAAAAGAAATAAAAAATACATATAGTAGTTGGTCGTGTTCTTTAGAAGTCTGAATCCAGCTAGCTTTTGATTCCTATTTTGCCTTAGAAAAAAAAGTGCAGGTAAGCCTCACAGGAGAAATGATCCATCTTCTTTTATGCTTCCGCCTCACTACCAAGTGAAGAAAACACAAACCCTTTGGGACGAAAAAAGTATTCCTTCTTGTTTAAAATGCTACCCACTACCAGTCGCTGGGTAGAGAGGGGCCATGCTTGCTGGAGATCAAAGAATTTAAAACGTCTGAAACAGGAGTCTATAATTGAATTTCCAGTGAAAACCATGAATGGGTACAGATTAATATTTAATCTCGGTTGGCATTCATGGGAGATCAGGTTCCATTAATGGAAACAGTACTCTAAATGAGATTTACCAGTCTATGGATTTCTCAAACCAGTAAATCTCATTTCAATTAGTGGTTCTTCCTCGCCATTAGATTAAACATTACCAGTGTCAAATCTCTAAGTCTGCTTACTGTCAATACAACAATTAATCAACTTGGAAGACTCGTTTGGATTGTAGTTAGTGGTCCTTCCACGCTATCATCTTTTCAGGTCCTCGTTCATACAAGTAGGTAACACCATTAGTAAACAACAATAAATCAGAACAGCAGTAGAAAAAATTAATTTTTTTTTTTTAAAAAAACGTGTTTTGATACACTTGTTCATACATTGTACAACGAGGGCCTGATCTTACGTAAGGTAAGCCAAGGAAGAAAGCTTAAGGCCTCCGTCTTTTCTCTTTCATGAGTTGCAAGACTTTTTGTTCTGAAAATCATATGTCATTTGCTTTTGAAAATGTCCCTCCTTTAATTGAAAATGCAGAGTAACTAAAGGGTGGAAATAAATGGCATTTAGTGCATATCAAATAAAATTGTTGCAGCTTATATAAAGTGAAAGTTTGAAGACTTGAATTCTAGAAGCAAGTTACCTAGAAAATTCTCAATAACTCTTGTCATGTAAAATGGCAGTTCACTAAATTTCAATCCTAAGAAACTCAAGAGCATTAGAGCTTTAGGGCATGAAATTTTCTAAAACCATATTGAGAAACCACTTGGGAAGGACATAGTGCACTATAAATCCCTAATGGCCTCCTCTGTGAATCTCTGAACTACACAAGAATCTTCCTACCAATCTCCCTCATAACTTCATCCACTTCAGAGCCATTTAGGGTTTAGGGTTTAGGGTATGTATCTCCATCCGTACCCTAAACCCTAAAGCCATTCGACAGTCACGACCTTGCTTGAGAAAGGGTATGGATGGAGATGCATTTATATCAAAAACATTAAATACAAAAAAAAAATAACAACTAAAAATTAATTTACTTCAAGGAAATATAGTTGAGTTAACTTTAATACCCTAGATCTCTGCAACATGGTCATTTTTCCCAAGTAACTCATCGTCATGCACCTCTAATAGTAGATATGATGAGGGACTATCGTCTGATGATATAGGACATCTTGTAATACCCTAAGTGGACAAGGAGGCATGATATAAAATGATATGCACAATTGTTCATAATACCAAACTTGTGTCAATCAAAAATCAATAACACCAAAAAGTTTAAAATAAATAATTAGAAATAAAGTGTAACACACTAACGGTGTTTACTATGAAAAGTTATTCAGATTCATCATTTTATGAATAAATTTCCTCATCTCCTTCAATATCTTTTTCATCTTCTTCGTCGTCTTCTTCCACCGTTTCTTCTTTTTCTTCCTCATACTCGTCTTCTAACTCTACTTCATATTTTTAGAGTTGTTCACATAGACCTTTGCATGTTGAGGGCATCAAAGCATGCATTGCTTTGATATCACTTTACCATACAATATGGGTCATTAGACTTCAAACTCATGAACCTGACACCTCCTAATCTCACTTCATTTGATCTTAGAAATTGGCCAGACTTTTAGGGACTTTCGTTAAGTAACCAACCCGTTGGTGCATAGCATTTCGCTGTTTAACACAAAATTGAAAGGAAATAAGAAAGCAGGTAGGGGGCGAGGCTAACATGGATGGCGATTGATGTCTGATACCCTTCTAGAAACCCGTATGGGTTACATGGATCCATTCTGTTTTCAATGGGCCCATCCAAAAACATGGGCCTCCATCTTTTGTTGCTTTTCAAGCGTGTGAATCTGAGGACAACCACCCCGTCGCCTAATAATACGGTACGGCATCATGAATCCAGACCAAATCGATCTATTATGATTTTGCTGTTTCTTATTATAATTGAAAATTGCTCTTCATTTTCGGATTTAATTGATAAATGCTATTCCCATGTCACCTTATAATGATAAATGCTTGTTTTTTACCCCAAAAATGGAAATAATTGACGTTATCCGAGAAAGCGTGGTTCGTTGGTAAGTCACAATTTACGCACCCGAGCCACACCAAACGAATCGACCCACTCAGTTCCCCGAGTCGCACCCCAAGGTCGTGCGACAGTTACGGATGGGTCGTACAAAGTACATAACCGGCGATGGCCAGTAGGAACTCGTGACGTTGCCGGTGCCCGGTTCCTCACCCGCCGCCAACCTCCGCCTTGACTTGGATGGACGAAGCTCGAATAGCCGTTAGTGTCCCCCCCCCCCTGCCTTTTTCCCTTTTACATTACCCTCCAACTAACCATTTGAAAACAACGCCGGCGGAGACTAAAATGCCACGCGGCATTTATATATATCATCTAATGATCTATAAAAGAGGAGATGGAGGGAAGCCCTCTCATCAAGCTTTCTTTTAAAAAGGGGGTTTATTTAAGAAATTAGTAACTGAGAGCGTCTGGGTTTCAGGGTAAATGGTGGAATGTGAATGATCAAACTGGTCAGATTTCTTTAGAATAGATTAATGCGAGTCTGTTTTGTTTTTTTAATTTTGATTGAGATTCGTATTACAGAATTTATTTTTCTCATGATTTTCCTTGGTTGTGTTTATATAGAGTTTTCTGGAGTTCTTCAACAAATCTCAACAACTCAGAGACGGGGACTCATCGCCCTGCGTTGAAATCGAGCCTCCTGATCGGTTCGCCCTGTTTGTTTTAAGCTGCGTTCAAGCGTGTCAGGGAAGGCGCCTTCGGTGGCGGAGAGACAAACCCGGAGGGGGGGGAATAAGAGAGGGAGACAGAGCGGTCAAAAGAAATGCGGACGCCGTCCGCCGGAAGCAGCTCGCAGAGGTCGAGCTACCACCGAAGCTCCGAGTATTTGGACAGTGCAGATCTCGATTCGGGGGAGTACGGCCTTGGTGGACCAATGTTGCCGTTTTTTCTCAACGACCTACGCAGAGGTGATCAGAAAGATTTCGTCGAGGTAACGCTGGAGATTGACGATGATTCGATCGTCGTTTGCGGCGTCACGCCGTCCGCAGGTGAGGAACCGCGTGGAAGCGGCGCAGGTAACGGATTTTTCAGTCGGAGCTCTTCGGTCACGTCAAGAATACGGCGTAAATTCCCCTGGCTGAGATCATCTTCGTCCCGATCGATGTCATCGGCGGTTGAGGAGCCAACGATCTCAGCCCGCGACGCTCGCAAAATGCAGGCAAGGCTGGACAGAACGCGTTCTAGCGCCCAGCGCGCGCTCAAGGGTCTGAGGTTCATAAGCAAGACGACGGATACGGTGGATACAACGGAGCTCTGGAAGACGGTCGAGTCGCGTTTTGACTCTATAGCGACCGATGGTTTACTCTCCAGAGACGAATTTGCAGAATGCATAGGTAGAGAGAATTGAACTTTGATTTCCACCACTCTTTTTTAATTCCTGCAAATGTTGAAACACGTTAATCTGCTTGGATTGCTCAAGGAATGGTCGATTCGAAGGAGTTCGCAGTGGGAATTTTCGACGCTTTGGCGAGGAGGAAGCATCAAAATATAGAGAGGATCACAAAAGAAGAGTTTTACGATTTCTGGTTACAAATATCCGATCAGAGTTTCGATGCGAGGCTTCAAATCTTTTTTGACATGTGTGTTTGACTCTCTCTCTCTCATCAATTCCTTTTCTATCAAATTTTTGGGTTTGGCGGCCTATTTGCCTCTGAAGCCTCGAACTTTTCTTTCTTTTTAATGTCAAAATCCCCTTACATCACCGCTTTTGCGCCTTCTCTTTCATGTAGTGTGGATAGCAACGTGGACGGAAAAATCACGAGAGAAGAAGTGCAAGAGGTGACTTTATCCTGCGCGCCATGGCGCATGTTAGTCAGTTCCGTTTTTCCTGGTTTCTCATCCCGGTTTCTTTTCAATTAATTTCTCACTGTTCGTTCTTGGCTTTCCTCCTACAGCTCATAACGCTGAGTGCATCAGCAAACAAACTATCGAAGCTCAAAGAACAAGCAGAAGAGTACGCGGCGCTTATAATGGAAGAACTTGATCCAGAGAATTTCGGCTACATTGAAGTAAGAAAAACGACTGCTTCATCATCTGAAGATTATCGTTTCATAACTTCTACGGTGCTTTATGGTTTATTCAGATATTAGCTTGATCGATAAATCGATTGCCAAAAATCCGAAGCTCATCCATTTTAAATCAGTCCACGTTAACAGTAAAATTTTCAATTTCAGTTGTGGCAGCTGGAAGCGCTCCTTCTGCAACGGGATAATTACATGAACTACAGCAGACCTTTGAGCACGGCGAGTGTAGGGTGGAGTCAGACTATTGCCGTGAAGCCAAAGAACGTGGTGCGCAGGATAAGCTCAACGCTGCGGTCGCGTATCCAAGAGAACTGGCAGCAAGCGTGGATTATCCTTCTCTGGTTCCTAATCTTGGCGGGGCTCTTCGCGTGGAAATTCGTCCAGTACAGACGCCGAGCCGTCTTCCATGTGATGGGTTACTGTGTGACCACGGCCAAAGGCGCCGCCGAGACGCTGAAGCTCAACATGGCCCTCATCTTGCTTCCGGTCTGCCGGAACACGCTGACGTGGCTCAGGTCCACCAAGGCCAGGTTCCTTGTTCCCTTCGACGACAACATCAATTTCCATAAGGTAATCCCACCTCCGATCCCGGTATCCTAGTATCCAGATCTCTGTGGCCTGTGGGCACTGATTGTGTCTGTGTGAGTCCTTACGTGTATATTAGGTAGGTTGGCATTTTCAGAAGACCATTGGAGATTTGAGAAATTGTTTGACATTATGCTAACGGACCAGTGCTTCAATATCAGGATTACTTTCAGGTAAACCATGATGTTTGTTACAGGAGACAGAAAAAGAAAGCAAGTAATGATATCAGATCAGCTATCCCTTCAACTGGGGTTGAAAGCGTAGTTTAGTCAATTAAGATCACGTCTTATTGTTTACTTCTGTCGAGAATCGAGATGACCTTTTCCACAGTAGTTTTGGGTTCTAAAGTCATATCGTAAATAGCAACTTTCAGCGACTCCGGTACATTTTATATAATACTTTCGTTGCTGTAATTATTGCAGATGATCGCTTTTGGGATTTTGATCGGGATCATCTTACACGCGGGAAACCACATAGCGTGCGATTTCCCGCGTCTCATCAGCTCGTCTCCGAGCAACTACCAACTCATCTCGTCCGACTTCGGCAAAGACAAACCCTCGTACGGCAGCCTCATATCGGGAGTGGAAGGATTAACCGGGGTGGCCATGCTGGTTTTGATGGCCATCGCCTTCACCCTCGCCACCCACCGTTTCCGGAAGAACGGAGATAAGCTACCCCCGCCGTTGAACAGGTTGACGGGTTTCAACGCCTTCTGGTACTCGCACCACCTCTTTGCTCTCGTCTACATCTTGCTCGTCGTCCATGGTTACTGCTTGTTCCTCGTCCACAAATGGTACCTCAAAACGGTGAGCTCGACTGCTTTGAATTCACATCTATTTTAGTAATTGTAATTGAGATGGTTTTGTCTATATCTTGCTAAAGAAGACGCAAACGATAAAACGTGTCAACGAGCAGTAGGTGGGGAGTGTGGAATATGGTAAACAGAAACATCGCGTTCCTGCATGTTGTGTATGTGCTCACGCACATGTCACCAGTGTTTTGTTAGCTAGACAGCTCATCCAGATAGAATTAGTCACAAACACATTAAATCAATACCGCCACCAGAGATTGGGCATAGACATAGTAGCAAAAGACGTGCAAGATACAGGAGGATTAAAGAAAAAGACCAGTTCATTTTACTGATTATTTTGAAATCTCTTTCATGATTCATCAGCAGAAAGCAGCGCTCGCCAACAAAAATGATTTCTCTTTTTTGGCTTTTGCTTTCAATGAAGATTTTTGAGTAACATTTAGATTTTAATATGTATATCATACCGCCAGAATATGAATCAACACTGGGAAAATGAAGATATAATCTAATTTTATGGAGAGAAATAGGCTGTACTTTATGTTCTTCTAAGGGCGATTAGTCGTTTCATTGTTATTTTAATTGCTAACTCTACTATTGAATGTAACAGACGTGGATGTATATCTCAGCTCCCTTGTTGCTCTATTTAGGCGAGCGGACGCTCCGGACATTCCGATCAGGATATTACCCAGTTACAATATTAAAGGTATTTTTTTTTCTTTTTATATTCTTCCTTTTGTCAGCATGTTACTCGCATTCTGTGTAGTTACGATTCCGGATGCATGTGGTTACTAACTTGACTTTTTATGTAACCATTCATAGACTCATAGTTGAATTATTTTGAATTAAATTGTCTTTAATGTCATAAAATCTTCTTGGTTATTGTTACCAAAACCAGACTTTACCAGCCAAGATGTTAGTTCAAGTGTACTAGATAGGGTTACCTAGGAAAGGTATCATAGTGCAAGTGCCCAGAAAACATTAGACAAGAGTATAATTTTCAGGTTTGTTTATCATCTTCAGGGATCTTAATCATGGTCTAGTGATAGTTTTTTTTGGTTTGAAAAGGTTATTAGGACAGTTCATTCATGCGGAACCCGTAAGAATGGCTCAGATTGTCTTGCCTAGACACATCTCAGGGAAACCTAGATGCTTTCACTGCGAAGAAAGTTGAGACTGCTAAAGAAAATGAAATGATCTTTGATTTTAACTCTTCTCAATTGAATTGAAGCCGTGAATCTGCAAAATACAAGTTAGGAGAATGCACTGAAGTCAAATTATTGTAATATCAAATTCAAAACCAACTCTATGGTCCACCTACCTCATTGCGTATATGAAAGAGCTTCACGGTCTTCAACTGTTTCCTCTCTTTAAGTTTTGGGAGTTCCTTGATTGCCACTCCAAATAATATTAGGAAAGATGGAAAGATCCAATGGTTCCAAGTTACAGTTTTTGGTCATTGTGAAGAAGACATGCAACTTTTGTAGTTCTTCTAATTGGTAGACAATATTGGGCCAATTTCCTTTTAGTTTAGCTGGAGTACTCGATGGATGATTTTAACAATGCGTATCGTGTTATCTTTTAGGTTGCTGTGCTTCCAGGAAATGTCTTGAGCTTGATAATGTCTAAGCCACAAGGTTTTCGCTATAAGAGTGGACAATATATCTTTCTGCAATGCCCCAAAATCTCTCCATTTGAATGGTGAAAACCACGACCTTGACTTCCCAATCTCAGTTATTCGATCTTGGCATTTCGTTTCAAACTTAATTCAGCTAACTATCTTGAATGTATCAGGCACCCTTTCTCCATCACTTCTGCTCCGGGCGACGACCATCTTAGCGTCCACATCAGAACAATTGGAGATTGGACACAGGAACTAAAGAGGGTATTTACTGAAACCGGCAATGCTCCAACCGTGATTGGCAGAGCAAAGTTCGGTGCAAGGGGAAGAATAGAGCAGAAAGGGTAACTTACTAAACGCCTGAATTAGGGTAACCCTATCTATTCCCCATACTGAGAACCAATTTGCGCAGTTTGCCGAGATTGCTTGTCGATGGACCATACGGTGCACCTGCACAGGACTATGCAAACTATGATGTGTTACTTCTGGTGGGACTCGGAATCGGAGCAACACCATTTATCAGTATCCTGAAAGACATGCTGAGCAACACAAGACTGGCCGAAGACCAGACAGTAAGATTTGCATTTTGCTGATTAATTTCCTTAGTCATCCTCAACATGGCTTAAGTTTGTTTTATCTTTCAATACTGGACAACAGGACTCAAACACGGATACTAGCCGATCCGACGATAGTCTTAATAGCTTCGGATCGACAGCAACCTCATCTAACAGCAAGAAAAAATCTCAGAGGACAACCCACGCACATTTTTATTGGGTGACAAGGGAACCTGGATCCTTTGAGTGGTTCAAAGGCGCCATGAACGAAGTAGCGGAAATGGATCAGAAGGTGAGCTCTTCCTTCTTTAAGAACTATGATATGCTTTTATGGGTACCTCATGCCCATTATTTCCTAAACTAACATCAGAGTCTCGCCGTTTCGGTGAACTTATTGTCAATAGCAAACAAATCTCGGATGTTAACGGAACGTTAATTGTTTTCTGTTGTAACAGGGCATCATTGAGATGCATTATTATCTCACAAGTGTTTATGAAGAAGGTGACGCCAGGTCGACCCTCCTCACAATGGTGCAGGCTCTCAACCATGCAAAACATGGCGTGGACATTGTCTCTGGCACGCGGGTAAGAAATTACACATCAGAAAACAGAAATAAAAGGATCTCCACTGTAGCAGAGTAGTTATTCAATCTCTTTACTAATGGCTACAAAAGAAAACTGAAGATTAGAAAACAACGGAGAGCTAACAGAGAATTTTACAAATTCGAAGAGAATAAGATGATAACAGGCGAACACACTAATTTCAGGTTAGGACTCACTTTGCAAGACCGAATTGGAAAGAGGTGTTCGGAAAAATAGCTGCCAAACACCCATATTCGACAGTTGGTAATATATACTTCTACTGTGTTTCTGTTTGACTTATATCGAAAGGAAATTTACTGAATGGGTGGCTTACTGCACACGTACAGGTGTATTTTACTGTGGATTCCCCGGGTTGGCAAAGGAGCTAAAAAGATTGTCGCAAGAGATGGGTCAGCGGACATCCACGCGCTTCGAGTTCCACAAGGAGTATTTTTGATCCTCAAGGAATGAGCGAGAGAAAAAAAGGAAGCTCAAAGGTCTGCGAGGTTTCTCCTCTTTTTGTAACTAAGAATTAGAAAAGCATTTTCATATGTAAAATGTAAATAACATATTAGAAATGATATTTAAAGAGGAAAGGAAGGAAATACAAAATTTAAAATTCACTTCCAACCACATCATAGCCTACTGCTGCTGACCTTTCAGAAAAAAGCAGACACATGGACAGATAACCAAACTTCTTGTTGACCTAGTCGAGACAAATCAAAGATCATTACGACAACAACTGAGACCACTCAACCGACTTTATGCAATTCCTTGGACTAATTATCATCAATCCGAGCATCCAGGGTTTTCTAATCGCCGAGTTCCCGAGAAACCCCTTTACCTACCCTCAGAATCGTATAATATCCACTTATAATGCAAAGTCGACGACACCTTTTTCCCGTCACAACTCGGACATTTTCAGGCGTAGACGTGCTTCCAGCCTTGTTCTTTTTTATTTTTGGGGAATGACGGCAGAGAGTGAATATGTTGTAGACCAGCTATACAATATTCCCCTACAGCAAAGACAATGGGCGAGAGCGACAGCTCCACCCTCCCCAAAAATGAGCTCACCAACCAGCGTTTCTCTGAAATAATAGACTAATTTAGTAGGAAGAAGTTGCCCTCCGGAAGAATATTGGGATGTCCAAGGCAATTTAGCCTTTAGGAAAAGTCATTCCCCCCTCACACTGATGAACAATTCGCTGTTGCAGTCCTTACATTTGATGTCTGTCAAATAAATGGACTACTTAAGCAGGGAAGACGCCGACCTCCTAAAGGAAATGGGAATCTCTGAAGCAAGTTTAACCTTGAGGAAGACCTGCACCGACTCATCATAATGTAAAGTAATCGCGTTTATGTATCTCACGTTATCAAAACTTTTTCATGAGCATAATTTTAAGGATCCTAAACAACATTTCAAAGGTTTAGGGATTTTTTTAGCGGGACGACACACCCCCTAATAATTCTTAAGATCAATCATAGGCTTAATTTCAATGGTTTCATATCAAGTACCCAACAGCCAATTTCTACCAGGAGAAGCAAGATGAGAGATACATACGAAAGAAATACCACATCACATCTAAGTTAGAAAAACTTGCCATGGACAATAGATGGCACACCAGATGATAAGGTCTCATTAATCATCCTTGAATCTCTTGAGCATTTTGGCAGCCCATCGCCTAAATCTTTTCCTCAGCATGAATCCAACAACAACACCAATGGAAAAGCTGATGGCACATGCCTTTGAACATTTAAGCAAGGTTACTGCAGACCTGTAGATTTTACAGCCAACCAACAGAATTACACTTAGAAAAACCAAAAGACAAAGAAAAAGAAAAATAAATCTGCTTAATGACAGAAATCACAGCATGATTAACATTAGTACATGATCTTTGCAGCAAGTACGTTTTCTTTTTAACAGTATATGTACTGGTTATCAGGCTATGGAGTTGATAATTAAACTTTTTAAATTATATCTCTAATTAATGAGTGCAAGCTTTTTTCTTTATAAGGCGAACACCACATGAAAAGGCCAAATAAATGTCAACAGCAATTGCAATGTAATGAAAGCACAGGATACAGTCCCACAAGGTCATTTTTCTTGAGGAACAAGTTTTCAAAGTTTTTTCTTAGGAAAAATTCAAGAGAATCATGAATTAGTATCTGCTTTTCCAGTGCAGTAGTTTATATTAAATAGTAACATCCTTTTCCTGCTTGAATTTATATTTATTGTTCCATAAAAAATATTCAATGTGCTACAACACTTTTTTATGTGGATTGAGGCCTTGGCTCAATGGCGAACTTGTGAGGCACTAGGTTTTAATCTCACAGGTGCAAGGGTACATGGGAGTGTATACAATAAAATAGTGAGAGAAAAGGATTGTAATAATCCATGTAGGTTTTTTTCTTGATGCCTATTAGAGATATAAAAGAATTTTACTACTCAAGAATTATAACTCATAAAACTGACTATTTGCGGAAGCATGGTTTTGTATTCCATATATAAGATCATAAAAGTCAGAATCTTAGCACATTTGCTACTATATTAAAGTTTCTCAGCTAAAATTTTATTCTAAGTTTGTTGATAGATAAATTAAGAATAGGTCTATCTGTAAATACAGACACCTGTTTTAAAAGTTAAAGTTTATTACCCTTGAATCATATTTATCTTTTATTTACAAGAGTAAAGTTCTATCAATGAACAGTCTTAATTTAAATTAAAAAAAAAAAAAAAGAACAGCCTCCACAAGGACTGGGACTAAAAGCCAGATTGACAAGCCTATTTTTAGTAACTCACTTCTTAGTTTTGCCATCTCTTCTCCTCTCTGTTTCTTAGTTCCATCATACCTCTAAACATTCTCCCTAACATTATATGCATTTAAGAATTAGACTTACTTGCTCCAATGCTAGCAACAGAGATTATATGTGCTGCAAGGTTAGGCACACACATTTGCACCAATGGGAGAGAACCAATGAAATGGCTATGTCAAAGTATATCACTTGCAGTTGTTAGACCAACGCCTTGATGCATCCTCCCAGATAAGAGAAAATCAAAGAAACTTTTAAACCTTGTTTACCGTCACAGTATGCTTATTAATTTTTAAAGTTTTTTATCTTTTTAAGATAGGTGTATTTAGATTTTTGGAGAAGGGAAGTGACAAAAATATGACATGCATGGTTATTTCAAATGCTTCTCTAAGTGCCAGTAGTTAGAAGCTCAAATGTGTCTCTCACTCCAGTTTGAATTAGTAGATTTAGACTACATAAATAACCTTTACTGTCCCAGGAGTATGCCACAGACAACTGATGCTTAGGCACCAGTTTATTCTTCTATAAGAAAAACAGAAGTACAAAAACCTAAGGGATCCATTTAGTCGTGTGTCAGTCATTTGTTGGCCACCCTTTCAAAAGCTTTTTCTTGTTTTGTTATAATGTTTTCATGTCATGTGAAGCTAGTCTTGTGAAGACTTACAAGGGTTTTGGACCTCATAGTACCTGAATCAAGATCATCTGATGTGGCAACTAATTAGTGTGAAATATAAAATTGTAGAAGAAGAAGAGAAGAAGAAGAAGAAGAGGAATAGAGAAGAAAGAGAGGAGAAGAGTGCGTGAGTTCTGCACAAGTTGGGCCCAAAAGCACAACCCCTTCTCTATTTAATCAGGTTTAAGTGATTGTTGAGGAAAGTTACAACAATACCCCTCATAACTTTAACCCTCATAATTCACTCAATACAACTCAGAATCTTATCAAACTTGAATCTTATGTCTCAAACATGATGCCTAAATTACTTCTGCTTCCAAAGGTGAATACCAGAAAGGTGAAATGACAAAAAATACCCTCACATAAATTCTAACACTCCCCCCTCAAGCTGGAACTTATATATCAAGAAGCCCAACTTGTTAAAAAAATTCCAAATTCTTTCTTGCCAAAGGCTCTGGTGAATATATCACCAATTTGATCAATAGATTGAACATATGGAGTGACACATCAAGAATAGCAGCCTTCACTTCACTCTATCCAGACTTGCAAGTGAATCCTCTACGATCAGTTTATGCAATTGGTTCGTGTTCCTAATGAAAATCTCACCAGAATTCTTCCTTCAGATATTGTCTAAAGTCTAACACTATTTATCCATACTATTACCCGCTGAAAGGTGCATCTCTGCCACTGCGCTCCTGCTCGCAATCATCAACATAGTTGCTAAAGAAGTGTCTGTAGCCAGACAATTTGAACCAAAAGATTATATGGTAACCTAACAACCTCTGCGCCATGTTATCTTTTATCTCTTTTTTTTCTGGATGCAACAGAAATTCGATTAAAAAAGAGGCAGACGTCCGTAAGGAATACATGATATCCATCCTCCATTGCTATCAAAAGAATTAAAAAAAACTCTACATACTTTTGATTTCGGTTAAAATATCAACAAACAGAGAAAATAAAGCGCAAGAGATCAATCATACGACTGCATAGAAGATGGATGATTACCCAGGAGACTTTCGAAGTACAACATGAGTCTGTCCGGCAGAAACGTTAGGCCTTCCCAGGAAATCGCTATGAAAGTTTTCCTCTCGCGCTAGTGATCGGAGACCTTGTGAGGCGTTCTCCATGTGTAGAAGGAAGCGGAATCAAAGAGATAGCACAAAGCATAGGACTCAACGAACCTGAACGAGGTGAATTCGTCCGGCTCAGAGAGCAGAGGTAGGTTTAGGGTTTAATGCTTAAAGCTAAATTCGAAAAAAAACGAGGGAAAGAGAGTGGCGAACTCTTTGGAAGACGAGCAACAGAACGGGGTCAACTGATCACCTACCATCGACGACTCGGACCGAAAGCTTCGTGTCCTGTAAGAAACAAAAGATGGTTGCTACTCTATTCCCATTTGTCCTAGAATTAAAACTTCCCCTACAAATTGTCAAATATAGCCTAAAATCACAAAGATTCGTCAAATTCCTAGGTGAAACTATCAAGTGATGAGCAACATTATAATATATATCAAAATAAATTCAAATAATGTCAAAATTGAAATTTTGAATTTGAAAAATAATAGTTCAAATAAAAATATAATCAAAACTTTGAAAAATATAAGCTAAAAAAATATTTTGGGTATTTATATGAAAAAAAAAAGCTAATTGTTGCACACTATTTGGCTTGTTTGTAACTACTCTTATAAAAAATAGTTATTTTTTTTAAAAAATACTTATTAAATTCTACTTGTGGTGCTTATAATTTTGATATGACACTTACACAAATTAAAGGCCTACAACCAAAGTTATGGCTCTTGGAATTTCATACTTACTACTCGGGGTCGAATCATTTGTCTAACTCGAGCCATATGTCTTTTGCTTCCTATAGGGGTCAAATCCTTCCCTTTCTTTACCTTCAACTTGGGTTGAACCCTTTAGATATAGTCGACTCTACACTACTCTCTTGTAGTTGTCGACTCCTACACACTACTCTTTCCTGTAGTAGTCGACTCCTCCGTTATGGGGTTGACTTCTTTTTGTGTTTCAATATGGATTTTATTCTTCTTTAGGCTTTGATTCTTTGCTTCTATGCTCGCCTCCATATGCATGTACTCGACTCATTTTTCTTTCTAACAGTTGTCTATTAATCCTCTTCAAAAAAAAAAAAAAAAAAAAATTGACTCTTGCATTTGTGCCAAACTCATATAATATGTGGTCAACTCTTTCTTCTTTTACTTATGATATAGAGTCTCATATGAACACCCACTGAAAGAGTAAATATATAATGAATGTATTTCAGTAAAAATATTAACTTATGGGATTAATACTTATGGAGATGAGGTTGGTTCCAATTGAGGAATGGTCTCACTCGACTGTCCTACAGAACGTGAGCAAAGCTTTACATGGTAGATGAAGCACATCGGTACGGTCTTTGAAACTCCACAAAGAACTGTTAATGTTTATAGCATCAGAATTCAAAAACACAAACATGAAAAATAATATTCACACAAGCAAACTTCCAAAGACACACCTGATGAATCTCACATCTCACAAGTACTTGATCAGAGCCCATATCACAACTATCAGAATCACGATACCGACTACTGCCAGCAGCAAACACATGCAAGAGCACCCTCCCTTTGTACGCTTATTCAGGAATGCCAGTTTCTTCTGCACTCTCTGCATTTTCATAACACTGGAATGATTAGCAAACCACCTCAAAATAATGATGTCAAAAGAAAAAGTAAAAAGACTAGAAATTTTTTAAGTTTTTCAAGTAGTGAATAAAACCTGTAAACGTGAATCAGTCGAATCCACATGCTGATCCAGGTTATCCTGCAAAAAAAAAAAAAAACAAATGAGACATAAGACATAGAGAAGAATGGAGCACAGGTATGAAAAAATGCAGAAATTCAAGGGAAAGAAAATTAGAGCCAATCATACAAGAAGTCTTGTGTGTAGGTCGAGTTCCTCGTTAACAGCCAATGCTATGTGCTTGGTGCTGATAACAGTTTCTTCCAGCTTTTCTAGACCCTCATCTTGCTCTGGATTAGACAAGAAAAGGAGAAAGTGAAATAGATGTAAAGGTCATCTAAAAGAGGTAAAGGAGATTTTATAACTTGCCCTTCATAATCTGTCGTTGTAGGCCAACATGCCCATGGTTGTCCAACCCTACTGTTCTGCTGATGTCATCAGCTGTCTTTTTATCCTTTCCAAGTAAATATTCCCTGGCCACAACAATAACAATATCCATGATTTTACCACTGTTATCTCAAAGCTTCCACCTTAAACCCAGCAAAGAATGCCTCTAAAGTGGACGAACATGCCATACTGCCTCCTGATGCAAAAGGGGCAATGGAACTCATGTAGTATGGATAAATAATTGATAGTTGAGGAAGACACTCACCTATTAGCCGCATTTGACATGCTTAAAGCAGAAGCCATCTGGTTAGATTTGGATCTTAAATTAACAAGCATGTCTTGACGCTTAAGCATCTCCTTCTCCGTTCTGCATAAAACATGACAAACATGTCAGATTACTATCTTGATGGTTGACCTGTTGCTTCAGACTGACTGCCACATTGTGCATAGGGGCAGTGCTAGCAAGCTCACTTGTGCTGTAAAATTTTACAGGCAGCACCCATGCCATTAGCCAAGTCTCACCATTATACACATCACAGCTGCATAGGTAGTCTTATTCTAATGTGTGTTACTTCAAAACCAACGTTGGTTTTTTAGGTATGATGTAAAAACTGTCAACATATACAATCTTGATGGAGTAATCAAGCTCAATAATACTACAATAATCAGTGGCGATGATTCACTGAAGAGAATCATAGCAAGAACTCCCTACTATTCCAACACTGATCATGACTGGACAGTATTCAACTGTTAGTCAAAATTCCAATTAAAACGAAGCCTTTTTTTTTTTAGACAAGTATGACTACTTTACAGCAAAGATATGATACAACTTACACCAACAGTTTAGCTGACAAACTACATAAAGCATGTAACTCAAGAAAAAGCATTGCTTGCTGTATGAAGTGCTATCAGCTTTTTTATTTGGCAAATTAAAAGGAAATTTAGGACAACGTGTAAGACATGCAATTCCTGTCAAGGAATTCATATAAGCTAGAAATAATTTCCCACTTTGTGGAGAGATTATTGTCAAGGATAAAATAATTTATTTACTATTTTTTTAATTTCCTCAAAAAAACACAAAAATTGAAGCAAAGCACATACATCGGCTGCTTACTAGGAAGCTTGGGCAGAAGGGATTCTAAGCTATCAAGTCTGGTTCCAAGAATGGTTATCTTCCTCCTTATTGCTGATAAATGCCTCTGTGTATCAGGTCCAGAAGCAGGAAGTGAGTTTCTCTCAGAAATTCTAGCAGTTATGTCATCAGCAAGTTTAGCAGCTTCACTAAATTCTCTCAACCATGAATCTGAAGCGGAGCCCATCCCTGTTGAAGAAACAAAAAATTAATATTTGACACCGAAGAACTCCAGGAAGTGTGTAAAGTACTAAACAAAGCAATCAGAACAGACATCTTAAAACTAACATACAGTTCAAATGGACATGACAGATACATACATAATTCATGATGTGAGATAAAAAGCAGTGATTGAGACAGCAACAGACTTGAAGGAGTTTAAATTCCTTTAGAAATTAAAGTTTGTGCTCCAGAAATAGAAATTAGAAGTGTCTGAATCTGAATATTACATGTTCATCTACAATGTGATTATATAAAAGCTTGAGTGATTACATAATCATCTTTAAGTGATTATATAAAGCTTGAGGGGAGGAATAGGGTTTAACTTCGAAACCCTAATCAGCTCTCTCTCTCTCTCTCTCTCTCTCTCTTACCAATTACAAACGGAAGAGAATCGAAATAGAGGAAATATAAAATATATTCAAATTATAGATATACTTACAAGTTCAGGAAGCACACTTAGTATCTGAGAAGCAACCTTAGAAACAATCTTCGCAAACTCAAAGTGATGCCTTACAACATAAGCTCTCTCTCTCTCTCTCTCTCTCTCTCTCTCTCTCTCTCTCTCTCTCTATATATATATATATATATATATATATATATATATGGGACAAGCTACTACTGAGTTGCTGAAGTTGATTCAACTCGGTTTTGTGTTTTTCTTCTATACCTGAAGTCTAAAACACAGTGGATGTGTGCAATAGTTCAGGAATTTTCATCAGAATCAAACCTGATACATTAACCCATACATGCACGCTGTTGTATGCTTCAAGACTTGATTTTTCATGCTTGTCTTGCACTACCTAAGAGCTATAGAGTTTTAAACTCGACTTAGCCGCCTCCAACGAGAGTAGATGAACCTCAGGAATTATCTGGCTTCATGAGCTTGAGATGTATTCTTGAGCTATCCTATCTTCTTTACCTTATTGGCTGGGAAGGAGTATAAGAGCAGCAGAAGTTATTCATGTGTTGCTGCTAAAGTCTTTCTTGAACTGCTGCTAAACATTGGTTGTTGGTGATCTGAATTCCAAGAAAGAATCTCAAGGAAATCTTAAAAACCCCTGTTCAGCGCTCTGGTGATTGGAAGAGTCCTACAAATCCAAACTTCCATGAGTTACCTACCTCTGCTCTCAGGTACAGGCTGCTCGAGATTTATTTTTTGAGTCCTTCTTGAATAATGACATCATATTACATACTGAAATAAAACTCTCTAGGACGAGAGTGTCGAAGTTTCAGGCCTTACTTTATTTGAGTCCTTTTTTTCAATAAGGACACAGCCACATATTACCTAAACTTCTAATATTGCATGCACACCATCGAATTGTAGTTTTCTTGGTTGATTGGCTTGAAATATTAAGTTTGAAACTTGCTGAAATTTTCGTGCATGCTGCATATTGTGAATCTATCTCAAGATTCATATTTGTGATTAATCAAAATTATAACCTATGGCTGAAGAGATTTTTCACATATTTATGGTAAAATTAAGTTGCTCAAGATTACCACTATCCCCCTTAAAGGATTATCAAATTACTTGAACTGTACCAATATTTTAAGCGGTTCCTTATTACCTGAGACTTATCTGATCATCTCATTAAGCCACCTCCTATTGTTCATGAATAGGATATTCTATTTAAGAAATGGCTTCAGGAAGACACTCTTGTCATTAGTTGGCTGAATAACAGGACGGAAGAAAATGTGGCAAATAATGGGGTTCATCTTGAAACGACAAAACTTATTTGGGGCACTTGTGCAAAACTTTTGCATCCATAGATTTGTTGATGAACTGTTCATTGTATTCCAGTAAATGCAACTGTTAATTATCACTATTAAAACTGAGTCCCTAATTGAGGAGGAAAATAATCACCTATCTAAATAACCTGCCTTCTGCGAAAAGAAAAAGAAATCAAAACATCAAAACTCAGCAGACCCTAAAATAGGCCATGAATCATAGATGTCCTCCTCTTCTTTCAAGTCTTGGAAGCTCTAAGCATGAAATCTTGAACATGGATCGTGCAATTCCCACAAGTTTTCACAAAGCATAAGAGAGAAGCTGAACAACATTCAATAAAAAACTTCAAATATAAAGGACATAGCTAAGGAAACCAACAAGGAATGTTGCTAAGTCCAGCTAAAAACGGGTAGGAAAATTCAGAAATTCCAGAAAAACTATCAAGCCATTTTATGCTACCCCAAGATAAACACCATTTAAGTTTTTTTTATTTCTTAAAGCATAAAAAGTAGTGACGTGATATTTCTGAGATCTAACTCAGAATACCCAGTTAACCTGCTGCATTACAAGTTAAGCAACAAGATCTACAATTATTTTCTTATAGCATCTAGAAGAGTGACATTTATAAGAAATACTGAACTGAAGAGCTGAATTTCCCAAGTGGAGGTAAAACATACGGTTTACTATCCTTGATCATATTCATATGACATCTGGAGCATGATTATCAACAAGGAGCATAAGGTATGTAACCGTAACAAATACCTTGTGAATCTAAACTGAAAGGCCTAAAGAAAAGAAAATGGGAGATGGTTGGCCAGTTTCAGAAGCACTTAGATGCCAGAGTACTTCATTAGGAATTGGATACTTCAACAACTCAGATTTTTTCCTCTGGTAAAGATTTCATCAACGAACCTAAAATGGGAAGACCGAAGAATAGTTTCAATTATTGAAGCTTATTATATATTGGGCAGGTAAAAATTTTGATTTCCAATGCCGAGGATAAGTGAGCAAAAGTCTAGTGAACTTGGCAAAGTCAGAGACATTATTACTAATAAGAAACATATATTAACCAACATAACAACATCCCGAAAACCCTTGTCAAATGCAAAGGACACTCTCTTGACTCCAAAGCTAGACCTGCATGCCAAAGTTCTTAGCTAAGGCAATTTGTGACAAGAAAATCAAAGCACTGAAAAGACAACAAAAGCTCATAAAGTTGGAACCATCAACACCAACATGTCATGAGAAAGTCAATAAATCAGCTCCTAACTTGTAAGTTAATGAGAAAAAAAAAATAGGAGGCATGAAAAAGCCAGCTACACTTGACACAATTTATATAATATAAAGAAAAGACAAGCACAAGCATGATTCCAAAATTTGGATGGAAGGTGAAAGAAGTAAAAGAAGTAAACAGACTAGCAACTGTATTTTAATCAAACTTGCTCAAAGTTTGTTCCTTATTATCAAGGAAATGACCTTTATAATGAAGAATACCGCATACATAGCTCAAATGTGCTTGTGTATATTTATGGAAGGTTGAAGATCAAGGTTCAAGAAGTATGGCGGCAGGTGTAGGATATTAAGCAAAAAAATTAAAATAAATAAAATATAAAAAAATTATTTGTCACTGCCGAAATTGGGAGATGAAGAATTAAACATCCATGAGCATATTCCCATGAATCACAAATGTGGTGGATAGAAGAACCCACAAGAAGCAACATTTTTATGCAAAAAAAATACAAGTCTGCATGGTTAAATCGGGAAAAAGTGACAACTTCAATCAGGAATGAAATTTCCAGATTCATCAACCAATTAGTTTCAAACCGCAAAGGAGAAAGCAAGGATATGTCAATTTAAACTACTCTTAAGATGACAGAAATATCAAAATATTACCTGACAATAACAAATCAGTAGTGTAGACATGACCAGAATGAATTGGCCTATATGGCTACCAAAATTGGAGGAAACGTTACCCGGGGCAGACGTAGTTACTCAAAAACCTTAACCTCAAACTATGAAAAAGAAACCTTGAAATCTAGGAGAACAACGAACAATCAGATTTCCTTAAACCAACAAAAAGGGGATCAATAACCCCAATATGCTATTATTCAAAAAGAGAAAAACTCCAACATGCGAAGATCCCAAAAAGGGACAGATATTTTTCAAATTATATGTATTAACTAGTAAATAAAAAAGAAAATCAAACCTCTTTGATTGTGTATGTCCAAAGCTGCAAGTCCTTTGAGTTTGTAATATCCGATTTGGGGGCAATTTTGAGAGTGAAAAGATGACAGATGCTAGCTGCTACCTGGCAGCCGCCTGGAGAAGCGATGGAGAGAAGCAAGGAACTAAGGGTTAGGGAGAGCGATGGCGGAGCGGACAACGATGGAGTTGCGGTGAGGAGCAAAGACTAAGACAAGAGATCCCTGTTTGGTTCGGGAGAAAGTGAGAGAGAAACGCAACAAAAGAGAAATTAAAAGAAAGAAGTCTCCATCTCCACACAAGATTGATTTTATAGTTTAAATTTAGTTGATGACTTGATTTTATTTAGTTTAAATAAGTAAAGCAAGTAACGAAATAAATGTAGAAAAAATCAGAAGATGTAATTAAAAAAGCATACCCATTTTAATTATTACCCTCATAGCCTTCATGATTGATTAAAATTAGGGATTCCCAAAAAAAACCAACTTGCTGTTGGAATTATGGATTTAAATATATTATTTATAAAATAAAATTACCATGATATTAGAAGCATGGGGCCCACTTCTAGATATTTTGTCATTGAATGTTCAGTACAGGGAATAATGGCCAGTACATCTCCCTGTAAAGATAGATTCATTGGGTGCATTAACTGGACACATCCCTTGGGCATAAGGAGATGTATCTTAACTCAGGAAAAGTATCCTTATGAATAGTCATTAGTACTATACCTAAATTCTTCTATGGTCTTACAAGTGAGGCTAAGGCTATTTGCACACCCAGTCTGGCTGAACAGAAGCAAACTTATCACTTGTAAACGAATTATCAAAGGTTATCTTATGCACTTTAAGTTCTATTTATATTCTTCAAGATGAAAGGTACACTCTCTTTATTCTTCTTATTTCAATTCTTATTTCAATTCTATAATATAAGTAAGACTTTCATGATAATGGAATTATGGAGGATTTAATATCTATTTTCTATGACGTTTATTTTATTATTGTTAGACATCAAGTCTAACACTTGTATCTTTGTTTTTCTCACTTAGACTCTCATGTCACAAATTTGTTCTCTTCCCAGTGGCATCAAAGAGCTCTTGACTAATATAATGAACTTTGCCAATCTAAATTTGTTTTTTGTTTTTAACCTCTAGACTTGTAAGGTTCCCTAGTTATTCAAATTGTATACCTTGGAAGTGCACCATTATGGTTGTACATTTTGATTTGCAACAAACACAATCCATCCCATATTGAAGAGATTCTTTCTTCTTTATGCAACTCTAGTCCAACATCAAAATAACAAAATAAAATCCCAAATCATTCTGTACATGGCTTTTATGTGTAAATTTTAGTCAGAAAATGGGATTTATATAATACAAGCTTGATAATGAGATCTCATACATTACACCTGACTAGAGCATTTCCAACTAATTTGACCACACATGTATCAATCCTTGCTTGTTGCCCGTGTATATCTCATTCCTGTCCTCATCATAGAAAAGGGCTGTAACATCTTCAAGTGCTTCTCTGACGGTGCTCCGTATCCATGATCGCCCAACTCTGCCTCGTGGACTGATCTGGATGTTGGGATCACTTGCGCATATCTTGGCTATGCATTTCCCTGTCAGGATGTTGCTCATGTTGATGGATCCTATTGCACAACCTGCGTAAGGCATTTCCAAGAATTAAAAGACCAAGAAGAGCATCTGGGCCTGTCAAGGAAGAGCCGACTCTCACACAATACCAAAACAAGGGTGATAGAGAAAAGACAAAAATAAGCAGCAAAAGAGTCTCTCCCTATTACCTTCACCATCATCCTCGGACCCCTCTTCCGCTTTACAGTATGATATTATTAGGTCCTGATCACTTGTTATATAAATGTTGTTGGTGTTGCAGTCAGGATGCCACAACAGGTGGTCTTCAAATGAAGTAACTAGTTCCCCCCTAAAATTCCAAACTGCGACGGTTCTGTTCAGAAAGGTTAAGAAAAGGTGGTTTTCATACAGGAAAATGAATGCTGAAGGAGTCATGAACTCGGTTCTGCTTACTTCAGTCAGTTTTGAGTTCCTAACCTGATCAAAGAAGGATTTGACATTAGAACAGGCCACAACCCCAAAAACAGACATCAGTGACAACAGACTTACCGAAATACAACTAATATAGAGAGCTAAACACATGGGAAACAACAATTGAGAGCAATATTCATGTATCCGATCCCAAAATAGATAGGATAAGATGAAGACGACACAAAGCACAAACAGAGCGAAAGAGATAGAGAATCTCACATCAAGAATTTGCAAGTTCTCGTTTTCTTGTTTGACCAGAAGTTTCTCATTGAACTGCTCGATGAAATCAACCTTCTTGTTACGATGTAATAAGTGGTTAAAAGATTTCAACACAGTTCCATCTTCAATTGAAAGTATCTTAAGAGGCACATATCCAGGGGCTCTATGGAATATTAGAAGCATAATTCCTGGGCTGTCATCAACAAAAATTTATTCCAAAATCAGATATACTGGAAAGGCAAGTCACTGTCAAACCATTAATATTGAGAGAGAGAGAAAGAGAGGGAGGGAGTCTGAACCTGATTTTGATCTCTTGAACATTTTTATCAGATATTGAATACAGGAAAGAGTAGTTCTTCAGATCAAACACCTTGTAAATGCTGCCATATGAAGCACCTTACATTAGTTTAGCACCTAGAGCATGGAGCTGGACTAAAACAACCAAGTAGAACAGAATACATACCCATCCTGCGCAGAATAAGTTAGCACTTTCCCATTCACATCATCAAATTCCACGAAACCAGGCCACCTTAGTGATTCTGATTCAAAAAGAGGGAACCCAGCATCCAATTGGTTGCGCCTAATATATCTGCAATATTTCTAATGAATTGTCAGCTCAAAGTCCTATTTAGCTGGAGCAGCCATGATCAAGGATGCTTAAGCAAGGACCAACAAGCACTTCGATTTGCTTTTGAAGGCTAAGAAAACTAGAAATAATTAGGGAAAAAGAGAATGCATGTACATTTGACCTAGAACGAGGAAGAGAAGTGCTCGGATCATTGTCAAACAAGTTGCTTCATCACTTAGTAGAACATATCAAAGAACCAATTGGTAAAACCAAAGATCTTTTATTAGAATTGGAGCCTCCCTCCAATCCCTTGTTGTAAAGGGAGTGCTCCTTGATTAGGTTTTTACTCTTCTCTTCTCCTTGAATAAAGTTCTGATTTCATTAAAAAAACCTAAAAATCTTTCATTATTTACCGAAAAGAATTAAAACTTCTTACTCAATAGGGGTAGTCCGGCACTTCAAGGAGCTAAAGTGATCAGAGGCATAAACTGATACAGTGATCAGAGAATCATTATTCTTGTTATAAAAGAGACTTCTAATAACTTCATCAGGGCTGATATTGAGGAAACAAATGCGTTGGTTGGTTGCTGCCAAGAGAATACAAGTGACAGATAGCATCAGTATCACAAAAAAAAAAAAAAAAAAAAAAAAAAAATATATATATATATATATATATATATAAATCCATAAGCATAGAACTTACTCCTACTAAAAGCAGCACAGAGACCGGACTGCGCCAGAGCAAATATAACATCCTTCGCCGCTACTATCTCTATAATTTTGGATCTCTTCTTGAGAAATTGTAACCTAAGAAACCAGTGAGCTTTTGTATCGTACGTATCGAATTCTTCCTGCATTAATATATGCAAAAAGTAGTGAGTATTTTTTCTCTTTGAATAGTAGACATCACTGTTTGACAAATAAAATAAGATGAAAAAAGTATAGTCTCCTTTAAAAAAGAAATAGTCTGGAGAAAAAATAAAGGCAAATTTGAAATACCTTTCACACAGGTTTTAACTTTTTTCCCTTTGTGAATGTTGATCACCCACGCATGTTAACCCATAACCCTGATGAGTCTTGAACCCAAGACATCAAGTTAGAAATTCCCCTTAGCTATTGAGCCAATGACCTAATCTCATTTTACTTTTTTTTTTGCTTACAATTTCTCTTGCGCTATGATACACTGCATGTTCCACAGACCAAGAACTTAATCTCATTTTACTTTTTTCTTTGCTTCTCAATTTCTTTTGAGCTATGATACACTCAATGTTCCACAGAACAAAAATTAATTCAATCAAAGAACAGTCATGGGCCAGGGGTAAACCTAAAACAGAGGGCTTAGGGTTGGAGCAAATTCGAGACAATTTCTTATTGGCAATGAAACACACCTTCACTGCCAAAGAAAAGGCATACGAGTTTCTCCAACAACCAGACATGAAACTGCTGGATACCCTGTGAAGGAACATGATAACCAGGATCCGTATTACATAATTATCTACCAAAATGTGTAATCAACAGGGAGATAATATGTCCATGTAATAAAGGACATAAAGAACTCCAATACAAAGACTTTCAGACTTTGCTGATCCAGTCACTATGCTAGGCCATTCGGGCTGTTTTGACTTGTTTAAGGGTTGCCAAATGATTGCAGAACATGCTTTTCAGCACATTTCAGAATTCATAATGTAAGTAGATAAAATATATAAGTATTAATTAATTACTATTACAAATAATTTTTATCTTTGAAAAAATTAACTAGTTGAAATAATATATAAACCTTGTTGAGGTTCTCCTCAGATTACAAAAGAAAAATATAACATAGCTCATTCCAAAAACATATAAAATGGCTACTCTATCTCCATAACAAATTAATGCATCATAAGAAAATGGCCGCAAGCATGAATTCCTAAACCATACATAGCACTTCATCATGAAATTAGATTACTTGGCAGTCTGTGAGTTAGCCTCCAAGAAACAGGTATTAAAGATTTCGATGCACAAGTGGACCAATGTTGCCTAAAAAGGCCTCTCCTAAATTTGTTGGCACCACTATTAGAAATTTCAGCCTAACCATAGAGTTTGAAATGAATTAGGCAGTTGCTTACACTTCCTAGGCACATGAATCTATCCGATTCCAACAAGTACAAGAGAAGACCAAACCCATATGCTACAAAACCCACTTAATCTCAAAACAACAACAAGAGGATTGAAAACTCAGACAGCAACAACAGACAAAATATAGCTGACTTTCAAACAAGAATGACAAAACCAAAAGAGATCATCTGTAAGGGAAAGGTGTCCCCAACAACAGGGAGTTGTAGGGAGGCCCCTTCCAGCTTGAGGAAACTGGGGATCATGATACAATTTGCAGAGGTCTAAGATCTCCAAATAGATCATAATAAGGTGCCATGAAGGGGGTTTCCTAGTGGTAATACAAGAGGTGGCTGCTGAAGAGTCTAGATAACCACAAGATCAAAGAATGTGCTAGTGGAAATATGAAGCCCAATTAGGAGTGCACAAAACTCTGCCTAAATGGAATCATAGAGCTCGAATGAGCCAGAATCCACATGACAAGTGCAGCACTCACTGCCATGTTTTAGGCCTTTTGTTTGCTTAGTTAAGCCTGGATGTGAAAAGAATGTTAGTGGGAATAATACCACATAAGTTAATGTCAAAAACCTTGCAGTTATTAGTTGGGAAAATGACCTAGATTTGGCTAGTAATTTAGGATAATCCCAGACTCAACTTTAACGCTTAACTTTCCAAATTTCCTCCCACTTGACAAGGCAGAATTTAAACTACTCCAAGCCACCAAAGAAAGAGCTTCTTGGCCTCAATATAGGTGGCCATACTTGCCTGACCAGCAAAAACACAGACAAAATAATTTCACAGTCCAGCAAGAGTGGACATGATTAAGGTAGCCAGCCCGCAGGAGAGAGGAGTTTCTCCTTCTGTCCGACAAGTCAATGCTCAATCTCTCAACAGCAGGGAGATTTAGAAGGCTGCCGAAGAAATAAAGGGAGACACAAGTGGGAGGATAATAGGATAGAAATATGCAAACAGTGAGGACCACACCCAATTCATCTTTTTGCCAAATATGTGTTCTGGATAAATAAAAGGGCTTTAACACTGGTGACCAGGTCAATGTAACCACAAAAAAAACATAAGCTATAATCAGCAAACTGAAGAAGAGACACTTCGACCAAAATTGCAAGGGAATGGGCAAAGAAAGTCAACCATTATTAATTGCAAAATTGAAGACAGAAACAAGAGATTCACTCATAATGTTGAAGTGCTCCTCCATTTTATTTCTTTCATCTGTTCCCCTGTCTTCTGCCCTCAGCAATGTATCTTTGCATTTTACCTTGTTCCTGTTTTAACGGACTCTCATCTTCTCATTGTTATCCAAAAAAAAAACAAAAAGCTTAAAAGAAAATACTACTAAAAAAGTAAGCTTAAATCACTAAATGCCATGCCTTGGCACTCATCTCAAAACAACAATCAGAAGACTTAAAAAAGTTCAGACAACAACAGGAGGTGAGAAGTCGTAAGTGACTTCCAAATAGCTTACGAACAAAGCCTTTGTCTCAACTAGGAAATAAAGAAAGAGGAAAGAAAAAGATCCATGCCTGCTTCTCTTAGAAACAACATCTCAATCAGGAAAATGAGAAGTCAATAATATATAGTTTCAGCTTGATAAGTGTATCTCCTGAAATTAAGATTCACTTTCCAGGTATTGGAAAGACTCATAGCACTACAAAACAGAGGCAGTTTTTTGACATAAATGTTTTCTAAATGAAATATGTGGAGGCTGAATGAGATATCACAATAATCTTTCTCTTAACATTTCTATATCGTTTGTACTTCATCTAATTTGGACCAAAAAATCAATGAAGCACTTGTTTGGGATTGAAATTCTCCTTAACTCATGCAATCCTTGACAACTCATTTATCAAGCCAAGAGTAATTTTTTTTTTTCTGAAGAAAAGGAGGAGAAGACTTATTTGATTCAGCCATTGTCAGCGCAGAAAACAGTTGCATAAAGTGGTTTTCTTCCATGGACAAATATGAGAAGCATGGAGAACAACATGAACAGATCTTTACGCTACATGGCATATTTGAAACTTCCTCAGACAGCTCTGATCAGATCATTTCTTCTTCCAGTACTCAACAGAACAACTAATATGAAATATGCTAATTTCTTAGCGTCCAAATATTGAAACACCTTCAATTTGTAAAATTGAAATTGAATGAACCAAAATTTAAACGTCTATGATGATGCTGCAGATAACGAAAAATGGTCACAGCTTTTTTCAAATTTCTTTGTGTCCCACCAGCAAGGCCTCGCCTCAGAATGGAGCAAGTCATTTGGTGATGTGACCAAACACTTTTGAGGGACTTTCTTCACACGGGCACTACTTTGTAGTGCAAATTCTCACTACTTCAAAAACCTACATTTTCAATCTACAGAGAGTAAAAGACACCATTCGAATGCCTTTCCTCCTAGAAGTATCTTCAATGTTTTGAGCAAGAAATCCTGAAGTCTCCGGTTTGGTAAGCAAAATTCAAGATAATACTAGACTACAGACTACTAGGGCACACAATGATAAAGAACTTGAGGTAGCAGACTTATTACTCAAGCTTAGAAGAAGTTGGAAAAGCAAACCAATCTGGTAAGTTGTCCATAACCTTTTTTTTGAAAAAGAAGTTGTGTCCATAACCTGAAAAATATGGCAGCATCTTTCTATGATCTCTTATGGACAGCATTAACAAAAATCACAACTATGCAGCTGCTCTATCTTGGGAATTTCTCGGTCTTCCAAAAGAGGCTCCAAAGTTGAAAATTCTACATACAATTTTTGAACAAAAAAATAGTAAATTTTACTTTCATTACTGAAACCCACCCTTCAAGTCCCAGTCCGTGCTTTCCCCTTCCTGTTGGCAGCCACAAACTTAAGATAAAAAAAGTTGGTGGAGCCAGAAGGAATGAAGATTGCAGTAACATTATTCCCCATCTGAGGCCTGCTTGCAGGCTGATTTGGCCTGAGCAGAAGTTTGTGCTGTCCTTCAAGGAGTCAAGATAGATAGTGAAAGTAAAGAAAGAAAAAATCTCTCCACCTTAAATTCTTAAAGAGATTCCAGCATTATTATCAGGTGGTTGTTCACACTCTCACGGAAGCTAGAATAGTTAGAAGAAATTGTTGGTCACAGTAGACCCCTGAACATAGCCAGATGGTATTCATTAAGGTTCACAAACTGTATTAAAGATGATAGAAAAAATAGAGTTTGTTGAAAAGAATTGTCCCACGTGAAAAATTAAGTAAAAATATCTTTGGTTTATTAATTGGGAAAGAGGGTTCCTAACGTGGCTAGGCATTTTAGGATGAGCCTTAGACCCAACTTCTAACATGGTATCAAAGCATGTGCTCACACATGGAAGCTAGAAAAAAATGGCTTACACTAGAAAGAATTTTCCCGCATGGAAAAATAAGTAAAAAATTATTGGGTTTATTAGTTGGGAAAGAAGATTCCTAACTTGGCTAGTCATTTTGGATGGGCCGTTGGACCCAACTTGTAACATAGTTATTCAACAAAATCTAGGTGACAATTTCCTCATGCTGTAAGTGGTAATTTTGAGAGCTGATGCTGCTCCTCTACCTCTCCCTTTTGCAGTTTTCACTCTAAGAAAGCATCCTCAACATTTCAAGAAGAAAAAATTAGTCTCACTCACTATGACACCAACACTGTTAATCTATGTGGTCAGTGGAATCCCTGTTTGCACAAATCTGTGAGACAACATGTGATAATCTTATTCAGAAGGGTAACGAACTCAAACAATCAAAACTCCCAAATCAATATATAGCATTTACTTATTTAAATATTCCACCAAACTGATGGAGGAATTTGCTACATCTAGCACTTGCAAAGGTACTTTGACCTGTATCAGCATAGAACCTAGTTTTTACTACCAAACAAACAACTGAAATTTAGATATATTCCCTAGGACATAACGTGAAAGACCGGTAGCTCCCCCCCTCCCCAAAGAAAGTGGCAAGAGAATAGTCAGCAGAACTTGAGGGTGTACATGCATGGGCATTAAGACACTATGCATAAATTTTCTTCAGGCTTGAATGTTAAATGGACATCCTAAAATACATGATCTTGACTGTTGCAATTGACATCAAAGTGGCAGCATTCAGTGCAAATTCAGTGATAACAAAACACGTATTACTCAATCTAAAAAGAACTCTGATGACTTCACTGAAATATTTATGACAATGGTACAAAATACGAATCAAACAAGAAGAACAAAAGCTTCTGATACTGCAACCGATAAGCAACTGTACCTCACAATAAAAATTATAGCCATCATATAATAGCTAAACTTCCAGTTTGAATAAATCATATGAGAAGCAATTGATATGAACCAAAATTCAATCAGACCACAGTATAAAAAAACAGGAAAAAAAAGGGTACCAAGAGAACAAGCCAGTTCCACATATGCTAAAGGAAAGTCGCTTAAACAACAAATTATATGCACAACCTAACAGTATAACAAAAAAGAATACCGGAACCTGTCCTTGTTGTCTGAGAAACCAAAAAGTCTAAAACATCAAAAACAATCTTCGGCTTAAAACCAAGGGCGAGCATCAGTAGTAAATTTCACGAAAGCCCAAATCCCAGAAATGGGACAAGAGAAGGAATCGCAAAATCGCCAGTCAAACATAACGCTTCCGGAAAAGGAAACATGTATTCTGAAGAAAACCTCCCGAACAAAAATTAAACAACATAACTTGCATCTGCCAATTCCAATGAACTACAAACTCAATAACTCCCCATCCCATCAAAACAAAAGAGAAAAAAAAAAAAAAAACTAGCACCAACACGAGTACTAAAATATAGCGGGGAAACACCAGATACAACCTGTAGCTGAAAATTCCGAAATTTCTCCTGAGCATTCGATGCCGCCCCTCGGCCCATCTTCCTGAAAGCACCAATCTCTCGCTGCTGCAGTTTTTTCACCGAATTACACGAGTATCTCTCTCGTAGCTTCTTGACGGAATCGCATAGCTTGAGCGTCCGGGAGCGCTTACGAGCCGTGACCCGAAGGCGGAGTCGAAGAAGCGATTTCTTATTCTCCATTGCTCTCACTTTTCAGAAAAGAATCAAAACCACATTGAAAGAGACGACGATAACAGAAGGACTACCAAAAGCCTTTGTTTCTCCACAAAACGTAAACCTTTCATGGCGGTCGAATCATGACGACCGAAATCAGGAACTCAGGATAGGATTGTACTTTGCCACTAAGTCATGGAGAAAGAAGAGAGAGGTTTCCCTTCCACCTCTGTCGCCGGTTGCAGGCTCCAGAATTTCGCACTATCCTGGCACGAAGGTTTTTCACTCTCCGTCTCCTCATCTGCGAGAGAGGTGCGAACATTTTGTTCAATGTCGGCGGGGTTGGGTGGGGTCGAGACAGATGCCTAAGGAAAAACGACGCGTGTATGATGGACCCAGACGTTGGGGCGAGAAGTTGTCAGATGGCTGAGAGACGGCGAATGAACCGTGTTGACGTCACTGGTCTTTCTTCGTAACCTGCAGGAGCTTGGTGCGGGATTTAGACGTAGCACTTTTTTAATGTGCACTGACCTACAGAGAAGTACGTCATTACTTGGATACCGTCAGAAGTCATATTAGTCATGTACAACTATTTAAAATTATACTCGCTGGACAGGTATTGGAAAGCGTTTGAACGCATATACATCCAACAACCATTTATACGAATACGGCGTTTGAACAGAAGCCACAATAGAGATGACAAATGTGGATCCACACCTGTCCTTCCTCCCTAGGCTTTTCCATTTTCTTTTAATATCTCTCTTATTAAAGAGAGCACATCATTTACGTAATGTCATGGTGGAGAGGCGTCAAAATCTCTTTCTTTACTGCGAAAGACTCCAAACGGACGAGACGGTGGCTGCGACGACGAACTTGAAGTCTCTCTCACTAGCGTGTAGCGACTCGCCCGCATTTTCCCCACACATGATGAGGTGGCAAAATTATATCGTTTCTCTCGCTCACTCACTGTGTAAACTCGTGGCGCTCTTCTACGGTGCCAATGGTCCACATGTGTCCCATCACATTTTTTACCAAGTTCAATTTTGTAAGTTCATCAAATCGGACTAAATTTTTCTCTGCGACAACTAACCAAAAAATGGTCATGTGGTCCATCCTACAGACTGTGGTCCTGTTTTTCCTCCCTCGACCCAGAAATCATTTAAATAAGGCTAAAACTAGAATAACAAAAATTCTGACTCTATTCTTTGATCATAAATGACAAATAGCCGCTGCGACTGCAGCCACCCGTGTTCGTACTTGAGGGGTACACGTTCCAAAATTTAAAGGAAAAGGACAGAGAAGAATAATCGGGGATCTTTTTTTAAATTGTTTCAGCGGTCATTTAATACCTTTGGTAGTAGCAGCTATTCAACCCAATTATTCTCCCAAACTACCTAACTGCCCTTTTAGTGTCTCTGATCGGCGGTCGCCACATTGATTCTGCTCTCTGCTGCGTGGGACCTAATAGACGTGGAGATTTATTAAGAAATGGATGCTTCAAGGCAAAGACGACCCCGGCTCCGTCTTGGGTGATTTTCAAGCAACCAGGTGAGAGTGTCGTATGTGATATATACGACCAAGAGACTTGGTCTATCTAATGTGGGTCCCTATGTCTACAAGGTATCCAGAGGGCGCGGCGGTTTTCGTAATTCTTTCGAAGGGGAAGATTATTGACGTCATTCCGTTAAGACATGTTATAAAATTGTCCCAAGGAGCACTACGTCTACACCGTCTCTCCGCTGCAATTTCAGGGGGACGAAGAGAGAGAGAGAGAGAGAGATTAAAACACCGACAGCATACGACTCGTTTCGTCTCTGGTAGGGTTTTGGCAAAAACGAAGAGAAAAAGAAAATCCGAAAAAGTAACAAAGACAAGGAAAAGCAACAACAAAAAAGTGAAGCCTTAGTACGCATACGAAGAAGAAGAAAAAAAATAAAAAATTCAAATGCTTGTTCACTAACCAACGGAGGTTGAAGATCCTCTCTTAACATCTACAGGTGCGTGCAAAATGGCGGTCGATCCCTTGGCATTTGGATTTCTTCTGAATTTTTGCGTGGGACTCCTGGTGCATTTGTCGGGGATTTGCTGCATTGTGCCGTAGATTTCGATTTTTGCCATTCAGTCAAATTTGTTTCGGTCTTGTATGTAATCCCCCGTTGAGAATGTGGAAAACGGAGAGGTTTGGTTGAAATTGCGTACTGATCGTCTGGTAAATAATTGGTGAACCTGATTTTCCATGTTGCTGTCTGGATTGCTGCGGTGCATCGAGGTGGTGGAGGATGTGTTGAAGAGTTGACGCTCTGGTAATGTGGAAGAATGATTTTGAGCTTATGCCATTTTCGTACATTTTCTCTGCAAAACCGGGAGGAAAAGCTCGGTTTCGATGTACTTTCTGTGAAGCATTCGGTTTCATTTGAGATGAGTTTCCTGAAAACTTGTAGCCGAGAGTCGATTCGTCGTTAATTTTCACATCCTTGGTAGTCTGAAAGGCCGTCAATCGGTGTTGAGTTTTACATTTTTCCTGCAATTGCTGCCAAAATATATTATAATCCTGTTCAGGGTTTGAGCTATGTTTTGCTCTTAAGAACCGTTGGTCGCAGAATAGTTTGCTTCATCTTTAATTAATTTCATTTGGTAATGAAGGGCGATTCTAATAGTACTTTTAGATGCTGGACCTTTCATTATTTCTTTTGTGAGTTTGCGGTTCTTACCTTATGCTGATAAACTGTCGTCTATAAAGTCAGCATTTGCACTCTTTTCTTTTCTTTTTTCTGGATAAAGCTTTCCGTGTTTTACTACCTCCTCTGACTGAGCAAAGTTCTGTTCAACTCTTGTTCGTTCCTGCAGATTTTGATGTTCACTTGATGATAAACTTTTTACAAGATTCTTCTGTGCGTAGATAAAAATTGGGGGAGGTCATAGAACTGTTGCTTATTTGAAAATGAGATCTGACACCCCCCTCGATTATGCTGTATTCCACTTGTCTCCCCAACGCACACGGTGAGATGGTTATTTGATGTTATAGGAAATTCATGTCTCTTTCTTTTTCTTGTGTTTGATCTTTGCTGAGTTTTTGCTTCATTTGCAGTTGTGAATTATTTGTATCAGGTGAAGGGAAGACTGAGAAACTTGCCTCTGGGTTGGTGAAGCCGTTTGTAACTCATTTGACAGTCGCAGAAAAACAGGTTGCTCAGGCACTTCCATCTATTAAACTCGAAGTTGAGAGACGAAACAATGTTGGCTCATGGTTTACCAAAGGAACACTTGAGAGGTGAAGCTCTAAAATGCCATTGCAACTGTCTTTCAGATATATGGCCAATGTCCATTATTCATGACAAGAACATGCCTGTAATCCTGGAAGATCTTAATTGTCTTTTATTGTTCTTCTTTTAATTTTGAAAATTTTGTGCACAGTCTGCCTTTCCATCTGATGAGATTCTTGTTATCTTTAGGTTTGTCCGATTTGTTAGTACACCAGAGGTGTTGGAAATGGTCAACACATTTGATGCAGAGATGTCCCAGTTGGAGTCGGCCTGGAGGATTTATTCACAGGTAGTTATCTCTATTTTCTTGAATGCTTCATATTTTCAATTGTTGAACTATTAAAAAAAATCATTTGTTCCTAGGCTTTTAGCATTCACTGACAGTGGTAGGATCTCTTTGAATCCAGGGGGCGAGAGGTCATTTATCAGGTTCATTAGGTATGTTGGTTCCCCTTTGTAGCACCTCCTACTGGCAAATTATTGAAAAATCTTACTTTTTTATAGCAAGAGTCACCATACCCTGACATCTAGCTTTGCTAACTGTATTTTTTAGAAACAAAAGTTTTTGGATGCATATTTTTTTGCTTGGTAATTTCGATTGCTAATGCTCAAAATCCTTATGCATGAAATCTACTGTGGTACTAGAGTGTTGACCAGGTTTAGCGGGCATTGAAGGAGTTATTACAGATAGCGACAGTCATGTCTTGCTGGCATATTCAGGTCCTATTGGACTCAAGGACTCTTTGGAGGCTGAAGTTATAGCTTGGTCCTAGGTTGAGGCTCTACAAGGATTGTTTCCGAAGTCTGCTTTGTGGAAGGTTGCTTATAGGTGGTAATTGGCTGGATGAAGAGTACAACCAATCCCCCTTGGATGTTTGATCAACTCCTTTATGAAGCCTTGGATACTATGCAGATGTTGGATACAGCTTCGATCCATACTCTCATATGTGCTAATTCATTGCAGATTCTCTTGCTAAGGAGCATGCTCGCCCACAACATCTTGTTGTAGGAATGGTGTGCCTCCTAGTTTTTCTTCTTTTTCTTTGGTTGAAGGGCTGTTTTGCCATCTCTCCCCCTTTGTTGCTCTTTGTGGTAATCAATATATCTGCCATTTGAAAAAGACAAAAATAGACTTGACCCGAATGTTTCTTCTGGATGATTTTCCTTTTAAAACTGATGTCATGCATTTGCCACCGTAGCTCAAGTGGTTAAGGAACTTTGGTTGCGACTTGTTAGTTACCAGTTTGATTCCCATCCAAGAGGGTAGTCTTTAACTGTATGTTTAGGAAAGAAATTGTATGTTTATCAGTGTCTGATATAACTATAAAAAATAATAATAGAATATTGCTTCTTCAGCAAGTGCTAGTTTTGTGTTTGATGAAAGGCCTCCTAGTTGTTAGCTGTGTTCATGAGGCTTGAGTCATAAAGAGTGGTTTTCCCCCTTTTTCTTGAACTTCTATAACCCATTGGTAGGTGAGTCTTCAGCTCTATGGCCACATGGGGAGGTTTCTAGTATGAGGTCTTGAGTTCAAGTTTCACCAGGGGTTTTGGGTGTAGTGTGCATGTGTAAAAAAGCTACAAGGGGCAATCTGTAGATAATGACTTATTTCTTGGTTTATTGATTATGGGAAGCTCCCATGTTCGGCCTACTTACAATTATTATCTTAATATGCCCATAGTTTCATTTGGGAGATATTTCTGGTGTGAGGGTCTTCAAGCTTTGAAGAACTGATAACGATCTTCGTGCTGCTAGAATTATGATAAACTTAGGGTTCTTGGCCGGAGATGTTCTTTGTGTTGAAGACTAGGGGGTAAGTGGAAGTTGAGGCGTTTTAGTTGATTGTTTTTAATTAGGTACACTCATAAATTAGATTGGAACACCGTCATTAAACCCGGCCCAGTCCCAGACCCAATATGGTGACCGGGTTTGATTGAATTGGTGATGATGTCATTCAAGAAGATTGGGGGAGAGCCATCTCCCTTGATCTTCCTTCCCCACCATTTTTGCATGAGGGAGGGAGCGTAGTTCTACTCCTTTGGCAAAAGGACCAAAGGGGAGGCGCGGTGGGGGTATGCCCCCGTTCTACAGTTGTCCTATTGGGGCGATGATCCCTCCCTCATTGTTGCAGTGAAAAAGGGCGAGGAAAGGGGAGGCAGTGTTTCTTTGTTGTGTGGGGAATTTTCCCTGCACAATAATTACCTGGTTGACTGGGTTTGGTCTGTTGGTTCATTGGTTGAACAGGCCAACCCGGCCTGGTCACCTGGTTTTTGACACATTTGTAGGTCTTGTAGTGTTCTGACCTGTTGCAGGGATTGGGTCTAGTTGTACCCAATTGGTCTGGTTGGGGTTTGTCTCAATCAGCCAATTTGGTCTGGTTGGGGTTCTACTCTAGACCCGTTTAAGCATGAAACCCTAAAATCTAACAGTTTTTTTTTTTTTTTTTTTAAATGATGCTGATTTTTATTAAGACAAAAGCTGAAAAGAGCAATTTACAAAGGAGGGAAACTTTCCCAAACAATGAGAGATTGCTGGGAAGTTCCAAATTTCGCCAATTTATCAGCCAAAGAGTTGGCTGATCTAGGAATGAGATTCCAATTACAATGAGTAGAAGATACAATGTCAACAATACTATTAGTGATGGGCCAGTAGCGCCAAGGGGGGAAGCTGTCTTTGGAACACCAACTAATAACCGTCTTCAAGTCGCCTTCAATGATTAACTTGCCATGGAGACGATCCCTAAAGATTTGGAGACCGAACAACAGAGCACTAACTTTAGCAGTTTTAGAATCGACAATGCCCACCGGACTAGCATAAGAAAGAATAGGGTCTCCATTGTGACCTCTGAATAAAATCTAATAGTTTTGAAAGCACTAATTTGAATGTGTGAAATAGGTTTTCTTTCCTTTTGTGTAAATGGACGCTAATTTGGTTAACTGCAAATAGTTTTTGTCATTTTTTATTTTAGTTTATCTTTATCCCTCTTCTCTCATTTCTCTCTCTCTCTCTCTCTCTCTCTTTCACGTGTGTGTGCATACACAAACACACACAAGACAAAGAGATGCATGGAGGAGAACTATAGCTCTTTGATCTTCATTGTCAGTAATTGATGACTAAGACTCCAGGGCCTTATTGTTTATAGTGGCAAACTGTACACATTTCCTAGTTCATCTTTGTTAGTGTGTGGTAACCTTATTGTTTCTTCTTAGATAAAGTTTGACTAAAAGCACAAATACAACTTGTTGGAAGATAGACCCAAGCCCACACAACCAAGAAAGAACCACATATCCAAGTGTGTTGGAAGATGGGCTCAAACCCATAAGACCAAGGAAGGCCCATAGACCAAGGAGAAGCCCCAGGCCCATACAATTATGGCATTATGAGTCTTACACAAGAAGAAGTCTTACAAAGCCACAATTATTATGGAAGCAGGTTTCATAGAGGAGTTTCAGTTTAAAAGTGTTTTAGTTAAGTTAATCTTCTATTTATATTTGGTTATTTTATTATTCTAGGACTTATCTTTAAGTGTTAGAGTTTGGGTGTAATTGGGACAAAGGTATTTTTATTGTAAATGGACTCTACTACCCTTCCTCTAGTATAAATAGAGGTTCATGTACTCTGATTAGAATAAGTTAATGAAGTCAATGAAGTATTTTTCTTTTCCACAAATTCAACACATCTTTTGGTGGATTGGAAGTTGCATGAGACTTTTCATGACATTGATCAAAATATTGAGGTTCTAATTTTCTGCCATTGCTGTTATGGTGCATGGGAAAGTGGAAAAATTAAGTCTTAGACTGTATTAATGCATATTCGGTTGGGTAACAATGGAGAGATGGTCATTTTCCTGTTTTAAGGAAGTGCACTTTGTTTTTATGTCATCTCCATGGAATATTAAATGTTTTTGGTATGCTTTGTCTAGATCATAGTTAGGAAGTTGAGAGTTTAGATGGAGATACAAATGCCGTTAGAGTGAGGCCAAGCGTAAATTACCCTCTTTTGGGTTTCTATTTAAACTTTTTATCTTCATTAGGCAATTGGGTTCTTATTTATATATTTATAATTCTTTCTGTCACTTTTTTTCAAGACCTTTTCAAATGGATTCATCAGCCTTGTGGTGGACAATTCATGGATTTCCATTCTATATTGTAGATGACGTAGGAGGGGCAATGTAAAGTACATGGGAATTTGCTTTTTACATGGGCAACTTGGTTTGGGTTAAAGAGGAAGTCTCATAACACCAGCCTGTCTGAGTGACTTTTTCATACAGTCATAATGCCACAATTAAACTGGTGTTTTTTTAGTTAACAATAAAAAGGAATTCTTTCCATCCTTTTTTTTTTTTTTACATCTTTGAGTTGCTTATACCATGTTGTGGCCCTCTATTGGCTTACTTTTCTGTGGACTCTTAGATTGTTTAGTTTCTTGCTGTAATGGCTTCTATTATTATAATCTGTCTCTTTCCATTTCAACTGATCTGTTTTTCATCTGTAATTTGATTCAGCAGAAAGTGGAGTAGAGGAAGAAGCAGCAGATTCAACTAAGTAAGCTTGTCCTTCACTGCCTATTGCCTCTGCTTCTAAGAATACCTGATTGTGGAGGACATGGTGATTAATTTAGAAAATGCCTTAAAAATACTCTTAAAATTTGTGTAATCAATTCAATTTTGTATAAATATTCCCTGATAACAAGGTTCAAGAACCTTTGAAGGCATGTGTTAGATAGTTTTAGTGGATTATATATCATGTTATTAATTAGTTGAGTGCATTTGTATAACTATCCTCTATCAGCTATAGGGACTCGATCAGTAAGTGTGCACAATTACTGTATTGTCATTTATTTTAGTTTTTGTTATCTATCCCAAGTTGACTTGGATTTTCAGGTGACCGACTCCAAGTTGGAAAAACATAGTACTTATATTTCTGAAGAATTTTATAGAATAATGAACGGATTTATTATCATTAGCATAGTGACTAAGTAGTAATTGAATTATCTGTGTTTTTGTGATCTTATAGCATTCAAATAAGTTGGTCTTAATGATCAATGGAAGTTGCAATAATCAACTCTTTCTCATAATGCTAACATTGTAGAAACTGTTTTAAAACTGTTTATGGCTGCTGCTTTGCTGAGTCAGTTCTTTGAGATCATTGTGGACTATAGGTCAAAGAAAAGGTGTTCTTTGCTGACTTTATCAAAAACTTCTTGGCTGAGTTGAGTTATTAGTAGATCTTTTATTTGTTTTATTTTTTGGTATGGTTTTAATGGTTTATGATGTCTGTTTTGGGTACTACATGAGATAATATAGAGTTTAATCGTATTCGCCTACTATGGGTGGTACAAGAATTACTATGATCTGGCACAACCTGTTTAGATACCTAGAAACAACAGAACTTTGAGTTGCTGTATCCCATTTGTGGTGTGCTTGAGTGACTTGATAGCCTTGTCATGAGATTCATTTGGGTATAAGCCTGTGTTGGGAATGAGGATACCATGATTTTTGGTTTTTGGGTTAAGCTTGATGGAGTTCTCTTGGATTTTACTTGTCCTGGAAAGATCTAATGCTAGTTGTCAAGTGATCCATGAACTAATTTTGGAACTTGGGTTGAGCCTTCCCAATCTTATCTTGAACCTTTAAGTCAGATCATTTGTTTTTGTTGAGCAGGTCCATTGAGCTCAGCTGGTTTTGGGGCTCCCATCCAAATTGACAATGTGTTAGGAAGTCACAGTGAGGACCAAGTATTGGAGATTTTACATTTGTTGTTAACTGATCCTCAAACTAGTGTAAGACTTGGGCCTCTCCACTCAAAGCTTGTGCTTTTGAGTGTAGATGCTTTCTTCAAATCTCAAAGGATAATCAAAATGGATTTGGATCTAGCACTTATTACTCTAGCTTGTTTCTGGATTTGCTGAGATCAACGGAACAGTGTATATCTGGGCAAACTTCTTAGTGTATATCTGGGAAAACTTATGGTTTCCACCGAAATCCAGCATTCTGTAGACAGCTTGATATTCTTCATATCAGAAAATTATATGAATAAAAAAAAGAGAAAGTATTGGTTACTTTTTTGCATTTCTGTTACTAGTTTGGTTCCATTTTATGATTGTTTTTGTTTCATTCAGGAAGGACCTGTTGAGGGCCATTAATGTGCGGGTCATGGCAGTTAAGCAGGACCTAACTGCAGCTTGTGCCCGTGCATCATCTGTTGGTTTTACTCTTGACAATGTTTCAGAGCTCCTGCTTTTTGCTGATTGTTTTGGCGCTCATCGCTTGAAGTAAGTATTGTTGAAATGATCATTGTTCATAAAGTATATACAAAGAAAAGTTGAAGCACTGTGCTAGTGTTTGGTAAAAGTCTTTACATCTAATATTTGGCTTTGGATGTTGTTGGGTTTATAGTTGGATGGTAGGCCTTTTAAGGTGGTTTGTCAATTAGTGATCAGACCTGGCCCAAGTTATCTTGCTATTAGAGCCCAATCTCTGGTCCATGTTGTGTTTTGGGCCCTTTTGTTCTGTGGGTCCATGCATGAGTGAGGTGTTTGTTTGGTTAAAAGTTCCATATCTGTTATGCCATGGGTTATTATTATTGGGTTTGTAAATCGGGTTATTGGCTTTCTTGGGTGGCTAGTCATTTGGGATGGAACCAAGCCAACTTATCATCCTACATAGTATACAGTAAGCTGACCTGCTTTATGTGCTGAGTCATGTTATTGGCCTCCTTGGGTGGCTGGTTATTTGGGATGGAACCAAGCCAACTTATCATCCTACATAATATACAGTAAGCTGACCTGCTTTATATGCTGAGACATTTTTTGTGGTGATCATCATGCTGCTTATATTTTTGTGCTTCAGAATCTTTAATGCATCTTTCTCATGAAGAAAGAGTCTGCTTCAAAATCCTTACAAATACAATTTGCTTTCCATCATTTTAGGAAAGTAGTCCAAATTTCTTTCTACAAATTGTTCATCAATGCAGTGTCCAGCAAGGTTTCGCATTTGCGATTCTACTAAATTTTGTGTCCAACTGTTCTAATCCTACTAAGCAGGTAGACACTCAGGAAAGGCTTGATTCTTTGCATGAGCTTGCCATAGCATTGCCTGAGCAAGTAAATGACTGTAGGTCCAGTGGCCTAACCCATCCATCAAGCCATGGCTCTGGGTAGAGGCAGACAGATTAGTTTGTCAAACCATTTTCAAGTTCTTAGGTTGTCCGTTCAGTTTGACATTAAATCTCCATCTTTTTTGGTCCTAGATGTCTCAAGTTATAGGGGAGGATAGTGGAACATTATGACCATTGATACAGGAATTTTTTTTTTTTTTTTTTTTGCTTAAAATTTTGTCAATGATTTATGTGGTTTTTAACATTGACATGTACTGATTCTATCCTCCATCCTCTTTTCTGAGATGACTTAATCCGACATGCCTGAAGATAAGATAACTATCTACATAGCAAAATCTCTTGCTGGGTGTCATCTCAATTTGTCAGAGTATACTTTCACTTGACTGTATTATATGTTGTAAATAATGGATAAAACTATCTAATGTTTTCTCTTTTCCCTGTTTTACTCTGGAAAATAGTGAAGCATGCAGTAAATTTATCTCTCTCTGCCAGCGACGGCCGCAGCTGATAAATCCATCGCGGAACGGCATTGATGACCGAAATGTGCGTTCCTCGTCTGGTTCAGACATGTCTCTTGATGATGATCCTGTTGAGGCTAATAACACCATGTCCTTGAAATCAAGTGTGTCACAGCATGAAGCAGACAATCACAGTGAGCATCTACAAGATAGCATTCCCTCAACCCATCCATCAAAGCCCATTACGTGTCAACAGATCCCTGTCCCTTCAGTTGGTTTTGTTTTACGTCGTCCAGCAAGCCTTGCAAGCAGTGACAGAAATCAGCCAAGGGAGAATGAGGGTATTGTTGAAAAGGAAGCAGAAAAAATTGTTGAGCCATCGCCCTCCATAAGTCAGCAACAGCCGGCGAGGCGGCTTAGTGTGCAGGATAGGATCCATTTGTTTGAGAACAAGCAAAAGGAGCAAACAGGAAGTGGGGGAAAAGTTGTTGGCAAGTCTGCCGAACTCCGCAGGCTGTCATCAGATGTAGGGTTTGTAGGAGGTGCTACTGAGAAGGCTGTCTTGAGAAGATGGAGTGGGGCCAGTGACATGAGCATTGAGTTAAATAGTGTCAAGAAGGAGAATGAGCAGTCTGATTGTGGGACCCCCTCTTCTCCCTCCTGTGCTCACACTCCTGTATCCAGTAATTCCAATCTGATCAAGAGTGAAGATAACAGATTGAAAGATACTTTGAATTCTCAAGTTACCCCTACCAGTACTTCAAGCAATCTTGCTGGTCCACATGACAAGTTCAAAGCATTGTTAAAGGATCAAAGTCAAACTGCCTATCTCCTACAGTCAAGAAATGTCTCAGGTGGGGATGACGATATCAGGTCAAAAGATCAAGTTTCTTCCTCCACCCAGTTTAGAGACTTTCCTGGTGGATCAGAGCAGGTCAAATTGAAAGATCAATCTGTTTTACAGACTGAGATGAAAGAACTTCAGAGTGGGGCAGACTATCCAGGGTCAAAGAACCGCCTAGCTCCTCAGCAGCTATTGCCAAAACCTTGTCAAGGACGCATGGAGGATGGTGCAGCAAAGGGTACTGAATTTTCCTCTCAAAAGTCGATTAGATCCTCTGTGAACAGATCTGGGGATGTTGACTTGAAAGAACAGCCTACTTCTAATGCTTCATTTAGTAGTAAAACTGAGGAAGTTGGATCAAAGACGAAAGATCCATCACCATTTCAGGTTCAATTTAAGTCTTCTACTACTAGCAAAGTGGGGAATTTGGGAAGAAATGACTTATTTTCTTCACAGGGTCAACAGAATGAATTTTCTGTAGAACCTGAAATAGTTGCAAAGACTGACCGGGTTGGTCCACAGTACTGTAGGAAAAATTATTCAGTTAAAGGGGACGAAGTTGGGAAGAAAGGCTTGGTTACCTCTCATCCACAACTTGGAGGGTCTTTTTCCACTGCTGTGGAAGAGTCGGTTCATGGAGTTAAGCTGCATAGACAGACCTCTGTTCCTGAGCATAGTAAGAAGTTACTGGGCAGGAGTGGTGATGGTGTATTTCTTTATGCAAATGGTGGGTCCAATTTCTCTGGGAAAAAGGTCTCCGATAGTCAGGCAATGTTTGACTCGGCTGCAATCAGTTCACAAGAAGTCCAGAAGCCAAGACCTTCAAAGGGAAACCAAGAACTGAATGACGAACTTCAGTTGAAAGCAAATGAATTGGAAAAACTTTTTGCTGCTCACAAACTCAGGGTTCCTGGAGATCAGGCAACTTCATCTCGAAGAGGGAAGATGACTGGTATGCAGGGAGAGGAGGAGTCTGGTGTTCTAGACAAGATGTCTGAGGCCTCCCGAGCTTCACAGTTATCTGAAAATAAAAGTGCTCAGGAATCAGTGACTAGTACAAGTAATGCAGCAGAAATTGATAAGAGTTTGCTGATGAAAATGGTGGAAAATCAGGACTACAGTGAGCAAAAGCAGAACTCTGATTTTGGTTTCTTGGAGGATTCCAGAGGTATCTTCTACGACAAATATATGCAAAAACGAGAGGCTAAGCTCAAAGAGGAATGGGTTTTGATGAGACCACAGAAGGAGGCAAAGATGAAAGCCATGCAGGATAGTCTTGAAAGAAGTAGAACTGAGTTGAAAGCCAAATTAGATGCATCTGCAAATGATTCAGCACAGCGTGCTCATCACCGTGTGGAGAAGCTTAGGTCTTTCAATTTTCGTGCTGCAATGAAGAGCAAAGAACTGGTATAATCGATTAATGTACCTTCTTTGGTTTTTTAATAAATTTAAATTTTTTTTTTTTAATTTTTAATGTTACGTCATATCTTCTTGGTGTGTTACAGGTTATGATTGTCCAGAAAGTTTTTTTGTCTGTTTAAGGTTGCCAAGATTTCAGGAGATGACACCATAACAAGTTTATATAAAAGACTTTAGGAACATTAGTTATATTGAAACATGCAATTTAAATAAAAAAAGAAAACATTACAGCATCACTTTGAAGATGTTTTCTGCAATTTTTGAGGGCTGGGTTGTTATTATTGTGTCTAGAATATTTTATTCCTGGAATCTAGACGATTAGTGCTGGCTGTTTGCTACATAGCTGATGGTGTTGTAGTGAATGCAGTCACCTGTTAACTTATTTCTGGTTTGATAGCAGGCAGAAGAGTGCTTTCTGAGTGAAGAGGATGAAGACCTATCTGGTTTTTGTGAGCAGAGTCCATCAGGTGATGGTTCGTCAAGAAATACCAATCCCAAGAGGATTTCACATATTAGAAGCCTTTCATCTTCCACCCCTCGAACCTTTCCATCCTCACTCCCGAGGTCAGCTGTGAAGACTGTCAGCTCCAGTTTTGGAAGACGCCGGCCCCAGTCAGAAAACCCTCTTGCTCAGTCTGTCCCCAACTTCTCTGACTTAAAAAAGGAGAATACAAAGCCATCAGCTGGAGTGAGCAAGCCAAGTACTCGCTCACAGCAGAGAAATTATGCCCATAGTAAGAGTAGTAGTGAGGAGATAATTCTACCTAAGGAAGAGAAGCCTAAGAGGTCTCAGTCCATGAGAAAAAGTCCTTCAGGTCCTTTTGAGTTGAATGATGCACTACCTGTAAATTTAGAGAATGCTGTTCTTACTCCGTTAAGATTTTCTAAGGAGCAAACTGAGCAAAGTCATTATAATAAAAACCATAAAAATGGAGATTCAAAGTCATTTCCTAGAAGGGGCAATGGGATGGGTCCTGGATCTGGGGTTGGTATTGTTAAGCAGAAAGCTTCTATGGCTCCTGTGATCACGAATAATGAAGAAGAGTCTGAAGAGCAGGGCAAACAATTAGAAGTGTTTGTGGACTATGTTAAAGTGGAAGAAGAGGATGTGGGAGAAGAATTTGAAGAAGTGATGACTGAAGCCATTAAAAGTGAGGGTTTTTCTGGTGGCTATGTAAATGAAAAACAACTTATCCATGAGTCTGAAAAATTGGGTGATCTTGGGTCAGAAAATTGTGAAGTTTTGAGATCTCTTTCTCAAGTGGATGACGAGTCTGCTGCGGTGGCCCTAGCCACAGTTTCTTCAAAGTTTAATATGCCCACAGGATCTGTACAGGATTTTCCTGGTGAAAGCCCGGCTTCATGGATGCACCATTCATTTTCTTATGCTCATGAAACTTCAGATGTTGATGCATTTGTGGATTCACCCATAGGAAGTCCAGCTTCATGGAACTCACATTCACTAACCCGGATGATGGAGTCTGATGCAGCACAGATGCGGAAAAAATGGGGAAGTGCGCAGAAGCCAATCCTTGTGACAAATTCTTCTTCACACCAGTCTCGGAAGGATGTAACAAGAGGATTCAAGAGGTTGTTAAAGTTTGGAAGAAAAAGCAGAGGGGCAGAAAGCCTTACTAGTGACTGGGTCTCTGCTTCAACGGCCTCTGAAGGTGATGATGACACAGAAGATGGTAGGGATACAGCAAATCGGTCTTCAGAAGATCTGAGGAAATCAAGAATGGTATTCACTTCGGTACCTGCATGTGATAGCTTCAATGAGGGAGAGATCTTCAATGAGCAAGGCAAGCATTTGCATTTCTTTTTGTCAATTAATTTTTGTTATTGTTTGGTCATTAAAAAAACTGAAACCTTATGCATGAAACCAAATTATTTGAAGAAGGTTTATATCTTTTTTTTTTTTGAGAATGTGAGATTTTATTAAACAAAACAAAGAAACAACAAGATGCAAGATTGGGAAGCACATCTTTTACAACAAGAGATTGGAGGAAGGCTCCCTGCTTAGCAAGCAAATCGACAACAAAATTAGTTGACCTAGGAATTTGGGATCGGATACAGGTAATGTGGGAACTTAATCCATAATTTCATTGAATACATCCCAATGTCGCCAAGGTGGGTGGAGGAGCACCATCTGATTACCACCTTGGAATCACCCTCAATATGGAGTGGGCCACAAAGATGCTTGTGAAAGACAATGAGGTTGTGGAGGAGAGCCTGAAGCTCAACTTAAGTGGAGTCTGAGATGCCCAGAGGACCAGAGTATGTGATGAGCTGAGAGTTTGCAGAATCGTGAAAAATGTCACCATAGCCAGCCTTGCTGGGGTTACCGAGAGAACTACCATCGAAGTTAAGCTTGAGGAAGCCCAACTGGGGAGGTTGCCACTCTTGAATAGTGGGGGCCTGGGTGGGGAGCTCGTCTGAGCTAGACCGTGCCAATTGTCCCTGAGAGAGAAACCTAGGAGGGAGGTGAATTCTTTTCTAATATGAAGCCAAGAGAAGATTAGGCCAATGATGGTGCAAGTGACCCTCTCAAGGGACTCGGCCTTTCCATTGAACCTTCTATTATTTCTTTCTTTCTAGATACCCCAGGGAATGAAAGTTGTGCATGCAGAAATAAGTGATTTGATCATCTTGGGAAAGGAGATCCCAAGGAGCATTCGACTGACAGAGAGGAAGTTCCCAAGTAGACAAAGTTGAAGACCAACACGGTTGAGGATGGCCATCCACACCGTCCAAGAGAAGGGGCAGAAAAGGAGGTGGTTGATAGTTTCCTCCGTGGAACTACAAAGAGGACAAAGAGTGCTCACATTATGGTTAACCCTTCGTCAAAGATTGTTGGATGAGGATCTTGTTAAGGTTGGCACTCTAGAGGAAAAAAGTTGACCTTGTGAGGGGCACTGAGGCGCCAAAAAATGGCCACATCATGTTCAGTGTAGCTAGGGCTCCATCACTTGAATGAAGAAATAAGCAGAGGATATTGTGAAAGTACCACTCTTCTCCGACCACCAAATCATCTTATAAGTCAAATTGTCCCTGAGCCTTGAAGAACTAAGCTCTTCCAGATGTCGAGAGGCATCCAAGGCTGATGATTCATCAAGGCCGTGTCGAAGGTGAAGGTCCCAAGAGCTGATTCCCCAAGCGTCAGCAACAGAAAGGTTCTGTTGGTTGGAGATTTGCCAGATACTGTTGACAATGTCCTAAAGAGGGCCACAACCAACCCACCAATCGTCCCAAAACCTGATCTTTCGCCCATTGCCAACATGATATCGAATGGCCGAACTAAAAGAGGGGAGGAGAAGGTAAAAGGATCTCCAAATCAGCGAGAGACTGCACCGTCTCCCTCCCAAGGTCCACCAGTGCTCGCTCCGACGAAGCTTCGATGCAACCATCTTCTTCCAAAGGTTGGTGGTTGGGTTATTAAACTTCCAAATCCACTTGAGGAGCAAAGCCTGATTCATATCTTTTGTAACACAAATTCCCAATCCACCCCGAGATTTAGGAAGGCACACATCAGTCCAACCGATTAGATGATATTTGAAATCTGAGCTAGTGCCTCGCAACAAAAATTGTTGTTTAATTTTATCAATGATTTGGCAAATGGATGTAGGGCAAGGCGTGGAGGATAAATAATGGTTTGGGATGCCAGCAATACAAGACTTGAGAAGGGTGAGTCTTCTGGCCTTCGTGAGAAGTCTATCATGCCATGTGGCAAGACGCACTTCAAGCTTCTCGATCATCGGTGTCTGGAGATTCTTGTTAAGGCGATTGGTGAAGAGGGGGAGGCCGAAGTATGTGGTTTGAGGAGAGGAGAGAGAGCATCCCAATAGGTTCGCCATAGACTGAAGAACATCAGGGTTGATGTTGAACTCCATCAAGGTAGCCTTCTGCCAGTTAAACTTCTGTCCCGATGCCAACTCAAATAGGCCTAGTAGAACCTTAATCTTCATAGTGTACTTGAAAGTCCCTTCTCCAAAGATGATCATATCATCAGCAAATTGAAGAATGGGGATATCAAAAGCCGCATGATAGCTGACCGATCCAAGCTAGCCAAGGTCCCTAGCTGTGAAGATCATAGATGAGAGGAATTCCGCAATAATATTGAACAACAATGGAGAGAGCGGGTCACCTTGTTCAATTCCCCTAGAGCCCTTGAAAAAACCACAGTGGAGTCCAATATGTTCCTTCCTTTGAGAAAAAACCCTTGTCCATGATGAATAACTAGGGGGAAGAGAGCCTTAAGTTTGTAGGCTTTAAAAAACCTTGCAATAATCTTGTACGTGTTGGAAATGAGATTTATAGGACAAAAATCACTTGGATGCTCCACATTAATTTTTTTTGGTACAAGGGTGATGAAGGAGGCCCCCATACTCCGGAAAGTTATACCCTTACTGTAGAAGCTCCTAACGGTAGCAATCACGTTCTGTTTGATAATTGGTCATCCTCTTCTGTAAAAATCCCCATTAAAACCATTTGGGCCAGGAGCACAGTCACATGCCAATCCTAACACAACAAGTTCAATTTCCATGTTAGAGAAAGACAATTCCAGGAAAGAGGTGGCAACATTGGAAGGACACTCAAAATATAGATCTGCATAAAACCTGGTTCAAGCATCAGTGATGGAGGCTCTATCCGAAGTTACATCATTATCGATGTATAATGAGGTAATTCGGTTAGTCCTCCGTCTTGCCGTAGCGATTACTTGAAAATTTTTGGTGTTGGTATCACCTTCTACCAACCATTGGAACCGGGCCCGTTGCTTCCAATGGACGCTTTTCAGATGAATAATAGATTGAAGACTAAGTTGGAGGGTAATTGGCTAAGTGATTCGTGATTCTCTTGGGAACCAAATCGTCTCCTTTTCTAGGCCTCTTGGTATTGCAGATTCCACAACGTCGGAGCTCTACAACCTGCTCAATGGGTTCCGTGTTTTTCGTGACCATTGCTCCGGGCCCATTCTCATTGAAGGAGACTCAAAGGTGGTGATTGATTGGTGTGAAAAATCCTCACCACCTCCGTGGCGCATCAAAACACCTTTTTTGAAATTATGGAAATTGTCAATTTATTTGACTGTTTTTGGTCTCTCATTCCGAGATCAACAAATTATATGGCTGATGTCTTCCTTGCAATCTCTTGTTGTTAGGAGTTAGCTCCTCCTTTTTGGTTCTAGTAATAAAATCACCTTTCATAAATAAAAAAAAGAGTTGGAGGGTAATTCTAGAAGAAGATTCAGCTGGAGATAGGTACCTTTATTCTTTTGTCATGTCCAAATCAGCAATCTGGGAGAGGAGGGAGTCTTTTCTCCATGCAAAGAGTAGAACGGTGATCCAGGGTCCATGCTTTCAACTTGTCCTCAATGAGCTTGAGCTTGTGGGAGAGGAAAGCAGTCAACTTTACCATCAATGTTAAAACCCGACCACTAGTCAGCCAAGAGATGATCAAAATCCTTGTCCATCAACCAAGAATTTTCAAAGCGGAACAGGGAAGAGCCCCACCTATCAAAAGAGGTGGATAGTGATCGGCCAATGATCCGACCCCACATGGTTGAGAACTCTTCCGTTTACATTATCATAGAGTTGTAACCAATGAGCGTTAGCTAGGAGTCAGTCCAATTTGGAGAGAATTGGCTGTTGTTGACCATTTGACCAGGTGAAAGTCTTTCCTGGTAAAAGGAATTTCCTCAAGTTCATTGCAAGCAATGAAGTCCACAAAGCGCCTCATTGAGGAGCCGACGGACACTTTTTGTTACAAAACCGGATAGCATTGAAATTTCCTGCTAATAACTAGGGAAGCGCCCAGCCTTGGACAAGGTCCAAAAGTTCATCCCAAAATTGGCTCCTCTCTCTGTATCTTGTGGGTCCATAGACCCCAACAAGGCACCAAAGTCTTCCAGAGCTGCGGTCACGAAGCCTCAGCCCAATGGAGAATCTGCCAATGCAGTAATCCAACAAGTCAATGCTGTTAGAATCCCATATAATGATCAGCCCACCGGAGTGTCCAACTGCATCAATAACACGCCATTCGAGAGACAAGCATTGCCACAGGTCCGGGCAATTAAGTCGGTCATATTTTGGCACATCGTTTCTTGAAGAATTATAATAGAAGGCTTACATAAAGATAGAAAATGGCAGATTGTGGTATGTTTTCTCGGCGAGCCAACTCCTCTCACGTTCCAAGACACGATGATCATTTTTGGTTTGGTTTGTGGACTTCAGAATTTTTGTCGTCGCTTGGCAAGTATCCATTGTAGACAACACCCATAATTCTAGCATGGTTCTTGTTGCCAAGTTTCAGTTTCATCGTCATAGCGGTCGCGTTTGGATTGGAGCTCAGGCACTAGCTGTTGCAACCGCTCCTTTGGGGGGAGGGAATTGAAGATGATGCCATGGACAGGGGCAGATTGAGCTTCAATTGGGTTGCTGGAGTTGTTGTGCAGAATGCTCCTGGTTGGAGCTCTTCTTCATGTTTGAAATGTAGATAAGGGGGGGGGGGGGGGGGGGGGGCGGGGGGCTGGACATTTCAACTGTCCGAGGGAAGTTGCAGGGGTTCAATGCGAGAGAGGTATTTGTAGGTTCATTGCGATTGTGATGTGTGATGTGGGTGAGATGGGTCCATGGTAAAGGGGGGGGGGGGGGGGGCTGGACATTTCAACTGTCTGAGGGAAGTTGCAGGGGTTCAATGCGAGAGAGGTATTTGTAGGTTCATTGCGATTGTGATGTGGGTGAGATGGGTCCATGGTAAAGGGGGGGGGGGGGGGTGTGGGGTGTGGAGGAGTTGAGGGTTGAGGGAGGGACGGACTTTTAATGGGCTTTGAGTTTCAGTCTGAAAGAGCTGGGGAGTGAGTTGGTCAGGGGAAAGGTTGTGGGGGAACAGGCCTGACAAAGGCCTTAGTCTGATGGCAGCTTTAGGAAAGGGGTAGCAGGGAGTGTCTGAATGGTTCTGGGAGCCAGAATTCAAATTTGAGCGAGAAGCAGGGATGGTGGTTAATGTGTCCGAGGTGGCAGGCTGGTTATCAGGTTGTGGGGTGCGACTCGGTCGGGTGATGGCTCGGTGATTGTTGGGTTTGGGGTTGTCTTCCATGCTGTCAGTGATGAGGATCCGAACTGTCATCAGTGCCCATGTCATCGAATACCACCTTGGACCAGAAGTAATCTTTGGCCACCGTTACTTTGAGAAAGAAGTGGCCAAACCAGTAGCAATGAAGAGCTGGGCAACATCCAGCTGGTTTCCCGGGATGTGTCATTCGTCGTTGTGAGTGGCTGTCCAAAGATTGTAGCAATGCTGTTGAGGGTGTTGTCTGTCCAGAGTTTCAACGGAATTCCCCAAATAGAAATCCACCGCCCAAACGGACTGACTGGGCCAGACAGTTCCCATTCCCTAATTTTCGACAGTGGCTTTATCACCTGAAGATTGAAAGAGAAGAGCCAATCAAGGGGGCAAGTAGGATATTCTTGGTGAGTAATCCAGCTGGAGACGAGCGCTTAACCAAGAGGAGAGCCTGGAATGATGTCAATGGGGCTCGATCATGGTAATGAAAACTGATGAAGTGAGGGATTGTCTTCCCTGTTGCTGGGAGTCAGGAGGGAGGTTGATAGCCAGAGTCAGAGATGGGGTACAAATGGAATCATCATGGTTAAGCTGGGTGGGTGGTGGAGTTGAATGCAAGGTGGCTTTTGTGTTTGGTAAGGGGGGAAAGTGAGTTAACTGGGTTTCATGATGGGTCAGGGGTGTGGGGGAAGGGGGAAGGGGGTAGGGATGGGGAGGGACAAGGCGGGACGAAACCATTAAGACCCTCCCTGAATGTGCACCACCCGAAAGAATTGTCAGCATGCTCGGGGATGTAAATCCTCACCATAACAAGGTTGCCTCGACTTTGGTCAATTTTGAATTCTCCAGGAGTTTTGGTATTTGAATACCGAGAAGCTGAAAGTGATCTTTCTGACGCAGAGCTCCTTGGTCTTGGTTACAGAATTACTATCAGCAGCGACAGCAACGAGCTGGTGCATGAAAGAGGAGCAAGCAGCGTTGGGATGGAGTTGAACGAGCGCATCTTGCTGTTCCTGACAGTGATGCGAACAAAAATTCCTGAGTGCTCCTCCACATTGCTTATCGTAAGCACAGTGTTTTCGTAGACGAACTGTGCTCCAGAGTTCCTTACATTTGCACAACGATTTTTCCTCTTGTTTCGAACCATCTTCCAATTTTGGTTGTCATCCTCCTCCAGCTGACTGGTCCTCCGGTTGCCGTCACAGTGCAAGTTCCCCACTTCCCGATCTCGCATTCTTGGACATTGACACCAGAAAACTCGATAACCTGTTGCTCGTTTCTCCCCATTCAAAATCATCCTCATTTCTCAGAAATGTTGACCTGGGTTCGCAACCGTTGCTGTCGTTCCCTTCTTCCACTCAATTCCGGCCTCGATCATCGTTGCTGAATCCGTTCTCTGTCGTAAAGTTCCATCACCTTCGCCCCATCGCTCATTTTCTCATGAGTGGAGTATGACTTTCACTACACCTTTTTTTGAAGAGGGTTTATATCTGTATGGAGTTTTGTATCTACTTTGGCTGAAACATACTGATAAATATTTTATATTGATCCTTGTTTGTATCAGAAGGTTTACTGAACTCCTGGTTGCTTTTTGCAGTTGAAGAAGGGTTGCAGAGCTCCATTCCAGCATCTCCTGCAAATTTCAAATTGAGGGACGATCATCTGTCAGGCAGCTCTTTGAAAGGTACCTATATTTCTTGTTGCAGTCATGTTGTTGAATTATTGTTATTTAGATGTTTAAGTAAGCATGCTTTTGCCACCCCTTTGCTTTTTTTTTTTTTTTTTTTTAAGTTATTTTTAGAAATTTTGGGAATAAAATCAGGTGCTCTACTGGCACAGTCATTTATGTATTTGTTTGGAGGTCTAGTTGCACTCTTAAAATTTTCCTTGGGATCCAGTAAATTAAATGATTGTTCTGGTGTGATTCTTTTGCTTCACTAAACCACTTCTGTTATTTAAAATTCTTCCAGCACCTCGTTCATTCTTCTCGCTTTCATCGTTTCGAAGCAAGGGTAGTGAGTCAAAGGCGAGGTAATCTAGAGAGAACTCCAGAGGTCAGTTGCATAATATATAGCTGCGGTGGTTTTGGCTAGAATTGGAGATGCAAATACGTCGAGACTCCAAAAAAAGGTTTGTTTTCTATCTATTCTTCTTCCTCTTTGTGAAGTGTAAGTGTCATAATTTGTTGTATTAGTCGTCTTTTTTTTCCTCCTGGTGGTTCATTAGTTCCATCTCTGGTGTTTGCAGTCAGTAGATTGTATTAAACAGGGGTTGCCAATTGGCACGAAATTAGTGTGAAGTTTTGGAGTCCGGCATTCTTTTATCATGTCCCCTTCTCGTTGACTCTTAACTGATTATATGTTGGGATTTTGGCATTTCGTACGCGGACCTTTCCTGGTTTACATTTTGACCTAACGCAGCAAGTTTCTTGATCGGTGCCTACAGCCTAAGTGCATAGGTATGTCATATATGAACCGTCCCATAGTATTTGCTTGCATGCCAATATTTCTTGAATCATTTTAAGTTTTTCTTCTCGAGCACAAGCAAGTCGAGTGGCATCACTCGTTTGTCTTGAACACAAGCTCAATTGCAACAAACACACAACCAGAAAACCCATGTCTATTATAGTTTACAACCTTAGGCTGATGAAATTGCCATTTGATCCTACGTTCCTATTCTTGAACAATTCTTTCCTGTCGTTTCATAATATTTGGGAATCTTGAATGGCTCAAAAGTCGACTCAAAAACAGGCCATGTGTCCCAGGCTGACTAACACATATTTTAGTTTACAACGCCGAACGCTAGTCTTGGTTACATTTGTAGCAGGTCTGTTTACTCATCAATTTAAATACTTTTATGAAAGAGGATTGACTAGCATGCGACAGAAAGAAAAACCATCCCCCCAGACGACAAATCATATTCCGGCAACGGATTCTCTTGCCTATTTGTTTCTCACCCGTATTTGAATAGGAAAAGCGAAAACCTTCTTTAGTCTTTCTGGTGGTGATTCTTACTAAGCATCCTCTCAAGTGTTATCATAGCTGGATTCGACCAGTTGATCGAATCTGGTTCAATCAGATTCTCTGCTTTTTCCGTCAGAAATTACTCAAAATTAATCTAGTTGAGATCAGACTTGGTAAAATTTGCTTTCCAACTGGTACTTAAAATTCGGTTTAGTTGAACGTGATCATAGTTTAATAGTTCATATTGATTCGTGAAAAGAGGGTGTGTGACTCATTTCTGTTGTATTCAATATAATTTGCAGGCGGATGAAACTAAGCCCCGGTGACTTGCATTATGGATGGCAATCCACAATCGACAAAACTCTTTGTATTACAGAAGCTAGCAATCCATTAGTTGTTCCTTGTCTTCCTCTTTCTTTCTCTCTCGGTCGCATATAATTTAATCACCTGCAATGGAGTAGGAGGAACTCTTCGGTGGCTCATCCATGGCAGAGTCTTCCTTCGAAATCGAGTATCCTTACTCCAGCTACCGTCCCAGTTCACGCCAGAGCCGCCGCCGCCGGAACCCTTCACCTGCGAGCACTCACTTCCCTTCACGATCATTTGTCTCAACCACCTCCCGCGGTTTTCATCACCCCACCCCGGCTTCTCCCTTCTCTGCGGTCGACGATGATTTGTCGTGGCAAACTGAGATCTCCTGGCAGTATCAGCCCACGGGCTACCGCGAGGGCAGCAGCTTCGGTGCCGCTCTCAGTCCCTGGCCTGCTTCGACGCCCACGACCCGCCGGCGTGTCTTCCGGTCTGCCAACGACTACTACCTCTCCCAGACTTATGCCGCCACTTACCGAAGTTTCTTCACCAATCCCAACTACGAATATTCTTACGGTGCCTCGTCGTCGCAGCCGGCTACGAGACTGGAGCTTAACAGCCACGTTGCCGCAGGAAAAGGTGTTGCTTCTCATGATTTTAGTGGGTCAGGTCGGTTCCCTGGCTTCGGGGTTTTCAGCGACGCGCGAGGTGGTCGCGGTCGTGGTGTTTCCTCGTTTCCTTTGGCTAGCAAAGACGACCTGAGCATGTCCGATTACCAGGAATCTCCTCCCAGAGACATGGAGCATCATAGCAGCATATTGTGTACTTTCCCCTCTAACGATCCAGAAGATGAGGATGACAGCAACTACGATCAAGATCATCCTGGTCGTCATCAATTTTATCAGCAGCATCAGCATGACCAGCGCCACACAATCACGCCTCTCCCACCCGTGATCCGCGATGGGCATCATGTAAGGCCAAAAGTGGAAGACGAAACCCATCTTGACGGTTTCGACCGTGGATACGGGTATGACGGTCATGGGCATCACAGGAGCATTCACGATGCAGGGCATTCGGTGAACTATCACCATGCAGGATACGGAGAATCTATGTACAACGACGAAGAAGACGACGACGAAGAGGATGAGATGGGGCCACCTAAATCAGTTGGGTTGTTTACCTTGTTTAGATACTCCGATAAACTTGACATGATTCTTGTGCTTTTGGGCTGTGTGGGAGCTCTCATTAATGGAGGATCTCTCCCTTGGTACTCTTATCTTTTCGGAAACTTTGTTAACAAGATTGCAAACGAATCTAGGAGTGATAAGAGCAAAATGATAGAGGATGTTCAAAAGGTACGAATAAAGAAGCTCAACACATTGATTCTTTATGGTTATTTAGATAATTAATTACTTTCTAATTCGTTTTGCAGATAAGTATCTATATGGCCGCATTGGCGACCATTGTGGTGGTCGGAGCATACATGGGTAGGAGATAGTTTTCTAATTTAACTAACTAAAATGTAGATTATAGATAAAGCTTTCGACTTTAATGTTAGATATGTGAATTGTTTAGATCGTGTTCGAATTGAATTATGTACAGAAATTGCGTGCTGGAGAATGGTAGGAGAGAGGTCAGCACAGAGGATTCGAACCAAATATTTGAGTGCGGTGCTGCGGCAGGATATAGGCTTTTACGATACAGAAGTTAGCACTGGAGATATCATGCATGGCATTTCCAGTGATGTCGCACAGATACAGGAAGTAATGGGGGAGAAGGTCAGTTCATATCATACTCTTCTTCTCCCATATTAGTTTCAAAAATCATTTCTTAATTTTATGGGTTAAAGTTTTGTTTTTATATATCAATGGAATCATGGGTTGATGTCTTTCCCCAGACTCATCGCATATTTATCCTATAAACCTTGGATTTTAAGGAGGCCGAAACTGTTTTTCTCAGTCTCGGACTAATCGAATTTTTAACCAGGCCGGCCAAATTAGTTTCCTTTCAAGTCAGGCCGATGAATATTATAATCACTTCAGTCGTTTCAAGTTAGGCCGGTGAATACGATAATCGCATCTTAATCAAATCGATCTAAACTTTGATGTGCCAGACCTAGAGATTCAAACATTCTTACCCTCGTGAATACTAAAAAATTAACGACATTTAATTTACAGATGGCGCATTTTGTCCGTCACATACTCACCTTCATCAGTGGCTACACTGTGGGCTTTATCAAGTCATGGAAGGTAACTCTGGTTGTTCTCTCTGTTACCCCTTTAATGATGTTCTGTGGCATCGCTTACAAAGCAGTCTACGTCGGCCACACAGCAAAAGAGGAGGTGAGAAATTCTTAATATAGATTTTGTCTAATGTATTACCTCGTACTCTTTCATTCTTATCTTGGACCTTTGTTTGAAAGGTTTCGTATCGGAAAGCTGGTAACATAGCAGAGCAAGCGATTAGCGCGGTTAGAACGGTGTTCTCCTTCGTCGTCGAGGATCATATGGTAGACAAGTACGCAGAGCTCCTGGAGAGATCTGTTCCTTTTGGGGTGAAGGTTGGGTTTGCGAAAGGGGCGGGCATGGGAGTGATTTATTTGGTCAGTTACTCGACATGGGCTTTAGCTTTCTGGTATGGGTCTCTCCTGGTTGCCAGGAGAGAGATCACAGGGGGAGAAGCCATTGCTTGTTTCTTTGGAGTTAATGTAGGAGGAAGGTAACGAAAACGTTTCCACCAATTCACAAATTAAGGTTCACATTGGGTAATTATATCCGTAGCTTCACTGATCCAATTTCTACTGGTAAATTGCTCAGAGGACTGGCGCTTTCACTCTCATACTTTGCGCAATTCGGGCAAGGAACTGTAGCTGCGAGCCGGGTGTTTGAGATAATAGACAGGGTTCCTGACATCGATCCTTATGACACCAGAGGGAGAGTACTACCTTCTGTGCGAGGAAGAATTGAGTTTAAAGCAGTGAGCTTCGCTTATCCGTCTCGTCCTGAAGCTCAAATTCTGCAATCCCTCAATCTCTCCATACCTCCGTCCAGGACACTTGCGTTGGTTGGAGCCAGCGGGGGAGGAAAATCTACCATTTTCGCTCTTGTTGAAAGATTTTATGATCCTGCCAAAGGTAAGTAACGCGCTCTGATTGACCAAGACGATATCTAATTGGCTGATTAACATTGCATGTAAGAGGAATGATCAATTCTGAATGGGATCACCAGGGACTATTTCTTTGGATGGCCACGATCTGAAGACCTTGCAAGTGAAATGGCTGAGAAGTCTGATAGGTATGGTTGGGCAAGAGCCTGCCTTATTCGCCATTTCCATACTGGAGAACGTGATGATGGGAAAGGAAAAAGCTACCAAGAAAGAGGCAGTTGCAGCTTGCGTGGCTGCAAACGCCCACAGCTTCATCTCCAGCCTCCCACAAGGGTATGACACCCAGGTAGGGGATCGAGGGGTCCAGCTTTCAGGCGGCCAGAAGCAACGCATCGCGCTTGCTAGAGCCATAATCAAAAACCCCAAAATCCTCCTCTTAGACGAGCCTACCAGCGCTCTGGACCCGGAATCAGAGGCCATAGTTCAGCGAGCCATCGAGGACATCTCCAGCGGCCGGACCACCGTGGTCATTGCCCATCGGCTAGCAACTGTCAGAAAAGCTCACACCATCGCCGTCCTCGACCGTGGCACCGTTGTCGAATCCGGTGACCATAACCTCCTCATGAAACAGGGCGGCCATTATGCTGATCTAATCAAATTGGCGTCTGAAAATGTTGCCTCCAGAACCAAGCCAAACCACCGGGAGGTCAACAATGATAAGGTGTCCACATACTCGGTATACATGAATTCCATGCAAGAGCAGTCGCTGTATGCAAGATCCATTCAGGTGGGAGAAGAGGATGGTGGCTACAAAGAAGAACAAATAAAGCAGCAACAACCAAGAAAATACCGTCTTTCGGAGATTTGGAGATTCCAGAAGCCCGAGATTGCCATTCTATGCTTAGGATTCCTCTTGGGGCTTCTTGCGGGGGCAATTCTCTCCGCCTTCCCTGTCATCCTAGGCCAGGCCCTCCAGATCTACTTCGATGATAATACGAGGACAATGAAACGGCAAGTTGGATACCTCTCGCTGGCTCTAGTTGGTCTGGGTTTTGGTTGTGTGGTCACCGTGACAGGCCAGCAGGGTTTCTGTGGGTGGGCGGGCACCAAGCTCACGAAACGGGTCCGGTCTCTGCTTTTCGAGTCCATCCTAAAACAGGAACCCGGCTGGTTTGACTTCGACGAGAACTCCACCGGCGTGCTTGTTTCGAGGCTCTCGATGGATTGTGTTAGCTTTCGTTCGGTGTTCGGGGATCGGATTTCGGTTCTATTAACGGGTGTCAGCTGCGCCGTCGTAGGGTTGGTGGTAGCTTTCCTTCTGAATTGGAGGCTGACATTGGTAGCGGCCGCTGTAACTCCGTTGACGCTTGGGGCCAGCTACTTCAGCTTGATTATCAACGTAGGGCCAAAGCTAGATAATGGCGCGTATGCCAAAGCTAGTAATATCGCTTCGGGAGCGGTGTCAAACATAAGAACAGTAACTACTTTTTCTGCCCAGGAGCAGATTATTGCCTCATTTGATCGGGCGTTATCGGAACCGAGAAAGAAATCGGCGAAGCGATCCCAAGTGTTGGGACTTGCTCTTGGTCTCTCCCAAGGAGCCATGTATGGAGCTTACACGCTCACTCTCTGGTATGGAGCCGTTCTGGTGAAGGCAAATCATGCTTCTTTCGGGGAGGTTTACAAGATCTTTCTCATACTCGTTCTGAGTTCGTTCTCGGTGGGGCAGTTGGCAGGCCTAGCTCCGGACACTTCAAACGCATCTTTAGCAATCCCGTCGGTTCTGGATATAATTAACCGGAAGCCAGCGATAGGCCGTGATGGTGGAAAAAGGAAGAAGGTGGAAGGGTCCAAGTCTTTGGACGTGGAGTTTAAAGCGGTCACATTCGCCTACCCATCCAGACCAGATGTGATAGTTTTGAAGAATTTCTCGATGAAGGTGAAAGGTCGAAGCAGAGTGGCTTTGGTAGGGGGAAGTGGGTCTGGGAAGTCCACTGTAGTTTGGCTTCTGCAGAGATTTTACGATCCAATAGGAGGGAGGATTTCATTGGGAGGGGTGGATTTGCGGGAGCTTGATGTCAAGTGGTTGAGAAAACAGTGTGCTCTGGTTGGGCAAGAGCCTGCTCTGTTTGCAGGGACTATAAGAGAGAATATTGGATTTGGAAATCCCAAGGCTTCATGGAGTGAGATCGAAGAAGCTGCTAGTGAGGCTTACATACACAAGTTCATCAGCAGTCTACCACAAGGGTACGAGACCCAGGTATCCTCTCTCTCTCTCTCTCACTCCCTTACTGATTGTGAACTTGAACCTAAAAAACTACTCTGTTTATGGTGCAGGTAGGTCAAAGTGGAGTGCAGCTCTCCGGGGGACAGAAGCAGAGGATAGCCATAGCAAGAGCCATTCTGAAGAAATCAAAAGTTTTGTTGTTGGACGAGGCGAGCAGCGCTTTAGACTTGCAGTCTGAGAAGCATGTCCAGGAGGCCCTAAGGAAAATATCAAAACGGGCCACAACCATCATCGTCGCTCACCGCCTCTCCACTATCAGGGAGGCTGACTCCATCGCGGTGGTTCGAGACGGGAAGATCGCCGAGTTCGGAAGCCACGAGACTCTAATGGCTTCTCATCTTAACGGCCTCTACGCACAGCTAGTTCGCGCTGAAATAGAAGCCAATGCGTTCTCTTAGATTCTTCCTGCTACAATTCTTGTTCTTCGTTAAAATTAATAATCAATCAAAGGGGCAGTGTTAATTGATAGCCCATGCATCATTCGACTACCAAAAGCTTTCCAAGTGAATGAAGCCTTTTTTTGCGAGGTCTCTGCTGCATGGATTTCAATTGTAAAAAGTAATGTCCAGTAAAATTTAGCTACACCTAGCTATTTCTTTATTAGAAAGGTTACTTTATTTTAGTTATAGCATTGTCATTACCTCTATTTCATCATAAAAAAAAGGTAACACTAACAAAAATCTCAAATGAACATCAAAATGAATACATAGGATAATAAATATCTGTACATAGAATGAAAAAAAAAAACTTGATTTTTAAGTCATTCAATTCAATTGGATGGTTAGACTAAAAAAATTGCACCTAATTAGCTGAGGGTTATTTGTAATTTGGTGTAGATGTGTAATTTGAGTTGATAATAAAGATTAGAAAAGTTTTATCCCTAACAAGAGTGATTGCAAGCTTTGTGGGAGTTGATATGGGAAGGAGTTTGAGCATACTAGGATAGACAATAAGCATTGGACTAAAAAGTGGAGTCGGCCCCGATAATAAAATTGTCTGGGAGTAGACGACCTTGTCTTAAAGAAGAAGTAAGAGGTTGAGTCAACTCCTACCTAGAGGAGTCGATCTATGTAAAAAATCTATAGATGGATTCGAGTGAAAAAAGAAAGGTTCAACCTCAAATTTGACCGTTGGTGCCAAATGATTCAACCCTCCTTTATTGGAGTTGATCCCATAGTACACATTTTCAAATTGTCAGCATGTCAAAGTTTGATTCAAAAGGTTATATGTCTCCAAATTTTTTAAGCAACCCACCAAAATATTTAACAACAAAAATATAATTTATTGATTAATTTTTGTGAAATTTCGAAGCATATTTTCACCTATTTTTCAAAATACCTAAATCAACTTTAACGACTTAATTTATTGGGAACATTGGGAAACATGTTATATATGTGAAACTCGACACAAACTTAAATATATACTCGCTCATTTGAATTTCAAAGCTCTCAAGTGCTCTCAAGTGATTTCTCAATATGCTAGTACCAATGAAGCCAAGAAAAAAATGGTTTTAAGCAAGTTTGCCATTGAAAGTTGAGGCAGTTATGTGATTATTTCTTAGATATGTTTTAAGTACTTTTTTTCAGGTGATTCCTTTAAGTTTATATTGTTTTAGGTTTGATCTTCATATCATTTGATCATATTTTAAAAGTCCTTCCATATAGCCAGTTTTTTCTAAAGCATTCAAGAGTCTTGATCTTTGAAACTCATATTAGTATTGATGCTAAAAATTGTTGCAAGATTCAACCTAGGATTGGTGTAATCAATTTAATATTTTATTATTATATCCATCTTATATGAGGTCTATTTTTACATCGAAAGTAAGTAACCCCTATAAAACTTGTCAAATCTGATTGAAAGTTGTAAAATTCTTTAATCGGGACCTAGGTACTTGACCTAGGAGTTGTTGACTATAAGTTCCAAGGTGTTTGGGTTGGTGTTGTATGAGAGTCTCTTAAGGCGCTAAGTTGTAGATATCGTTTAGCGGCAAGAACTTCCTGGGTGTGGAGTAGTGATTTGAATATAGATTGTGAACCACTATAAAAATCCTTAGTTTAGTAGTTGATTGACTTATTTCTATGTTTCGATACATATATAAGTAAACTATAAATTAGCCATAAATTTTGATAAATCTATTCACCTCCCCCTCATGTTTATCTTTTTAAGACCTAACATGCCAGCCCTCTCCTTTTCAGAATTTCATTCCTTTTTCTATTGCTTCATCCTTCTTAATTTTTACATAGGGATTAGTATTAATTAGACCATTTCTTTTCTCCTCTGGCTTTTTTTTTTTTTTGTTCCTACTATCTTTTTAACTAATTTAGTCATTTTCAAATAGATAAAAGGAAATGAACCCGTGAAGACATCACAAAAAGGTTCCCTTAACATCATTCATATATTGTTATCCTCTCTTGTACGTAGTTAAAGTGTATCTATCAGTGTTTGAAGATGAAAGAAGTTGTTTGTATTATGACTAACCGATATTGTTGTTAGTTGTATAAAAATATTTTCTTATCTTTGACTATTGATCATGGTTTTTGCCACACGTTGCCTTCTTTTATTGAAAAATGTGTTTATGTTAAATAAAACTAGTTCTAAGTAATTCATTCTTCTATGCAAATTTCGGTTGGAAGCTTGTTCTGGCTCCTACTAGATCTAATTTTTCATTCTTGTAGATGTCATGGGTAGGCTGGTTTTTTATTGTCTAAAAAAGGCAAAACTCTATTAGGTTTTAACTCAAGTATTTTTATTCTATAGGTGCTACTGAACTGTATGGATTCATTGATTATAAAAACACAAGATAATGATTGTCTTCTCTATATAAGTATTTTATTGATTCCAGGGAAAGTACATAAGCGTTAACCCTAAATTTTACTTTTATGATCATTGTGTCCTATTGTTTTGCTTGCTTTGGTCATCTAGACAAAGTTGTTATAGTGGCAATGTGAATTATATCTAATGTGATTTTCTCTCACTTGAATTGCATAAAAGATTTATACGTAACTTCTCTTACAGATTTCATTTTGTATTTTCTTTCAAAAGTATTTAAGTTCCATTGTTAAGGTCTTAATTTATGTGTCTTGGATGTGAGCAGTATATCCTAATAACCGACCACTACCCTTACAAGGACCAAATATTTGCAATCAGTTTTTTGTTCTATGGTGAAGGCCTACGCACAACCTTGATGGATACTTGTCTCATCAGTGGTTTGTGTTTACTTTTTATAAATAATTCTTTTATTATTAGTGAGAATTTCCTTAACCAAAAATTCTTGTCAAGCATTAAGTAGAAGTTGAAATGCTAGCCAACTAGGGGTATTCTAATCCACCCATCTATTTGTCTACAACACCAATAAAACTCATTCATAGAAATTCAATTCGAAGAGAAAGTTTAGAGATCAAACAAACGTTTCACATCTTGTGATTTTCTTTGTGTAGTTATACTATTCGTTGCATTTCTTCATGAACGCCAACAATTATACTTTGATACCATCAAATATGTTCACAATGTTCATGTCCTCTAAAATTAAATTTTAGCAACTCCATTAGCCCACTATAACAATCACATAATTTTTATCTTAATTGTAGTTATCATCTCGTAGACATTAATCAACTATTTGTCATACATAAGTTGGGTCTTGTGTTAGTGTTATCTCTACGGGAATTTGCTAGCCTGTGTCATATTTGGAGAGGGACGGGAGATCTCGTGTGACACCATGAAGTGAACCAAGAGGCTGACGTTCCACCCCCGAACGAATGACGTGTGGCCTTTCATCGATATGCTTCGCACTTTCCTACTTTAATTAGGATCGATTTCATCATTCATCTTGTCGGCTGGATTATCGCGTACTCAGGCTGGTTGACGCTCACGCTGGAAATGGTCCAAAGAGTAATTTTTTGGTCGCTTAGAACGCAAGGGAAAGCGGTGGTTACGTGCCTCCCGAGCAAAGCTAACGGAGCCAAAAATGGCTGGGAGAGCCACGAAGATGTTGAGTTCGCACCTCTCAGGAAGATGTCTCCGTTGAAACTCCGTTCTCCTTATTGCAATCTCTTTGTGGGTTATCGGTTCCGCAGGTATTTATCTCTCTGTTTGTTTCTTTGTGTTTCATTCAAATCATTGTCGCTGACGTAGGAGATTGGAACAGACGAATTGACGATCCATTATTTTCTAGTTTTTTTACATGAACAGAAATATTGGACATTGTTCTCTGGGCTATAGCTTCTGCGGGGTAGATGGTCTTTGCAGTTTTCAGGTAATCTCTTATATGTCACCGTTGCGGTAGAAAATAAGAATCTCTTTGCCTCTGCAGTCGAATGGAATGAGGTTTTATTCGATATGTGGATTTGCTTGTAAACAGATTAAACTGAACCTGCAAATTAGAGTTTCAACTCTGAAGTAGTTCTTGATCTTGATTTCTGGCGTTGGGAAACACGTTTTTAGCTGTTTGTTTGATCCATTGTTGTTCCTGGATCATACGAGCAATGTGGAATGACGAATTTTAATTTGCCTTTCTCTTATACGCCTTGCACATGATTTGGCATAGCATAAATGCTAAATTGATCGACAGTTGAAGAATAAATTGTTCGAGTCGTTTAATTGTGTTTTGAATGCTTTGAATTAAATGCTACTAATTTTTTTCTCTGGGATCTCCTCAATCGTCGAAACCAACTGATGGAGAATGTTTCTGACTTCATCTCAGGCAGTTCAAAACAACATGGCTTCCCTTACTCCAGGAGTCCTCCTGAAGCTTCTGCAGAACATAAACTCGGACGTTAAAGTATGTGGAGAGTATCGCTCCGTCCTTCTACAGGTGATTAGTATCGTCCCTGCTCTAACTGGGTCGGATCTTTGGCCAAACCATGGTTTCTTCATCAAGGTCTCGGACTCCTCTCACTCGACGTATGTCTCCTTGTCAAAGGAAGACGACGAACTCATCTTAGCAAACAAGTTACAACTCGGCCAGTTCATCTATGTGGACGGAGTTGAGTCAGGGAGCCCAGTGCCAGTACTGGTTGGGGTGAGGCCAGTGCCGGGGAGGAACCCGTTTGTGGGGAACCCCAAGGACTTGATGCAAATGTTGGTTCCTTCCGAGGGCCCCAAGGCGGCTAATCACGAAGCTACTGGTTTTAAATTCGGTGAATCGTCGGATGTTAAGGAGGATAGCCCAAGGCACAGAATAGTGATCAAGGAGGAAAAGGTTGTGGTAGCTTCCAGGTACATGCAGGGTGTTCTCGGTACGAGTTCCAAGGGGAATGCCGGAGCTGATGCTGGCGGTGCCGGTAGTAGAATTAACGGAAACGAAAAAGCTGGAGTCAATAAGAAGGCTGGATCTTTCCACAGCAAGCAAGAGCTCAAAGGTCAGGTGCGACACTGAGCTGAATAACATTTTAGCGGCATTTAATCGAGCATCTGTTGGGTTCTGGTTTAGTACACGGTCTCATGACAAGAAAGAAGTTCAATCAATCTAGTGGAAAATGGCACTTTAAGAACGAACCCAGAGAATCGTGTTTAAAGGGGTAAATAAAGGGTCTTACTACATCATTTGGAGACATGAGCCATGTGAATGACGATGACTTATTTTTTTAAGTGGAAGGGGACTGCTCTCTTTTAATTAAGACCTATTTCACTTTCTTTTAAGCTTCAAACCATGATTCAAATGATGTAATCTTCACAGGCGAGACCTGCAACTCCTTGCGTTGGAAGTCAGATCGAGAATTCATCATCCACTGCAAAGACTGATGTTGGCGGACCCACGATCAAAGAAACATCTCTGCCTTCAAATAATGGAACTCCCAGAAAAGCAAGAAAAGTGAAGAAGAAACAGAACTCCACAGCTTTGCTGAGCTCTTCGGTTGGTGCAGAGAAGAAGCGGGCGAGTGAAGTTATCTCGTTGGATCCTCTCCCGCCAAATATTGCCAAACTTGGCAAGGTACGTTTTCTCCCAGCTTCTCCGTAGGACCTAAAAACTGCTTAGCTATATGACTCCATGTTTGGAGCTCTGATCAGCTTACATGAAAGATCATTCCGATACTTACTGGAAAGACCCCTAAAAAGATCTTTCCGGTCAAATAGATAGGATTACATCACATGGTCTTTTTGTGATAACGAAGCAGGAAAGTAAAGATGATGGGTCATGAGAGAATTGACTCCTTTTATTTTCCCACTAGGAGGGCTGCCAATTGTCTTTCAAAAGTCAATAATGGAGTTCTCTTAAACTGGGTCCTGTGAATTATTTCTTGAATGGATCATTAAGAAGAAGATCCAGTATCAGAGGCACCGAGAATTTAGACTACAACGATGATAGCATTTTCGATTTCTGCTTACTCGGCCTGTTTTCACTTCTTCCACTAATCCAACCTTGCTTTTTTTCCTCAAGGGGTTGGTAAGGCGGAGGAATGTGGCTTTGATGGTAGCAGCTGAAGCTCATAGGGAAGCAGCTGCAGCTTCTGCACTTCTGAAGGCCGTTAGGTATAACTCTTTTTTCTTTTCATAATTTGGACTTCATTGTGCACTTTGCAAATACAGAATTTTTTCAGACATGGTTGAATTCCCAAGGTAAATAATCAAATCATGACATTTCATATAAATGATCCTAAATGCTTCAGCCTTGGTTATTACAATTTGTTTCGCTAATTCGAGAAATGAAGATGGAAGCACTGGCCTCGATCCTGTTTTAACTTCTGGATGCTTATCTCATTTGGCAATCTTCTAGTATGTTCGCCGATCTGCGTGGGTCTGCTACAGTTGAAAACCCCCATCAATCTCTGACAAACTTCTTTGCACTTCACCGGCTCATCGACCACCCGACCGTTTCAACATGGAAAGACAACTCCTCTCAGATCTCCGGTTCACCCTCTCTTGACAAAGTTAAGTTTGCCAGCAGGAACACTTCGCTACTCAATAACAAGAACGCCAATGAATCTCGAGTAGAACCTCAAGAAAACGAAAAATTGGAATGGGTGAAAGGTGATGGTGCCAGGGAGATACAAGAACTACGGAGACTTTTGTTGAAGGAATCACAGTCATGGTTCCTGAAGTTCTTGGACGGCGCCCTCAATACCGGCTTTCGGCCTGGAACCAGTGTAAGGAAAGGCAAGGATGGCGTGGCGGGACGGCGGGCAGATTGCGATGAGAATATTGCAGTGATGCTTTCACAACTGAAGCAAGCCAACGACTGGTTGGATCAGTTGAGAAACGCAACAGGGCCTGACGATTGTAACCTGTTGGGAACAATTGATAATTTGAAGCAGATGATATACACTAATTTGCTCGGCCATGTGGATTCAGCAGCATTAGCCCTCGAGAACAGATCGGATCGCGGTTGATTGGTTGGTTTAGAAGCATGGATTGAAGCTTGTTAACTTATGGTTTAGCTGGTCAGCTTTTACAATAACCAAGACTTGTATAATGCTTCAAATTAGCAAAAGCAAGAATTTCTGATCACTCAACCGTTTTGCCGGTGTTTCAATCATGAAAATGCGAAGCTTTAGCAAACTAATCCTCGCGTCCATTTTACTCGAAAATCCATTCCATTCGTTTACGTGAAACAAATCATGAAATGTAAAGCAATGAAAGCCTCACCTGTGAGATGAAATGAAACAGAAGTGGTGGTTGAAGTGAAATCCTGAACTGAAATTGCACTGGGCTCCGGGTGGGGCGAGTTTCCGCGGTGGAGAGGGAGAGTACGTGCGAGACTCTCCTCCTAATGGCTAGGGGAACATGCACGTACCCTGCTTCTCCATCGCGGCTTGCTCACCCTTAATCTTCTTCTTCTCCTTCTTCCTCCTCCCACGAGCTGCAAAAGTGCAGACATGATATGAAATTCTACAGATATTGGGTATTTATATACGTAAGCACATACCGATCTACGTAGTCACAAGTGCAAAAGAAAATTCAGTTGATTAATCCTGCAAAACACGAGGATTGTTTTCTGCATTTTAAAACCTGAAAGATTTTTTGTTTCTGGCTAAGACTAATGAGATTGTTAAAGTTTGGCTACCAGAAAAGAGATTGATAAAAGACACAATTGCTTGCACTCTGAAAAGAAATGAGGTTGTCTACCAGAAACCTACCTCGTTAGATCCTCCCTCCTCTCTATTGCAGGCCACCCACCTTCCATGGCTTATTACTGTAAGAACATCACAGGAGAGTTCACACCCCAAGATCGTTTTCTGTTGGTGACGATCCGTATTGAAACCCACATTGAATTTTTTTTATTAAAATTTGTTTACAGATAGAAAATGAATGTAATGGAATTTAATAGGATCTTAACAGACATGCTCCCTTGATATTTAAATAATTCTGACGGCTATGTCGTTGAGACTCCTAAATTCATTTTCATCTACTCGTTTCTTGTGAATTCTAGAGCTGTATCTAAATTATTCATCTTAATCTAGAGCATCTTCCTCGTTCCACAAGTTAATACTTAATTCATCTGTGATCCACCTTTTTCACGGAACCATTAAAAAATTTACAATTCATGATTTATTTATTTTTTTTGTAATTTCGTGGGTGGTTCATTTTCTGGTTCCTGTATCTTCGTTGAGCTTCTCGGACGTCATCCCGTGGGGTTGGGATAAAAAGAGTTAAGATTGAGGCCACCAATCGATGACGGTGAAGGCTTATCTATCCCCATCCCTGCCATCCCGCGGGGGTGGGATAAAAAGAGTTGAGATTGAGGTCATTAATCGGACACGGTGAAGGCCTATCTATGTCCATCCCTGAGCCAAGGGTCTTGGATCAATCCCTTCTCAGCTTTACTCTATTTCCCCTCTCGAAACGGTCCTGCCATATCCTGGTACTCTCGCTGCCATGGCTTGCGTTTCTCTGCCTAAGCTTCCAATCACCTCTGTTCCCACACAAAATCATAGAAACCCACCTTCACACAACCTCCCGATTTTGTCAAATTCGTCGGAATCCCAATTTTATGGCCTCAAGCTCTCCACTACAACAACATTTTCTACCTCAGTTTATCCTTGTCCTTCTACTGCTCAGAGGAGCCTCATTGTTGCCAAGGTACATTTTGGGGCAAATTTTCAAAAGAATGTGAGAGGATGGATATCTTTTGATGCTTAAAACAGGTGAATGCTTTGGATTCTTGTAGGTGACGAAAGGCAGTGCTCCCCCCTCGTTTACATTGAAAGATCAAGATGGGAGGTCGGTGAGCCTCTCCAAATTCAAAGGCAAGCCTGTCGTAGTTTATTTCTACCCTGCCGACGAAACTCCTGGATGTACGAAACAGGTGATTTACAGGCATTCCTTGAATTTCTCAAGTTACAATGTCGGAATTCAACATGGCAAATGTCTTTTTATAGGGGTTTTGAGTTTTGGTCGAGTTGACATTACAATTCATGAGTTTATGGTGTTTTGAATTTTATACTATTCAAAACAACTTTCAGAAAACCTTCAACTTTTATTGTCGGAGAGATAAGAGCAGAGCAGAACGTTTTTAGAACTCTCTAAAGTTTGACCGACCCGGGGGACTTGATTTTGCAGGCCTGTGCTTTCAGGGATTCGTATGAGAAATTTAAGAAGGCAGGAGCTGAAGTTATTGGAATCAGCGGCGACGATACAGCATCCCACAAGGTATCTTTTGTTCATGGTCATCGTCTTTTTATTGTCTTCCTCCAATGCTTCTATGTTTTCTAGTAACTCGACGATGAACGAAAACCAGGACACCATTAGTGACAAAGGCTTGAATGTATCCGTGCAGGCATTTGCTAAGAAGTACAGGCTGCCTTTCACCTTATTGAGTGATGAAGGAAACAAAGTGAGGAAAGATTGGGGAGTCCCAGCGGATCTGTTTGGAACCCTTCCGGGGAGACAAACTTATGTTCTGGACAAGAAGGGGGTGGTTCAACTCATCTACAACAATCAGTTCCAGCCGGAGAAGCATATAGGCGAGACCTTGAACCTACTGCAGAGCCTCTGAACGTTCCTGTAACTATCCTGTATTCTCGATTGGCTTCTTTGTGAGATTAATTAAACAGTGTGAATCTAATTTATTATGTGCTGCATTTTGTGAGTAAATTAGAGGTAGCTAGTATACTAGGATAGGATTTTGGATAATGGTTTGTAGAAGTACAAGAGCAAAACCTCTTGCATAGCCCTCCTCATGAGGAGGTGGGCATGGGCACATAGCCAAGTAATTTTAAAACCCTTCCAAAGGCTTACTAAAGTGGCATTAGAAGTCCCTCATGACTTAAAAATAACGCCAACCCTCAAAACCGATGCATCACATTGCCACAAAGATTTTAGAGAAGTCAGATAAGGATAGTATCAGTTCATTCAATAAGGCTTATTTAAGATCTTGGAAAGCTTTAGATGCCTTGTCTGTCCATTGTCACTTTGAGTTTCTGAGGATCTGTGGCCAACCCTTCCAGAGAGATGACATGCCCCAACTATGCCAGAAAAGTGGCACCCAAGGAGAAATGCTATCCAAGTGAAGGTAGACAACATCTGTGGTGGTAGTCACTACCACTGCCTCGAGAGCAATGTTAAATCCCTTACTAGACCGATTTATTATGTTTCATTGCACCACTTTGTTATCTTGATCAAACTTTAAGAATGGTTCAGTGAAATTCAATTTTGATGGTCTCCAATGTTTGAAACCGTTGCAAGCCAAGCACCAAGTCAATCCACTTGATGGATAAGAAGTAGGAATCCATAGTTATCTTTGTCCCTTGTTACTCCACTTTCTTATACAAGACTGAACAAAGAGAAATTGCACATGCCCACCATTACACGAAAAGAAGTGATGCTTGGATGTGGTAAATTTAATCTTTTGGCCACCTTCCCACTCATTAAATTGTGGGGTGCTCCCATTGTCATGGAGGGCCTTCTCTTCCTCCTCCATATGGTCTCTTCTTCAGTAGTGTCCTGATTTGCAAAGCCCTCGAGCCCACCCATTGTCCATCTCTTCTTGTGTTAGTTTTCAAAACGGCTTCACCCCTTAATTACTCAGTGGTTGGGTTGTAGTGGCGCTAGAGTAGTCATTCTTTGCTGGTGCAGATGGTTTAGGTGAGAACCCCAAACTCTTAGTTGTCATCTCATTGCTACTCTTCTTGGGCTGGAACTGATGCCTCAGTAGAATTAGTTAGTTGAGTAGTAGATTGGTCTAATTAATCAAGTTGGAGATTTCTTAATAGTAAGCAGAACAAGAGATTCTGACACTAGTTCTTGTTTTTGAAAAAGAACAAAGAGCTTGCCCACTTGCTCCCTGCCTTTGGTATACTAGTCCGGGTCCCGAGTTTTAAACCAATTCCTCCTGCGACTCAACTATATTGGTTTGATACCTGATTCGGCTGGACTTGGTCCCTTGGCTCCAACTTGATTGTTATCTTGGATTATTGGTGGCTTATTACTCGGTTCTAGTTTATTATTTGGTACACATTTTCCTTATTCAATGATGGACTCGTTGTGGATTATTTCACTTGTCCTTATTACCCTTAAGGACTTTCATTATTTACTAGTTATCCGCTGCTAAATAACTACATATTTGGTACATGTTATTTGGGCATTAGCCCATTTTCGTTGATGCTATTGTGTCTCTTTCATTGAGATATTATTATTGAAGATGAACTCCTTGGTTGCTTACCTTAGGTTTATTATCGGCTGACTATTGTCGGCATTGGTTTGTGTGATGAAAATTTTGAATTTATTGGGAAAATAAAGGACATCTTATCTTCCTCATTACTCATTACCCTACTGTCCTTTATTTGACTCTTACTTGCCCCTTTGTCCAACCCTTTTTGGAGCATTGCTTTGGTTGGTCCTTTATATATGGTTGTTTTTAAGTCATTTGAATTTTTTTGTTAGTACCCTTGTGTATTTTATCGATGTCTTGTAAATGACAGACATTACCACTTTAATGATTATTATCACAATATTTGTTTAAAAGCATTTTAGGTTGGTTCCGACTTATCACCTATTTTTACCCTTTGAGAGTATGTGTCTAGTGTCATACTTATCCTTGGGATACCGTGATGGAGTTAATTACTACGTCTATGTTATTTGTTTCAAGGTGGGATAATTGCCATTTCCTAACAAATTGAGGGAGAGTATTGGAAGATATGATGTAATTAGTGAGTCATTGATGTAATTAGTTTATGTTTTTAGTTTTTTTTCACTCTTACTAGAGTGAAGGGCATAAGTATAATATTATACTTTTATCAGTAATAAAAAGAACTTCAGGGGGAGGGTTTGGATACAAGTCCACAACCTCATTCTTTCTCCTTTTTCTCTCTAATGTGTGTCTTTTTCTTTCTCCATGAAGTAATGCATAGAGTCCTGAAAATCAACAAAGAGCAAAATCATAAAATGAAGAACTTAAAGTCGAAGATGCAAACTTAGAGTCAGCCACCCCCACATCGTTTGCTAATGTTGTAAAGTTTTTAATTATTTTTTTTATATTTGAAAGATCTTGTATAATTTGTAAATTTTTTGAGATTTCATTATAAATAGTTTATATATTATTAAATTTATATTAAGTTAATTATTTTATTTTTAACGAATTTATTTATTAAACATGGAAATTTTATTTAATAAAATAATAAAAAATAATTTATCCTAGCCAACGAAAAATAAGAATACGTGGGCAGAGGTTGCATCTTTGCAAATGAATTTAAGAAATTTACTTGCTGAGATACACATTAGAATGGCACTTTACCAATGAAATCAGTGAAATTCACTGGCTGAGGGTGGACAATCTATTGGTCAATTTGATAAATTTATTGGGAAAGATAAAAATCCCAAATAGAAAAATTCTTTGAATTCACTAGCAGGGATTTTGACTTCTACTAGTTAATTTTGAAATTCGCTGGCAAAAGCATTTCCCATTGGAAATATGGCAACAAAGGTTGCCAGTGAATTTTTCGCTTAGAGAAGGTTCTATTGGTGAAATTTTACCATCTGCCAATAACAAAATTCGCAAGTAGAAGCCTCATTTCTTGTAATGTGTGTAATTGGGGATTGTACTTGACTTAAGCAGAGTTTAAAATCTCTTTATAAATTTCTTATTAGTCAAATTTTCCCAAGCAAGGGTTCTTGTACAGTGACTACCATCAGGAGAACATCTAGAAAAAAAAATCTCCTTTTGGTGTGTTTTTTTATCGCTTATCTTTTTTTTTTTTTTTTTGCATGTTAAGAATATCGGGTCACCCATTTCTTGAGAAACCGCCTGGGCCAACAATGGCTCTTATATTAGGGGGAAAGGTAATCAATAGTGTTCACTCTCCCTTGCCCAAAAAACAAGTAGGGAAGATGAGTCATTACATGGGTCAATTTATTTTTATTTATTTATAATAAAAATTAAGAGAAAAATATTAATAGGTGAATATTTATATAATCTTAATATTTTCAAATATCACAAGAATTATCTAGTGTAAGTGAAAGATAATATGTAAGTGCAAGTGAATTATCTAGTGTAAGTATAAGTGAAAGTGAATATGTTAGTGTGGTAGAGGTAAAGTGTACCAAAAAATACTTTCCTATGTTAGTACCCAAAATGAAAAATATAGTGTAAATAAGAGAATGAATTACTTTTTATAATATACCTAAATAGATCATATACCTAAACAAACATGGTTACTATCCTAATAAGTAATTTAATGTAATATTAAAATATTTTTATATATTAATTAATTAAATAAGATACTTTGTTAATAAATTAAGTTAGATTGTACTTTAGCCTAAATTAATACAATAATTAGTGGTGTACTAATTAATTATAAAAATAGATAAATAAAAGTAACGAATATATAAATAAATAATTTTATTAATAACATAAGATAGATTTTTACGTAGTATAAATTAATAATATAATTCCAAAAAAATTCAAATCATTAGTTTAATTAATTAAAAACGTACTATATCAAATGCTTACTTTAACAATCATTTAATGATCACTCTTAAAGCACCAATTTAATAGAGTAATAAAAACAATTAATACAATAAATAAATAAATATATTTTTTATTTGTAACATAAGATAAATTTTTACCTAGTATAAATTAATAATATATTTCCACAAAATTAAAAAGAATTAGTTTAATTAATTATAAAAATAGAATAATTAAACAAAAGTAGTTGATCAAATGCTTAATTTAATAATATTTTAATTATCACTCTTAAATCACTAATTTAATTTAATAATAAAAATACTTAATATAATAAATAAATATAATATTTTATTAATAACATAGAAATGATTTTTACGTAGTATAAATTAATAATATATTTCCATAAAAATAAAAATCATTAGTTTAATTAATTATAAAAAATAAAATAATTAAAAAAATACTTTATCAAATACTTACTTTAATAATATTTTAATTGTCATTCTTAAATCACTAATTTAATATAGTAATAAAAAGGTAATAAATAAATAAATAAAATAATTTATTAATAACATAATATAAATTTTTACGTAATATAAATTAATAACAACGCGAGGGAGGCCGAGAGCGAGAAGGAAAAAGACGGGAAAGTGGATAAACTAAAATTTGGGTGGAAATCCTGATTCACCCCTTTTAGTGATGAGCAAATTCAAGTGAATAAACGGGTTCGGGTTCGGGTTCATCCAGATTAACCCGTGCGCTTAATAACACCCCTTAAATTTCTAACTCAAGGTGAAGCATTTCATCCTTACTCCTTAGAACCCAGAGGCGTTTAATGGCCATATTGCTCGTCCCCTTTACAATTCCTTCCGCATGTTCTCCCAATTACGTATCTCCATCTGTCGCCTCGCGCATTTGCATGCACAAAGAGAGACTAGAATGTTCAGATTCAAACATATCCCTACGACCACAACCTCTCATTTCTCTCTCACGCATGCAAACAAACACCTATGGAAACACCAAATTTTCGCTCTTATCAACACAGCTCTGAACCCCACACTGTGCTACAATCGCCTTCCTTCCAGTTGCAACCCTCACAACCCGATCCAAAATTAAGACCCTTCTGCAGCGATGCAATTTTCCTAATATCCAGTCCAAAACTTACATCTCAGTATCTTCTTCTTCTTCTTATTTTTCTTTCTGCTGCCAAGTCGTAATACCAATTGGAGTCGTCAGCTCCCCCCTTAAGATGGAGTTGGAGATGGAGATAATACAGAATCTAATTACGACAATTCTTCTGCTCTTCTCTCGCAGCACTGGCTCAGAAATAACAAAAAAATTCTAACGCCTTTCGTATCGGTTGTCGTTCGTCTCAGGATGTAGACAAGCTCTCGTGAGCTTCTCACTGTAAGCTTTTCTTCCACGACTGCGTGTAGAGGATGCTCATGGTCCACGCTCCCGGCAGCACCGACCGACCTATAATAGATGGACGAAAGAGACCACACGCGCGCGGAAGGCCTGCACGTCTGAAAAACCCTACCCCAATAAATGAGAAATTAATTATAATAGCATTAATTTTCCGAGGACGAGTCGAGAAAGGTCGAAAACAAAAAACGATAAATTGAAAATATCCTCTTTTATTTAAATAACTATTAATTTTCTCTTAATTGACGTTGCAGGCTTTTATGGTGGACCCGGGGGAGGGAAGCGGGCGGCCCAGCGCCTGCTCCTTGTCCCTTTCACTGGCTCCCACGTGGCAGATACACTTTTATTGGAGGCCGCGTCTTCCATCCACGTGGCGTCCAGCTGTCAGTGACCTCAGGCAACAAATACCCGTTGATTCTGATCCGTCACATCAACCACGTCGGTGTCACCCTTCCGGATGGTCCCATCTCCCTTATTGCAAAAACAAGTCAAGAATTACAGAGATATTTTGTTCGTCGCAATTCGCGAATTTATATTTGAAGTGACAGAAATGCCCCGGCCATTGTGTTCAGAATTCTCGGTGCTGGAGTAATAAAAACATTTGAGAAGGATGTTTTGGTAATTGAAGAAAGAGTTGTACTGTATTGTCTATTAGGTGGACGGAGGTTGACGAAGGCGGAATAAATATGTGAAAGGCAAGTTTAACTATCCTGTCGGATTCATGACGCCCACCTGACATTGGAAAATGGCATTTAACTGCCATTAGAAAGCAGAAATGTATAAACAAATGAGCGAAGAAATAAAGGGAATGAAGTTGCAGATGAGAGAGGAAGAGGAGGAAGAAGAAAACGAGTAGTAGAGCAGAGGCAACAGAGGAGCAGACCTGCATGCTCAGCTACCACTGATTCAAAACCTGTCGAATCCATGTTCATCCCTTTTTCTATTGCTTTTGAACATTTTAACTCATCCACATTCTTAAAAGATAGAGAAAAGGCAGTCACACTTGTTAACAGCGGATGGATTATGGAATCCAAAGAGAGAGGGAGAGAGAGAGAGAACTTGTTACGGTTCCCGTGGACGAACGCCATTCGTCTACACCACCCTTTTTTTTTTTTTGCAGGCTTCTCTGTTGAGCAATTGGTGGAAGCAGGTCATTCTTCAGAGGCAAGCCAAGCATCCACCACCTTCTCTTTGGTGTTATCCACTCATCTAACTTCTGCCTTTTTATCTTATCCGATCCTCTTCTTCGCTTTCATGGAAATTCTGAAATTACCGTTCCTTCTCATTACTTTTTATCTCTTTTACAACAGATGATGCAAGAGTAGGGTTTGATGGATGGATGGGTTAATCACTAGTTTCTTTATTGCTGCTGGTGATGTCAATCAGTTAAAATCATTCTATACTTGCTTGACATGTATAGCCATGAGAAAAAGCTTCCTGTAACCGTAAGTCGATCTCTCTGTTTTCTTATTGGTCATCCTGGACCAGTTTTCCCTTTTTGCCTGGTTTACTGAAACGGGTGATAAGTGGATTTGTCCAAGTTATTAGGAGATAACTGCTCTGCCCTGGCTCTGGTTCTGTCTAAAGTGTGCTCCAGTGACGTCTTAGGGTGATCAAAACCTGTTATTTCAGCTTGAAGGATCAAGCTCTGCACTTAACAATGTATAACTGAAAGCAAAGTTGCTTCCTTGACACTTTCTTTTCTTGGTTCTTTAAGAAGGTAGAAGAAGGATAGTTGGTACCCTTGTGATCGACATGCAGTTGCATTTCTCCAGGCCGTCATCGGATCGGAGGCCATTACTGAGCTCGTATAAATTTCTACTGAAATGCATCTCACGGTAACCCCGTGCAGGTAATTAGTAATTCTGTCCATTGCTCAGGGCGCGCAGTAACTGTATGAATCAGTGAAGAAGATGAAAGGAAGGTTCATACGTTACAGCGCATGCATCTTATGAGAAAATTAAGAAGTAATAGATGCATGAGTGTTTCAATGGAGGCAGAGGCGATTTAAGATTTGAAGAGTCTGAGCTAAAAATAATCAAATTTATGAGATTTTGATTTGTTTTGTTTTCATCAATCTGTTATGATCTGTTGTTACTATGCTTGAGTTTGGATCATGTGTACACTTGCTCCCCATCTTCACAACAGCTCAATGCATCTTCGGGGCAGTAACAGTGTCAGATGGCATCTGTGCGATGAAAAAATTTAATTGATATATCTTTTCAAATTTCTGGAACTTGTTAGAAAGGAAGAAAAGAGTAAGAGAAGGCTACAGTTACGGCTGGAGTAACTTCCCCTTCTCTAGGCTTTATTTCCACTGTTTTTGCCGCCTGAAAACTCTGGCAACACCCACAAGAGCCATGCCTCTGCCACTACCGATCAGAGTAAAAGGAGGAAAGGTTAAGAAGGGGTAAAAAGCAAGCAGGAGTCGAGGTGAGAGAGAACAAGGTATGGAGCATTTCTGTCTTTAAACAAGTTGTGGAATGCCTTTACAAAAGGTCCAAGTTCTCTGTTTTTAGGGTCAGACGCAAATCATGTTAACAATATTAAAAGGCGGTATCTCATGAGAAGAAAGAGAAACAAAAGGAGGAAAAGCGAGAAAAGAAAAAAAAAGGGATTCAGAGAAAGTAAAAAAGAGGCAAGGGGTCACTACTCAGAACAGTAATGGTCTAATGGAGATTCTTCTGTCAGACCAGAGCCTCTGCTGACGTTTTCGGGAAGTCTGGTCCCTAGTACAACCTTGCAGGACAGACAAACGGCACATCTCCGGCCTCCCTTCTCTTACTGCTTCACCTTCCCTGAATACCCTCCCCACCGTTCGCAATTTTTTACAGTACTGATTCAGAGTCGTGTTCGGAACAGTTAATCTTTTCTGCAAGGATATAATCTGAACAAGGCCGAACCTTGTAAACCCCCTAGTTGATCTTGATCTGATCAATGGTGGGGAGAATTAGATTTGTAAATCCTGAGGGAGCTACTGGTCATTTGATACAGAGGGTCTGCTGTAATGCAGTAAAGGTCAATGGCTATGTAGTTATTACTGTCCTTCCAACAACACCAGTAATTCAGGAATTAAAACCCTAACATCCTTATCTTTGCCAAAGGTGAGTAAAAGAGCAAAAGAAAATATTAAAAATTTAGAATGTCTTGAGCTATTTATAACAACCATGGGAGCTCCCTCGAGCAGCCCTGTCATAGTTTGTACTTGCATCCTGAAAAGGAAACCATGGTACTTCCCTCCTTATTCCTCCCCATTGCCTTCTGAGACCCAAAAACATCACCGAAAGCGCCAGAGAGAGAGAGAGAGAGAGTGAAGGATGAGGGGCAGGTCCTCTAAGCATAGCAAGGAAGTTGAGAAGCCTAGGCTGAAAGAAGAGCCCCATCTCTCTGGTGCTTATATCCGTAGCCTTGTCAAACAGCTCACCTCTTCCAAAAGTAAAGACCCCATGAACCCCAAGGCTCCTGCCACTCGTGAAACCGGAGATGGAGAAGCTCCAGACCTATCTGCGCTTAGTGAAGGTTCCAGCCAAAACCAAACCCAGCAATCACAGTCTCCCCAGCCTAAGAAACAAGTTAGGAGGAGACTCCACACGAGCCGACCATACCAAGAGAGGCTGCTGAATATGGCTGAAGCGAGGAGGGAGATTGTCACTGCGCTCAAGTTTCATAGGGCCGCTATGAAACAAGCCAGTGAACAACAACAACGACAATCGCCACAGCAACAGCCTCAGGCTCCGCCTGGTTTAGAGCCATTGGAGAAGATGAACACTAGGAAAAGTCCTCGAATTTTCCCCTCCAACGACACCAATTTCTCCAATTACCTGAATACTTACTCTTACCCTGTCTTCTCAACACCTTTCTCCTGGGCTTCTCCTCCCATGGCGCCGGTACCCATCAATGACAGCTTCAATCTCCCCCTCCCAAACCAACCGTTGGGCCTTAACCTCAACTTCCATGATTTTAACAACATGGATGCGACCTTCTATAACAGTAATAGCAACCCCTCAATCTTCTTACAATCGTCGTCATCATCGTCGTCGTCGTCGTTGTCATCACCAACTTCATCGTTATCTCCACCAATGAGTGCCGAAGCTCCATCGGTCCCGAATGTGTTGTCGCCACCGGGCGGCCACTTACATCACGCAATGGATGATGAGGAAATGGCTGAGATCCGACAGATCGGGGAGCAACACGAAATGGAGTGGAATGACAGAGTTAATTTGGTCACATCTGCATGGTGGTTCAAATTCCTCAAGACGATGGAGATGAGCCCCAAGGGTCAAGAAGAGATCAGGGGAGACGAAGATGGATTTCATTTTCTTGACGAAGTGATGGACATCCCCGCTTGGTTGAATGATGGCTCTGTGGGAAATGCCCCGGAGAGCTGCTTCTTGCAACAGCAGTTGGATGATTTGCCTTGGTAAGGAAAACTCACAGCAGTTTTCTCTCTTGCCTTCTCCTTGTTTTTGGTCTAATTCTTCTCGTGGTTAGATGATTATCTATAATCAAGGATCGTGGGTGGCGTAGTGATTGATCAGCGCTTTGGCCAGTGAGCTGAGATTATCTTTTTACTGCCTAGATATAGGAGACAACGCTAGGATTCTGCAAGGATCTGCTGATCTTCCATTTCCGATACTCCGAATTGGTACCCCATCTCCTAGGACCCACGTAGCGAACACAAGACTGTAGATTCGGGCCGTTTGGCATATTTTCTCTTCAACAGCCCCAGTTCTCCTTCATTAAAAAAAAAAAAAAAAAAAAACGAATCGTAGTGATTCGAACTATTAAAAATTATTTGACATTTCAAATTTATCTGCAACAAATCTGAACGTCTTTTTTCTACTTCAATCTAATTGTTATTTATAAATTTTCGCTGTAACTGTATCATGGGAATTGACTCATATTCTTCTCCTTAATTGCAGCTTGGATATCGGAGAAATCGAGGCGATGGATGGAGACTGGTTAACTTGAGCGAATTACCATTTTTTTTTGTTTTCCTTTTCTCCATTTTGGAAATAAAACTTGATGCGAGATGTACGAGAAAGAAATAACAATGTAAGAGGGGAAGATTTTGAATCTCCTTTCGGAATTCCGATGGATGCCAATTTGAAAATCTCCATCTCTTGATCTCTTTTACTACGCAACTTCAAAAGCATCAACCAATTCGCTTCTGTGCTTGAATAACCCAGTACGATAATTTGAGAAGACGGACACCAAACAGAAACGAGAGGTTTAATATCTTTATTTTTTGGGTAAAATCACAGCACACCTTGCAAAAGAATAAGATAAAATTGAAATTTTTATCTTGCGGATGCCCACCATGAATCGGCCTTACGACTCAAGAGGAAGAAGACGATGAGCATTTTCAATGGCGTGTTTGCAGTTTCAAAGTTTCAATGGCTCGTAGTCATAGATAACCAGATACTGCGCGCAAACAACCAGAAGGGGTGGCAGTTGAAACTAGACTGTCCCGAAATCAGGTCCTGTTGAAAGCACAAGCATCATAGATGACGCATTTCGTTTGGAACCGAGCAGGTAACGCCAACCCGAAAGTGCCAAATCGGTCAAGCGTTCGTATGCGTACATATATGCAGGAACGGCTTCCGGCGTCGTCCTCACGTAATTCCGCTATGTTCAAACAGAAATTGGTTGGGCATGGCGATGCTGTAAGATTTCTTTCTCATTCTAATCTCTATCTCCGTGGAGGTACCTCACTATTGAGACAAAGATGGCGATGCCCATCTCATGAGTATTTATTTATCTCTTCCCTTAGTTTGAGTCCCGAATGGGTGAGTTAAGAGCTACGAATTCATGTGAAAATGAAGTTAGAAATGGAAAAGAATAAAAACTGTATTTGAACATTGTTGTTGAAAGAGAGTTTTTTTGTTAAATCCATAGGTTTCAAACAGATATGGATAAGTGCTATGATATTTAGCTTTAGTGAAGAGTCTAAGAGAGCTTTCATTCAGATCCCACAATATGTGGTTGATGGAAATAGAAAAATTGTAAAAGATATGCTGATTAGCATCAAAGAATTGTAACTATTGGAGTAACACTAAAAGTAGTTTGTCTCTGCCAACCAAAATAACCTTAAATTTCTTGGTGGAAAGACCTCTACCAGCTAATTGGAAAATTAGATAGGAGAGAAAAAAATTCTCCCATTGAATTTCAAATTCATTGGAAGAAAGTATCGTTTCCTTATGAATTTGGGAAAATCACTAGGAAAAGTCTACTTTTTATCACCGTTTCTTAATTCGATCTTTCTAGAGAGATAGATATCCAGATTGGAAGAATTAATGGTCATGTTGGTATCCTATTGCATGCGAAAATCCAAATTTAAGGCCATTTTTTGCTTTACTTTTTGAGTTATCAATGTTGGTTAAGTTTCCCAATTTGTTTTAAAATCTAGTTAAGATTGTACCAACTTGAGTATTGTTGATTTTCAAGACTCCATAGATTTAGTTCATGGAGAAAAATAGAAATGGCATGTTGGAGAGAAAACAAGAGGCAAAAAGAAGTTATGGAATTATATCCTAACCCTCCCTCTAAGGCTCAATTTATAAATGAATAAGGTTATAATATTATAATAATGCCCTTGAAACTTAAACTAATTACATCAATGTCATCTTTATGAGTGACTCTTTATTTACCATCATGCCATTATTGTGTGGACCTATGGGTCTTCCTCTTGGTTTGTAGGCTTGAGCCCATCTTCTACCTCTCTTGGAAGTGTGGGTCTTACTTGGTCTTGTGGGTTTGAGCCCATATTTCACACACTTGGACGTGTAGGCTTGGGCCCATTTTCCAATACTCCCCCTCAAGTTGGGGATGAGAGAACATCATGAACGCCCAGCTTGCAGCAAATGGTGTATAAGATTTTCTAGTATAAAATAGTAGTCTATCATATCTTTCAACATTCCCCCCTCAAGTTGGTGGTCTCTTTGTTCTTTATCAAGAGACCCAACTGGCGTAATATAAGAGAGAGTAAAATCACTTCTAGTTATAAGACAAAGCTCCATAGTCCAATCAAATGGCCATGGTCAAAAATATTTTTGGCTTAATTTCACATACAGAAAAGTATCTCTTAAGAATAAGGAGATGTAACTCTCTTGAGGGGATGTATCTTTTCTAAGGGGATGTATCCCTATGAATAGTCATTAGTACCACACCCTTTGGAAATCTATAAATTCCTCCATGGTCTTACAAGTGAGGTCAAGTTGTTTCCACACCCAGTTTAGCTGAACGGGAGCAAGCTTATCACTTGTAAATGAATTATCAAAGGTTACCTTGTGCACTTCAAGTTCTATTTATATTCTTCAAGATGAAAGATATGCTCTCTTTATTCTTCTTATTTTAATTTTATGATATATATATATATATATATATGGCTCTCATATTAAGGAGACTTATGGAGGATTTAATATCTATTTACATGATATTTATTTTATTATTATTAGGCATTTAGTAACAACAATGTTGAGACGGAGGAGGCGCAAGAGGGGCCCATAGCCAGCGGTGTTGATATTGTGCTGGTTAGCGCTGAGGAAGCGATCCCTTTGATTCGCCAGCGCCTTTATTGATGAGGGCCTCGTGGGCCGGGAGTGATCGGAGATAATGATGGCGGGACGGGATCCAACCCGGAGGGTGATGATGGGACCGTACTGGCTCTTGGGCTCCCTGAGGATCGACTCCGTCTCCCGTAGTGACCACGTGAGCCAGTGAAGGTTGCCAATGATGGGTACTGCAGCCGGACCTGGCGGGAGCTTTCCCTCTTTGCCGTTGCTCAGCAGAAAGGAAAGAGAGAAAAACCATAGACCAGACCGCCATGGATGGTGGGAAGGACAAGTCAGCGAATCCAATTGATGAGATTTTCTTCTGAAATCATATCCATTAAAGGAATCCGGATCATATCGGAAGTATATTGTTGAGCTGTTGTTAAAAACGAAAATGAGATACAGGTGAAGACACTACCACGATGGTTACGGTTTTAATGGCCACGTAGCAGAAAAGAAAAGAAAAAGGCTGAAAATAAAAACTTCAGTCCTTTTTCATTAATGCCAAACAGCAGATTATTCACCCCCTGCTCTGATCTTGTTTTTCGAATTGGTGGATACAGAATGTAATTACATGGTCACCATGGAGGTAATCACAAACAAAAATTCCATCAGTCCCCATCCATAAAATCCTAGTTAGATCGAAATCTATAAAAACACTAAAAAAGATTGACCGACTTCAGTAATAAAAGAAAGAACTTGATTAATTTGTTAATAACCCTAGTTAGTAGTTGCCTCCACCAGAGAACTGCCAGAAGTAATCAGTCAACTGGTTTCCAGACGATTGAAATGTAGAAATAGGTTGATGCAGTCCGGCCATTGACTCCGGCCAGAATCCTGGCTGAGGGAGCCCTTGACTGTGGGAGGAAGACGAAAAAGGCCCTGCGAGCAACGGAAACGATCTGAGCTCCGTCGAACCAGCGTGGAGACCACCCAAATCATAGTCCTCCTTGTTAAACGATTGAGGCATTGGATAGTTGTCGCCGACACTGTTGAAGTTGATAAAATCATAGCTAGGTGGGTGGGGAAGAATCGTTGAAGAATAACAAACTTCTGGAAACTGCGGATCAAATGCTGGTTTAATGCTGGAAATCGGCAGTGTTCGAAGTTGAGGCTCATCCATCTCAAACTTCTTGTTCATGTCTATCATGTAATTCGTGAACTCAGTATGTTGCCCCAGTGATAAAACATCCATCTCCTCTATTTCCACGATTTGCTTCCCTTTAAGCGCTTCGATATGCTTCTCCACCATCTCCAACTTTAAGTTCACACTACTCGCTATTTCCCTGAGGAAATCTTCGGAGCAGTCATCGAGTTCCTTCTCCCACGAAGGGTACAACAGATTGGTATTCTCCCTTTGCCAGTGCAGAAGCTCCTCCTCTGCTTTCTTCTTCTGTTCCATCAAATAGCCCAACACGTTGGAGCTCCGTTTCCGTTGCTCTTCGGCACCTCGGCTTCGGTACTCGTAGATGATTTCTTCTATCTTTTCGGATTCCTCCGGCCACGCCACAGACCCAAACTGCTGACCTTCTGGTCCGAAGCATATCATGCAGGCCTTCACATCACACAGTGTCGCAAATTCGTAAATCTTTTTCTTGAGCCCGCTCACTCTCTTCTTGAATGTTATGTTTCTGTTCTTTTCTTTAGTGATGAGCTTCATGGGGAGTTTAGCACGACCCATGCTGTAAATTTCAGGGCAGTCAGAAAATCAACAAGCAAACTATTATCAGATCAAAGCAAGATCGAAGAGAAACAATCACAATGGTCATCCTTCCCACTTGAAAAACAGAACTAAAAGAGCCATTCGACCACAAGACTATAATTCAAAACAACGAAATCTAGTAAAAGGACATGACAACCCGTTAACAGGTCTCGCTCCGAAACGAAAATTCATCAACAATTCGGGGAGGAATGCACAAAGTTGAGAGCTAAAAGGTATAAAATAATAGAGAAAGAGAGAAGAGATAAAAAATTACTCCGTAATTGAAGCGTCTTCCTCTCCTTCGTAGACGATGAGATTATATGAGTAAGATAGGAAACCCAAAAAGACTTATATAAGTGGGGACTTGCCGTTTTTGGGTCAGGAGAATATATTACCGTATCCTGGGGTTTCCTGTTTCCGTCCATATCAAATATATTGTTACTCATAATCTCATCTCCGACACTCAGATTTGAAACCTTGACTGCTACCGATTCACTTTATATACCTTTTATACCCAAGGATATCAGTGACTGTGCCAATTATTTGTGTTGCAGAGATCCTTCGTATTGTTCCATTTGAGCTTTGAGTTTAAGCCCTCTCATTCAGTTATGTGAGCTCTCTGTTTTTTAAAACAAATTATGTGCTCTCTATAAGAGGGAGTGTGGGCTATCGCATCGGTGACAACCAGCGTTGACAACATACAACACAGCGCCACTGACTGCTCGTCGTAAGCTCTCTGTGAGCTTCCCGTGGCGACAGTCCGCGGCTCTCTAGCATCGCCGTCACACATCGGATCCGGTGCCGGCAAACACATTTTCTGTGCGCGGCTAGACGTTGAAGACGACCTCCCGCGTAGACAAAAATAAAATTAAAGTTATAAGGTTTATTTGTAATTAAGTGTTGAGTCAACTCGGAAACCGAGTCGCAAACCGGGGTGACTCGGTGTAAATAAATAAATTAAAAAAAAAGGTTCGGGTTGAGTTGGTTTACCATTCCGAATCGCTGTGGAGAATTGCCCGAAGAGGATCGAGTCGAGTCGGTTCTCAAAACTAAATTTTATGGGCGAGCGGGATTCAAACCCGTGCGCTGACAGTGCTTTCGACGCCAGTGACCGTTCCGTGTGTTTTATTTGATGAAATATAGATATGTATTTGCAGTAATGTTTTTATGCATTTTTGATATATTGTTAAATGCATGAAATTAAATTTACGCATAATATTATCGTTTTAAAATTATGCATATATTATGAGAATATTTGTGCATCATGCTTCCTTGTTAGTGTTGGTTAAATTTATGCAATTTATGTATTCTCATGAAACATTTCGCATTATGCGATTTAATGTCTAGTTATCCATATATTTTTTATTAATTAGAGAATAGCTACAACATCTTTAATTGCATAAAAAATTATATATTATAATTAGGATCACATAAAGTATATTAGACATTAATTGTAACTAATTTGACATAATATAGTAAATTTTATCCCACGAGAATTTTTATTATATTTGAGTTTATTAGTTAGGATAAAATATCAAATTATTCATAATATACCCACAGGAATTATGACTTCATAAATAATTTGATAGTTTTATCATAAAGTTTACTCATAAAGAATAATTGAATCTGTTTGAATTAAAAAAATTAGCCCATAGGCATTTTTTTATGTCAATAGATTCAATTTTTAAGCATGGTTTATATTGGTAAAACATGATATTGATTCAAGCCTCAGTATTAACATAAGCATCTCATTTGTAATTTTATGCAGTTCTACAACTTGTCAATTTCTCTGATATTCCTTGTGAAATCCCTAATCTTAAGGGAGATAACTATAAGGTATGGAGAGAGATAATTCTTCTTTATTTAGGGTGAATGGATATTGACTATGCTATTAGGAAGGACGAACCACCATCAATAACTAATAACAACACTGCATTTGAAATCGCGCTTTATGAACGATGGGAGCGATCTAATCGCCTCAGCATGATATTCATTAAGATGAGAATTTCTGCTGGTATTCATGGTTCCGTCGACCAACATGAAAAAGTCAAAGACTAGCTAGAATCCATTGATGAGCAATTTGTCACCTCGGACAAGGCTCTAGCAAGCACCCTAATTATGAAACTCTCATCCCTCTGGCTCACCAGTATACGAGGTGTGTGCGAGCACATCATGCAGATGAGGGATATTGTGGCACAATTGAAGAAACTTGAGGTTGATATGTCAGAATTGCGGTATAATTGAAGAAATTTGAGGTTGATATGAAACTTTTAAGCCATACACCATGTGAAGTAGCCTCAAAACAAGAAACTAACTCGGCTTCCATAGTCGACGTGGCAGTCAAAGTCTGTTTGACACTCCTCCATGATATTGCTCCACTGGCCATCAAGAAAATGTATCCTGATGTTGATTTGCGGGAATCAATACAGTCAGCAAAGTTAGAATTTGAGTAACCAATGACTTCTAGATTGTCTGTCTGTCTATACATCAGTATGTAGTCTTTGGTTCCTTGAAGGTACCTCATTACTTTTTTTGCAGCTCTCCAGTGGTCTAACCCGGGATTACTCTGATATCGCCCCAACATTCCAACAACAAATGCAATATCAGGTCTTGTGCAGACTTGAACATATATCAAACTTCCGACAATAGAAGCATATGGAATGTTCTTCATTTGTTCCCTTTCAAAGTCGTTCTTCGGGCATTGGTTCAAATTGAACCTTTTACCCTGCACAATGGGAGCTACACTTGGTGAACAATCCTTCATCTGAAGTCTCTCTAACACTTTATTAATACAGGTTTCCTGAGATAAACCTAAGATACTTCGAAATCTGTCTCTATGAATCTTAATGCCAATGACATAAGATGCCTCATCCATATCCTTCATATCGAAATTGTTAGAGAGAAATTATTTCACCTCATGTAGAAAACCTTTATCGTTGGTTGCTAGCAAAATGTCATCCATATATAAAACAAGAAAACAGATTTTACTCCCACTGACCTTCATGTATATACATTAATCCATAATGTTTTCTACAAAACCGAATGAAAAAATTACATTATGGAATTTCAAATACCATTGGCGGGATGCTTGTTTTAATCCATATATTGACTTTTTAGCTTGCAAACCAATTGCTCATCATCACTAGAGGGGAATCCTTCAGGTTGTTTCATGTAAACTTCCTCCTCTAGATCTCCATTGAGAAATGCCATTTTCACATGCATTTGTTGCAACTCTAAGTCAAAATGGGCTACTAATGCCAAAATAATGCGTAAGGAATCTTTTTTAGATACAGGAGAGTTTTCGTGTAATCGATTCCTTCTTTCTGGGTGAGTCCCTTAGCAATGAGTCTTGCCTTGCATCGCTCTATGTTGCCTAATGAGTCTTTCTTCGTTTTAAAGACCCATTTACATCCAATGCCTTTAAATCTACTAGGCAACTCAACAAGATCCCAGACTCCATTACTCTTCATAGAATTCATCTCTTCCTTCATGACATTGTACCATAATTCTAATTCTTTGCAACTCATGACTTTTGAAAAATACTTGGGATCATTTGCAGCTCCCATGTCAGATTCTTGCAGATACACAATATAATTATCAGGAATTGCTGATCTCCTTTGTCTAGTAGATCTTTTTAATGTTGAACCATCATATATTTCTGGGCTTAGAATTATGGATTCTATCTCTAGGCCATTGAGAATATATTGCGATAATTCAGTTATTTTTTTTATGGCCAAGAACAATAATAGTGGAAGTCGAAGTAAACACATTGACATAAAGTATTTGGCCATAAGAGAACGTGTTAAAGAAAAGAAAGTGGTCATTGAGCATGTAAGCATTGAATTAATGATAGCAGATCCTTTGACTAAGGGCATGCCACCGTTTAAATTCAAGGATCATGTTGTGAATATGGGACTTGGTTCCATTATGTAATTTTTCATTGTATGAACAATGTTATTTTAGTGAAATTCTTAATTATTGTGATGTTTTTCTTATATTTATGTGCACTTTAATTTTGAAAACAACCATATGTGTTGGACTACGAATAAACATAAGGTTTATTCATAAAGTATAAGAAATAAATACATAGAAGGTAATACTCGTTATCAGAGGACTTATCGCCATGATTCATGTATTTATAACTTAAATTCAGATTACACTAGAAGTATGGACCAAGTGGGAGAATGTTAACTATAGAGGTTGGTCCAACTTCTTTTCAGTTTCGGAAGCAATGGGCCAACGTCTTTTATGGAGAACGTGGTGCCGTTTCAGAAGACCACATTCCCACGTCGATGGAGGTTTAAGTCCCACGTCCTCCCATCGGCAGTTATAGAAGCCGATAAAATTGATGGGAGCTTGGCTTATAAATAAAGATTTGGTCCCCAATCTCGTTTACTCGTACAAACCTTCAGTTTACACCATCACAAAGAGTGATAGGAGAGTGGAAGAGCCAGACACAAAAAACTCTGGTGAAGTTTACGAATTTGATTGAATGGATATAGATAAGATTTTGGGTTTCCGTTTAATTCTTATTAAATGAATTTCATACTATTGTTTAGAAATTCATGGTAGGCTAACATTGGAATCCAAATCGAGTTGGAAAGAAGCAAGTTATTCTGTAATGGTTGAGTTGGACGGAGTCTGTTAATAGTCATGCTGGAGATTGGTTCCCCACCCCTGAACCAACCTCTCCAAAAACCAATTCGACTTGTCTAGTTTGCAAGTTGACTTCAGAAGTAGCATAATCATGGTCGAGATGTATTTGTTGAACGTTTGTTGTTATATATATATATATATATATATATATGTATCTACATATATATGTATGCATATATATGTATAACTGTAAATGGTAGACTGGGCTGACCAGTTTCTGATTATACTCATGCAGTCCAAAAAGATCCAGTTGAGAGTAAAAAGTTTCTTTTTTGGAAAATGTTATTTATTTTTCTCTGAGTTTCATCTTTGACACTGTACAGATACTGATCTCTTTTGCAGGTTCCTTCTGGAGAGATTTTGACTTTTGGTGATGATAATCTTGTCAAGTTTGAAGAGGCTGGCATTAGAGAAGCACGCAATGCTGCATTTGTTCTTGTTGCAGGGGAACTTGGTGAACGTCTTGGCTACAAAGGGATAAAGGTCGATCTTAACTTGTAAGTGTTTATTCTTATATATTTCCTTGTTTGTCCTGATTTTTAAAACGTTTGTGTGGGTAATCTACAGTTGGTTCTTCCTTTAGAAATTACTACTGGCACTTGCTTCTTGAAGCATTATATTGAGTCAATTCTTGCCCTCCAAGATGCTAGCTGCAAATTGATACAAGGTGCGTTCAAATAGATGGTTTGCCATTGGCTGAAACAATCTTGTTTGACTTTCCTTCTTGAATGTGTTAGCTGTAACTGAACTTTGTTGCATGTCACCAAAAACAGAGACTAAAGCAAGTGTTGGATTCAAAGCTGGTGTTAAAGATTACAAATTGACTTATTATACTCCTGAATATCAAACCAAAGATACTGATATCTTGGCAGCATTCCAAGTATCTCCTCAACCGGGGGTTCCGCCTGAGGAAGCAGGGGCTGCAGTAGCTGCCGAATCTTCTACTGGTACATGGACAACTGTGTGGACTTACTAGCCTTGATCGTTACAAAGGACGATGCAACCACATCGAGCCCGTTCCAGGGGAGGAAAATCAATATATTGCTTGTGTCGCTTACCCTTAAGATCTTTTTGAAGAGGGTTCTGTTACTAACATGTTTACTTCCATTGTAGGTAATGTATTTGGGTTCAAAGCCTTACGAGCTTTGCGTCTGGAGGATCTACGAATTCCAAAACTTTCCAAGGCCCTCCTCATGGTATCCAAGTTGAGAGAGATAAATTGAACAAGTATGGTCGTCCTCTGTTGGGATGTACTATTAAACCCAAATTGGGGTTGTCGGCGAAGAACTACGGTAGAGCGGTTTATGAATGTCTCCGCGGTGGACTTGATTTTACCTAGGATGATGAGAACGTGAACTCCCAACCATTTTATGCCTTGGAGAGACCCCGTTTCTTATTTTGTGCCGAAGCAATTTATAAAGCACAGGCCGAAACAGGTGAAATCAAAGGACATTACTTAAATGCAACTGCGGGTACACGCGAAGAAATGATCAAAAGGGCCGTATTTGCCAGAGAATTGGGAGTTCCTATCGTCATGCATGACTACATAACGGGAGGATTCACCGCAAATACTAGCTTGGCTCATTATTGCAGAGACAATGGCCTACTTCTTCACATCCATCGAGCAATGCATGCAGTTATTGATAGACAGAAGAATCATGGTATGCACTTCCGGGTACTTGCAAAAGCATTACGTTTGTCCGGTGGTGGATATCAAATTCACGCCGGTACTGTAGTAGGTAAATCGGAAGGAGAGCGGGAAATCACTTTGGGTTTGGTTGATTTACTACATGATGATTTTGTCGAAAAAGACCGAAATCACGGTATTTATTTCACTCAGACAATCGCAACTATGATTGTTACTTGTATGATACTAAATATGATGGGAATAATCACATTAATAGTTGCATTGATAATTAGTTGTCTTCGTTCTGATATCAGTATTGATAGTTACATTTCAAGTGGTAACGATAATGACAGTGATAGTGACATTTATGGTTACATTTTTAGTGAAAGTTTAAAGTGGTAATGTCAGTGAGAGTTCTAGTATAAGAACTGGCTGTAATGACACTGATTTCAACATCAGAGGAAGATAACTAACATCAGAGGAAGATGACATTTATGGTTACATTTTTTGTTTCAGGACGGTCAATGGTGATTAATGGGGAGTAGAATCAGCTTGATCCTCTACTGAGAGCAACCGGGCGTCCTGAGGGAGATGCCAATTGTGAAACAGGCTATTCTCCATACCCTGGGAAGTGGATTTGACGTGGATTCCCATTTCAGTTTTTCCTGGAAAATTGTGATTAATTTTTTATTTCCCATTTTGGGTAGGTATGGCTACTGTAAACGGATTTGTTTTAATAGCTTTCATTTATATGCTTTCTGTGTATGAAATGTATTTTTCTGATAATTTGTTGCACAATTGCTTTCTATTTGCCATATAGCAAAAAAATTTCTTCCCATTTGCAGTTTTTGAATGCTCATGGCACATCTGGAGATGTTTGGGAAAAAGAAAATACTTATATATTAAAATAAAAAATATACCCGAAATCGGGAGGAATCGTAGGAAACCCGCAACCACCAGAAAAGAAAAGAAGATCTAGATGCGCTAGAGCCGCTCTTTTGCCACTCGCCCCTCTCGCTTCCTTTTCGTCTTCCTCCACCGTCGCGTGAGGTGCTCTCACAGTTATTTCTCTCTCTCTCGCTTGTATGCAGGTACCTCTCCAATTAGATTGAGCATGAATTTTCTCTCTGCAATTATTGACTTGGTTAGAGGATCTTGTAGTGCTTGAAGTTGTCAGCATCAATCATTTGTACTGACATTTGTTAGTGTCTACCCTTGGATTCTCCTTACGGTTGGCGATTAGTTTTGTCCAGGGTTGCATTTCCTTGCAAATTAGATCATCTGCAGTGGCTTCTGGTCATCATTTGTTTGCTTCGATTTAGGATTTCGGAATTGTTTTGTTGCGTATAATGAGATTATCTCCCTTTTTTTTTTGTACTTTTCAGGATGGCTTCAGCTGAATCGGCAGCAGACAAGCTTTCAAATCTGAATGTCGGGGATGGAGATTGGGCTGCTTCCGCTCCTAATCTTCAAAAGAATCTCAGTCTTCTTTCTGCCCATCAGGTTCGATTGGTTTTTCTGATTGAACAATATATTTAATAGTCAACTCTTAAATTTTCACCTGCATTGATTTGTGGAAACGTGACCTATATAATGTCGCAGCAAGTTGAAGCATACTAGTTATCAGAGTGCTTGGGGTGCAATCTGTCAGAATTGCGATCACCTCCAGTTTTTTTAACTTGCCTAGTTATCAGGGAACTGTATACCGTCATCGAGTCTTTTCCAACAGAGCTCTTGCTTGAGTCAATATTGACATTGTTCTTAATGTTATCAGAATCAGTGTTTCTACTTTTTTTTTTTTTTTTTTTTTTTTGAATATTACTTCTGCTTTTGTTTTCAGAGCAATTGTCATTGTTGAATTCTTAATGAGACTGTTTGATATCATTATTTCATTCTATTAGAGCTTATATTAATATCTTTCCTCCCCTTTTTCTTGTTTTTAGACATTGTTCTTAATGTTATCAGAATTATCGTATCTGCTTCTTTTTTTTTTCTTTTTCGAATATTGCTTCTCCTTTCGTTTTCACAGCAATACTCATTGTTGAATTCTTAAATAGGACTGTTTGATATCATGATTTCATTCTATTAGAGCTTAGATTAATATCTTGCCTCCCCTTTTTCTTGTTTTTAGACATTGTTCTTAATGTTACCAGAATTACCGTTTCTGCTTCTTCTTTTTTTTTGGAATATTGCTTCTACTTTCGTTTTCAGAGCAATACTCATTGTTGAAATCTTAAATAAGACTGTTTCATATCATGATTTCATTCTATTAGAACTGAGATTATATCTTTCCTCCCTTTTTCTTGTTTTTAGACATTTTTATTTACTGATTTAATCATCCTCATGGTTTCTTACCAGATTGAACTAGCAAAAATACTATTGGGTGAAGGACAAAGCCATCTTTTTTCACAATGGTCAGATCCTGGTGTTGAGGACGAAGAAAAGAAAAATTTCTTTGATCAGGTTTTTTGATAATCATTCTCAAGACTGATCTGTCATGGCCTTGTTTCCTATAGACATGCATACCTTGATTGATTTTTATGGCGTCCATTTTCCCTCTAATTGTGATAGCTATTTTATTCTAACTTGTTTGCAAAGAATAAAACCCTCCATGTAGCCTTAACTATAAAAGGATATTCTTGATGTTAAGAGCTAAAATAGATCAGTTCTGGGTCAGAAAAATGTAAGAACCAGGTCCAGTATTCCTTGTGGATTGTCCTCCTTCTACAAAATGGATACGGAGTGGTTATTTATGGAAAGTCTTATCATCGTAGACACTTCTGCTTTATTTTTACTTAATACCCCTTTTTCCCCTTTGGTACTCTGGGTTTGTTTACCGAATGCAGCCACTTAAATTGAACCAAATTTTTTAAAATTATTGACTGGTTCTTACTAAAGCTGTTCTAGAAAGAGATGGAAGCCCTTTGTTGGTTTTGAAATCTTTCACTTTTTACATAGTATCCAGGCTATATTACTTGGCTGCTGATTATTTTTTAACCATTGTTTTCAACTCTTAGACTAAATTTTTCAACAATTTTTTTTTTAAATTTAAATATTTCATATTATGGTATATTATCTTATGTGAAACTGTTTCTGTTCCTCACTTTATCTTTTTGATGTCACTGTTTCTTTTCAGGTTGCTCGGCTTAACACAAACTACCCTGGTGGCTTGGTACAATACATACAAAATGCTAGAAGTCTTCTAGCAGATTCAAAAGCTGGGAAAAACCCATTTGATGGTTTTACTCCTTCTGTAAGTAAAGATAATTAGTCTTATGGAAATTCTTGTCTTTTAGTTTTTGTTAAATTGGGTCCAAGGCCCTATCCCAAAATGACTAGCCAACTTAGGAAACCTCTTTACCAACTAATAAACTCAAGATCTTTGTACTCACTAATCTATGTGGGACTATTCCTTAACACTCCCCCTCACGTGTAGACCCTCTTTTGTGGCTCTACAAGTGGATAATTTAGGAATAGGCAGTTTAGGTGTAGACCCTCTTTTGTGGCTTTACAAGTGGATAGTTTTAGGTGTAGGCCCTTTATTGTGGCTCTACAAGTAGATAGTTTAGGTGTAGGCCTACATATGAGTACCTGCTCTAATACCATGTTAAATTTGGTCCAAGGCCCTATCCCAAAATGACTAGCCAACTTAGGAAACCTCTTTACCAACTAATAAACTCAAGATCTTTGTACTCACTAATCTATGTGGGACTATTCCTTAATAGTTTTTTTGGTAATTTTGGCTAATTCCTTTTCTTTTTCTCACTTTCACACTGACTTGTTGTGGCTATAGGAACAACTAAAAGATTACGTTACCAAATTTACACCTAAAAACTTGGGAGAACTAGATTACGAAATTTGTTTGCACATCAACTATAATTGTAGAAGAATGTTCGAAGTCATGCAAGACGAGAAAGAGGAAGAGTATTAAGATTATTATGATCAACATGTTAAAGAGAAAGGTGTCCCTGCAATCTCTGGTTGTCAGGAATCTGCTCCCTCTTCCTTTGTAATTTTCTTGTTATATATATATAAATACATCTTTATAAAAAAAAAACATGTTAAAGAGAAAGAAAAAAAACTTGCTGATATCGTCTGAACTTGGTTTTTGTTGCCTTCTTGTCGCTATGGATAGATAATTAGGATTGATACTCTTCTGATAGTGCAACTTAGGTAAGGCATAAGCTGATCTAAAAATGAGGTAGGAGTTGAAAGAAACCCTATAGAAACTACTATGTGAAAATAGGTAACAGATGATGCAAAAAATTCCCTGGTACAAAATTACAAGTTTCCGCCTGTAACTATTGGGGAGAATCTTGTGATGCTCAAGACTGTGAGGGAGTGGAAAAGTACCTTGGGTGCAAGGTGGTCCATATGAGAGTATCAGGCACATTTCGGGGTCTTACCGAGGATAGACGAGTGATGAGGTTGGATGCCACTAGAACCTCCGAGTCCGAATGAGCTCTCCGGAGATTTAAGTTCCATCCTCCAGAATCGGTCCATTGGTCTGAGATAGTGGCTTCCATATTTTTCGCCAAGTTTGAAATCAAACTATGGCTGATATTGATACTGCACGTGCCTGTCCACCAGTCTGACCAAAATTTTGTAAGATTTCCCTTACCAGTGTAGCATTTGACTGCCTTTTTGAAAATTGGCAACAAAATTACAATTTTTTCCATATGGGGGACAGCCTATAACATCTCCCACTCCCAATCCACCATGCAGATAATTTATTTGCTTTAGAGGCAATTAAAGTCCTCCAAATCATATCAGGATACAAATTAAATTTCCAAATCCATTTAAGCAGCAAGGCAGAATTAGTGGTAGCAGTATAATGAATCCCAAGACCTCCAAGTAGTTTAGGTTTGCTCCTTCTTCTACTTGTTCATTGAGTTCAATGTTTGTACATGGATCACATAGATTGAGAATTCATATACTCCGATACCAACTGATACTATTCATATAGATAGATGCATATAAAAAAATTATTGTTGAGAGAAAGAGTGAAGAAGAATGGAAAATGGGGTGAGAGGTAGTTGGTACTTATTCAAACTCTTAGCTCTGAGAAATAGAGCAATTTGATGTAAATTTTGGCTTCCTGAGGGACTGACCAACTTTCTCTTTTATTGCTTACTTCTTACTTTAGAAAACAAATTACAAGTTTGCCCTTACAGAGCAGAAGATTGAAGAAAAACCTGTTTTACCCGGATAACCTGCTGATCACAGATTGATCTATCATTCCTTGTAACGATTGGTCGATCAATCATTTTACTGGAACCTGATTGCTCTCTAAATTTTTTTCTTAATTTTTATGGAAGTTAATTTTATTCAAGCTAAGGCTAGAACAAAACAACAATTGACAGCCTAGGAAAGAGAATCTTCCATAACAATGAGAGATTGTAGGGAGACTTGTTTGCCTAAAGAGTTAGCTAGAGAATTAGCTGATCTCGGAACATGAGACCAAGTACAACTCAAGGATTTTATGACATCTAGAATTTCATCTTCCACGCCAATGGTGCCAAGGGGGGGGGGGGGGGGGGGGGGGTTAGAAAGTTGATGAATACCATCTGGTAACAACTTTGGAGTCACCTTATATAAGGAGCTTGCCATCCCAATTCAGTAGCCGATTGTGGAAAAGGAGAAAGCTATGGAGAAGAGCATGAAGCTCAACTGATTGCTCCTTGAATGATCAATCATCCCTATAACCATTAATCGATCATTGTCCTAATTAAGTGAAAAAAAATAAAAACTAACTTACAAATGAGCTAAATATGTATCACGATAATACCAGGTATAAATGGAATGGTATATGAAATGGCTTATTTCATTCAGTTTATATACCTTTTATACCCAAGGATATCAGTGAATGTGCCAATTATTTGTGTTGCAGGGTTCACCTGAAACCCAGAGATAGTCTTGGAACCCAAATCGAGTTGGAAAGAAGCAGTCTGTTAATAGTCATGCTGGAGACTGCTTCCCCACCCTTGAACCAACCTCTCCAAAAACCAATTCGACTTGTCTCGTTTGCAAGTTGACTTCAGAAGTAGCATAATCATGGTCGAGATGTGTTTGTTGAACTTTTGTTGTTATCTTATGCATATATATGTATAACTGTAAATGGAAGACTTGGCTGACCAGTTTCTGATTATACTCATGTAGTCCAACAAGATCCAGTTGAGAGTAAAAAGTTTCTTTTTTGGGAAATGTTATTTATTTTTCTCTGAGTTTCATTTTTGACACTGTACCGACACTGATCTCTTTTGCAGGTTCCTTCTGGAGAGGTTTTGACTTTTGGTGATGATAATCTTGTCAAGTTTGAAGAGGCTGGCATTAGAGAAGCACGCAATGCTGCATTTGTTCTTGTTGCAGGGGGACTTGGTGAACGTCTTGGCTACAAAGGGATAAAGGTAGATCTTAACTTGTAAGTGTGTATTCTTATATATTTCCTTGTTTGTCCTGATTTTTAAAACGTTTGTGTGGGTAATCTACAGTTGGCTCTTCCTTTAGAAACCACTACTGGCACTTGCTTCTTGAAGCATTATATTGAGTCAATTCTTGCCCTCCAAGATGCTAGCTGCAAATTGGTACAAGGTGAGTTCAAGTAGATGGTTTGCCATTGACTGAAACAATCTTGTTTGACTTTCCTTTAATGTGTTAGCTGTAACTGAACTTTGTTTCATGTTTTGTCTTTCTACTTATGTGTGCAGACCTAGATTGATACTTTAGGATTTAGTTTATTGACACAATCGGTTTGTCAAATAGCTCCATAGTAGAGTATTTTTTTCTTTCTCCTCATTCTGAACCTGGAGCTGTTGAAATTTTTAGGCGATTGTCAAACTGAGATTCCCTTGGTGATAATGACATCTGATGACACTCATGTGCGCACTTTGGAGCTTTTGGAGTCAAATGCTTATTTTGGAATGAATAAAACACAAGTGAACCTTCTTAAGCAGGTATTTAATGCGAAAATCCTATCTGTAAAAGATGTTTTTGGAGGTAGTCGAGGTTTTTTGGATATGGGATCAAAAGTTGTTGTTTGCTCACTGCTTATGTGTGATATGCATGGGATAGATTTTACAATACACTTATTTGGTTTTTAATAGCAATGTACAGAGACCCAGTGCTCAAAACATGGAGTCTGGACTTACTACCAATACTTCTTATCACCCTTTTCAGGAAAAGGTGGCATGCTTGGATGATAATGATGCTAGGCTTGCAGTGGACCCCCAAAATAAATATAGAATTCAGGTAGATCTCATACCTAGTCAGAAAAATAAAACCCTTTCTTTTCCTGTCTCCCCTCCATGTATTATTCTTAATGAGGCTCCAAAAAATAATGGGACTTTCACCTTTTGTGTCATGTGGAATCACTGCACTCAACAGACGAAGCCCCATGGTCACGGAGATGTGCATTCACTTCTTTATTCTAGTGGCCTCTTAAAGAAATGGTGTGCCTTCCGTGCTTCGTTTTTTTTTTTTTTTTTTTTTTTTTGTTCTTGTTTTGCTTTTCCTTAGTGTTCCTTAAGTTTAGCTCTTTGGTTTGTGGTCTTGGTTTTGATATGTGACATTGCTGGTGAGGATCTTATATTGTACACATAATTTCTTGATGTGAAAATGGGTCTAGATACCGAAAGTTAACAACTCTCAGCTCCTCCCAGGCATGATGATGGTCGTAAATGGGTTCTCTTTTTCCAAGATACAAATGGATTACTCTTTAAGGTCAGATTGCCAATTCTGTGCTTTGTGGGTTTGTCCAGTATCATGACATTTGCTGACTTCTATGGTGCAATTTTCTTTCCTTTTATTTGACAATGTATTTAGGCTATTCCAGCCTCACTGGGAGTTAGCTCCACCAAACAATATCACGTAAACTCTCTTGCTGTTCCTCGTAAAGCAAAAGAAGCTATTGGGGGAATTACCAGACTTACTCATGCTGATGGTAATTTACTTTATATATTCACCTCTGGTTGGTATTTTGCTGTATTTTTCAACTTATATCAATTGATTCAATATTATGGAACTGGTCCTTTTTCCACCAAATGAGACTTTCCTTTTTCAGTTTACATACTAAATCACTTATGATATTTCTGTTTTTAGAGGATGATAGGCAAGATATTATTTGTTTTTCCAGTTAATAAAAAGCAAAGGTTCAGAGTGGGTAGCCTACCTCTTTAAACCAATGTAGCTTCTAGTGCATCTATTTGGTCTGCTTTGAGGTCACAAAATGCGTAATAACTTTTTGTTTCAGGACGGTCAATGGTGATTAATGTGGAGTATAATCAGCTTGATCCTCTATTGAGAGCAACCGGGCATCCTGAGGGAGATGCCAATTGTGAAACAGGCTATTCTCCATACCCTGGGAATATAAACCAGGTGGATTTGACGTGGATTCCCATTTCATTTTTTCCTGGAAAATTGTGATTAATTTTTTTATTTCCTATTTTGGGTAGGTATTGCTACTGTAAACGGATTTGTTTAATAGCTTTCATTTATATGCTTTCTGTGTATGAAATGTATTTCTCTGATAATTTGTTGTACAGTTGCTTTCTATTTGCCATATAGCAAAAACATTTCTTCCTATGTGCAGTGTTTGAATGCTCATGGCACATCTGGAGATATTTGGGAAAAAGAAAACACTTATCTCATGTTTCATGATAAATTTGCCCAATAATTTTTCTCACTGTTGTATTATGATGGTATCGAGTCACACTCCTGGTTCCTTGCTTTTCCACCTATCATCCTGGTTGGAACTTCTTCTCTGGAGGGTCATGAGCTGCAGTGGCATCACATTCCCATGTACTGGGACTTAAAGCCACTTATGTTAATCTACTCTCCATCTTCCTGAAAAATTAAAGAGAAGATTTAAATTGTCTATACTCAACTGAAGAGTAATCAAACTTTATAAAAAAAAAATGTTTGCGTGACAATTTTGGTGGAAAAGATTCCACTCATGATGGCATAATTTTCTATGCAGCTAATATTGGAACTTGACTCATACATTCAAGAGCTTACAAAAACACGAGGTGCCATTTCAGAGTTTGTTAATCCCAAGTAATGTTCCTCTATATTTTCTGATTACTTGTGCATTGTAAGTCATATTTCTATTTTACATAGTAACAATGTTGTTCTTTATAGTTGTTCACTTGGTAGAAGAGTACAGTTGAATAGTATTTGTACTTCATGGACTAAGTAATTATTTGGGTGGTCACCACCCACACCCCAAAGAAAAAGTCATATTCAAAATAACCCACTGCAAAATAACTATTTATGCAATCATCTAGAAAATCATGAAAACCACTCCCAGCTAGTTGCCTATATCCATTAATTCGCTTGAGTTAATATTTGATAGAAAGATGATAATAGCCACGAAGATAGTGGTCTCTCTCATATGCAATGTGGTCTTCAGGGAAGGTCTGTTTCTTTTCATTATGATGCTCCTTGACCTGCTTGCTTAAGGGTTCATAAAAGGAAGTTCTGTTATAGCCTGTTATGTGTATTTCCAGTCAAAACCCATCTTGTCACTGGTTGTTTAGAGTTTACATGTGGATGGTTTTCCTAACAGGTTTAATGATTATTGAGGTTTTGAGACAAATACAGTGCAGCTAAGTCAAATTTAGTCTCATTAACTCAGTTAGGTTTAATGGAATTACTCGGCCAAAATGTTGTAAATCTCAACAAAACCAATAACTTTTTTGTCATGCATCCATTTATGTTGCATATATGAACCCCTCTAAAAGTCATTAATTCAGCTGGGCTTGAGGGAGCTGCTCCACCAAATGTTGTAAATTTCAATAAACCAGCAACTTTGTCGTCATGTGTCCCTCTATGTTGTATTTGAAAACCCTTCTGAAAGTCTCCACATTTTACTAAAAATGTGATTCATCCCTGAGTATTCTTGTCCTCGAGAAAATGATATCACTGAAAGAATTTTCAAATCAAGGACAAATAAAGTCCAAGAACAAGCTATCTATTTAAGAATGAGCATCTCTCAATTACTCATTTAGAAACCCAAGAACAACAAATAGAGAACATTAAAGTAGTTGCTTTTTCGTGATATTGTATTAAATAACAGTTAACAACCAAGACACTTGCTATGCGTGTTATGCTCTCTCTTCTAGCCTGTCCATTTCTTTTTAGCAGGAAAAGATTTCTACCATTATTATTTCAAAAGAAGAAGGAAAAAAGAAACTAAATTAATAGGAGCATGACATTAGGCTGAGCATTGATTACCAGCAGAATATGAGGCTAACATGTTATATCTATTGCATAGCATTACTATTTTCCATGTTTTGTCTTGTTGATGCTCAGAAAGACGCTTGGTTGAACGTATTGTTGATTGTCTTTTTGGGTTCTCTAATTTGAGAAAAAATTTCATACCATAATCAATTTACAGAGGTTGTTGTGCCTTCTATTGACTGAAATTTCTTTGTATTTTATTCTCGTGGACAAAATCTGCAGACTATGCTGTTTGTTACTGTTTTGAATTTTGACATTGTCACCTCAAATAATGTACTCATTTTTTGTTCATGCTGCAGGTACAAAGATTCTACGAAGACATCATTTAAGTCTTCTACTCGACTGGAGTGTATGATGCAAGATTACCCAAAAACCCTGCCTCCATCAGCAAGGGTTGGATTTACGGTATGTAGAAGCTTCTTAAATTTCATCTACAGATTACTATTGAAGTAATTTTTGGTGAAAAAATAGGTTAATAATGGTTCCAACTAGACTGCAAGCACTAGAATTGAGGGTTATAATTTGACTTTATGAAGGCCAGGGGTGGGGGGTTGCGTGGGAGGGTCACTGTTGTAGATAACATTCTTAGTGAGAAAGACACTTCCGAAAACTTTCTTGTGGTTGTGCACTTAAAATCACTTTTAAGGTGAAAATGGGCTTTGTCTTTCTCAGACGGACTCCATGCACTTGGGGAATTTGAGACTCTTTAAAAGAGGCAGTCTTATGTCTTTTTTCATGCTCTACAGGGGTGGGTTGTAAATTATGTCAAGGAGACACTCTTGCTAAATGATTTATGAAAATCTATTAAAAGAACAAGTGCTTTCACAATGTAGCATTTACTCCCCATGTAAAGAATACAAAGCAGATCTTATCCAATTTGTTTCTTCTCACAAAAAATTTCAACAATGATTAAAATTTTAATTTTTTTTAAAACTTTTAATATTATTACCACTTATATGATGACTACTACCCTTTCGAGTGGTTTACAGAAATGGCAAAAATTTTGTGCACATACTATTGCTCGAGAGGGTATTAAACTGTGCAGTATTGTAGGTAGCTTGGTTTCATTTTAAATTCTCTCTTGGCCACTTAAGAGCTATGTATTGTCATTTTCAGTTATCTTTTTTCTATGGCACCTTTCTTTAGGGGGCTTTTATTTTTCAAAATTTAGTAAATTCCTTTCTTTTTTTTGGAAAGAGTCAATAACAAATTCCATAATAAAATATTTATTTTGAAAGGTTAACTTCCAAAATAAAAATGAAACTGGAAATTATGATTTATTTTAAATATAAAATAAACTACCCATACATATGCCAATTAAAAATTAGGGATTAGTCTTATAGATTACAAAAGATTGCTTGTATGCATAAAATGATAACAGTACCAATGGTGTAATCGTTAGACTTGTCTAGATGGTGCAACTACCAATTTTCATTGGAAAATGGCCAACATCATTGCCTGGATTGATTCAACCTGGTAAATTCGTTTGGTTGAATTGTTCTGGTACAGTTAGACTACTACTTTTGTAAGAATTAATTTTCAAACTTTAAACTGTACAAACAATGTACCTAGGACTTGAACCTAGAAGCTTTGAAAGTTAAACAAGGTTTTATTACTTCTGTAGTACAATTACATTGTGTTAGCAACATCATTTGATAGAAGGATTAGAACAGATTTTTATAGACAATGTTTAGTTGTTTTCATGTCATGACATTACATTGTGTCCCTCATAGCTAGTATTTTAGAAGTACTTAGTTGGTGGCACAAGAATCTAAATCCTATGCAAAGGTTGAAAGCAAACAGGGAGTTCATCCGCAGGAACTCTAAAGTTTTCTTGTGAATCTCAAAAGAATGGCTAATCAGATCAACTACCTCTCCACCCAGTCCATGCCAAGAGCAAATACTTCATTTGTTGTCAGTATGTCGTTAATAATTGACAAAGTTAAACATGATTTTATACACAGAACAAATCCATCTTGTGGATGATTTTTTTTTTTTCTATATGACTGATTATGGCTTGAAAATGGTCATCTCTGAGTTATGTCCAACAATCGCTAGGATTTGTACTGAAAAGTATTACTATATTCAGGTTTGCATTGTCTTCTTTTCTGTAGTATACGTGGTTTGGCCCTTTGGCTCAATGGTCACTTTGGGGGTTTCTTGGTCTGAGGTCTTCAAGCTTCATGGATCTGTGTGTTTGTATCCATTGTTGAAAAAAAATGATTTATGTTAATCCAGTGTGAAGCTGGAAGCTTAAATTTGTTTTCTCTCCACAGGTCATGGATACATGGCTTGCTTATGCACCAGTGAAGAACAACCCCGAGGATGCCGCCAAGGTATATGTAGTTGTCTGCATTTCCTCTCTTGTTTTTCGGAGTTGGTGTCTGAACTGTTATCATTGTTTTCCAATATAAGCATCAACATTTTAATTTCCTCCAATACTATTCGATTTGTCTTTCTTAGCCCTTCGTACTGTGTTGTAACGGTTGATTAGGCTCTCTTTGTTTTTCTCCTGTTCTTTCCGTCTCTGTAATTCTTTACCTTTTCGAGCCTTCATAATGAATTCCTCATTCTTACTGTTGTAAAAAGCAAGAAAAAAAGAATTGTAGTCATGCATCATGACATTAGTAATATCTTTCTTTTTTCGTCCTTGAAGTCAAGTGACTTCCTATAAAAGCGTAAGCTTAAAATCATTTATGTTGACCTACAGAGGATATTTGAGCTCAGTTGAGGTCTTAGTCTTTTTTTTTTAAAAAACCGTTGCTAATTGTTCTTTTCTGGATTATAAATCACCTCAATTACGGATATAAGACCCACCACCAAGTGGTTTTGTTACATTGTTTTATATAATGCTGATGTTTTGCTGATCATTCAAATGTAGGTACCCAAGGGCAATCCATATCACAGTGCCACTTCTGGAGAAATGGCCATCTATAAGGCAAACGGCCTTATTCTTAGGAAGGTATTTGCTCCATTGTCCTGCTGGAAGATGCAAAATTGGTAGTCCTGAATCTTTTATTTGATTTGATCATAGTTTTATGTGGGTTTCATGAGGTGTTCTATAGCCATTTACTCACTAAATAGCTCAAGTTCCAATATAAAAAGGCAAGTCTGCTGCCTTATCTGGCAACAACATGCATCTAGGCTATGTATGCCCAGGTGACAGTAGCATAAGATTTAAGTTGAAGAAATGTCGCTAACCTGCTCAATTCATATTTTGCAGGCTGGTGCACAGGTAGCTGATCCAACACTTCAGGTGTTCAATGGACAGGAAGTGGAAGTGTGGCCTCGAATCACATGGGCTCCCAAGTGGGCCTTGACTTTCTCAGATGTGAGAAGGAAAGTGGGTGCTGGTTGCTCAGTCTCACAGAGGTCAACTATGGTTATTGGAGGGCGGAATGTGTTCATTGAGAAACTTGCATTGGATGGAGCTCTTTTGATAAAATCAGTTGAAGATGCAGAGGTGAGTTGTATGATGACATCATAGGTATGTTGAAAGGACATAAATTTGTGACAGTTCATCTCACATGCGTAAGTGAATGCATGAAGAAGGATGAAGTGTTATTAAATTTGTTTCTTTCAGACGAAAAATGAAGTCTTTGAATTGGAAACTCACTTCATTTTTGCCTTAGAAGTGCATTCACATAAAGCATGAAATGAGTCCCTTGTTTGGTTTGCAAAAATGTGAGAGAAGGGAAGAAAATGAGTTAGAGGCTTAAGAGAAGGAAATATATTTCAAAGTAACCATATTCATATTCTTTTCTCTCATTTTCTCAAACCAAAGAGGGAGAAGTAGAGTTACATAAATTAATGTGCTACATACCTGGTACACATATTGAACCATGGAAAACCATTGTGTTTCACTTTTTGACACTTCTCAGGTAAAGCTTAGCGGCTTTGTCCAAAACAAAGGATGGGCGTTAGAACGTGCTGATTATAGTCATGGCTCTTTTCCAGAAGAAATAAAGATTCGAGGTTTTAGGATTGAGAAGCGGGACCAGGTGGATGTGAATGAAACCGAACCAGGGAAGTTTTCTCGAGTTCTTGAACAGAAGTCTATTTGAGAAAGTTCTGCGGCATGAGACTTTTTGTTTTCAGAGTGTGCTATTTTATGTGGCCGCATTGATGCCTCCTGCAAAATGATTCGTTCATTTTTAGTTGAATTCTGCTTTCATGAAATAAAATGTCTTGTCTCACAGTTGGCCAAAGGTCACCACCCCTATTCTTTCTTGTTGATTCTCAACAATAGTGATTCGTTGCATGTTTTTTTTCTTTTCTGTAACCCAGTGCAGCTGTTGTCTTGTTTTGCTCGTTCAATCTACACGTAGGTAGCCGTTTTGTTTAAAGATGAAAAATATGATTTTGAACAGATGAGGTTGAGCCTCTGATGGTATGTAGTAACTGAGCATTGCTGCCAGTCCTACGGTTTTTCTTGATGTCATTCGACTTATGAGAACAGTGTCGTGACTGAAAAAAATAACAGGGAAGAAATACGGAAGAAAGGGGGAACGAATCAGCCAATTCTGTGTTGTCGTTTCGACTAGTAAAACCAAGTGAGATATCTCAACTACGTCTTCCGTTGGCACGTTGCAATCTTTTTATCTTATACAATCTGACATTAGGAATGTCACCGGCACCGGAGCAGGGTAATAAGTAAAGCCGATTGTAGTTATCGGTAGATGGCGATCCAATGCGAAAAACCATTTGGTATGAAATATGAGAAATGGTTATCTCAGCCGTTTTATCATGATCAATGGTATGGTTATCTTAACCATCTAATTCGATGGTTGAGGTAACCGTTTTGTATGTTTTACACCAAATGGTTTTTTGTATTGGACCAGTAGTAATTATTGGTATATCGGTATATCGATATATTAAAATGTAATAATGGTGGATGCAAACTAATTTTTTAAAATTGAAATATATTGTATATAAAAAATATTTTTAAAATGGATAATGTTGTAATATGATTTATATGATGTTTAGTTCTAATTGTAAATTGAGGACTACATCTATTTATGTATAATTATAAATGTTATGTCTAAATTTTTTACTGGGCATTGTCTTTTAACTGATTTTTAGTACAAAATCATCTTTTATGTAAATCCTAAGTTGGAAAATTTCAAAGATGTTAAATCCACAATTGGTGTATCAAAGATATTATATTTATTATTTTATATTCTTTAGGATGAAAATAGCCATGTTTCTACCCTACAACTATCTTAACATAAGATTCCAAAAGTGTATAACATAATATTAAACTACAAAAAAAAATGTCTCTATTTTCAGTCCAATTTAAGTCATATTTTTTTAGGGAACAACTATGTTATTTTGTAATAGAATATGATATTGTGTACTATTATGATACTATGTTAAACAGGAAGTTAATATTTTATATATGAATTATGGATTTAATATGACTCTTTTAAGTCAACCTTATGTAAGGGGGGAAAACGAAATTGAGGTTAAGCTTGAATATATCAAAAATTGGATTTGGAGTTTTCCTCAAGGAGTTCTAGGATTTGAAGTTCTCCTCAACAAACTCCTTTTTTCTTTCATTTTTATTCCATTCTCTTACATCTTCTTCCATTTTTCTTTTCCATTTTACCGAATCCAAACCAAGCATAACAGTACTGGACACTGCACTGTTTCTGGGTTAACAACTGAGTTCCAACACAGCCAACCATAGCAGCTATTCTTCCTTTATCTCTTTTCAATTTACTGAAGCTTAACTTATTCCAACAATGCTGATTTCATGCACTGATTTCTAGATTAAGTTCCAGCACAAACTCTAACATGCTGTTATTGTCCACTCACTCTGAATTCATCTCCCTAACGTTGTGTTACATGAATTGCAATGTGTGGATCCGGTACCGTAACAACGTGGTATCAGAGCATAAATACAATGAACAATTCGTTGATCGTAGATGAAATATGTGCAGTACTGCCTGCAGAGATTTCAACAATGCTAATTCGGGCTTCCATTAAAATAGAAGAGAGATTGCTAGAAATTGAGAAGCATCACGTTAAGGCCTCAGAGGGGAAGGTCGCCGTCCTGGAAGATGAACAGTTGCTGCCCATCGTTTGACCTCAAATCATGTTAAAATAGCCAGATTTGGGTTCGACCTCAAATCTCCCTTGTTCACGGAAACCTAACCTTCTTCCAGAAATTGAGACTGGAAATTTTTTAGTAGAGGAGCCCCATGCTCAATTTAAGCCTTAACTTGCTGATGTTAGCCATCGAAAAAAGGTCAGACCACGACTTGCTACTGTTCACAGTCGAAAAAAGGTCAGGCCATGACTTGCAGCTGTTCGCTGTTGGAAAAAGGTCAGGCCACGACTTTGTGTTGTTCGCCGTCAAAAAAAGGTCAAGTTTGCCTCAGCAGAAGATGAGAAGTCCGGCTGTGAAGCCCGACGACTCTTTGATGAAACACCAGTGAAAGATGTTGATGTAGGGAATGCCATGAATTTAGGCTATGCTCAGTCTGGTTTATTTGTAAACTCGTTAAGGTTTTCCACTGCAATGCAGAGGGAAAACGGAGTTTTGGCTACTGTTCATCCCCTATTTGATAGTATCTTTCATAGAGATTAAATATCCTGGAATGTGATGATTGCTGGATACTTAAAAGGTAGAAACCCAGGCCATGGGCTGAAGTTGTATAGAGAGTTGGGTATGTTGGGTGTTCCAGGAACAACTACTATTATGGTTTCTTGGAACTCTATTGTGGACGACTATGCAAAGGGTGGTGATATGGCGTCTGCAAGGGAGCTTGTTATGGCCCACATTGACCCCTTGTCCTGGTTTATGTACCTATGTCTTTCTCTCCTAACAAGCTTTTCTTTTGGGTAGTATTGGCTAGGTGCATAACATTTGGTATCAGAGCTATGGCTAAGTCGCGAGTTCGATTCCCCACGGACGCGGGAATTCATGCCTCCCGGATGCAAAGGCGGGTGTAATGCCCCGTCACATAGTTAGTGGTAGCCGCCGGGGTCGTTGGCTCGCGAAGGGGGGGGGGGGGGGGTGTTATAGCTCACATTGACCCCTGTTCTTGGGTTATGTACCTATGTCTTCCGCTCCTAACAGGCCGGTCTTTTGGATAGTATTGGCTAGATGCATAACAGAACTATTCGACTTAATGCATGAACGAGATGTTGTATCATGGAGTGCTTTGATTGATGGTTATGTCAAAAGTGGCAACTACAAGGAAGCCCTGGCTATATTTGAAAGAATACTAATTGAGGTCCCAAAACAAATGATGAAACATTGGTGAGTGTTTTGTGTGCTCTAACTTCTGTTCTCTCTGGTTTTCTTGGAATGAAGATTGCTACATATACTAATGCTAAAACAACCTTAGAGACTAGAAGGGGCATAGGAAAGGCTTTTATTAGTACCTTCAGCTCAGGGGCTGTGATGGGTTTTCTTCTAGCAGCAAGTGGTCTGCTGGGTTTGTATATTTTTATAAATCTCTTCGGAATATATTATAGATATGATTGGGAGGGATTGTACGAATCCATTACTGGGTATGGTCTTAAAGCCTCTTCAATGGCACTCTTTGGGGCAAACCTTGTTAGAAATGTTGAGAGAAATATCCTTGAAGATGACCCCTAAAACCCTACTGTTATTGTTGACAATGTAGGTAATAATGTGGGAGATATTGTTGGAATGGGTGTTTTAGATCTTGGAGAAGGGGTTAATGGACCCATAGAGGAAGATGTTGGCTTTGAAGCACGTGAGTTATGCAGAGATTCAGTTGATTTGTTTGTTGAACTGCAATCTCATGGCATTGGACTAGATGAAGTAACTTACCTTGGTCTATTAAGTGCTTACGCTCATGGTAGTTTAGAACAAAATTCTAGGCAATTTGATGAACATGGACTGGCTCCAATGACTGAAAACCATACCTGCATGGTGGTTGTTCACAGTCAAGCATGTCAGTTACATGGGGCGCTTGAGCTTAGTGCCCATCACACTCCAAACTCCGCCAACAAATCAAAGGTGTGGACTAGTATGATTACTGGGTATGCTCAGAACATGCCACCTAAAGAGGCTATTAGGTTCTTCAAAAAAATGATGTTTGGCTGTGTTAAACTAGATGGTATTGCTGTTATTTCAGTCCTCTCAACTTGTGCCCAGTTGAAGGTGTTAAATATTGGTATGTGATTTCATGACTTGGTTCATAGCGACAATATTCCCATTAGTAGCAAGTTGGTAGTGACCTTAGTTGACATGTATGCTAAATGTAGAGGAATCAAAGCTACTCATTCTTTTTTTATAGCATGGACCAGCAAGTTTTGCCAGCATGGAATGCTCTCATTGTTGGTTTTTGCGCATGGGGGAATCTTACCAGTGCTCGCTCATTCTTTTATCAAAGGGACGATAAGAATATACTGATCTCTGCCTTGTCTTGGAATTTTTGTGGAGCCATAGCAGTTGTGTATTTTTCAGCAGTTTATGCACAAAAAAGTGAGGGTAATGCAGCAGTCACCATGGAACAGGACATTACACTTCCACTTGGGAGAAACATTACTATAGTTGGTCTCCAGAAATATGGGGCATTCTCTGATACTTGGGGTGCTGAAAGTTTTGGCCCTATTAAGCTAAAGAGTCGTCCAGTGGGCTGCCATAGATGCTATGGATGCTACTTGGGAAGATGTGGAGACGTTCGGCAAGCCTACCCTACATTCAAGCTTGAGGACAAACTCGTTCTCTAGGGGGGTTGTAATGTTATGAACTCAATAGCAGACCGAGTCATTCAGAGGCGTCGTGGCTAAGTCATTTAGAATTAAACTTTATTTTTCTATATTTTATTTCAGTTTAAGTGTAAATAGTTTACTTGTAAATATGCCATCGGGGCATTATTGTAATTTTTAGCTTGAACCTGTGTTGACGCCAACCTTAGTTAGGAAGGAACTAGGAAGAGGAAGAGTCATGTGTGGGAAAGAGAGTTGGCGTCAACCTTATGTAAGGGGGAAAAATGAAATTGAGGTTAAGCTTGAATATATCAAAAATTGGATTTGGAGTTCTCGTCAACGAGCTCATTCTTCTTTCATTTTTCTTCAATTCTCTTACAACTTCTTCCATTTCTCTTTTCCATTTTACTGAGTCCAAACCGAGCATAACAGTGTTGGACGTTGCACTGTCTTTGGGTTAACAACTGAGTTCCATCACAACCATTCTTCCTTCCTCTCTTTTCAATTTACCGAAGCTCAATTATTCCAGCAGTGCTGATTTCATGCACTGATTTCTGGATTAAGTTCCAGTGTAAACTCTTACATCAACAGTGTTGTTCTTGTCCACTCACTCTGGATTCATCTCCTTGACGTCGTGTTACACGAATCACAATGTGTGGATCCGGGACCGTAACAAAATTCAAAATGATTTTTGCGAAAATAATAATAATAATAATAATTTACAAGGCAGATTTCAATAGGGGAACTACTCCTTGCCCGCTTGCCTCCTTCGCCATCTCAACTCCCTTAAACAAGCCAATTACAAAGAAAATTTACAGGGCCTTTTTTTTTCCAAGCAACATGGGAAACTCTACTATGCCCTATCATTCCTTACCAATCTTGATGGGAGATAGTGCCCCTCCCTATAGAAAGGTCCCTTTTCTGCTGGGAGGGCTTGCAGTGGTGAGCACCTTATGCCTACTTTTTTTTGGAAACAAAGAGGGGAGACAATATCCTTCCCTTGTAGAAAATAGGGGTGGATTCTCCCTCCCGTGCTATTGGCTCCTATTTTTTAAAAGAATTTTTGAATGGTTATTTTTTGAAAATTTTAATTGAAATGATGATTGTACTCCTAATTGTCCTAGCCAATTTATCTTAATTTGAATCAGTAAATATCTTATCTAAATGGCCATAATTTGAAACTCAACCTCCAAAAGATGTAATATTTAGAAAAATATCATTGTATTGTCAATTATGGATACATATACTCATAATATTGGTTTGAGTTGGAAGACTTTTAAATATGCATGGAAGAGGGATTGTGTGGTGTTCTTGTTAGGATGAAAGTCATAGTCTCATGTCATGTGTAACAATTACCACATGAAAAATTGTCCTATGTTTTTAGATATGTTGTATTTACTAATTCATCACTCTCCATTTATGCTTTTGAATTATGATTAATTTATCATTGATATTTTAATTTGCACACTACAAATTATAAAATGGTAGCTTTTGATTCTTTCTCAAACATTACCAAAGATCTTATGAAGTTTGGGAAACATGGGATTGTTTAGTTTGGGATTAGCAAGGCTACTTATAAGAAATAATTGACATAACTTAGCATATTAATACATTTCATTCTAATTCCTATTGAAATTAACTATTCAGACATAAAGATGTAGGAAATAATAACAAATCCAGATTTTAAAATTATCCATGCTCTCATTCTTATCCCTAATTTTGTATGGTGGCCCCCTTCTTCTTCTAGTTTATATTTTGTAAAGTTTGCAAGCCGATGCTTAAATGTAATTCAAATCACTGAGATATATAATGTGTGATTTGAAAATCAGATATTAATTGGAAAACTATATATGAAAATTCACACCATCATGGATGATATGACAAGATGTTTATAGTGGTTCACAACTCAGATTTGAGTTGCTACACCACTCTCAAAGTGTTTTCGATTTACAACTAAAAATACACAAGTCACATTATAACAACTTGGGGTAATAAATGCCTAACGACTCACTTTACCTCTAACAACACAATCTTTGTTAACCAAGGTTGACTCGCATCCTTGATTTTGATGATAAAACAACTTAAGCTAATGAGTTAATAATTAAAAATTAAGCATTTTTTGATAAATTACCTTTGTTAAAATGCTATTATCTATGATTATATCTATGATTAAGAGTGACATGACTAATAAATAAGGAGAACTTCCATAGAGATGAGATAAAATTGTTATTATACAAGCTGGTGTATGTTATCTTATGTCTTTTTTCTTTTAAAACATATAGCCGTAAGGACAATATAGTCATTGTAAACACCTTCCCACAACTATAAATACGGCTTCAAGTAGGGGTGACTTCAAACCGAGCCGGCTCGCGAGCGGCTCGAGTTCGGCTCGGTGCCGGCTCGAGCTCGATAGCGGCTCGGTTTGATTCGTTAACTATTGAGCTCGAGCTCCGAAATCGGCTAATTTACCTCAAACGAGCCGAGCTCGACCGAAGCCAAGTTCGGTTAGTTGGCTCGCGAACCGGCTCGAGGTGAGTTGGGATCGGTATTGGGTCCAGAGCAGGGGAGCAGGAGCATGAGCAAGAGCGAGGGGGGAAAAATTGTCCTCCCCTCGTCACCGCCGAGCCCCTCCCGTCGATTGTTGTCGCCGTCGACAACTGCTCGCCGGCCGCCTCTGTGGCCATCCGTTCGATTACTTCCTCTCCTCATTGTCGCCTCTGTTTCAGTCATCGCCGCTTCCGTCACTGTCATCATCCCCGATGACAGGTCCTCCCCGGCGTCGTAACCACCTTCCCTCAGTGTCGTCTCGGTGAAAAACCTGAACCAGTAGGTTCAGGGGAGAAAAAATCTCCCCCCTCCCCCGCGCGAAGATGATTTCGCACGTGCGAGATCATAAAGTAAATTTTTTTTCCCTTAAACTCTCCTGCCTCGTAGCTCTTGAAAAAATTAAAAATACATTTTATAGAAATTAGTTTCTATGAACTATTAGTGTCTCATGTTTTTTTTAAATATTTTTCTAATTGAAAATTCTTATTAAAAACCATATAATTTTCTAAGTAAGATTTTCCTACCAAGATGGGGTAGAAAACTAAAAATTTTGAATAAGTATTTGATAGTTGATGCTGTAATACTTTTAGCATGAAGCAATTTTCATTGCAATTTTGTGTTTGAAATTTTATTTGATTAAAAATTTATCGATAAGTATAATAATATATTAGATTGATTATTAATTTTTATTTATTTCCCTAGAAGATGCAATAAAAGGTCTATTTAACTTTCCTAAGAAAATTTTAAAATATTTCTTATAATTTTCTAATAAGTCACTAATAGTAATAGGATTTTATTTAAAGGTTTTTTTGGGAATATGTATCTTAGGAAAAATATTTTTAGTTTTTCCTAGAATATAAATTTTTATCTAGGGGCACTAAGGAAGCCATAGTAAATTTATGGCCAGATTCAAAAATTACAAAACAAGCTAGACAACAATTGGAGTTAAAAAGATTAATATTGGTGCATTTTAATCCATTATTGAAATTCAATCCTGAACCTCTCCTATCATTATTTTTTTTAAATGTATGTATAATTTTATATATAATTTATTCGAAGCCACCCCTACGTGCGAGATCATAAACAAGGAAAAAAAAAAAACTCTTTGTCCCTTCCTCATGGCTTTTGAAGAAATTGAAAAAATATTTTAGTAGAAATACGTTTCTAGAGACTATTAGTGGTTTTTTTCAATAAATATTGAAAAGACATTTTTAGTAGAAATATAGGGACCATTCGTGCCTTATGTTTTTTGAAAATATTTTTCTAATTATAAATTCTTGTTAAAAAATCATATAATTTTCTAAATAAGATTTTCTTGCCAAGATGGGCTAGAAAACCGTATAGAAAAATTTTGAATAATTATTTGACAGTTGATGATATAATCCTTTTAGCATGAGGCAATTTTTATACCAATTTTGTGTTTGTCATTTTATTTGATTAAAAATTTATCGATAAGTATAATAATATATTAGATTAATTATTAATTTTTATTTATTTCCTTAGAAAAGGTAATAAGAGGTCCATTTAACTTTCCTAAGAAAAATTTTAAATATTTCTTGTAATTTTCTAGTCAGTCTCTAATTGTAATAGGGTTTTATTTAAAGGATTTATAGCTTTTATTTGGGTGATTGTAAATTGATAGTGATTTTTCATTTAATTTTGTTGTGTTTGATTATTGTATGGAGTGTTTAGACTATTTTATGGAGTGTATGGAGTGTTTATAGAATGTATAAACAATTTTATGGAGTGTTTATGCAGGTATTATGTATATAGATTATATCCAATTTTAAGTAGACGTCATGCCGAATTTTATATAAGTATTATATACATAGATTATGCTCAATTTCAAGTAGAGGTCATACCCAATCTTATACATGTATTATATATATATATATATATATATATATATATATATATATAGGTTATGCCCAATTTTATGTAGAGGTCATACCCAATTTTCTATAAAATATAAGCATTATTTTATATACAATTTATTTTATATATATATTTTTGAAAAGCTTTAAATGTATGTTGAAGCTCGAGCTCGGCTCGAACTAAAATTTTTGGGCTCGAGCTCGATAACAATTTTAGGCTCGAGATGAGGTTCGGCTAGAAGCTCGGCTCAAACATAGGCAGGTTCAGGCTCGGCTCGATGCCACCCCTTGCTTCAAGGCATGAGGTAAAGCTTTGAAACCACTTCCTCTTGGCTCAAATTCGTCCCTATGCCTCTCTTTTTTCCTCTTCTTTCTCTCCCTCGGTTTCTTCTCCTTCTCTCCCGACAAGCTTGAACTGTCTCTCTCTCCTTTTCTCTCCTTTTCTCCTCTCTTCTTCCCTCTTCTCTCTTCTCTTAGACCCTTGTAATTATGTGAAGAAGGCCCTAAAAATCAACATAGTATTAGATCTAATGACCTAGGGCCTTCTTTTGATAGTTGAATGCAAGTTAAGTATAACATAGGATTGTTTAGTTTGGGATTAGCAGGGCTACTTATAAGAAATAATTGACATAACTTAGCATATTAATACATTTCATTCTAGTTCCTATTGATATTAACTATTAAGACATAAAAATGTAGGAAATAATAACAAATCCAGATTTTAAAATTATCCATGCTCTCAATCTTATCCCTAATTTTGTATGGTAGCCCCCTTCTTCTTCTAATTTATATTTTGTGAAATTTGCAAGCCGATGCTTAAATGTAATTCAAATCACTGAGATATATAATGTGTGATTTGAAAATCAGATATTGATTGGAAAACTATATATGAAAATTCACACCATCATGGAGGATATGACAAGATGTTTATAGTAGTTCACAACTCAGATTTGAGTTGCTAAACCACTCTCAAAGTGTTTTCCATTTACAACTAAAAATACACAAGTCACATTATAACAACTTGGGGTAATAAATGCCTTTCCCAAGAGATTGCACGACTCACTTTACCTCTAACAACACAATCTTTGTTAACCAAGGTTGATTCACATCCTTGATTTTGATGATTAAAAAACTTAAGCTAATGAGTTAATAATTAAAAATTAAGCATTTTTTTATAAATTACCTTTGTTAAAATGCTATTATCAATGCTTAAGAGTGACATGACTAATAAATAAGGAGAACTTTCATAGAGATGAGATAAAATTGTTATTATACAATCTAGTGTATGTTATCTTATGTCTTTTTTCTTTTAAAACATATAGCCATAAAGACAATATAGTCATTGTAAACACCTTCCCACAACTATAAATACGGCTTCAAGTAGGGGTGGCTTCGAACCGAGCCGGCTCGCGAGCGGCTCGAGTTCGGCTCAGTTCGATTCGTTAACTATCGAGCTCGAGCTTTGAAATCGGCTCGTTTACCTTAACGAGCTGAGCTCAACAGAAGCCAGGTTTCGGTTCGTTGGCTCGCGAACCGGCACGAGGTGAGTCGGGAGCGGGGGAGTAGGAGCGTGAGCGAGAGCCAGGGGGGAAAATTTTTCCTCCCCTCTTCTCCACCGAGCCCCTCCCGTTGGCTGTTGTCGCCACCTCTACCGCCGTCGACAGCTGCTCGCCGGCCACCTTTGTGGTCATCCGTTCGATTTCTTCCTCTCCTCGTCGTCGCCTTTGTTTCCTTCGTCGCAGTCGTCATCCTTGACGACAGGTCATCCCCGGCATTGTAACCCCCTTCCCTTCGCGTCATCTCGGAGGGAAAACCTGAACCAGTATGTGTAGGGGAGAAATAATCTCCCCCCTCCCCTGCGTGAAGATGATTTCGCACGTGCGAGATCATAAAGTAAATTTTTTTTTCCCTTATCCTTCCTCGTAGCTCTTGAAAAAAATTAAAAATATATTTTGTAGAAATAAGTTTCTATGAACTATTAGTGTCTCATTTTTTTTTTTTAACATTTTTCTAATTGAATTTTTTTATTAAAAATTATATAATTTTCTAAGTAAGATTTTCCTACCAAGATGGGGTAGAAAACTGTATAAAAATTTTTTGAGTAAGTATTTAACAGTTGATGCTGTAATACTTTTAACATGAAGCAATTTTCATTGCAATTTTGTGTTTGACATTTTATTTGATTAAAAAATTATAGATAAGTATAATAATATATTAGATTGATTATTAATTTTTTTTTATTTCCCTAGAAGAGGCAATAAAAGGTCCATTTAAATTTCCTAAGAAAATTTTAAAATATTTCTTATAATTTTCTAATAAGTTACTAATAGTAATATGATTTTATTTAAAGGTTTTTTTGGGTATATGTATCATAGGAAAAATATTTCTAGTTTTTCCTAGAATATAAATTTTTATCTAGGGGCACTAAGGAGGCCATAGTAAATTTATGGCCAGATTCAAAAATTACAAAACAAGCTAAATAACAATTGGAGTAAAAAAGATTAATATTGGTGCATTTTAATCCATTATTGAAATTCAATCTTGAACCTCCCTTATCATTATTTTTTTTAAATGTATGCATAATTTTATATATAATTTATTTGAAGCCACCCCTATTTGCGAGATCATAAACAAGGAAAAAAAAACACTTTGTCCCTTCCTCATGGCTCTTGAAGAAATTGAAAAGATATTTTAGTAGAAATACGTTTCTAGAGACTATTAGTGGGTTTTTTTTAATAAATGTCGAACATAGGCAAGTTCGGAGTCCGCTCGGCTCGATGCCACCCCTAGCTTCAAGGCATGAAGTAAAGCTTTGAAACCACTTCCTCTTGGCTCAAATTCGTCCCTATGCCTCTTTTTTTTCCTTTTCTTTCTCTCCCTCGATTTCTTCTTTTTCTCTCCCGACAAGCTTGAACTGTCTCTCTCTCCTTTTCTGTCATTTTCTCCTCTCTTCTTCCCTCTTCTCTCTTCTCATAGACCCTTGTAATTATGTTCGGAGTCCGCTCGGCTCGATGCCACCCCTAGCTTCAAGGCATGAAGTAAAGCTTTGAAACCACTTCCTCTTGGCTCAAATTCGTCCCTATGCCTCTTTTTTTTCCTTTTCTTTCTCTCCCTCGGTTTCTTCTTTTTCTCTCCCGACAAGCTTGAACTGTCTCTCTCTCCTTTTCTGTCATTTTCTCCTCTCTTTTTCCCTCTTCTCTCTTCTCATAGACCCTTGTAATTATGTGAAGAAGGCCCTAAAAATCAACATAGTATTAGATCTAATGACCAAGGACCTTCTTTTGATAGTTGAATGCAAGTTAAGTATAACATGGAAATATTGTAAGTTGGTCTTCTTTCAGATTGGGAGAAAATTTTAATTAAACCATAAAATCGACAGGCTGCATTAAACAGGATTTTTAATTGAAGAGGAGGTAAGTTAGATACGTCAAGAACGACGACTTGGCCTGAAGAGGACCTCTATTTGATTGACTTATTGACTTAATTTTACAAGAACAATTACTTGACTGTATCTGACTATCAGCTCAGTCAAAGTATCTGACTTTCACAGGAGATTATGATCTCTGTACTAAAAAATTATTTGCATCAAAATCAGGAAAATTCATCGTTAATGACTTAATTAAATTGTAAACAAATTCCGCAGCGGATGGGGCTTATCTGTATCTGAAAACGAGTTGGAGCCACGGGACAGTTTCTCGTCAGTTCATCGTCTCTCTCCCTCTTTCTCTGTCTCTCTCTCTGAAGCGTGCATCGTCGTGTCCAAGTAAACAATAGGGTTCGAATATAAGCTAAAATTTTACTATTAATAACTTGTTGCATTTTAACACGCAGAGTGTCTACGCAGTACAGATGAGCAGTACAGATGAAACAAGCAACACTTTTCCTAACTATCCTTCTTACGTTTGACTTTTGCCGAGCCGCCGCTCCACTTCGTCAACGCTGAAGCACAGCGTGTTCTTTATTCTTTATATGCCCGTCAATTACGTTATGATGTTTAGTCAACCTGGGTGCCAGGATTCAATAGTCGAGAAGACCATGGAACCTTAATCTTCCCTGTAGTCTTGGTTATTGTAAGCGCTAAAGGCTTCCGAGAGCCAGTTGGTTTTCCTCCAGGAATTCCATCCCATCTCTTCGCATATCTCGTCACTGTGATTGATACTGAAAGTGGAGATGCAATGTCTCTTGTAAAACCTCGTGGTTCTCTTCATCACCTCCAATTCCTCGTTGGTCTGTTCCAGCATTCGCTTCACGCTTGGGAGGGTAAAGTGATCGTCGAGGAGTCGGGCCAGCCATTTGCACCGGAGCTCCGCCGAGTGTAGATTGGATACGCTTTCCACGTACCCCACAAAGGCCATGTTCGGGATCAAAGGATGGATCGTGCTCCTGCGAGCAGCAAAAAAATTACAAATCAAATTTTTTGTCAGCCTACTAATTAAAACTGTTTCCACCTTCGCTACAACAATGCATGGCTTACATATATTTTGTATACTTACCTGTATAAAGGTATGACGCCGGAAGAATTCTCAATTAAATCACGGAATGGCGCGGGAAGTATGGACTTAAGCTTCGATTTCCCATCGAAGCCTGTGGCAAGCATCACCACATCTGCTTCCACTCTGGTGTCATCTTCCAGCACTATCCCGCCATCATAAAACCACCACTTTTTCTGTGACTTCTCGAACAGGATTCGACCCTGTTCAGCCTCGGAGAAGAAGTTCTCCGGCAAGATTGCCATCTGACATGATGCATAATCCTCTTCAAATGGATGATCCGGCACCAAGCCGTACTTCTTCAGGGGGAGTTTCCACACCAAATACGACTCAATCAGCTTCGAAACAGCTCTTCTCTGCGAGTTGAAACGATTTAAATCATCATTAACCGCAAATCAACTAAAGTTAATGTGAAAATGATTTTACGTTGATGCAAAGTCGCATGCATGCGAGTTTGACTTTTGTTCTTTTCATTTGGTTATTCATTTAGAAACGGCTGACGGGTCGTTTGAGTCAAGGGTCATGACTGATCAGATGTAGCATCACAACAAACACTTGTTCCTTAATCTATTAAAGAGACCTTTGTCAGCCACCAACTAATGCAAACCTGGATTAGGAAGTCTATGGTAATCTTACCAGAGGAGATGACATGAGGCAAAAGAGATCTCCTAGAAAGCTCTGGTTGGGCCTTTCATGGAGAAACTGGGAGGTCCTCGTCGAATAGAACAAGAAAAAGGGCAATCCCCAGATCCAGTAGGAGGGGACAGTCCAGTGCAAGGTCCTCACCAACATGGTGCAGGGTTGTCCATCCGGTCCTTCAGAGACATCAATCAATACAATAAATACAAGTCGAGAGCAAATAAAGAGTTTTCTTAGAACTTTCTTCAATTCTTTTATGGAAAGATCATGTAAACGAATCCCAGAGAAAAAAATAAGTCAGTAGTTTAATATATATATATATATATATATATATATATATATATATATATATATATAATCTGTACAAAATAAACAACAAGCCCATATTATTTGTCCGGAATTTTTTTCTCAAAACGAAAAACGTGGAAAATTTCTCCTGGATTATCTCACATTATGTTGGTTGTAGTTGAAGCTCGAAGGCAATCCACAGTCAATTCCTTGGGACGACCAGAAACAGAATGAACTATTTTCTCCTGGTCAAACAGATCCATTACTTCACAGCGCAAATTGTACGTAAAATTTACTCGATCACGAACAGTCTTTAACTCCTTGAATTTTATATCTTTATGACCTTGAGACTTCCTTTTGTTTCTAAGGCCTGAATTCAACATTGTCCTGAAGAAAAAAAACGCATGGGCATCTGGAAGCAAAAGGAAAGTCCCTCTTATGGTTTATTCTGCTGCATCGATAGCTCAGTACTGTAACAACTGAGAACATCTGTTTTTATTGAATTTTCTCTTAAAAATTACTTAAGCTACAAGCTTAAAATGTTTATAAGCTTAGCTTACTGGGTATTGGAGGAAAAAAACAGGAGGAAAGTTAGAAAACAAAAACCTGATATGAAAATTAATAGTGCTGTAAAAGAGGAGAAACGCTATAAACAGATCTGAAGCTGTAAATACCTTGATTAGCCTCGGCACATTCAACTGCCAAGTCTATTGCTGATTTCTTGTAACCGACGACGACGACCTTTTTCCCTTTCATGAGTCGTTGTGTAGCTTCTGTGTTAAGCTTACAATAATCCAAAGTGTGCATGACCTTGCCGCGGAAAACTTCAGGCCCCTTGCCAAGAGGAAAAGCAGGTTGCCGTGGTGTATCCCCATACTTTCCGGTGCACATCACAACAAACTCGAACGAGTACCACTGAAAAAAAAAAAAATACATACATATTAGACATGAAATATTAATCTAAAAGCAGAAAATCGAAAAAATTCTGAAAAGGAACACGAAGAAAATGAAGAGAAAAAAGCAGACTTAGACGTGCAATAGAACTCGATCAGATAATAGAAGTTGTTACTGATCTTGTATGAAATATATTGAAGCATCAAAATTTGGAGGGTTCGACACTTTTGGACGTAAAATATGAAAGGGAGATCTTTATGTAGAGATCCGCAGAGTAATAACCTGAACATCATCGGACTCCTTTCTTTGCACCCCAACTTCCCAAACAGGTCTACCAGTCAGGGGCCGGCTGTGCCGCTCCGAGTGCTGATCGGAACCGACGAACCGAATCTCGACCACCTTGGAGTTGAACTGCACGAGCTTTAACACATCAAAATGTGTTGCATAGCCGTGCAAGTATTCCACGATCTCGATGTGGGTGGGGAATCCCTCGTCATGGGGTTCCGGCCAAGGGTAGTCCGAGAACTCGTAATCCCGACGAGGTGTCTGCAGTCTCGTCGAGCGGTAGGAGCAGTGCTTCCAGACCCCGCCGACAGAGTCGGAGGCCTCGAATACAACTGGTTTGTAGCGGCAAAGCTGTTTTGCAGCAGCGATACCACTTATGCCTCCACCAATTATGGCCACCCTCGATTCCCAAGAGCAATTTTTCTCGACGGCCATGAGAGAAAGTTTTGGAAAAGAATGAAACTGTATGGAATGTTGAAGCCTTCAATGGTCAGTGACTGCATGGAGAGGACGGAGGAGGGGGGGTGGCTTTATAGATAGGGAGAAGGAATCACGTGGAACTCACGTGACCTTCTGTGAAGTGATGCTGGGCAAAACTAATACTGTTCGGGGTCAACGGCGTGATGGTTTGCCTTTGAAGAGGGGTGGGGAGCACAGAAGGATTCCCCATCTCTTCATATTAACCCATATTATAAAGCTTGGAGTAGTTAAATGGTACTACTGAAATTTTGTCGATTCTTCGTTGAAAGAATTGGGAAATTGCTATAAGGATTGACTTGAGCTTATCCTTGAATTTTGAAAATGGACAACTTCTCTCTCAAGGGAAGGTGCAGAATGCAAACTGCGGAGCAAGCTGTAGTGATTGTTCATGCTAACTGCTATCTATTATAATCAATATAGGTTTTACAGCGTTTGCAGACTTGAACCATTCCTTGGTTTGGTGTGGCCGGTTAATTCAGGCTTTAAACTCTAGCTAAGGTCCACCTTGAAAATGAAACAAGCGCAGTTGCTCCAGGTTTGATCCTTAATATATTCCTGCTTCGGTCTGGTAAGTGGGCATGGAGAGTTTGGTGTGAGAATAGTTTATACATGTCATGAATATCTATTAAATATGCATGTGAACATGAGAATATTTGATACCTCATGTCTGGTTGGAATTCCAACCGATCGACAAAGAAACAAGTGACCAGGAAGATTGGTAAAGAGTTCTGGGTTTCAAGTCTCAAGTGTCTCTCTCCCTCAATGCTGACACTGGCTTCTCTCCCTGAGTTTGGTTCGATTGAATATTAATAGAGGATGGTTCTGCCTTTCTTCCTCGAAGTGTCCTGGATGTTTTGAGGAAGGTTCAATCTGTGAAGACCGAGAAAAGGTGTTTACTGTTTAATTCCCTCCGTTAATTTGGTTCAGGCCATGGAATATGTATATCTATGAACTCTTTCAGCCGGTAACTTTGCTTCATGAAAATTAATCTTTCGTCCAGTGTTCAGACCTCTTTGATCGATTCTGTTTCTGTCACTTGGAAACGAATTTTTCAAACTCAGAAGCATCCCCGAAGGTCTGCATGTCCTTTAAACGATCGAGATGGTTTTCCAAATGGAACTGAATGAAGACCAGCGTTTCCAAAAGACGGTCATGGAAGAAAAAGGAAGCACCCTCGAAGCTCGACATGGAGCTGTTCATGGTGAAATCCGAGAGGAATTTCAGAAAGTAGTGTAGAGGAAACTACTTGGCTGCCGCTTAATTGGTCTCCGTCAAAAGGTGCAGAGGTTCGTCTGCTCTGCTTCTTGCATCTGCATCACGGATTAATACATACGCCTGATGCTTCTAGTTTGCTAGATGTCTCACGAGGTTGAATGAACATAGCCGACGTGATGCCATGCCAACTTTGAACTTGCTTTTTTGTGCATGGGAAGAAACCCGGAAGAATGGAATCTCTCTGTCCAATCGAGTAAAAAGGGCGAAGCTCATTGCACGCGATCTAACGAATGAAAAACTTTTAATCTAACTGCAGTATGGTACATGATTTTTGACTTCTGTTCTTCTTCTTCCATAGGACTCCTTAAAATTTTTCTTCCTTGATGAAATCGATACGGCCGAGAGAGAGAAAAAATTGCCTGGAAAGACTAGATATACTGTGATGTGGCCTGGGTGGCTGGAAGGACGCCACAGCTGACGGCACAAAATATTACGTCCATGACTTCTTACAAAAAAAGACATATGGGTAAGGCAAATGGGACCCAGTTCAGTCACTGTTTAGACTCCACGAAGGAGAAGAAAGCAATGGTTGTCGCTTCTCCCGGGGTCTCATTCAGTAATGCATAGTTGGTGCTCTGCATGGACCCTTTCGTTTCTCGTGCTTAGAAAATGGTGATCCATAGTTTACACGTACCTTATCAATAAAAGGAGCCGGCTTTCACCTTTTCAATTGATTGATGCCTGAAATAATGGGAAATATTATGAAGAAAAAGAGTAGGTGTTGATCCACAGATGGTGAGACACTTCTCGTGCAGTGTGCCCCCCCCCCATCAGCAGATTGCAGTTAACGATTGAGTTGACAAAAGGAACCTTGTGAACTGGAAATTTGGTCTCTTCTAACGCGACGTGGGGCCTGTCTTTTTTTCATCAGCGACCTTCGTTTCAATTCGCACCTAATCGTCTCGCCGCCGATGGGACGGCAGCCTTCGTGGAGAGATTATTTGGCTCCTCGTGATCGTGAACTGAAGCCATTGGCATCGCTGGTGAAACACAGCATGAAATGTTGAGCAAGTTGGGAGTGATCTATGGGAAGTGTTGGAGTGACTCTACTCCAAATCCTAATCGAGTTGCCGAGCTGCGGACCCACGGAGTTGCCCTAGTACGAATTATCTAATAATTGATCCCAAGATGCAGACATCCGATCCTTTTGGCGGATTTCGTCAAACAAGACCAGCGCGCCGGCTCCTCCAAGAAAAGCACAACGCACATGGACAATGAAAGTGGGCTGCTGTAGAAAGTGAAAGAGAGCACCGAATTCCATTCCCACCACAAGGGTCCGTTTGGAAACCAAGTGCTACAGCTAGAATGCCGCCGCGGTCGCTTCTGTTCGAAAATCAACTGCCGCCTGAACAGGGAAGCGGGTCATATCTTGCTACTCGAAAGGCCAACAACACAGAAAAGAGAAATTGAAGTCCTTCGCTAATGAAATTGGCTCTCTCTTTCTTCTCCATTGTCCACTTAAGCTAGCGGTTTGCACCTGACTCCCGCATGGGGCTCAAGAAAAAAGGTATGGCTTTTCTAACGACTGGGATTTGTTGGATGAGTTGATCCACTAAATTATCCTTTTTTGCTTAATAGGGGTAGGGGTGGCATCGAGCAGAGCCAAGCCCGAACCTGCCTATGTTCTAATCGAGCTTTATTTAAATATTTTAAACTCGAGCTCAAGCCGAGCCTAAAATTATAATTTAGCTTGAACCCAATAATTTTAACTAAGTTCGAGTTTGAGCTTGAACTCCAACCTATATTTAAAACTTTGCATAAAATACAAGTCAAATAAATTGTATATAAAATTATGCATACATTTTACATAAAATTGGGTATAACTTTTACTTAAAATAGGACGTAACCTTTGTATATTAACCTGGATAAAATTATCTATACACTAGGCATAAACATTGGGTATAAACTTAGGTCTCTAGTTTTCCGCCGAGACGACATAGGCAGTTGAGGCAGACAAGGGGAGGAAGAAATCAAATAGAGCAGTGATGAAGGTGGTCGGCGAGCAGTTGTTCACTGCAACTAAGGCGACCACAACAACGGATGGAAGAGGCTCGACGGTGATAAAGATTAGCGATGACAAAGGAGGGGAGGAAGAAATCGAAGACGATTCCCGCCTCTTGCCTCCTGGTCCCGACTCCTGAGCCCAATTAACTAGCCGACTCGCGAACTTTCGAACCGAACCATGGTTCAATTGAGCTCGGCTCGTTAACTCAAACGAGCCGTATCTGGATCTCAAACTCGGTTCGAGATCTAGACAAATCGAATTGAACCAAGCCAGAATTGAGCCGGAACCGAGCTGAGCTCGAGCCGCTCGCAAACCGGCTCGGTTCAATGCCACCCGTAGTGGGGGCTTAGTGTATTTTCAAAGTGAAACTAGTGAAAGTGAATTATTTTTTTTGTTTTAGTGTGCTTTATGGAAAGTGTATTGTAAAGTACTTTCTTGTTAATGTGTATAATGAAAAAATGTAGTGAAAAGTGGAGAATGAGTTATTAATAAAATATTGATAGATTTAAATTTATTAAAATATTTTTATTTAACTTTTTAATTAACAAAATAAAAATAAAAAATTAATTTAATTAAATATAAACAAACATGGTTACTTAAACTAAGTAAAAATAGAAAACATAAATATACATAATTTAATATGAAATAAAATAAATTAAAAGGAAAACATAAAAGTAGATTATAATTTTTTATTGAAATAAAAAATAGAAAATATAAAATATGTTTTGAATATTTTTTTTTATAAAATTAAGCAGATAATAAACATCGATTTTAAATAAATTAATAGATTTTAAAGTATTTTTTAATAAATTGATTAAGCACACATATGTTGAACAAAAAAATAAATAGGTAAAAAATTTAAAACAATTAAAAATAATGTAAATTAAATTAAAATAAAATAGAAAGTAAATAAACTAAAAATAGGAATTAGATAGACATAGAAATTATTTCATTTTTAAAACTAATTTTTATTCAAAAAAATCTATAAACATAAAATAAATGAATAAATTGAAAGCATATAATATGGACAATAGAGTGGATATAATTTGTACTTTTCAGTTTTTGGGTATAATATATTTTTTACTAGACAAAATAGTCATGTTTTTGTTTCATAATACAATATTAAGTTTTAAGAAGTAGAGTTAGTGACAAAAAAATTACTAATTATTCACTAAAAACTGAATAACGTATTGACATAAAATTAATTCATATTGAGAAAATGACTAATTAAACACTAAAACTGAATAATGTAATAAAACAAATATATTAAAACTGATGAAGGGCATGGCTTGCATTTGAGTCATGCTGGTTCTTTTTCCAATCCAAACTCTTTGGAGAGAGAGGGGCAAAAGGAGCTTCGAGAGAGAGCATTGGCAAGAGGAGCATCGATAGAGAGAGAGAGAGAGAGAGAGAGAGAGAGAGAGAGAGAGAGAGAGAGAAAAGCGAAGAGAAACTTCTAGAGAGAGCTAGTGAAAATGAATTACACAGGTAATTCACTTTCACTTTCACTTGTTGGGCCTGCGCTAATGATCTTGGGTAAGTGAAAATGAATTTGAATTCACTTTCCCTCAGCGTGCACTAAACTACATGCGAATTAGCTACTATTACACTATTACAAAGAAAACTTAATAGCATACTGTTTACTTTTTCTACAATTAAATGAAGAGAACGAAGATACATCATACAACCAGGTTACGAAGAGTATGATCCACTAAATTCATGCACCTGATCAATCATATATTCAAATGAACCCATTGCATAAAAGATATCAAAATGACACATACAATATCAGAATATTACAACTCACAAGAATTTTATTAAAATAGAAAAGAGCACAAAAAGATAGGGGTGGCACTGAGACCCAACCTAATTCGTTTCACCTCAATTCGTTTTCAACCATGCTCACTAGCTCAGAGGTATGCTTCTCTTTCATATTTCCTTAACCTTCTTTTCTTTCTCTTTTTCTTCTTTTTCTCGTATTTAAGAGCAAAACTGAATTCGAAAATTTTACAAGAAAGAACAATTTTTTTTCCTAATTGATTATGCGATTGACTACAATTGCTTTTGCACACGTTTTTCTAAGTTGCAATTTCTTGGCATTGATAAGTTTCCTTCTTCCTCTTGTAGTGTTGAAGTAAGAATTCGAATTGTCTTTAGTCTCTTTCTCCATTGACCTTAGAGGATTTATAGGATCTTTCAAGAGAATATTCCTCAAATCCTTGCTTAGAAGTGTTTGACTTATCCTCTTTGTCTTGCTTGTCAAGATGATTGTTAGTCTTTGAAAAACTTGACGTAGAGTCAGTTTGTAGAGATCTAAATCAAGTTTATTTGAGAATGCTTGTTTACATGGATGATTGCAAAGTTGATGCATGGATTGTTCATGTCAGGTCCCACAAGGGTGAACCTCGAGGTGGGTTGAATAGGTTTATTCACTCAATTTGACAAATTTTTGGTTTATAGTCTAAACTTAGGTTGCTACATCAACTGCAAAGTGTTTAGACCTAAAAATACAATCCATTAAATAAAAATAAATGACATCTACAATAAAATGACATCTGAGCTAAAATTACAATAATTGCCCTCTATCAACTTATAGTAGCACACTAGGCACACTACTTAAGACCCATAAGGGTGTATGCAACTACCAATAAACTAACACAAACTATTTGATTGGTTTTACAATTCAAGGAATACTTGCTTTACATGTGTAGCTTAAATTTGCCTCTAATTAGGTTGACACTAAAATTATAGAATTCAAAAATTGAAAACACACAGTATAATTAATTCTAGCAATGCAATAACAACTCAATCTTAATATGATTTTTTTTTTTTTTAAGGGGCCATGGAAACTTATGCTACAAAAAAACAAGATTTCAAATATAAGTCAAATAAATAAGGTTGTAAGGTCCCACGAAGAGCAAATCTAGAGGGTGGGAGGGAAGTTTGTTAACTTTTGCTCTTAATTTTAACTCCTTATGCTTATTTATGTATTACCTTTTTCAATTGATTTTGTTAAATTTATGAAAAAATAAATCATTAAATTAATGCTAATTGAGGACAATGAACTTCTATTTATAATAGAAGAAACAATTAGAATCAGATTGCTATTAAACTACCCATGTCCAATTTACACCTAAAGTCTAACACTAAAAGATAAACCTTAGAATAATTAAACAATTGAACATAAATAGAAGATTAACATAAGTAAAAGACCTTTAAATAAAGACTCGTTTGTGAGTCCTCCTTCTCATGAGACTCTTCTTAGATTCCACCATATTAATTCTGATTTATGGGACCTCTTACTGTTGAGAGTCATGTAAGATTCTCTTATACCTTCTTCAACACTCCCCCTCAAAACTGAAGTTTATAATTTTAGCTTGCAATGAAAAAAGATCCTTGGTCTTCAATCTTCATTGCCTAAAAAAACTTTTTCTATAGATGTTAATTCTTCATCTTATGTTCTACCCCTTTTTGAATATTTTGGTCACATAAAAGTTATCATAATATGTGGGATACTCTTTCAAGTACTTCTTCAACATCTTCCCCTCAAATTGGGGATAAAATGGACATCGAGACCAAACTTGGACAAAATGAAATATGGTAGATGAAAATTACTCCTAGTCGTATGACAAAGCTCCATACACCAGTCAAAACGGACCCAATCTAAAACACACTTTACTCAATTTCGAAGGCAGAAAAAGGCTTAATTTTAGGTATAAAAAGATTCACTTTTTAAAGGGTAGCTAAGAAAATTACCTCTTGGATGAAAATAAAAAGACTTGACTCACACAGGATGTTGGGCACTCTCTTATACTTTTTTCAAGTAGTGGGTCTAAGCATTGCTATGGAGTGAGGAAAATTGTTGATTTTTAGAAGTCCATGGATTTAGCTCATGGAGAAAAAGAAAGAGAGAGTCTCATTGGGAGAAAATAAGAGGAAGAAAGAGGTTATGGACTTGTAACCTAACCCTCTCCTTGAGGCTCAATTTATAGATGAATAAGATTACAATATTATAATGATACCCCTAAAACTTAAACTAATTACAACAATGTCTTCTTTATGAGATGACTCTTTATTTACCATCATGCCACCATTGTTTGGGCATATGGGCCTTTTCCTTGGTTAGTGGGCCTTGAGCCCATCTTCTTCCTCTCTTGGATGTGTGGGCCTTCTTCGGTCTTATGAGCTTGAGTAAATCTTCCAACACACTTGGACGTGTGGGCCTTCCTTGGTTGTGTGGGCTTGAGCCCATATTCTAGCACTCCCCCTCAAATTGGGGGTGAGAGAACATTATGAATACCTAACTTTCTGTAAATAGTGTATATGATCTTCCTGTATAAAATGGCAGTCCACCATATCTTCCAATACTCCCCTTCAAGATGATGGTCGCTTTGCTATTTTCCAAGAGACCCAGTTGACATAATATAAGAGAGAGTAAAATCATTCATAACCGAAAGACATCGCTCCATACTCCAGTCAAATGGTCACAGTAAAAAATATTTTTTGCTCAATTTCATAAGCGAAAAAGTAGCCCTACTGTGGGGCACAAAGTCTACCCACTTTCTCAAGGTAGCTAAAAAAACACCTTTTGGGTGAATAATAGACTTGACTCACGCTGGATGTTGGACACACTCCTATCCTCTGTAGGTAGTGGGTCTATAGGCATTACTTAGAAGTGTAATAATATGATAATAAACTTCTCCATCACGATGTCCCAACATAGGGCACTCTCAAATGATAGGAGTAAAGATGCCAAATAAAGGGGGGGGGGGGGGGGGGGGGGGGAGGGGGTAAATGGTAATCACTGAAAGATAATATTCTGAGGCCACCATGTGTTTTCTTCTTCATCAGAATAACCAATGTTGACAACAATCAACAACAGAGAAGTCCTTCAATAATTATGTCTCAGCCAATGAGACACAATAGCAGCAGCTGAAATAGGCCTGGGCAGAAATAACACGTACCAAATAATGAAAATCCTTAAAAATGACCCATATAATAATCCATAGATAGTCTATTACTAAATAAGAAAGCTGCACCAAATAATATGCTGGACCCAAGTCATAAGTTGCCAATACTTCAAAATAATAACCTCGTCGGAGATAAGGACTGAGTCGAGTTGAGTTAGGTATTAGACCATTATACCCGCTTCGCTGAAGAAATAGGTATAGAACTCAGCACCTAGACCCGTATAAAAGAGGCAGAAAATAATTGGGCCTAGTCAAGTTGATCCAGACCGAGTTAACCCGGAGCAAGTTTAATCGGTCGGAGTTGGGTTGAATTGACTCGGCTCGATTAAAAACAACCTACCTAACTTGGCGGATTAAATCCGGAAACAATGTCTTCATCCACAAACAGCGCGGGACAGCAGAGTTGTCCAGAAACGGCTCGAAAAATCCTCAACAATCGAAGGCCATTTTCCAAGATATGCTGATGATGCGAAAGATATCAATGACCAGCAACGAAGTTGTTGCCAACGAAGATGTGTTGTCAAGGGGGAGTTTCCGGATTAAATCACCGTAATATTTTTGAAGATTGATGCAGAGAGACTCCTCGAAATCTCGGGCTGGATGACAACGGAGATGGCAAGTTCCAGTGAAGACAACAACGCAGATAACTCGAAAATATATTCCGGATTAACGAGCAGAATGAAATCCGAATCAACACGTATAATCATCAAGAAATGCTCTGTTTGGAACTTGGTCCGAGTTGTGTTTATGGAGGTGACCGGATATCTCTGATTGATTCCAACGAGTTTGAATTTAATTTGCCTGCTCGTCGGACGTCAGTTGGTCAGTAGTCGTCTTCAAGAGACTGGAGAAGTAGTTTTCTGTTTCTCCCTTTCATCTATGGTGCACGACTTGCTTATGCTAATTGACGACTTCCAACAGCCTTCCCAAGCCAAATTCAAGATTCGTAGTCGTCGCCGATGGTAGAGGTTCCAGCTAGGCCGGGTGGTGGCTCCGGTGGTGGAAGACATGAGTTTCTGCTTCTTTCTCTGACCTCTTCCCTTCCAACGAGGTCGAACGAAAATTTTGGCCATGGCCCCCACTCGTTTTGAACTTGACCGGTTTTGCCTCTGTGGTGAACCGGTGGTTAGTGGATGCTCAATATTCAGTAGCCTTGGAGCTTCTCGTTATGGGAGAGAGCGCATTCGTTCTTCCTTAGAGAAAAGAAAACGCCATGGCCAATGGAGAGGAAATCAGTAACAGTATCGACATTCAATAAAACAGAATTATGGCCAAGCCCCCTGCACGACATGCAAACACTACATTCCTGCGTGAGGGGCACCAAGCTCCTTTGTGGCCGAATTGTAGTCGAGTCAATTGAGAGAAAACCATGGTCTCAACGCTTTATCCACAAGTGTTGGAACGAGCAACATGAAGTTTTCAGCAAAAGGGAGACTATAGTGGTAGAACTATAAAAATAACTTAATAAACCAGTTTGACAAAAGATGATGACTTTAAAAGGTGACCACAATTTTTTGGAGTTAATGATGCAAAAGATATGTAACCAATGTAGACAAGCAAGCCAACACTAAGATGAGACTTCAAGCCAAGTTGCCTGATAAAAAGTAAGCAAAAAATCTGATGAGCCATATGAAATTTGAATTTTAGTTTCTGCTTCATCATCAGACGATGCAATAATCCAGAATATGAATGGCCATTTCGAGCCAAGTGACCAACTTTGATTTGCATCTTTGGTAATCTTCCATCTCTAGACTTTCTATACTGGACACGTCTTGCCAGAGTTAGAGACTCTCTCTGGTCTTCTTTGCGTTCCGTATAAGGAACAATAGAGAGCATCACAAAAGGCCCACTCTTTTTCTAGAATTCGTTGTGTTTGTTTACTTACTGACGAGAGAAACCACCAAAGGTAGAACATCAAAGAAAACCATGAGTGGAGAAAACCATGAGTGGAGAAGAAGAATTATCGAAATCTACAAAGTGAAAGTGATGCTAGCAAACAAAGTAGCAACTTGTCTAGGTTTATTGAAACAGAGGAATTGCTGCAGATCATATGAAAAACCTGAGAGGAATCTACAACAGCTTCCAACTGTACTAAACTTGAGACAGCATGTGCTTTCTCTGCTACCCGACACAAAGTTTGGGATAGATGTTGGGTTAGAAGCAAACACAAGCTAATACATCCCAGCTGTATCAGCACTCAGATCTCCTGTCCCAATTAGAAGACGCGTAAAAACAAGGGAAGTTTTTGCAGAATTCTCATTCAACTAAGGAACATAACATCCAAGCCAACATGAAAAAATTCACTCACGGAAGAATAATCTGAATAGAAGGAAAATGAGGAGTTGAACCCATCTGAACAAGAGTAGTCAAACCCATGGGAGGATTTGACTCCATCTATGAGAAGAGCAAAAAAAAAAAAAGAAAAAAAAAGAATTTAACTCCGCCTAATAGAAAGTTTGAAAAAAGAAAGAAAGAAAAGATTTGACCCCTATAGGAGGAAGACTCAAGAGGAGTAGAACCTAAGGCACAAGATTCAAGCCCATGTTGCAAAATTTCAAAATCAGAATATCAAACCCAAATCCAGAAGTTGTAGTCTCCAAGTTTTTGTCAGTGACCTACAAACATGTTCAACATCAAACTAGGAACTATTGGTATTTTTTTATAATTTTTGGACCTAGTATTCACTTATTTTTTGTTAAATACAAATCAACAGACTTATTCATTCATAACAACTAGTTTTTTGAACATTAGAAAACCCAAACTCACCCCAAACAAACTTTGCTTATCCCTACACTCAAGCCCTCACACTCGTTTTAGCCTCCTCTAAGCCTTGAATGGGAGCTAAATGTAGAAGATTTCTCCATTGAGCTAAGTATTTATTACTTGTCTTTTTAAATCTTGATTGAATACTTAGAACTTAGTTCGCTAAATGTGTGCCAAGTAATTCCTAGATTATATTTGTTTCAGCTATTTCATTATGAATATAGTTGTATGATTAACTACCACTTAAAATATGTTTTGGAAGTTTGTTCTATTTTCAAATCTCATCATTCATGCTAGCATGTTGATTAATTGACAGGTATTTGTTAATATAGAAACTTGGGGATAAGATTTCAAATCCGAGAATTTACATACACATACTTTGAGATATGTTTATGATACTTGGTCGAGTATACTGAACCAATGTTATAACACACTGAAATCATTCATTAAACTTAAGATTACTACTACTCATGGTATATAGTTTGAAATCAAGTATTACATTGAGTTGTTTCATGTGTATTCCCAACTTGAAAACCAATCCCAGATTTACATCGAGCTTATATTTTCAAATTAAGGTATTGAGTGAAGATTTTGAGGTGTTGATTACATTGATTAGGTTCTTAGAATTGGTGTATGTATTTACTTAGACTTAGATTGTTAAAATTCGTCTATTTAAAAGCAGTTTACATTTGGCTATATAGTAATCAAGTAATCCTTGGAATTGGGGTTGAGGCTTCAGTAGATAACACCATCCTCACCCCCAAATTGTTTGAGAAAATCTATTGTGTTGAATAGACGATGGGAGGTAATGTTTAGTGTTGTATGAGCCATAAGACCTTACTTAGGCAAGTGATGTTGAAAATCTCTATGGGTCTAAATTAGTGTGTTCAGTGAGTTGTTGAAAACTTTGTGTGAGTCTAAGCTTATATAACCTAGTGAGTTGCCAGAACACGAGCATTGGCTAGTGTGTCTAGTTAGTTCCTATAAACCTAAGTGAGAGAGTGTTATTGTAAGTTAGATGTTGTGGTCTATTGAGTGGCTTAAGTCTATGTATGATCAATATTTTAATTGGTTTTAAAGGTGATTTACATTATATCTTGCAGGATAACCCAAGCTTAGCGGATCCTCAAGGTGCCAAAACATCTTAAGGTGTGAACTAGCAATCTGTAAAATGATTGTAAACCACCTAAAAATTTTGTCTTTACTTTTTATGTATTTGCTTCAATGAGTACCATCATCATTGTGCATGCAAATAATCGGTAAAATTGACCTTGCCACTTCAAATTAATTAAAAACATAAGAATTAAGAAAAATAGTTAAATTAAGAACAAATATGAATAAACCTATTTACCTCCCTCCCTATGGTTTGTTCTTCACATGAACTTGTACATTCACCCTTAGTAAAAAAATAAAAACTCGATAGCCTATGGAAATAAAAAAAAAAAAAATTGATTTCAATCAATGTGCATAAACTCATACGTACATTTAATGAATTCATGGCAAATGGGCATTAAAAAAATATAAGTATAAAAAAATTTGATATAATAGAAATGCAAAAAAAAAAAAAAAAAAAAAAAATTTATACAACTCATGCATATCAACAAATCATGCACTATGTCTAGTGATGGGAGATAAAAATAAGAACCTATATACAAAGCAAATCCTAATTAGGAGCGTACAAGTGACCCACGGCAAGTGATTTGCCGCCAAATCTCATGCCCTAAAACAGAGATAACCTCGTCCACGAACCAAACAACGGAAGGGAGTGAGTGGGGTCAGTCTTCTTCCAATCGAAATTCGACACGTGTCATAGAAGCGCCAAAACTGTACGTTCGAATCAGCATCTCCGCGCATCTACTGCATGCCTTCGGCATCTTCCACTCTCGATTCCCAGCATCTTCTCTCCCGATCCTCTCGTGCTGACCGCAACAGCGTCCCACCCCCCACCCCCCCCCCCCCCCCCCCCCCCCCCCCCCCCCCCCCCGTGGAATATATAATGAAATCGGTCTGCTAGAGGAAAATGGCTATAGAGAATCAATCTTCCATCATCGTCATCTCTTGGCGGCGGGCATGGACGTTTTGGAATCTCCCTTGGAAGCCTTCCTTCACGCTCTCTACTCGTCCGACGCCCTCCAAGGCTTCTGGGTGTGGTTATCTCTACACGCCACCATCCTCTCTGTGTGGCTCCGCCAGTTTTTCTACTTTACCACAGTCGAGTCCCACCCCTCCGACGCTTCCTCGGCTACTTTCTGCAGCCTCAGGACGACCGACGTATCCCACTCCAAAGAATTACCACCAGTACTGCCACTCCCCTCTGTTTCCACGGCCGCCCCGGACAACATCAGTAAAGCTGCATCTATCGTCCGCCACGCTGATGACGGCCGAGATCGGAGAGAGAGATTCACGGTCTACTTCCACGAGGACGAATTTTTGGAAGAAGACCTTGAGGAGGAGGAATTAGTGACGGTGGCAGAGGAGGCTCGTCAAGTTTGCAAGCTCGTCGATTCCTTCGATTTGATACGATTGAGGCTTCAGGGAACGCGTGAAGATTTCAGTTGGTACAGGTGTCAGGATCTTACGGTGCTTAACGGCAGCGTCGTGAGATTCTGGGACGACGCCGGATCGAGGACGACATCGCCGAGGTATAGACGGTCACCGTCCCGGCGTCCCGTGGCTGCTTAGAGTTTTCATATTCTTAGAAAACCGAATTCTTTTGAGTTTTTTGCAGTATAAAAGAAGACCCAGTCGATGACAGTGCTTGTGAGTCACAGCAACGTGATTCCAGATTTTTATGTTACGTATGATGGCAAGCAATAGTAAATGACTATTAGATTGAAATTCTGTCCTTAGTTTCCTGAGACGTGCATTGGCTTGGGTTGCATTTGTGTTTTGGACAATTGAGAGTTGGCGAAGGAGCAGATTACACCTTTACAAGCCTCGCACAAGGGTTTTTTTTTTTTTTATTCTTCCGTAAGTGAAAGAATCAGATGTCGAATCTTTGGCTCTCTTATTTATGTTAGTACAGAAATCTTTGTTGAACCATATGTGCCTAAACCTCGAGGCGTTAGTGAGGGCGCAACATGGACCTAAGACCGGGCTAAACGTGAATCTCAACACGCCCCATTACGCGAGGCGCAGGCGCGGGACCAACACCGCCCACTTCCGCTCCAGACATGGCCCATAAACGGTGATACCAACCCCGCGCTCGAGAGGATTCGAACTCGGGGCAAACCCAGCTTTGATACCATGCGGAACCATATGCGCCAAAACCTCGAGGCGTTAGTGAGGGCGCAACATGGACCTAAGACCGGGCTGAGCGTGAATCTCAACAATCTTCTACACAATCAAAATCATCACAAGAGGAATTAAGTTGCGGTCTATGAAGAAAAAACCATTAGAGAAGAAATTTGTTTATGACCTATCGTTTCAGCTTTATCTAGGAGATCAAAAGTGTATTTAGACTTTGATCTCAAATAATCTCTATACCCCCCAAAATATAATGCAGTGAGCCCATATCCTTCTTGCAGATATGTTGATACAAAAGATCCTCAGATATTTGTTTGATGTGGTTGTGTTACTAGTAGTTAGTATATCATCTATTGAGAAAGGATGACTGATGAGAACTTAAAATTTCAAATAAATCTTTCTCTCTTCATTGTTTAGAGGATAAGCACACAACTGTTTATACATGAAAACATTAACATCTCTTAGCGTAAAAAGACATTGTACAAGTTACTTAAATTGAATCTTTCTCTCTTGTTTGTTTAGAGGAAAGTGTACAACTATTTATACCAAAAACATAAGCATCTCCTGGCTTAAGAGATGTTGAACAAGTTACTTAAAATAAATCTTTCTACTTTCATTGTTTAGAGGATAAGTGTACAACTATTTATACCAAAAATATTAACATCTCTTGGCTTAAGAGACATTGTACAAGTTGACTTAATAAAGATTTACTTTTCCATGATTGTGGGTAATGCCTTATTTAGGACTCCTAGACTTTTGGCAAGTGTTCGATTTGATTCAAACTCGGACATAGATGGCATCCTTGATTGGCTTGAGTTGTCAAGTTTTCAAAATGTTACTGTGCTTTGAAATGTGTTATTTATCATCCCCCCTCAAACTTGGTTGTGTTAAAGAACGAAGACAAAGTTAGATTATCGCAAAACAAAATGGGAAGAGAAGAAGAGTCTACTCATGATGTTTCACGTAATGCTTGAAGCCATGTAAGTGAAAAAAAATATAACTGCCATAGGTCGGTATTCAACTTTTGTACTGGATCAAAAACTGTTTAGACTATTTTTTAACTGAGTAGGAAACAAGAATGTTGACCTAGAATTGACTATGATCCATATTTTGATGATAAAAAAATTTAGTAGTGCTAAAAACTATAAACTTAATAATTTAGATTTTTTTTTCTGTAAGAGACAAAACAATCAAGGTTTGTACAAAATATCTAGCAAATGCATCACAAGACCTCAAGTTCGATTCATGTGTTAAGTCATCTTGAAGAAGAACACACAAGTGAAAAATCAAGACTTAAATATTAGATTGCAAGTTGTACAAAAAAGTCTCAAGAACTCTAATCATGTAAAAGGGAAACACTGAAACTTTAAATTTGAGGTACAAATGAGTTTTTGGAGCTTTAGGACATTCCATAAAAAGAATATTTTTTCGATGCATATCATAGTTTGACAAGGATCGTTTTCATCATGCTTAGAAGCATAATTTATAAAATTGGCTATGACATGTTCGATCATTATCTAGTAGCAATCGATCATCCAGAATGAAAAATTGGCAAAAAATATAAAGCATGATCGATCAACCAAGTAGGTTGATTGATCAGACAGAACTATACCAAAATGAGTTATAAAGCATGATCGATCGTTCTAACTAGACTGATCGATCATACCCATGTATTGATTGATCAAGCAAAATTATGCCAATGAGAGACATAAAACATTATTTTGTTGACCTTAGGTTGACTCCCTTATTGATTTTGATGATAACAAAACTTAATAGAACTAACCATTCAAATATTTTATCTTCAAGAGTCAATGCATATCAAGGTCTAATGCTTCAAAATGATCAAGCATATGCAAGACCTTAAGCAACATTGAAGGATATCTTTTTAAGAAGCACCCATGAAGAAGAAGACAACGAGAAGACTAGAATTTAAAGTATCACTGTTATATATCAAAACTCCATCACAAATGTAAGAGAGCTTTATCTAACTCCCTTCTTTAAAGTACAATGGTGTACATGGAGCTTTTGGACATACATTGCATATAAAAATGTTTAGAAAAATCATATACATCATTTACAACATGTTAGAACACTTTGACTAAGTCATTCACATGCTTTAAAAGTCAACTTAGTTAAATTAGCACTAAAATGATCGATCAGCGTCTGCAAATGATCGATAATCTAAGAGTACGTTATGGTCCTAGGGTTAAGTACCTATGTCTTCTGCTCCTTACAGGTCGGTCTTTTGGGTAGTATTGGCTAGGTACTTAACATTTGGTATCAGAGCGGGCTCCCACGTCGCGAGTTCGAATCCCCAAGGGGAGTCCCGACAAGGGTGTCGTGAGCCCCGAACGTGGTCGCCGTAAGGGATTATGGGATCTTGATCCGATACCCGTCGTTGAGTGTTAAGCCGCCGTGGACGTTGGCTCGCGAAGGTGGGGTGTACTATTATGGTCCTGGGGTTAAGTACCTATGTCTTCCGCTTCTAACAGGCCGGTCTTTTGGGTAGTATTGGCTAGGTGTTTAACAGAGTATGCAAGCCAAGACTATAAATCATGATCGATCATCTAGAAGATGACCATATCATGCTATAAAGCATGATCGATCATCCCATTTGGATGAATCGATCAATATTATCCAGGGAAGCTAAATATACATGAAATGATCAATCATCCTACAAGATTGATCGATCAAAGAGAATCTTGTCAATCGGGGACATAAAATATGATCGATCATACTTGCATTGCACAACCAGAGGGGATTTTGATTGACCGATCATCCCCTGGTAATGATCAATCAACTTAACTTTTCAGCATCAACAGTAACATATTGATCGATCAATCCATCGATCAATAAGTGACATCATGTCGTTATGATCAATTGATCAATCAATCACTTTATAGTGATAGATATGATCTACGTACTGTTTTTTTCAAACAAAAAAATGGCTATTTTGGTCTGGGGAAGTTATAAATACCCTACCAAACCATATATAGAGAAGTTAATGGGTATTTATTAGCAATCCATTGAGCCTTTATTCTCAATCTTGCAAAACTTCTCAAAAGTGTTTTAGAGTGAAAGAGAGAGTCTCAACCTTGCAAAATCCTTTACTCTTTCCTCTTCCTTTCCTTGCATTCCATATTAGACAAGCTCCCTCACTCTACATTGTGCATTAAAAGAAGTCGAAGCTTAGATCTCTCAAGGAGAAAGTGCTCTCCAAGTTTCGGGTGTAAGTTTAAAAGGTTTATTTAGAACCTATTTAATCTAGATAGAAAAGGCCAACTAGAGCTAGAATTTAGCCAATCTTTTGGGGAGACTGTATTTTTAAAAAGTGTGTATTGAACTACACGTGGCTTAAAGAGTGCCAAATTTCTTTGTGTAAATTCTAGCTCTTAGAGCTTTGAAATAGTGTAATTTCTCAAGCAAAGGTTCTTGGGCAGTGAATGTTTACTTTTTTATTGAAATTATGATATTGCTTGATTATTTGTTTACACACCTCTTGAGAAGCCACTGAGCCAATAATTGGTATCTGGTTAGGCTAAACACTTAATTGAAATCAAAATCTACTTGATTTTGAAAAAAATTAAATGACATTTCAAGATAAATTGCACCTTCCTAAAGGACAATCTGCTAACCGTTCTCCTTTGTTCAATGGAATAAATTATGAATATTGGAAGGTAAGAATGGAATTCTTCCTTCAATCCATGAATTAGGATATATGACATGTAACCAAGAATGACCCTTTTGAGCCTCAAAAGCTTTAGAATGACGTTTTGGTTACAAAAGAATTTAGTGAGCTAACTAGGGAAGATAGAGAGCAAATCAAAACAAACTCTAAGGCAATAAACCTCTTGTTATGTGTCTTAGGACCTAATGAGTTCAAAAGGGTCTCCACATGTAAGACCACTAAGGAAATTTGGGAAAAATTAGAGGTCACACATGAGGGAACCACTAGAGTTAAATACTATAGAATTAGCTTGTTGATAGCACACTATGATGAATTCAAAATGAAGCTAAGCGATCAATAATTAAGATAAACTTTAGGTTCACTCATATTACAAATGAGTTGAACATCCAAAAAGAAGACATTTCCTTGTATAGACAAAACAATAAGCTTCTCAAGGCACTTCCAAAGAGATGGAACATGAGGGAGACCACCATTCATGGGAATACAAACTTTAGAACTATGAACTCAAAAGACCTACTAGGAATCCTTCTCATTTATGAGATGGAATCTCAAGAAGTTGAGGAAGAGCAACCCAAAAGAAAAATAATCGCTCTTTAGGCCAAAATGAGCATTGAAAGTAACTCTAGTGAAGAAAGCTCCGATGAGGTGAGTTTCATCACTAAACACCTACAACGAATTTATAGGAAAAGGAAAATTTTAGAAAAGGCCAACATAGAACTCAAAATGACAAATCATACAAGAAAATGGGTGTTTGTTTTTAAGTGTGGGACACCACGACATAGAAGGAACAAATGCCCAAACCTAGAAGGAAGAACCCCATCCACAAGAAAAGATCCCAAGAACAAGAAAGTCTTGATATCAGCTTGGGATGCTATGGACGAAGAGTCCGGCCACTCAGAAGAAGATAAAAAAAGATGCTGGACTCATGACAATTGAAGACAATGATGATGAGTCTACCATTTTTGAAGAGGTAAGTGACTTGGAGTATGAAACTAAGCTTGAATTATTATTAGAGAAATCAATTCATAGTCTTAAAAAATATAAAGAAAAATGTAATGCTCAATTACACAAGATTTCAACGCTCAAGGAAGAGCTTAATGTCTTAAAGGAGGCTAATGAAAACCATATAGAAAATACCACAAGACAACGTGGATTGATTGACAAGTTGTCATGTGATAAACTTGCATTTGAGAAGAAGAGCTTAAACTTAGAACAACAAGTCAACTTCTATCTCTCAAATCCACATCCAAGAGGAAAGTTGGGAAGAACAAGAAAAAACAAATCAAGAAGTTTTCTCCCATTCTTCACATTCGATGCCACTATTGCAATAAGGTGGGTCATTATGCCCACATTTGCAAAGTTAAGAATACAAATGGCATCAAACAAACTTGGTTACCCAAATCATCCAAAAGGGTAGTGATGAGCCGAAAAAACTTGGGCAAACAAATTTGGAAGCCCAAATCACCTAGCACTTCAAATGTTATCCTAGAGGAACCCAACTTAAAATGGATCTCTAAGAGTTAAAAAAATTCGTGATGCAAGTTTGTCTCCAAGCCAAGGCACCAAAAAATGTTTTGATTTTTTATAATGGTTGCTAGAGGCACATGACTGGTGATATGAAGAAGTTCATTGAACTCAATCCCAAAGATGGAGGTCATATAACTTTTGGAGACAATTGCAAAGGTATCACAAAAAGGAATTGGTACAATTGGTACCTCAACTTCTTTCATATCTGATGTATATTATGTAGAAGGGTTGATGCATGACTTACTTAGTATTAGTCAATTTTGTGACAAAGGAAACAAATTTTCATTTGAAAAGGACAAATTCTTAGTAAAGAATGAAAATGATGAACTAGTTCTATAGGGACATAGAAATAGGAATCTATATGTAGTAAACATAATTAATTTGCCCTCAACTAGTGTCATCTATTTAGGTGAAAAAAATGATGAATCTTGGTTATGACATCAGAGACTATGAGATATAGGAATAGATTCCTTGAACAAACTAGTGAAGAAGAACGCAGTGAGAGGACTACCAGATAAAAAAATTATAAGAGAAAGACCTTGTGATGCTTGCCAACTTGGAAAACAACACAAAACTTATTTCAAATCTAAGAATATAGTTTTAACCTTTTGTCATCTTCAACTAATCCACATGGATTAAGTTGGACCTACTCAAACCTTAAGTCTAAACAGGAAGTGTCTCCTCCTAGTGGTGGTAGATAACTGTTCAAGGTTCACATACATAGATTTCCTAGTTCATAAGGGTTCATGTGGATGATTCTTTTTGTCCTTTGCCAAACTATGTGAAAAAAGTTAAAAAAGAGCAACATCGTAGCATTGTTAACATTAGGAATGACCATGGAGGAGAATTTGAAAATTCATACGTTTGAGGAATATTGTACAAAACATGGTATAGACCATACATTTTTTGTTCTAGTTCCTCGACAAAATGGTGTTGTTGAGAGCACAAGAATTTATCCTATAAATCCTTGGCTGATTTAGAAGATGAAAAAAAAAAAATTACGAATTCATCATTTAAGAAACTACACATGAGTTCCATATCTTTAGCATTTCCATCAACTTTTGCAATATTCAAGTCATCTGAATCACATACTTGTTTAAGAATAATCATTCCTTTTATATTTTGGGATGGGATGAAGGGTCCGCTAATGATTTCTTCCCATAAATCAAATCCAATGTGTTATAAGAAAAAATCCATTATGAGTTTCCACTATTGGTATAGTGAACTAACAAACATAGGTGTGGAGTAGAGATCATGACCCTTTTGGAACATGATGTCCACTTGAGATGTCAATGAAATCAATTAAGGAAATCAATTAGGATTTCAAGGTTTGGCCTACTCTTGATACCAATTGTTGGCCTAGGTGGCTTCTCAAGAGGGGGTGGATTGAGATTCTAAGTTAAAAAATTAAAATGCATGGAGTGCTAAAATAAAGATCAATAAATAATAAAACAAGCACACACCATAGGAGACAATAATTTTATGTTCTCAATGTTTCCCTAATGGTAGTTGTTGGCCCGAGTGGTTTCTCAATGAGGTGAATTGAGATTATTAAAACTCTAACATTCATACAAGGTGCAATCAAAATAAATGCTAATCAAAATTAAAGCACATGCTCACAACCATAGGAGACAATGTTTGTTTTGTTTTAGATGTTCCCCTATTGGTAGTCACTGCCCAAGAATCCATGCTCGGGAAAATTTGCTAATATACTCTACTAGCCAAAAATATAAAGAGATTTTGAGTTCTCTTTAAGCCACATTTTATCTTGAGTTACAAAATTGATCACTCCCCATGAGATTCAATACAACTAGATTCAAGGCTATAGAATACCAAGTGTTTACTTTAAAGTACTAGAAAACCTTTAACAAAGAAAGTATAAAATAAAAAAGTAAAAAACAAACTCATAACTTTCTATTATGAGAGGTATGTCTTGTCCGAGTGAAATCCAAGTTTCCAAATCATTAAACACGTGAATTTAAGTGTATGGAGCTTGATGGAACTATAAATGCCAAGAAAGAGAAGAAAAAAATGGAAGATTTAGGCAAATTAAGAGTTTTTCTCTTCAAAAGGGTAAAATCGAAATTTGAAGCACCAAAATATTTTTCCAAGGGTTTGGTGTGCCAATATAAGCTCAATGAATGCTCCTTTATTAGTTTGGGGATCTTATTTATGAGTTTCCTAGCCAAACTAGCCATTTTTGGACTGTTTACAAAAAGGTGCAAAAATGGTTGATCGATCATTAGAAATGTATGATCGAACAATCTTGCATAATGGTTATATTTTTGGAGTTCTCTGGGCCTAATGGTCGATAACGGCATCAATCGACCACTTTATAACCTTTGAAAAAATAGGTTGATCAATCATGCCATGGGCTCTAATGGTGGTAGGACCTAAAGATTTTCTAATGTCTTCTAATTAGGTCCTAACCCATTCATATCACATTAGGTTTGATTAGTTTGTGTAGAGGCACAAAATTTTGTAGGTTTCACTTCTCTAGCAAACTAATATTTTCCTCAACATGTAACCATTCTAATTCTACAAAAATACCTAATTAATAGTTTACCCCAAACATCATGACTTGCAATAGCAAATCCATGATTGTCAACTAAGCTCATATCAACAAATTAATTAATCTTCAATTGTTGATATCATTGATCAAAGTCATGTTGTCGTGGGTATAAACTATGGGTCCAATTTTTAAATTTATGACTATGAATCCCAGCCCCAGAAATTGCAACCAGTAGCGTGTTTCGGGGAGTAATCTTAGGGAAACTGGGTGGCTCTAGGCTCTAGCCATTATAGTTGACGCAATTAGATATTCAATCCCGTTTCAAACAGAGGCATGCCTATATCTCGAAAGCAAAGTGAGTTAATCCGGTAGAGGAGACAAGAAAGAGCATAAAGCACCATTTATTGCTGCGGCAGAAGGGACGCAGGCAGCATACCGTCCCGTGAAAGGAGAGTCCCTACCCTTCATCACTCCCCTCACCCACATAATTTGCGCCAGTCCGGCAGGTCTCCGGTTCCGAGTTCACTCACAGCTTGCCCTTTCCTCTGCAAAATTCAAAGCAGTATTAATTGTGTCACCATTGACAGAGCACTCCGTTACTCGAACACAATGGACCAGTCGCAGTCTCGCATCTAAAATGTAAAAAGAAATCATTTTTGAAGAATTGTTTTTTTGTCAAATCATGGCCTTCGTCCAGAAAGCATGGGAGGAGAAGGGGACACGCATTTAAATGCTGGTTGGAACGTAAAATATCCTAGCAGGGGTACATCTTTACAGTTTTCACATGCTGTGTCAGTGGGTCCCAATTGAGATAAGCGGCTGACATGGTGAACGATAGGAAATCTTACCAATAATACATGAAAAACAAATAGTGCCTAGATTCCTAGAGATTAAGATTCTGAAACGGGAAAGTTGCAATTACTGGACACCCTTGGCATGGACTGTAATTTCTTTCCATCGTTTGGGCAAAGTCTCTCTGCCTTCTTTATTATCTCTTCCAACCTTCTTTATAAAATCGATTCCATCTTTGCAAACTGTCTACAGCCAATCTCTCTCTCTCTCTCTCTCCATCTCTCTCCCTCTCTCTGTGCAGATCGCAGCAGGATGAGTCTTTTAAGACGCATCTCTTTCATTTTGCTTCTCGCTTTCCTCAACGCCTCAGCCGAAATCCTCAAGGTTTCAGCTGGTAAATCCGACGCGTCGAACCTCGTCCAGATCTCCTGCGCGCACGCCCAGTACCGCTCTCTCTGCCTCCGAACCCTCTCCGCCTACGCCTCCACCGCCAAGACCCCGTCAACCCTTGCTCAGGCCGCCGTTTCCGTCGCCCTCGGTCGCGCTCGGAGCGCCACCAAGTTCCTCTCCAACGCCGTCAAAACCCGGAGCAGCAGCAAGAGAGAGAAAGCTGCGTTAAAGGACTGCGTGGAGCAGTTAACGGACTCGGTGGACGAGCTCCGTGAGTCACTGGATGAACTGAAGAGTCTCCGGCCTGGGACGTTCCGGTGGCAGATGAGCAACGTGGAGACGTGGGTTAGTGCCGCTCTGACGAACGAGGATACGTGCGTGGACGGGTTCCAGGACGTCGGCAGGAACGCGAAGATGACCGTCAGGAAGAAGATACGGACTGTAGCTCGTGTCACGAGTAACGCCTTGTATCTCATCGATCGCCTCGCCGCCACTCGCCCCTGACAAATCCTCCATCCTTGATTCTGCTATGGAAAAATAACGTTACTGCTCAGTACCCAGAAATAGTAGCTCTCTGTTGTCGATAATTTTCTCATATTTCCCTCGAACTCGAAACCCGTAATCTTTCTTTACTGTTATGCAATGTTAAACTTCCTCTTTATAAATGTAAATACTTGATGCATTCGAAAAGTTGCTCCGATTCATCCAATTCACTGTTAGAAGCCCAAGATCTTACTCAAAAATCTCTTCCATCTCTAGATTGATTTGGTGGGATCTAAATATTAGCTGTCGGATCATATCGTGCGAAACAAGGCCCGTAACGGAAAGAAACGAGACACGAGCTTTAAATAGAGCGTGACAAGAGAGTACGAGACGTTTATAAAGCTTAGGAGCCCCACTTATGTCAGAAGCTCACATGCGCACGTTACCTTGAGACGAGGGGAACAGCTAAAAGGCACTGGTACGAATAAGCGTCAGACGTCAGTGGGTCCCATCCTAGTGATTAGTAACCAAAACAGCTAGGAGCAAGGGTAAAAAGGACAGGTCATTTATGTAGGAGGGAAGTTTCTATTATTTTCGATGTAGGGGGTGTTTTTATGTTATTCAGATTCGTAGGGGCTAAAACGTATTTTCATTTTATAAATAGAAGTGATTTATCCCTCGTTCCTTTCACCTTAGGTTCATCTTTTGACGATAAATAAATGGCCACATGAGGAACGAGCACCTTTCTCTGTTTACGCATTGCTTCTTCAAGCTACAGCAAACAAAAAAAAATTCTCTAGACAATATTGGATCAACTTGATTTGCACTTGTTGCTGTTTTTTGTGCTGTGATTTCTTTAACTTCTACCCTTGTGATAGAAAAGGCACCTAAAGCACTCTTTCCTTCAAACTTCTTCGCTAACTTGACCACACTTGCCATACCTCTTCTCGCAGTCACCTTGTGCTCCCATCTTCGACTTAACATCTTGCGATCAAGTGGGTAGTAAGCATAAGGCTCAGGCTTGCCTTTCTTCTTGCCATCCCTGCGTGCATCTGATGTTTTCAGCCTCTTCCTTCCTTCCTACAAGGACTTTGTAGTCAAATGACTAAAATTACTGGTTTCTGTATCATGACCTGAATTGGTGCTCTCTCGCTGCTTAAGTCTAACATCCTCACGAATTACAAAATGCCCATCAAAATCCATCTCCAAATCATTATCCACATCCAGTTTTCGCTTGAGTTGCCCAAGGGCTGCTGAGGTCAAGTGGGCAATTGATCGGAAAGGTCTTCTACCAAACCCTTACCTGCTGGACAGGTTCTCATTGACCTGCAACAACAATCAGCCAAACATTAAGTCAAGACTCTTTGATAAGGGAGAGAAAAAAATGTAAATGACACTTCCTTTCCTTTCATATAAAGATGTGCATTCAGCCATTTCATGTTCAATGTATTCGCTAGTAAGAAAAAAGCTACAGACCTCAATAGAGAGAACCTTTTGAGGTGATCCTAGATACAACCCTACTCCTTGTATCAAAAAATGAACTTGATTATGATCTCAGCATCACTATTGTCTGCTTCTACATCCCCAACATCAGAAAATATATTTGTGTGATTCCATCTGCTTAATCTAGATTTTCATGTTGGAAACAAAAGATTGGTAAGACACTTAGTAATTGGCCACTGTAGAGTAAAAACATTTTCTACCAAATCTGATGAATAGTAAAGAAGGAACTGCACCTTGAAGTAGTTGTTATGGACAGGCGGGATTTGGTTTCGGCCTCAGACCTAGCTGACATTTTTCGTTCATTCCGCTCTTTGGTCTGATTATAACAAGAATCAATTAGTTAAGGTTACAGTAAAGAAAAAAGCACCAAGCAAGATAAGCAGGCAAACCTTTTTTATGTTGCTGAAAAGTTTCATATGTTCATCCTGCATTACATCTTTAACAACATCAAGACCACATTTCTTTACAAACATATCAAGAAACAGCTTGACTTGATTTGAAAAGACATTGAATGCAGCTGTTTAAAAGTGAGGGACAATTAAACATGAACTATCTCAAAAGTTTGACAAGCCATTTAGGTTTAGGTTTTTTTTAAAACAGAGCCATTTAGTTTTATCTTAGTTTTTATGTCAAATGTATTCTGCAATCATGGAATTAGAAAACTCAGTTAGCCAATGAAAAAGATCAGGATTCCAACAAATTAGTCACGACTCATATCTTTTTCATTGGTGAGCTAGTAGAAGATCGCGCAAATAAAAACATGATAGAACTAATTTAAAACATAATACAAAATAGACCTTGGCTTTAAAGTGATTTTTGCTGTTGTCCTGCCGTTTCAGCAGTCCTTCAACCATGCTTTTCAAGTGTGCCTGCAATCCCTCAGCTTGTGATTTGACCACAACCACCTTCAGCAGACCTAAATTAGCCTGCATATTTAAACATAAGATAATACTCGGGCCATTTTACATTTACATTTTAAAAATGAAAAAAGAAAAGATAAGGAAAAGATGAAAAGAAAGTAAACAGAAGAACACATCTGTTCTTGATATTTGATACTGAAAAATACAGAAAGCACGCAAACACAGGAAAGGGTTGTCCAGAGTTTGTAGTGGGGAATCTGACTTAATCACTGCAATAAGACTGCATAAATTTTCAAAACTGCCAGTTTACCAGGATCTAGAAACCCAGTGCAAGAGAGAGAGAGAGAGAGAGAGAGACCTTAATTATTTCTCTATTCTTTCTCTGCAATAGCAGGTATGCAGATGGAAGTAAATTGTAAGCAGCATTAATGAGATCAGAAAACTCGTATGCCAAGCGAGCTAGGCCTTTTACTGCTGCACTAATTATGTGTGGGGTTTCACCAGCTACCTACAACATGAACACATAAAATTTATCAGCCGTTTGACACTAAAGGGTGGTAATTGTGCAGTTTGTAAAAGTGAATCTACTATACCCATTACCATGTTAAAGAAATGTTGCAAGTTTTCCTTCTTTCCACCCATAAGCCCTATTTCTTGTTCTCTTGTTGGCCTGAATTCATCAAGAGAGTTGAATTAGCACAATCTTTGGAAGCTGAAAGTGTTGAATCTTAGGATCCATTTATATAGCTTTGGAAAACCTTTTTGAGTAAGAAAAAGGTGAGAAAAAGAGAGTTGTCGAGGAAGAAAGGTGAGAAGAAAGGTGGAGAGTTGAGAGGCCCAAGAGTGAGAGGAGAGGGTGAAAAGAGATTAATTCCCCTCTTCTCGCTTTACATTATAACTTTAAGGTGAATAATTACATAAATACACCCTATTACAAGAGCTGGAAGAAGGATTGAATCATAAAGTAAATTACAATGATGCCACTCTTCTCTCTTGACTTCCAACAGAAAGTATGTGGGATACCAAATGCTCCCTGAAATTTTCTGTTGCAATGTTGCACTGATAACAGATATGAGATACTCAGGCAAATGAAAGCATGATGACAAGTAGAGGTTAAAGGAGCAAACCCAACTACAACATGATTCTGAAGCATAAACTAACCAAAGGGTATCACAAATATACATGATACTGAAAAAATTGAACAATTAGTTTTAGCTGGCAACTGGAGCTCAAATACATCTACCGAAAAGTCTAGGAATGGATGCTAAATACCTCCTTCAAAGCGAGTATTATTTCTGTAAGAAATGAACTGATAATGTCATGTTTCCTTTGTTCTGATGGATCCTGCAAACACAGACTAGAAATTTCGCTTTGAATGATCAAACCAACTGGCAAAAGCCCGTTTTCCAATATAACCATTATTTTATTGCTATGCACATGGAGAAGACTCAAAACAGGGCAAAAGGTAGTTTACAGCAACATTACTAACCCTCACAACATAAGCAATTAAGAAGAACAAGCTGTCCAGCCTGTGACACTTGGCTGAAAAGTGGCAAAAGGGCATCACTTCAATCATCAGCTCAAGTAATTTATCCAGTTTACTTCTTACAAATTCCATGCGTTCCTGACCACGCGTTTAGCCAAAGGTTAGTCACAAAAAGCATTTCTTGAAATAGGAACAAACTACCTTTTTCAAAAATCATAATATACCTTAAGGATGATAGAGAGAGTTTTATTAACCTTTTTCTGGACAAAACCTTCTTCATCCTGCAGTTCAGAATATCATAGGATTAAATAACCAGGACCCATCCATCAAACAGGCTAATGAGAAATAAATCTCTGAAAATAAATAACCTGTGAAACACCATAGAGTCATCAGCAAACCTGTAATACTGGCTCTATTGCAACAAATATTTTGCCAACTTCCTGAGCTCCGAGCCCTAGCAGGAGTTATATTGCCGAGTCCAATAGTTTGATCCTGAAATCACAAAAAACAAAAAGTTTGGACTCCTTGCTCCAAAATGGACAGAAAAGCTTTGTTTCATGTATTTTTGAAATTTTACTCTGTATGTCTAGGGTTAGAATAAAAGCACATTATGTAACCCTACTTTGAAATATATTGAATTCCACACCGCTCACTCCTATGGATGTAGGCACACCACCGAACCACGTTAAATCTTTGTGTTCATCTTTCTTGTTTTACTCTTTTGATCATTATGTATAGTTCATCAATAATTGTGGCACATTTTCACAATAGTTTCTTCAACACACCACCACGTGAATCACTTTCAGTGAACTGTGGCACATCCTTCAGCAATGTGTTCAAGATTTGCTCATCGATTGAGGATTCATCCATAAATACCTCAGGCAACAGAGCTTTGAGCAAAAAATGGATTTGCTATTTATTTCTTAGTAAACTCCAAACGTACAACCATGTAGTCAACAATATTGTAATCCTAGTAGATAACTCATTGTTAGCAGAAGCATTTTTTTTCTTCAGTAAAATGGAAAAGGAGCTTGAAAGAGACATGAACACGGATGAAAGTGCAAAACTTGGAAGTTCAGTTAATATGAGCTTTAAAATAAGCAACTATAGATGCCTATTATATCTATATATATAGTTTTTATTGTTGTTGAAATGAGATATGAGAGCCCAATACACGTACGATACTAAAAATGGTCGTCAAGATACATGCTGAAGTTCACATGTTTCATTAAAAAATCTGATGCTCCATGATGCCAAACAAACTAACGAGATTCCCCAAAAGTAGAACAACATACACCATCTTTCGAAAGAGCATCAACAATCCCATTACTTCTCCATATATGTTGAATATCAAATAAGATGTAGGGCTTCAACTTAATCAGATGTCAAATCAACCACAAGATAGTCTTGTTGCTCCGAAACTACTCCACAATTAGAGATGAGCATAGGGTCAGTGTTGTATGGTGAACCTGACTCAATCCGACCTGACCTGATCCAAAAACCTCAGGTTTCGCTTTTCACCTGGAGGCTCAGGCATGTGTGAGAAAAAAATCCATTGAATTATAGGTCGAGGATGGGCTTCCCCAAAGTGCTCTATGGAACGAAGTGGGGATATGAAATGGGTAGCAAAGAGGCAAAGATGCGTCATGTTTAAGTCAGATTTATAGGGACGGGGTAAAAATGGGTCGGTTTTAAGTTGGGTTTATAGGGACGGGGCGGGGATGGGTCGAGTTTCTAGGGATGGGTTGAGATTAAGTCGGGTTTATGGGGATGGGGTGAGGACAAGGTTGCGAGATGGGGATCAAGTTGGGATCGGGTTTGAGGTTTCAATTTTTTTGAGTTCGGGGTTTGGTGTCAAGTTTAGATATCGGAAACTCGACCCCTACTTAACCACCCCGATCTACAATCACCTTCAAATTGCTCCAGATATCAACCTGGCTTACTTGTAACGAGTTAATTAGATAACAAATATACTTGTGTATGAGGCTCAATGAGTGTGTTGGAGACTTAATGAAAAGGAAAAGAGTACCAATTTGTAATGTTGTTATGAACATAAACCCTCTACCCTTGACTTGACCCTCAACTTGATCACAAACTCAGCCTCCAAGGGCTCAACCCTGTTTTGGAGAATGGCTAGAGGAGTGAGCAGAGGTCAGCTTTCAATAGGAGCCTAATTACAAGTAGAAGTAGGAGTTATTTCAACAATATTCTTTCTTAATAATTATAATTTTATGCTTAGTATTGTTGATTTTTAGGACTCCATGATTTAGGTTATTGAGAAAAATGAGAGAGACACCATTGGGAGAAAACTAGAGGTTATGGACTTGATCCAAACCCTCCCCCATAAGGTATATTTATAGACATCAAAACTACCAATATTACAAGTATACCCTTCACCCTAATAAGAGTGAAAAAGAGACAGAAAATATAAATTAATTACATCAGTGCCACCCTAATTACATCATATATTCCAACACTCCCCCTCAAGTTGGGAGGTAATGATAGTGATCTCAGCTTGAACTAAATAACATAATATAATAATAATCTCCTCCATCACGGTGTCCCCGAGGATAAGTACAAAACTGGACACAAACTCTCAAGTAAAAATGGGTGATAAAACATAAGTCGAGACCAAACTTGAAGGATTTCGAACGAATATAGTGACAATAATCACTAAAGTGGGTAATATCTATCATTCACAAGACGAAGATAAAAGATCCACGGGTACCAATAAAAAGTCTCAATGGACTTAAAACACCCATATGAATAAAAGGGACAACCAAAGCAATGCTTTAAAAAAGGTTGGCCAATAAGGGTAAGTAAGAGTCAAATAAAGGATGGTCGGAGAAAGACTGCAAAAGGGTAATAGGTAATGGGTAAAAAGGAAGATATGATACTAAGGCCACCATGTGATTTATTTTTCTAAGAAATTCAAATTTTGCATAAAAATACCAATGCCAATAACAGTCAAAAAATAATGAACCCAAGGCAAGCAACCGAGGAGTTATTCTTCAGAAATAATGTCTCAATCAAAGAGACACAATAGCAGTTGCGGAAATGGGCCAATGCCCAAATAACATGCACCATATGTGCAGTTGTATAGTATCGGATAACCAGTAAATAAGAGAAGTCCTTAAGAGTAATAAGGACATATGAAATAGTCTGCAGCAAGTCCATCAGTAAATAAGGAAGTTGTACCAAATTCGAGTAATAATCCAAGATAATAATTCAGCTAGAGAAAAAGAACTAAGTCGCGTCGAGTCAAATAGTAGACTTATATAGCAAAGTCGTGGAAAATATGTATGAACTTGGGACCTAGACATGTATACCGAGGTAGGAAAATAAGTGGCCCAAGTCGAGTTGACCCAGACCGAGTTGGCCCTAGTTAACTCAGTTGACAGGTGCTACTCGACAGCAGCAAGAAGGGCAGCCCGGTTCGCTGACTTGACCCGGCAAGGTCTAGTCCGAGACTCGGCAGCCGACTGAACCAGCAAGGTTTCCTAATTTAGGGAGGGTTAGTGCCCCAAATGGATTCTTGAAGATCAAGTTCATGTCCAACATGAAGATCATGTCAGTCATGTACATGAAGATCATCTTCGCACTTGGTGTTAGTGTTGACGACTTCATGTGCACTGAAAAACATTTTCCAGTGTTAGTGCTCCAACATGAGAAAAACATAAAAAACAAGAGAATCTCTAAACCTTTACAGTGCACTTAATTACAACATAATCCTTAAACCCCAAATTAGGTAAAACAACCATTATTACTACATGAATAAGTTATTTAATGTATAATTAAATATATTAATATATTTATTAATTGAATTAGATATTTTATTGTGCATTAATATGGTAATTACATGAGCCAATGAAATACGTATATGATTAATTAAAAATAATAAATAAATAACGTTATAAATAAAAAAACAAAAGTAATACGTTAAGTTATTAATTTATTAATAACATATGATATACTTTAACCTAAAAATGAATAATTTAAGAAAAAAAATTGATCTAATCATAACTTTAACACACAATATATTTGTACATAATATATTTTATGTATTATTAATTAATAATATATTATCACAACATTTAAAACCATTGGTTTAATTAACTATAGCAATCGGATAATTATGCAAAAATAATTTATCAAATATTTATTTTAACAATATTTTAATTATGAATATTAAATCACTATTTTAATATAGTAATTTTAAAATAAAAATAATTATTTATAAATAAAAATAATTGTTTTATAAATAAAAATTATAAATTAATGATTTTTATGAAGATAGTTTAATTTTTCCTAACTTAGGAAAAATTAAACATCTTCGTCTTCCTCCACAATGAGCCAGCAGGCAACGGCGATGGTGACAGGGACGGGCTAGGCAAAGGCGACGGCTTGCGACGGCGGCGGGCAATGCCGACAGAGGCGGCGCTCCGACGGTACGCCGAGAGGGAGAAGAGAGGGAGGCCGAGAAGCTCTGCAACAGAGTTCGACTTCCCGTGCTCTACGGGAATGAGAGAGGGTTGCGGGAATGGAGACGAGAGAGGGGGCAGAGAATGAGAGAGGGTTGCGGGAATGAGAGAGGGTTGCGGGAACGGCAACTCGCATAACTCGCATAATGGACTGCAACAGACTTTTTTTTTTCTCTCAGATGCAAAGTCGTCTTCTCCAGCGACAGTCGGTCGTCTTCCCCGTTAGCCGAACAAAGTGGAACAACAACGATACATCTTCTTCCTCGACGCCGACCTGGAATGTAAAAACAGAAACGACAACAAAGCTGGTGGGATATCACGGAGAAGTAGTGGACGAAAGATCAATCAGTAGAGGAGTTTCCGGAAATAGCAATGGAGCTGCCTTTATCTTCTTCACGGTGCTGAACAGCGCGGCCGACTGAACTTTGAAACAACAGCGAAAGAGACTTTCCGATCAATGATAAACTCCCGATAAACAGAGACAGGAGTTGCTGAAGGGCCGCAATGCCGAGGAAGACGAGCACTGCCGTAAGGGAAGACTCTTCTCTGTTCTATGGTAGCACAAACAGTGGCAACTTGCGTTCTCCGGCAGTGTGGCAAAAAAATCGACAAGATGCCAATCTCTGTTTCCTATCCGATGGTGCAGGGTGATTCAAAAAGAAGGCAATGTAATGAAACCAAACATCACAAAGAGCATAGCAGCTCTGGTGGTGAGATTCCAACGGAAGGCAACCGAGACACAACGGAGGTCTTGTGAAAAAAACTAATCAAAGAACCAATCAAAACTAACAAGATGACGAGAAAAAAAACTAACAGTAAGATGATGAGAAAAAAACTAAGCAACGGTAGAACAAAGAAAATATGGGTTTTTTAATCCAAAAAACCATAGATGTGAGTCTTGATAATCAAAGCTCTGATTCCATGTTGATAGAGACACCATTGGGAGAAAATTGGAGATTATGGACTTATCCAAACCCTCCCCCATAAAGTATATTTATAGATATCAAAATTACCAATATTACAAGTATACCCTTCACCCTAATAAGAGTGAAGAAGAGACAGAAAACATAAATTAATTACATCAATGTTACCCTAATTACATCAATGTCACCCTAATTACATCATATAACATCATATATTCCAACAAGTATGAGTGTGCAATTGTAAGACTGAAGGAGAGGAAATTCTCCAGTTAAGCCACATGAATTGAGAGCAAGAGATTCTAGAAAATAGCTTGCTTATTATCCAAGTTAATAATCGTAGGAACGTTTAGTGCCATATGGGTATAATATAAGTGTTTGTAACTCAAGCACTATAAATATGTAGCTCTTTAAGCATTTCAACACCCAATCCAATCAATTTAATAATATCCTCTTTGGCTTAGTACAATTTAGGTGTCTTGATTAACAATTTAAAGATCTCTACCGGCTAGACCCTGATCATAGGTTTGTCTATCTCTTTGAGTAGGTTATATGCCATTGACAAAAGTAAGCCAATTCAATTTTTTTTTCTCTGTCGTAGTTTTACTTTAATCTTGTTCAATGTCTTATGATTATATTATTGAGATATTAGTTGTCTTAGTGAGTTTACATGTGGCAGTTGTTCTCATTAAAACTATTTACACTAGTTTATCTCAATCTTCATCAGATTTTTCATGTGTTTTGTGTCTTAGTGTCCATCTTAGTCTTGTATACTAGTGCGGCTTAAGTGAGTAAAGCTTAACTAGGAGAGTTATACATAGGGTGAGAAAAAAATAGGAAAACGGCAATGTTCTAGAGTTAGAGAGAGTGAACCAGCTCTTTTCTAATAGCAGCTATGCAACCCCTTGCATGTGAGTCCTCAAAAAGTTTTTGCAACTCATGTCCCTTTAGGTGAGGAGGCTAGATACTCTATTATGGAAGAATTTTTTTTGTACCGACTCCTTTTTTTAAACCTTCAGTTTTTCATATATGAAGTGATTGTCTTATCATGTTAAACAGGGGTATTTCTATTTCTATTAGTAATTTTTTTAAGCAATACTTCTATTAGTAATTTTAGTGGATTGCCTTTTGTTACTAGCAGTACTATGTTGGTTTAAGGTTTTCTGTAGTGTGAGCTAACTTACAGAATTTGTTGCATTCTTGACTTTTCTCTCCTGCTATTGGCAGAGGGCTCACACACAGGATGAAGAACTGGACCTGGTTTTTGTAGGGTTGTGTTTGTCAAAAGTAAATCTTATGGTATGGTATCTTAAGTTGAAGTTTGGCATTGTATATGATTTACTCTTGATAACTAAAAATTCTTTAATGGTTGAATTTTATTTCTCTATAGCCTCGTTGGTTGGAGAAGAAATGAGGTGACGAAAAAAAAAACATAATATTTACAAACTGAAACAATGATATTTTTTCAAGAAATCAAAAACTTGTTCATTTTCTTTTCTCCGCTTCAACCAAACAGGTGAACAATCCACAAGCACATCCATTACCAACCATCATGGATTCCGTTTTCCAACATTTATAAAGCTCCTAAAAAATTTTCTTTACCGGTGGTATGTTCTTCTCTTAGAATAATTGTGCAAGAATGATACTTTGAAGGGTGATGAACAAGACTTTTGTGTCACTTTGATGAAACATTGGAAGAGAACTTACAAAATATCTTTAGTCAACTAGAACTATGCAAGCTATTAAGCAGTTGGGTTTTGAAGTCTTGGATACAATTGAATCAACTTTGTGTACTATTGTGTTGCAACATCTTTAGAAGTGTACTGAGTTATACCAAGTGAATTGTGTTATTGCAGCTTTAAATGAAACACCTAGACAAGATGGTTAGAGAAAATTCATACAAAAATCAAAACAGTATATGTTCTCTTTGCTCATGATATATCTGATTTCCAGTCTAGTATGCATCGGTTTCATACTATTGGAAAACATTTGATTGCTCTCTTTGGTGTTGCATTTGACTTTTAGAATCAGATCTTTTAGACTTTTAGATTTGATTCACCTTGTTAACTTATCTCATGGAATTGGTTTAGGTATCCGCCTTTTCAAACAAGATCAAATAGGAACAAGCAAAACTTGTGAGAGTGGTAAGTACGAATAAATATACCAAATTGCAATCTTTTGAGCAATGGGTCTTCGGTGATGATCAACTGCAAGAAGGCTAGAGATTAATTATTTTATTGAAGAAGATATGGTCTTCCATGTGTGTTCATTAAAACTGAAGTCACCCAGTACACAATTGCTTATGAATTGGTTATTCTGAAAGAGACAAATAACATGTTTTTGTAATTAATTTATGGAACCACCCATCAGTTCCTATTGAGGATATAAAGGAAAAGGAAAAGAACAAGAAGTCATTTTGTGGGATGACAAACTCATAGCCAGTATTATTTTTTGCTTGTCCCTATTTGATCTTGCATGAAAAACCAAGTACCTAAACCAATTCCACATGATAAGTTAACAAGGTGAACTAAATCTAAAAGTCTAAAACATTTGATTCTAAAAGTCAAGTACAACACCAAATAGAGCAATCAGCTGCATTCCAATAGTACATGAAATTGAGGCACACTGAAATGGAAATCAGGTATATAATACATAAACATGAGCGAAGAGAAGCATTTACTATGTTCCAATTTCTGTCTGTGTTTTCTCTAACCATCTTGTCTAGGCGTTTAGTTTGAAGTTGCAATAACACAAATCACTTCCTATGAATTAGTACATTGGAGTCTATCTAGAGATGAACGATGCAATATTATACAAAATTAGCTCGATTGTGTCGAAGACTTCAAAACCCAACTGCTTAATAGTGTGCATAGTCCTAGTTAACAAAAGGTATGTAATAAGTTCTTTTCTAGTGTTTCATCAAAAGTGACACGAACGCCTTGTTCATCATCCTACAAAATGTTATTCTTGTAATTATTCTAATATACGAACATACTATTTATCTCTTTCAGAATAACCAATTCATAATGTTGAAGAACACGTATGAATGAGTACTACATGCCTCTAACACAAATAAATCTTACAATGGAATAATCAATATGGTAGAGTCTTGTAAGAATCTCATGAAAGGAAGTCTCACCAATGAGGAATTTTAATATTATTAGTCTTCTATTTATGTTACAATTGTTTAATTATTGTAGAACTTATCTTTAGGAGTTGTACTTTGGGGGCATAAGTAGATTAATTCAACTTCAATTTTTTATTTTTTATTTTGTATTATAAATAGTGACCTAGTATACTTAATTTACAATGGTCAATAAACTATTTTCTTCTTCATAAATTCACATAGTATGAAAGCAGGTTTTATGATTTGACTCGGTCAACCCACAGAGACAATGCATACATTTTCTTATATGTCATCTCTAGTCGTTTAGTTTAGTTTTCTTTTCCCTTTAGTCTTCTTCCTTAGCAACAACCATTTTTCTTGGAGTTTCACCTTCATAACATACTTTTCATATTTTAAATTATATATTTACAGAAAGATCTGTGAGTCTAGTTTTCAATGCAAAAAGAATTTTATAAATAAAAGTTTTTACAAAGAGAAATCGGTATCTGAAGCAACATAGATCAGGCAATCGAAAGGTTTCATGCGATGGCAGGAAGCTTTATTTTTTGGCATTTTGTACTATTAAGAATGAGAACTTATATAATGAAATGTAACTCAAAAGAAATTTCTATGAGTCTATTTTCTATCCCAATAAATGGTTTCTCAATCTAATTTTTCTAGAGAGAGATATCAATAATAGAAGACCCAAAGGTCAAACTGGAAACTATTGCATGCGAAAATATTAATTTTAAGTCAATTTTTTCTTCTCTTTTTTGAGTTGCAAATTTATTTTGCTTAGTCTCTTATATGTTTTCAATATTTAATGCAAGTCTTTACCAATATGAGCCCTTTTGATTGGTCTTCTAAGTGGTTTTATCCCTTTCTTGTATCAAGAATGGTCACTCTCATTATTCTATTGATTTGATTATCATCTTTTTTTTATTTGAAAGTATGAGTGTTGTTATTTTTTTTATACATCCTTGAGTTTATGTAAAACCTCTAGTATTTAAAAAAAAATTCATTATTTTTCACATCAGAGCAATACTTTAGACCCACGACCTGCAAAGAATAGGAGTATGTCCACCATCTTGCATTAGTCAAGTCTTTTTACTTACCTAACTGGTATTTTTTCTTGAGCAACTCAGAAATTGTGAATAGTCTTTTTTATGCCCTAAATTTTGGCTTTTTTCACCTTCAAAATTGATTTGAGTTTTTTTAGACTTTGAAATTTTTTGTTGGTTTATGGAGCTTGATCATTTGGCTAGTAGTGATTTTTTTCTTCTCCATATTTGTTTTGTCCAAGTCGTTACGTTTTTTTCCCAAATTTGAGGGAGAAAAGTAAAAGAAGAAGTACAAGAAAGAAGTATTTTATTCTACTTGTTGAGGTAAATTTTATATGGTCAGAATATCTGAGGAGAACAAGATGAAAAGAAAATCAGCCAAAGTTTGAAGACCAAAATTTATTTTCTTTGTAAGTTGAAGTTACATACTCCAACTTTAGGGGGGAAGTTGAAAAGCAAATATGTAAGAGTTTTATATGACTCTCACATGAAAAATTCTCACAATAGAAGAATCAATGTGGCATAGTCTTATAAAAGTCTCATGGGAGGAATTTTAGTATTATTAGTCTTTTATTTATGTTACAATTGTTTTATTATTCTAAAACGTATCTTTAAGAGTTGTAATTTGCAGGTAATTGAAGTCAAATATGATTTTATATGATTTCTCTGTTATGAATAGAAACCTAGTGCACTTAATTTACAATAATCAATAAAATTATCTTCTTCATAAAATCAACCCATAAATAATTATGCGTAGGGCGAGTTACAGTTTTGATGAAAACACATAGAAGATTGTACCTTTTCCTACAAAACAATTGATCTCTATCTTACTGGTAGTTGATCCTCAACGAAGACTCACTACTCAAGAGGAAGCAATTTGATCATATTGATTCATACTTATCACTCTCATAAGTAGATCAAAACATTTCCCTTCAATGATTGATTGTCTAAAGAGAATCAACTGGATTTAATTAGCAGTTTTAGGTCTCAAAGAGACTAATCAACTTCAAATCTTTAATAAGAAACTTGAACATTTCAAGAACTCGTTGAGGTTCAATTGCTCAGTTTTGTTTGAATACTCGTTCAATTCACTTGAGAAGTTTATTCGTTGACTACCAAACAAATTATACTGCATCCATGGCTGATTGGTGATTTAACAAAGCAAGAACTCATAGACGTAAAAGTGGTTTCTCTATTGCATAGTTTTGATGGTCAATAGGAATTAATGTGGTTGTAATGGCTTTGTTAAGATCCCAGGATCTCACTCCCGAAGGGCTTCAAAATTACAAATGAATTTTAATAAGATGTAAGTTGCTTTGTACTCTTTTTATCTTTGGTAAGGGAGCAAAGGACCATCCTGAGGATGGATAGGATCCAAAGACCATGTTGTGTAGGGGATTTATGTGACAAATGTGACTAGAGTGGGGATCGAAAGGGCTTCCTTGTTGGAGAGATTGGAAGATGCACCACAGCACATATACGAAGTACTTTACATTGGAGAGGTGCACCTTTTGCCAACATGTGTATGAAGAACATTATATTGGAGGGAATGCACCCTCCTACATCATGGCAATGGGAGTTCGTGTCAAAGGTTTGCAATCGTTGTCTTCCCTTCACCATGGTCCGAGTTGCAGGGAAATGATAGCTTTGCATCTTCATGTTGGCCCTCTTATACTTGGGGAAGAGGTTATAACTATCGTTGATTGATTTTATAAACTTAAAGGCTTGGCCTTGGAGAGTTAATTCATGTAAAAAAGTCGTGGATGATGAGATTAGGCCTTTCTGTTTGATAGGGAAAGATAAAAGGCATCTAGATACCTTAGCAACCTGTATATTTGAGAAATAGTTCAAATATTTTATTTCATGTACCAAGAGAGATTCTTTTTTATTGATTGCTTTAGCATTTTTGTCCAGACTGAATTTGTCATTCATCAGGACTGCTTGGTGAAAAGATTAGGCCTATTTTTGTCTGTGAAAAAAACTGACCTTTAGTCGACAAAGTGATGGTTACAGCTTACCACTGACGTTCATAGCAAACATAGAAACAGACTCTGAAACAGTAAAATTTTACAATAGAAGAAACAAGTTCGATATTACAATCCAAAACATTTGGCCCAAAGATGCTAATGCAAATGGGCAGCCAAGTTTAAATGGTCGATTGCGGCAGCCGTTCTGCAACAAAAAAATATGTGAGACTGCCTCGTAATATCAACATCAAAGACCTTTCTAAGCTCAGATCTCATCAAAATATGATTTTCTATTGTCTTCCCTCCAAATCTTTACAGAGTTAATTGAGTCTAATCAGTAGCTTCTTTCATTACCATCTATCAACAAGCAAGAGGCTGAACTAAGATGATCCTTTGGCCTCCGTTCACAGCATTTCACCATAGATCTCAGCTTGGAGTCTTCTATTTTAAAAGGATCAATGTAGGCGTTGTTTTCAAACGTTTTGTTTTCCTTGCTTGTAACTCAGTGGCTCGATTTCCTCAGGCAAAACTTTTACTTGTACGGGACAAAAAGGATGGAAGAGTTGTGACCACCAAACCCAAACGAATTAGATAGCGCTACTTTTATGTCCAGCTTCTCCTTTCTAGGCCCCACCAGCAACTTGGTGTCCTGAAACCGAGTATGTGTAAATCAGATGACCACTATTCATAAACTACAAACTTAAGCAATCAAGAACTAGTCAGAGGGCAAAGTGTTTTCAGGCAAGAATCTAATCTACGCACCACAAGCTAAGTTGTATAGGCCAAGCGAAGTTTCTGGGCATTAGAACATGCCCACTACACGATCTTATACATTTTGAGTCCCTCCAGTATTAGGCAAAAGTTGGGCAACAATCAGAATAGTTTTACTCTTATAGCATATGAGAGAGAAGAGAGAAAATAACGCACCACACCATGATCAGGGTTCTCCAGATTGATATTTGGATGTACCCATCCTGTCCTTATAGCCTGTGAGCATCCAAGATTCCCAGTTAGAACAACATAGATTACATCAAATTTATTGTTAAAGAGGCTAAAGTTGAAAGAACATGAATTTTGATCTAATGCATGCTCAAGATTGACAAAGCAAGACAGGAGAACCACATGTTCCAGAAAAGATTCCTTACACCTACTAGCAGACATCCAGTGGACAGTACCACAAAAACTTACTGCTTATCAGATTTTATTACGATAAAAAACCACAAATATCTGCAAGTGTTACTCAATATGTTTTCAGACATCAGTTGAGCCCTTTACAATGGGACTCCAAAAAGAGAATCTATAGGTTTCCCCTAGGTCTAAGGATCTGAAGATCAACTTCAAATGATCTGACAAGTATATGCAAAAAATATTCTTGTGATGAATCCAGGTGGGGTACAGTTTCTTTTTGATGATTCATATATATATAAATATATATATATATTATGATAATGCGGTACAGTTTCTAGAGAATAAACATTGCACAATCATCATAGACAGTTTTGGGACTGGATAGTGAGATGTTGATCATGGGAATTGCTTACAACTAGAGAAGCCTATCCCCTTTTCTTTCGTCTCAGAAGTTTTTTCCCTTTTTGTTTACCAACAAAAAAAAAAATCATTACAGAAGAAAAAAAGATTATGCAGCTTTTTCTCATTTTTGTGTCATAACAGCAATCATACGTCAGTTCAAACTTAATCTTACTCCTAGCAATTATACGTCAGTTCAAACTTAATCTTACTCACTTCTAGCAATTATATGTCAGTTGTCATATTTATCCAAATTGCTAACGTCCAAAGATGAATCAAGTCAGAACACTCAAAGTTGATTAAGCTACAGTAACAAATATCATGAACAAATTTTTCGTAGATTTGTGAATAAAAAAAGAAAACAAAAGAAATATGTAAACTGGTTAAGTAAACATGCAGTAAATCTAGTAATCTGAAAACTGGTTATATTAGGCTTTGGTCTAGCAGGATCTGAAATGAAGATGATCACCAATTATGTCAAACATCATCATCAATAACACGTTAACTTGTATCATGTGTTCCAGATTCTAGATTCATTTTGACAGCCTTTTCTTTTCAAGAAAAATGAGAACATAAATCTCATTAAGAAAGCCCAAACAGAGGGGCAAACCAGTACAAGAGAGGGAGAATACAAATGCAACAAACCAAGGAAATTACAACATCAATAAAAAATGCAACAAGCACAGCCTTTATGGTGTTGCATTGCAAAATAGTGCAAAATTTCCATTTTTAAAACTTTTTAACACTTCTTTCCACTACTGGACCTAATCTTCAAAGATAATTGCATTCATATATTTCTCATACACCTTTACATCTTATTGGCAGTTGGATAATCCTGATTGTCCTACTGAAAGTCAATGCAAATGTTCTGGACGGTGAAGAGTTTTACCTTTCAACAAATTCTATAATACAGAAAAAAAACACACAAACCTCTAATTGAAGTATTTTAGGAGGAGACTGTAAATCTGGAGTTGGGTTATATTACCACTACCCACCAAACAACAACTAAATATTAAAGAGCAGAACTTTCTTAACTTTCCCATACTCCTCGAGTCCAGATTCCTTTCTAAATGAAAAGAAATGGAAATTTAGTTCTCTTAGTTCACTACCTTGTACTTGCCTAGCAGATCTGGCCATCTTCACTACCAGCTCTAGTTTTTCTTCCTTTTCTTCAAAGCCTGCAGTCAACAGCAGCCAGACCTGGCTGATGCCCATTGTGTGCAATCTCTCTCATTTTCTCCACCTTCGGCTGTTTTTTCTTCTCTCTCATAATTAATTCCATGAAATAAAAAAACTGGAAGGCTACACTTTGGAGACTGCAACTCCATGAATAGGAAGCACATATTTTACTTGTTGAGTTACAGGAAGCAATAATTCAGTAATGCTATTTTAAAGACAATAACAACCAAACAAACCTATGAGATATCCAAATAAATAAAGGTACAAGAACACAAAGTTTCAGCTGTGAAGTCAATGCATGTCAATGCTTCAGAAAGTTGAGTAAATTTGACCTATGCCGGTGCTCCATAAAATATAACATCTAAGACTGATCAGAACAGAGGTCCCTCGGACTATGGAAACACCCTTGAGTGCAGCAATTCTCAGATTAAATATTTGACTAGGCAGGAAAACACACAAAAACCTGCTGTACTCTCTAGCCCACCAACACAACCACAAAAAACCGGAAGCAAAAGGAACTGTTTCAATCTCTTCTTGATGTTCAAAAGGATACTAAATGTAATTCTTTGCCTTTTACCCCTGATTAGTAACAAACTTATTGGAGAAATCAAAATAATATGAACCAAAATCACAACTAACAGAGAAGTGATTACAAACTATAGAAGTGAGAGTAGTTTTACAAAATTGAACCTATGTGTTTACAACTTAAAAGTGCTAATAATAGTGTTCATAACCTAGAAGCACCATTATTTTTTCTAATCAAGCAGAATATAAAATTTGTCATGATAAATGCAAATACAAACTCCTCAGCAACCAAGAGGACTTATCGACTCGCCTATAAGCTTGGCGACTATGATTTGCACATGCTGATATATGTCTGTTGAGTTTTTTAGGTTAAGCTCAGTTCCATCCCAAAATGACTAACCCCTTAAGAGGCTTTTTGCTCAACTTTATAACCCATTAACTTTTCTTCTCATTTTTCAATATGGGAATTTTCCCCACTCAACACTGCCCCTCGTGTCCAAGCTTACACGTAACGGGCCTGACACGTGGGCACAAACACTCTTAATGAGGTACACTTAACTCCTCCATGGAGCCCACAACACACAGACTCCTACCTCATGAAACCCAAAACACATAGACTCCAACCTCATGAAACTTACAACACACGGATAACCTAGAGAGCACAAACTGGGCCGAGTCCACACACACAACCTGCTATTGAGTTTTTTTTGGGTTGAACCCGGTTCCATCCCAAAATGACTAGCCAATTAGGAGGCCTGTTGCTCAACCTTTTAACACATTAACTTTTCTTCTCATTTTTCAATGTGGGATTTTTTTCCCACTCAACAATATCATTTGGGGACTAACTATGACATGTTGGTAGAGTTAAAAGGCAGACAAGATAACCCACTAACCATATTTAGACACACTTCTCTACACTTTTTTTTAAGAGCAATATAACTATGCCCATGGGAAAAAAACACACACTTAAGAAGAAGGGCTCTTGCAAGGAGAGATTGAAGGCTTCAAACATTGCTTTCTACAGTTAGGACACACCTAGGATAATAATGGAATTACTCTTCTTTTCTTTCATCATTTTCCCAAACCATTAAAGACATTATGTCAGGGATCAAAATAAGTATAGAAAAACATAAACTTTCTCACCTGTACGGTTGCAACAGCTTCAACAGCACCTGCAGCTCCTAGTAGGTGCCCGATCATGGATTTTGTAGAGTTCACTTTAAGCTGCAAATGTTACATAAAAATCAATAAAAGCAACAACCAGACCAAAATATTTACGCATGTTTTCATTTGTTAAAACCACGAGCTTTTTTTTTCCTTTTTTATTAAATACAATGAGAAGATGATTTTATTAAGAGAAAAGAAGGGATAACGAATACATGGAGAACACTATAGAAGCCTCGTTCTTGGTAGAACCCAAGAAAAACATAAACCAAATTATCGGGACACCAAAAATGCTAAGAAAGCAACTATGTTCAATGTCCAAGGAGCTCTATGATGCTAGCACAAAGCCCCACAATCACCAACTCATAACCAGCTGCTTTCCTGAAGCTCATGATCATTGTCTAAACCCAGAAGATAATGGTTGCCATTTCAAATCTGAAGCTCATGACAATGCGTATGTTTGTTCATAAATTGGTTAATATCTGAAACAAACCTACATGAAAACACGTATACTTGACAGCGCTGTTTACATACATCTCAAATTGCATACCAGTTCTTGGTGCTCTCCATATATTGTGAAGACCCACATGCTGGTTTTATAGGTAATTTAACAACCTGACCATCTGATGGATGGAATGCAGTTTCCCACAAATTGTAAAATTTGCATTAAAACAGGAAAACATTAAATTGATACATGAAAATATAAATCACAGATCAACATATATAAATATGTGTATATAGGAAAAAAGAGTATAAATCAAAGTCCTTCTAAATTAAGTGCATCGATTATTAGTTTAACCTACCAATTTAAATTAAATACCCTAAAAAAACTTGATTTATTTTTATTATATATTTATTTCTCATCTCATGCATCTATGAAGGGTCCGGCACGTGAAATCAGCAACAACAAAAAATGTGGTGCAATTAATACCAATTGCCATTGGTCATCTCACACACATACACACACACACACAAAAAAAAAAAAAATTATTTGGAGTTCTGTTAAAGGGAGTTTGTAGATAATAAGCAGAATAGCACTATGACATCTTATTTCTATTTGATAATCTAATGTATGCAAAACTAGCCAAAATTCATAGACAAAGAAAGTAGTTCTTCTAATAACTCCTTCAGGACATAATCTTTCCCCAGGGGAAAAACTTGCACCAGAAAGTACATTAACATCTAACAGAATCCCATTAGAAATTTATCATTTAAAAAGAAAAATTCTATTTGAAAGTTTTCCTCATTCAAAAACAAAATATATTGGAAGTTTTACTAAGAGAGTTCTATTTTCTTACAACCAATTTCTTGCTTTTGTATATAAATGAGAGATCTATTTGTTGTGCCTACACTTAGACAAACAGGAATCAATCTACGTGGTCCACCTAAGGCTAGAAATTGACCTGAACCAAAATGCAACCCATGTCCACACCTACGTAGGACAAGCATGAAGAATCTGTTGTCTTATCACTTCACATCTCTTGTCTTCCATAAAGCGATAAGAGTCAAGATTAAGCTACTCTCATAAGAAAAAAGTGGGAAAGACACAAAAACATTTTGGTCAAAGGAAAAAGTTTCCTGTGCAGTTATTTTCCTGTTTGTTTCTCAGAGACACAACAACACGTTTCAGATGAAACCTGGTGTCCTTCAGCACCAAATGAAGATCATAGTTGATGCCCAAACTATAAAGTAATCTAGTTTGTCATCCATTTACATACCTCAGGGTTCTGTCCAAAGCAGCGGATCAGGGCCTCATATTCTTTCAAATCACCAGCTTGTGTTGAAGTAGCATGAGCATTGACATAGTTAACATCTTCTTTATGCACCCCTGCTTGAGATAAGGCCTTCTCTATGCAGAGAATGACTCCTGTGCCTGAATGAAGTCCATTTTCACAATTAGTGGTAGCAGCAGAGGAGGGCAAATTAAGAAACTACACCCACCAACCTTATTTATAGCAGGATTGTCAGGTTTTGACCACACCAAACAGGCATCAGTTTGGGTGAAAAAGTAACGCAGGGACTGTGATCATGATATGTAAAACCCAGCCCCAAAAAAATTAATCTAGATGACATAAAATACATCCATACAAATATACGGGTGTGAGGGAGTGTCTATGTAATTCGAAAAAATAGAAAAATTAAAATAATATGGTTTTGTGGGGCTCTGCAGGGTGCAGGGATGGCAACCAGGCAGATTAAATGGGGAACCCATGCCAACTGGACCCCCTTGAGGGAGGGATGGGTCTCATTTTACCCTACAGGTGGGAGGGGTATCCCCTTAAAAACCTGTAAAGGGTAGGGCCAGAGACAGGGTTAGCCCTAAAAGCCCGCCAGACCTGAGGTATATGAATATATAATTTATTTAAGAAACATAACCTTTATTTTACTTCAAATGACAATATAAAAGGTAAAAGAAAATTGAAATAATAAAATTGTAGGTACTAATTATGAGTGACATCGTTTGATGTGGCATGAGGCAAGTGGAAATGGAGCAGGGTTTGCGGAAAAGTAACGGGGTTAATGGAACCTGACGAGTTTGGCAAAGGGACAGGATTTGCCAATGCATTGGAGACAGGTTTGAAAATCCAAACCTATCAAGTTTTTCGTGGAGACGGAGGCAGGTTTGCCGGGATGCATCAAGATTGAGGCAGGATGGGGTTACCCCAAACCCAACCTCAACCCAATCCATTGCCATCCCTAACAGGGTGGGGTAGGTCACAGGTGTAGTCAAGTTTAAAACCACATCGTGTTCCCGCCCTGCTGCCATCCCAGCAAATGGCGAATGATTTATGCTTCTATACCTTCTGGATGAGGCTCAGTCATGTGATAAGCATCACAGGTGAAGCTTCCTCCAAGAAATTCGGCATAGATAGTTGCGCCTCTTCTCTGCATGGTCCAAAATCAAAACTTAAGAGATGAGAAGATGAGAAAATAAGAAACAATAAGTCAGTTCATTATTCAAAAAGATATTCTGAGCTCTTGATGTACAAAGAGAACAGCAGAACCTTGGCATGTTCTAGTTCCTCCAAAAGTAGGACCCCAGCTCCTTCTCCCATAACAAAACCATCTCGCTCCTGCCAACCAAGCAAGTAGTTGAAAATCAGAACCTAGCATATGGACTTGTGAGGACAGATATTACTCAATGAATAGCTTTGGCAATCAGATTATAACCTCAATATGACCAAATCTCGCACTGACAATACCAGTGAAAATCAGGCAAACTCATGGAATTTGGCCATACATAGACAAGACATAGCATTAGAATTTTTAGTCGAAACTCCAACTTAACAATATTTCAGCTGTGAACCACAAGAAAGTGATTTTAAATGTCAACTTTCTTACTAGGAATGACTTCCTAACATCGTACAACTCTCCCTTAACAATTCTTATGCACAAGAGAAAGTCATGACAGCATTCATTTACACAGGGAATGACGAAACCACATCCTCTAAAGTAAAAGAAGTTTTCAAATCAAAGTGATAAAGAAAGGAATGGAAATCAAGCAGTAGTATCTACATACAGCATCCCATGGTCGAGATGCTTTAGTTGGGTCATGATTTCTCTGGGAGAGTGCTCTGCATGCTATGAAACCTCCCAAACCTGCACATAAGACCAAAATCATAATATCAAGCTAGCATCTCAATGATGTGTAGTTGTCCACATATGCACTCAAAAATGATAATCATTCGTAAATGATAATCAAGAGGTCATCACAATAAAAAGCAAAGATGTCAGTACCAATAGGGATGATTGCTGCATCAGAACCACCACAAAGCATCACATCCTGCAAGGATTTTCAACTCAACAAGTCTACATATGGCTAAAATATTTAAACCATTGACTAATCAAGAGTAAAAGCATGAGCAACTTACAGCTTCACCTCTGATAATATGATTTGCAGCATTCAATATACAAAAATTGCTTGTGGCGCAAGCAGTTGAAATTGAATAGTTAGGCCCCATCCATCCCTGAACTCACAATGTAAGTAAAGAAGGAAAGAAGAAGAAAATTAGAAAAAAAGTAAATTTAATTTTCAGTTATCTAATAACAGCTTACCAGATCCATTGCAAGCATTGCAGAGCCCATATTAGTAGTTGCAAAGGGAACACAAAATGGATTCATTTTCTTGTAAGAGATCCTTAAAGCTTCTATTGCATCATTGAAAACCTATATCGATTTCAGCATCAAACATGAATGGATATTAATAACCACGAAGCAAATGGTATACCGTACAGTGATCACATTTACAGCAATGATGGTCTAGCACTAAAAAAATTAACCGGCTAAACCTATATCAGATAGCACACAGAATATCTGGTGTCATTAGATATTCATATTTCATCATTATTTTCAGGATGCAAGGTCAAATTAATGAACAATCTACAAAAGAGAAGTAACAAAAAAAAAGGATTTTTACATCTATTTAAAACGTTTGAATATTACTAAATCTATCAGAAGGACAACTGACATTACTCCTTGCACTGTTTTGCAAAGTCTAAGTCTACTTAATACCTTCATTCCGCCCATTGCAGAGCCAATGAGAACCCCACATTTGGTTTTGTCCAGGGCCTTCATAAACTCCTCTGTCATGCCACCATCTGCCAGAGCTTTCTTACCTGCAGTTAGCATGTAAAGCATGAACTTGTCCATCCGCTTAGAGAGCTTTGGGGCAACCCATCCATCAGTTGAGAAAGATTTGATTTCTCCTGCAATTCTCTGTAACAATACAAATAATTTTTTTGTGATTTTTTGAAATGGTGATAATCTGGGCTAGCCAACAAAAAAATTTGAAGAAACATATGCTTCAACGTGAACCTTTATGATGTGTAAGATTATAACATACCGTAGGAAAATTGGCACATTCAAAGGCTTCAATCTCAGTTATACCACTCGCACCCTCAAGGAGATTATTGTAAAACAGATCAGGCTCATGACCCAGTGGGCTCACAACACCCATCCCAGTCACAACAACCCTCCTTTTCTTTGCAATATTTCTCTTCTTTATTGTAACTTCCTTTGGAGGCTCTACTGCCACAGCCATCGCATTTCCTGACAAACCACAAATGTAATACCATATAAGCTGAAAGTATAATAGTGAATGTCCTAAAACGAAACTCACTGTTTTTTGTTTTAGTAACTAATTTGATAAATAAATAAAGACAGCAATATTTATTCCAGAAACGCCAAATAAAATCCTCAACTAGGACCAGGATCAGGATCAGTTATAAAGTAGTAAAAGCCTGCAATCTTTATCTTCCACAAGATATCCCAAATCTTGCATAAGCAATGTGATAGATTAAAGCTCATCTAATCTGAAATTAGGTAGATAACCAATAAAAAAAGTTAATAGAAATATATAATTTCAAGTAGTCATTACACAGAACTGCTCATCGGCGACTACAATGAGTAAACTAGTGTCATGTTTAACGTTTGAGGTTGTCAAGGTAGGAGCACCTTAGCACCACAATTTAGAGAGGTATCAGTAAATCTCCCCAACGGCATATTCTAGCCACTCATTAATATTTGCATAAAAAAATAGCTAAAATAATAGTCGTAACAATAAATCCAAACGGTTGTCCAAAAACCTTTAGCAGATATTTTATCAACAAGAAAATGATTCACAGGAGAGTAGAACACACAGGCACAAATACAGAAACAAAAAACTGTTCAGCCCAATTTCGATAAATCTACCTGAGGCTGCAGCTGGATTGATCCTTTCTCGCCGTCGAGCGGACCCCATCTTTGATCCGAACAAGGAAAATCCATTTTCGCCAAACAATACAGAGGATGATGACCATTTGCTTGAGCTGTAATAAGCTTCACAGGGTTCAAGAGCCAGGCATGAATTCATAAGCCCCTGAAACTTGGATCCGCAGAACGACGAAATGAAACCGGTAGCGAAACTCTCCCCACCCGCTTTGGCCACAACTCTCCTGCGCCGCGCCCAACTGCTCAACCTCTTCGAAGACGAAAACACGGGTATTCTCGGAGAACTTTCTTGCTCACAAGCCACGGACATGCATGCAGCAACGAGCCATGTACAGAGAGGAGAAGCAACTGAAGAGGCTGCCATTGTAGTTGAAAGACGACTTGAAAACCAGAGCCCAAATCGACAACTCAGACAAAGAAGACAGCAATCAGGAGGTTTCTAGTCCAGCAAATGCGATCTAGTGAGAGAACAACAGGCCCTCCACGAGTAAAATGTAACGGAGTTTTCCTGGGTTCCTCCGGAAAGAAAAGATATCGATCTGCAATCTGGGAAAATCCCAGCAAGAAGTAATGAAACGTCAACCTCACCGCAAATGCGAGTTATCAATCTCTCTCCCAGAGCGAACACGCAGCAACCTTTCTTGAACCGAAGCTCCGCTGTCGAAAGCAGCGAGAGAGACTGCCACAAAATGCAAAATGTTTCTTATACAAAAAACGGACAAACGCTCAAGAGGACCACTGACGAGGATACTCAGAAAATGGAAAATAAGATTTTCTTTTTATTTTCTCTTCAACTGTGGTATGCAGATGTGAGGAACACAAATTTTGGAAGAGCGGTAAAAATCCTAGTACTAATAAATGCTACAAAACGCAGAATTTTTTTTTTTCCCAGTGGAAACATATTACAGAGTGATGACAGATAAATACAAAGAGAACGGGGAGCTGTGAATCACACAACGTATTAACGCCAAAATAAGCATGTGACGTTTCAGTTTTTTTCCTTTTTTTTCACTCGGAGAAAGTACAAACTAAAAGTATTCATAAGGGTTCTCAATTTTTAGTAAAAAGAAAAACATTTTAAAAGAGTCCACTGAGTCTACGTCAGTGGCTCGCAAGACCTTTCCAAATTATGCCCTCACCATGGTCAACTCGAGAGCATCGTTAAATACTAGCCCCGCGGTAATCTCTAGTGTAAGGCAAAGCTATGTATGATTTGCTACTACGGACACGCTGAACGACAAAAATAAATAAATTATTTTTTACTATTTATTTATTTATTTATTTATCAAGTCCAAATTTCTACTCCACCAATTTCGCAACTGTGATTTGTATCAATAATTATCTAACAGATGAAATTAAACAAATAAAACTACCCAATTAAACCACTTAAAGAAATCCATTGAATAAAAGGGATTTCTGAGCCACTTAGTATGCAATTAATTTTGAGCCACTAAAATTAGGGGAAGCAGAGTCAGAATTAAAATTGAGACTCGTTCCAGACTGTCCAGTGTCAGGCCCAAGTTGAAACTCTACTGTATCGAGCACAGAGGATTCAGAATTTTCTAAGCCACTTAATATGCAATTAACATGCAAGAAATCTTGAGCCTGTAAACAGAGGGGAAGAAGAAAACTCTAATAATGTCTCATTCAATGGCATCAACATTTTTATTGACCTGGATGATCTGTTTTCCTTTCCAGTAACACGAATCACATTTTCCTTTTTTCTGATAAGCAGCAACAATGTGTCACACAAGGCTCGGACTTCAGAAAGACGTTTAGTTTTTCTCAAGAAAGGGGTAAACAGAAGTCAGATACTGGTAAACCGAACTTCAACTTTCTCAACCAAATAGACAAAGGTGGATTTCGTCGAACAAGTAAAGAGCAGACTAGAGGGGACCAAGCCAATGTATCTCAGCCTGACGTAAGAGGCGCATTCCCTAAAGCATTTATTAATTGAACAGAAGAAAACAAACAAACAGGCAACCAACCATTATGCTTTCGAGTAATTGATATGAAACCCCTTTCCGCTCCCTCAAAAGTCTGAAATCATAATACCAAAAACTGTCTTCTGCGATGGGAGAATAGGATATGCCTCACCAAACTTCTTCCACATCAATTAAAAAAATTTACAAATAATCAACGGAGTCAAGACACAGAAGCACGGAACCGACGTTTAGATAAAAGTATATTAATCGCAGGAAGGAATCCTGTGGAGAATAGGAGAATCTAGAGATGCTCACAGAACTGATAAAATTATTAGCCACTGCTTGCACAAGCGCGAGAGTAGCTGCGTATAGGTGGGAACAAAGTGTTCCAAGCTTACTGGAATCTTTTAATTAAGAAGAAAACGGTGAGAGAAAGCATTTTCGATCGTGGAAGGATGGGAACACCATTAAAAATAGAAAACCAGCAATCAAAATTTACGGAGCAGAGAGAGAGACTCACGTGAGAGAGTTCAACATCAATACGAGAAGGCAAAGAGGCGAACCACCGGATCGATGAGTACTCGACCTCCAAGAAAACGAGTGGTGATGGAGATGAAATTGTTATCGAAGTTATTTCTTTGTTCGTCTTGTGGATGCTTTTAATGCCTGGGGAGGCTGCAGTTGAAGTTCCAGAAATTGACACGGTTGGTGGTGCTTGAGGGCGTAGCCGTGGAAGGAGATCCTCGTACACTTCACAAATCCAATTATTACTAAACACGTATCAAACCGATTTGAGGTTCGCTCCTCTTCCTCGTTACTTTCATGGGACCGCCGGTTCGCCACTAATGGTACCGGCATATGCGTACCAGAATGTGCCCTCGTATCTCGGGTACAAACATATGTACCCTGTGTTACATATTATGTGTCCGCCGTCATACTACCCTTTGACATTGCAAGAAAAAAGTATATTATAGCCAAACATTATTATTTTATAAATAGTAATAGTAAAATAATATTATTAAGTATGATTTTCTATGCATAATTTTTATTTTCCTTCTTTTTTAATGTTAATTGATATTATGATAGAGTCATTTAATAATAAATATTGTGCTCATTTCTCTTATATTTTTGTGTTAATTAAATTTAAATTAATATAAATTTAATATTAAACTAGGACTAAGTACTAAACTAACATTAAATATTATAATAATTATTTTCTAATAAATAGTAAATATTAACTATTAAAATTAAAATAAATATTAAATACCAATTATATGTATCAAATATAAAAAAATAAAGATTAAAAATATTAGACATTGCAAAGTATAGAGGTGTTTGTTTGTAGATCATCTAAGTATATGTAATAATGCATCAAATGTGAAATTTACCCAAAAATAAAAATCCAATATATGCATTTTTTATTTTGTAAAACTTGAATTTTTAGAAGAATATACGTAAAATAGCTAAATAACATCTCGAACACCAAATGGCATACTAAATAATTTTGAAGCATCATGGATTCCAATGAGAGTGAAAATATGTTGAATATCCAAAGGCACATTCTATAGGACTCTAAAATATGAAGCTATCAGGATGTGTTTTTCTATACGTTGTATGGTTTTAATGAAATCACTTAATCATTCTATATGTCAGAGGTGGTCCTGGGTTAAGTACTCTACTTTTCGCACCTAACAGACCGGTCTTTTGGGTTGTATTGGCTAGGCGTTTGACACGGTATCAGAGTTAGGCACTACGTTCCGTGTTCGAATCCCAGAAGGGGCAACCTAGTTTCCAGACTAGTGTGGTCCGCGATCGTGGGCCGTCGTGGATGTCAACCGGGGGGAACGGTGGATGTCAGAGGTGGTCCTAGGTTAAGTACTTTGCTTTTCGCACCTAAGAGACAGGTCTTTTGGGTTGTATTGGCTAAGCGTTTGACACTCTAAGTTGTTTATTTAATTTGTTTTGTTGTCATGTGATGTGTAAGTTGGCCAAATTTATCGTTTTTTTAAAAAAAAATTATAGTGTACATTAGAATAACTTGTTAATTAGGTTGAGATATGTCCTCAATAAATTCCATTAAATGTTGGATGATGGTAAGTTCAAAAGGAAGAAGGAAATAGTATTGACTACCATAGTGGTGAACCATTTTTTTCATGAAGGCACTTTAGTTATTTCAAAGTAAGATTTAGTTATTTCAAAGTTTTAGCTTTGTCTCACTTCTTCACATTGCCTACCTTTAATAATATGCAAAAATCCATTTTTGACTTCTCTCTTGTTTCTTAAAATAATGTCTTTGTTAGGTCTGATTTTTGGACAACCTAAATTTCTTCCTTCTTGTTTTATTTTCCTAAATGACCTAATATGAAGACAAGTTCCATGTGAATCATATTTTCCTAGGTTGTTTTTTCTTCTCTGTTATGCAAATTGGAACTCTCTTCATGCATACACTCTCACAAGTTAACGTATCTTATTGAGTACTTCCCAAATTTTGATTTTTAATTTCCCTTCATTTTTAAAATTTTGATTAACTTTTGGACATTTGGAAATTCTCATTTAGTTAGACACGATCCATCTAGATGATGATTGTATTTTAGCTCTTTTTCCATGTCTACAACCTATTCATTGGGTCAACCCTATCGAGTGGCCACTTGCTAGAACTTTTTGTTTCAATTCATTAAATCCATTGTTTGATCAAATTTTTTTAGGAACTTTTGATTTTTACATACAACTGAACCAATCTTTCTATTCATAGACCCATCGTTAGGTCAGTTATTGTTGGGAACTATTAATTTTTACTTATAACAGTTAGACAACTAATAGTTATTCAAGCGATCTATTCCAATAGAATTTTCTTCATTTGTCTTTTTCCTAGTTTTGCTTACTATATTAATTGTGGTCCCTATGAACATTTTAATGCTTATAGTACTGGGATTCCTAGACATTTAGGAGGGTCATCCTCTACTCTAAGACCCTCATATACATTTCTAATAATATTTTTCAATCTTGTCGGGTCTCCTGGACAACTGCTAATTTTTAGATTTTTGCTAGATTTTTATATTGTATACCCAAGATGGTAAAGTTGCTAGATTTACCATGAGACTTAGATTCCCATTTTTAGAGAGGATTTGTACTAAATCATTACAATCTTGAATTTTACATGGTTATGTTCCTACCCAAAATAGTGTTTAATTAAAGAAATCTAATGTTCTCATGGCTCTAAGCACTCAAGCCATTCAATTTCATATATTTAACCAAGCATTATCATCAAGCATCAAGTTATTTTACAACTCAAACCAAGATTTCATATTTTATTGTTTAGCCCTTGAAAAATTCAATGATGGCTATCATGACAATAATGTAATTTGATTTTCTTATCAAGTTTTCTCATTGGGTGAGGAAGTTGACTCATCTCTTCATAGCTGCCAAATTTCGATGCTTATTCATCAATTGAAGTTTTGTCAAGGTCACTTTTCAATCATTCTAATACCTTTCGATCTTTGAGTTTCATGAGGATGTGCCTGTGTGCTTAAAAAAACTAAAAGGATAAGCTGAAATTAAATTGATTATCTTTGATTCAAGACCTTTATCAACTCAATTAATGAGTGTGTTCTAACTTATGTTTATGATTCCGTTTGTCATCTCATTGCAAAATGAACAACTATGCACATATTGTGCAATTCATAACTTGATCATTTTCCATGAATCTTATAGTTTCGATTACAATTTTGAATTGAGTTATGACTACAATTTTTAGTTTGTCAAAACTATAATATTCATAGAAAATGACCAAGTTATAAATTGCACAATATGTACATAGTTGTTTATTTTTCAATGAGATGACACTCTCAAGACTTTGAATATAATTCACACGAAGTGCATTTAGTTCTATTTTGGCTATCAACGACATTCGTGCCTATAACATACATAAGCATACTCGTAGCTCATTGTTTCACTTGGATCATTATCTTCCCTAACCATTGTGAAGTTGAGGTACATGCTACTCCGTTTTGTCTATACCGAGCATTTCTAGGAATTCCTTTCTTACACTAAATTTGTTTTTTTTTAAATGCAAATGCATTTCTACATCTTAGACTAACATCTTAAGAGGCTTGATTTTCTTTTTTATTGCCTTATTTTGTTGTTAAACTTGGGGATGTTGTCCTAGAAATTATTCTGAAATTTTCAAATAAATTTAAATTTCTAAATTTACAAAATAAAACAATTAGAATACTTATCGCTTTGTGAAAATTCTTTCAATGTTTGATGTTCACAAACCTCTTTAACAATTGCTCCTTGATCGTATGTCCCTCTCTCATGAGATGGGGTAGAGTTTGATTGAGGATTAGTGTGATTTCAAACATGACATGCAATAAAGCGAGGTCCACCAAACCCAAATTCTAATAAAGGTTTATGTAAAAATATCTATAAAAAATATATGAGATGGGGTAGAGTTTGATTGAGGATTAGTGTGATTTCAAACATGACACGCAATAAAGCGAGGTCCACCAAACCCAAATTCTAATAAAAGTTTATGTAAAAATATCTATAAAAAAATTTAAAATAGTTATGTGTAAAACCATTTATGGAAAATAGAATATCTATAATTTTGAGTTCATCAATTATTTTTTGGGTTTATTGATTTCTATACAAATTATAATTTTACTCCTAGGATGAGTTTTTCTTAGAATAAAATCTCCCAAGTATGTAGAAAATATGAATTCTTCAAATTGGCTAGTTACATCAAATAAAGCTTTATCTGGTCGTTTTTCGCTCCAAAAGAATCACATAGTCACACAAAAGTTGGGTCAATTTAAAAAATTAAAGGAAGTGAGATCCGAAGATGAACATATTAATGTTCTCATGCCCCAATTACCCACTCAAGTGGTTACCCATCCTATGTGCTATAAAAGCACAATATTGTATGGTGATGTGACATTAAGGCCCTATTAGTGCCATTTGTAAGTGAAATGTATTTCACTTACATTGGGTAAAATACGCTAAAACCCGTTAGTGCCCTCTATAAGTTGGGAGGGAAAGTAATTTACAAATGTAATATAATTTCCCCCGTTTTATGCATAATGCGAGGGAAAGTGAATTCAAAGGGGTCGAGCTGTGAATTCACTTTCCCTCCATCAATTACATCGGGCTCGGGCTGTCGAGAGGGCTGTCAAACGAAAGGGTTTTGGAGAAAAAAAATTCAGCTCCTCTCTCGCTTGCGACCTCGGTGATTTCAATTGCCCCCTCTACGACCTCTCCCTGATGCTCGACTCTCTTCCCCTCGCCGTCCCCAACATTGACGACTTCTCTCCCCTCTCTCGCTAGTGAGCTTCGGTGATTTCAATCGCCCCCTCTGCGACCTCTTCCGGGCGCTCAACTCTCTTCCTCTCACTATCCCCATCACCGACGACCTTCGACAACTTCTCTCCCCTCTTTGTAACCTCTCCGGCTCAATTTGAAAAAAACTAGGGTAAAACCTTCTTCCTAGAAATCGATGGTTATTCTTGTTATTGTTTCTGAATCGTTCGTTTGCTTCTTGTTTTAATTTTTGGCTCCATTTTCGGAATTGTTCTCTACCTCTGCAACCTCTCTCACTAGATTCAACCGTTCTGTTTAGTGAGCTCTAGTCAGAGAGGTGGAGACCTCGCGTAGGTTGACGCAAGCGGCCGATTGGCTGTGAAATTAAATTATTGTTTTGGATCAAATGAGAAGCACTCTGTTAGTAGTATGATTAAATTATTTTTCCCCTATATTCGTTAAAGTCTTTGAGTTTGGATCCTAATGTTGTGTAAGATGGATTGAGTAGCCAAATTTTAGAGTTTTCTAAAATGATCAATTATCTATATGCCCCTTAAGCATTGTAAAAATGCCTACTTGCTTATTCAATCTTTACATAAATTACTTTCATACTTTGTTGTTAGTTTATTTTTACATAATAGGAATACAAAAATACCTACACAATGATATATGAATCTCCATAAGTTGTATCTATGAGTCACTCATTCCAAGTTGGCCCAGACAACTGACATGGGGACCTGTCTTGTACCTTATTAATTTTAGGCAATGATGTGATACAAGGTCCATCAATTACATGATACTTTCAGAAGGTATGCCACTCTTGAGAAACTTTAGTAGATACAGTTCATTTGACTTTCTCTTAGTTTATTGTTTGATTCATATTTAATCTTATAAATCTTGGTTTGTGAATTAGCTTTCTAACTTTATTGATGAAATTGTGTTTTTGTATATCACTTGTAAAAATTGCAATTCTGAAAACTTCAACAACTGAAAAGAACCTCTTGATAAGGTTATTCAACAATCGTTATCATCAAAACCTTAACTAGTTTGATACCGATAAATCCATCTTTTTTCGCCCTATCAATTTACTATTTTTAAGTTGTAAGGTAACCGGGGGGAGGGGGGCGCTGGGTGGTGTGGATTCATCCTTCCTTTTTTTCTTCTCCCCCTCCCTTCTCCTTAATTTTTTTGAAGAACAAATTTTTTTTGATTCATTATCTACTTGTTATGAGTTTTAGATATCTGGAAGGAGGAAAAGTAAAGACAATATGGATGATGAAACTACAAAGAGACCATACGACACATGGATGTGTGACGAAGACAGTAAAATGCTTGATTTACTCATTGAGCAAGTCAATTTGGGTAACAAATTACCCAATGGAGTTTGGAAACATGAAGTTTTCAACGATTGTGTCTATATGTTTAATTTGGACACAACGAACCAAAAGACAGTAGAGCAGTTGAAAAACCTCATGCGGACTTGAGAAAAAATCTATTAGATCGTGAGTACATGCCTCAACACTAGCGGCTTTGGGTGGGATCCAACAACCCAGAAAGTCACTGCAAGTAAGACAGTGTGGCAAGACTACATAAAGGTTTATAAATGTAACATAGAATGTTATGTTTTTTGCTTTATTAATCAGGATTTTTAATATTTTAAGTGATAAATTTTCATGTAGGCACATGGAGAAGCCGATCAGTATAGGCGGGAAGGTTGTCCACTATATGAATTATTGGCTAAGTGGTTGGAAATTCTATTGTCGCGGGGACAATGAGTCAAACAAGCATTGAGTTAGAAGATAACCTTCCGAATACTGTAGAAGGGTCAATGATTGAGGACATAGATGAAGATGATGTAATTAGGGAGATCCTAACACCCAACAGTATAGAGTCTCCAAGTGACTCCACCGAGAAGCAAAACACCAAGAAATGATGGGGATCGAACTTCTGCTACTCGGTGTAGGAAGAGATCCGAACCATTAGTTGAAAATACTAACATCATTGAGGCTATTAACAATATGTCATCAACCATTGTACAAATCTTTAGTCCCGTACAACTTCCATGGTTTGAATCTATCGACGCATTACCTAACTTGCCCAGAAAAGTCAAATTGTGTGCCCCAGAGTCGCTTGACACCAAGGATAAGAAGGATATGTTTGTCAAGATGAAACAAGAAGATCAGTATGATTGGTTGATGGCTAAATTCAATGTAATATAATAGACTTACACAGATGTTGACAATTTTAACCTATATTTACGAGACACATTTGATTTTGTATGAATGACGTTGATTATTGAGTATTTGTGGTAAACAGTGAATGTATTTGTAGTTTAAAAATTTTGTGGGTAGAAATTTCATGTGTTTTTTGTATGCCAAAATGGTTGAAAATTCTTATTGTTTGTGTTCAATACACAAATGTTGTGACTTTTTAATGGTGCAAGTTGTGTTAACATGTTTAGACATAAATAATTGAAGTGTGTTTGAACCATGTTTTCATTATCGAATTTCTAGTATTGTAGGTACCCATAGATAATCTACCAAAATAGGGAGAAAATATGTATTTGTATTGCAACTTACACAGTTGTACTTGTCCTTCTCAATTCATACTTAAATGATTATAATAGGCAAGTACAACATTCATATCATATGGGTGGTCCACGATATTTAAAGAAATCATTAGAAAGATCGCCTATTAAATTTCGAAAAGTGTATAGGATGAATCAAACTATTTTTCTCAAATTGGTTGGAATCTTGAAAAGTAGAGGACTATTATTTGATACAAGGACAATATCAGTAGAAGAATAATTTGCATATTTTTGTATCATTGTTGGTCAACAACAATCATACACTGTCACCTTAGAGATGTTTGAAAGATCAAATTGGACAATTAGTACGTAATTTAACAAGGTGTTCAATGTTATTATCAAACTACAATCCGATTACATCAAGCGACTTTCAAGACATACTCATTCAAAGATCTTGAACAGTGATATCTATTATCCATATTTTAAGGTAAGTAAAAAGTCGTTTGATGTATAATTTTTAATTACTATAAAAATATATGTTTGTATTAATGATTTTTATTAGGATTGTATTAGTACTATTGATGGTACTCATATTAAAGCACATATCCTATTCGATCAACAAGAAAGATTCTAGAACAGGAAGGGTTTTCTCTCACATAACGTGATGGCAACATGTACATTTGACATGCAATTCACATATATACTTGTTGGATGGGAGGTATCAGTAGTTGATTCACGTGTATTGAAGTCAGCATTAACCAAACGAGATAAACTTTATGTTCCTGAAGGTAAATGTCATTTCTCTCTATATAGTCTTTTTAAATTTTTTATTTTTTATTAGATTATAATAGATATATATCTTATTTTAGGCAAATATTATTTGGTAGATATTGGATATGCAAATCTTTCAAGGTTTTTGGCTCCCTATCGAGGGACTAAATTTGGAAATAACACTCCTACGGATGAAAGAGAATTATTTAATCGAAGACACTCATCTTTACATAACACTATCAAGCGTACATTTGGGGCTTTAAAAACTCGTTTCAAGATAATAAAAGATGCCCCTCTTTTTGATTTTGATGTCTAGGTAAAAATTGTGATTGTTTGTTGTATATTGCATAATTATATACGCATGGAAGATTACATGAACTTATTTGAAGATGTAGAAGATGATTCAAGTGATGATTCTGGTGGAGAATATTGTGAAGATAACAATGAAACAAAAAATAAAGACAGTGATAGTAGTGATGATGTTGAGGATGATGTGGACACTCAAAGAAGTACTCATAAGGAGTCTGCAGTACAATCTACAAGAGCATCGTGTTTTCGAGATGTATTAGCAATTCAGATGTGGCAAAATTATTGACTATTATGTTTTAATGCCACTAAATATTTTTTGTGTTGTATTTTTGCATGTACAGTTGTAATTTTTTATATTAAATAGGTGATTGAGTTATATTTGTATTATTTTTATTTTTATTATTACAATGTTTGTGTAGTACGAGGTTTTTAAAATTATTACATATTTAGATATTACAAAATTACTATTAGGTTACAATTTTAATAATATAAAAGTAAGTATTTTTTAATTGTTATATTTGATATATTTTATTTATTAACTAATATTAATTTAATTTTCTGACAGTCAGATATATCAAAATATTTTATTTAATAAATAATCTATCTGCACTTTACACCACACTTTCCATTATGCACACTAACACAAATAAGTATTTTACACTGCACTTTACATTGTACACATTTACACAAACAAGTACTTTACACTGTACTTTCCATTGTGCACATTAACACAAACAAGTACTTCACTTTCCCTCTCACTTTCACTAGGGAAAATACCTCACTTTCCCTCCCACTTTCCCTCTCATTTTCCCCCTGCACTTACAAAGTGCACTTACCCCCCCTAACCCGATACATGGTTTTATGCCCACCATCCCCTATGTGGCTATACATATAAAGGTCCAAGTGAATTGCCCCAATTTTTACCATTATCGACTCAAACAAAATTTTGAGCATGACATTCCATGGATGAGATTTGATATGACACCCACCTCTCAAGAATCAATCACCAAATGGATGAAATCCTTGGAATCAAATAATGCATACACAAATTAGGGAAAACATGTTTTGAGTAAGGTCACATACCAAAAACACAAACAATCTCCCACTTGACCAAAACCAAGTAGAAAAAATTATAATGCCCATACCATTTAAATATTCAATGAACACTTTTAACACTCAATCCCTTAGCAAATGGATCGATAACCATCTCCGCGGAGCTTTTCTTCAAATCACTAGTTGGTTTTCTTTTGCACACCCTCCCTAATGAAGTTAAACATTCCATCAATGTGCACTTATTCTCAAATAAAATTGATAGACCTCATCTTGTGCAATTTTGGTATAACTGGATTCTTCACAATATCCACTTTCAACACAAATTATGATCGAAACACTTCTTGAACCTTAAAGTTACAAGAAACATACTCTGTCTCCATCACAAAAATAATATGACAACAATGTCTTTTATTTTCTATGAATCATCGTTTTTGTCAAAGATCTAGAATAAAACAAGAATGAAATTTTTGAACATCTTGATCATCTAATTATTCATAGTTAGAGTATTCATTCACCAAAGGTGAAGATACAATTTGATCATGACTGTCCTAGTTCCTTTCAAACACCTCATAAACTTGTTTTACCTCTTCTTGTGGTATAACTCATGATCCACTTACTCAAAAAAGTTCGACAAATAGTATCCCAAAAAACTAACTTTTGTGATTAACTTAAAAAAAAAAGAGTTAAATAGTGTTTTGATCCTCAAGAATGCCAAACTAGAAACATATAATAAAACCCTTCTAATAACTTACTGCTTCCTTGAAAGGTGAGGAAAATACTTCATCCACCAAACTCTATATTGTTCTCATGAATGAAGCCAGCTTCTATAAATATATTAGCTTGGATAATGCCAACTTACCTTCAACTTTCATCTTCTACATATACAGGGGAACTTTACTATTTTCTCTTTCAACTTATTGTTTCTTATCCCCTTAACTTTATGAGACAAGATTAAAAAAATTGAAATATTTTAATGACATTGGTTAGGATATTTTTTTGGACCAACAATAATTAAGATTAAATTACCTCAAATTAGTTTATCCATACCAAGACTTGAATAGATGATGCATTAAATATTTTACCACTAAATTTATCCTATCTTTCTTGGGTCGTTCACATTGTAAGGTCACCTTCTATGGCCCTTTTTTTTTTTTAATTTATTGATAGTAAATGTGAATACTCACATTAAAAGTATGGGACATGTAATGTCAAATTGATGTTAAATCCATCGTTTATTTCACCAAATAGTTTAGCATAGCTGATTTTGGTAAGTTATGGTCCAAACCTAATAAGAGGTTCAAGCTTATGTAAAATTGGCTTGCTTCTTTTACCGAAAATTTGAACCAAATTAATTTCATAAGAAAAACCTTTAATATGGTCATTTGCCCATAAACACAAAAACTAGAATTTAGACCAAATTTAAACCTTTTTTATACCCATATTTTGGCTAAAATAACAGTATCTTAATATTTTATCATTTTCTCAATTATTAAGCCAAAATGGATGTCAAGTTGAACCAACTTATTTACAAATGGTCTAGTGATTAGACAAACTATTTTCGGTTCTTCAATTAAGCAACCTATTTATGAAAATACAACTCATGATCCAACTTAATTAGTTTATGCTCAATAAAAAAACTATTATGATACCTCATTCAACCATAATTATCAATAAAATTTAATGACATTATAATGCCCAATCTTTAAACTTGTAAAGCCAATCATTCATGTCTCACATATCATTATTTTGAAATAATCTATCTCAATCGATTACAATAATCATCCTAATAAAAAAATCAAATAAAGATAGTAATATGCAACCATACCCACAAACCATAAAAATATGATCAATTAACTTGTTCAAAATAAATCTTTGATCAGATAAGGTTTTTAAATATTTTCTCAAACCAATTTGAACCAAAGTTATTTGGGTCAATTTACTCTAATTAATTAACTCAAAATATATTAGTTAAAATTTTAGTTCATTCCTTGAATCAAAATCCAATTCACAACTCTATGAGGGGGTCAGACTAGCTTCTTTGAACCTAAACTAGTCTTAATCATTACAACTCGGTCTTAGTAGTTTAAGAATGTAATGGAGCAATTAAAATGTGTTGTTAACTGACTAACATACAACAAATTCAAAAGGAACTGGGGAACAAATAAAACATCAGTAAGGGAAAGTGAGGGTGTAGCAAAGGAGGATCCCTTCCCAAGTACTTTGGTTTGGGATTCATCGGCTATGGTAACAAACTTATTTGATAAACATGTAGAGATGGAATTTAATAGACTCTTCTTACCTGTAAGATGCTCGGAGGCCCTTGACTCAATAATCTAGGATGAAGAGGAGGAAGTAGCAGATTTCATACTTGATGTAGTGGTGGCAACAACAGTAGTAGAGGATGTCTGAGAAGATACCATCAAGGTCTTCATTCTTTGTAATAATTCGTAATAATGATCCATGACAGTTTTCTTGGTTTTCTGTAGCTCAAATTTTTCTTCATTTTTCTCATTGCTATTAACCAAGGTCTGGTAGGTAGTGACCCAATCTGGTTTGCCATTGAAGCTTCCAGCATGTGTCTACTAGATTATTCAGTCCACCACAGTGAGTGCAAACCCGGTTGTCAGACCTTAAAGAACCAGAGCTGGTTCTACCACCTCTTGCTCAACCTCCACTATTAACTGAGGCTTGGTTGGTAGTGACCTAATCTGGTTTGCCATTGAAGCTTCCAACAGGTGTTTACTAGATAATCCAATCTACCACAATGAGTTCAAACCCAATTGTCAGACCTTGAAGCACCAAAGCTTGTTCTACTATCTCTTGTTCGGCCTCCTCTATAATTTCTATCATGCCCTCAAGTGGTAGAAGTTGTACCCCTATTACCCGAGTACATTGCAGATAACACCTCATTGTGAGAGGTGGAAGAAGGGTCCAGTATCCGAAGTAGTGTTACACTTATGTCATCGAATTATGGAAGTGTTGAAAAATTGAGGAGTTGGGTTTTTGCCACTTTAGATACGACTTGATATTTGACAAACAAATAGCCACTGGTAGGGCCTCCCACTGCTTTTCTTGAACTGATATATTAGTGGAATAGGTTTGAGCAACTTTTCACTACTAAATCAGCTATCTGAACCATGCCAAGTAGTCATGTAGATTTTTCACTTGTTTTGTATTAAAGATGCTTGAAAGACATCATATAATTTTTTTTGGTTCTCTATACTTGAATTTAACTTGACACATGTATCCCATATCTACTTGGAGGTTTCAAGGTGAACCACATTGTTGGCCACATGCTCCTCCATGCTATTTATGAGCCAACTAATAACCAATGTATCATTTTTCAACCATTTAATATAAAAGTTGTCCTCGTCATCAACAGGTGGAGTTGGTTTGGTTAGATGTCCTAAAAGGTCTCGAGTAATGAGAAACCTCCTAAACGATTGTAACCCTCTCAGGTAATTTTGAGGAGGTCACTTTTACTTCTCGTGTAGTCAAAGGCTCTTACGCAATATATATATATATATATATATATAGAAGAAGCTTCAATAATCAATATAATCCAAGGCTTTAATAACTGAGCCTTAAGAGAAGATGATCGAGGCCAAGCAAATCTAATAAAAATATATGCAACTCTTGACCATGTATTAAATCACTTGTGAAATGATTAAGAAAACAAAATAGAGCCAAGGTAGCAACCCCAGCCAAAGAACCAACTTGAACTTAACTCATCAACTAAGAATGATGAGATTGATACTCATTGAGACCCAATGTATTAAAACTACTATTAGGTGTGTTGATCGGAATTTTTTCTTTTTTATATATTCCAATGTTCTAATCTGTCGGTTTGCTAATTTGTGGATTGAATCAAGTTTTGTAGAATAAAGAAGGACTGGAAGACATGGCAGGCGATCCCGTAATTTGTCATTTAATGTTATATGCAAATACTCACCAGATCAGATGTGCATCAGCTAGGGCCCATAATTTGTCATTTAATGGTTTGTTTTTCTAGTGACAGGATCATGTGTCCTTGCTTAATTGAGCCAGACAGCTTGGATTCTTGCGCACGTTAGTACATGGCCTGTGAAATCAACCAAAGCCAATTGCGTCACCACTATTTTCTTAGTCAGAAGTTAAACAGTAATAAAGTTTGGTGTTCTTCACTTGTGGTACTTCACCGGCTACTCTTTCTGAAACCCGATCGTTTCAGTGATAGTAATACCAGCATCTGTGCTGGAAGACATGGCAGGCGATCCCGTCAACGTAAACGAGTTTGAAGAATTGGCTCGGGAAGTCCTTCCAAAGATGAACTATGATTACTACCGTGGAGGAGCCGAGGATCAATATACCTTGAAGGAAAACATTGCAGCATTTCAAAGAATCACGTTAGTACTCTTTTTAGATTTTGGTTCTTGTAATGAATTCGTCACTCATGTATAAGTTTATTAAATCTGTCTCTCAGGTTTCGGCCAAGAGTTCTAGTTGATGTGAGCAGTATAGATATGTCAACCTCGATATTGGGTTACAAAGTTTCAGCGCCGATCATGATTGCTCCAACTGGAATGCACGAGTTCGCTCACCCAGATGGTCTGTAAGTTTAGGAATTCAATAAGTATGAGATTCAAGGAAAAAATTAGTTTATAACATTGCTAGAGTGTACTGTCGATTCCAGGGGAAGTAGCAACCGCAAGAGCTGCAGCAGCGAGTAACACTATGATGGTATGAAAATACTTCTCTTCCTCTTTCTTGGTCTCTGGTTACATGTATCTTGCCAACTAATAAATATAAAATCTTTGTACTAACTAATGTATGTAAGACTATCTTCTTTAACACTCTCCCTTACGTGTAGGCACATGGATAATTTGGGTAAAAACCCTCACGTGATAGCACGTAAATAATTTAAGTAGATGCCCACATATAAAAACCTTGTTCTAATACCATATCTATTCCAAAATAATTAGCCACTTAGGAAACATCTTCTGTCAACTAATAAATATAAGATCTTTGTACTCACTATTGTATACGAGACTATCCTTAACAAAAATATTTTACAAATTTGATTCAGGTCTTATCTTTTTCATCTTACAAGACGATAGAGGAGGTCGCATCCAGTAATCAGGCTGTTCGATTCTACCAGTTATATGTAAGTTGTGTTGCCTTATGAACTTTTTTTCCCCTCTTTCAGCTTCAACCTCAGTCTGCTTCTTTCATGAGCAGGTTTTCAAGCGAAGAGACATTACAGCTGCATTAGTGCAGAGAGCTGAGAGAAATGGGTTCAAGGCCATTGTTCTCACAGCCGACACTCAGAGGCTTGGTCGAAGGGAATTAGATATAAAGAACAAGTGAGATTTGGGTTTTGATCTTCACTTGGAATATGTTCTTGTAAGGTCCAGTAATTCAAACTATTGTTGCTCCTGCAGGATGGTTCTTCCTCCCTTTAGGAATCTTGAAGGTCTTGTATCCATGGAAGTTGATTCTGTGAGTAGATTTATGTCTTATTAATTCTCACCAAATCATGTAATGTGCTTGATGCTCTGCTCACTTTCAGAGTTGGCAGTATCTTTCTGTTCTGATTGAGTAAAAAAAAAAAAAACTATCAAGTGTTGATGTTGGAAAATGAAGTTTGTAATGTGCTTGTTTTTCATATCTGTAGAAAGGTGGCTCTGCCATTGAAGCTTTTGTTACTCAAGTCAAGGACCTGTCTCTAAACTGGAAGGTAGCTAACCTCTCCCTTTGGAGTTAAAAAGTATCAAACATATCAGACCAAGATGACCATTGCATATTTTCTCTACCAACAATCGTATTAGCTCTTGGATGGTTTTTCTCAAAAACATTTCAATAGGGAAGAGCAAGAAGAAAATTGTTCGATAATTTCATTCATCTATGCAGTGTAAACTGTGCTTTATTTCTTGTTAATTATTAGTTGAATGGTCATTTGCCAGGACATAGAATGGTTGAGGTCCATTACAAACTTGCCAATATTACTCAAGGGTGTGCTCACTGCTGAAGATGGTCAGTTTATTGCCCTCACATTTCCATATTTTTCATTTTCTGGTGAGAAATGAATGGCAACAAAGATTTGCTGAAAATTTGTTGGTTATGTCACTGATAGCCAGGAAAGCAGTAGAAGTAGGCGTTGAGGGTGTCATAGTCTCTAATCATGGAGCTCGCCAGCTTGATTATTCACCAGCAACTATTACTGTTCTGGAAGAGGTAAATATATTTGTTACCCCTAAAAGACCCAATGCGAGATAGCTTTTTTTAAAAAGGGATCAAAACTACTACCTAGGTGATGATTCTTTTCCTATCAGGTGGTCCAAGCAGTTGAAGGAAAAATACCTGTTCTCTTTGATGGAGGAATCCGGCGAGGAACTGATGTTTTCAAAGCCTTAGCTCTTGGCGCACAAGCAGTTATGGTAGGCCTTCTTGAAGTTGCAATGAAGTGACATTATTGTTGAATTTCAGCTCATCTAACCACTCTGTTCACCTTTTACAAAACCACATTCATAGGTTGGGAGGCCTGTTGTATATGGATTAGCAGCTAGGGGAGAAGCTGGAGTTGTAAGGGTTATGCAGATGCTAAAAGATGAACTTGAACTCACCATGGCTCTTACAGGCTGCCCAACTCTAAAAGATATCACCAGGAGACATGTACACACAGAGCGTGACAGATTAAGATCCTCTCTATAATAGTAACAAGGAGGTGTGAAGCTGGTATTAGATATTCCACATATTTTCTATTGTTTACTTGAAAATCCACATATTTTCTATTGTTTACTTGAAAAACCACATATTTGATTAATAAAGGGGACCTCTAAATCACTACTCAATTATTGTTTGTGCCCAGTGGCATATCTAGATAAATGAAGCCATAGGTACAGATGAGAATAACAGGGAGAGAGTAGTGGCTTTCATCTCCTGCATGTAATGATGATAAGTGACAGAGATTGCAACTAAGTATCTGTATCAGTGTGAAGGTATTCATAGCCCACGACCTTTGTACCAGTGTTTGTATCAGTGTGAAGGTATGCATGTATCAAAGGAGATTAAGTATTTGTCATTTGTGTGTTACATTGTAATGCTTTCAGGTAATAAAGATGCCATATTTTAGTCTCTGATTTTTTGTTCCTCTTGTTAGATTCTATGATTCCATTAATTAACCTCTAAGAACTCTTTTGATATAGATGTGTAGAGTTGGAAGAAGAGAAAGAAGGAAGGAGAAGAAAGGATAATAAGGAGACAGAGTTAGATCGAGAGGAGAGCTGAAGAAGGAAAATACAGAACTTTAGGGTAAAGTTATAATTTTACCCTATTAGCCTAAATTCTTCAAAACTCTCCCTCAACCTGCGCGCATACACATTATAGACACCCAACTTGAAGAAGTGGAATGAGAAACCTTACTAGAATTGACTTAGAGAAGATATCCACAACCTGGATTTGACATCATCACTTGCAGGTCTTCTGACACCAGTGTTTTCGATTCTGACAGAGTAGATGCCAATATGACTGTAGATATCCTATTAAGAACAATAAGAATATGAGGTCAACAAGTAGGGAAGGTGGCAGCTGAACCTTTGACAGATTTAGATGTGGGAAGTAACAAGAAAGTAACATATTTGTTAAGGGAACCTATTTCTCTCAATATTTCACAGTAACAAAATTCAATTCATTTACTTCCACAGTGTGAAGAATATATTCAGGTACATATATGATCATGTATGCTTCAGAATGCACAAGCCTGACGCCAACTCCTTCCTCACCTTGTTCAATTGCAATATGTGACACTGAAGCAAGTAGAACATGCTTTTCTTTCTTCAGCGCCCAATGGTACAGGTCTTGTAACCTGCACCAGATTAGAATATGAGCAGCTTGATAAACAGGTCGGTGATTTTAAAAGCACACAAGTGGGAAACTTACACCTAGGTTATATGTAGCACATTGATTGACAACTTCAGGTAATTAAAACACATGAGAACATGAATGACTTCTAGAACAGATAATATATAGTTAAACATTAACCACAAGAGGCAAATTTGATTTTTAGTTGTACGACATAATACTTCACTTTTATAAGAACACAAAGCAAAATGGTATAAAAACATAGATGCATATATGATGTTTAGGATGGGTCACTTGTCTTGTTCCACAACCCAACAGTCTAAGAAATTGACACCTAGTGGTTGCAGAGAAGAGCTCAGTAGGTAACTTTACACCATGGTGAGGTGTTAGGATCTAATTACGAAGCTAACAATCATGTGGGTGGAAAGTTTGGAAAGGTGCCGGAGAAAACACCCTATTTTTTATCATTATGAAAGTCACCTGAGCTTTCCAGCTGACAAACTTTACCTGAGCAGTGATAGTCCCTCTGAGAGCCAACAGAAGTCACTTGAGCTTTCCAGCTGACAAACTTTACCCTTGCCCTTAGTGCATTTGGTATGACTTATCCTGTTGCTTCACTCAGTTCTCCAAATGAATACAAAGTGAAAATCCGCCAAATTGTAGGGATTTGAACCATAGACTTTGGTATCAGGCAAAAGAAAATACAGTGAAATAACTGGCAGTAGACCAAATTGAAGTCATAAACTATGATATTAGGCGTAACATGGAGCTTCCGGGATCTAAAGTCTTTCCGAAAAATCTGTCTTCGAACTGGAAGATAGAAGAACATGAAGATCCCAATTCCCCACGCCAAAACTAAAAAAATAAAGAATACAAAACCCATTAAGCAGTTTGGTAATTACATAATTTTCTTCCATTTCTCAGTCTCATCGTTGCCGGAGAGTGGATTCCCCGACAAAGTGTCTCTCCAAGTAATAAAATTTTACAATTCCGTCTCCCGTTCCCATCTGAAGCGTCGAAGCCACAGAAAAGCATAGAGTGAACTCCCTCCGAGAGCCAACGGAAGTCACACCAACAGGTTAGACGTCGGAATCGTTTCTTGAACTTGGGTCCCGCTAGTTGGTGGAAGTGGACAGGCAGCTGTGTTGCACTTGTGTTTGGAAATTGGTATATTAGAATTTTATTAGAAATTTATAATTGATTATAAGATTCTAAGATAAATATTTTATTGAATATAGAATTCCAAAGTTAATGAGATAACTAGAATTTCAGTACAAATTTTTAAACAATAAAATTACAATATTAATATAAAAAATTAAATATATTCAAATAATTAAAATAAATATTATTTAGTAATTCTTAGCTATTATATTATCATTTTATTATATTACAAACTATTTTATTGTAATAAAACAGTATTAATTAAACTAACTAAGAATTTTTTATTTTAAATTTTAAATTTAATAATAAATCATATTAGTCATTTATGAGAAATAGCAATTACTTATGAATAAATTTGAATTAAATAATACAGTTATTATTTTATGTAAATTTAGATAAATGTGTATCTTTAAGTAAAGTGCAATAAAATTTAACCTTAATTATGGACTAATGTATTTAAATAATTTCATTTGATAATTTAATTATACTTTCATTAATCTTAAATTAATAAAAAATTAGTACAATAATAAGGTTTATTCTAATATATTAATATTAATTATTAATAAATTATAGTTACCTTCACAATCCTTTATAATAATAAAGAATGGATTATTAGTTAAAATATTAAAATATTTATTATCTAAATAATACAAAATTTAATAATATATTATCATATAGTCATTTATTTGAAATAATTTTATAAATTTTATAAATTATAATTTTAAAACTTCCATTATTAGATTGATCTAAGTTAAATGAGTTTTTATTGAAATAAAGTGAGATGAACCCAACTTCAAAGTAATAAAGTTAATTAATAGCAACTGATATATTAAAATATACTTAACTTAATCTTAAATATATTTTTATTAAAATATTAAAATATTAAAATATTATTATTGTTATTATGTTCATACTAAGCATATAGTTGTATCCTAATATGTTACTTTATTTGAAAAAGAATTCCCTCTTATACACATTTCTGCTGCCATTGAGAGTCTCATGATTCACCCTCCTATAACCTCCACTTTTTATGATAATTCTATACCAGACACACCTACTTAGTCAGAAAGTTATGAAATTATAAATATTGATAATGTTCATTTTTCTCACATACCTTCTCCCACTCCCATGCCACTCTCTACTTGTCGCCTATCTACCAGACCAATTAAGCGACCAAGTTTCCTTCAAAAAATTTATGTGGAAGTGATCCTACCATCATGGCCTGAACAATCATCTACCTCTAGCATGATCACAACATCAAGTACACCTTATGAACTTTCTCAAGTTTTTTCTTATGCCCAGTTATCCACCTCTCATAAAAAATTTGCCAACTCATTAACCATTACTAAAGAACCAACTAGTTTATTACAGGCCATGAGGGATCTTAAATGGCATCAAGTCATGCATAAGCTAACCATACATTGATACTTATATCTTTTCCACCTAGCAAGAAACCCATTGGTTGTAAATGGGTATATAATGTGAAACAATCCGATGGAACCATCGAGCATAACAAAGCCTTCTTGGTTGCTAAAGGATACAAAGGTTGAAGGACTCAATTATCAAGAGACATTCGCTCCAGTTGCCAAACTGGTTGTTGTAAGTATTCTACTTAATATTTTCACTATTCAAGAATGACAACTTCACTAACTTGATGTAAAAAATGTGTTCTTACTTGCTGATATTGATGAATATGTATACATGTCAATTCCTCCAGGTTTTGGATGAAAGGGGGAGACTCAAGTGTGCGAACTTAACAAGTTATTATACTGCTTGAAACAAGTTTCTAGATAGTGTTTTTTGAAGTTTTCCACAACCTTAAAAACTGCTGAATTTCATCAATCAAAGACATACTATTCATTATTCGTCCAATCCCTTAAGGGAAGTTTTACGACAATACTTGTGTATGTTGATGATGTAATTTTAGCAGGTAACAATCTGCACCAAATTGAATATGTGAAATAGTTATTATCCAAACAATTCAAACTTAATGATTTTGGTCAACACAAATACTTATTGGGCATAGAAGTAACAAGGTCTTCAAAAGTAATTTCACTCTCCCAAAGGAAATATGCTTTGGAGATATTAGAAGATGTTGGATTATTAGGTGATAAACCTACAAAGTTCCTAATAGAGCAAAACTTGGCTCTTGCACAATTCAATAAAGACTTCCTAAATGATCCTTCATCATACAAGCGTCTTGTGGGAAGATCGATCTATTTGCCCATTACTAGACCAGATTTAGTTTACGTCATCCATGTTTTCAGCCAATTTATGAAAAAACCACATAGCACATAGAGTCCTTAGATACTTAAAACAAACTCCAGGATAGGATATTCTGTTATCCTCCACAAGTACACTCCAATTAAATACATTTTGTGATGCAAAATGAGCTCGTTGCAAAGATACATAAAGGTAAATAATAGGGTATTATATATTTATCGAAAAATCACTCATTTTTTGGAAAACAAATAAGCAAACAACGATGACTTGATCAATTGCCGAGGCAGACAATCGTTCTATGGCTACTACATATTGCGAAATTACTTGGTTGAAGAATGTTTTGAAGGACTTAGAAATCAAACATACTCACCCGGTCATGTTGTACCGTAACAACCAAGTTGCTATACACATTGCCTTAAACCCGGTCTTTCATGAGTGAACCAAACACATTAAAATTAATTATCACTTAGTTCATGGAAAAATTCAAACAGACATGATCAAGACAACACACATATGAACCAACAGCCTATCTGCAGATTTATTCACTAAAACATTGAATTCGTCCCAATTTGAGATATCACTCTCATTAACATACACTCCAATTTGAGTAGGAGTGCTGAAGATAAAAAGATTAAAGATAAAGACAGATTTGTAGATAAATTAAATTTATAATTTTGATTTGATTAAGGATATAACCCTTTATAAATCTTAACCTAATAACATAATCTTAAAGGAAAATAGAAATTTACACACTTTACATAAATGAACGAACACGACTACTTCCTTGGAAGAATATTCAGAAGTTGATGTTAACAAATTCTTCTTATTCAGCCTCGATGTTGCCATCTCTTGGTTATTTCAATAACTCAAATCTTCGAATTTTCCATTGATTTAGCCCCGGTTTTCACCAAACCCGTCAAAGCCGCCTTCATGGACTCGATAGGACAAGGCACAGACTTTGATTTACGTAGACACTAGGACCAAAGTCTAGAAATGGCAGCTCAGACTTTTTTCTAAAAAGAATATATAGTTTAAAATTTTTTAATTAAATAAAATTTCAAAAATATTAGGGACACGAAATGAATTCTATTGGTTATTGGAGATTACTAAATATAAGAAAAAAAAAGTATTTTGCGTTTGCTTTTGTTTCCTTGACTAAATTGTAATATTATTTTGTCTTTAATTATCCACTTTTTAAAAAATATTTTAATTGTCCTCCTTTGATTCATTATGTGGTGGTATTTTTGTAATATACAACTCAAAACTCTGGCAGGGAATTCGTGGAAAGTTCTCTACGAAGACTTTTAGGATCGTTTGAAAATTCTCTTGATTGTTACAAAGGACAATGATACATTGCTGAAATTTCTCTTGATTTTTACAAAGGACTATGATACCTGGCTGTTAACAACTTAGATAAACTGGTTTTGGGTTGCAGCCAGGCATCCTCCCGCCTCTCCACTCCATCCCTCTTTCCATTTTCATTCTTTTGGCAAATTCTTTGCTGTTGCTGATTCTTCTCCTGTGAAGGTATTTTATTTTCATCGCAATTCCTTTGTTCACCATTCTGTTGTTGCATGATCTCTTTGCTCTATATCAATGCGAATTTCAGAATTAATTGCTGTTTGTTTTTGCCAGCATATCGAAACACTGATTCACAAAGTTCTGATTGTCACTCACTGTCTTAGTTAACTGTTTCTGCCATTAATAATGGGTGCTTCTGTTCCACACTATGGATTAATTTGATTTATGCGGTTTCGATGAATTTGAGAGCTCTGTCGTTCCGATAGAGTCTTTAAGTTAACACTGCTAAAGAGGTGTGTAGATGTTTTACCTTTCATCGATATTTGTCATCTTTCATTAAAGAGTGGAAGGAAGAAGGAAGAAAAAAGAGCGGATGGACGGAGTTGGCTGCTCGACAAGCGAAATAAGCCTCGATTGATTAGTTGAGCTGGTTCAACTATTCAACTAATAGCGGATGAGTATATGAATAGTTGTTGAAATAGTTTTAATTCTGTTAACTGGAAACTCATCAGTCTAAGGCTTTTCTGGGTATAATAATCAAGTTGGCTCTCGTGTTCTTCGAAAATTGACAGACACTTGTGCCGAAAGTCATGGCGAAGGATCCAGTCAATGTAAACGAGTTTGAAGAATTGGCTTGGGAAGCCCTTCCAAAGATAAACTATGATTACTTCCGTGGAGGAGCCGAGGATCAATATACCTTGAAGGAAAATGTTGCAGCATTTCAAAGAATCACGTAAGTCTTTTTAGATCAATTTGGTTTTTGTTATTAATTCCTGACTCACGTATAAGTTTATGCCTAGCACCCATCCGTTGTCCTATTAAATCTGTTTCTCAGGTTTCGACCAAGAGTTCTAGTGGATGTGAGCAGTATAGATATGTCAACCTCGATATTGGGTCACAAAATTTCAGCCCCAATCATGATTGCTCCAACTGGAATGCACGAACTGGCACACCCAGAAGGTCTGTAAGTTTGACAATCGCATAAATATGAGATTCAAGTATAATTAGTTCATAATTACATAGTTTTCTGTCAATGCCAGGGGAGACGGCAACTGCAAGAGCTGCAGCCGCAAGTAACACTATTATGGTGTGCAAATTCTTTTTTTTTTTTTTTCCTCTTTCTTGGTTAGTGGTTACTTGTTCAAAGTGTTATCGTCTGCTTATCTTTCTCGTTTTAATGCTAAAATAATTCAAAATTTTGATTCAGGTCCTATCTTTTTCATCATCGAAGACCATTGAGGAGGTTGCATCCAGTAGTCAGGGAGTTCGGTTCTACCAGTTATATGTAAGAATTACAAATTTGTAGCTGTGTGAACATTCTTTTGCCTTTTTTTTGCCACTACCTCTGTTTGCAGATTGTATCTAAATTTAGAATAACCTTCCCATTGTCTTACTTTTCTTCATGAGCAGGTTTACAGGCAAAGAGATATTGCAGCTACATTAGTGCAGAGAGCTGAGAGAAATGGGTTCAAGGCTATTGTTCTCACAGCTGACGCTCCTAGGCTTGGTAGAAGGGAATTGGATATAAAGAACAAGTAATATTTAGGTTTGTTTTTTGCATGAAAAATAAGATGTTCGTGTAAGGTCAACTAATACCAACTCTTGTCCGTACTGCAGGCTGGTGGTCCCTCCCTTAAGGAATCTTGAAGGTCTAGTGTCTGTGGAAGTTGATTCAGTGAGTAGAATTGTATCTTACTTTTTCTCTTCAAATTCTATGATGTGCTTCCTGTTCTACCCACATGCAGAATTGGCAGTATCTTTCTATTCTGATTGAATGAAAAATCTGTTGGAGTAAGGTTGTTTTCATTCCAAAATGACTAGCCAAATTCTAAGGCCTATTGCTCATCTACACTTCTTATCACCTATTAATTTGAGTCCTTTTTCATTCTACCTCCTCCCCCCACATCCAAGCTTACACACATAATGGGTTTGAGACATGGACAACACACATGGAGCACAAACTCACAACTGGGCTTCTGGCCTCACACCCATCCTGCTTTGATAACGTTGTTGGATTCAGTTCGGTTTTATTCCAAAATGACTAAGCACTTAAAAGGCCCATTACTCAACCTTATAACCCAACTGCACTTTTTAACACTTTTTAATGTGAGCCTTTTTCCCATTGTATAAAATTATGCTACCAAATGTTGATGTTGGATGATGAAGGATCATTTCACTTAGTGAATTGGAGTCTTTTGGCCCTCCAAGAATTCTATCAGTACCTTAAAAAAAAAAAAAGTTACATTGGTGTTTTGCATAATTACTGGCAAAAAAACATTTTTCTCTCTTTTTTTTTTTTTTTGCCAAACTATCTTTCCAAAATAATTAGATAAGCTACTAGAGATGATTTTCACTTATTGTCACTTCTTCTGTTGTATTTTGATTTTTGCAGGAAGGTGGCTCTGGCCTTGAAGCTTTTGCATCTCAGCTCATGGACACATCTCTGAACTGGAAGGTAGCTGAATTCTCTTGGGTGCTGAAAAGTATCAAAGAGACTTGAATGGGATCACCTTTGCATTATTTTGTTAGAGTCAGACCAAATCATACTAACTTGCAGCTGGTTTTCCTCAGTACCATTTTAATAGGGAAGAACTAGAAGAAAAGTGGTTACATAATTTCAGAACCTATTCAGTGTAAAATGTGATTTCTTGTTAGTTATATTAGTTGCATGATCATTTGTCAGGACATAGAATGGTTGAGATCCATTACAAACTTGCCAATACTAATCAAGGGTGTGCTCACTGCTGAAGATGGTCAGTTGATGGCCTTCACATTTACATACTTGTCATCTTCTGGCGAGAAATGATTGCGAAGATATTCTGACAAGTTGTTGGTTATGTCACTGATAGCAAGGAAAGCAGTGGAAGTAGGCGTTGAGGGTGTCATAGTCTCTAATCATGGTGCTCGCCAGCTTGATTACTCACCAGCCTCTATTACTGTCCTGGAAGAGGTAAATATATTTGTTGCCCCTAAACGACCCAATGTAAGATAGATTTTATACCAAGGGATCAAACTACAAGCTAGGTCATCTTTTTCATATCAAAGGAAAAAGAAAGAAAAACTTCATTTTGGTCGAGATGTAAAATGTAAATTGATTCAGTGGAGATTCTGCTACAGATGCAAGGCTCTTTTATTCAGTTTACCATCAGGTCCATTTTTCATTTCATTGCATATTTGTTTTAGTGCTCCAGTGACTCTTTCTCTCTATCCACTGTGTGTCAGAGAACACATCCAAGGTCAAAATGCCTGTGCAGTTGCAATTCTTAGTTATCTCAAATCTGCAGGTGGTTCAAGCTGTTGAAGGAAAAATACCCGTTCTCTTTGATGGAGGAATTCGGCGTGGAACTGATGTGTTCAAAGCCTTGGCTCTTGGTGCACAAGCTGTTCTGGTAGGCTTTTCTGAATTTGCAATTTATGTGACATTACTGTTGAATTTCAGCCTCTCTAACCACTTTTTTCATCTTTTACAAAACCACATTCATAGGTTGGGAGGCCTGTTACTTATGGATTAGCAGCAAGTGGAGAAGCTGGAGTTGTAAGGGTTATGCAGATGCTGAAAGATGAACTTGACCTCACCATGGCTCTCACTGGCTGCCCTACTCTGAAAGATATCACCAGGAGCCATATACGCACAGAAAGTGAGAGATTAAGATCCTCTCTATAATAGTGAGCATGTATTAGAAATTCCATATATTTTTCTTTTAATTCAATCAACAAGTTTGATTAATTAAGTAGGCCACTAAATAACTACTGCATTACTGTTTGAGCCTGGAGCCCGGCTAGATAAATAAAGGTTTGAGTTTTCCATGTAAGCGGAGGTCGTGAGTATCTCCTGTATGTAAGGTTCATAAGGATTGACTGTTAAGAAAGTGGTAAGGTATGCATGTGTGAGAGGAATTTAGGTAATTGTCATTGTGTACTACTACATTGTAATGCTTCTAGGTAATAAAAATGTTTCATCTCAATTGGTTCCCAGCCATCTTTTTATTGTTGCAATAAAACTAAGAAAAGGATTGACATTTGAGAAGATGCTGTCTTATGAAAACGGATTGCCAAACTCACAAGAATGTGGTTTCTGTAAAAAAAAAAGTTACTTTTCCAAATGGATATGCTTAGTAGGGGGCGGCATTAAGCGAAGCTGGCTCGTAAATTGTTCAAGCTCAATTCGGTTTTTGTTCGGTTTATTTATATTGTTGTATACTTAAGTATATTACAAAAACAATAAAGGAAAGAGGTTGTTTGGAGTCTAAATGTAATAGTTTTGTAGTCTATTGTTCCTTTTGAATGAAATTATTAAATCTTTAATGGCAACACCCTTCATTGTCACTATTCTTGAGCTACCTAGGCTAAGGAAGGTTGCTCATACCTAATTTTCTGTCTAGCTTAGAGAATCAATTAACTTCTAAGGGCTTGTAGAAATATCCGCTCATGGTTTTTTGGTAGGAACAAATTCAATTTTGATCGGCCTAATTTAACCAATTGTGGAGTGAAGTGTTCAATTTTAATGTATTTGAACTAAGATTGGTGAGCCAAATTCATCCTTAAGCCAATATTTTTACAACCACTAGGTGTGATTCTCTAGGATCTGATCAAAATCTACTGCATAAGCAAAACTATAAGCATAATTCACTAGCTGCCAAGAAAGATAGATACCCTAATATGTTTCGATATGGTTTCTGATTCTATGGGTTTACCAAAGTAATCATAGTCAACTTTCAAGGATGAACTCATGAGTGTGCTAATAGGTTTTAAATTCTATTTTTACTTTGAACCACCTAAAGTCCAGGGAAGAATGAAAGTTCACCCCTCAACTTCATTCTTCATGACATTAGGAAAACAAGTTTTATCTACACCTCTTTTCTATAGATTTTGTTCTAAGAATTCACTACTTCATGAGCTCTAAGAATCGCTTCAAACCACACAAAATTTTATGTAATTTGCATATATGGTTTGGATTTCTCAATGTATCTTTGAGTAGCAACGTATTAACAAATATGACTTCATGCTCAAAAAATGAGATTGGTTGAGACTCAAAAGAGAGTCCCACCGCTCTGAAAACATGATTTACAATTTTAGCTTGGTCTAATTTTATAAGATTTATCATCTACCTCTGGACCTATATGCTTTGTGAATATCATTTCATTCATCTATACTATTTACCATTGAGATCTTCAGGACTCTAGAAAGGGAGAATGTCAAAATCTAATTTAGCTTAAGTAGGCAAATTTGATTTACATTAAGAAGATTCAAAACACTCGTAATATTTAATTTTAGCAAATTTATGCAAATTTTAGCTTATGTGAAATACTTAATTTTAGCTAATGTGAAGTACTTAATTTTTTAAGATAGCTTAATTCCACAAGAACCACTTTCAATCCTCATGACCAACTTGCATTGATTTGTCTCCAAAAATCATTTGAATATTAAATTTTACTCAAACTTCTCAAACTAGAAGGGTTTGAATTGTTGCTTTTAGTTTGAGGTTGGAGGCACCAAACTTCCATAGTCTCAATTTTATTTGACTTTTGAACTAAATCCTTGGATAGTGATAACCTTGCTTTATTTCACATGTCTAGCACATTCTAAATCAATCCAATTTATTTTAGGTTAAGCAGTGAAAACAAAGCAACTATCTTAGAGTGTGGATTATAAGAATTTTTGGATAGGAATACCAAACTGATTTGTACCAAAGTAACAAATCAAGTATTCTTGGGTAACTGATTTGACTCTTAGAGAGTCAACCAAGGCTACCTTTATTGGATGATTATAAGAATTACTAAGGTATTATCTATCAGATTGATGAAAAGTGAATGCTTATTTTGGCCTAAGTAGCTTCTCAATAGGGTTATTTTTTTAAGTTTTAAGACTTAAGGTGCGTAAGAATTAAACCAAATAAAAATGAAAATAAAGAGGAAAAAATTCACACATCACAATTGAACAACAAATATTTTGTTATCAATGTTCCCCTATTGGTATTCACCGCCTAAGAACCTGTGCTTAGAAAATTCTACTAATAATTGCTCTATTAGCTTGGAATTACAAGAAATTGATTTGACTCTCCTTCAATTCATGTGTATGCTAAACACACGATTACAAACTAATCTCCCCAAGAGATTCGCTAAATTTTAGCTCTAGTGGGCCCTTTCTATCTAGATTTATCAAGGTTCTAGATGAACCTATCAGAAAATAAAAATTACAAAGAAATGTAAAACTTACTCCCTTGAATTTGGAGAGATACGCTTCTCCTTTGAGAGTTCCAAGCTTTCATCCTTTGATGCACAATGGGGAATGTAGGAGTTTAACTAATGTGAATGCAAAGAGAAGGAATGAGAAAGAAGTGCAAAGTTTTTGCTAGGTGTGACTCTCTCTTTCTCAAAATCGAACTTAAGAAGGATTTTCAAATGATTGAGAATAAATGGAAGTAGGTATGCCAATAAAAGTTCATTAACTTCACAATGGGAGGTTTGGTGGGGTATTTATAAGTTCCCTACGCCAAACTACCTCTTTTTGCTCGTTTTCAAAAAGTTGATTTTACATTGATCAATCAATCGTGTGCAACTGCTATATTACAGATCAATATCTTCCTATTGGGTATGATATTTTAAGTTGACCGATCAATGTATATGGTATGATCAATTAATCACAATTCCCACTGGTAGTGATAACAAGTATGATCGATCAATGACTTTGATATGATTGATCATGTTTTATGTCCTTGGTTGGCAAAGTTATGTATGATCAATCTTGGTTATCGCTGCCTTGCCTCTATTTCTTTGGTTCCTATTCCTCGGTCTTATCAGGAGGCATTCCAGCATCCAGGATGAAAAACAGCCACAGACGAAGAGATGGCATCCCTATATGAGAATTAGACTTGACAACTAGTTCCACTTCCCTCTGATAAAAAGTCGGTAGGTGATATGTGGGTATTCACAGTTAAACATAATTTGGATGGTTTCATGGCCCTCCTTAAAGCACGATTCATGGCCAAAAACTATACTCAGTGCTATGGTGTTGACTATGAGAAAACATTCTCTCCTATAGCCAAGCTAAACTAGGTACATGTTTTATTATCTCTTGTTGCTAACTCTTGATGGTCTGTTTATCAACTTCATGAAAAAATGACTTTCTCAATGGCGATATTAAGGAGGAAAATTACATGAAGAAACCACCTAAATATGTAGTTGAGGGGGAGTTGGTATACCGGCTACAAATTTTTTTGTATTATCTGAAACAATCTCCGTGAGCTTGGTTTGACAAGTTTAGTCAAGTTATACTTCGTTTTGGGTTCACAAGGTGCTTTGTGGATCATTATGTATTTGTCAAACACTCTAATAAGGGTGTGGTACTACTTGTTGTGTATGTGGATGATATTATTTTAAAAAATAATCATATAAACAATATTAGTCAAGTCAAACACAAGATATGTAGTGAATTCAAGACAAATAACTTGGAACTTTAGCATTTTCTTGGCATTGAAGTCCTTTAGTCCAAACATGGTATTATTCTATCACAGAAGAAATATGTACTTGACTTAAAGACACAAGAATGTTGGAATGTCGCCTACTGACACTCCTATGGATACAAATGGAAAATTATGTGTTGGTACTATTTGTTGTGTTTGTGGATGATATTATTTAAAAAAATAATTATACAAATAACATTAGTCAAGTCAAACACAAGATATGCAGTGAATTCAAGACAAATGACTTGGAACTCAAACATTTTCTTGGCATTGAAATCCTTCAGTCTAAACATGGTATTATTCTATCACAGAAGAAATATGTATTTGACTTAAAGACACAAGAATGTTGGAATGTCACCTACTAACACTCCTATGGATACGAATGCAAAATTATGTGTTGGCTCTGGAGAAAATAATTTTAGTAAGACCATATAATAAAACCAATATTATTAAAACTGAACATACCATCAAACAAATAGGATGACTCTTGTGATGCAACCAATGGATTTTATAATATATATATTATTTCTTTGAAGTTAGACATTGTTTAGTATTTCGGTTAGTTGGTATAAATTTTTTTCTGCAAATACTTGGTCACGACTTCAAAGTTTCCCTCGAACATTTCTTTTTCTCGCAGTCTCTAAAGAGTAGATTGTTGAACTAGACCAAACTAACTGACTTGGGTCATGGTCAAACCAGGCGAACAATAAGGTCTTTTAGTTTTAAACTGAAAATATTTATCTATTATGTAAAATCTAGAAAAAAAAAAGGCCTGATTCTGATTCAATCTGGTTGAAACACTCAATTCAGACAAATTATGACAATATTGGCAAACAAAAATGCTAATAGTGAGATCATAGAATATTCAAAATAGTGCTAATTTTAGGTTTCTTTAAAATTGTTTGGAATGTTACCCATACACTTAGACCCCAATACCCTACGTCAAACTTAATTTTAGGTCTTTAGCGTCACTAAACCCTCTATGAATACCTTAGAATACACATAAATGTAAATATATATATAGTTACATTTGACCGTATACTTTGATCAATTTTGAATAATCTAATTTTTACGCTCAAGAAGCGAACGCGACTCGTTGAAATATTTGTTTTCACACGAAATTGCTTAATCGTTGTTGCGGCCTTCTGTTCTTTTGATCGCGTCTCATTGCAATGATGACAGGGCTTTACACTGCAAAAGTTCGTTCTGTCCGAAGGGGTTCAGATTCAGACCAGAGCTGGGAATCTACTTATACTCTTCTTCACTGAGGATCATTTCGCACTCCCTCTGTGTATCTGCTAGCTTGACCTATTTCAACCTCTCTTCTCAATTATCGAAATCGCTCCAAAGGGTTCGGCATGAAGACTTGAAAGCATAGAGAAATCGAAGGCGTGCATTTGAAGTTTTAAGATGAGATGGGGATGTCTTTCAAGGTGGCCAGGACTGGAACAAGGCTTTGCCCTCCCGTGGAGAGTGTAGGTGATGATGCCATTGAAACTTCGAATGTGTTCAGTGGAAAGGAATCTTCCTACTTCCAAAAGTAAGCATGAGGTATTTTTAGTTATTTTACACTTGGTTCTATCAGTTAAATTTTCAGAATTTGCAAATAATTTCTTTTTCTTTTTAGTTGAATTAGTGCCTGCGGGTTTTGCTCTGTGGCGGACTTGCTGGAGAATTGAGGTTTTTGCGCTTTGTTAGATCAGACTGAAGAGATGGATGCGGCTTAACAATTTCTTTTTTTTTTTAAAAAGGTTTGCTCTTTCTTTCTTCGTTTACCCACCATTGGAGTGTCACTCAGTTGTCTGCTATTTCTTTATTTCTCTGCTGTTCTGTTAGTTTATTTCGAATCATATACATAATCATATGCGTAACTTTATTTTATGCTTTTACTTCATTACCAACCCCTGTTTCTGAAAATTTGAAAAAGTTCTTCTAATAAGATTTTTGGTCGCTCTTGCATTTTCCTATTATTAGAGGTGTCATGCTATTTTTATTTTTTATTCATTAGTTATTAACATGAAATTGGGGATTGATTCACTGTCACTATATCTCATAAAAAAAAAAATATTCAAAAGATTACAATAAGCCAATTGGAGGAAATGGTCCACTCTTATGGATGGGGAATATTGCAAAACTCAAAGAAGTCTAGAGGAGGTTGTTTTGGAATGTATTATGCAATTTGTTGATTTCTAAGGTCAACACATAAGCACAAAAGAATCTAAAGGGAAAGAGAGAAGAGAGGAACTCTAGCTCTTGGGAGAGAGGAGAGAAGAAACCAAGGGAGAGAAAAAGGAGGAAAAAAGAGAGAGGTGTAAGGACGAATTTGAGCCAAGAGGAAGAAACTTGAATGTTCTACCCAATGCCTTGAGGTTGTATTTATAGTTGTGTGAAAGTGTTTATAATTACTATAATACCCTTAGGATTATATGCTTCAAAAGTAAAAAGACTTAAGAGAACATACACCAATTTGCATAATTAAAATTTTATGCACTCTATGAAAGTTCTTCTTATTTACTACCCATGCCACCTCTACACACGTGGGTGTCTTTTAACACAATTATCTGAGACAAAAATCTTGTCTTTTATGGTTAATGTTATCATCTGTGTAGTTATTGTTTTCACAAAAAAAATGACTTTTACAACTAATGCTTTTTTAATATCTGTAATATTTTAGAAGTACATTTTTGTGGAACTTATGATGTACATGATCTGTTAAGCTACTAAATTTAGCATTTTCTTCATTACATTTGTTTCTATTGTAGGAAACTGTTGAATTCTGCATGAGAGAAAGTGTGGGATTTAAAATCTGTAGGAGAGAACTGTTGGGAGAGATTAGGGTTTACAAACCCTTCTTCCCTATTTATAAATTTAACAATATTCAAATTTACATACATATCCCTGTAATCTGTAAATCCTTAGAATATACTTTCTATAGTAAAATATTTTCTAGAAAAAAGGGAAAACCTAATTACTTCAAAATAATAACTTTCAATATATATAGCTTCAACTTGTTATACAATATGTTTCACAATTCCCTTTTATTTAAAAAAAAATCAATTTGAGCTTCAAAATCTAAGGTTAGTCATTACTTTGTGGCTTCTATATGGTCTTCAACTTTGAGTTTGTACATGGAGGATGGCTCTCAAACTTATCTTCTTTTGAACTCTCACACTTATACTCTTTCTCCCTCTCAAGTTGGGGAATACATGCCATTAAGTCGCACTTTCATATGATAAAAACTTGTTTGATACTTACAACATTCAAATTTCTTTCATCTCCCCTTGAAAAACAGACTACCTTGAGACGTCCAACTGGACAAAATAGTAAGAACAAATACTATTTAAGATAAAGACTCTCACAGTCCTGACAAGAAGGTAGGACACAAGGAAACGGTAGAGCATGACACCAACATTTTTCCTTCATTTTCTTTTCCTGCTCGACACGAATGGTCTTTTAAGTGTCACTGCTTGTTTCTTGAAAAATTAAATCCACACAAAAAACTACCTTAGGTGTACTTTTTGTGTGCAGGATCTTCCTATATAAATGTGTCTATAACAACCTAAGTATACATATTTGGTAATTTTCACTGTCAAGCACCTAGATATGCCAGCATAGTATCAACCGACAAATAAAATTTTGTTGTTCAGACCAAGCTGGGCCAATAAAATGGCCTTCATCCAGATCCCCTTGACAAATAACAGCACGATGGGCTTTACCGAATTGCTCTAGCAAGTATTATTTCCTCCAAGTATCATCTCAAACTGAGGGCGAACTTACTGGAAACAGCATTTCAGCAACCAGGTGGGGTTTTGCTCCTCTCTGTTCCTTTTCATTTTCTTTATCATGTCATGACTTGTGGGAATTGTCTGAAGAAGAAAGAATCTGAAAACTGAACCCGAGATGGATAATGCTCTCAAGAAACAAGAGAGAAAGAGTGCAATTTGATTGTTTTAGAGAATTGGAAAATGTATTTCTGGGTTGTCCTACCTTGTGGGCATCAAAGCTAGGTACTCTTCCTGAGGGGAAAATTTGGTTAAAAAATTGTCATGAACTACTGCCACAGACAAATGTGGGATAAGGGTATGTATTAGGAACTGCAATTCATGGGAACTTCTTGTTCAATTTCACTTTGTTAGTATAAGTTGAACCTTGTTCTTATTTGTGAGTCAATCAATTGCCAAAAAACTAATATTTCTTGAAGTTTAAAGATTGAGCTTTCTTCTTCTTTCAAAACATTAATCTTATTTTTAAAACTTATGCTTTGCACTCTTTGAGTTTGTTCCTGACAAGAGAATCTATACTTTGATCCCATTTATGGAGCAAAGTGTAAGTGCTAAAGTGAGTCAATGCCTTCATTTGTCAAAAAGCGTATCTCCGATCTCAAATTCACGATTTAGACATCATTGAGGAAGGTAGACCTCTAATAACAGTGAATTTTCTCTCAGAATTTCCTCTTCCAATTTGCTCCAAAATATCATTCATCATGATAGAATCATCTGGAAGCAATGGGCCAGATATAAGTGGCTAAAGGAGGGTGACGGGAACACAAGATTTTTTCATGCCGTTGCCTCGGCCCGATGCAGATTGAATGGATCAATTTCCTCCTTGTCCATGGGGAATCAACCTCTGATCGATCTGAAGTTACTAATGCAATCTTGTATTATTGTACAAAGTTATACACCAAGGAGATGGCTTGCTGACCCCGTGTCCCTTCCCTCAAGGCATCTTCATTTAAGCTAAGCAAACTCCGTTGAGCTGCCTTTCACTAAGGTGGAAATTGTAGTTGTATCATCAGTGCCTCTAGACAAGCACTTGATCCCTATGGCTTTAACTGGGAGTTCTTCCGCATCGGGTGGAGTTTCTTAAAAGAGGACGTCTGCACCATGATGAATAAATTTTATGAAAATGGCATTACCTATTGGAGCATGGGACCCTCCTTCATCACCTTGATTCCAAAAGTAGCCAACACTGAAACTCCAAAGGACTTCAGACTTATAAGCCTTTTCTCTGGCCCATACAAGATTATCCCCTGGGTGCTTGCCACCCGCCTTAATGGAGCATTGCACTCATCAGTCCCCATCAAATTGCATTCATAAACGAAAGGAGCATCCTTGATTCAGTGACAGTCCATGAAATCATTCCACACATTGAGAAGAAACTCGAAGCCTATGCTGATTGTCAAATCGATTTTGAGAAAGCTTTCGATAGAGTATGTTGGCAGCACATGGAGAACATGATGGAGCTTATGGGGTTTGGAGCAAAATGGTGCCACCTACTCTGTTCTCATTAATGGGAGCTCGCACGAATGTTTCAAAGGAACAAGAGGAATTCGGTAGAGAGACCCTGTCTACCCCATCCCTGCCCTTGATGTGCCTCTCACTCTGTTCGCCAATGACATAATAATTTTTATGAAGGCTCTTCTCGATCAGCTTCTCAACCTTAAGGCTATCCTTGCCATTTCTAAGATGGTTTCTAGTCTAAAAATCAATTGGAGCAATCTACCATCTATAGTTTCAACACTAATCAAGAAAACATGGATGCTATGGCCTCGAAGCTAGGATGTCAAGCCCGTTCTTTTTGAGCGGCTTATCTTGGCCTTCCTCTCTTCTCGGTCAGCTTTGATAAGATTCTTTGGAATCCCATTCTTGAGCATATGGAATGTTGTCTTTCATTTTGAAGGATGATTTATATCAAAAGCTGGCCGACTGACTCTAGCTCTAGCTGGCATTCCTTCTTATCCTCTCTTTTATACACTGCCCCGTGAGTGTCGTCCAGAAAATGGAGATGCTAATGCCAAACTTCCTTTGGCGTGGGTCTGACTCCGAATGCAAGCATCATCTTATCAAATGGGAGGACATGATGAGGCACAAGAAAGATGGTGGCCTTGGCATCAGACCTATAAAACAAAGTAATGAAGCCCTACTTGCTAAATGGTGTTGGAAAATAAACAACTGTAGAGGTCCTATTTGGAATCTTATGGTTCTCCACAAGGCCAGAGCTAGCACGAATGTTTGGTTGTTCGGTGATGGTAACATCCAACTCCTCTCCCCCATTTACCGAACAATCTTCAAACTTTTCCCCTTGATTCATGTTACCTGGAAATTTCAGGTTGGCAAAGCTGACAAAGTGATTCTGTCGTGACCCCTGGGCTAGCTTGAAGCCCCTTAAGGATCTCTTCCCTAGAATTATCCGGCTTGCCTAGCACACCAATTGTCTTGTTCTCAATGCTTTTGCCTGTGACCCTTCCAACTGTCTCTCCTGGGACATGGCGTTGCATAGTGCTCTTTCTGATCAGGAGGCTGAGGATGCTCTCCAAATCATGCATCTCTTCAATGGCCTTTACATCCCAAGACACCTTTTCAATTTGGTCATCTGGATTCCGGACCCGGGGGTGAAATCTCGGTCTCCAATTGTTTCAAATTACTGATCGACAAACCCTCGAATACCACAAATTATCCTCTAGCTGTGTGGAAGCTATCTGTCCTCCCAAAAAACTAATTTTTCCATCTGGAGCTCGCTGCACGAGAAGATCCTCACCTTGGATAATTTGAGGAAAAGGGGTACCTCTACCAAACATCACTTGTCGACTCTATGGCTGCATTGACGAATCTGTCAACCGTGTTCTTGTCCATTGGCCTTTTGCTTGGCGTGTTTGGACCTTTTTCCTCAGCCTTATTAACATTAGCTTCTGCATGCCGGACTCCTTGGCCAATCTTCTCTCTCAGCTCCTGGTCTTTCCTCTTCCAAAGAAAGCAAAGACATGCTAAAGACCTGCACTGCCTATGTCCATTAGATGATTGGCTTGAGCAGAATCGCCAACAGTTCCAAGGCAGTAGCTCTTCTTCCAATTCAGTCGCTCATCAAGATTGCATCAACATAATTGCTTGGTTGAGCACCTTGCAGGCCTTCCAGCCTATTGAAGCAGGTTTCATTAGGGAGAAATGGGCTCTGATTGCCTCCCTTGCCGAACCAAAGCATCCCTGGTTTCAGCAATGGCAACCCCCCGGCTGCCTCAAACTAAATTTTGATGGGAATGCTCTGGGTAATCCCAGCCTGGCCAGTTACCTGGTTACAGTGTTATTTTTCGGTCTAGCTCGGGTGAGGCCCTTCTTTCCTATGTCGGCCCCCTTGGGAGTGGTTGACACTATAACAATTGAATTGACTGCTCTTGTCCATGGTCTTCAAGTCTTGTTAGTTTCCATTCCGAACTCTTCGTGGAAGGGGATTCCCAGGTCGTTATCAATTGGTACAAGAACTAGACTTCTCCTCCTTGGTGGATCCGTCATCTATTTTTTTAGGGCAAAGACCTAGCCTCTAGTGTAATTTCTTGGTCACATATTTTAAGGTCAGCCAAAACAATCGGCTAACTCTCTTGCCAAGGAGGGAGTTAACCCTTCAATTTCTCATTGTTAAGGACCCTCCCCCTTAGGCCTTGTAATTCTGTTATTGGCTTTTTTGCCTTAACAAAGCACATCCTTTTAAAAAATAAAACAAAAAAAGGTAGATTTTGTCTTGGAAAGTAGACGAGTGATAAACACCTAGCCAATACATCCCAAAAGACCGGCTTGTTAGGAGCGGAAGGCATAGGTACTTAACCCAAGACCATAACAGTACACACCGCCCTCCCGAGCCGATGACCACAGCGGCATTAACACAACAACGAGAGCCTATGGGGAACGTCCGGGGATTGCAGTCGCCCGCGCACGTGGGGAGTGGAACTTGGGACATAGCGCCTGCTTTGATACCAAATGATAAGCACCTAGCTAATACATCCCAAAAGACCGGCCTGTTAGGAGCGGAAGGCATAGGTACTTAACCCAGGACCATTACAACGAGAATGTAAGTTCTCGTCTTTCCTCGTGTCAGTAGTGATAAATTTATGAAGAAAAAATGTGAGCCTCATTTTCTTTTGAGTGAAACTAAAGGTTACATCAATTCACTTTAATATCTGTAGAAACTAAAAAGTGACATTTTATCTTAATAGAATATCTTAAAAAAAATCTTAATAAAATGTCTCTTAGAAGACACGACGGGGATTTGTTTATTGTATGATCTACTTTCTACTTAACATTTTTTTTTGGTGCATTAACATTGGAGAGTGGGTTCGTTAAATGAAAATGAACTTCATAGCGCAGTTTCCCTACACACAAATGTGCTAATATTTGTAAAAAACGAAGAAAAAAAAAAGAAGGAAAGATCCGAGTGGTCAGTTGTGCATCGAAGTTTTTTGGAGAGAGGGAATTGATGTACCTACTGTTAGAGCTAGGTGGTTCCGGTCCACCTGGGTTAGGTTCCGTCCACCCCTGGTCCACTGATGGGTTAGGTACTTGGCTTTCCGCACTTAACAGACCGATCTTTTGAGTTATATTGGCTAGGCGTTTGACATGGTATCAGAGTTGGGCACCACGTTCCGCGTTCGAATCCCGGCGGAATACAAGAGGCTGGCCAATACAACCTAAAAGACTAGTGGGTTAAGTGCGGAAAGCTACCGCTCATAAGAGTGGACAGAACCATTCTGACACCCACCCCGCCCATTCTCTACCGCCTCTCACGGGATTCGAACGCGGGACATGGCATACCCCAAAACTTTCGATGTCAAGAGGTTGGCCAATATAACCTAAAAGACTAGTCGGTTAAGAGCTGAAAGCCACCGCTTATAAGAATGGACAGAACTACTCTGACACCTACCACCAAGCTTTTGTGTTTACCTTGTTTGAATTATAGATGAATAAGATCGTTAAGAAAGAAAAGAAAGAGTACCGTTTGATTGTTTAGGAGTTATTAAGTTGAAGAAAATCTATACGATCATCCATAACTATAACTAATATGGTAAGAAAAGTGCAGGTCGTTCCTTATTTTAAAGACATCAAAGGTCTTTAGAGTCTTATCGAGGTTTTCCATGACTCAATAAACTTGAATAATTGTGTAATAAGTATACCCCTCTAAATTGCATCCTCAGGGTTTATTTTTTATTTTGATGTCTAGTTGAACTAAGAATAGGATTATAGACTTTTCTCCTTTTCAGATAGTCCATGGTCGCAACCTGTGAGGTCCTCTCGATTTTATTCCTATTCCTACCGCTAAATGTCCCAGTAAGACAACTACATATATGATTTTTTATTTGAGAACAGTACATGTGCAGGCTCCGCTATATATTGAAGCTAGCTATGCAAAATACAAAGAGCAAGCCAACAAGCATAGACGAGAATTTGTTTTTCAAGTTGGTTATGATATTTGATTTTAGCTCTCTAAAGAAGATATCCTGGTGGTGAATATCATAAGCTGAAACAAGAAACTTGGACCTTGCAAGATAGGGGCCAAGATGAATGATAATGCTTACAATGTGGAACTAGCTACCCACTTGTAGATCAGTGATGTTGTTAATGTGAAGCATCTTTTTCCTTATTATGGGAACATAAGAGTGGGAACTTGAAGAGTTCTTTTCAGATCAGGGAGAATAATGCAGTACTACAGAATGTGGAAGAGCTACCTGAAGAATATTTAAGGACAAGAGATCACTCAAAATTTCTCATGTTTATGAAAGAAGAAGAAAGAAGGAGATTCAATTTAAAGAGGCCTGCATTTTCTATGTTGGGCTCAAGTTCCAAAAACAAAAATCCTACATTAGAAAGTCTCTCTAAGTTGCAATTTCCTATTCCAAGCATGCTGAAATAAGAAATTTTAACTAGACAAGTAACTTGTTTTTTAGGATGTGCTGTTTTGGTTAAAAACCTCAATTGGAAGTCTTTTCTAGTGGTAGTTTCCTGTTTTAAGTTGGAGTCTTTGTTTCCAAATTAGTGTAGCCTGAAGTTAGTAAGTCCTTAAATAAGAAACAGTTTTCTATCTTGAGTTTCTTTTTCGACAAAGTATAACTAGATTTATAAGGTCCTAATTGGAGTCTATTTCCTATTGTGACAGCATAGGAATTTCCTATTTTGAATGTAGCACAGAAATTATCTTTTACTACTGAACAAAATTTTTGTTTTGTTATTTGCTAGATAAATTTATTCTTGGTGTTTCTTTTTTCTCTGTTTGCCACAGAAATTAGTCTTTTACTATTGAATAAAATTCTGGTGTTGTTTCTCTTAGATAAAGTTATCCTTGCTGTATTTGTTTTTCGTTTGCTATTTTCTTAATAGCTGCAGAAACCCTCTTTTTTGTCTTTCAAGTTTTACCCATCAAACTTGAGTTATGATTGTAGTGTTTTTTTGTTACTTGTTACTGAAATCTAAGTTACCCATGTTCTCGAGGGATTATTCAATCATTGTGCTGTATCACCTATCAATTTTAGTTATTTAACAGATGTACATATTGTGACATTATGCTTTTATAGAAAATTATAACCTTATGATCCAGACTTGAGTTCATACATATTTATTTACTTGATTTGTACATTAAACTTCAGTTGTGTTACTGATTCCCTTATTGCTTGCTCATCTCTCATTATAAAAACTTGTTGGGTGCTTTGAATAAGAATGGAGCAAATTTCATTTACTGCTTTGTTTACCATAAGTTGCACCTGCTCTATTCTAATTTCTTGTTAATTCCATAGTGATCTACCAAATGTTTTCTTTGAAACTGCTATTGCTGCAGGTTCCAGGAGATGATGAGGACACTGTAGGTGACATGCTGTAACCGGATGGAGACTTCTTCTGTGAGTTCTCTTCATTTCTCCTAGTGTTAACTTGGTCTCCTATCCTTATCCCTCATCCCAGATGGACTTCTTGGATATCCATGTCTTTCATTTTCATTTGAGAGCAGTTAAATCATTCAAAATATTCTGCTTCAGTTGTCTGTGGTCAAACCTCATATTTGATCTCTGGTTTCTTTTATTTTGACTTTCTTGTGTGCTTCCTTTCACAACATTTTCATTTTGTTTCCTTTTAAAGACACAAATTTTGCATTTATCTCATACACTTTCTTTCTCATTCTTGTCTTGGTTAAACATTTGAAGAGCAAAGATCTTACAAGACCTCCCAGCCAAATCGGGGATCTTTCTACCAGTGATGTGGTTGTCAGGATCCGAACTGCAGAGGGAAGAGATGACCGGTTCTACTGCCACTCCTACATTCTATCAAAGAGCAAATACTTTGCAGAGCGGCTATCTGAGAATTGGCCTACGTGCCAAATTTTGGATTCAAGGAACTGTATTGAGCTCCACTGTGAGGAACCAGATTTTAACCACCACGTTAATGCTTTGCGCCTCCTTTATGTCCCTGAAAACTCATTACCTGATAACTATTTTGGTGTTAGGAATGCACTTGGGATCCTTCGGGTTGCAATCAATCTTGGGTGCCACCCCATGGTTCAAGCCTGTGTTGATTACTTGGAAGCACTGCCATGGGAGGAAGCTGAGGAGGAAGAGATTTTGAGGATCATTCCTAGTCTTGGGTCACAGGTTGAACGAATCCTTGCACGTCTTCGTCCAGTGGATCCAGTGGCTGTAGCTCGAATTTTCATCTCAGCTGTACATATTGCCACATCATCACCACCTCCTTCAATGCATGACCTGAAGGTGTCAGCACAGGAGCAATTAGAGTATATGCTTACTGAAGATGATGATGACCCCCTACTGGCATCGGACAATGGTGTGAAACCCGAAGTTCTGAAATGTGTGATGACTCTTTTGTCAAGGTTCTATAGCAAGCTAGAGTTTTACACTGAAGATCTTGAGGACTGGGTAGGCAACGCAGAAGAGCAGCACTATTTGCTGTGCCTTCTACCAGATCTTGCTTGGGCTTGTCAGATACTGGGCAAGTTAGAGATGATGAAGGAATTTGTACTAAGCTGGGTTGATTCATCTTACAAGATAGTGAAGGGTGTTGAGAGAGCAAGCTCAGCTTATTATGGACAGGACTTGCTCGCGTTGAAACTGAAAGTAATTGAGATTGTGGCAAAAGTCTTGGAAGCTATTGGAGACGGGAATGTGATCCTACCTACAGAGAAGCGGCTTCAAGTGGTGAAATCGTGGCTCCCTTTTGTAAGGAAAACGAAGCCACTGTTACATTCTGTGTGCTCCAAGGATGAAGACAGTAGTTCAATCAAGATAGACGATGAGGTTTGGCAGATTGTCGAGTCATCATTTGTGTCAATCGTGTTGACTTTACCTTCAGGAACCCAAGGGGAGATCTTGGCCGAGTGGTTAAGTTGTCAGCAAGTCCAGTATCCTGATCTAACCGAGGCATTTGAAGTGTGGTGTAATAGGTCAAAAGTTGCAAAACGCAGATTGTCAAGTTTAGAAGGTAAAGCTGATATAAGATCTTGATCAGCCAGTTATCAGTTTATTGGACTCGCTACGAATTTCTGCTGGAAGGAAGTTCAAGTGAAAAACTCAGTCATCTAATAGAGTTTCCTTAATGGAAACTTTACCATACCTATCGAGGATGTGAAAATGTTGCTTTTACCTTTTCTTAGTCAAGACTTTTAGATAAAAAAAAAAAAAAACTGAGTTTTGTGGTGGAACTCGAGTCTCTACCACGGCAAGTTCTATTCTACCATTCGATTAGTGGTGGTAGATGGACTCAGTTATTCCTGCTGTCAACTTTCTCAGTACAGATTTAGACCAGTTACATAACATTCAAGGGTTGGGAAGAAGCTGAACCAAACCCAACCCTCACATTGATCTCAAGCTTGGCTTGAACATAATTTTATAGGTTCAAGTTTGGTTCAAGAAGCCTTTCAAGTTTCATGAAACAGAAACGAGATAGATGTTAGACAGGGAGATGATCAAATACTCGCATCTTATTTTAATCTTTTGACCCCAACAACTTATATTTAGGAAAGAAAGAATCTACTGCAGCGCTTAAGCAAGCATGTGTGACACTAAAAATACATAAAACTAAAATCAAGACAATAATATTCTTTAGGAATTGAATTTAATGTTACCTGCGTTTTCCTTCATCAAGGGTTGTCCTAAAATATGAAATGTCTCCGATACTGACAGTCGGAGACCACCAGAGACGACCAGAAGACGAGATGAGATGAGAGAGAGAATTAGTCTGTGAAAAGGTGTAAACGTTTTTTCTGTTGGCCAAGGTTGCTCTTCACTGATTTGTTGATCATGCCGGCATAATCATCGACTTGTTGACCATGGTCGAATTTATTGTTTTAGTGCAACTAGAATGCTTCATCTAGTGGAGCAATGTGACTCTCATTGCAATTTTTTAAACAAAAATAGTAGTCAACATGACTTTGATAAAATTTATACGAAGCCAATACGTCTCTGGTTCTCTGCTCCTGCCGGGATGGAACGACTCAAGTGAGCAACTCGGCAGCCTTGTTTCCTTTCCGATCATCAATCATCGCCGGTCAAACCAACTAGCAATTCAATTCTTGCGTGCTTGCCTTTGCTACGTTCATAAACAAGGTTTCTTATTTTCCTTTGCGTAATGATCGATTCTTTAACAAAGTCTAGAATCTCCCGGCCTATAAATATGGAATTTGCGTCGTCTTGCAACTCAAAATTAGTGTGAACTAAAGGGCACTCTCCTCCTTGTTTTCATTCTCTTTCCTTAAGCCCAACTTCGACATGGCTCGTTCCTTCTTCCTGCTTCTATTCGCATTTTTGCTATCGTCAATGGCTTCCGCAGCAGTTGTCAAACACACTTTCCATGTAAGTTTTTCTTATACTGCCACAGTTCCTATCGGCAACCGGAGCTGGCGAACTTGGCTTTCTCATATTGATCGGTCTGATCGTATTTTAGATTGCTGCTTATGATACGTCTAGCGCTTCACTGAAAACCCAGCTTAAACGAGTCGCTTCACATTATTGTTCCACCTTCCTATAATAATTAGGATCACAGCTCTCTTAGAATGAAGAGCTAAATGCACCACTTTCTGGCCTCTTCATGCCTAAACCAACAAGCCAGCAGTGGATTCCCAAACTGTTAAACTCATCTGCATTTGCTTTTGCTTTTCAGGTTAGGAATCTCACTGTTAAACCATTGTGCAAGGAGCAAGTTGTGGTTGCAGTGAACAAGAAGCTCCCTGGTCCTACAGTTCGCGTCCATGAGGGTGACACCCTCGTCGTTGATGTTGTCAATGACTCGCCTTACAATCTCACCATTCACTGGTAATCTATGAATTCATTAACCGACGAATCATGGAGATATCATCGGTTCGGGGCTTTGTTCATTATATTCGAATTAAGAAAGAGCTAAATTTAGGTGTTAATGGATGCATGTTATGATTTGTAGGCATGGAGTATTTCAGCTACTGAGTGCGTGGGCAGATGGAACGAGTTTCGTGACCCAATGTCCGATTCGTCCCGGCAACAAGTACACTTACAAGTTCACCATCACAGGGCAGGAGGGTACTCTGTGGTGGCACGCTCATTTTTCATCTCTCAGGGCCACTGTCTACGGTGCTCTTCTCATCCACCCAAGAAACTCTCGGCCTTACCCTTTCCCAAAACCATACAGAGAAGTCCCGATTTTGTTAGGTTTCTACTTTTTCTTTGGATCCTCTTTTTCGTTTATCTTTTTTTACTGCAACTTGAATTTTTCTTATGAAATTGGTTCGCCTTTGAGCAGGAGAGTGGTGGGATGCCAACGTGGTGGAAATGGAGCGCAAGGCCACTGCCTCAGGAGGAGCTTCAAAAGTCTCAGACGCCTACACTATAAATGGGAAGCCTGGTCTTCTGTACTCGTGCTCCAAAGGTGAATAAAAGAATTCTTAACTGCTATATCTGATTGATTTCCCATTAGACTTGTTTGCACCGGAAAAAATTTACTTACTTGGCGTTTGTTTGTGTGGATTTTTTAGACACTTTCAAGATGAAGGTGATCCCGGGGAAAACTTATCTCCTCCGTATCATCAACGCTGCACTCAATAGACAATTCTTCTTCAAAGTTGCTGGACACAGGTTCAGAGTCGTTGCCGTTGACGCCACCTACACTAACCCCTACAACACTGATGTCGTCGTTATCGCTCCCGGTCAGACCACTGACGTTCTCCTCACAGCTGATCAGTCTCCAGCATCGTACTACATGGCTGCAAACCCTTACCCCTTGCACCATTCGACAATACCACCACCGTCGGCATCGTCCAATATAAAAACTTCTCTTCCTTCAAGCCCATCATGCCTGTCATGCCACCTGCCGCAGATACTCTGACCGCCCATAAGTTCTACACAAATATCACCGGATTATCCCGCAGACGCGGCTACAGCCATGTCCCTCGGCATGTGGACGAGCGAATGTTTATCACTATTGGTGGGGGTCTCAACCAGTGTCCTCCCAACGCCCAGTGTGGTGGACCAGGAAACACACGATTCGCAGCCAGCATGAATAACATCTCTTTCCAGTTCCCCTCCTCGCTGTCTATGCTTGAGGCACACTTCAGGGGCGTCCCCGGAATCTTCACACATGATTTCCCCGATAACCCACCAGTAGTCTACGACTACACACATGCAACGGCAGCTGCAGCTTTCTTGGCAACGGAGAAGGGGACGCGCTTGAAGAAGCTGGCTTACAACGCCAATGTGGAGATGGTTCTGCAGAACACGGCTGTGCTCTCCACGGAGAGCCACCCCATGCATCTACACGGGTTCAATTTCTTTGTTTTGGCGCAAGGCATCGGCAACTTCAACAGAAAGACTGACGGGAAGAAGTTGAATCTGGTGAACCCCCAGGAACGAAACACCATCGCCGTTCCTGTTGGTGGATGGGCCGTAATTCGATTCAAGGCCAACAATCCTGGTAAAAGTTCAAACCATTTCCTTTTCCTTCCCTGAGCTGAAAGAAACTGGACTTATGAGTTATGGTTCCATCGAAATACTTGTCACTACAGGTGTCTGGCTGATACACTGCCACATGGAAGTCCACTTCTCATGGGGCCTAGCAGCTGCTTTCGTGGTGGAAAATGGGCACACTCCGTCGTCAACTCTCCCTCCTCCTCCTGGCGACTTTCCTCGTTGCTAGACGAAAGAAACCCTTATTTTCTCTTTCATGGTAACCCTTATTTGCTAGACGAAATAATTTTGAACGCGGAAGGCTCAATTAACACCCTAATTGGGAGTTATTAAGTGAAGGTGATATTGAAGCAAAGGTTTTATAAATATGTCAACAAACTGGTCAATAATAGAAGTATACTAAACTTTGAGATAACCCTTTGACGCTTTTTCCCTGATGAAGTGCTAATCGATCGCGATATATTTTCTGTAAGAATAAAACTATTAGGATTTTAGGAGAATGAATAATTCATTAACTGGAGTGTCTCCAAGTTTCTAGCATTTTAGGCATGAATGAGAATGTTTTTGGAGCCTTGGAAGAATTAAGAAAGCCAATAAATTGCAAGAGGATTTAATGATTTAGCTGAAACTTTCTTATACAATGGTAATATTGGAAATTTCTACTTACAAAATCTTTCTTGAATGCTTAGGTTTGCCAATAAATAACCGATAATGGCTAAGAGATGAGTTTGAGTCTCTATCTATAAGTTTCTTGGTAAAACTAGCAGTTTTAGACCGTTGGGCAAAAAGCCACTATAAAGGGTTGATCGGTCTTGTTTTTCATTGATTGATCAAACGATCCCCAACGACTATATTTTGAAGTTTCTATGGCCTTATGATCAATAATAGCATAGATCAAAGTGTTTTTATGCTTTTGTAGTAGGTTGACGGATAATACTACTATAGGTTGATCGATCAAGCTTTATACACTGGTATGGCAGGATTTTGGTTGATTGATATGCCTATATAGGTTGATTGTTCATGCATGATAATGCAACTTCCAACATTCTATATAATTTGTTGAATAATATGGTATAATAAGCTTAGTTAGTTACTATTTTATGTTCTTTTTACTTTTGAGTTGCCTCAAAGGCATGTGAATCATTTTCTTAGAATTCTTCACATAAGTATCAAAGAGAGAGGAACTCACCCTAATTGGACCCTAAGGGAGAGTGCTTTCACGAGTTCCTCTAGCCATCTTCCTTCTCCTTCATCCTCTCTCTCTCACACTCGTTAGTCTAAGTCATCTTTCTTCTTCTCTCACCACTTCTCTCTTTTCCTCTCACTCTTAAGTACATATTTATGACTAAACCCTAGAATCTAACATGTTATTAGAGCAAAGGTTCTAGGGTTTGACTTTCAAGCTACTCCAATTTTTCATGCAAACATGAGTATTTCAATTTTTATGCCATGCAAATCCTACCGTTGAAGGAGAAGTTGCAAATCAGCCAAAACTAGCCCACACGAGCAATTTGTTGGTTGAGAAATCATCTTGAAGAAGATAAGTCCGCAAAATTCCTTATATGATTATCCTTCATTGATTCATTAAGGATCACATTTTAGTAGTCAATTTCCTAGTTGTTGGATTTTTTTTTTTACATGTTCATCAGTAGAATTGCTACATATACCTCATTTTTTACTCCATTAAATCCCTATCAATTTGATTTATTTTGATTTATTCTAGTGTCAATATGGCCAAAAACTCATCTTCTTCCCATGAGGTTGGAAAACATGATTTCTTAAAAATTACTATAATACCATTGGAGGGTGTCTCTAATTATTTATCATGGTTCAATTTGTTGAAATATTTCTCATTACTTGGGATTTGGACAATCATCTCACAGTGCCTCCTCCTTTCCTAAATGAGGAGGATCTCAACTACAAGAAGTGGCTGAAAGAAGATGCCTTTGTGACTAATTGACATATTAATAGTACGAAAGAATCTATCACTAACAATATTGTACATATGGAGACTGCCAAAAATATATGGGATGCATGTGTCAAGTCTACTCTAGCACTAACACTCTTCAAAGACTTTATGGTTTTTCAAGCTATGTACACTACTAAGTAATCAAAGAATCTTAATCAGTACTTTGCTTGGTTCAAAGGATTCCTGCAAGAATTGAAGCTAGCTATGCCATATTCCATAGATATTGTTATCCAAAAAAGACAAAGAGAAGAATTAGTTGGGGTTATTTGCGTTGCTAATTTATGACCATACCTTGAAGTTCTTGAAACTCAAATTTTAACCTCTTTTGAAAAACCCTCTTTTGATGACATATGTGCCACCATGCTTCGAATTCCAGTCAAGTCACTAAAGTTGCAAACTAAAATACTTGACACATCGGCCATGGTTACTCAAGGTAGGGGACAAATGTCTTCAGGTAGAGGTTGAGGCAAGAGTGTTGGCAGAGGTAGGGGTAGAGGTTGTACCTTTGGAGAGTCAACCAAAGATTATTCCATCTCCAAAAACTCCTCTATTCAAATTTGTTCTTATCATGGGTGGAATATTTCACTTAGTCAAAGATATTGGAAGCTACATGAGAAACCAACCGATATGAATCAAGTTCCTGGTGTTCTAAAGAATAAAGACATTGTCTCATTAACTAGCTCAAGGAATCTAACAGAAGAAGATTATGCAACCCTTCAAAAACTAAAAAGTATGTTGGCATTATCTTTTAGTTCTCCTCCTAACACGATTGCCACTTCAGGTACAACTCTCTCTTTTTCTCTTTCATGGTCTAGAATTTCACCTTGGATCATTGACTTAAGTTCCTCAAACATCTTACTAAAAAATTAGGCATTGTTTTTGTGTCCATATTATTTTATTGATCGATTTGTTTCTATTGTTGATGGTTCTCAAAACTAGATTCAATGGATTGGCACTTCTTCACCCACCCATCTTTGCCTATGTCTTATATTTTATTTCTTCCATAACTTCCTTTGCGTTTTATGTTTGATAGTCAAATTACTAAAAAATCTCAATTTCTTTTGTTAAGAGAGAAATTAAATTAATTTTGAAATTAAAAATTCAGAATTAAATTATGGAAAAAATTAGGAAATTAATGGCAAATCAACCAAGAGATTGATTTGTCATGATTTCCTAATATCAAGACAAAATCTTGATTGGTTTTGATTTATTATATTAAGAAAATGTGAATCCTTAATTAATGAATTAAATAATCCTTCTTTAGCCTATAAATAGGCTTACATTGATTTTAAAAATTCATTTTGATTTAATAGAATGTCTCCATCTCTCTCTATGTTCGTGGATTAGGCTCCTATGACTAAACCACATAAAATTGGTTTGTGCTTTTTGTTTATTTCATCTTCAATTTCATTTTTGGATAGAAATTTTTCATGGTATCAGAGCTGCAGGTTCGATTTTGGCTTTTTAAAAAAAAATTGTAGTTAATTTTGCATAATTTTTTTGTGTTATTTATTTTGTTGTTTTCCATTAAAATTAATTTATGCAATAGATAGATCGACTTAATACAAGCATTTTGCCTCTTGTTTCATTAGAATCCATTGAGAAATGATTTTCGTTTCAATACAATATTTTTTTTTTATAAATTGAAGCATTAGTTTGAAAGATGACTCAATTTTGAGTATTTTACCTGTTATTTTATCAAAATCCTTCAAGAAATGATGGTGCAATTGAGATTTTAAATCTCTAGTTCGTTTTGCATCGAGAGGAAGATGATGATCCAGCGTGGCTCGTCCTAATAGGCATGATGGTTCATGCATCCAATTTCAGAAACTGGCTCTGATGCAAGAATTGCCCGCAGGGTCCGCAACACTTAACCACGTCTACCCAATCCTACTTGAGGATTCATTGCGCAATCTGATGCACAATTTTGAATCTGTGTTGGAAAATCGACAAAGAATCCACCTAAACACACCGTATCCGCTTTAGTATTTGTATAAAAATTTTGACCCATTCCACTATCTGTTTATTGTTTTTTTTTTTTCATTTTTAACCCAAACTGGACAAATTTTTGGTTCAAACAAAAAAATCTCATATTTCCCTCATTTTCATTCAATTTTTATGAAATTTTCACTGTTATTTTTCTAAATAAAATACTATTTATTGTTTTTAAAAAGGTGAAAAATTAAAAATAGATTTATTTATTTAATTAGTAGGGAGATATTGTTTCTTTTTTGTATCAAGAATAGGGATTGTGTGACGGATACAATCTCATATCCTAAACCTTTTTTAAATATCATATTACTATATCTTTTTTCCATACACCATCTACCACAATTTTCCTACACCATCTACCATTATTTTATCTTTTTTATCACATTATTTGCTTGTGTAATTTTTTTATAGGATGGATTTAGGATGTGCTAGTAGGATGACCCCCTCCATAGTCTTTACCATCTCATCAAGATTTTTTTCCATCCCATACAATGCTTCATCACACTATCAACAAGGCCAACCACAAAGAAAGGCCTTTTTCTAGATGACGGTTCTATCCTACAAAATAACAAGTTCTATTTCCTCTTACCCCCAATACAACTTGAGGGGGGATGTTAAAAGAGAAATTAAATTAATTTAAAATTAAAAATTCGGAATTATATTATGTGTCATGATTTCCTAAAATCAAGAGAATATCTTGATTGATTTTGATTTCATAAATTAAAGAAATTTGAATCCTTAATTAAAGAATTAAACAATCCTTCTTTAGCCAATAAATAAGTGTGTATTGACTGTAAAAATTCATTGTGATTCAATAGAAATTTTCCCTCTCTCTTTTCGTCCGTGGATTAGCCTCCTAGAGCTGAACCACGTAAAATCAGTTTGTGCTTTTTGTTTGTTTCATTTTAATTTCATTTTCGCATAGAAATTTCTCAACCTTATCACTTTTCACTCTTCTTATTGTGTTTGTCAATGACTACTTCATGTCATCAAGCTTTACAATGGCACAATCGGCTATGACATCTCTCACGTCTTTAGTCCTTTGAAATTATTTTCCATTTCACAATGTGAATTTTGTGAGTTGAGAAAGCATCATTGAATTTCTTTTCCTTCTAGACCTGACAATGTTAGTTCCAATTCTTTCTCTTTAGTTTACTCAAAAGTATTAGGTCCTATTCGAGTTCCTAGTATTACCTGGTCAAAGTACATTGTTATTTTTGTGAATGAATGTACTCAAGTAATTGGGTTATTTTTTGAAAAGATAGATCTGAATTTTCTTTATCATTGGATCTTTTTATTATATGGCTGAGACCTAATTTGATAAAAGATAGATCTATTTTACGGAAAGTCTCTACCTCTGGTCTTCTTTGTTGCTTTTGTTGCCATTTTTTGTTGATCGATAACAATGTCAATCTCACTGTTCTTTGTTGGCCTTTTCTGGACATCATTCCGATTATCCGCTATTAAGGTCTCATTGATTATCTTCTCCAGCTTTGGAGGGCGACGACTCTACTATCCATTTCGTGTTTCTGTCGGCCGATTTACTGAGCTAGTTCGATCTTGATATGGTTAGAAGTCAATGTCGCATGAGAAGACAAAGACATTGTTTCTGAATTAAACCACTACCAAGTTAGGTGGCTGTTGAATTTAAACAAGTGAGCTAACCTGGCAAACCAACGACATACTATTGTGCCTGACTCAGACCAATGATGTGCTTGAGTTAACTCGGGTCAACTCGGACTCGCTCCACTTGCTCTTTGCCTTTGGTATACTAGTCTCAGTCCCGAGTACTCTACCGATTCCTCCCGTAACTCGGCTCGACTCAATCACTTGCCTCAATCTAATCCGGTCCCGTGGCTTCGACTGGAGTATTATCTTGAATTATTGACAGCTTATTACTCGGTTCCAGCTTATTATTTGGTACACAACTTCCCCTTAAGGACTTTCATTATTTGGTACAAGTGATTTGGGCATTGGCCCATTTTCGTTGTTGTTTTTGTGTCTCTTTTATTGAGACATTATTATTGAAGGAGGATACCTCGGTTGCTGACTGTTGTCAGCATTGGTTATTCTGATGAAGATTTGAATAAAACACATGGTGGCTCTAACATCTTATCTTCTTTTGATTCCCATTACCACCTTATTTGGCAGTTTTTCTCCTATCATCCTTTATTTAACTCTCACTTACCCTTGTGGCCAAACCTTTTTAGAGCATTGTTTTGGTTGGTCCTTTATTTATATAGGTGTTTTACGTTTTTTGAGACTTTTTATTGGTACCCGTGGGTCTTTATTTCTGACTTGTGAATAATAGGCATTACCCACTTTAGTGATTATTATCACTATATTTGATCGAAATCCTTCGAGGTTAGTTTTAACTTATATTTTATCACCCATTTCTACCATTTGAGAGTCAGTGCCCAGTTTGTACTCATACTTGGGACACCATGATGAGGACTTTATTACTGCATCTTATTATTTGTTAAAATCACTTCAGAAAGTATAGGAGTGTGCCCAACATCTAGCTTGAGTCAAGTCTTTTTTCACCAAAAAAGTATTTTTTGAGCTACCCTTAGAAAGTGAATAGTCTCTTTGTTGTGCCTTCCAGTTGAGCTACTTTTTCGTCTTTGAAATTGAGCGTAGAGTGTTTCAGACTATGACCATTTTGATTAGAGTATGAAGATGGCTAAGAATGATTTTTCTTCTCTCACTATTATATTATACAAGTTGGGTCTCTTGGTAAAGAACAAAGAAATCATTTGCTTAACTTTGGGTGTAATTGGGATAAGGGTAGTTTAATTGTAATTGGATTCTACTATTTTCTCATGTACTCAAATTACATCAAGTTAGTGAAGTTTTTTTCTTTTCCAGAAATTCAACTCAATATAGGCAATAATTGCCAAAGTTTTGTTTTTTACTATAATGTCATTACTATGCATATTACAGAAGAAATACTTTATCAAATAATGTATGTTATTGCAAGAGTAGAGGAAGGTGTGAAGCTGCCTACCACATGAGAAATCAAGGGTTCATTGTTGTGTGAGGAACAGGAGGAAATAAGGTCATATGTTAAATAACAAAAGGATGATTGACATATATGGGATACACATTGATTTGATGGTTAGACTTGTCCAATTAATTTTTTTTTTTTAATAAACTTCCTTGTCAGTTCAAATAATAAAAAGTATTTGTTATATCGGTTGATGTTAGTGAAAAAGTAAAAGATGAAAATAATTGTTTCAATTGATGGATGAGGTTGTTGAGGAAACTGATAAAGAAAATATTATGCATATTTTTATAGATAATACATCAAATTAGAATCTGGCTGGTAAAATGTTGCAAAAAAATGACAAACCGTATATTGAAGTCCATGTATTACACATTGTAAGGATCTAGTAATTAAAAATATTTTCAAATTCAAAGATCTTCATGAGGCAATCACTGAGAAAGAATAATAATGATGATAGTTGAGATTTGATAAACTTGGATTAAATTTTAACATAGGGTGACCTATGACAACGGCTAGCCAATACTCCCAACATATTGATCTGTTAGGTGCAGAAAACTACCGCTTACAAGAGTGGACGGAACCACTCTGATACCCACCCCGCCCATTCTTGACCGCCTTTCACGGGATTCGAAAGCGGGATGTGGCATGCCCAGCTCTGATACCATGACAGCGGCTAGCCAATACACCCAACAAACCGATCTGTTAGGTGTGGAAAGCTACCGCCTACAAGAGTGGACGGAACCACTCTGACAACCTATTGGCTCCTTAGATTGTTGAAGTTCAAAAACCACTTTTGATGATGATGTTAGATTTTGTTGATGGCTTACTTACAGTTTTGACACATATGATGAAGATAATATAAAAAAAATGTAATACATGGTCTAGGTCAAACAACTCCAATTCAAGAGGAAACCCCAATGGGGGTTCTAGTGTTGGAGGCAACAAAAATGTCTTTAATACAAATGAAGAATATCAAATTGATATAATGGATGCTCAACACAAGTCTCATGAGTGTGGTCATATTTATTATCAGCCATAGGGAAAATATAATGTTGGTAACACATATGTTATTGTGCCAATGACTCAAGGGGTGTCACAAGCAACACCTTTAGATCAATTTCAGCCAGCGATAACTTCTACATATGAAAGACAACTAATGTACCCATTATCAATATAGTGCACCTTATGAATTAGATAATTACAGTTTGAAAAATAGCCTTTCATTTGAAATTGATTAAGTGTCGTGATCATCACAATCTTTTGGTTAACATCAATCATCACAACAACAGGGTTGGTTATACAATTTTATATTCCAGGGTCCTACAAACTGTATAACTAGATATCCAACAAAATTTGACCAACATAGAAATTCATTGTTCTTTTAGATTACAAGGGTGATTTGTTTAGTGCATTAAGTTCTATTTACTTTTGGGTGTTAGGCATTTTGATAGAACAATTTGGCTGAAATCTCTTTCGACTCATCCTGAGTCAGATCATTGAACAAACAAGTTCAGATCTGACTCAGATTTTATGCCTCCACTAAGTTTATTCCTTGAAAATTATTATTATGCTTAGCTAGTTATGCAGAAAATATATTATGTATCAAAATAAAGATTTTTAAAGTTATTTATTGTATTTTTAATATTTTTTGAATGCTATTTTGAGTATGAGTCTCTTTGTAGAAGATGACCAAGTTGGGATTAGACGAGGATAAATTGAGTCAGGACTCGAAAAGTTAAATCAAAATAATTCTTGCACTATTAGATTTTATATTTTTATTTTTCTCTCTTGTCAAATAAATAATTGATTATTTTATAATTTTTTGAATAATATTTAATCCGGAGTCGCCTTATAGAATTTTTTTAAGCGAGTCGGTCAAACCGACTCGGGATCTGGAGCCGCCTGAGAGTTGCAAAACATGATTATCCGCCAGCAAAGTCGGGGTCCTAGTTTGCACGCGGAAGCTCCGGTAAGGCTTCTCACAGGCTTCTGTTCTTTTGAAAGTCTCATATTGTAATGATACTTGGACATTTACTACATTTTTGGCAAGTATTTAGCACAAAGCTTCATACAGCTAAGGTTCGTTCTGTCCGAAGGGCCTCAGATTCACCCACAGCTCGAAATCTTTTCATACTACTCTTAACTGAGGGATCCTTTCAAACTCTCATCGCGTATTTGCATAATTTGGAGGCTCCTAAATGCTAACTGCTAATTTCTCTCTACCTCTCTACGCAATTTATCGTAATCGTTCCTAAGGATTCGGCATGATCGCTTGACGCACAGAGAAAACAAAGGAGTGCGTATTGAAGTTTTCAGATGAGATGGTGATCTCTTTCAAGGTGGCCAAGATTGGAACAAGGTTTTGGCGTAAACCTTCTTCAGTGGAGAGTGTTGGTGATGATGCCACTGAAAATTCGAATGTGCTCAGTGGAAATGAATCTTCCTCTAGTTCCAAGAGAAAGCATGAGGTACTTTTGGGTTATTTACAGTTGGTCCTATCAGTTGAATTTTCAGAATTCTCGAACAATTTATTTTTCATTTTAGTTGAATTAGTGTCTGCGGGTTTTGCTCCGTGGCGCGGCTTTCTGGAGAGCTTAGGTTTTACTCACCGTTGTAGTGTCATTCAGTTGCTTGTATTTCTTTCTTTTCTTGTTGTTCTGTTAGTTTATGTAAAATTGTATACGTAACACTAATTTATGCTTTTACTGCAATACGAACCCCTGTTGCTGAGAATTTGAAAAGGTTCTTCTTATAAAAAATTTCTGTCGCTCTAGCATTGTCACTCTCTTTTTATTTTTTATTCATTGATTCACTGCCAAACTATCTTGTTCCAAAAAGGAATCTTCTAAAGGTTACAATAACTACAATACACCAACTTAATGAAATTGTTCAGTCTTATGGATGGGGAATATTGCAAAACTCAAAGAAGTCTACAGGAGGTTGTTCTGGGATTTATCATGCAAATATGTTGGACAGAAATCATGTCTTTTATTGTTAGTTTTATCATCTGTGCAGTTATTGCTCCACGAAAAAATGATTTTTAAACTTGTGCCTGTTTAGTATTTGTAATTATTTGGGAGTAGATTTATTTGGAACTTATGGCGTACTTGATCCATTAGCTACTAAATTGATCATTTTCTTCATTACATTTGTCACTCTTTTAGGAAAGCGTGTTCTCGGATTATGTTCCTTCTTTATTGGTGCTTAAAAGAATAAAACATGTGAATAGAAGTTCACCTATTTATAGGTCACTACTATTATCAATCAAGAAATATATGTATTGCTCATATATTATGGATGGTTTCTTCTTGTGTCATTCCTATTACAATAGCCTTTATGATGCTTTCTATGCCCAAATTTCTCTCACCTACTTGCACACATATTTCAGTTTACAACATAGAGCTGACCTGGTTCTTGGTGCACCATCTCTCTTCTCTGTGTTGCTACTTAAATTTCATTGCTTACTTGGAATATATGACAATGATGAAATTCTAACATTAAAGTCTTCAGAATTTGCATATAGATCTGTTGAGTTTTTGTAGTGTACTTTCTGTTGTAATTGAAACTATATATGTCAGAAGCCTATATAGGCACACTTTAGAGTGCATATTAGACCTACTTCTGTCTCTCTCCCTCTCTCTCTTTCTCTTTCTCTCTCTTCTCACACACACACATGTTCAGTTCATCACATCTATTTTGCTCATACTGACTTTTACACAGATTGCATTCTCTCAACTTTTTTGGTTTTTTTGGATTTATTTCTACTCCTTTCCTTCCTCTTGATCTTCCATCAACGTTGGGTCACTCAATTGTGGTCTTTGTTGCACATTGTTACACACTTCAAATGCCTCCTTTCCCAATAGGACGTCTCTCTGGTTCAGTCCATAGCAGAGTTACTTCATAATTGCAAAAGTAGCCGGTACAATGCAAATTCGTCATCTAGCGTTTCAGAGTTTTTCAAGTTGAATTGGGGAATTGGCCTACAGGAATTGGTTAAAATCATGTGTTTATATGTTATCTCGGTTTCAGTCTGATATAGTTTATGGTGGTGTATTGATACTATTCCTCTTATCCTTTTACAGAATTTTAAAATTTCTTCTGCATTATTTTGTTTTTATTATATTTTTGCTTTAATGAGGGTCAAAAGATGTAGACAGAAAACTTGAAGATTACCATTTTGGTTATAGTAGTAAAACCATCCTTTTCCCTCTATTATTTTGTGATCACCTTCTACTCTCATTATACATGTTTTTAAATTTCTTGCCTTGTTGTCCTAAAAATTTGGCAAGATTCATCTTATAATTACGTTCCCAAAGAGAGATTCTTATAACTAATGTTAAGTTCATGTAATATTAAAGTGCACCTGTAGACAATACTTATGAGTGCGACCTTCTAATGCAATGTTTTGAACTCATTCATATGAGATAGGACCCTATATGTTAGCATGTAGAAGATGAATTCCATTTTTCTGTCTAACAACGGTCTGAAAATGTTAACTTTTTTTTTCAAACAAAACCAATTACATACAAGATAAGGGTTTCACTTTTTATGTTCTATAATTCACGAGATGTGGTCGTCATTTTTCCTATCATTTCACTTTCTTTTTTTTTTTTAGAAATATTTGAGTTGATGTGAGATTTTTGAAATCTTATATATTTATATTATAAGTATAGGGAACTAAGTATGGTGGAAATTAGTGTGCAGTCAATTAGATATATAACCCCTGTACTATGTCATTGTTTATTTTCACTTAAGGATAATTAAATCTTATAAATTTACTAAGCATATATGGCTGGTTCAAACTTAATTAATTGGCAATCTGATTTATGCCAACTGTTTGGATCATGTTGGTATTCTGTTTGCGGAAAAAAATATTCATGTCGCAATTCAGAAAGCTTTCTATGGCTAATTCTAGATGCAGGACATTCTCTAAGCAAGATTTGGGATTGCTATTTGAATGCTCCTGCATTGGATATTTCATAATCTAAAACCTTTCCTCTTAGATGATCCAATTGATCTCACAGTAGAACAATATTTCCTTCTCCTTTTAATTATATTATCACCATTTTGAAAAAAAATCATCTGACAATTGTGTAGCCTTAAGTTGGCAAATTTTGTGATGCTAGTGCATGTCATGAAATGTTTGTATTGCATAACGTGGTTGTGAGGCCACTTACTCTTAGTTGTCTTCGAACTTGTAAGATTTTTCTGCTTATGCATCGTTGACTTAAAAAACACTTCCTCTTGGAATTTCCTCCTGAAGCTACGGATACACATATAGCCAATTACTGTGACGAACTTTTATGAAAACTTCCCCTCAATAATAAATGCAGAGAAGCGTATCTGGGTGACTCTGAGGGAGTAAAAGCTTTTCTTATATATAATCATAATTGTATCATTTAGTGTTGGTTACGTCCTACATCTGTTTTCGCTTGAATAGATTGGATTTGTAAGTTGGGTCATACGCCTCCTGAGGTGGCTCATCATATTAGGATGGGACTTGTCAAACTTATCATGGTAAAAGAGTGCAGTGGAAGTATGCCCTCTGCACAACGATGCCAAGCACAAATCAAGAAATGGTCCAAATTTTTTAAAACTCAGTTATATACAAAAAAGAGTGCAGTGGAAGTATGTTAGTCTCTCTTCCCAAAATGATTGGCCACAATTGGGACCTGTTAGATATGAACCCGATTTTTCAAGCAATGTACGCAGAACTTTACTGATGCTAATACTTTCTTAAGAAGGATGTTACTATGTGCACCAGTCTGTAAATTTGTTGTTCCTGTCATTTTTTATACCAATTCTTCCTTCTTAGGGCAGTGGTTAGTGCGCAAATGTTTTTAAAACCATATTTGTATACTTTTATCCCCTATTGTATTGAAAGTCTACTGAACAAGATACCTTATTTGGAAGCATCCATCTGTACCCCATGGCCTTGTAGCTGGTGCAGAATGTTTTTACCATCAAAACACAATTTATTGAGGCAAATTCATATATACTCTATTCTCTAGTAGCAATATTCATTCGAGACATGTAATTGGTTGGACTTTACGTGGAGGAAGAGTATAAGAATATGAAAGTTTATTTGTCTCAGATCATTAAAATATGATACTATTATGATCTGCTTTACCTAACAATGCACATGGTGAAAAGGAATAAGATACTCAAGAAGGGAAAAGAAAAGACTTACTATTATGATAAATATCTTATTAGATTAAGTTACATAAGATATGTGATGACGAACTCAAGATATACTTATGTGATGATGGAAGGCTTCGTTTTAATTTTAATTTTACTTTACAAATAAAGAGCCATTCAACTTTTCAAAGAAAAATATGTGACGAGGAACTCGAGATTTACCTGCAGTTTGTTTTGCACATTCATGTGGCTTAAAATTTTGGTTCTGTTCCCAAATTTTACTTTTCTATCTCCTTTTAGGCTGATGCTAGCGAAATGGATGAAGATGCCAATAATTTTCCATCCTTGTCCACTTGGGCTGGAGGAAATTTTGTTTCATCTGGTAAGAGTAATGATTACCTTGTGCTCTTTAACTGCTGAGCATTGATTTTTACTTATCTCGAAAGCTTTTTCTTTTTTCTTTTCTGTAGATCACGAGGCATCCTTTACGTTGAACCTCTTTCCAGATGGCTTCTCTATTGGAAAACCAACTGAGGTTTGTTTAATAAAAAGTCCAAATTCTGTACTGTTTCAAGCCATATTATTATTGCTGAATAAATATTGTTGATAGGAAGTTTTTCATTTGGTAACTCTGAAAATATCATAAAATTGGTCATAAGTAAAACAGGTAGAAGTTTTTAATGAATATGCTTAAGTATAGCTAAAAAATATGGCTTAATAACACCTACCCTCAGAAACCTGTGTAATTGTCTCCTAGAATATCAATATTTATGCACAATACTCTAGTTTTGGTATTTCATTATAAACACCTGTTTGCCAGCAAATTCTGTCAGTTAACTTTAAAGGAAACAAAGAACTAGGGTAAAATCCCATAGAAAGACCAAGATTTTACTTCTAAATAAGCCTATGGGCCCTATAGTTCAAAGGGGGAACTAGCTAATAAGTTTCAAGCCAAAGCAATTTTTCTCTTTTCTCTTTCAGTATGGGCGTCTGTTTATGGGGGATTGCTATGTGAACATTGGATGTATGGCTGACTTTTCAACATCTGGCCATAATTTGTGGGGATCCTGTAGCTATGAAAGGGGGTTCATATGACAAGGCTGGTCTACTTTTTCCTCTTCTCTACTTCACTAGGGAGCCAATGTTGGCTCTCTGGACTAACCTCTTTTTCCCAGTCTTATTCCTTTTTTGCAGTGCCAGACTGTCTTATATCCATAGTAGCACTACCATAAAAGCTTCAAAAAATCTTTTCTTTTGTTCAGAAAAAAAGAGAAGAAAATCTTACTAGTACTTTCTTGGAGTTGCAGAATGGGAAGCTTCAACCTGTGCTTCAGGAGGCTCCGAAGTCATTGCATCCTTATAATAGGTCATCCGAGACTCTTTTTTCAGTAAGGAAATTTTGTATATGCATAAAATGTTGGTGTGTAGACAATTTGCTATCTTTAACTGCTAAAATGATCTCTTAGTTTAATTAGAAATATTCTTTTATGAACCAAATAATTTTTACTATGTTACTGATAAATGTTTTTACTTATGGGTTGACTGAATCTTATATACTGTAAAGTTATATCATGTCTTCTGTTATTTGTTTTTTTAGTTACTACCCTCATGTTATTAATTGTTCATGACGTGTTTTTTCTGCTTGAAGGCAATTGAATCAGGTAGGTTGCCTGGAGATATTCTGGATGATATACCTAGCAAGTATTTTAATGGCTCTCTTGTGTGTGAGGTAAGTCATGGATTCATTAATGACAATTTTTCTCATTTTTTCTCTACAAGTGTTGGTTGTTCTTATTGATTTGGCAAAAGACATGGAGCTCTACACGTCATTGTTCATTACTTTTGCAGTTTAATCCAAGTTACATGGTTAAAACAATTTTTTCTGTGTCACAATAGTATCGAATTTAATCTAATTTTAAACAAGCTTTTGGGAAAAGAATGGAGTTGACTCTGGAGATCAAATCTATCTTCTCAAAAAGATTCGCACTCAATTTCGATTATGCCTAATGGATTTTTTGGCCATCCAGAACGATCAGTGATTGGATATCCGAGGCTATCCAGTCAATGGTCTAATAATTGATGCAAAATTTGATAGTCTAGGTGCCAGAAATTTGGTAATGTAACTTTCAGTTGGTTTTAGCAGAGAATGTCGGCTGTTTCTGGTGTTCTCTTCAAGTGGTGAGTAAAAATATTTTTGTACCAGTGCACATATGCTTGGCAGGCTTTGCTGTGAACCTCTTCACAATGGTAGATGAGTGGATATAACTGGATAGCAAGTTTGCCTCTATTTAAGTAGCTGATCCATCAGCTACTAAGGTCTTGTTTTCTTGCAAATGACAATTCATGCTTTGTGATAACCACATGAGAATGGGGCCTACTTTTCAGTTTGAAATGAATGCTGCAAATGCTGCTGCTAATTTATTTCATTTAACTGCATGTAAGAATATCTTTTTGGTAGTGTTGTGGCTTACAAATTGTGTTTTCAATGTAGGTACGGGACTATAGGAAGTGCATGTTTGAACCAGGAAATAATGGTTCTGTTGTTGATGGATGTCCAGTTGTGAATAAAGTGCATCTCCGAATGTCCTTAGAGAATATTGTTAAAGATATCTCTTCAATCTCAGATGAGTCCTGGACTTATGGTGACCTGATGGTAGTTACTGAACCTTAAGAATGCTCTTTGAGTTTTTGTATTTTGCTGTAATAAAATTAAATTGTTTCTAAACATGCATTTTTGCTGCAGGAAATAGAGTCTCGCATATTGAAAGCTGTGCAGCCACAGCTGTGTCTTGATCCGACTCCCATGATAGACAGGCTTTGTGGTTCTCCAGTTGCAAACAAGGTATTATTAGGTCTGAGGCATAATCTACTTTTGAAAATATTCCATGTAACTAATTTCACTTATCTTATTAACATTTATGGCAGCTTGATTTGGGTATTTGTACCTCACGGAAAAAGAGATTGAGACAAATGGCGGAAGTTACTGTTACTTCGAACAAGCAAAGTCATGGGAAGAAGGTCTCTATTGACAGGATACTTGAGAGTCCAAACTGCAAATCAAGGGATCTTAGATCCATTCAAAACGATGAAGCCATGCAGCACATCCATGAGAGCATGAACGTTGACCCGACGTTGAAACCTAAAAATTTTGGGCAAGAGACTTCTAGACCATCAATACCTTTGATAGGTCAACCTAAATTTCATCCAAGTGTTGGCTATCCTAGAGTTGTTCAGGATCGTGGGTCTGGATTACCTTTAAACATCTCGTCTGCTAACCCTAGTACTGGTTCAGCAACTGGGCAAGAGTTAATTAACTCATACAGTGAAAATATGAGTAATGGTGTTTCTGTTCCAGATACACAGATAGGACCTTTATCAGGTATTAAGAGACCAAAGCATATGCCATCTACTCTTGATGGCAACAATCAACTGTTGCAAGTTGGATCAACACTTGATAACCTCCATGAAACTGATTCCCATTGGAAAAGCCCAATTTCGCAGCAGCAAACGGAGGCCAGAGGAATGCAGTATCCGAGTGCTGTAGTCCCGAAGTATCCCCAACAGACAGTGGGTGATAGCCGGCAAACAATGATTGATGGGGTCTCGGGTCAGGATGGTGGTCCACCCTTTTATTTGGATCAGCGAGGAATGAGATATGGAGTTAAGGAAGATCGAAGTGAAATAGATCCATTAGGGAAACAAGAGATTGATAAGGGTAAAGATGATTCTCACACATCTGGCCCTGAAAATTATCTGGGTCAGCAACAGAGGCAGGTACACCAGCCATTTATGAGATCCCATTTCCCTCCCCAATCACAGTGGCAAAATCTTGGTATACTTATTGAGAAGGATCAAAGGAGAGAGGACCCACTCCAAAAAAGGAAGTCAGTGCAGAGCCCCCGTGTCTCAGCTGGAGGAGCTGTAGTTCAATCTCCAGTTTCTTCAAAATCAGGAGAAATATCTAGTGGGTCATTAGGGGCCCAACACTCTGGAGTTGTATCACCTGCAGCAACACATGGGTCACAGAAAGAGAAAGCAGCAGCAATGTCTGGTGGCATCCCCTCAGTAGCTTCTAGCCCTAGTGATTCCATGCAACGGCAGCCACAGGTACCAATCCAGGCAAAGCGTAAATCTAATTCCTTCTCAAAAACCTCAGCTATTGGTGTGGTTGCATCTCCTTCTAGTGTCAGCAATGTGAATATCCCACTAAACACGAACAGCCCTTCAGTTGGAACACCACCTTTGGCAGATCTTCTTGATAGATTTTCAAAGATTGATGCAGTTACCCAGAGGTATGGGCCAACTCTATCCCGTTCTGGAAATCTGAGTTTGCTCAGAACTTGATAACTAGATTACTATACCCTTTTCTTTTTATGGTCAACCAGTAATTTTGCAGATTTATTGTATTTTTTTTGCATTTTGAGTCTGATATATGTGAATTATATATGTTTGCTTGCGCAGATATCAAATCAACTGTAAAAAGCACAAAGTGGATGATTATCATGTAATGAGACCTTCAACATATTCCACTCAGCAGCTGTCTTATTGTCTCACCAATTCTCCAAACAATGAGGATTTCAAAGAGGCAAACACTTCGTATCCAATGTCTAAGTCACTCATAGGGGGGAGCATAAATACCTGTAAAAGCAGAATTATAAACTTCATGCACACGGAGCATATATACCAAGGTTGTATTGGCTCCCTTGGTTATGTATTCTTATTACTAGTCTGTGTTTCGATTTAAAGAATAAATAATTGACATAAAAAGAGAAAACACGAACCTTTTCTGCACAGCTGACTTTTTTCTGATACTTCTTTCCTTAGGAAATGGTGTTTCTATTATGGTTCCCAAGTCAAGGAATAGATTAGTCCTGTTGGAAAGGTCTCATGATGGTATGGTATCAATACAACATGGTGACATAGAGGATATTGATCTTCTACCCTATCTGGATTTTCTTCCCATGTTGTGCAATACTGTGAGTTCCTCTTCATTTTGTTTCAATAGATTTTTTGTTGACTGTTTACAAAATTTCGAAGGCATCAATTTTTTCCTCTCATCATTTGTAAATAATATTTTTATCTTTCAGCACTATGCAGATTTGCTTGCTGCCCAGTTTTGTTCACTAGTAAGTTATCAAATTGGTTCTCTAGTTGATTGTTTTAGTGAGACCTCATTTGAAAGTTTTGTTGATTCATGTCTTTCTGGTGGTATACAGATGGTGCGTGATGGGTATCAAGTCATGGATGATCAAATTCGACCTTTACCTACACATGCGAGCACCAGTTCTGGTGGGTTATCTAATGTTCCAGGTGTTTCTGCGGAGTCTGCTGCTTCTGAGATGCAATATCCAGAAAACATTTCAGGTCAGGGGCATAACCCTGTGGCACCGGCAACTGGTGGGCCACTTCCTACAAATCCAACACACAGCATTCCACCCAACCAGCGATCACTACCTCCAGGCAATGCTTGCTCTGTACAGATGTCACAAGGATATTTGTCTGGCGGGCCCATACCTGCTAGGTCACCACAGCAGTTGGACACATCTTCACATCCACTGCAGCAAAATCAACTTACCCAGTTTCAGCAACTCCAACAGTCTCAAATGCAAAGATCTTCTCTACTATCAACAAATCCGCTGTCTCAGATTAGTGGCATTGGACAGAGCACAAACCTAAATATGGGTAGTCTAATGGTCAATAAGCCTTCACATTTACAGCTTCAGTTAATGCAACAGCAGCAACAACAACAGCAACAACAGCAGCAACAACAGCAGCAACAACAACAGCAGCAGCAGCAGCAACAACAACAACAACAACAACAACCATCACAAATGCAGAGAAAAATGATGATGGGGCTAGGGGCAGCCATGAGCATGGGAAATAACATGGTTGGACTAGGGAGTCTTAGCAATGTTGTAGGCATTGGAGGTGTGCGAACAGTGGGACCTGGAATATCAACATCAGTTGGTGTGGGATCTGGCATCTCAGCGCCCATGGGGATGGGACCTGGCATCTCAGCGCCTATGGGAATGGGACCCGGCATCTCAACACCTATGGGAGTGGGACCTGGCATCTCAGCGCCTATGGGAATGGGACCCGGCATTTCTGCACCGATGGCAATTAGTTCTGGAATCTCAGCACCCATGGGAGTGGGAAGTGGCATTTCTGCAGCAATGGCAATTGGTTCTGGAATCTCAGCACCCATGGGAGTGGGCCCCACATCAGGACTGAGCAACAACCAGATGAATTTGAGTCAGGTGTCTAACATCACCAATGTTTTAAACCAGCATCTTCGTTCAGGAGCCATAACACCTGCACAAGCTGCTGCAATGGCATCAAAGCTCAGGATGGTGCAGAGCAGAGGAAGCATGTTGGGCCCACAGCCTGGTATTGTTGGCATGTCTGGAGGTGGCCAGTTGCATGGCGTGTCCCCTGGTCTGTCGATGCTGGGGCAGACTTTGAACCGCACTAACATGAACCCATTGCAGCGAGCATCCATGGCAGCAATGGGGCCACCTAGGACCAACTTTTATATGAATCAACAGCAACAGCAGCAGATGCAATTGCAGCAACAACAATTACAACAACAACAACAACAGTTACAACAACAATTACAGCGGCAGCAGCAACAACAACAGCAGCAACAAATAAGCTCTCCACTGCAGAATCCTCAGACTATACTTTCACAGCCAAAGGTGGGTTCCCCTGCTATAACTATTCAGCAGCAACTCAGCCAACAACAGCAGATTGGTTCACCAGTTAGCCAACAAAATCCCATGAGCCCACAGCTGAGCAGTGGAGGCCTGCATCAGATGAATAATGTCAGCAATGCAGCTGCAGGACCTGCAAGCCCCCAGTTAAGTTCGCAGACGCTTGGTTCTGTGGGCAGTATCTCAAGTTCACCAATGGAGCTGCAAGGTGTAAATAAAGGGAGTTCAGTTAATAATATATGAGGACAGAGACAATAATGGAGGCCGCAGGGAATAAAAGTTGTTTTGAACAAGGTCATTGCACAGAGTTAACCAGATCTGCATAACTGGAAACATCGTTTTACAATTCGGTTATCGTATTTTCTGAATTAGCCCCTGCTGTGTTATCTTTGCAATCCTTAGTAGGTGTCGCCCATAGGAAGAAACAGAGGTATAGCACCTTTAGACTGGTAATGTATGATTCATTGCGTGCACATAAATGTGTGTACTTCTTCTGAGACATAAGTGAAAGTCAATTATTCCCTTCTTTCTGTATCATTGATTCAGGCGTTGCGTGGGTGCCCTTCTGCAAGACTCTAAAAGATTTAAATTGACCCTGTTAATGTCCCTAACTTGATTTTAGAGTTAACGGTGACCTTTTGGACATTCTTGTAAAGAATCCTTACCATGCTACCTTCAAGTACTCAAGTAGTGTTCTTGCAGGGGAGATTTTTTCAAAGGAGACCCTGGAAATGTTGCCCTAACGGTGTTGGCTACCAGGTTGCGCAGGTCCAAACTAATACAAGAGTTTCAGGGAAGGTAACTGTTATGAAAAATCTTTAGGCATCATATGGTGTCATATAGTCATTGTGATTTGCTGCTAGATGTTTGGAACCAGACTGTTGTGAATACATAATGTAGATAATAGGTCAAAGTTATAAGTGGGAATTGAACTAGTGACATATGCCTGGCCTGTTTAAACTTTTAGATTGTAGTTTCTTATAAATTTTGGTTGTTTAGGGAAGTATGATCTTGGGTTTGTCTCTATTTCCTTTTCCATTGTCAAATTCGAATATGTGCCATTTCCATAATATATCGTTGAACACTCTTGAATTTGCATTTGATCAAATGATAAACTCTGTGCCCACTTATGATCTTGAGAACTCTAATTCTTTGGTTCTACTTGTGTAGGAAGAGAGCTTGGAAATAATGGTTTGGAGGTTTCACGAGAGTTAAACTTAGCCATACATTAAAGAAGAAAAGTATTTGTCCTGAAAAAATGTCTAATGTATGGCAATTGGCCTATTGCAATAAGAGAAGCCATTAAGTAGAAGATTCTAACACCATTAAATCTGCATGACAATCTTTGGCCAGAGTGTCGACTACCTTGTTTGTTGATCTTTATATAAAAAATTACTCTTTGAAAACAAGATAACTTCTTGGTTCTCTGAACTAGATATTGTACTAATAATAACTCATAAGGTGCTCTTGTTTATCTAGTTGCTCAAGTATTTGTTTGGTTCATGCAGGTTTCATGAAAAGCAGTGATGCCCTTCTATATTAAAGTTTATCATGTGGCTAGTTTTGTCTATTTATCCTAATATTTGTTGTTTATTTTGGTGCAAACAAATCATCTTCGCCTCTTCTATATATTTCCTTATTCCTTCTTTCCATTTTAATAGAGTTGATAGGATTTGATAGTATCTCTTTGCCCCCTTTAATAGAGTTTAGGGCTTTTGACATTTAATTGAGTTAATGGTGTTTTGGTTATCTTAGTTTCTATTTATGTTTAGTTGTGTAATTTTACTAAGACTTATCTTTAAGTGGTAAATTTTGGGTGTAACTAGAGACAAAAATAGTTTAATTGTAATTGGATTTTACTTGTTTCCTCTATTATAAATAGAGATTTCATTGAACTCAAATTATAACGAGTCAGGGAAGTATTTATCTTTTCTAGAAATTCAACATGGTACCAAAGAGAGTTCTTTGAGTTGACTCTATCAACCTAGAGAGATAATGTAATCCTTTTTCTGATTTATCATCTCTAGTAGTTTAGGTTCGTAATGTACTTTTTTCTTCATTTCCTATTCCTGTACCTATTGTTTCTTTTGCATTTGCACCCCCATAATGAATTGTTCATATTAAAAATTATGTATTGTCGGAAAAAAAATTTAGTATACTTTTCAACTCAAAAAGAATTTTGGCCATCAGATTTTTCTGCAAAGAGAAATCATTATTTTAAATAGCAAAGGGTAGACAATAAGAGAGGTTTAAGCAACAACAAAAAGCTTCAAATTTTGAGGTATTTTATGTTGAGATCTTCCTTAGAGATTTCTTCCCTTAAGAAGAAATATTGTAAATATTCCATGAATCCTATAATTATCTAAACTGTTTGTAATTCCCGTAATCACTCGTAATCTTTCCATGTATAGTATGTAAAATGGTTATTTAAGCCAACGATGTGAATGAGAATAAACACTGAAATTGAAGTCTTATTTTCGACTTGATATCAGAGCAGGAGAATCCTTCTCCTTCTCCTTCGAAGAACAGAGCAGCAACCTTGTCCCGTATTAATCTCAGAACAGTAGCTCTGTCCCGTAGCTTCCCGTCGCCAAAGAACAGAGCAGAAGCTCTATCCCGTATGAATCTTAGTCCATTCTCGTCGTCGAAGACTATCTCGTATTAATCTCAATTGCCGAGAAAAAAAATTAGAGCAAGCCTATTCTGTTTCACTGTGAACAACACTGTTTAGAAGTGTTTCCCATTCATCTCTATCGTCATCCCACTCCGGCTGAACTTTCAAACATTGCCGACGACCGTAGCCAAGCCATTGCTCGGCCTTCCATCAAACAACACCAACCCAAACGTCGCCGACGATGAAGAGCTACACCAGCCAGCATCTCGACGAATACAAACCGTCGTCACTTACTTCGGGTCGTCACCTACTACGAAGAGCCACTTGGAATAATTTCCTCTTAGCATTATGATAAGCATTATGTGCCTAAGTTCAGTTGAGAGAGTGAATACTAGCCAGTAGCCACGGGTTAATTAAGAGCTTCCAACTTCCTCGACACTAAGAGAAAATTAATGTTTTGGAAACCAAATATGTTCTTATTGTATCTAAAATTTCATGTTTTATGTTTTGTATTTCAAGGTTTTTTAATGCCTAAGTTTGAGACTTTTGTAACCCCCGTGTAAAAAACAGGTCTTCGTTAAATAAATGTGGAGTGGCTCCCTGGGAAATGATAAAATTGCAGCCAAATTCGCTTTGCAGCCTGGACAGAAGCATCTTCCCCCATGATGAGAGCAATAATCGCCACTCCCACAAAATAATAACAGCGATAATGGTCCCTTTCCACGTGTGTTTCCGCCATTTTTAATTTCTCGGAGTCTGAAAATCGAAACAGGAAAAGATAAATTTTTGCCGACTACTCCCTATATTTTTAGGCTGTACAACGTTGCATAGAGTGTGTAGGAGACAAGCAATCATCCTTACGACTTCCTTAAACTCAGCACCCACCTCACACAGCCATGGTTCCCCAAAGTAGTACTCCTCTTCCGTGACTTGCGTGCATTGTCTTCCTTTTCTGGTTAACAGGATTCCCGATTCGATCATGGAAGCGTCAGTGTGTCTTGCCGCCGGTAGATATTGGTTGCGTTCAGAGCCGGAGTCAGATTATTTATCCGATTGAGATTCAGGTTGTTAGTCGGTTATGGTGTAGTAAGTAACAAAGCACGCGTAAGAATAGATCGCCAGGCGAAACTAATCATCCTTCGATAATGGCGACATTTGCTGGATGCTCGCTGTTGCATCGTCCGGGGCGACAGGACCCACCGAACAATGCGTGCTGTCGACTGCAGAACGACTTCATTCAACTCACCCAGAATACTTTATAGAGATTTTTTTATCAGCAGTAGTTGGGATTTTAACTTGCCGCTAAGATTATACGATGAACGAATGCTCAAGCAGCTTCACTCTCTTCTCTGACACGAAATCAGAGTTGCTGTGCCTTTCTGGTTTCTGCCGTGAGTGGATTCCTGAGCAGTTTAAGCCACCCAGATTCAAGGAATGTGACTGTTAAGTGCTGAGTTTGCAGCGTCGCCAGTGACCGGCTGAGGGAGACAAGAAGAAAGAAACTGTGGAGGCGGGACCAGAGACAAACCCTTTTAAAATAGAAAAAGAGGGTTCGTGTACACAAACGTTACTGGAGCTTGAAATCTGTTCACCTGGAAAGGAACAGTGGAAAGTCAAAACCGTTAAATCCGTCGTAGAGAGGGAGGAGAGAGAAAACGGAAGCAATATGGGAGTAACGAGTTGTTTAATCACTTAAAAGAGAGAAGACAAGTAATCAGATACTAATCCTCTGGTCGTCCGTCTTCTCAGGGATGGCCGGAGGGTAACCGTCGTAAAAGAGTGAGCCAGAAGCTGGAGTTTTGGGTCGCCATCGTGAGGACCTACTGATGACCTCTCATGTCCCCCTGAATCGGTTTGGACTTTATGAAGAGCATCTCTCATTACACACGACGCATGACCACTTCGACATTCAAGATCTTTGACAAAAAGGTAAAGTGGCAGTATTCAAAATTTTCATCTCCACCTCCCCGTTGCTTCTCTGGATCTTTCTGCTCTAGATAAGGAGAGGGGGGGTCCGGCGATTTGACTCAGTGGCGTTCGGCTCTCAAATTGCCCAGTCCGATTTGTGGATTTGGTTCAGCTGGATAAGGACGTCCGGCTGCCTCAGTGGTGTCACTTCTCTGTGGAAGAAGCCTCTTCAACTCACCACGCCCACTATTTTCTTTCCTCCTCTCACTAACGAAAAATGGTGATCCATTTGACATTTAAGGTTTGAAGTGGTGTCGTTTCCTTCATCTCTTAACCCTATCAATAATGCAACTAAGAAGGGTATTATCCCACATGGAGTAACACCAAAATTGTCGGGAAATATTCCAAAAGAATAAAGCAATGGGTCCCATTGAGAAGGCTTCGAACATAACCACGGTTGAAGCCATTTGGTATCTACCAGGGCAGTGTGCACTAACGAATTGCATCATGGAGGGCAGTGCCAAGTGCCCACTAACGATCTTGCTTTATTTACATCGCACGCCAAAGTCAAATAAAGATTCATCTTATCTAAGCAAATCCCTGCTTTCTTTACTCTTTCTTAGTCGTCCACGTCATCGATTGTTGATCTATCCACTCCGAATCTGGACCCTCGGATCGCACCGTCCCTCCTCACAGCTGTCGGCGTCGTCAGCAGTACAACAACGATGATTAAAGGCCTTAATCACGAGCGGCCTGGTTAGTGGTGAGCCGTACGCGGGCGCCGCCAATACTCGAGTACAGTGAGAAGGCTATCAAATCACCTACAGAAGGCTGCATTTAATATCTCTCTTTCGATGACGGTCGTTGCCCCGACAAAAGCTGCCGCGTCCACATGGACTGTGCGGAACCCGCCTGACCACGATAAATTCTTTCTATTTCTCCTTCAATTCTTGACGGCACGAGCGGGCTTTGGGGAGGCTACGTGCTGGCTGCAGAGACAAAAACGTCGTAACGCAGGGGGTCAGGAGAAAGCGGCACGGACGGTATTTCCGTTTATTTGTTTCTTGTTTGAGGGTGTTATGGTAATTTGGATAGCGTTACGTTTTGATGAAATGGCATGTGAAAGTTCCCGGTTTTTACGGCAGAATCATGGTGACTCTCGCGTGTTGTTTAATGGAACAAGGAATAAAACTAATGGCGGGGAGATGTGAATTTGGGAGGAATTTGAGAGGAATTTGGGAAGAATTTGAGAGATGATTTGTCTGAGGAGGGAGGGGCAAGCCAACCCTTTTTTAACCTGATTGCGTCCTTTTCATGTCGGCTAGGGACACCGAGCGAGCTTATTGAGAACGCGTCATTCGCCACCGATGACCTTGCGTAACTCCGGCGACGACCACAACTCCCTCTCTCTCTCTCTCTCGTGCGCGCGTTACATGAAGTGCCAGCCAATTTGACGCTCTGGCTGCCCCGGGGATTTTTCCGGTTTGTTTGTAGCTGATGATGAGTCGAGGTTGCCCGCTGAAGCTACTGTAATATATACAATTCCCGTGAGGCAGTTGGGCGCTGAAGCTTACTCTCTGGGATTTGTTGGACTTTCTACGATCTCACCGGAAGACATTGAGCTTAAGGTTTCTCTACAGAAGGCTCCCCTGGAATTGGCAGTTGTTTTCTCCCCTGATCAACTCGATTGGTTTTCGTCCTTGTTCGACCTGCGAAGAGCTATAAAATTCAATCCGATTATAACCTCAATAAGCTGTCTCGGTTCTCCAATGAGTTATACAGGTACTTAGTTAGTGGAACCTCAACAATGTACAAATGAAAGTGGGTCATGTTTTCCTGGAGGAAGTTCGGCGGGTACCTATCCTTCTTAACTATGAAGTAGCCTTCTTCCGAACACCCTGTCTTTCACCTTATTCCGTAGGAACTTAGATTTAAATCGATCAAGTTTCGCATAGAACCTGTCTATAGTCGTTATTATGTTCTCTTCTCGAATCTTCAGCTTCGCAAAACTCTTGCTGACTGTTTTTTTTTTTTTTTTGTAACAGTTTTTCCTTTCAAAATTCGGGCGGACAAGCAGTCGAACATGCGAATTGAGCTTAACTCGGCCGTAAATTTATTGATTTCTGTATTCCTCGTGGAAGCACAGTTTTCAGAGAGGAAACAGATTTTGGTCTACAAAAAGTAGGTGAGGCAGTTGGAGTTTCAGCATTGAAATGTGCAGCTAAAGCATTTCTCTGCAAGGAAACCAGAGAAGTAGGGTAATCGAAAAATTTCATAGTTTTAGCGACAGCCATAGTGGAATGTACTTTCCAACTTCAATCAGATAATTGCACGATTGAGGGATCTGGTATAGGTAGTATCGTAATTATAAGTCGAACGTAGGTCATTTCCAGAAGTGTACAAATCCTGCAAATAGGTAAAAGTTTAGAGCCCTTTCGAGCTCGTGAATTTGTTTCTCGGCTGAAAAACCGGCTTCTTTAACATAACGAGGGACTAGTTGCAATACAACTGAATGATGCTGTTATGGAATTTCGTCTAGTTTATCATGGAAGAAGTTGTTGTTGAGACGGAACGGAAGTTTTCCAAGATTTCTCGCACCCGAAAAGATTGTGTGAGGCTTGATCTTTGGTAAATTTTCAGAACGCATTTTCAGAGCTTCACCTGCGGCATCTGCCAACATGAAGGCACCATCAAATGGATTTCCGGCAAATTCAGATGGTATAGCTCTGGAACTTTTATAGTAGTGAGGACTGTCCTTCTAAATTTGCCAGTTAAATGTGGACTCTTCTGCTATGTAATTTTTTTATCCAGAGTTTGCTTGATTATACAAGTTTGAAAGTTTTCCTGCTAGCCTCAAAAAGATAAACTGTTTCTTTGTGCATTTGCTTTTTCTGCCATCCTTTTTTTCCCATTTTTAAAAAATTGGCGAGGCATGAGTTCTCTGCAATTTCTATGTCACCCCTTTCAAGTAGATATCTCTTCATCCCTTGAGAAGAATGTGCTTATTTGAGTTGTTTTACTTTCTCCTACACTGGTACTACGACCCTTTTTTCAGGATTTCAGCCTAACAGAGGCAACCAGCCCAATTTGCATTACAGGATATGATTATTTATCTTAGTTCTGAATTATGGAGCGAAATCTGAGCCTTGTTAGATTAACATTTATATATAATATGGAAAAACACTCCTATATTGATGTCTATAATCAACGTCCACACCTTCTCAGTAGTTGATACCATAGCAAAACCCAATAAAATAATATTTCATGTTTTTTAACTTCCATTCCTGGAAGATTTGATGGCTACATATTAAACTTGATGTGATCAGGGGAGAAAAGGAGCATCAATTCAGAACTATGGCATGCATGTGCAGGCCCACTCGTGTCACTTCCTCCTGTAGGGAGTCTAGTTGTGTACTTCCCACAAGGTCACAGTGAACAGGTATAGTGGTTCTGCAATAGTATTAACATATCATAGTAATGCTTAGGAAATAAATGTTTATCTATGTTGTTGCAGAGAGAATAAACATATAATAGAAATGCTTAGAACTTATGTAAGTATTTGTTATTCGTATCTGTATCAGGTTGCAGCTTCAATGCAAAAGGAGACAGATGGTATCCCAAATTATCCATCACTTCCTTCTAAGTTGATCTGTGTGCTCCATAATGTTACTCTTCATGTAAGCCTTTATCTCACATTATTTCATGAAATTCTGTCTTTTATATGGTTACTTAATTCCTTTACTTTCTATCAGGCTGATGTTGAAACAGATGAGGTTTATGCACAGATGACTCTTCAACCTGTGAATAAAGTAGGTAGAGATTTGTTTTTGTTATTCATAAGTTCAAATGAATGCTGGTTGATTCTGGAGAAAGGGTGCATGAGATAGAATCAAACATTTTCCTTGTTCTCTCTCTGGAAATACTGGTAGACTTTCCAGAGAGGTCACTTATAGGAGTACTTTGTTACTATATAGAGGAAGGGAGTTTTATCATACTACTTTAGGTTTCTAGATTTTGGCTTTTTTTTTTTTTCTAATATTTTCTCTTTATTTTCTGACGTACTTTTTGCTCAATGCATTTCTGTTAGTACGATAAAGAAGCATTGCTGGCTTCTGACATGGGCCTGAAGCAGAGCAAACAACCAACTGAGTTCTTCTGTAAAACACTGACAGCCAGTGATACAAGCACTCACGGTGGATTCTCTGTTCCACGTCGTGCAGCTGAAAAGATCTTCCCTCCTCTTGTATGTATGATGCCTCCAGGTTTTAGATATGCTCGAAAATTTATATGCATGATATGCTGGTACTATTTTTCTACTCTAGTACTTAAAATGCAAACATGTTGGCAGGATTATTCAATGCAACCTCCAGCTCAAGAGCTAATGGCCAGAGACTTGCATGATGTTGCTTGGACATTTCGACATATCTATCGAGGTATATTTTCTTGTTTAAGACCTTACCTCTGGTGGTCATCATCTTGTACATGTAATTTGGTTCTGCCTGATTGGTGAAAAATCTATTGTGTGGAAGCAGTCTTTCTTTTGTGCTATGAAATACTGGGATCTACCCCTGTTTCAAAAATGCCTCCGATCCTTCTGTCAGATAAATATGTTTTATCTTGATGGGTTTCTTTAATTAATAAATAACTTTTTCCTTGGTAATGGGTTGACATTTATGTAAAATTCTTGAAGATCAACAATATATTATTTTATTTTGAAATATCTACTTTTGGCAAGTTGAGGGCTTCTGTTTTAATTTGTTTTCTTCTCCTTCTATGCTTCTCTTACAGTTCACAATTGAATTAATTTTCAGGTCAGCCAAAACGGCATCTTCTGACCACAGGTTGGAGTGTCTTTATTAGCACAAAAAGACTCTGTGCTGGTGACTCAGTCCTTTTTATAAGGTAATCCACTAAGGTGTTGATATTAGGAACTGTGTATGACATTTACATGAATCAGTAATGAATTATCTAGAGATCTGCACATGTAGGGATGAGAAATCACAGCTCCTATTGGGTATAAGGCGTTCTTGCAGACAGCAGCCAACTCTCTCATCGTCAGTCTTATCTAGTGACAGTATGCACATTGGAATTCTTGCTGCTGCAGCTCATGCTGCAGCAAATAATAGCCCCTTCACTGTGTTTTACAATCCAAGGTACTTTCTTGTTTCTACTATTTTTACAACAGGAAAATGGGCAGAGCAATCAAGGCTCTCAACCTAGGTGGTGACTTCAAAATCTTAGAACCAGCTATGACTTCTTGTCCAATAGATGTTATAAACATTATGAGAATTCCATTCAATTTATGAAAAGGATAATTTTGTGATATGTCCATATTGTCCTGTTTCTGTATGCCATCAATTGGATGGCCGGTTACATATCTGTTCTTATGATTTTATACATTCGTGTGATGCGAAGATAAATAGGGTGTGAATGGCAGGAGAACACTGCAATCACATTTTCATTATTAATTACTTGGCCTCTCAAAACCACATGGCATGATTTTTTTTTTTTACTGATTAACAGAGCAAGCCCTTCAGAGTTTGTCATTCCATTAGCAAAATATCAGAAAGCACTGTACACCCAAGTTTCACTCGGCATGCGATTCAGGATGATGTTTGAGACTGAAGAATCAGGAGTACGAAGATATATGGGGACTATTACAGGCATCAGTGATCTGGATCCCACACGGTGGAAAGGTTCGCAATGGCGCAATCTTCAGGTTAGAGTTAAATCCCTTTTAGATAGTTTGTTGTAAATTGTCTCACTTGTATTAATGGTAAGGAGGGTATGCATGTAGAGCCACCCAAAGTTGCATGTTGTCCTTGCAGTTAACAAGTAACTCGGTGCGGAACATGTATACTGGTCTCTTATTTGGATAATCAGAATATAATATAATTGATGCTTCCAGGGGTCGTCTTTATCATTACTTTCGCATAGTTGTCACTGATGATTTTTATGTGTGACAGGTTAATTGGGATGAATCAACTGCTGGTGAAAGACGGAACCGGGTTTCAATTTGGGAGATTGAGCCTGTTGCCGCGCCTTTCTATATATGCCCTCCTCCCTTTTTCAGGCCCAAGTTCCCCAGACAACCAGGGATGCCTGGTAAGCTACTTTTAATATTGATCTAAGTTTAGCCTTATTTTTGTTATGCTGTAGTAGCATCCTACAGGAGTAGTAGGGAATTAACCCTTAGGAAATTAGAGTTTCTTACCAAGGTTGGTAGGAGTGACTTGCAGATGATGAGGCTGAGATAGAGAATGCTTTTAAAAGGGCTATGCCATGGTTGGCAGATGACATGGGCATGAAGGATGCTCAAAATTCAATCTTTCCTGGCCTAAGTTTGGTCCAGTGGATGAGCATGCAGCAGCAGCAGAACCCTCAGCTAATGAGCCATGCTGCTCAATCTGGATACTTTCCATCGATGCTTGCAACTGCCTTGCCGAACAATCTGAATGCTGAAGATTCATCAAAGATTCTGAATTTTCAATCTCAAGCATCCTTGCATTTATCCAATTCACAGTTCAATAGTCCAAAACCAAACCAACCTGTCACACAACCAGAACAACTTTTACAACCACCTCTCACATGGCCTCACCAGCAGCAACAACCACAACAACGGCCAACTATTGTTAATTCAGCAACCCCAACACTGCCACAACAACAACAACAACAACAACTGCAGCCACTACAGCAGCCACATCAACAACAACAGAGACCCCACCTTGTCAGTCCTAGTGTTATTGAACAGTCTCAGCAAAAACAACAGTTGTCTTTCGTTGGCCAAACACTTCCACAGTCTCAGATTCAGAATCAACTTGCACAACAAACTCTACAACACTCTCAACTCCAACAGCAGAAATTTGTTGGATCAAACTCACCATCTCAACAAAACTCTCATCTACCTAGTGAGGTTTCAGTCCAATCTCAAAATTTTCAATTTCAGTCTCAAACTGACCAACAACAACAGAATCTTGCACAGAAGCAACAATTACCACAGTTGCCATTATCACAACATCAACTTCAGCTTCAGCTACTGCAGAAATTGCAGCAGCAGCAACAATTGCTTTCGCAAATAAGCCCTCAGTTTCCTTCTCCAGTACCTCAACCGCAGCAACAAAATCCACAAATTCAACAAAATCAGCATCCACTACAGCAGCAGCAGCAGCAACAGCAGCTTAGTGGAACTCAATTTTCTTCTCCCCAACTGAGCCAATCGCTGCAAATATCCCCTGCTCACAAAACGCAGCAAATATCCTCCAATCATCAGACACAACAAATTTCATCCCATCAACAATCACAGCAGATTTCATCTAATCACATTCTGGGCCAAGTCAAGTCTCCCTTTCTTGTTAGAGTTCATTCCACTCTTACAGATGTAGATGCTCCCTCATGTTCAACCTCACCTTCAACAAATAACTGTCATGTGTCCTCAAGAAGTATGTCAAACAGGATCCAGCAAGGTCCACCACTTGTGGAGGATATGGCGATTCGGCATGGACTGGCCAATAATTTGGTACAAGACATGCAAATTAAGTCTGACATTAGGGTCAAGAATGAGTTGTCAAAGGAACCAGATCAACTACCATGTCGTGGTAGTGCTGTTACTGATCATTTGGATGCTTCCTCATCAGCAACCTCTTTTGGTTTGGATGGAAGCGTTCAGCAAAGTTTTAACCTGCCGTCATTTGGTTTGGACGGAGAAGTTCAAGTGGACCCTCGAAATAACCTTCTCTTTGGAGTTAATATCGATGGTTTTACTCCTGACACTCTGTTATCTAGAGGATTTGGTTCAGGGAAGGATCTTCAGAATTTAGTTGTCAGTTTTAATAATCAGAAGGACATAGAGACAGAATTATCTACTGCAGGAATCAGTTCTCAGTCATTTGGGGTGCCAGACATGTCTTTTAAACCTAGCTGTTCAAGTGACCTTGTTGTCAATGAAAACGGGGTCCTTAACAGAGGAGCATGGGCCGGTCAACAGCCTCAGCGGATAAGGACGTTCACTAAGGTATGCCTCTCTACCGCTGCAAAACTGATGAAATATGGTTAATAGGTAAGGCTGGAATATGAGATACCCAACCACTACTTTTCAACTCTAGGAAATTCCTTGTTTTCAAGTTGCTAGGGAAGCTCTTCAAAAAAAAAAAAAAAGTTCCAAGGGAAGAACTTGAATTTTCAGGTACTTTTTTGAAATTAGCAATAGCTAGCACAAGAGAAAAATCCACTAATAAACTCTTCTTAGCAAAAAGAAAGAGAAACAGTAGTGCTCCGGTAACCAAAAAGAAAAACTTGTATTAATTCCAAAGCTTGTTTAAAGTTACAACGGATTCACCTATTTATGGACTCCAAAACATCTAAAGACTTGTCAAAATAAGTAACATAACCTGGATACAACTTTCCTTGGGCTAAACCCCCCAATTGAAATTGAATTCTGACTTACTAAATTGAAAACCACTGGTTTGAAAAAACTTGCAGCAACTATCTGAGATAGAAACTTTCAACCGTGGACTTACTTTGGAACTTTCTTAAACCGACTACTAATTAAAATTCTTCTGATAAGGACTGTACACAAAGCAGTAAACTATTTAAAGTGGAAACATACTTTCCCCATATGGGAAGTACCAAAATAGAGTACTTTCCTAAAAGAGTTACTTTCCAAAAATAGAAACAGCTGTGTTTGAGTTTTCTTCTTTCTTCTTTTATACATCTTCAATTTCTCTGTATGACTTTCTTCATCCACTAGTAAGCCATGTAACATCACTCCCCCTCTCTGTCTTCAACATAAGCTAGTTTTCCCAATGTTGCAACTTGTAAAAATGGATGAAACAAGTCCCTGGGACTCGGTTGAACCAACACCCAGAGTCCTCTGTGATTTGTATACCCAAAAACATGTTTTCTCAAGAACCAGAAAACCAGCCATCTGAACTATTTTAACAAGTAAACTAGACTGGCCTTGGTGACTTGGGTCATTTTTTCCATACCCTACTTGTGAATTCCAAATTGGAAAGTATACCCACAAAAGAGCTTGCTTAACAATAACTGGCATCATCTGAAGTACTTGAATATCCACTGCACAATGCAGGCCTTGTGCTACAACTTGGTAAAAATATTTTTGTAAAAAATTTAAGTATCACATGTTGGTCATAGTATAGTCATAAAAACTCTTCTTGAAGAACCATTGTCCTTTAAAAACATGTTTGGAGGTTTAAGTAAAACTTTGACTTAGTTTTATAAAAACATTTGGAAGAAACATGTAGTCGATTTAATTGAAATTTTTTCTGAAGCTTCACATAAAATCACATATTTTATATGTTTCCTCTAAATAAAAAGACAGCAATGAATTCTAAGTAGTTAGTTGGTTCAAACATGTTGTTTACATAAGTTAATTCTATTGTAATTTTGATTGTCAGTTATTGTGATCCTTTGAATCATCAATTATAGTGATATACATATTATTTTTAAAATTTTCATAAGTTACTAATAATTTTATTTATTTTCGGATGTTTCTTAAAATTTTCTCAACAATTTCCTATCAGCTGATTAATTTTGTGGTCTTGTGATTTCTTACAAACTTTTTTTTTTTGAGTTTCCCATTTGTTTCCTGTTCTCTTGGGTATGATCATAACGTCATAGTGGTTCAACATCCAATTTAAATGGGTGAAGATGAAACAAGTCAAGCCACTAATTCAGAGGCTGGCCTCTTTAATGTATTATTTACCCATTGTAAGAAGGTTACTCGTATATCCTCATGTGTGTTTTCTGAAAATTGATTACAAATGGATCTGCAGAGTGATTAATAGAAGTGAAGTTGTGAACTCGTTGGGTTTGTTGGTCGTCTGTATTTGTAACTCAGAAGTTAATAGATATTAGTAATAAAACGTCACCCTGGATCTTTTTATTGCGTCTGTAGCAGCTCACTGAGTGTAAGTGAGGTAGTTAGGTCCAGAGAGTTATACTAGTTGTAGGTTTGCCATACCTCTATGATAAAACGTTGCATCTTAATTGTTTAAAGACTTTGCAGGGAACAAACAACTAGGTGTCTGATCTTTGTCCTAGATGAGTTTTATTTTCTAGAAAATGCTCGCCATAGTATCATTAAAGGCACTGTATGTGGGGCAGTAAATTATCCCTTGCTTATGTTAATACCTATGAAATTGTATACTTCATCCTTTTAATGAGACTTCTGGCAATAATAGCTTTTCATGCACCTCAAAATGGCTACACACTTGCTCAGACAATTGCTCCTGCCAATTGAATTGTTTCAATTGATAATTAGATGCTTCCTTTTTGTTCTATTTTTTTTTTTTTTTTTTCTGATGCACTGAGCAATTTTGTGGAGGTTCACAAGCGTGGTTCGGTTGGAAGATCTATAGATGTCACTCGGTACAGGGGCTATGAGGATCTTAGACATGAGCTTGCATGCATGTTTGGGATCGAGGGTCAGCTGGACGATCCACACAGGACAGAGTGGAAGTTGGTTTACGTGGATCATGAGAATGATATTTTACTTGTTGGAGATGATCCATGGGAGTAAGTGGCCCTCAGTTTCAGGCACCCTAAGAAATACATTCCTTAAGCGTCTTTGAAAATGATCTGATATCTGTTTCTTGGCTCTGAATCCTACTGCAGGGAATTTGTTATATGTGTCCAGAGCATCAAAATATTGTCACCGGCAGAAGTTCAGCAGATGAGTTTAGATGGGGATTTGGTTAATATGGCCGTGCAGAATCAAGCATGCAGTGGATCGGACAGCGGGAATGCATGGAAGGGCCATTACGATGATAATTCTGCTGCTTCATTTGATCGGTAAACAAGGAGAGAATAGAACGGAGTCATGATGATAACAGTTGATTTCTTGGTGATACCAGCTAGGAAGGACACACGGCTTTGTAATTTACACGGTATTCAGGGATAATATCCTTCAAAATTCCCATCGGCTTCCTAGCTCTTCAGATACCAAACAGGAAAGCGCACCGCTCACAGACAAGTCAAAGCACATGAAGGTGATTATGGCTTCCCTGTAAAGGGACGTCGAGCGGCGTGTGGAAATAGTTATTTTTTTGGGGCACCGGGAATTAAGGACAGCTCAAGGTTGCTGCTAATAGCGATTCGCGTCTTTCGAGCACAAGCCTTCGTTCAAAAGGCCTCTTGTAACGTATGGAAGTTGTCAATACTGACTCATGTGAATACAAATGCTGTGTTTTGACACAACCTGCCCAACCAGTTTCCTTTAATCCGGTTACGGCACAGAAAATTCACCAAGTAAAAGATAAAAGTAGTAAATTAACAAAAATAGAAATTAAAAACAAATCAACGAAAAGGTACGTATAAAATAGGAAAGAGAATGCATGGAAGAATATAAACGAAAAAAAATCACATATAAATAAAAGGCATACTAAAGATGGAATTTATATCATAAGGTAGACATAATATAGAAATTATAAACTACTGAAAAAAATTAAAATAAACAAAAAAATAAAACAAATAAAACAAAAGTGAATGATTAAAGTAAACAGTGTAATAAGGTGAACATGAAATAGGAAATAGATTAATACAAAATGGGAATTAAAAATAAAAATATAAAAATGCAATCCATAGTAATTAAAATTAAATAAAGAAGTGATGATGATTAGAAAATAAAATAAATTGTTTAGTTAATAATAAAAGATAATAAATAACTACTTTAAAATAAATAGTTGTTGAATTTTATGGCCTTCTTCACATAATAATACTAAGGGATTAAGAGAAGAGAGAAGAGGAAGAAGAGATGAGAAGAAGAGAAGAGCTCTAGCTTGTGGAGAGGTTAGGAGGAGAAACCAAGGGAGAGAAAGAAGAGAGAAAAAGAGGAGACAAGAGGAGTAAAAATATGTGTTTAAGAGGATTGAGCTTAATGCTCTTCCCCAACCTTGAGATTCTATTCATAGTTTGAGAGAGTATTTACAAATACTACATTACCTTTAGGGCCACATCCTTCAAAATAATAAAAAAAAGACATAAGAGTACATCCACTAACTTGTATTATTACAACTCTATGCCATCTTTATAAAAGTTTTTCATATTTACTAACCATGACACCTTGTTCTTTATTTACCATCCATACCACTCCTTGTGGGTGGCTTTAAAGTTGGTGCATCATAATCTCTAATTTTGTACATAAATCATGAAGAGTTGTTGTAAAAAACCAACAATAAGTAAATCATGAAATATCTGCATGTTGGTATGGTGATGTCTCTAGCTTGTAGCTTCTCTCTAATGAAGTGGTAATCAATTTTGATATGCTTGGTCATTTCATGAAATATTGGGTTTGTCACTATACGAATTGCTACCTGAATATCATAGTGTAGTTGCACTAATTTTTTACAAGAGAAACCCAATTCCGATAATATGAATTTTAGTCATATCATTTCACTTATTACGTGGGCCATGACTCGATATTCTTCTTTTGCACTTGATCAGGCTATAATTATTTATTTTTTTACTCCGCCTAATGACCAGATTGCCACCTATTGTTGTACAATACTAAGAAGTGGATTTTCTGTCACTAGGCGATCCTATTCAGTTTGCATCGGTAAACCCTTCTATGTTAAAGTGGCCATGATTTCTTTTTATAATAGTCCTTGTCTTGGACTCCTTTTCAAGTATGAAAGAATTCTCTCTAAGGCCTATCAGAGGAATATTCGAGGATGATGCATGAACTAGCTAACAATGCTTATTGTCAAAGAAATGTCAGGTTGGATTATAGTAAGGTAGATTAGTTACCCAGTGAGTCTTTAAAATCTTCTTATATCTACGTCATCTCCTTCATCCATGAGTGATTTGGCATTTGGATCCATTGGTGAATTGAGAGGTTTATAGCCCATCATACTTGTTTCCTCCAATAGATCTAGTACATTTTTTTTTTTGTGACAAGACTATGTCATGTCTTGATTGAAGAATCTCTATGTCAAGGTTGGTTTGGAATGTCTTGCTTACTTCTCCTGTTTTTTTATTCCACTTTTATCACTGTCGGTCAAAGCTAATATTATCCACATAAACAACTATGAATATGTGTCGATGCTAGTTTGTTTGACAATTACAGAGTGGTTAGTTTTACATATTTTGAATTTGAGCCCAAGAATTACCTTGTTTAACTAGTCAAACTATGCATGGGGGGATTGTTTTAAACTATATAACAATTACCGAAGTTTGCATACTTTCTCCCCTTCAACCAACGGCAAAACCATGTGGTTGTATCATGTAGACTTCTTCTTAGAGATTACCATTTAGAAAAGCATTTGTCAATAGGGAGGAGAGTCACTCCCCCCTTCCCATCTCTCGGCGGCAAGGGAAGAGGTCATGCACTCCCCTTGGAGATGGGGTAAGGGGGCACAACTCTGCCTCCTTGCCCTCCTCCTCTATGGTTCTTTTTGTTTATTTTATTTTTTCTAAAAAGGGGAAGGATTCACCCCAATCTGGGAAAGTAAAAACAAGAGAAGAGGCCAATTCTCTTGGTTCTTACTGCAGATTAGAAAGTTAGCCTACAATGACCTTAATATTGTTGCGAAAGAATTGCTCGTTTGAACTACAACTTCATATCAGCCTTCCTCTTTGTTAGGGGGGGTTAATCCACAATGAAGTGGAATGAATTTCCCCCGCATTACCTAATTCTTTAGATAAATGGGTTAGTGTAGAATGAATTACTCTTCAAGTGAATTACGTCTCTTCATTCTCTCAGGTAATTTGGATTTACACCTATTTTGCGAATCAACCAATTGAAGCACGCATCACTCCTCCCCCCCACAATCCTTTGGCCAAATTTTTTTTTCTCTTTCTCCCTCCCTCCCTTTTGTCGGCCTTCCTCCCTCTCCTCTATCGCATAGCCTTTCGGCCTCTCGACTTCTCTTCTCTTTCGAACTCCCTCTCTTCTTCCCCCCCCCGTCGGCCTTCCTCCCTCTCCTCTCCCTCTCGACCTCCGTCGCAGAGCACGGGAGGCCGAGCTTATGTTGCAGAGCCTCTCGGCCTCTCTCTTCTCACTCTCGGCATACCGTCGGAGCGCCGCCTCCGTCACCGTAGCCCACTGGTCCGCCACCGTTGTTGTTGCCCGCTGGCCTACCGTTGAGGAATACGACGTGCGTCGTAAGGAAGACGATGGTTTAATTTTTCCTAAAGGAAAAATAAACCATCGTTATATATTTATTTTATAGTTATTATATTAAATTAGTGATTTAATAGTCATAATTAAAATATTATTAAAATATTATTAAAATAAATATTTGATAAATTATTTTAGTTTAATTATCCCATTTCTATAATTAATTAAACCAATGGTTTTAAATTTTGTGACAATATATTATTAATTAATAATACATAAAAATATATATTATGTTATTGATAAATATATATATATTTATTATATTAATTTTTTATTTTATTAAATTAGTGGTTTTTAATATTAAAAAATATCTTATGTTATTAAAAAATAATTTATTTATATATATTATATTAGCTTAAGTAATTTTTTATTTTTTTATTTTTTAAAATAATTTATGCTAGTCACACGTAATTATTATATTAATTTATAATAAAATATAATATAGTTTTCATTAATTAGAATATTAATATATTCTAATACTACACGTTAAATGACTTATAAGTATAGTAATCATGTTTATTTTGGTTAATTATCTCTTGAGATATATGTTCTATATAAGTATATTATAAAATATTACTCATTTTCTTATTTATATCATACTTTTCATTTGGGGGACACTAACACTGAAATCTATTTTCTAGTGCACTTGAACTGGTTTACACTAAAACCCAAGGATAAGTTAAAGTTGAATCAGTTCACTGTAGACTTACCCCCCTTACAGAAAGAGGTAGGGAAGGGCCACTACACTTTTCCTTCCCTTCTATAGTTTTGTGCTTGGAGTCTTGCTTGAGGAATGGTAGATTAAGAAGAAATCATTTGATGGACAAAGGAGAGGGTGTGGGGGACTGGACAAGTTAACTTATGAGGTGGCTTAGCAATGGAAAGATGGCTACAAGTGTGTTGGTGGAGGGATCCTTCTTTCATATTAAATTGAATAAATTTATTATTATAATTATCCATGAGATCTTAGGTAATGTTTTAAAAATAAAAAATAAAAAGATTGGGGAGATAGTCTCAATTAATTTACCTTTGTTCAGCTACCTCCTCAACAATTAGGAAAATGGAAAGGAAACAATATAGTAAATATCCCTCTAGTTCTTAAGTTGATCAAGGTAAAAGATAACAGAGCGAGTTGTTATGCTCAACACGCAAGAGAAATCCATTAGGACTATGATAAACTATCAACAGTGTAAACTTCTGGATATTGTGAAATAATAGGATCAAGCATTCCTTGCAGTCGAACTGTTGACACTTGAACAAGAACAATACTACCTAAGAAGCAATTCCCCTATTTTTGGGAGAAAGACGAAGAGGAAATGGGCAGGGTCTGTTTGATGATCAATACAGGCCGGAGGCCACCTATTAAGCTTTAGGGTGACACGGGATAGCGATCGAGGCAATGGAGCCAGGGGTTCCTGCTGGGCTTCTTAACCCTGCCCATAGACCGCCAGACGGCACTGTTACATTTGACGCCGGAGCCGAAGGCGATCTGCCAGATGCGGTCGCCGCTGCGGACCTTCTCTTTGGCCTCCAGGTAGGCGAGCTGGTACCATATGCTGCTGCTCGAGGTGTTGCCGAAGCGGTGGAGCGCCATCCTGGAAGCCTCCATGTTGGTCTCGCTAAGTTCCAGGTTCTTCTGTAGCTCGTCAAGGACCTTTTTGCTGGCCGCGTGCATGCAGAAGTGCTCGAAAGCCAGCTTGTAGTCCGGGATGTAGGGCTTAGACCCCTCCTTCCCGCCGAAGAGGTGGCGCCCGATCAGGGTTGCGAAGAAGATGAGCTGCTCCGAGAAGGGGAGAACCAGCGGGCCCAGAGTGGTTATGTTAGCCTTCAGCGCGTGGCCCCCAACTTCCAGCAGGTCTCGGCTGATTGCCAGACCCTTGAGCCGTTGCTCGTCTTCCTCCTGGTATACCGCCCTGCCACAGTCCAAAAGATTCTCACCCAGATGAATTCGTCATTACCCAAACTTTTTTTCTTTCCTTTTTTTTTCTTCTGAATTTTGCATGGATATATATATAGATCAAGGGGCAAAGACTGCCAATGCTTTCTGGGTTTCGCAGATATAGTTGTTTCTACCAGACATTCAAGCAATTTTCTATGAAACTAATAATCGTGCCGAGCTAATAGAGAGAAGCTAATTACTGACCTGAAGCTTCGGCTGTCGGACCCCTTATGTGTGCGAACAATATGCTCGAGTCTGTACTTGGCTCGGTGGAAATCTCTTCTCCGGTTGGACAGAAGCACGGCGGAGCAGCCCATCCGAAAGAAGCAGTTGGGAATAAGCATGGAGCGGTTCCGGCCTTGGTACCAACTGAAGGTTACCATCTCAGTGCTCACCACCACCGCGTAGTTGTGGGGGTTGGCCTGGAGCATATCTTGCGCCAAGTCAAGCGCAATGATCCCTGCGCTACAACCCATCCCTCCAAGGTTGAAACTCAGGATGTTGCTCCTCATCCTGTAGTGGTTGATGATCATGGCCGAGAGAGATGGGGTGGGATTGAAGAGGCTGCAATTCATCACCAAGACACCCACATCTTTCGGACGAAGCCGGCATTTCTCGAACAGTTCATCCAGGGCGCCGAAGATGACCATAGCGGCCTCGGCCCGGCCTTCTTTCATGGTCGAACAGTTCTCCGACGACATGATCGCCTTCGGGATATAGGTTTCGTCCCCTATGCCGGAGGATTTCAGGATTCGGCTTTGGAACTCTAGGCTTGCTTCATCGAATTTACCGGATTTGCGAGCTTGCTCGATGAATTCCAACTTAGACACCTGAAAAGAGGAAAAATCGCATCGCCTGCACTTAGTCACTTAATCAAAAGGGGAAATATTAAAATTGTGATAAGTATCTTCATGAAGTTCTTTTCAGAACTTGGAAAAGTTAACTTTTCCATTAAAAAACGAGAAAATTTTCACTATTTGTTGTTGAAGATACCAATTTGCTCTTGATTTTCCAAAAAAAAAAATATATATATAACTAGGTTTTTAATATCTCAAAAACAACTTATAATTTTAGGACTTGAATCTTTGAGCAGCTAATCAAGATCGCTTATTCATGTCCATCCCACATGAATGGATAATCTTAATTATGTCTTAGCTGAAAAATCTCATGGCCCTTAAGAGGGACAAATGTATTTGTTGGCTTTTATATAGTAGAGCAACACTAGCAAGGATTCAGATCAAAGCATTTATATAGTAGAGCCCTTCTTCTTTCTTAACTATAAATCCTTCCTCAACTGCCTACGCAGCTACCCTGATGCCCATCAAAGCCAGACTGCGACTGGTTCTTCTGCTTCGTCCTTCTATGCATTAATCTCAACGACGAACAGAAAGCGACGTACCCTAAATATCCTCAATCAAGCAAAAGCGAAAAAGAGAGAGAATGGAGCCTACACGTCGGTAAAATCTGAGAACGTACCTTGAGGTCATCGGGGGGACGATAGCAAGCGAAGTCGACGAGGTAGACGGGGCGAGGCCGAGAGATAAAGTAGACGCAGGCAGTGAAAACAAACACGCCGAAGGCCGCCAGCACGGATGCCAGGTCGTAGCTCGTCTCGTTCCATAACTTACTCCAGAGCTCCCCCCTGCTCAGGCTGCCCACCTCCGCGCTGAATACCACCAACAGAAGTGGAACGGTCACCAAATAAACCCCGTGATTGATGAGGTAGTGGTAGCCTAACTTCACGTACTTGAGGTTCACTGATTGGAGAAAGTCGGGCAGACGCCTTCGCACCCTGACAGAGAAGGTCGGGGAGCCGGCGTCGGGTCCGGTGACCTCTATGCCCCGGTTGACGATCTCCGTCGACAGCAGCGGGTGTTCGCCAGCCATGGAAAGAGGAAAGAGGAAAGAGAAGACACAAGGAGATATGCCGGAGATGGAGAGAGAGGACGGGACTTATAATCACGGTGGATAGGCAGATAGTTAATGTGCGCACCCAACTGGAGAGTATGGTTGGAACAGCCATGAATGAAGCTATTGAATGCAATGGAGTTAGACACAAGGGAATTCAAAATCTGTTAAATTCCTATTCGTTTGCTTTCGTTTTGCAAGCTGGCGTGGAAAGACAGTTTTACCCCTTTGGTAGCTTAGGCGTGTTTCATCTTAAACGGCGTGGAAAAGAAAATGAGAATTTGATTATTATTATTTTATTTAAATAAATATTAGTAAAAATAAGATAATAATTAAAATTTTATTTTTATTAACTATTTTTTAGAATAATAATAATTAAATTCTTTTTTTTTCTTCTATGGGTTCCAAATAGACCCTTAAAATTTATGTCAGTCACTTAGTCAAACATAAGAATAAGTAGGCTCATATTTACTTGTCCATGGAGTAGCATGAGGACAGAACCATCTCCACCAATTACACTAAAAATGTGAACTGGACTTATTTGCACTGGGACACTTATCTCCTTCACTTTCCTGTGTGACTAAATAGCAATACCCCTATGTTGGCCTAAAATGACACTCAAGAGGCATTTTTTGTTTTTAAATGCTTTCGTGTCGAAATAGCATTAGGGATAAACAAATTAGAAAATATGATGGAAAAAGTTCTTAAAATGGTTCAGCTAACATTTACTCGAGCAACCAACTTGAGATCCACTAGCCCAAATGGGACAAAAAAGATACCAACAAACTACTCACCCGAGCTCTTCTCTTTATACACAAGGTTCATATGAGAGGCTGAACTGAATCACACATTTGCATTTATTTAAGAGTGGTATTTATACACAAGGTTCATATGAGAGGCTGAACTGAACCACACATTTGCATTGATTTAAGAGTAGTATTTATACACAAATTACAACAGAAATCCCCTAATCTGAAGGGGTAAATACAAGGCTCCTAACCCTTTTTTCCAACTAAAGATTAATGAAAAGAGAATGAAGACAAAGACAAAAACAAACTAGTGGACGTATTCATTTCGGGTGCCAAATGAGTACAAATTCCAATGAATATTGAACTTTTGGTGCATGTATCAATGATTTCAAAGCATTACACACAAGATTTATCAAGAGATTTTTTTTTTTTTTAGACATGCACTTGGGGAACTATTTGTCATCAATCTTTCATAGAATGATCTTGAGAAGTATATATAGAGCCAAACAACAAAGCTCTATAAATACTTCTCAAGATCATTTTATGAAATTTTACCATTTGAAAGTTAGAGTGCATTCGTGGTTGCTTTTGCAAATTTGAGAAACAGTAGAGAAGTTAGAGTGTCCCACAAACTTTTTTAAATGATTTGATTGATTTAAATCAAGTGCTCCCTATGGATTATCCCACAAACTTAGATATTCTAGCTTATTAAGGTTTGAAATAAGAAAGAAATCAAATTTCACATGACTTCTTGCAATTGACTTGTCTTGTTCTTCAAATGACTTCTTGCAATTGACTTGTCTTGTTCTCAACAATGAAGTTCACCAACTTTAGGCATGGAGGTCTTGCATTGGCACCAAAATGCTTAAACTAGAATAGAATGGAAGAGCTTTTAACTAGAATGTTGTCTCTTTTGGCTTAGCCAATCCTTTACATGCAATTACAATGAAACAACATACATCAAGTTAGGACACACAATTGCCACATATCTAAAACAACACAAAACCAAATCTTGTAGATTTGATCGAATATGTCACATATTTTTTGCATCCAATCATAACTTTATTTGGAACTGAAGAGATAGTACATCAATTTTATTTAATTAACTTTAATATTTTATATATCTAGTAAATGAGGCAAATTTTTTGTATGTTGAAGGATTTGGATAATATTGGATGAACTAGGTACCATTTATTAATTAATTTGAACATAAATGGGTAAAAGGTTATGGCTATTCTATTTCATATAAGATTTTCAATGGTATTTATTAATTTAGTTTAATTATTTTAGGTGATAGCTTCATTTTTTTTGTATTTTTATTTATTTAAAAAATATTTGATCATATGTCTAGTTAGCATTTTTGTAGATTTATATTATTTTTTATTATTGAAAATTTCATTATTTTTAAAAAATATTATTTTGATCTATTTATGACAAATAAGTAGACAGATAAATTAAAAATGAAATAATTGAAGTATAGAGTAATAAGAGTTTGATCAAGTTGGAGTAGAAGGAAAAGTAAGTCACATCTAGGTGACAAGTTAGTGGTTGATGTAGTACAATGTAGCTTGTAGAATGTGACAATCCATTATGACACATGACATCTAGATCCACCATAATATCTCCCAAATGCTTCAATCTTACTCAATTAAAATGAGAAGTTCCAAGTTTGATGACTTACCAAATACTATGAAAACAGTTGTAGTGCAAGGTGGGACATATTCCTAACTCAAATTCCTCCATAGAAAGTAACTTAGTGATTAAGGGTAAGTTGTTTTCTAGGTCTCTTTTAATAAAGTTTAATTAATCGTATGCTATTTAAGGGAGCATTTGCAATCACAATTGCCTTGAATAAATTAGTATAGATTATATTGGGTAAAATGAATAGCTACTCTTCTTTCATCAACTACCGGCGAGGAGCCACCACTCTCTCGAGGAAACAGACAACTGCTTCTGGTAGTAAAGATGGACGCCGGTGGCAGGGACAAACAGAGACTATGGAAGAAGAATTCTATAAAAAAAAAAAAAAACACTCGAGGAAATAGGTGCCACGCCTTTAGAAAAGGAGAAGAATGAAGAGGAGGCGTTGGCAGTTGAAGGGTCTCAGTTATATAGCCGTGTCTTCTAGTCCAGCTGCTGATGGAAGCGCCAGTGTGTGACCTAACCCTCATTCAATGACTCTTTCTGCTTCTGTTCTTTCTTCTTTTATATTGCCAGCATTTTTAGCCTGTCCATTTGTGAGCATTGGACACACAGATGGACACTCTAGATTCTTCTCCATGCCTTATTATTTACAGAACACGTACGACAGAGAGGGAGAGAGAGAGAGAGACCAATGCAAGCTTCTTCCAGGGTGGGCTTATTATTGTTTTCTTGAACTTGTCGATCTGAAAAATGCTGGTTGCAGAATGGTAGAGATTCAGTAGAGCAAGATAATCACCACAATACATTCGTATTTTTCTGTCCTTCTTCTTCTTTTTTCTTCTTTTCTTTAATGAAAAAGACAATAAATTAGTGTAGCAGTTGGAAGGATGAGTCAAATGGATAAGTGCAGGTCTAAAACGATTTGTTTTCTTGATTTTTGGATTAGTCAAATGGATAAGTGCAGTTCAAAAACGATTTGTTTTATTGAGGCTGAGGGGAGGCCATCATAAATACAACATTAATTGGGTCAGCCAACGTGAGCTCAGGCTTTTAAAACCTTGAGAAATGGCAAAAATAAACTGCTGGGTAAGCTTCCAATTCCACATGGAAGATAGAAAGTAAGGATATTTGAGCAAATCACGTCGCATCAAATTGCCCTTCCATCGTTTTCCTTCTGCACAATATACCGAGAGAGTTCCCACTAAAGATTTTAGAGGGATCATCCGAACAGAAGATCATATTTCTAGAAAAAAAACTTTCAGAGCTCAATATTTCTAGAAACAAATCTTAACAAAAAAGGACGAAAAGTAAAACGGGACTGAGTAGGGAACTTGGATAGGTCCTTCTTGGTTTTGATGTGTTGATTGTTAGGACTCCATGGATTTAGCTCACGGAGGAAAAAAAAAAAAAAAACCATTGGTAGAAATCAGGAAGAATAAGAGGTTATGGACTGATGTCCTAACCCTCCTCCCCTAAAGCTCAATTTATAGATTGATAAAACTGTATTATTATAATTATGCCCCTAAAACTTAAATTTATTATATCAATGTCATCTTTATGAAATGAATCTTTATTTACCATCCTGTCATCACTATGTGAGCCTATGGGTTTTGATCTCATTTTCCACGTCTCTTGGATATGTAAGTCTTCCTTAGTCTTATGGGTTTGAGCTCATCTTCTAACACAATTGGATATATGGGTCTTCCTTGATCGTGTGGGTTTGGGCCCATCTTCCAACACGATGGGATATGTGTTTTTAATGTTGTAGTAATTAAAGTTTTTACTTATAGTTCTTCTTCAACCCATGTTATGGCCGTTTTTTTTTATAATTTGGACATTAATGAGAGGTTATTCTTCTCTACTGCCCCGCTGCTACTCTTCTACACATTGGTGCTTCAGCTTGTGTTCTCAAATGCAGATAAGCTTGTTTTGTTGATTATCCTTCATGCAACAGAACCTTTTGTTTTTTTTTTTAACTCCGTCTCTGCTTCATTCTTATGAACATGTCTTAGTGTTTACTTTGACTGCTTGATACGATCTGGGTAGTGTTTTTCTGTTTGTGCTTGAGTCTTATAGCTGCATATAATCACAAGTCATTTCACTGATTTTTGAAGTTCCAGAACTGACTTCAAGACTTTTTTCTTCTTCTAAAACTCCTACCCAAAAACGACATTTTCCTTTCTACTCCTTGCATTCACGTCTACTTGAACCTGGCATTTTGGTCCTGGTGATTTTTACTTTGCAGCTACTATTTCTTCAAGACTTCTTTGCTGTTGTAAAGTATCGTGCTAAACAAACTCTACATCTCGTTTTTTTTGGAAGTGCTGGACAGAAGCTGATTTCATGCACATCTCTATTCTGCCTGAATTTTAGGATTTTTTAATTCAATTTGGAGTTTCGCTTTCAGCCATCTTTGATTATTTCTCTATCATTTTCTTATGTTCTTATGAGAGAGCTTGTGTGCACGTAATTGTGCTAGTGTATATCATGGCTGAGGATAGCTCCTTTGGAACCTGTGGCAAAACAATTTTTTTTAAAATTACAACACTACCCCCAAAGGTTTGTCAAGTCATTTGACTTGGTTTCAATATTTTAAAGGTTATTGCTCACTAGAGAACTTTGTCAACATTTAACTAAGGCACCACTTACAACTAATGTTGTTATAGAAAAATAAAGAGAAGCTGCCTTGACCACTACTATTTTCCTTGAAAATTTAAAGCCTTAGAGGTTTCAAAAACATCGATTCTTAGCTTCACTTTTTAGCCTTCTTTCGATGATATTTGTGTCACAATGATTCGAGTACCAATTAAAGGGATTGGAACCTTCACAATACCCTTAGAGACTTATGCTATGTACACTCAAAGAAGAGGTGGTGGTAGTGCTCTAGGAAGAAGAAGTGTGTTGATTTCTAAGGCCAACACATAAACACAAGAGATCTCAAAGGAAGGAGAAAAGAGAAGAACTCTAGCTCTTGGCACAAAGGAGAAAAAAAAAAAGAAAAAAGAGGAAAAGAGAGAGATAGAGAGAGAGAGAGAGAGAGAGACGTGTAAGGATGAACTTGAGCCAAGAGGAAGAGGGTTGAATGCTCTACCCCATTCCTTAAAGTTGTATTTATAGTTGTGGGAAGATGTTTACAATGACTATAATGCCCTTAGGGTTATACGCTTCAAAACGAAAAAGACATAAGAGGACATACACCAACTTGTATAATTACAACTCTATGCCATTTCTATGGAAGCTCTCCTTATTTACTAGTCAAGCCACCCCTACACACGTGGGTGTCTTTTAACAAAGTGGATGAAGCAGAGACAGAGGTAGAAGTTGTTGTTTTTAGGACTCCATCATCTCTAAATTTTAAGGTCACATGTCATGAAGGAGAGAAAAAGAAGAAAACGAAGAAGAAAGGAAGAGGAGAGGACAACTAGAGAAGAAAGGAGAAGGAGCATGCAGAGGAGAAGGAGGGGAGAGATTAGGATTGTGATGAATGACCTAATCCTCCCCCTTAAGCTTTATTTATAGTGGTCAAGAATACATCAATTAGAAGTACACCCTTCACCCTAATAGGTGTGAATAAAAAAAAAGGTTATTACAATAATGCTATTTAAACTTGACCATATCTTCCAATACTCTCCCTCAAGCTGGTGGTTAGAATACATCATATATGCCTAGCTTGGTGTATGTAGTGGAGAGAACTTTTGAGTTGAGCGGTTTTGTGAGTATATCATCAACCTGATTGTGAGAAAAAATATGTGAAAGACATATAATTCTTGCTTGCAGCTTTTATCCAACATAGTCCACTTCAATATGCTTTCTCTCATGAAAGATTGGGTTGGAGGCAATGTGGATTGCATCTTGACTATCATAGCAGAATTTCATGAGTTCTCCGTGGTTGAACCGCAACTCTGCTGAGAATGAATTAACCCATAAGAGCTCACTTACTGCATGTGTCATAACTCTACACTCAACTTCAACACTGGATCTTACAACTACATTTTTTTTTTTTTACTTTTTCAGGTCACTAGGTTTTCTAGCTAGAGTACAATATCTTGAAGTGGACTTTTTATCATCTGGAGAGTCAGCACAATCTACATCGGTGAAACCTTCAATTTTGAGGTGCCCATGGCATTTATATAGAAGTCCTTGTACTGGAGACTTTTTCAAATATTTGAGGATTCTTTCTAATGCATGCCAATGAGAAATCTGGGGTTTGTGCATATATTGACTAACTACACGAACCACAAAGGAAATATCAGGTCTCATCACAGTAATATAAATCAATTTTCCAACTAACCTTTGATACTTGCCCACTTCAACTTCCTCTTCAAAACCAACACAGAATTTTGTATTTGTATTCATCGGAGTGTCTGTAGGATGACATCCCATCATTCTTGTGTCTCTTAGTAATCCAAGTACATATTTTCTCTGTGACAGAATAATATGGTGTCTGGATTGAAGAACTTGAATACAAAGGAAATATTTTAGAAGCCTCAAGTCTTTTGTCTTGAACTTACTTCAAATATTATGCTTAACTCTATTAATACTATCAGTATCACTACCTCTCAAAATAATATCATCAACATATGTTGCTAGTAGCACCACACCTACGTTAGGCCGAGTGATCTACAGAGCACCGCATAAACCAAAATTGGAGCATAACTTGGTTGTACTTGTCAAACCAAGCTCGTGGAGATTGCTTCAAACCATATAAAGATTTATATAAGCAACATACCAACTCCCCCTCAACCACATAACTAGGTAGTTTCTTTATATATATCTCCTCAATATTACCATTTTAAGAAGGCATTTTTCACATCGAGCTGATTAACCGACCACTGAGAATTTGTAGCAAGGGAAAGTAAAAGGAGGACAGAATTAAACTTGGCAACATGCGAGAACGTCTCCTCATAATCAACCTCGTAGCACTGACTATAGCCCCTAGCCAAAAGCTGGGCTTTGAGACGGACCACAAAATCATCTAGATTTTGTTTCACCGTAAAACCCCACTTACAGTCCATCTGTTGTTTGGCAGATGGAAGAGCACCAAGTTGTCATGTCTGATTCTCATAAAGGGCCGTCATTTCTTAGTCCATTGCCGTTTTCCATCCCGGACGGAAAAGGTGAAGTAGCTGCGACGATACATGTTATAGTGGTAGCTACAGTAGACTGCCATCGTGGTCTGTATTTTCTAAAGTAAGTCAAAATTCTCCTAAAAAATAATCTTCTTGCCTGTGTGTTGCTCAAATTTTCCCCCATCTTCTTCTTCACTAGTTGTGGAGACTTGATTTGTGTAACCCAATCGAGTACGCCATGAATTTTCTTGTATCTCTTAATTGAGTGATTTATATTTCCACAATGAGTACAACTCCGACCATTGTCAGATCGAGAAGAATTTAGACCAGACTTGCTTCCCTTGCCACGACCTCCTTTATTATTTCTACCTTGACCCATATTCGTGGAAACTCCAACTCTATTGTTGGAGTACATAGCCGAAGAAACATCAGTGTGTGTGGTGGAGGATGGCTCCGGGATACAATGAGTACAACTCTGACCATTGTCAGTTCAGGAAGAATTTAGACCAGACTTGCTTCCTTTGTCACGACCTCCTTTATTATTTCTACCTTGACCCATATTCCTGGAAACTCCAACTCTATTGTTGGAGTACATAGCCGAAGAAACATCAGTGTGTGTGGTGGAGGATGGCTCCGGGATACATATCAATGTAGCCGATATATCATTAAAGGAAGGAATGATAGTAGAGCTAAGAATTTGAGACTTAACTACCTCCAAATAATGCTTGATATTAGCAAGGTAAATAGAAGCTATTAATGCCTCCCTTTGTTTCTCCTAGACCGTAATAATTGTAGAATAAGGCTGGACAATCTTCCATTCTTGAATAAGTCATCGAAATCGAGCGAGATAATCATGTATAATCTCTTCCTGATTGGTATTATACATATTTTGGAAAACATTGTATAATTTTTTGAGACTATTAGCTCTGGAATATAACTTGGCACAAGTATTCTATACATTTAGCAGCCTCGGGATGGACAACATTGTTGGCAACATTTTCTTCCATATTATTAATCATCCAGCTCAGGACTTGTGTATCTTCTTTAAGGAGAGAAATTATCTCATACTAAAGGAAATCATAGTGTACCAAAAAAGTTGAATGTGAATGTATATAGATTCATTATCATAAAGAGTAAAATAAGAAGATTTAGTTTGCAAAGTGGAGGTAGGTATTTCCAAGAGAATGGTTTTACTAGGTGCATGCATGAATATGCACTTTATGTAAAACAAGAAATGGTGGATTATTTTTTGTTTGTGTCTATATGGATGATCTTATTTTCACTGGAAGTAATCCAAGAATGTTTGAACACTTCAAGAAGATTATGACTCAAGAATTTGAATGAGTGACATTGGCCTCAAGTCGTACTACTTGGGAATTGAAGTAAAACAAATGGAGGATGGAAGTGATCAAGAAATTCAACATGGTGAATTGTAACCCCGCCAATACCCCCGTGGAATGTGGCATGAAGCTTTCTAAAATAGACGATGGAGCAAGAGTAGACCCAACTTTATTCAAAAGCCTTGTGGGAAGTTTGAGGTACTTGACTTGTACCAGGCCTGATATTTTGTTTTCAGTTGGAATTGTGAGTTGATTCATGGAAAATCCCTCTGAAATGCACATGAAAGCAGCTAGAAGAATTCTTCATTATCTCAAAGGTACCTTTGACTATGGAATTTTCTATTCATCTTCAAAAGAATTCAAGTTGAGAGGGTATTATGATAGTGACTATGCTGGAGATATTGATGATAGAAAAAACACTACTGGGTTTGTCTTCTTTTTGGGAAATAGTGCAATTTCTTGGTGTTCCAAGAAGCTACCCATAGTCACTTTCTCAACATGTGAATCTGAGTATATTGCTGCAACTTCTTCTGCTTGTCATGCAATTTGGTTAAGAAGACTATTAAAGGAGCTCCATTTAGAACAAAGTGAAGCAACCAAGATTATGATAGACAACAAATCGGCACTTGCTCTAGCAAAGAATCCAGTGTTTCATGATCGATCCAAGCATATTGATACAAAATATCATTTCATCCGAGAGTGTGTTGAAAAAATGGAAGTTGAGATGGAATATGTGAAGTCACTTGATCAAGCTACTGACATTTTCACAAATTCTCTCAAATATGAAAGTTTTCAGAAGCTGAGAATGTTGATCGATGTTGCAAAGATATCAAGTTTAAGAGGGGGTGTTGGATATTAAACTTGACTAGAATCAAAGAAATATTTGAAGGGACTATTCTCATTTAAATGGTGCGAATAATATGTCATTGGAAAGCTATACCTATCTAGGTTCCAATGAATCAGACCATTCGAATAGACCGTTTCATTCGCTTAGGCAAAAATGGGGAAAGTTGATTCCTACCTATTTTGCGAATCATCAACTTTCCTCGCGTGATGCGTGTTGCTTCTCCCCCCCCCCCCGAAATGAAAAATTTCTCCTCATTCGCTGTTCTCCTCTCCCTCTCCCTCGGCCTTCATCTCCCGACAATTTTTTGCCCCATCTTCTTCTTCCTCTCGGCCTCCCTCTTGACCTCTGTTGCAAAGCACGAGAGGTCGACCCACTATCGCAGAGCCTCTCGGCTTCTCTTCTCTCTCGGCCTCCCTCTTTTCTGCCTCTCGGCGTACCGTCGGAGCGTCGTTGTTGCCCGCTGGCCCGCCGCTGAGGAAGACGATGTTTAATTTTTCCTAAGTTAGGAAAAATTAAACCATCGTCATAATTGGTTTAATTATCCAATTGATTAAACCATTAGTTTTTCATTTTTTGTTAATATATTATTAATTAATAATATGTAAAATATACATTATGTTATTGGTAAATTAAAATATTTATTTTTTTATTATGTATTTTTTTATTTTGTATTAAAATAGTGGTTTTTAATGCTAAACTACATCTTATGTTATTAAAAATAATTTATTTATTTATTATATTCACTTATGTTATTTTTAACTTTATTTATTTATTTTAAATAATTTATTCTAGTCACATGTAATTATTGTTTTAATTTATAATAAACTATAATCATTAAGTAATATAATATATTTTTTCATTAATTAGGATATTAATATATTCTAATACTACACGTTAAATCACTTATAAGTGTAGTAACCATATTTATTTTGGTTAATTATATATTTAGGTATATGTTCTATTTAAGTATATTATAAAAGGTTACTCATTCTCTTCTTTATATCATACTTTTCATTTGGGGGCACTAACACTGGAATTTGTTTTCTCCCCACTTGAACTCGTCTACACTAACACCCAAACATGAGTTGAAGTTGAATCAATCCATTTCAGTTTAATTCAATTTTTCACTTCAATTCAAGTTCATTGTGGACTAACCCCCCCTAAGTAATGCGGGGGGAATTCATTCCACTTCATTGTGGACTATAACCCCCCCTTGGTGGAAGACAAAAGAGTTCAAGAAGAGCAGTAAGCTTAATTTTATATTACATATGGCTGAAATTTACTGTGAATCCTAGGTGCTTTCCTCACGAGACTCTTCCTTCGCTGCAGATCATGTCTCCCGTGAGAAAGTGGAATCATCAAGAGGTGCCATAATTGCAGATGCCGGATATGCTCTCTCCATATCACTGTCGATCATAAAACTTGAACCTTCAACAGAAGGGATGCCGGTGACTTTCTGCAGCAAATGCCATGGAAAAACATATATCTTTTAGTTGCAAAACTCACGTACTGCTTTATGATAATACGATTCCATGACTCGATAGCCCGAATCACCCAGATCAAAGGAACAAGGACGACAAGAAAAAATCCAGTATAATTCAATTAGGTCCTAACCTGTCGATGCCATGTGTTTGCATGTTGGAGATGCTTCATCGTTGATGATGAATCAGAGGCCACTGCCCTCAGACGGTTGAGCTCCGGCAGTATATCAGACCCCAAATCTGGGCGGTCTTTATGCCGCAGCTCCGCGCACTTCAGTGACAGCTTTGCAAACTGAATTGTCTCTTCCAAAGGCCAATCTGGGACTGATGGATCCAACATATCCTCAATCCGATCCATCTCTATTGCATCCTCCATGTTATGTGCCAGGCCCATAGGCGGCTTGCCTGTGATAAGCTGCAGGAGGATAATTCCAAGGGCATAGACATCAGACTTGATTCCTAACATACCTGTCTTCTGGTACTCTGGATCAATATAGCAGAATGTCCCCGCTGCAGCAGTCATACGGTACTGAGTGACAGAATCAGCTACAGAAGGGGGGATCAAGCGTGCGAGGCCGACATCAGCTATCTTACTGACGAAATTGTGGTCAAGAAGAATGTTCCCTGGTTTGAGGTCACGGTGGACGAGAGGTTCAGGCTTATTTTGATGAAGGAAAAGGAGGCCCGTTGCTATTTCAGTGGCAATCTTGAAACGAAGCTTCCATGAGAGAGTAGGGGTGTTGTCCCGACGAAAGAGACGGTCTTCAAGGCTTCCGTTCGACATGAACTCGTACACCAGGGCTCCATTATCAGGACAAGCACCCATTAAGAGGACCATGTTAGGATGACGAATGGAGCTCAGTACTTCAACCTGACAAATTTTGATCTTATTATTGTTGGGTCATGCAGGTATTTACAGGATAGCTTAGTTCCGTGAGTCTGATTCTGACATTTTGTTACTCCATTGTGCAGGTATCCATGTACAGCATTGCCTTGTTTAATTCATTTCTGACGTTGAATTCTGCTTGAACCAGGAGATAGAAATATGCAGTACTGTTAAGATGAGAGAGAAATGTATGAAAAATTACCTCTTGATGGAATTGCCTCATTCCTTGAGCTACATCAGAGTGGAGAATCTTGATTGCAACAAGAGTATGATCAAGAGTGGATTCGAATACAGGACCATATCCACCTTCCCCAATTTTGAGGGCATCAGAAAAGTTGTCCGTTGCCATCTGGATCTCTTCAACTGTATATCTCCTATATCTCACAGTGGCATTGAAATCATCATAAACTTTCTGGTTCTCCCTTGTCATAGTTTTATTTCCTCTGTTATTCTTTGTGGCCACGTCCATCTTTTGCATACTCTCTGCTTGAAGCGCTTCCCTATTTCTGATCCATTGATCAGGCATTTGATCAATTGCTCCTCGAGAAAACCTTCGCTCCTCCTCAGCCTTCTTTGAAGCAAGATCTGCGGCCTGCATGGAGCAGGAAGTTATTACAAAATCTTCTTCTCATCCAAGAATTCCTCCTGGCATTTGAAAAAAAATGTTGTTATGGTAAGTTACCTTCTTTTTCACATTCACGGCTTCCATTAGGACATTATCATACATTTCTCTTGCTTGCTGTGTCTCAAGCTTTAATCTCATCATCTGAGCACTCATTTCTTCCTGCAAATATCAACCTTTCAGCACCCTCCATGAGAGAGAGAGAGAGAGAGAGAGAGAGAGAGAGAGAGAGAGAGAGAGAGAACCATCGAGGGCCTTGAAGAACCAACGGCTTCCTGTGATATTGGAGGTGAATAGCTATTCCCATAAGATTGCGGTAGGGGTGGTGTGAAACGAGTATAAGATTCATAAGTACTGGAACCAGATCCATTCGACAAATAAGTACTACCAGATTTCATTGACTCAAAGTTTCTCTGTTCGTCGTGATGACATTGCTCATCCTGCCCATTTGAACCCCTCATCCATCGACTCGCACCATCACCTCGATCATTTACAAGATAACCGAAAGGCCGATCATTGTTGTTCCTAGTTGGACTCGGACAAGAATTCACGCTCTTGTATAGGAAATCGTTATACTCTTGACCTCCTTGGCTCATTCTCATGTTCACCCTTTCATTCATCTTCCCATCATAAGCCTTTGGAACTCCGCCTTGACGAAGACCATTCCTTGGCTCTCTGATAAACAGAAACTTAAGTCAAGCCTCAGGCTATACATAAAATCCTCGAAATATTATTCTTCGTGATAGCATTGAAACAGATAATATTTCGAATCATTGGGTAAGTTCTCAGAAAATAAATGCCTTTTAAACAAAACTAAACTAAATATGTCAGTACTGAAGGGAAGTGTTCATGAAAGATTAATTTTTTTATACAGAGCTGCTTACATGGTCTCTTCTACTGGCTGTGGCAGTCGAGGTATTGGTTCACCTGTACATTACACAGAAACTGAAGGTAGGGATCCCAAACATGCAAAAATAAATAAATAAATAATGCAACAACTTAGTCCAGAACATAAACAAGTAGCTAGGGACAAACTTTTAACAGATTGATACTGATTTTCATTTGCTTCAAATTTTTGACTTGGTTGGCTGGCAATCGGACGCTTATTGGGGTTAGGAGCTGGTCGAATTGATGATATCTTTCCTTTGGCTATTACGTAAATGGAGCAAAAGTCCGGTGCAACCTTTGAAACAGATGTTGGAACATCCGCTTGCTTAAAAGTTCTGTTGTAGAAAGAAACACAAGAATTAGCCTTTACTCGGGAAGGATATCTATATCTATCTATCTATCTATACATATATATATAATGAGGGCTGACCCAATACGAAAAATCATTTTTGCATGATCGGACGACTGAGATAGCCGTTTCGCATGTTTCGCACCAAATGGTTTTTCATATTTGATCAACTGTATATATATATAATATATATATAATTGAGTCTATGAAACATGATCGAAGGATAATCTCAGTCATATATGAAGACATCAAGATGACTAAGGTTACATAAATAGGCAGACCACATTCTTCATATACATACCAAGTAAGACCGAAAGGGAAATATAGATACCTCGTAAATGCATTTCTATTTGATGTTCCAAGGACAAGCTTATCAACAGAATGATGCACCAGATAATCGATTATTGCCTTGGGTACTTCTGAGTCATCCACAATGACCTCCTTGCATTGTAACTTCATGAACATAAAGTAAGAAAGAAAAAGTTTAACTCTGAAAGTATAGGCTGGTAACGATAAGAAAGAAAAAAGGCAATAATGGAGTAGCTTTTTCTTAGTAACGTTCTAATACATTTCCACAGTTTCAAGGTAATTTCCAGCCAGATGATTCCACAGGCTCTAAATGTTTGAACAAAAAGCTTACCCCTCGCCTACTGCAGAAACATTGAAATGGCAGAAGTAGTTCTTTTGTTTGCATGTCTAGCTGATGAAAGAATGCAGCTGCAACTTCCTCATTCACATTATCAATTCGTAGTTGCTGACCAGCTGCATACGGAAAACAGTGCTTAAAGCTTTAAGTTTGGCTTATTGAGGTGGGAGAAAAGGGAAAGCGAAAATGGGGTTTATGAACTAAACCCTATTTCCGATTGGCTTAATTTCAACATAAGCTAGGGGCTCAAATAAATAAGTTTTATAGACCCAAAAATGGCTGGAATCGAGGGCTTAGAGTGCATTAATAAATTCCCTTTCTAATTAACTAGAAAAATAAATTCTACTTACTCGGGGTTGCGAAAGTGGTGATTTTTTTCCGAATGTGAAGAAGATGAAATATATGGCCTTTAGATATGAGATGATCAGCGGCCCACTTGAGAGCATGTTGACTAGATTTATCAGCATCTACTGCAACAACAATAAGACCATTGTTGTCCTTCTTAAACTGTGCAGAATTGGCTGTTCCAACTTTCCACATTACGAAGATGTCAAACTTTTACGTTCTTCCTTGTTACCGCCTCTCCACCCACCAAAGCCTAAAGGTAGCGCAGCTTCTGTGCCTTGAAAAACTCTTAATCTGTCTCAAAGGCTTTGGAGTTTCGGGTCTTGGGAGGTTAGGAACCTAAACGGAGCTGATGCAGTTAAAGAAACACAAGGTAAAGAATTATCACGTTTCGATCGTAACTTGCTGAAAACTCTTTAGAAAGGCCTCAGGAATTCCACCGAGAAGTCTGAACTCCATATCCGAGAACGCAGTCTTCCATTATCCACAGGAGACCTCCTTGATTTGTCGATTCTCGCTCGCATCACCTTCAGCTTTCAGTAGTCCACTGTCGCGGTTTCTCGAAAGCGAGAGCGGTCTGGATCAGAATTTTACAGAAGCGTCTTGTAATGGTGGATGGAAGGAGAGCGAACGTTAGCGCAGAGAGGAACAAGTAGCGGAGCCATTTTGTTGAGCTGAGCGATTTGCTTAAATTAAGCATTCTGTTGTGTCGGCCCTCGTATATTGGAGAAAGGAAGCAGAGAGCCTAAAAATTGCATGAAACAGAACAGCCAACCTGGTCAGTCCGCGGGTTTTGACCCTTTCGAGCCCACAACAGCACGCGCTTACCTCAAGAAAATCTTTTGACTTTTTGACCATGGGACCCACATAGCATCCATGATGCTTATCCAAATCAATTCTTACACCTTCGTTCGCCCACAATAGTTATAACTGAACAGATTTGTTTTATATATTTCTATAAATAAGTTAATTAGTTTATAAATCAATTATATATTTTTTTATATGTAAAAATATAATTCCAGTAGACTATATTGGTCCAATTTGATTCGATCACCATGCGCAAACATGATTAGAGCCTTGAATAACTTGACAAATAATTTACAATCTCTCTAAATTGACTTGTTGGAAATGTTTGTGGGCACTTGCTAGAAAAAGGATGAACCTTTTTGCAATTAAGATAAGGGCAAAAACTTCTTCCTCCTCTACTCTAGTTTGGTGGTGACGAGATAAGGATGGGGATAGGGACATACGGTGCTATGGTCAACCTTAGTTATAGATGTTTGTGATCTACAAGTCCGCGTGGACTAACAAATTCATAATCTAGCCAATACGTGGGGCCTCATGTAGTGACCTTTGGGTGTGGGGTATCCCTCATCTTGACCTTTTGTTCAGGAAAAGCTTGAGCAAAGGACGGTTAATCGATCTTAGCTAATTTGTCATTTGCCTTAACCTCGTTATTTTTGTTTGCTCTACCTGTTAATTCCAGATTAGACACGACTCACGTGCCTCTAAACCAATTTAAAAAAGCTTATGGAGGGAAGCATCTTTACACTGCGGATCGGGTACTGCCACGTCGCACACCTGATCAGTCCATGTCACTGTCGGACGGCTGAGGCAGCCCCAGCTGTCGATCCGTAGGGGAATGGTCAGACCCCAGATATTTGACCACGTTGTCAACCTCGGCAACCGACGCGTATGACCTTTTATTTGACTATTTTGACTATGTGGCATCCAGATGTCATTGACTTCCTAAGTAGGACCGAAGGCTGTCCTTGGCACTACTCTAATTCCCGTGCTTCACTATAAATACTTGCCGCGGTTGCCACACTCCCACTCCGACCTTCCAGATGTTCGCGCTCGGATTCTAGTCTGTCGAGACTGGAAGAAATACTGCTCTGTTTTTTTTTTTTTTTTTATTTCCCTCCAAAAATCTACTTTTGAAAGATTTCAAAACGGAGATCAAGTAAACCCTGAGACCGTCGATGTCGTCGTCGGAGAAACGGCCGAGAGTGGAGACGGGGGATAGCTCGGGCGGGAGCTGTGGTGGTGGCAGTAGGTTTAAGGGCGTCCGGATGAGGAAATGGGGGAAATGGGTGGCAGAGGTCCGGCTACCCAACAGCAGGAAGAGGATCTGGCTGGGATCCTACGACACTCCCGAGAAGGCCGCACGAGCGTACGACGCCGCCGTCTTCTGCCTACGCGGCCCCGGTGCGACCTTCAACTTCCCGGACAATCCGCCGCGCATACCGGATACGGAGAAGCTGACCCCCGTGCAAATTCAAGCTGCCGCAGCGAGGTTCGCACACGAGCACCAGTCAGCGCCGGTGCCCAATGATACGATGAGTGCGTCGAGGGAATTTCAGATGGATGGCGGTAGCAACACAGAACAGACGCGGTGGCCGCCCGTGGCGACGTCGATGTCCGGCAGCGAGGCCTCGGATATGGAGTTATTTGGGTCGGACTATGGTGCGTCCCCTCTTGAATGTTATTTCACGAGAGCCGAGGAGGAGGAGGAAGAAGAAGAGTATCCATGCGACGGAGGCGCTTTGTATCAGCAGCCGGGACTGTGGAGCTTCTGAATTCCGATACTCGAAATCTTTAGCTTCGTAGCCAATAAGACTTTTTTATTAAGTTTTTTCCAGTTTTTTCTTTCACTTAACTAAAGGAAAAGAAGGAGAAGATGGCCGACTTAATATCCTTTTTGTTTTATTATTTTATATTTTCTTTGTTTACGAATTTCTGTACCTCAACTGGTGCAGTCATCACTCTAAAAAGACCCACGTGGGAACAAAAAAAAAACTCTCATGATAAACCCCCCGAGATGACGCGCACGATCAAAGTAGACTCCTTTAATCGATTCGTTGTCTTTCCCTCCTCTTTAACCTTTTTTCAGGGAATGCACGTGTTCAATGCCCGGAAATGGGTCTTGGAAGGATCCCAGAACGACAACAAGACCTCCCAGAACGGCAATTGCGTCCTTCCGCAGCTTTATTCATTAAAACTTTTCTCTCCGTTTTCCTGATAAGCCAACGTGTTTATCGTGAGTTTTTACTTGCGTACTCGTTGACATGACTACTGACGAGTATCGAATCCTCGCTTTTCGCTTCTTTTGAAAAATAACGGCAACGGTTTCCTGTCGCTTATTTATCATATGCGGAGTATCTTTGCTTTTCTTTCCTTTCCCTGTTTTTGTTCCATGTCTCCATTACCATTATTTTAATGCTATTTCTTAGATTAGGGAGAAGACCCTCTCGATTTCTATGAAGGAAAGACGTCATATTGATATCATTATTAACTTAGTGGTCATCCAACCTAGTTGATCTGAGTTTTATTGAACTTGATCATTTCTTTAGTGTTTATGATCATATTAGTTTTTCATAACATTGTAGACACACAAAATTGATCACTTCTTAAGAAACCAATGTTGGTCTTATTTGAACTCTTAGGACCTAATATGAAAAAAACCAAAGAGAGCTGGTTGATTCATTGGATTCAATTGCTCCTAGTCCCTGGTATTGGTTAGAGCTCGGCAAGACCTGGAATGGGTCAAAACTCGCATGGTGATCAACCCATGATTGCCAATTGATCAATTGATCAATTGAATTGCGTAATCAATCAATTGAATCACTTGTGGTGTGAGAAAACTCTCCCCTGTACGACTTAAAAAGAGGGAAAATGTAGAGAAAGGGAGAGGTTGATGGAATATAATCTTTATGATAACAAACTCAATAATTTAACCATAGATAGGAGTGTAAAGCTTGTGCAAAAGAAGGGCAATTAAGTTTTTTTGTGCACAAGGAGTCAACCCTATGCAAACGAGTCAATTGCATCATCTTGAAAAATGAAGATCAATTCAAAAAGTATGAGTCAACCATTGAAAATAGAGAATTTTAAACCAAGAAAGGACTTGAGCCCTGTATGAAGTAAAGAGCTGCTAGAGAAAAAGGAATTTGAACCTATGAAAGGATTTGACTACATGTATATGCTAATAGAAGCAAACCAACTCCTATTCTTTGAAAAAAGAGTCGAACCTAGTAAAGGAGTCAACCCTTTATTATAGTAAAAATTCTAAGGATGTCAAGACTAGATCTAGATTTTTTAGGTCTCCGAAATATGTAAGTGACCTACAAACATGTTTAACAACAAAACTAGGATTTAGTGCATATTTTTTTCATAATTTTCCAGACTTGAGTTTCATCATTTTATGTTAAATAACAAAATGGTCATTATCCAACCATAACGACTAATTTTTTAATTGTTGGAGGCCTTTTTAGTTGATAAAAACTTGTCCAAATGAAATCTTTCTCTTGTCAAAGCGAGTTTCAAAGCTCCCAAGTGTCCTCACAAGTTTCCGCAAGTTTTAGCCTACTCCAAAGCTCAAAAAGGAGCCAAATCTCATAGCTCACTCTATAGAGTTGTATCTTAGTGCTTGTATTTTTAATTTTGATTTGAATACTTAGATCATCAATTGTTGAGTTTGTGTCAAGGGAATCTCAAATCATATTAAATTCAACATTGTTGTAGCCATTAATGTGGCATTTATTCTAGAACCATACATTACTTGTGCTGCTGAACTGCTGGTTGTTTCGATCACCTTAGGTTGAGTGTAATCAATTAAAGAGTATTATTGTGCTTAAACTGAAAAATAAATAACCCTTACATTTGTAACCCAATATCAATGTGGATAAGCATATTGGTAGTTGTTGAAAATCCTTTCAATAGATTTAGGCATTCACCTAGTAGTTCTCAACTGTAAGGTTGGACCAATGCTATGATTGGACTATTGTAGTCTATTGTCGTAGATATCGTTTAGCTAAATTAAGTAAATACTTTTAACTCCGAGGTGAAAAATCCTTCAGAGTAGATTAATAATCTCAAATACTACTATGGACCATTATAAAGATCTCTCGTATATTGATGATTATATGATTAGTTTGTTGTGCTAATTGATTGACTTGATTTCGAAGTGCTATTAGAATAAAGTAAATTATTAAAAATTATAAACCTATTTACAACCCCTTACCTTAGCGGGATCTAACAAGTGGTATTAGAGTAATTATACTCTAAAAGTTTGGTAAAACCTTCAAGTCAAGTATCAAAAGATACGTCTACAACTCATTCTAGCTCATCTTAAACTTTTGCGAGTCGCATGTGTTAGGAATTAGACGGCCTACTTTCAAACTAACGAGAATAATAATAATAATTGCGGAAGAAAGAAAAAAAAGAACAAAAAACAAACAACAAGATTTATACAGGCTTGCCTCAAGGTAAGACTACGTCCTGTCTTCCACCGCTGTAGTAATCTATTATAAAGATAGAATAGTTTACAAGAGAAATTGCACACACTTACAGGTGTTTTCTCTAACCTCTCTCAAGCTGCAACTCCTTCTCGGTGATTATGATCTTCAAGGTGATAAAACCCAAATAATGGCATCCCCATATATAAAGAGAAAATTAGGATAACCGGATTACAAGTATGAAATCTCTAAACTACCCTTAATGTCACAATAGTCAATATACAGTAGACCCGCACGAGGGCTCCACCTCTGAAGTCCCTTCCAACCCCCACAGTGAAGGTCAATCCGCGTCAGAGGGTAAAGTGTTAATTAGGCTCCACAACTTAATAGCATGTCTCCCACAAATCTTTGTTCTTTGATTAAAATAACTACAACCTTGAAAGTATAGAATGAAACACTTTCTATTAAGTTATGACTTTGATTAATGAGAAATTACTACACAAGGACTCTATGTTCTCATGAAAAGAGAAGGAATAAAGAAGTAGAGAAATCTCCAAAAGAATGTGCTATAGAGCACTCCAAAGTCATTGGTGTATCTAGTGGCAAAGAGGTGTGGGATATACTTGTAAGTTACCCATGAGGGTACCTCTCAAGAAAAGACACTAAAGTGAACATATCCCTTAATGAGTATGAAGACTTCAAAATGAAACCTAGTAAATCCAATGAAAGCATGAGTGAATGATTCAAAGGAATTTTAAGCAAATTGACCATGCTTGATACCACCTATAGTGACAAGGAAAATGTTGATAATGTACTTAGAAGCCTACCCAAGGAATGCATGCTTAGGGTAACAACCATAAATGAATTTAGGAGTGTTAAAGATGTTATTCTAGAGAAATCGATGGGTAATTTTCTTACCCATGAGATGATTATGAAGGAATATGAAAATAAAGAGAGTAGACACAAGAAAATAAATTATTTTAATATAGTTAAAAATTTAAATAATTTTAAATATAAATTAATTTGATTAAAGCTCTTTTTAATGGATGTTTAATATAAAAAAATTATAAAATAACTTAATAATTGAAAGACAACTATTTGATTACTTTGCCACATTAGTTTAGAGATTAAAACATATTTATTATATAGTTTCTATCAATTTAAAGGCTCAAGCTATTTAGGGGAATATGGAAGTGACAAGGGAGGAAGGAGCTTATAGGTGGACCATCACTCTTCTCCCCTTCCTCTTCAAATAAGAAGTACATATGAGGGTGCCCCCTACCATCTTAATGCATGAAGAGTGTTTTTTTCCCCACACTAGAATTCTAATTCACATGTTCAAGAATTGAAGTAGAGTTACAAAAGTTTTGGATTTGTCAAATTCTCAATGAACAGTAATTAGCCCAATACTAACTGTGGAATTACTATCTAACATGAAATGGAACTCTAATTCCACACCAGTTCCATACTCATTGATGCCATATTTTGTAATTGGCGTAATCCAAATCTTCACTTGTTCATGAGGAGATAAAGAAAGGCTAATTAAAGCTTGTTTCTTTACATGGAGAAGAGACTCGGACTGTATAGAAAAGACGAGCTGAATTAACAATAATCTGTGTTTTTATTTGGGTATAACCAGAGTTAGCGATCATCTCTTCTCTGGTAAAAAAAACCACCGTACACCTTTACAAGAGAATTGGGTACAGACGCCTAATACAGAAATGGATTGAGAAACAAAGTTACACATCGGCCCTTCCAGTGATTCACCGAAAAATGGAGAATGCACCAAAAGGAGAAAATGGGTCATGGAATTATACAACCGAAGCTCCAGTCGCATCTATATTCTTTTTTCCGAGAGAATTGGCAGCTACTCCGGCTACTAAAACTCGCCGGCCTACCAAGTCCTCGTTTGGACTCAAAAATTCCAGAGAAAGGATTGTTGGGAGTAGCTATTGTCAGCCCCAAAATCCGCCTCTGCAAGCGGCGAGAAGATATCTCCCGGCATATAATCCAACTCCCCCGGAAAAAACCCGAATTCCGATCCGCTTGTGCCGGTTTGAACATCCAGCGGAGCCAAAGAATCCAAGAAGGATGACCAATCGACAGTCGCGTCACCATCCGCCAGAAACCCTGCGTCCGAACCTGAGGAGGGCGACATAGAATCGAATGTAGACGTGTCTTTTTCCGGCACCGGAGGCGCGTCGTTGGCGAACCTCGCGGCTACGGCCTGAATCTCGGGCGGGCTGAGGAACTGTCCTCCGGCGATCTCCGGGGGATTGTCCGGAAAATTGAAGTCAGAATTTTTGCCGCGCAAGCAAAACATGGCGGCGTCGAAAGCGCGCGCGGCCTTCTCGGGTGTATCATAGGAGCCAAGCCAGATCCTCTCACGGCTATTGGGCAACCGAATCTCCGACACGTATTTCCCCCATTTCCTCTTTCTTACCCCCTTGAAGCGTTGATCGCTCTTCCCGGAGTGCTTATCGGCTGTCGGCTTCATTCTACGATTCGTTATTCTTGTTTTCTTTTTCCAGCAGCTTCTGGGTCTCCGTCGTCCTCACTCCTCACTAGTGAGCAGCGTTGCTTTGTTGTTGGCGTTTGGCGGCTCTGTGTCTGCCTTATATGCCGCTCCCGCCGTTGAACCTGAAGCAGAGTGGAGGCGTGTTGATTCTAACTCGGACCCAAAAAAGCGTGACACGTGTCACTCGTCTTCTCTAGATGGAAGAGGGATACGCGCGTACGCGGATATCTTGCTCTTTCACGGATGTCCATTTCAGCACGTGGATGTAATGTTGCATTTTCAGGAAATTATCTGAATATATAGTGTGCTAATGAATGTCACATCATAAATACCTTTTAAAAAATGTCAAAACGATTATGCTAAAAAAAAATTATCCCCTTAATTCAAATAGAAATATTATAGAAAATGTGACACCCGTATTAAGTCATAAGCAGGAAAGTTGCATTAGAGATGGTTTCTGGTCATGGGCGAGTGGAGAGAGCGCGTAGGAAGAATAAGAATTCTTGACCGTCGCTCTCTCAGGTGGGTTAGATTTTCAAACAGAAGCAGCCATGGAACTCTGCTGGGTGCGACTTCTCGACTCCCGTGACGCAGGCCAGTGATGAAAGTGTGAGAAGATTGATAAGAGGAGGAACGATCAAAACGCTGCGGTGTCTCCAAATCATATGAAGAGGATTAATGCGTCTCATTTAACATAATTCAGAGTATTCTCCTACTTTACAGAAGAATTGAAGCTTTGTAATGTCATAAATACCATCCAAATGAAGCATAATTTTACCCTTGAGGGGGTTTATTATAGTTAGATAATTGAATGAAAATAAAAGGAGGAGGCATGGTTCGATTATTGTAGCTGCACGAATGTTAAACGTGGATGTTGGGTCCAGAAAGAGGAAGCTGTGGCTCCACCTCGCTGTGTCAATTTTGTCTGCACCAAAAAAGGTCACGTCTAAAATGCAAGTTGACGCTTGAGTCCTAGTTCAAAGTCAAACGCCTGAGCCACGGGCTTGGGACATCTTTCTAGAAAAAAACGTTACGTCACGCGGCTTCACTTACCAGGCTTGCGTCAGCTTTTGTTTCTTACTCTGACGTGTCTCCTCGCTCATACCCTCTAAACATATCAATTACACTTGTAATTTAATAACAGTTGGCACTTAAAAGTTGCAATTAATCCAATTTTGTCCCATATAATTTTAAATTTCACATTAGATATTAAGGGAAAAAAGTACCTAAAATTTTCATTTAATAATTAAAATTAAAATTTTATAACTTAAAATTTTATTTTTTTCTTATTGTACATTCTTTTTTATCACAATGTTTATTTTGATTTTTTTTAATTTTTATTATTTTTTTAACAAAATAGAGATAATAGCATTATTGCTAACAGAGAGAAAGAATAGGGTTACCCATTAAGAACCCACTAACAAAGGTATCAAACACATTCACAACTAGTTGTACTTTGGGAGTAAGGGTGGCATCGGGCTGAGCCAAACTCGAACCTACATATGATTAAGTTTGGCTTGATTTGAATACTTCGAACTTCAGTTCGAGCTTGACCTCAGCCTCGGGCCTGAAATTGGAATCGAGCTGGAGCCCAAAATTTTTAACCAAGTTTGAGTTTCAACTTATATTTAAAACTTCAAAAATAAAAATAAATAAGAGAATATTGTGATGACCTTGGTACCATAATTGTAAGGTATCACATAGGAGTCTTAGACTTTGTAATGGAGCATACTAATGTATAATAACCAAGTTAATAGATCTAAAAGAAAGAGTAAAGTTCTCCATCAATAGTATATATTCCATTGGCAAACAACAATATTAGATATTGAAGGACCTAAAAGGGTTGAACGATCGATCATCTTTTGAGGTTTGAGGTAGGGGTGGCTTCGAACCGAGCCGGCTCTATTCGATTCGGTATCCTTGGATCTCAAGCCGAGTTCGAGATCCGGGATCTGCTAGTTTAAATTAACGAGCCGAGCTCGACAAAATCCAGGTTCGGCTCGACGTCTCGTGAGCCAGCTCGTTAACGACATGAGTCGGGATCGGGAGCAGGGGAGCAGGAGCAAAAGGGAGAGCGAGAGGGGAAAATTCTTCATCCCTTCATCACCGTTGAGCCCTTCCCGTCGGTTGTTGTCGCCACCTCTGTCGACGTCGACAGCTGCTCGCCAACCGCCTTTGTGGTCGTCCGTTCGATTTCTTCCTCCCCTCGCCTTCACCTCTATTTTTGTCACCGCCGCTTCCGTCACCATCGCCTCCGTCATCCCCGACGACAGGTCCTCACCGGCGTCGTAACCCCCTTCCCTCCGTGTTATCTCCGTGGAAAACCACAACAAGATACCTAAGTCCTCTCCTCTTCCCCCCCCCCCCCCCCCGAAGATGATTTCACACGTGCGATTTCGCATGTGCAAGATCATAAAGTGAAAAAAAAAACTTTTTCCTTAAACTCTCCTTCCACATGGCTCTTGAAGAAATAGAAAATACATTTTAGTAGAAATAAGTTTCTAGGGGCTATTAATGTCTTGTGTTTTTTGTAAACATTTTTCTAATTGAAATTTTTTATTAAAAAAACATATAATTTTCTAAGTAAGATTTTCCTGCCAAGATGGGATAGAAAATCGTATAGAAATTTTTTGAATAAGTATTTGACAGTTGATGTTGTAATACTTTTAGCATGAGGCAATTTTCATTGCAATTTGTGTTTGACATTTTATTTGATTAAAAAATTAACGATAAGTATAGTAATATATTAGATTGATTATTATTTTTTATTTATTTCCCTATAAGAGGCAATAAGAGGTCTATTTAAGTTTCCTCAAAAAATTTAAAAATATTTCTTTTAATTTTCTAATAAGTCACTAATAGTAATAGGATTTTATTTAAAGGTTTTTTTTTTTTTGGAAATATGTATCATAGGAAAAACATTTCTAGTTTTTCCTAGAATATAAATTTTCAACCAAGGGCACTAAGGAGGCCATAGTAAATTTATGGCCAAATTCAAAATTTTCAAAACAAGCTAGACAACATTTGGAGTAAAAAAGATTAATATTGGTGCATTTTAATCCATTATTGAAATTCAATCCTGAACCTCCCCTATCATTCTTTTTTTAAAATGTATGCATAATTTTATATATAATTTATTTGACATATATTTTATATAGAGTATTAAATGTAGGTTAAGCTCAAACTTGGCTAGAGCTCGAGCTCAAACTCAGTTAAAATTATTAGGCTCGAGTTCGATTACAATTTTAGGTTCGAGGCTAGGGTCGGCTCGAGCTTGAGTTTGAAATATTTAAATCAAGCTTGGCTTGAACAAGGTTTGGACTCCTGGATTCGATGTCACCCTTATGCCCAATTTTAAGTAGAGGTCATTCCCAATTTTATATAAAATGTATGCATAATTTTATATACAATTTATTTGACATGTATTTTTTGAAAAGTTTTAAATGTATGTTGGAGCACGAACTCGAGACATATATTTTTTGAAAAGTTTTAAATGAATGTTGAAGCTCGAGCTAAGCTCAAACTCGGTTAAATTTATTAGGCTCGAGTATGAGTTCGAAATATTTAAATCAAACTTGGCTCGGCTCGATGCCACCCCTTTTTTTGAGGTAAATAAGAGTAACTATGAACCAGCTAAAGAAGGAATTGATGAAAATAATTAGAGTAAAAAGGTATTTTGGTAAAAAAATATATATTAATGAGTCGGCTCACAAGCTAGCAGGCCAAGCTTAGAAAATCTCAAGTTTGGCTTCTTATACTTAACGAGCTTTATATCAAGTTTGAGCTCAAGCCAAGCTCAAGTAAAAACTTGATTGAGCCAAGCTCAAACAGTTTACTTAATTACCAATATATTGCATGTCATTTTTGCTGTGATAGGATATTTTAGTGCATTTTCTCTTTGCCAACCTAATATATTAAATTTTCTCTTTTGTACCTCTATAACGTCGACAAATAAGTTCTTTTTGGTAGAGATCCAAATTTGATTTTTGGTTTTGGTCAACCAATTCTTCCTCAAGAAAAAAAAATTAAATCTTTACTCGACCTCACAATTACTAAATGAAGATCTGCACTGAAGTTGACCCACTAGAAGTACTTGTAGACCCTCTTATGCCCATATTTTTAGAAGATCTTTCACTAAGTGAACAATAGCTCGAAGGATCGCAAATATTCATTGTAGAGAACCTCTGAATTTTCCTCTTTGTTGACCATAGACATTGTTTTTTATGATAATAAAATATAATTGAACTAATAACTTGCAAATCTAAAGTATTTTTTATGCTTCACCTTCAAGAGCATCTCAAGGTCTAAAGCATCAAAGCCAAATTGAAGACCTCAAGCACATTTGAAGAACATCTCTTGAAGAAGTACCCACAAGAAAGAAGACAACGAGAAGATTCGAGTTCAAGCATTATAAATAAACATTTAAACTCAGACAATTTTTGTAAGAGAGTATTCTGACTCATATTCCTTAAGTACTTGTGAGATCGGAGTTTTAAGATATAAATTGCATATCACTTAGAAATATTTTAAATAACTAAGAGAGAAATTCCCATGTTTTTTAAAATATACCTTTTTTGTTTAGCATTGGAGTGATCGATCGATCACTAACTGTGATCGATCATTCCAATGCCAGATAATTATACTACTTCATTAGTAGTAAAATCGGCACGCAAATATGGGATTGGGCTTGGGTATTGTATATACTGAAAACGTTGCCCCACACGTCAAATTCAGTCCAATTAGTTGGTCCAAACTCCATTAGGCCTGTTCGACATTGTTAGTTAGGTTAATTAAGATTGTTAGGGGCCGATGCTTGTTATGGAGGATATGAATCTAGTCCAATTAGAAATCAAACAAGCGCTAGGAAATTACAAAAACTACTGGGAAGGAAATATTCATCCTTCATGAGTACTTATAACGTAAAATATCAAAAACACCTTTTTATAGTGAATTTTTTTTCGGTTTTTATGTTCTTACAGATTTATCAACTAACCCAACGAATTAATCCATGAAAGAGCCAAAATGAAAGAAGATTATAGCTTATGAGACAAGAGTGCGGGGAAAGAAACAAAATCCGTCTCAAATTTACTGAGGCAGGAACAGTGGAAAACTAAGATGGAGTAGCACCTTCCATCTTACTGTCAAAAATGACATTCAAGAATGTCTGTTATGATAGAGCCTATCAAATGGTCTCCCATGACTCATCGGATTTAGCATGTGGCCTGCACAACCAGCTTCTTGGGGATGCCACCCCCACAACTGCTATGTCCCAGCACACTATCATTCACGTCGATGGAACAGCTAGATTTTCCAAGACAGGCTTCCTTCACTGCAGCCAAAGCGGTGTCAGTGTCACAAGACCCCTTTTGGAAGGATCCACAGGTCCCAGTTGCATCTCCGTAGCTCGCGAATTGAACGAGAGAAATGGTTCTAGAGCCCTGGCATGAGAGCTCCAATTTGCCACCATCAGGCACAGAAGCGCATGCAGTTCCTACTGCAACGGTTTGGAAGTTGATAGCCGAAGGATTGCCACCCATTTCCTCAAACAAGACTAAGGTATTGGTTCCTGAGTTAAGGAATGATCTGGGCACATGATACCTGTTACAGTTGTAGATGGATAAGTAAGTAAGAGGAAGGCAATCAAATGAGAAATGCTTCTTGATCTGAGAAGATTACCATCTTTGTGTAGGAAGACCACAATCGGTCCGACATCTTTCTGGTTTGTACTCTCCTCTGTAATCACATCCAGCACAGTCCGATTTAGCTGTGAAGTTGGTCCAGTACCGCCCAATGCTCTGTCCGTTCACCCATGCTTGCCCCTTGCTCATACCTAGCAAGTCCACAACCACCGGCTCTTCTCCTTGAGGAATACTGAAAGTAGTCTTGTACCATGCCAACTTCTTATTAATGGGAAGACGGCCAGAATGCCATTTAGAAGCTAATGGAGAGTCGTCGGAGTAGATCTTCTTATCTTCGCCGACCATACCAATCTTATACGACCACAAGTTCGATGACAAGTCGAAGGTAACATTTTCACCCCCGTCGCCATTTCGAATCAACTTAACTGGACCTCGTACGATTCCAGTGGGAACCAAGTCGAAGAAGGCACCGTAGTTGGCGTGGCCAACAGTTGCACTGAGCAGAGTGACGACGTTTCCTTTTGCTTTTGGGTGAACTGGTGCCTCGAATACAAACCTGTAAGTGCCATCGACCCCGTATTGTGTTCCAAGAAATTTTTTGTTGAAGAAAGCATGAAGGACATGACCAGTTGTGTTGACACTCAAAGTAAATTCCTTTTTGTGCTTGATGTCTGCCTTACTAAGTTCAACAGTAGTCATGTACCATAAGTAATCGCTCTCGTCCCCGGTTGTCATGAGCTGTTCAGCTAACCCCGTTCTACTGGATGTGCCTTTTCCTCGTAGGACATCTCTATTTCTCTCGTTCCACCATTGCCACGTTAATTTCTGGGAGTCTGTGATCGGCTTCTTCGACATTAAGGACGTCTGTGTCGTGACTTTAGCAGTGTTGTAAGCTTCATTTTTGCAGTCGGGAAGGATGCTAACAGACCACCCGGGCACTAGGTGGCTGTTTCCTTCGAATTTGACTTCAAGATCGCCACTGTTCTTATTAACGATGAAGCAGCCCGAAGTTTCGTTAGTAGTGTATTTTGTCACCCAAGCATCAGCTTGTAAATCTGTTCTTGAAGCCTCGCCCTGGGTGAGAAGCTTCTCCATGGATTTGAGGGCAGAATGGAGTTGCTTGAGATGACCCCATTTGGGCTGTCTCAAATTCCCGTATTCATCCAGTGGTGCGTCGTAGTCATAGGATGTTGTGATGTATGGACCTCCAGAAGTACGTCCAAAGTTGGTTCCTCCGTGATACATGTAATAATTTTGGAAGGTTCCCTGATTTTCAAAGAAGCGAGCGACTGCATAAGCAACATCCTCTGCTGGTCGGGTAGGATTGCTTCCTCCCCATGCTTTGAACCACCCAGTCCAGTTCTCCGTCCACATCTTTGGTGTGTTGGGATTAGTAGGCTGGAAGTTGTGGCAGTAGAAACCATTGCAAGTGTTGATCATCGGCGGAGGAGCATCTTCTTGTTGGCACATGATCCAGGGCACACCAACATCAAGGGATTCCGCCATTTTTGCACACCATTTGATGTAGGCCTTTCCTTTTTCTCCGTAGGGTCCAGCAACATTTCCATACTCGTTCTCAATCTGTCAAACGAAATTAAAAAGGAATTAGATAATAGTCATCAGTGGAAGAGAACGGAAGCAGAGGTGGAATTATAAACGGACCTGTGTGATGATGATAGGGCCCCCTTGCGGTGCCAAAAGGTTTTCCTTCTTCACCATCTCTACAATCAATGTGGTGAAATTTTGCATCTCATTCTGCAAAGAAATTTACTGGTTTAAGAAAGAAACTAGAAGAAGAACCAAGTAGTTTGTACTGAGAAATCAAAAAGACCTTATAAATTTCATTGTCCGTCCTCAGCTCAATTCCTTTCATCTGATGCAGCCAACGAGGAAATCCTCCGTAGTTCCATTCGGCACATACGTAAGGACCAATTCGCAAAACCGCGTATAACCCGGCTTCTTGAATATTCTTTAAAAACCGGATCAAGTCCAAATTTCCTTCGAAATTATACTGTTATAGAAGAAATCAGAACGTATCTCAGACTGAAAGTATAATACATTCAAACACCAAAAAGATCGATGAGAAATAACATGCCTCACGATAGCGGGGTTCATGCACGTCCCAGAACACATACGTTTCAATTGTATCGAGACCGCCTTCCTTTGCCTTCTGGATTAGATCAGGCCACATCTGACAAACAAAAACTATTTAGCATATACGACTTTAACAAGTTTCTTCGGTAAAACCAGAAACATGGTTAAGATATTTCACCTCAGCAGTGCTTCGTGGGTAATGGATGGAGCCTGAGAGAAGAATTCGCCTTTCTCCATTTATGATGATAGCTCTACCGTCAGAGGAAACATCCGTTGCCAACGACAGAGTGAAAAAATAAAAACCTACCAGTAATATGAGAAGGAGATTTTGAGTTTTGGTTCCCATTACCTCTCACAATTCTTTGCTAACTTGAAATGAAAAATTAAGGAAAACAGAAACGAGAAAAACGAAAAAGGAATGAGAAATCACAGTACTAAGGAGTGCATTTATAGGTACATAATTAACCTGTGTCCGGAGAAATCTTAGCGAGTGTTGCCAATGTTAGCTTCTTCTAGTTGCTGGAAATAAGAACACTATCCTGCATTTTCTTTCGATGGGTTTTTGACCTATAACTTTGTTGAAATTTTCTTTGCATGACGATTTAAGTTCTATAAATAGAGTTTTTTTTTTTTTTTTATCTTGGTTGGAAAATCCTTTCCCTGACCATGGATGATAAACACATTATGAGACTGGAAAGTCGATTCCAAGCAATTAATGAGGGTATTTGATTGATTCAACAAAAAAACAGTTTCTATTATTTTGGTTGCTGTCCAGTCTTGAACCTAAAGAATCAGCTCTTGACTACTCAGCAAACTAATCACTGACGTCCGACTGAATTTCCAGGAGAATTTAATGTGAGAACTTCATAGTTCATACTTAATCAAAATAAGCTTTCCATTGTGGCAGGATCCTTTAATTAACGTTAAAAAGCATGAGCTTTGAGCAAATCATGACAAGACCCATCCAGAATAACAATGTTTCAGATTGTTTCTATTCTTATCGTTTCTTCATATGGCATCAAAACATCACAGTTTCAAAATCCAGAAGAAACAAACCAACATTCGTAGTCTTTTTCACTCCTGAACTCTCCCCCTTCTCTATCATCCTCATTATCGTCTAAAAATGAGAATTTTCTACCTCAAGAGCAGTCTCTTGCCTTGACTTACTTTTCTATCCACTTCTATTACTTCTCTTGTCCCAACTATCAATAAAATATTCTGCTCACTATTAATAAGTTCACTACTAACAGTAATTGTTATCTTGGATTTCATCCTAACCATTTTATTTTTTCTTAGAATCAGGTGACTGGACTAATCTTAGCAAGGGAGCAGCAGTATCAATTCACAAATCTCACTCCGGCTTCTCTTGCTCAATAAAGAATGCAATGCTTCTGCATGATTAGGCCACCCCTCCTTTAAACTAAAGAGATTAGAGATTATTTTATCTTCCCTTTGGATTAGGAGATAAGATCTCTGTTTCAAATTGTATTTATCTATTCGGTTTGATGATTGTATTTATCCCTACGGATTAGGAGATTACTATTGTAAATCGTGTAAATACCACTATTAAATCAATGCAAAGGTGTTGTTCAGTTCATCCTCTCATATGGTATCAAAGTAGATTGATTAATCCCCTTCTTCCAATTTTTAATCGCTTCCTCTATCTCTCGTCCCATAACGCCTTCTCTGCAAATCGCCACCTCGGTCGAGCTTCCGTACACCTTCGTCGACCCTAACTAGCCACTAGAACGGAGTTTCAAGGTTGAAGATGAAGCACAAGGTTGAAGATGAAGTGCATAAGTGAGCCGCACATGTGACTTTCACACGTGCGAGAAAAAAAAAATGTTCACTATTTATCAATTCCAGCTCACTACCTATTTTACACACATCGACTTAGCCAAATCAATCACATGTCTACTCATGCGGGCACCACCATGGCTACCAACTCAGGTGCCCCAACTTACACCAAATGTCATCGACCTCGTTTATATCTAGGATTTTGTCAGATTTTTAGCATCCAAGGGCACTCGGCTAAGCGATGCCCATCATTTCAACTCGTACCAATCCAACCCACTAACATAGGATTTTTACATTCTCATACTTTGGCAACACTATGGCAGCCCTGAGCTCATTATGCAGCTAACGTCACCTCCAACATTCCGGTTTGGTTACTTGATAGTGGAGTATCTCACCATGTCACAAAAAGACTTGAGTAACTTATCTCTTCATACACCCTATACTGGCTCAAATATTGTTATGATTGACAATGATACTAGTCTCTTTGTCACCCACACTGGTTTTTTGTTTCTTCCAACTCTCACTACTACATTAACTTTGAATGATGTCCTTTGTGTACCAAACATGCAAAGGAACCTAATTTATATCTCTCAATTTTGCACTACTAATAATGTATCTGTTGAATTTTTCCTATCTTCCTTTCATGTGAAAGATCTTCACACGGGGATAATCCATTTGACGGGCAACACTAGAGATGGAGTGTATGAGTGGCCAACTTATAAATCTATGTCTTCTCCAATTCTCGCCTTCTCTCAAGTCAAAACCACATCATCTAATTGGTATCATCGATTAGGTCATCCTGCTCTTCCCATTTTGATACACATTCCTTCTAGTTATCATTTAAACTTTTTTTCTTTTGTGCCAAAAGAATTTTCATGTCATGCATGTGTTTGCAATAAAAATCATAAAATATTTTTCTCAACTTCATCTCTTAGCTCGACACAACCACTTGAAATTATTATTTTTATTTATGGACTTCTCTGGTTTTGTCACAAGATAGTTTCAAATACTATATCATTTTCATTGATCATTATACCAAATACATATGGTTTTACCCACTCAAACAAAAATCTGAAGTTCATGAAGTTTTTCACTGTTACAAAGCCATTGTGGATTATTACTTTAAAAAAAAAAAATTATCACATTCTATTCAGACAATGGAGGAGAATATGTGGGCCTAAAAAATTACCTTTCTTTAAATGACATCTCTCACCTAACCACCCCATACACATGAACACAATGGCTATTAAAAAAGACGACATCGTCATATTGTTGAAACTAGTCTCACCTTACTTTTTCATTCCTCCCTTCCAATTACCTTTTTGGTCCCATGCCTTTGCCACCGTTGTCTATTTAATAAACAAAATGCCAACCCCTATGCTCACTCTATCATCTCCTTATAAGTTAATTTTCCACCAAACGCCAAATTATTCTAAACTAAAGATTTTTGGTTGTTTATGCTATCCTTGACTTCGTCCATATACATCTTTCAAACTTGATCAAAGGTCTAAACCATGTGTATTTCTTAGTTATTCTTTATCTCAAAATGTTTACTATCTATTTTACATGCCAATAAAAAAATTTCTTGTGATACTAATGATTTTGATCAACTTGTCTTAGTTATGAAACGGGTAAGCATTCCAAGTGGCCTTGCTATACAACGGGTAAGCCACTCATATGCTTTAATGGAGCTTGCTCTTATGGTTAATAGAGAAATATTTTGAAATTTTTTGTAAATTAGTAATCAAATTTATATAATAAATTGGTAAATTAATGAAAAATCAATCAAGAGAAAATCTCTTGATTTGTTTAATTAATTTAAATCATGTGATTATTTTAATTAATCAATAACAATTGAATCCATGATTCAAGGAATTGGATTTTCTTATTTTCCTATATAACGGTATGAAATTGTTGAAAGAAATCATTCTGATTCAATGAAAAATTATCCTACTCTCTTTCCATCTATGAATTAGGCTCCTAAGCCAACCATGTAAAATTTTCTTGTGCATTTTGGTTTTTTGTATGCCCGAACTTATTTTTGTATAAAAATTTTACATGATATAAAAACTGAATGTTTGATTTTGGCTTGATTTTTTCTTTTTCATTATTTTTGTATATTTTTTTATTTTCCACATTTTGTTTTCCTTGATTCAAATTGATATTACAATTGGATAGAATGGTTCATTAGACAGCTTTTCACTAACGGTAAAAAAAATCTTGAAACACTTCGTTTTCCTTTATATTATACTTTTTCTTTACAATTGAAGCAACCATTTGAAAGAAACTTAGGAGAATCCCACCATTTTCCCTCTTATTTTCTCAAAATAACCTTTTCATCACTCAACCACACATCAATCTGATGTGAGAGGGTTCAAATACAATCCAGTGTGAAGTTCCAAATCCTTTTGGCCCTTTTGAATCTTCCTTGGCCATCACCACCACCAATTTTTCTTAAGCATGTATCAAATAAATCAAATGAGAAGATTTTTCAAATTTTAAGCATGTATCAAATGAATTTTTCTTTATTCGAATCATGATTTTTCAAATTTTAAGTCAAGCAACAAGGAAACTAACCCATTTTATTCTCATAGAATCAAAACTCATATTTTGACTGCTCTTTACGTGCAACGACCAACCGCACTGCTTCTACTAAACTTGCTGGGATTGCAATCAAATCAAACCCTAAAAAGTATTTTTTAAGTATTGCACGATTCAGTTCACTATGAATCATGGTCTAAAATAAGAAATTGAAAGTTTGAGTGTTTCAAAAAGTTTTTCCGATCATTCCAAGCCATAAAAACTACTCAAAACATTTTAAAAACCCTGCCACACCTAAAGACAAAGCGGAAGGGTGGGGCAGAGCCCCCTCCCTTACTCTGTTTTGCAACAGAGGTCGCACCTTTCATTTTGTTGGCAAGGTGGGTAAAAGATATGGTAGCAAACAGTGGATAAACATAGGTGAAAACACAAACACAAAAAAAAAAAAAAAAAATTGGGGATCTAGACTGTCCCTCTTCTCATGTTAAGCCAAATTTCAACTACTAAAAAACATAGAAAAAACAATACATTGGTTGATCTAGGACAAAACATTCTAGCTGCACTCTTAGCCTCTCGAACCATCAACTCCATAAGGAACAAAAAAAAAACTAAGATGCCCGGGGACAGGAATTAGTCGGTCTCTAACCTTGAAATGTATCTGTCATAGAATTTTCCAGCTTGTTCAAGATCTCCAAGCTCAGTATAACAGTCGGCTATGGCTCCATAAGCTTCCGTGTTGCCTGAATCTTCTCCTGCTCGTTCCGATATCTTCAACACCATTGAATGGTATTTTACTGCTTCCGGATATTTTCCCTGCCTTTGCAGAGAAGCCCCTGGATGGAGTTGAAATCAGCAGAGAATAAGGACTATAAAAAACTGATAAATGGACTACAAAATGCTTATACTGTCCAAGTGTGGGAAGAAAGCAAACCTAAGCCACGAGCTGCCTTCTTCTCCTCAATTGGATCACCAAGGGCTTGGGCCAGCTCAAGAGCTGTCTTGAACTCCAGAAATGCTTTATCAGGTTCTTGATTCCTAAGGAAGTTTTTCCCACTCCTCAAATTTGTAATCAGCTGTTGCTTCCTTGAGTCGACTATGACTTCCTGTTCTGATACTCTACCAACAGGTGCATAGCTCAAGTTAGGAGCATATGATTCTATTTTTGCTTGTCTTCTTAGAGCTGCATTTATTTGCCGGAGCTGATCATTCAAACGCTTCAGTTCACCCCTTCTTTGTCTTGCAAGTAATCCTACAATACAAGTTAGTTTTTTTTTTTTTTTTCTTTTCTATTCCCCAAAATGATACCAGTTTGAAGTGTGTGGACTATTTTGACTTAATTGTTAGCCCAGACCATAAGGAATGACGTGCAAGCATCACAATTCCAATTCACATAGAACAAATACAATTTAAAAACTTCAGACAAGTAATTACAAGAATACAACTAATGATTGGCAGTCAAACTATGAAGAAAGATATCAATAAGAAGTAACTGAGAAAAGACTTGATTGTTAAAATGTTAGAAAAGCATGGAAAAAGAAATCGCTTCTAGAAACTCCTGGTGATATAATATAATGTTAACATGAAGAAATAGAATAGCTTCTAGAGGTGGCAATGCCAGTAGAATGTATCTCCCTTTGGATTCAGTTTGCCAGTATGGACACCTAGCAAGTCACTGAGAGATGCTATTAGATGAACTGCAGGCACAAGTAGGAAATTGATAATTCTGCCACAAGAAAAAAGTGGAACATCAATGCAACAACTGCTTTATGCTGAATAGTCAAAAGTTTTGACAATGAAGGAGCAGGTCCAATAACAGGGTCACACATGTTTATCTTGTTCCGACAAAAGTGCATAAAATCAACCATGTATTACAGGAAAGTGTTGTTAAAATTAAGGTACCTCCAACAGTAGCACCAATCATAGCTATTGCAAAGAGCAAAGGCATGTTGAGTACAGAAAAACTGTCAGCCTCACAAGTTTCTGCCAAAGCTTCAAAAGGCAACCCAAGAACCAATGCACTGGAAAAGCTGAACAAGAGCACCTTCTGCAGCAGGAAATATTAAGTCAAATGGCACGAACCTGTCAGCCTAGACAGTTAGATTTAAAAAAGAGTGAGAATAAGCTTGCATGAACAGAAAAAGTCGATTGCAGTTAGCATTTTAACTGTGCTGAGTCACTGTATTAGCTTTCTGAAATGGCAAGATTAATAGTGACAGAGTTTTTAAATTTTCCATCTACCAGTGGATTGAGCCTTTGACTCAGTAATCACATGGGAGTGTCTCTAAAGTGAGGTCTAGAGTTCAAGTCTCACCAAGTAAAAGGGATGTAGCCTGCATGTATGATCAATATTTCAAAAAAAAAAACACAACATTTGCTCTTGGATACAGTGATCAAAGCTATAGATTTTATGAAGAACATAATTGTGCTATGAAAATCACAGAGTCCCAAAATTTTCTTTGAAGAAATTTGAACTTTTTCTTGGAAAATGAACCATCAAGTGAATCAGAGTTTCATAGAATGGTCTGATCAGTAGCAAAAATGCCTGAGTCATCTGGTCAATAAATAGATAGAAAATAGATCAATAAAAGGATACCAGAAAACATTAGCCACATCATAACTGTGCATGGTTTTAAAATGCACACCATGGAATGCTACCATTTCAAAGTCCACATTAAGCTACTCCACAAATTTACCCATTTTTTGGCACATATATTGTGACCTCAGGCAGCATTATTGTATTAAACAATACAATCATCAGAAAACAGAAAATGAAAGTAACTGATTAAAATCAAAACCAAATGAGGAGACTCACCATCCTACCTCATGAGCAAAAAAGTGGTCCTGATCATTACATGTATAAAAACTTAGCTTAATCTCAGAAGTTTCCCCAGAGTCAACAATCTGGATATCATCAGAGTTTGAGCCGAGAGAATGAATTTCAGAGAAGCTTTTTCTTTGCAGAGATTTAACCAGAGGCCCCAGGGAGAACTCTTGGAAGGTCATCATGAGATTTCTTCTTTTAAAAAGAAAGGCAGACAATTTTTCTGGCTTGAATAGTTGAATGACCCCAAATGCATTATTGAGACACTGTGGGCGCTTCAGTTTCTGCACTGGAAGATGACAGTAGCAGGAAACAAAGAAGAGGAGTTAACCAGCCTTAGATGGTATTTTAACCACAGAACAGCATGATCCAAAATAAGAAGCAGAAGAACTTATTCAGAAGAGTCATTCTCGTGCCAATAAACTTAGGACCTCATTTAGAATAGTAAAAAAAAAACAATAGGAATGGGCAGCACAGCCATGCAATCCTCAGAGTTACCAGATTTAGTCTTCAGAATTTTTAGAAGTCCTATTTTCAGAAAGTTTTCTTTTGTTATTAAACGTATATTGTAATAAAAAGAGTCTTTGTTTTTTTTTTAAAGAGTCTCTTTTAGATTCCTAAAAAAAAAGTCTCTCTCAAAGGATTTATTTTTATTGTGTTTTTCATTTCATTCAATCACTCCTTCGGAAAGCAATTCCAAATAGAATTTGGTTAACTTGTCCTGGTTCTTTAAGGAATGTGAGCTTTGTGTTGGAAGATATGACGTAATTACAGAATGAAAATGATTCTAAAAGGCAAAATAAAAACCAGAAGGCAAAGTTTGTGGCTAGATCAGTTATAGCTTGAAAGGATTTCACCGAGTGATAGGCTGAGCGAGGTTGCTCACTTCATAAGGGGATATGTACACCGAGTGTTGCTCCAACATGTTGTTAATATGTTGCAAGGATTTCTCATAACCAAAGAAGAAACACACGTTTTGAATCTGATCCTAGATCAGAATCTCCTTACATAGATACTTCTATAATTTGCAGAATTAAATCAAGTAACTACTTTTTTGGGAAATTGTCATAATTCAGAATAGGAACACTTCTTCTCTTTGACAAATAAATCAAGGAAAGCTTATGAAAATAAGATGATCTTTTAAAGATTCTTTCCAGATATTGTCAGTTAACAAACAGAAAGTTTCCAATGGTAGATCATGAGATACTTTCCTGATATTGTTGATCAATAACAGCAACTCAAAAAATTCGGTCTAAATTCAGATCTTCGCATACAACAGGATACCAACATGACCTTTGATTCTTCCAATGTGAATATCTCCTTAAATATAGATCAGATTGACATGAAATTTTCTCCTTCTGAAACTAGACTTAAATACCTTTCATCCAAGTATAACTTCTCTTAAAAAAATATACTTCTTTTGAGATAAATAATTTGATAGATTTCAGATTTTGTACTCTGGCCGAACTGAGTACTCTTTCTTCTTTGGCCAGCATGACCATTGACTCTTCCGAGATTAATATCTCCATATAAAAAACTCAAATTGAGAATTGGTTGAATAGGTAAGAAAATAGACTTACAAATCCTTTTTTTAGTCAAATAGACTTACAGATCTTTCTTTTGATATAGAATTCTCTATATAAAATCTCGTTCTTGATGGCATAAAATGGCTCAAAAGTTGAAGCTTTCTGTTGTTGCACGAAACGTTTTTGCTGCTTCAGATATCGATTTCTGTTTCTAGAAAAATCTGATTTCAAAGATTTTTTTTGAATTGGAAACTAGACTCAAATACCTTTCCAATGGTATTTATGAAAGTGGGATTCTCAAAAAACAAAGAATCCTAGCTTCAGTAAGATTTAATCATGCAAAAGTGATGTTGCAAAGAAACTACATGAGAAAGTACGATTTCACTAGGAGTTCTGATTTTAAATGGAGCCTTTCTAGTTCAAGAGTTTCTTATTTCAGACTGGTATTTTTTTTGTTATCAGAACTTTCTAATTTTAGATTAGCAGCTCCTAGTTGGAACTTAGGATGAGTTGTAATCACTGGAAAAGGGGTTTTCATCAAATATATGAAATTGGGGTTCACACAAAACTAAGAGTCCTAGCTCTAGTAAGATTCTAATTAAGCAAAAGTGATGTTGCAGATCTAGCAAACAGATGCGTAATTTGTTCTCAATGGTTCTACAGGCAAACTTAGTTGTACATTGTTTTTTCCCCCTTATTTCACTGTTATTCCTACAGGTACACTAAATGGCATAAGACAGTAGTTGATGTTCAGTTCAGTAGATAAAATGGGAAAGTGAACTAGCATTTGACTTCAATAGCGTGTTTAAAAAAATTGACAGAGCCTAAAGCATAAGTAGATTATATCTCCTCACCCAACTCATTACTGCTTGCAGGAAGCCATAGAGTGTGGTCAGGCCAAACATCAAGAAATAATAGAGAGACTCACATACGTCAAACATTAGTAAGTATAGCAGCTGGTTGAGAGGATTTCAAGTCTGAAATCATGCAAGGAGAACAAGGATTCCCGAGCTTTTTGTCTTGCAAGGCTCCTACAGTTCTTCTATGAGGTTCTTGTTTCAATAGGTTGGTTCTCTAACAAAAATAGTTGTCTGAGAAGTCTATAAATTTATTGGCCATGCACAATACCAAGGAACAGAATCAGAAACTGTAAAACAAGCAACTATTGCATCCACTTTTACCATGGGGCAAGCAAATTTTTTGAAGAAGGATCTCTCAAAGAAATTGTGTTGAAATTTTTGCACAGAATCAAGCAAGGATTTTATGCTCGAATGTGGCGATTCGATTCAATGATTGTTTCCTTCTTTGATGTTTTCCACATTTATTGAGATGTATCACGGCACAAACTCTAGGAAATGGTAGAAAACAAAGGTCAAATGCTATTTTATAATTAAGACTACCATCTTTCATGGTTTTTTCCTTCTTCAAAGAGGAAATAAGGTGGAATATATTGGGAAATTTATGATTCACCTTGCAGGAATGGTTGACCTGCTTCAACTGGGTAGAAAAAAGTGTTTTTTCTTAAGTGCTTTTTCTGCATATCCTAACAAGATGCTACAGAAGTACAATGCATGATCAACCATAATTGGAGATGATGACAATATTATCCTTGTTTACTATGTTCCTTTTGACATGTCTGATTTTTTTAAGGTGGAGTTGAAGACTTCTTCAGGGCCTTAACTTAATATTAGTTCTTTCGATGAGGTGTTGATGATTTTAGGTGACTAATCATGAGTAGTCACCCACCATAGGCTGTACTTTGGTGAGATTGTTGATATCTCTAATCGAATCACAGAGACATGGAATCATACACCAAGAGAAGCTAATTCCTTGGCTTACTCACTTGAGGAAGATGGTGTCCACCAATGTCTTGTTAGAAACTCCCTACCTTTCTCCCCTTGCTCATTTCTTGTATTTTTGCTTCTTATGGTGTAACTATTTTTTCAAGTCTATATATTTTTTTAACATCTTATTGTAGTTTGTTGTTTTAGTTTGTTTGTACATTTTTTGCCCTCCAGGCATTCTCTCCTAATAAAATTTTGATCTCCATCAAAAAAGCCTCACAAAACATAAGAAGATGCCATAAGATCAAAGGCAATAGCTTCACCATCTCCCTCCATTTTTCCTAGCGTTATTCTCTATCTTTGTTGGACAAAAAGTTTTGCAGCCAGATTATCTCTACATGATGCTAGCTGCCTTTCCTCATCCTACATTCCTTACTCCAAAGGGAGAATAGGTGGAACCTATTTCAAAATTTTGGGGATCTTAGAATCCACTTTCAAGATCTGGCTTGCCTCAGTTCAAGTGGTCTCCTTCCCCAGAGAAGACTCAGCATAGTTGTCGAGGTATGGATGCAAAACTCAGTCTGAGCTATCTTAGACTATCTCTCTCAAGGGTGGTAAATTGCCAAAGTTGAAAAATTCTTCTCACAGGAAACTGAACAACCTGTGACCATTTCCCCAGTGCAAAAGATGATAAAAATAAATAAAAAATGATTTCTCACTTCAACAAAATTTCTAGCAATCAAGATTTTTACAGGAAATCTATGGTAATCAAATTTAGAGTACTAATGCCTATACTGGAACTGAACGGAAAACAAACTTTTAATATAAATAAATAACACTTTTTTATAGTAAAAGTCCTCTTTAGTCTAATAGCTAACAAATAAGCATTTTGAGGGAAATAAATGGGGCACATTCGTTTTTTTACTGTTTCTTATCAAGAAGGTATGAAATGGCTTTCTCACATATTTGTAATCAGAAAGAACTTGAGGAGATTTTAATTTTCGATTGGAATTAGAAACTAACTCACACATGACCTCAACTATTTTTAGTGAAAGAAATAATTCTCATCTAGTTTCTTCACATGCCCCCAATCCTTCGTGACTTCATCTAATATCTCTCCTTTCATATCCACAATGAAAAGTAGAGGTAAAATTTTTTTCATCTATTTTTCAGTTCTTAAGTAACGAAAAATTCTGGAATGGTTTGTTTTTTATATATGTAATTTTCTTGTTCAGTGATTATAATAATGTTAATTACCTAATTAAAGTTCTCTTCGGTAATGAAAATGTTGTAGGATTTCTTTGAAATCAACTTTTTGAAACTATCCACATGTAAAAGCCAAATTTTTGCTTTAGATTCTATTTTTATTGTATTGACTTTTGATTTTTGTAAGGTCTTCTTTTGAAAATGAATTTCAGCTCATGTAAAAAAGTTCTTGCTGATTTTGCTTGTTTAACAATGCTCCCCACCCTCTCCAACCACCCCCCCGCGCTGCCAGCTAACCTGCGGTTGGAAACGTTTCTAAGGTACCATATGGACCATATGCGCAGGTTTCAAAAGTTGTTGTATTTTGCAACAATTTTCTTTCGTCAGCTAAAGCACTGCTAGTACACAACAACTAGACCTGCTAAGCTCATAAGAAACTGCAAAGTAGTTCCGGAGGTTCTACTACTCTAAACTTCTTCATCATACTGAGAACAGAAAATTAAAGAAAAATACCATTAACTGGGCCAACGGAGAGTGAGAAAGTTCAATCAAGATAAAACCACCGAAAGCCCAAAAGACCTATACGCTCTCGGATAATGTCCATGTCCACTCCATCAGCATTTTGATTCAATGGAAATGAAGACAACGGCGTTTCTGATTAACTGGTGTTAGCAAGATAAAACGCAAACCATCTCCAACATAAAAAATTGAGAAGTCCTAACCCAAGAAAAATATCTACAAACGTCATTCGGAGTCAAGACATTCGTGAACAACTGGAAAACAACAGATTACGGGGAGCAAATACTTACCGAAGTCATTACATTCTTGAGAAAAATTGGCCGGAGTAGACAGACAATGCCGAGAAAAGTTGCCAAAATTTGTGTGCGATGGTAGTAGACACGAGCAACGGACAATGATCGCCATTGCTGTGGATAAGAGAAAAGCAACTCCTATCATATATATATATTATTATATTAAATCATAAAAAAAAATTGTAAAAAGTAAAAACCCTAGATAACAAATAATATGACAAACGGGGCACTTGATCTAAGACCGAGGAACACATAAAATATATAAAATTTGGGAAAATTATTAGTAGACAAATTTATCTGAAGGGGCAATTCATTCCCCTCTATCCCTCCACATAATTTTATATTAAATCATAAAAAAAAATTACATAATATAATTATCATAGAATTACCAAAATCTAGACATTTATTTAAATTGAAATAAAATAATAAGTTTTCCATCATGACACGAAAAATAATTTTTTGTAGTGAAAAACATTTTCCACCATGACTAAGAAACTCTTTTGTCTGTGGAAGTTGAATTTTAATGACGAATGTTTCCAAAAAAAATAATAAATATTTATTACAATTAAAAATTTACATTAATAATTAATTAATTACGTAAGTAACTTAGTACTTGATTTATTATTCCTTAAGTAGTTATTTTTTAATTAGATAAGTACCTAATTAACTAGTCGATGGAATAATTAATTAGATAACTTATAATATTTAATTAGGCATTTACCATAATTAAAAAATGTAATTTACATAACAAGCTAATTAGGTAAATTAGAGACATACAAACTCCAATGAAATTAATAATCAACAAATTAAATAACTAATTAACCAAGGGGGAAGGGGAAGGGAGGGGAGGAGAGGAAGATGAGAGTCACGAGGAATCGTGCCTAATTAGGTTAATGCTTTATGTATAATTATTTTTTAATCATGCCTAAATAATTTTAATCATTCTTTATGTGTAGTCATGTCTAATTATTTTTTAATCGTGCTTAATGTTAAATTTTTGAAAAAGAGAAATATTTTGTTGACTTGTTGTAATTTGAGTACAATGAGCATCTATTTATAATAGAGAAAACAAGTAGAATCTAATTAAAATTAAACTATTTATATCCCAATTACAGCCAAAGTGTAACACTTAAAAATAAGTCTTAACATAATTAAACAAATGAGTATAAATAGAATACTTAAATCTCTAAAACACCTTTTCAATTGAGACATTTCGGTGAAACATCCTCCCAGAAGGCTTCTATATTTTTCCATATTAATTACCGCTCTATGAGATTTCTTATTGTGAGAGTCATGTAAGACTCCCCCATACCCGCTCTTCAACAGTTTTCTTCAAGTTGGAGTTTATAACTTCAATTTGTAAGAAAAAAATTATTGGTTTTCAATCTTCTTTAGCTCAAAATATACAAAATTTTCCATTTTTTTTTTACTCACATTTTCTTGAATATTTTGGTCACATAAAAATTACACATCATGTGGAATAAAGTACTTATTTCTTGTACTTCTTCTTCTTCTACTTCTCCCCCTCAAACTGGAGATAAGAAAGAAATAGATACCAACTTGGGACTATGTGTTAAGGGATTACTGATTTCAACAACATGTGAGTTGGTATTTGTGCAAGAGTGCCATGAAATGGTGTGCATAACATTGTTGATATTTTTTCTTTCCTTACAAGGTTTAGAAATCTAATTTAATTTTATGTTATGTTTATAGGGTGAGGTACACAAAGTTGATTTCTTTAATAACACGCACTCTAGACAGACCAGTGGATGGGCATTTGAGGAGACTAGAGTTGCCCATGTTAGTATTGTGCATTTTTATGTTATTTATTTTTAATTAAATTTAGACAAATTGGTAATTACTATATACAACTTTAACAGGAATAGATGGACAGTTTAGTCTAAGAAGCATGGGATGCAAGTATAGATGGTGCTATATATGATCGGGTGATGGGTTTTCAAGTTGGTTATAACAAGGGGATGAGTTTTGGTACACTCCCTTCCTACAACTCGGAGTTTAGGACTCGCTGGTGTAGCTCAGACGTTTGATATGGAGAAGACCAATGAGGAGCTTGCACAAACAAGGGAGGTAGCCAAACAACAGTCACAACAGTTGACATCACAATCAATACAATTAGTAGGGCAACAAACTTGCTATGAGACAGCTTGATGACCAAATGACTTAGATGATGGGTTTGTTAGCTTCTCTTGGTATCTTACCTCCTTTTGTTGATCTTAGATCATCCTCACAACACCTAGGCAGCTCTAGCTCTTCCCAACTTGGTCCCTCATCATAAAACCTTTTTAGATATATTTTGGATCTCTCTCTCTCTCTCTCTCTCTCTCTCTCTCTCTCTCTCTCTCTCTCTCTCTCTCTCTCTCTCTCTCTATATATATATATATATATATATATATATATATATATATATGTGTGTGTGTGTGTGTTTAAAATTTTGAAATTTTAACATTATTTTTTAACACACGAAAAAAATAAAAATAAAAATATATAAAAATAAAAATAATTCTCAATGAAATAATGTTTTTTAAAATAATAATTAAAATGATTCTTTGTGAAATTATTTTTTAAAGTATAAAATAATTAAAATATTTTTAAGACAGAGAATTATTTTTTAATATTGATTAAAAATAATGTTCTTGGCAAAAAATTATTAAATTATTAGAAAATATATTTTGCAGGGAATTAATTTTAAAATTAATTAGAAATAATTCTTGATGAAAAATTCTAATTAGACTAATTTTATAAAAATAAAATAAAATAAATTATCGACAAAATAATTTTGGTGAGAAATTCTTTATTATTGTCGGCGATAATTGTTTTCACTTAAAATAATTTTTGTCAAGATACTCTCGGCAAAAAAAAAAAATTGTTGAAAAATACCTTTCTTAGAGGAAAATTCATTTTCTCGAAGAAAAATATTGCTGAGAAAAGTCAAATTTCCTGGAGGAAGTCGGTAATAATCAACAACGAGGAAACTTGGGTGCCATTGTTGGTCCAAGAAGAAGAAAAAACTTGTAAGGTTTGGCAATTCCAGCTAAGAAACACTATATTTAGGGTACGTAAGCAAACAAACTTTCAAACAGATTTACCACGTTATAGGCCAACAAAATATTGCAAGGTCATAGTGCTGACTCTTTCCTTCAGCAACGGAAATAAGCTAAATTGGAGGCTAAGTATGTGCCTATAAGTACACACCCCTTGGCAATGGAGCTCCTCGTTCCTTTCTCTCTCTCTCTCTCTCTCTCTCTCTCTATCTATCTCTCTTTTTTTTTTTTTTTTCTTTTTTTCTTTTCATCTGATAAGGAGAAGGGTAAGATGATGGGAATCAAAACTCAAAATCTCCTTCTCATATTACTAGTAGGTTTTTGTTTTTCCTCTCTGTCGTTGGCAACGGATGTTTCCTCTGACGGTAGAGCTATTATAATAAATGGAGAAAGGCGAATTCTTCTCTCTGGGTCCATTCATTACCCAAGAAGCACTGCTGAGGTGAGATATCTTCACCATGTTTCTGGTTTTACGGAAGAAACTTGTTAAAGTCGTATATGCTAAATAGTTTTTGTGTGTCAGATGTGGCCTGATCTAATCCAGAAGGCAAAGGAAGGCGGTCTCGATACAATTGAAACGTATGTGTTCTGGGACGTGCATGAACCCCGCTATCGTGAGGCATGTTATTTCTCATCGATCTTATTGGTGTTTGAATGTATTATACTTTCAGTCTGAGATACGTTCTGATTTCTTTTCCATGTTCTATAACAGTATAATTTCGAAGGAAATTTGGACCTTATCCGGTTTTTAAAGAATATCCAAGAAGCCGGGTTATATGCGGTTTTGCGAATTGGTCCTTACGTATGTGCCGAATGGAGCTACGGAGGATTTCCGCGGTGGCTGCATCAGATGAAAGGGATTGAGCTGAGGACGGACAATGAAATTTATAAGGTCTTTTTGATTTCTCAGTATAAGCTAATTGGTTCTTGTTCTAGTTTCTTTCTTAAACCAGTATATTTCTTTGCAGAATGAGATGCAAAATTTCACCACATTGATTGTAGACATGGTGAAGAAGGAAAACCTTTTGGCACCGCAAGGGGGCCCTATCATCATCACACAGGTCCGTTTATAATTCCACCCCTGCTTCCGTTCTCTTCCTCTCATGACTCTCTCTGCCTACTATCTAATTCCTTTTAATTTCGTTTGACAGATTGAGAATGAGTTTGGAAATGTTGCTGATCGCTACGGAGAAAAAGGAAAGGCCTACATCAAATGGTGTGCAAAAATGGCGGAATCCCTTGACGTTGGTGTGCCCTGGATCATGTGCCAACAAGGAGATGCTCCTCCACCGATGATCAACACTTGCAATGGTTTCTACTGCCACAAATTCCAGCCTACTAATCCCAACACCCCAAAGATGTGGACGGAGAACTGGACTGGGTGGTTCAAAGCATGGGGAGGAAGCAATCCTACCCGACCAGCAGAGGATGTTGCTTATGCAGTTGCTCGATTCTTTGAAAGTGGGGGAACCTTCCAAAACTATTACATGTATCACGGAGGAACCAACTTTGGACGTACTTCTGGAGGTCCATACATCACAACATCCTATGACTACGATGCACCTCTGGATGAATACGGGAATTTGAGACAGCCCAAATGGGGTCATCTCAAGCAACTCCATTCTGCCCTGAAATCCATGGAGAAGCTTCTCACCCGGGGGGCGGCTTCAAGAATAGATTTACAAGCTGACGCTTGGGTTACAAAATACACTACTAATGGAACTTCGGGCTGCTTCGTGGTTAATAAGAAAACTGGCGATCTTGAAGTCACATTCGAAGGAAACAAGTACCATGTACCTGGGTGGTCTGTCAGCATCCTCCTCGACTGCAAAAATGAGGCTTACAACACTGCAAAAGTCACTACACAGAGGTCCTTAATGGTGAAGAAGCCGATCACAGACTCCCAGCAGTTAACATGGCAGTGGTGGGGCGAGAGAACTAAGGACGTCCTCCAAGGAAAAGGCGCATTCACCACAAAGAGTTTAGGTGAACAGCTCATGATAACCGGGGATTCTAGCGATTATTTGTGGTACATGGCTAGGATTCCATTTAGTAAGGAAAGCATCAAGCACAACAGGGAATTCACTTTGAGGGTGAACACAACTGGTCATGTTCTTCATGCTTTCTTCAACAAAAAATATGTGGGAACCAAGTATGGAACTGGTGGCAATTACAAGTTTGTATTTGAGGCACCAGTTCACCTAAAACCAAAAGCAAATGTCATCACTCTGCTCAGCGCAACCGTCGGCCTTGCCAACTACGGAGCCTTCTTCGACCTGTCTCCCACTGGAATCATCGGTGGTCCAGTTCAGTTGATCGGAGATGGCAACGGGCAGGGAAATGTTACCTATGACTTGTCATCATACTTGTGGTCATACCGGGTTGGTGTGCACGGAGAGAATAAGAAGATCTACTCCGATGACTCTCCGCTAGCCTCTAGTTGGCGTTCAGACTACCTTCCCATTAATAAGAGGTTGGCATGGTACAAGACTACTTTCAGTCTTCCGCAAGGAGAAGAACCAGTCGTTGTGGACTTGCAAGGTATGAGCAAGGGACAAGCGTGGATCAACGGACAAAGCATTGGGCGATACTGGGCTAACTTCACAGCTAATTCGGACTGTGGTGGATGTGATTACAGAGGAGAGTACAAACCAGAAAAATGTCGGACCGATTGTGGTGTCCCAACACAAAGATGGTATTTATTCACATCAAGCATTTATCATTTATTCCCTTCCTCTCGGTTACATTGATATTTAACTTATCCTCCATCTTATACTCGTAACAGGTATCATGTGCCCAGATCATTCCTCAACTCAGGAACCAACACCTTAGTCTTGTTTGAGGAAATGGGTGGCAATCCTTCAGCTATCAACTTCCAAACTGTTGCAGTGGGAACTGCATGCGCTTCTGTGCCTGAAGGTAGCAAATTGGAGCTCTCATGCCAAGGCTCTCGAACCATCTCTGGAATCCAATTCGCGAGCTTTGGAGATGCAAAGGGTACATGTGGATCCTTACAGAAGGGAACCTGTGATACGGATACCGCTTTGACTGCAGTAAAGGAAGCCTGCTTGGGGAAATCGAACTGCTCCATCGACGTGAATGACAACGTGTTGGGATCCAGCGGTTGTGCGACCGCCATCGCTAAAAAACTAGTAGTGCAGGCCACATGCTAGATCCGATGATTCATGGGCGATAATATGCTATAATATCTATCTGGATTCGAAAGTCATCTAGAACTTGGATGTAAGGTGATGGCTCATCATTGTTTGCAGTGTTATTGGTTTAATGAATGGAAACAGACTTTTTCTCCACTCTCAATCTCATATCAGCTAAAACTCATGATTTAGAGTTCACGTGTTTTCTTCTTGATTGCTCAGAGCTGAAAATTTCCAATTGTGAGTTGTCACCACCAAATCCGGTGGTCAAATTCTCAGTAGGCTGAGAGGGAAGTATTAGGGCATAAGGTGGTAAAGATGGAGAGGAAGAAGAGATAGAGGAGTTGGTGTGGAATTATGAAATGAAAAGATCGAGGAAGTCCTCAACTAGTCTCTTTCTATTAATAATGCAAATTATGACACTATTTACATCAATGCTCTTATGGCAACAAAAGAAATAAATTATACATTTAGATCAAGAAACTAAATTCCTAGTTTGTAAAATATGAAGAAACAAAACATACTATATTTTTCTACAATTCCCGTCAATCTGAAGAATACATATCTAGGAGTTAGAAGGAAATTCAAATGGCTTCTTGGATAAGGCTTTGGTGAAGATATTGCCAAGCGGCTCTTTATATCAAACATGATCACTCACGATTTTCTCACTCATAAATGCATTTTGAATAAAAAAATAGGCATTTTTGTGCTTAATTATCTCATGAAAGATTGGATCGGTACCCGATTATAACATTGCATCAACATATAACTAATCTAATGGAAATCCAAATTCAACAAATAAAGACATAGCCCACATCAGTTTGCATGTTGTATAGGCTATTGCTTGGTATTTTATATTAACACTAGATTTGGTAATAGTAATTTGCATCTTACTTTTCCATGTAACCAAGTTACTTCCTAAAAATATACAATTCCAATTGTAAACCTTATATCACTTTAGAGCCAGCATAATCGGCACATGAAAACCCAAGTTTTTTTAGATGTCTATTTTTTTTATATAGGAGAACCTTTCTCGGCATTTCTTCCCTCCCGCGGAGCGCCCACTTTGCCTCTGGCAGGATTCGAAGGCGTGACGTGCCCAGCTCTGATACCAATTGTTGGATTAATTTTCCCAATCACACCCACAATTCTGCTAATCTATTCAATCCACATTCTAAATACATACCATAACATCTGGCAAATTCACTTTCTCATAATAAAATACACAAATCGAGTTCACAAATAAAGTATTAACAGAAATAAAACTTGAGAGAAAAAAAAAAGAACCTCCTTTCTACACACACAGACACTATTCAGTAGCAACGTCGCTCCTCGACCCCTCTGTCCAGCAAAGGCGAGCCACCATGGCTCTCTCATCTCCGATAACAACATTGGCGTCCAACCCTGACCTCTTTTGACAACAGTCCCGAGTCCCGAGCTCCGGCTACGGCAACAGCAGCAAACAACACTGTTCTCTGTTCCGGCAACAGTAGCAAACAACACTCTGTTCCCTATTCCGGCAACAACGAGCCTCTGCGACTCTCTCTTTTGCGGCAACTACGACGGCGACGACACCGACAGCAGGACCTTCCCTTCCGGCACCAGCGATGCACGTCTCTTGCCCTTCCCTTTTTCCTTTTCTCTCGCATATTATCCCCCTTTATGTTTCTCTTTTCTTTTTTTTATTGCTGATTTTATTTCACCCTTTCTACTTATCATACCCGACGCACTTTGCGTCTTTAACTTAAAGCAGAAGGTGGGCCCACTGGTGTTGATTTTCAACACTCCCCCTCAACACCAGCTGTCACTAGTTGGATTGTGCCGAGCTGATAGCGAAACATTTTGAACTTGCTTGTACTCAAACTCTTTGTGAACAAATCCGCAACTTGATCATCTGTCTTAATCGGTTTCATCTCAATTTCTTCTTGCAGAACCTTTTTTCTCTGATAAAATGATAGTGCACTTCAATATGTTTAGTTCTAGCATGAAAGACCGAATTATCCGCCAAACGAATTGCCGACTGATTGTCACAGTACAACAGAACTGCATACTCTACTGGTTGATGTAGATTATTCATCAGTTGTATCAACCATGTACTCTCTTGAGCTGCCAGTGCTGCTGCTCGATACTCAGCTTCAGTGGTTGACAATGATACCGTCGGCTGTCTCTTACTACACCAAGAAATTGTTCCAGAGCCAAGCTTAAACACATACCCAGTTGTGGATTTCCTAGTGTCATGATCTCCTGCATAATCAGCATCATAGTAGCCAACTAACTTGCAGTCTTCACCTTTTTTGTACACAAGACCATAGTCAATTGTACTCTTCACATATCTCAGAATTCTACGAACTGTTTCCAAATGAGGCTTCTTTGGATCTTGCATATACCGACTCATCACGCCAACTGCATAAGATATGTCACGTCGAGTCAAGGTTAAGTAGATCAGACTACCTACCAATTGTCGATATATCGTCGCATCTTCCAAATTTTTTCCTTCAAGTGCACACATTTTGGCATTTGGCTCCATCGGCGTAGACGTCAACTTGCATTAAAGCATTCCAAACTTTTTCAACAAATCTTTGGTATATTTCTGTTGACAGAGAAATATTCCTTCTTGTGTGCGATCAACCTCTAGACCAAGAAAGTGCTTGAGCTGGCCAAGTTCTTTCATCTGGAAACAAACTGATAGATTCTTCTTCGTCTGAAGAAGTTCTGCCTCATTATCACCAGTTAAGATCAAATCATCCCCATACACTAACACAATAGCTATTTTTCCTTCATTGGCTTTGACAACCAAGCTGGAGTCTGCAGGTGTTACAAAATAACCACTTCACGTTAAAAATTCAGCAATCTTACCATACCACGCCTTGGGTGCTTGTTTCAATCCGTAGAGTGTTTTTCGCAACTTGCAAATATGTTTAGGATGTTCTTGGCTCTGAAAACCCATCAGTTGAATCATGTAGATCTCCCGATCCAACTCTCCATGAAGAAAAGCATTCTTCACATCCATCTGCCACAAGTTCCAGTCTTTGTTGGCTACCAGTGCAAGTAGGACTCGTACGGTTGTAAGTTTTGCCACTAGACTAAACGTTTTATCATAGCCTAGTCCTTACTGTTGAGAGAAACCATGAGCTACCAATCGTGCCTTGTACCTCTCAATTGACCTATCTGAACGACGCTTGATCTTGTAGACCCACTTGCACGATATGGGTTTCACATTGGTTGCCTTTGGCACAAGATCCCAAGTCTGATTTTGCTCAAGTGCATCAATCTCTTCTTTCATAGCTGTCCTCCACTCAGAGTTCAGGGATGCTTCTTCAAAGGTCTCTGGTTCTATCAAACTTTCTTCTTTAGCGACGGCTGCATTGACGTATTTGGGATTTGACCTTCGTGTTCTTGTTGACCTTCGAAGTTGAAATTGTGGGATTGATTCTTCCATTTCACTGGGCTCACCTTCTACATGTGGTTGTTGATACATGCCAGTTTGCCAAGGGCTCTGAGTCACTTCTTGCTCAACATCATCATCATTTTGATCTTGGAGTAGCTGACATGACCTAACCGCATGTGCCATAGATCTCTTGTCTCATTTTTCCTTGTCTTATCTACATATACAGACTCTGCTGACATTACGTAGATTGACTCCAACCGTCGCCCCTCCATTATCGGTGTTTCTGAAATTTTGAGATCACAATACACCTTCACATCTCGGGGACCAAACAGAACATAGTTTCCTGATGACGTCAACTGAGCCACAGATAGCAAGTTTTTCTTCATTCCTGGGACATGATAAACATCTTGAAGTGATATCTGGTTGGAATTATACCGTGGTGTAAATATAGTCTTACCGATGTGAGCTATCAATAACCTTGAGTCGTTGGCTGTCACCACCACACGGTTTCCCTTGTACTCATACATGTTTTGCAACTCCTGTTTATCACCCGTCATATGATTTGAGCATCCCGAATCTACGATCCAATCATTCTTGTAGTCAATCCGTTCAGCCTTACCCTTCAGCAAACTTCTCCCATTTGTTTAGCTAAAACTTACTGCTAACAACTCAAGATAACTTTACCAAAACAAACAGCGGTCCCTAACCGTCCTGCTCTGATACCAATTGTTGAAGTACCTAGCCAATACATCCCAAAAGACTGGCCTGTTAGGAGCGGAAGCCTATCGTACTTAACCCAGGATGGGTCGAGTGTGAAATCTCAATAGGGCATAAGGTGGTAAAGATGGAGAGGAAGAAGAGATAGAGGAGTTTGTGTGGAATTATGAAATGAGAGGATCTTTTTCCTCGACTAGTCTATTTCTGTTTATAATGCAAATTATGACACTATTTACATCAATGCTCTTATGGCAACAAACGAAATAAATTATACATTTAGATCAAGAAACTAAATACCTAGTTTAGAAAATCTGAAGAAACAAAACATACAACTCTATTTTTCTACGGTTCCCTTCAATATGAAGAAATCATTGTAAGACGGTTCACGATCCGTCACTTAAGTGACCCATCCGTCGGACGGTTTTCCATTAATGGTGGTCGCCGGTTACGACCTTACAGTTTCATGTCGGTTTGGTGGTCTCCTTTGATGGAGAGGAGGTTATAAAAGGGGGTCTGGTCTAGCATAGGTATACTTGAATGTAACACTCGACGAGCCTCTACGACAGATGAGACATTCTGTTCTCTGGAGATGAAAGCCGAGAAGCTCTATTCGCAGGAAGTTGATGTCATGTCAGGAGGTATGATTTTGGTTTATGAAATTCATATATGGTTTCAAAATTTTATTTAAAGTATTCCTACATTTGGTATCAGAGCTCCCTTCTCTGATATGGAGTCATTTCTGTGGAGAGGAGCTCTCTGCGTACGCTGCGAGCGCCAGTGTTGTGGAGCCAACCGGCGCCTCGCTCAGCGCTGTGTAGGTCAGCGTCACTGTCGAACGACGGCGACCGCAGTCCGGCAAAGAGTGACGGTGGACGCTGAATATCCTCTCTGCGCATGGCTGGAGGTTGAAGACAACGTCCAGTGCACGTAAATAAATAAATAAAAATTGAAACTTAAATAAGAACGTTTCATTTAAATAACGAGTTGACTGAGCTGAGTTGACTCCTACCAGATGCGCAAGTCGGGCTAGATGAGTTGAGTGGATTGGGTTGCCTCGGACGGGCTGAGTCGTGGCAGGGTTGAATCATTTATGCTCGGCTGTTCCAAGTCGTTGATCTGACCCCACCCGCGAGCTGGCCGAATCGACTCGGTAGACAGAATAAAAATCCTACGCCTGCGGGGATTCGAACCCGCGTTCAGGACACGAGTAAAACTCTTTTGACCATTAGGCTGTCTGGTTGTATGTGTTTTCATCGGATACACATAAAATATAAATTAAAATTGTTGTAATCTATTTTTTATGCAATTTTAATAATTGTGCAAAAAAATATTTAGGTATTATACATACTTGAGTTTTTTTTTATGCATATTTTATGTTGACCTAAATATAAGGATTATTAATTGACATTCATTTTAGTCAATTATTTTTATGTCATATTTTATGTATACATTTGAATAATTGAGTAATTGCCACATCATTCTTAATTATGCAAATGTCTAGTGACATTAAGTTTAGTCACATAAAGTTAATGACATACAAAAATTGTGATTAATCATGGAGATATAATAATTTTACCCCATGGGGTAAATGTTATATTTATGTGATTAATTAGGATGGGAAAGAAATATTTTTAAAAAAGTAATAATTCTAGTTGCCCATAGGCCTAAAATATTCCTTTACAAACAAATTTCTAGTTCCATCATAAAAAGATATAAATCGCATCTGTGTTATAATCTATGCCCACAGGAAATATTACAATGACACGCTGATTTATTTTTTTAGATTATTTATATAGGTAAATATTCAAATTTTGGCTTCATTACATGTTTAGTAAGCTTCTTATCTACTTTTTGCAGCTCTTTAAACTTTATCTGTCCCAACCTTTGATTCCTCTATTGTTCCCCTAAGGGGGGGTTTGTCCACAATGAAGTGGAATGAATTCCCCCCACATAACCTAGTTCATTAGATAAATGGGTTAGTGTAGAATGAATTACTCTTCAAGTGAATTACATCACTTCATTCTCTCAGGCAAAAATCGGGGAATTTGGATTCACACCAATTTTGCGAATCAACCATTGAAGCGCGCGTTGTTCCTTCCCCCCATCCTTCGGCCAATTTTTTTTTCTCTTTCTCCCTCCCTCCCTCCGTCCCTCCCATCGGCCTACCTCCTGCTCGGCCTCCCTCTCCTCTCCCTCTCGTCCTCCATCGCAGAGTATGGGAGGTTGAGCCTCTATCGCAGAGCCTCTCGGCCTCCCTCTCTTCTCACTCTTGGCGTACCGTCGGAATGCCGCCTTTGTCGCCATGGCCCATTGGTCCGCCGCCGTCGCCGGTGCCCACTAGCCTGTCGCTAAGGAAGACGATGCGCGCCGTGAGGAAGACGATGGTTTAATTTTTGCTAAGTTAGGAAAAATTACACCATCATCATTAGAATAATAATTTATAATTTTTATTTATAAAATAATTATAATTATTATATTAAATTAGTCATTTAATAGTCACAATTAAAATATTTTTAAAATAAATATTTGATAAATTATTTTAGTTTAATTATCCTATTGCTATAATTAATTAAACCAATGGTTTTAAAGTTTTTTACAATATATTATTAATTAATAATACATAAAAATATATATTATGTTATTGATAAATATATATTTATTTATTATATTAATTTTTCATTACTTTATTAAATTAGTGGGTTTTAATGTTAAAACATATCTTATGCTAGTAAAAAATAATTTATTTATTTATTATATTCACTTATGTTATTTTATTTATTTATGTTTAATAATTTATTCTAGTCACACATCATTATTGTATTAATTTATAATAAAATATAATCAATAAGTAATATAATATAATTTTTCATTAATTAGGATATTAATATATTCTAATAATACACATTAAATCACTTATAAATATAGTAACCATGTTTATTTTGGTTAATTATCTGTTTAGATATATGTTCTATTTAGTATATTATAAAATGTTAATCATTCTCTTATTTATATCATACTTTTCATTTGGGAGCACTAATGCTAGAATATGTTTTCCAGTGCACTTAAACTTGTCTACACTAACACCCAAGGATGAGTTGAAGTTGAATCAATTAATTGAAGTTCAATTCAATTCTTCACTTCAATTAAAGTTCAAAGTAGACTAACCCCCCCCCCCCCCCCCCCCCCAAATGGAGAAAATTATATTGAGTGGAAGGAGAAACTTCTCCTATTATTAGGGTGCATGAATCTTGACTTGGCACTTAGAGTGGATGAACCTCCGAAACCCACGGAATCCAATACCCAAATTGGGAAAACATCATTTGAACTTTGGGAGCGATCTAATCGATTAAGTTTGATGTTTATTAAGTCTCATATTGCGAAGAGTATTCGTGGATCTATTCCTGAATGTGCCAAAGCCAAGGAATATCTTCAAGCTATTTAGGAACAATTTGAAAATTCCGATAAGGCATTAGCGAACACCCTGATACCCCAAATATGTTCCTTAGTGTGTTTTGAATCTAATATTACTCATGCTTCTTATAACACTTGGTGGATTGATTCTCGTACTACAATCCATGTTGCCAACATCATGCAGGGTCTCTTGAACCAACGAAAATTGACGCCAAGTGAATGCTCCATCTATTCAGGAAACAAGATAGGTTCACATGTAGAGGCGGTTGGAACTTTCAGACTTGTCCTAAAGTCCGGCTTTGTCTTAGACCTTGAAAGGACATTTTATGTTCTATCTTTTTCTAGAAACATTTTCTCAGTTTCCAAACTTTTACCCTTTGGATTCAATTTTAATTTCCTTGGAAATTCCCTTCATTTGTATAAAGACCATTTTCTTGTCGAAATGGCATTTTGGAAGAAGGATTATTCAAACTTCTTTAAACCCTACATTTGATTGCAGTCTTACTACTGTGCATGGTATTAATGTTGGCATTAAGAGAAATATTCTAAATGAGAAATCCTCCATGTTATGGCATAGGAGATTAGGTCATATCTCCATTGATAGAATTAAAAGATTAGTTAATGATGGAGTCCTTGAGGCTCTTGATTTTATTGATTTTAGTACATGTGTGGATTGCATTAAAGGAAAGCAAACCAAAAAGTACAAGAAAGGTGCCTAGAGGACTTCTGATGTCTTAGAAATCATACACACTAATATTTTAGGTCCTTATGATCCATGTTTCAATGGTCAGATGTATTTCATTACCTGTATTGATGACCATACACAATATATGCATATCTATCTGCTTTATGATAGAAGTGAAGCATTAGATGCTTTTGAGGTCTATAAAGCAAAAGTAGAGAAACAATTAAGTAAACAAATCAAAATCGTGAGGTCAGATAGAGGTGGTGAATATTATGGAAGGTACACTAAAAAAGGACAATTGCCTGGTCCTTTAAGGCATGTACATGTTTGGGGTTGTCCAGTTGAAGTTCGGCTTTACAATCCACATGAGACAAAGTTAGACTTTAGAACAGTCAGTGGACATTTCATTGGCTATGTAGAAAAGGCCAAGGGATATAGATTTTACTGTCCATCTCGTTCGACAAGAATTGTCGAATCTAAGAATGCAAGGTTCCTTGAGAATGATGAGATTAGTGGGAGTAGCCAACCTCGAAATTTAGTTTTTGAGGAGCATACAAGTACTTCACCTGCTTTTACAACTTCAGATAGATTGGTTGTTGTTCATAAAAATCATCAGGATTCAATTATTCAAGTACAACCAATAGTTGAAGACCCATCTCATCGCGAGGATACTCCTATAGATCATGTTATTCAACATTCTCAACTTGAAAATGTTAAAGTACCATTAAGAAGATCTTCAAGAGTTAGGAAACCTGCAATTCTTCAGATTATGAAGTGTACTTTCAAGAATTTGACATAGACATTTGTGCTAAAAATGATCCTATTACATTTCACAGAAGCCTCTTGTCAGTGGTATTTAAAATTTCATGATGTTATTTCTTCATTTGGGTTTACGAATAATATCATGGAGCAATGTATATACCATAAGGTCAGTGGGTACAAAATAATTTTCTTAGTACTATATGTAGATGATATTCTACTTGCTTCAAGTGATTTAGGATTACTTCATGAGCTCAAACGATTTCTCTCATTGAAATTTGATATGAAGGATATGGGTGAAGTTGCTTATGTCATAGGCATAAATATTGATAGAGACAGATCCCAAGGGATATTAAGATTGTCTCAAGAAGCCTATATCAACAAAATTCTATAGAGATATCGTATGAATAATAGCTCATTTGGTGTTGCTCCTATTGTCAAAGGTGACAAATTAAGTTTGGAACAACGTCCACGAAATAATTTAGAGAGGGAACAAATGAAAAATATTCCATATGCTTCCGCAGTTGGGAGTTTAATGTATGCTCAGGTTTGCACAAGACCTACATAACATATGCAGTGGGAATGTTGGGCAAATATCAAAGTAATCCCGATTTGGACCATTGGAAAGCTGCAAAGAATGTCATGTGATACCTTCATAGGACTAAAGACTACATGCATACGTACAGACGATCTGATCATCTAGAAGTGATTGGATATTTAGACTCTGATTTTGCTAGCTGCCTTGATTCGAGAAAGTTGACATCGGGATATGTCTTCTTATTAGCTGGAGGGGTCATTTCTTGGAGAAGTGCAAAACAATCTTTGATTGCTACTTCTACCACAAAAGCAGAGTTTGTTGACACCATTTCTAAGCCATTAAGGATTTATTGTGACAATTCCACAATAGTGTTTTTGGCCAAGAATAATAAGAGCGGAAGTCGTAGTAAACATATTGACATAAAGTTTTTAGCTATTTGAGAACATGTCAAAGCAAACAAGGTAGTTGTGGAACACATCAATACCAGATTAATGATCAATGATTCGTTCACAAAAGGTCTACCACCTGCTGTTTATAAGGGACATGTTGAACATATGAGACTCAGTTCTCGTAAGTAATTTCTGTAATTGAGATTCTCTTTATGTTTGCATCGCAATTTTTGTCAATGAAAAACTCCATTGAGTTCATTTGTGTCTTCTCTTTTTTGGTTGTATACATAAAATTTAGAGAATGACAATATAAGATGATCTTGAATGAGCATTATGCAAGTTCATTCATAAAGAAATGTGACACATAAGGTTCTCCTTCAAAGGAGACAGTTGCATTGTAATATGTGGAAGGTAATACTTACTCAAAAGGACTTACTGTCACGATTCATGTAATTTAATCTTATTTGTTTGAGTATAAGGATATGTTATGGTCCTGGGTTAAGTACCTATGTCTTCCGCTCCTAACAGGCCGGTCCTTTGGGTAGTATTGACTAGATGTTCAACATTTGGTATCAGAGCAGGAGCTATATCGCGAGTTTGAATCCCCGCGGCGTGAGTCCTGAGCGGCGAGAGTCCTGAACGGAGGAGGCGACCTAACAAAAACTAGAGTGGGTCATCGCTAGAGTGGGCCGTCGCTAGAGTGTGGCTGCCGCTAGAGTGTGGCTGCCACTAGAGTGTGGCCGCCATGGTCGTTGACTCGTGAAGGTGGGTGTGATGTTATGGTCTTGGGTTAAGTACCTATGTCTTTCGCTCCTAACAGGCCGGTCTTTTGGGTAATATTGGCTAGGTGTTCAACATTTGGTATCAGAGCAGGCGCTCCGTCGCGAGTTTGAATCCCAGCGGCGTGAGTCTTGAGCGGAGGGGGTGACCTAGCAGAAACTAGAGTTAGTCGTCGCTAGAGTGTGGCCGTCGTGGTCGTCGGCTCGTGAAGGTGGGTGTGATGTTATGGTCCTGGGTTAAGTACCTATGTCTTCTGCTCCTAACAGGCCGATCTTTTTGGTAGTATTGGCTAGGTGCTCAACAGGATATTATATCTATGAAAAACATTCATGAAGATGTATCAATGATACACATTAAGTAGACGTATGGGTCAAGTGGGAGAATGTAAGACTGTTCACGAACCGTCACCTAGACGGTTCACGATCCGTCACTTAAGTGACCCATCCGTCGGACAATTTTCCATTGATGGTGGTCACCGGTTACGATCTTACGGTTTCCCGTCGGTTTGGTGGTCTCCTTTGATGGAGAGGAGGCTATAAAATGGGGTCTAGTCTAGCAGAGGTATACCTGAACGTAACCATCGACGAGCCTCTACGATAGACAAGACATTTTGTCGGAGACGAAAGCCGAGAAGCTCTGTTCGTCGGAAGTTGACGCCATGTGAGGAGTTACGATTTTGGCTTATGAATTTCATATATGGTTTTGAAATTCTATTTAAAGTATTCCTACAATCATATCTAGGATTTAGAAGAAAATTCAAATGGCTTCTTGCATAAGGCTTTGGTGAAGATATTGCCAAGCTGCTCTTTAAATCAAACATGATCACTGACGATTTTCTCACTCATAAATGCATCCTGAATTAAAAAAAATAGTTATTTTTGTGCTTAATTATCTCATGAAAAATTGGATCGGTACCCGATTATCACATTGCATCAACATATAACTAAACTAATTGAAATCCAAATTCAGCAAATAAAGACATAGCCCACATAAGTTTGCATGTTGTATAGGCTATTGCTTTGTATTCTATATTAAGACTAGATTTGGTAATAGTAATTTGCTTCTTATTTTGTCATGTAACCAAGTTACCTCCTAAAAATGTACAAATCCAATTGTAGACCTTATATCACTTTAGAGCCACCATAACCAGCACATGAAAACCCAACGTTTTTTAGATGTTTATTGTTTTATATAGGAGAACCTTAATCGGCACTCCTTTCAAGTATTCAAAATTTGGTGTACAACATAAATATATATTCCTCAAGTTCTCGATGAATTGACTCACAATGGTGTACAACATCAATATGTATTTCCACAAGTTCTCCATGAATTGATCACAATAGTAATATCAAATATAATATCAAATCTATGATAATAGCATAAATTAACTTGCCTACTAATAGGTGATACGGAGTTCTATCCTTCAGTGGTCGGCAGGCTTCATCATATAAATTTTCCTCAAGTTCTCGATGAATTGACTCACAATGGCGTACAACATCAATATGTATTTCCACAAGTTCTCCATGAATTGATCACAATAGTAATATCAAATATAATATCAAATCTATGATAATAGCATAAATTAACTTGCCTAGTAATAGGTGATATGGAGTTCTATCCTTCAGGTGTCGGCTGGCTTCATCATATAAATTTGTCATTGACATCTGAATATACATTTGCTCCACACTTAGAATACCAGTTTCAATAAGCAAATAATTAGTTATATAATTTTTCTTGAGGGAGAACAATACCTAACTTTTTCATTGCAAAGTCAACACCAAGAAAGTAGTTGAGGTGTTTGATGACTATAGTTTGGAATGGCTTTTTAGATGTCTCTTAAGACCCCTCAATACCCTTGTATGTCATATCCTAGAACAATGTTTTTATCATCTACACACACAATGAGCATAACAATTTTTTATTAACTTTATGAATGAATACAAAATTATCTAATTGAGGAGTTCCTAACAAAGCCAAATGCCATTACAATTGCGCTAAAAATTTTAAATCAAACTCTACGACTTTGATTAAGCCAAATAGGGCTTTCTTATGATGACATGCCTTGCTTGCCTATAATAGGAGTCAAAAGAAGGCATCCAAGTCAAATGTCAGTCTTCTGTGTCATTAATGCTACATAAGTAAGACACCTGAACAAGCAAATCAACAAATCACTCAACACAACCAACTCATCATAGAGTACACCAAATATTCTCTCCAACATAGGATCACTCAAGTTTATGACCAGATTTTTTCTTACAATCACTAAAGTGATGTTGAGAAAACATGTATGTGAGTTGTAAATTGTTAATCAATTAATAAGATTTGGATTTCAAAATTCTAGTTCAAAATATCAAATCCTAATCTCTCAATATGGTCTCTAAAACTCATGGTTATTTCATCTCATAGGGAAACTATTTGTCAACATTTCTCTCTAATTGGTTCTTCTCTCCAAACGATGTTTTTTTCTCTTACTCCTCTTGACACAAACAAGTTTCTATCTCTCCCTTCTTTCCCAAGCAACAATGCCATTAATCCCTCCATTTCTTTTTCATCCATCTCTATAATGTTCGATACAACATTGAGCTTAGTCTAACTTAATAAATTATAAAAATGTAAAAATTATACAAAACTAGTAAAAAACGTATACACCATATGTGGGAGGATTTGGAGGTAGCTGGCTTTGAGTTTGCATTTGTTGAAAGAACCAATACATCTTCTCCTCTATGTTTTTTTACCTTATTTTTGTACTCATTGTGTAGAGTATTCAGTTGCTCTTGAGTTTGGGACAACACCTCTTTATTTTCCCACAACTCCTCTATATGTGTAGTCGATTGAGACAAAGATGGTTATGTCATCCTAAGTATAGGCGGTTGAGCAAAACCCAACTCCTTAACATATCCAGATCTAACTCCACAAACTCGACATTCAATGGCACACTCATCAACCTGTTGACCAACCTCTTATGTTTCTCGTACCAACCCCTGCATATTCTCTAGTGAAAAACAACATACGAAAGTTATAATAATTTTTCTTAAATTAAATCTATCATCTATAAGAAAGATAAAATTATATAAAAGGTAATAAAAAAAATTGTTATGCTCATTGTGTATGTAGATGATAAAAATATTGTTCTAGGGTATGACATACAAGGGTATTGAGGGGTCTTAAGAGAGAGAGAGAGAGAGAGAGAGACACACACACACATATATATATATATATATATTTGTGTTTAAAATTTTGAACTTTTAAAATTATTTTTTAATACACGAAAAAATAAAAATATAAAGATATAAAAATAAAAATAATTCTCAATGAAATAATTTTTTTAAATATTAATTAAAATGATTCTTTGAGAAATTATTTTTAAAATTATAAAATAATTAAAATATTTTTATGAGCGAGAATTATTTTTTAATATTGATTAAAACTAATGTTCTAGGCGAAAAATTATTAAATTATAAGAAAATAAAATTTGCAGGGAATTAAGTTTAAAATTAATTAGAAATAATTCTTGATGAAAAATTCTACTAACTAATTTTATAAAAAAACAATTAAATTAATTATCGACAAAATAATTTTGATAAGAAATTCTTTATTATTGTCAGTGATAATTGTTTTCACTTAAAATAATTTTTGTCAGGTTACTCTCGGCAAAAAAAAAAAATTGTTGAAAAATACCTTTCTTAGAGGAAAATTCATTTTCTCGAAGAAAAATATTGCTGAGAAAAGTCAAATTTCCTGGAGGAAGTCGGTAATAATCAACAACGAGGAAAGTTGGGTGCCATTGTTGGTCCAGGAAGAAGAACAAACTTCTAAGGTTTGGCAATTCCAGCTAAGAAACACTATATCTAGGGTACGTAAGCAAACAAACTTTCAAACAGATTTACCACGTTATAGGCCAACAAAATATTGCAAGGTCATAGTGCTGACTCTTTCCTTCAGCAACGGAAATAAGCTAAATTGGAGGCTAAGTATGTGCCTATAAGTACACACCCCTTGGCATTGGAGCTTCTCGTTCCTTTCTCTTTCTCTCTCTCTCTATCTCTCTTTTTTTCTTTTTTTCTTTTTTCTTTTTTCTTTTCATCTGATAAGGAGAAGGGTAAGATGATGGGAATCAAAACTCAAAATCTCCTTCTCATATTACTAGTAGGTTTTTGTTTTTCCTCTCTGTCGTTGGCAACGGATGTTTCCTCTGACGGTAGAGCTATTATAATAAATGGAGAAAGGCGAATTCTTCTCTCTGGGTCCATTCATTACCCAAGAAGCACTGCTGAGGTGAGATATCTTCACCATGTTTCTGGTTTTACGGAAGAAACTTGTTAAAGTCGTATATGCTAAATAGTTTTTGTGTGTCAGATGTGGCCTGATCTAATCCAGAAGGCAAAGGAAGGCGGTCTCGATACAATTGAAACGTATGTGTTCTGGGACGTGCATGAACCCCGCTATCGTGAGGCATGTTATATCTCATCGATCTTATTGGTGTTTGAATGTATTATACTTTCAGTCTGAGATACGTTCTGATTTCTTTTCCATGTTCTATAACAGTATAATTTCGAAGGAAATTTGGACCTTATCCGCTTTTTAAAGAATATCCAAGAAGCCGGGTTATATGCGGTTTTGCGAATTGGTCCTTACGTATGTGCCGAATGGAGCTACGGAGGATTTCCTCGGTGGCTGCATCAGATGAAAGGGATTGAGCTGAGGACGGACAATGAAATTTATAAGGTCTTTTTGATTTCTCAGTATAAGCTAATTGGTTCTTGTTCTAGTTTCTTTCTTAAACCAGTAAATTTCTTTGCAGAATGAGATGCAAAATTTCACCACATTGATTGTAGACATGGTGAAGAAGGAAAACCTTTTGGCACCGCAAGGGGGCCCTATCATCATCACACAGGTCCGTTTATAATTCCCACCTCTGCTTCCGTTCTCTTCCTCTCATGACTCTCTGCCTACTATCTAATTCCTTTTAATTGCGTTTGACAGATTGAGAATGAGTTTGGAAATGTTGCTGATCGCTACGGAGAAAAAGGAAAGGCCTACATCAAATGGTGTGCAAAAATGGCGGAATCCCTTGACGTTGGTGTGCCCTGGATCATGTGCCAACAAGGAGATGCTCCTCCACCGATGATCAACACTTGCAATGGTTTCTACTGCCACAAATTCCAGCCTACTAATCCCAACACACCAAAGATGTGGACGGAGAACTGGACTGGGTGGTTCAAAGCATGGGGAGGAAGCAATCCTACCCGACCAGCAGAGGATGTTGCTTATGCAGTTGCTCGATTCTTTGAAAGTGGGGGAACCTTCCAAAACTATTACATGTATCACGGAGGAACCAACTTTGGACGTACTTCTGGAGGTCCATACATCACAACATCCTATGACTACGATGCACCTCTGGATGAATACGGGAATTTGAGACAGCCCAAATGGGGTCATCTCAAGCAACTCCATTCTGCCCTCAAATCCATGGAGAAGCTTCTCACCCAGGGGGCGGCTTCAAGAATAGATTTACAAGCTGACGCTTGGGTTACAAAATACACTACTAATGGAACTTCGGGCTGCTTCGTGGTTAATAAGAACACTGGCGATCTTGAAGTCACATTCGAAGGAAACAAGTACCATGTACCTGGGTGGTCTGTCAGCATCCTCCTCGACTGCAAAAACGAGGCTTACAACACTGCAAAAGTCACTACACAGAGGTCCTTAATGGTGAAGAAGCCGATCACAGACTCCCAGCAGTTAACATGGCAGTGGTGGGGCGAGAGAACTAAGGACGTCCTCCAAGGAAAAGGCGCATTCACCACAAAGAGTTTAGGTGAACAGCTCATGATAACCGGGGATTCTAGCGATTATTTGTGGTACATGGCTAGGATTCCATTTAGTAAGGAAAGCATCAAGCACAACAGGGAATTCACTTTGAGGGTGAACACAACTGGTCATGTTCTTCATGCTTTCTTCAACAAAAAATATGTGGGAACCAAGTATGGAACTGGTGGCAATTACAAGTTTGTATTTGAGGCACCAGTTCACCTAAAACCAAAAGCAAATGTCATCACTCTGCTCAGCGCAACGGTCGGCCTTGCCAACTACGGAGCCTTCTTCGATCTGTCTCCCACTGGAATCATCGGTGGTCCAGTTCAGTTGATCGGAGATGGCAACGGGCAGGGAAATGTTACCTATGACTTGTCATCATACTTGTGGTCATACCGGGTTGGTGTGCACGGAGAGAATAAGAAGATCTACTCCGATGACTCTCCGCTAGCCTCTAGTTGGCGTTCAGACTACCTTCCCATTAATAAGAGGTTGGCATGGTACAAGACTACTTTCAGTCTTCCGCAAGGAGAAGAACCAGTCGTTGTGGACTTGCAAGGTATGAGCAAGGGACAAGCGTGGATCAACGGACAAAGCATTGGGCGATACTGGGCTAACTTCACAGCTAATTCGGACTGTGGTGGATGTGATTACAGAGGAGAGTACAAACCAGAAAAATGTCGGACCGATTGTGGTGTCCCAACACAAAGATGGTATTTATTTACATCAAGCATTTATCATTTATTCCCCTCCTCTCGCTTACTTCGATATTTAACTTATCCTCCATCTTATTCTCGTAACAGGTATCATGTGCCCAGATCATTCCTCAACTCAGGAACCAACACCTTGGTCTTGTTTGAGGAAATGGGTGGCAATCCTTCAGCTATCAACTTCCAAACTGTTGCAGTGGGAACTGCATGCGCTTCTGTGCCTGAAGGTGGCAAATTGGAGCTCTCATGCCAAGGCTCTCGAACCATCTCTGGCATCCAATTCGCGAGCTTTGGAGATGCAAAGGGTACATGTGGATCCTTACAGAAGGGAACCTGTGATACGGATACCGCTTTGACTGCTGTAAAGGAAGCCTGCTTGGGGAAATCGAACTGCTCCATCGACGTGAATGACAGCGTGTTGGGATCCAGCGGTTGTGCGACCGCCATCGCTAAAAAACTAGTAGTGCAGGCCACATGCTAGATCCGATGATTCATGGACGATAATATGCTATAATATCTATCTTGACTCGAAAGTCATCTAGAACATGGATGTAAGGTGATGGCTCATCATTGTTTGCGGTGTTATTGGTTTAATGAATGGAAACAGACTTTTTCTCCACTCTCAATCTCTTATAAGCTAAAACTCATGATTTAGCGTTCACGTATTTTCTTCTTGATTGCTCAGAGCTGAAAATTTCCAATTGTGAGTTGTTACCACCAAATCCGGTGGTCAAATTCTCAGTAGGTTGAGAGGGAAGTATTAGGGTTTAAGGTGGTAAAGATGGAGAGGAAGAAGAGATAGAGGAGTTGGTGTGGAATTATGAAATGAAAGGATCGAGGAAGAAGTTCTTCTTCCTCAACTAGTCTCTTTCTGTTTATAATGCAAATTATGACACTATTTACATCAATGCTCTTACGGCAACAAACGAAATAAATTATACATTTAGATCAAGAAACTAAATTCCTAGTTTGGAAAATCTAAAGAAACAAAACATACTATATTTTTCTACAATTCCCGTCAATCTGAAGAATACATATCTAGGAGTTAGAAGGAAATTCAAATGGCTTCTTGCATAAGGCTTTGGTGAAGATAAAGCTGCTCTTTATATCAAACATGATCACTCACGATTTTCTCACTCATAAATGCATCCTGAATAAAAAAATAGGCATTTTTGTGCTTAATTATCTCGTGAAAGATTGGATCGGTGCCCAATTATAACATTGCATCAACATATAACTAATCTAATGGAAATCCAAATTCAAAAAATAAAGACATAGCCCACATCACTTTGCATGTTGTATAGGCTATTGCTTGGTATTCTATATTAACACTAGATTTGGTAATAGTAATTTGCATCTTACTTTTCCATGTAACCAAGTTACTTCCTAAAAATGTACAATTCCAATTGTAGACCTTATATCACTTTAGAGCCAGCATAATCGGCACATGAAAACCCAACTTTTTTTAGATGTCTATTTTTTTTATATAGGAGAACCTTTCTCAGCATTCCTTTCAAGTATTCAGAATTTGGTGTGCAACATCAATATATTTTCCTCATGTTCTCCATGAATTGACTCACAATGGTGTACAACATCAATATGTACTTCCACAAGTTCTCCATGAATTGACTCACATTAGTAATATCAAATATAATATCAAATATATGATAATAGCATAAATTAACTTGCCTACTAATAGGTGATATGGAGTTCTATCCTCCAGGTGTCGGTTGGCTTCATCATATAAATTTGTCATTGACATCTGAGTATGCATTTGCTCCACACTTAGAATACAAGTTTCTTGAGGGAGATCAATACCGAACTTTTTAGATGTCTCTTAAGACCCCTCAATACCCTTGTATGTCATATCCTAGAACAATGTTTTTATCATCTACATACACAATGAGCATAATAATTTTTTATTACCTCTTATGAATGAATACAAAATTATCTGATTGAGGAGTTTCAAACAAAGCCAAATGCCATTACAATTGCACTAAAATTTTCAAATCAAACTCTACGACTTTGATTAAGCCAAATTGGGCTTTCTTATGATGACATGCCTTGCTTTTCTATAATAAGAGTCAAAAGAAGACATCCAAGTCAAATGTCATTCTTTGTCATTAATGCTACATAAGTAAGACACCTGAACAAGAAAATGAACAAATCACTCAACACAGCCAACTCATCATAGAGTACACCAAATATTCTCTCCAACATAGGATCACTCAAGTTTATGATCAGATTTTTTTCTTACAATCACTAATTTGAGAAAACATGTATGTGAGTTGTAAATTGGCAATCAATTAATAAGATTTGGATTTCAAAATTCTAGTTAAAAATATCTAATCCTAATCTCTCAATGTGGTCTCTAAAATTCATGGTTATTTCATCTCATAGGGAAACTATTTGTCAACATTTCTCTCTAATTGGTTCTTCTCTCCAAATGATTTTTTTTCTCTTACTCCTCATGACACAAACAAGCTTTTATCTCTCCCTTCTTTCCCAAGCAACAATGTCATCTCTATAACGTTCATTACTACATTGAGTTTAGTCTAACTTACTGACGAGGCATATGTTTTGTAGCAAGATTAGTTAAAGTCCATCTTATGTTCTCAAAATCTATCAGTATGTGATGGCACTTCTTTTCCTCGTTGTTACCACCCCAAATTCTTGGATTCCTTTGGAACTTGGATGGAAAAGAAAGAGCAAAAAAGAAAAGAAAAGTGAGAAAAGCACTACAAGAAATATTTCATTGGCAGAAGTCAAAAATTTTGTAGGAACTCCCTTAACTTAAAACTTGTTGGCGTCAATCACTTGTGTGCTTCCCCTAGGAGAGCTTTTGCCAGTAAATTTGCAGCCAACAGAAGTCAGAATGCCAGTAGATTCGAGAAATGTCTTGGCAGTTGGCAGAGTGTCAATGCTCAGCCTGGTAGAGAGGCCTTTCTACCAACGAAGTAATGAAATTCATGAGCAAAGATGAACCCTCTGCTACCGAATTTCTCAAATTCATCCACAAAGATGCAACTCAGCCAGCAAATTGTGAATTTCCTTGGCATAGGGAAATTCACTTTTAATATGAATTTTTTTGTTTAAATTTATTTTGCCCTATTTAATAAAAAATGAATTAAAAATATAAATAATTAATTAAATAAAAAATATAAAAACATAACAAAAAATATGTATAAAATAAAATCCCAAAATATTTATAAATTACATAAAAATTTTAATAAATTATAAAAATATAAAAATTATAATAAAATAGTAAAAAAGTATACACCGTATGTGGGAGGATATGAAGGTGGTTGGCTTTGAGTCTGGATCTGTTGAAAGAACCAATGCAATCTTCTTCTCTATGTTTGTTATTTTATTTTCGTACTCATTGTGTAGAGTATTCAACTGCTCTTGGGTTTGGAACAACACCTCTTTATTTTCCCACAACTCCTCTATACGTGTAGTCGACTGAGACGAAGATGGTCGTGCCATCCTGAGTATAGGCGGTCGAGCTAAACCCAACCCCTTAACAAATCCAGACCAACCTCTTATGCCTCTCATACCCAACCGCTGCATATTCTCTTGTAACATAAGACAGTTATAATTATTTTTCTTAAATTAAATCTATCATCTATAAGAATAAGAGGGTAAGAGGGTAGACGAAGATCAAGTAGCTCTGTTCATTTACCTATTTATCACTTATTAAATGGAATGGGTTTCGATAAATGTTACTCTGTATTGGTGTATGATAAATTGCCCGAGACTTGTTCTAGGTCAACGAATTTAACAAGGTAGGATTTACCGATGCTCCTGGTTAATAATCATGACGTGTGAATGGATTAGAGTTATTTCTTTCGCACTCGGCCACTGATTTGACAGAGCAGCCATGACTGCTCCAAGTTGAGCAGATTCGGACGAACTACTTTTGATTGAAAAGACTTTATACGCATCATACAGTATACTATCGCGACGTAGTTTGATGGCAAAACGCTGGGCGGCCGACGTCGGCGCTGCCGTACGGCTTCTCGCAAGTTGCTAATTATTTTTCTCGGCTAAGCCAACAAAGATGCGTAGCGTCACCAATCGCCCACAATGGATGTCAATCATTTCGGAGCGTCGACTTAGCTGAAAATAAATCCAAGATCATCTGTTTTTCTTTTCTGTCTGAGAATTTCATTTGATGGATTTTTTGTTCTATATCCGGTAAGGAACTCGTCTCCCACTTGGACTTCTCTGCCCTTTTGATTCGATTGAAATCTGAAAGCTCTCATGAATATGAATACATTCTCTTGCCGGAATTTCATTCTGTTTTCGAGATGGATTTTTTCTTTATTTGTGTGAATTTTGTGATTTGATTGCTAGTAAAGGGTATCTAAATCGACGTTACAATTTATTTTTGTATTTAATCCAGTTTCTTATGCACTTTCTTGTCGCTCGTTGACTGTTGGATTTTCTCTACTTCTGGTTCTTCCGTTTTTATCCAGATCGACAACCACTGGTACCAGTTCTGTATCTATTTTACACTGTTCCAGTTACTTGCTTCTCCACCTCTCCGGTTTCTCCCCTTTCACCTTCACTAATTTATCCTGTTCGCCCGACCTTCTTTAACTGCTTAATTTCTCCTTGATTTGTTTTGCGTCTAGAAATGAGACACGCCTGCTAAATCAGCATCTTATATTGGACGATTTTGATTAGCGTAATTCACTAATCGTGATACTTTATTTCCGCCTTCTGATCCTGTTTTTCAGTTACTGCACCAAGTTTTGAGGATGGTATTGCCGTGGAGCTATGCTTTCTACGTCATGAAAGTGGTATGGATTATCATGAATGGCTGGGTTTCTTCATGTCTAATAGTCGCTGATGAAATTGCCCGCTCCATACGGACCGGTGAAATTGGTCCTTTCCACATCGGGTGACCCGTTTCCTGGGTGAGTCTCGAGGCTTATTTCTCTGTTTCATTTTACTTCTTTACTAAATTCCATGACGCCTTGTTTTTCTTTTTTCTTTTCTTTTTTTTTCCTTCTCTTCATTGTAGCCCTTGGGAAATTTCTGTAGCCTTTCCTCTGATGATGTTTTTAGATATTCTCGCCGGTGCAACTTTCAGATGATTGTGTACGTGTCTGGTCTGAAGTCATATTTTTTTCTGCCAATCTTTTATTCTAAATCAACCATGTCAATAGATTTAAACTGATAGTGGTTGTAGAAAGAAAAGTGCATCTCTGTCTATGTAGTGTCTTTTGGTGATGCCAAATCCTTATAGAACTCTTGACCTGCTTAAGCTTTTCGTACATCATTTTTTGGTTCAAGGCTTGATCATTTCTGAACTTGGTCACGCATATCCAGGGCCTTCACTTCTGTATTGATATCACAAGAAGGAAAATCTTTGGATATATTTATGTAAATTATTTCTGTTTCTACTAGTAACTTAGACCTGATTAGGCTGATAAATACTCATTCATATAAATTAATGGTGTAGACATTCATATGCTTAACGGGACTGTTGCTTAACAAGCTGGGTCGACCCAGCATCAGAAGTTTAAATGTAAGTCTCTGTAGACTTGATACAGTAAGGAGTCCTGCCAGAAATAACAATTTTATGCTTGTCCAGTAAGGTATATCTATCTCATTAACAAACTTTTATAGACTTCACTTCCTCTTGGCTTCTTTTATGTGTACTTGATGAGCATCTTCAAAAAGCTCTAACATGTCGTAGTCCTTGTATATTCAGCATTATATAAGTATAAGGTAGTGTTTGTCTTTATTGGGTATTATCAAACAGATATTTGTATTGAAAGCTCACTGTGGGCTATAAAGGTCTGTATGATTTTTACGCTTTTATGTTTTACCTGTCTCTGTTTTTTCTACAAGCTGTCAGTATATTTTTCAACCTAGAAGTGAAGTAAGAAAGTTTACAATGGACGAGAAGGTTACAAACTAGAACAACTACTTAGATCACTTATTGTTTGATTTGAATTGTTCACCATTATCTCTTTTCTGGTGTTCAAAATGGATATCTTTTGCTTGTTTGGTTCTAGAAGTGTTGATATCTGTTAGATTGTGTTGAAAGGGAAACTTTGTCTTTTTATTGTATGGTTGTGGTAGCCTGGTCCCCTCTCCCTTTGTTTGTCAGTCTTTTAAGTTAACATTGTATTTTGGCCTCGTTTATGTGTTTCAGCACTATGTACTGTATAATTAGGGAGAGGGGTATTTTATTCGTCTGATGTGATACTTCACTTAGGTGATATAAGACAGGGTAAAGGGTCGAGCTCGCCCCTTAACCAACAAAGGACTTTCTCTATTGCAACTCCTTATGCCTCCTCTACTTGTTCGTTTCTATTTCTCTCTCCTTGAATCACTTGTTCTTCAAATTCCACAGTATCCACATGCTTAAGTTTTCTCATTCATTGAATCAAATCTCTAATCAAGGGCTTTACTCTCCCTGAAGTAGGGTACTGTTTCAGATTATCTGTATGGACTTTTATTCCTTAGTAATAATTCAATTTTTTAAAGACTGATGTTTGCAAATGACTGATTTTGTTGTGTCTGAAGGTTGAAGTCAGTGATCCAGGTGTTTAACCAGTGACAGAAAAAGCTAACAAATGAACTGTTGTTAGACACTTGCATGTATTGAGAACTTCTATCCATGTTTAATATCATATAACTAAAAATTATTTGTGCAGTTCATTTTGATGTTTCAGCTTCTCAATTTACTCTTTCTACGAGTTGATTGAGAGATTGCCTGAGTAGATGTCTTCTGTGCATTTGATTATCAACTTCATGGTTATCTCTGCAGTGTTATGATGTGCTTCATGCATTGGAGAAGATTAATTGACCTGCAGCTGCAACTTACAACTGACGTGTCGTTGCTGCATTCTTCTGGGGTGGGCAGCACGCACAATATCGTTACCTTAAATCGCAAGAACTGTTCTCTAACAGTCCTATTTTATCTAATGAGTCACCTTTGATTGAAGGACACTTCACATATGCAGATGCAAATTAATCCTTGGCTTTTTACTGATCAAAATTGTGAACAAATCAATCAAGTGATCTGCATATTTGCTTCATAAGAATTAAATGTGGACAATGGGATTAGTCCTAGACAGGAGTTCCCGCCTGAGAAAGAAGAAAAAGGGGAGGGAGTCTCAATCCCCTTCCCTGAGTGGTGCCTCCTTTTTCTGTCGACGCCAAAAGGTCCCTCCCAAGGAGGAGTGCTTCTACGCCTTCACCCTGCTGAAGAAGTTCAACCAGAGAAAAAAGGGTAGGGGAAGCTCCCCCTCATCTCTCTTCCAGTGGAATTGAAAGAGGGGAGCACCCCCTCACCACGACAAAGTGATGGAGAAGGAAAGTCATCTCTGTGTGCACCTCACATTGGAGGTACTTCTCTTCACTCGTCGGTGGACTGGTAATGTGGTTGGTCTATTTTATTATCCATTTCATTTTTATTAGATATTAATCGTTCCTTTACCCATTTATTATCTTATTAAGTGCAAGGAATAGTAAACTGGTATGTTGAAGTTTGAAGACAAACCACTATAAACTTAATAAAACTCCTATAAAGTAATACAAAACACTATAAAATATGTACAATCTTAATCAAATATAACATCATAAACCTTTTAGTACATAGGAAAAGGTTGGTTTCTTACACTTATATTGAGAGGGATCATAATAACAGAACTACCCATCTCTTTAACTGGGCTGTTTGACAATATGAAGAATTCAATAAGCAGTTGTAATTTTGCATTTCTGGATAAGTTCTTATATCGCTTAATCATCAACAACAAGGTGTTATTGACAGGTCCCATGCACATGGGTGTTCCCCTACTGGTTGGCTCCTGTTGAATGTAGTTCTAAGTGATAATTAGATGATGGAGACACCAAAGAGGGTCTTGAGACATGTTAATAAAACCTAGTGAAGGGTCAAACCGAGTAATTGAAAATCCTGCCCATTATCTTTCTATATCCTTCCTCTGCACCTTCTCTTAACTTTGCTCAATGTGGATTACTAATTTCTGTTTTTCCTTTTATTGTGTTATGTCTCTTAGAATTACATCATACAAAATATGAATATTCTAAGATGGTAGAGAGTAAGTTTTAACTTGTCAATTACTGCTGCTCGAGCCTCATCTAATTGCTTGAAATTTACATCAGCGGTAGGAAATGCTCTAAATGTGGTCTTTTTAAAAAGAGTTCTTTATCCCTCCATTTTTTCTAGACTGTATAGCACTCTTTCAGGGTTCTATTGTCATTTTCTAATTTGTTTTCTTCCTTTTAGGCTAAATACATAATTGGGGCAAGAAAAAGGATTTTTTTTATATTTATAAAATAAACTTCTTCCAAGATTTTGCTCAAGATTAGAATTTTTTCTAATTAAGTTAATTTTTCATAAATTTCCCATCTTTGACAGTAATTCTCCTTTTCCTTTTAAAAGAAAATTTCTTCTACTATCGCAAGTTACCTTTCTATATCCTTGTCTCTTCTCACTAGTCTCACTCTTTATATTGTCTTGTTTGGTTATTTTATGTTGATTTTTATGACCAACACATAAATACGAGAGATCTCAAGGGAGAAGAGAGAAACTCTAGCTCTTAGAAGAGAAGAGAGAAGAAACCAAAGAAGATAAAAAGTAGGAAATGACAGAAGGGTGTAAGGATGAATTTGAGCCAAGAGGAAGAGGCTTGAAATGCTATATTTTATATCTTAAAACTATATTTAGAGTTGTGGGAAGATGTTTACAACGACTATAATGCCCTTAGGGCTAGATGTTTCGAAAGAAAAAAGATATAAAAGGACATACACTAGCTTGTAAAATTATAATTTTATGTAGTCTCTATAAAAGTTCTCCTTATTTACTAGTCATACTACCCTTACACATGTGGGTGTTTTTAATTGAATTTAAAAAAAATTATTCTAAAAATTACAACTACACCTTGAGAGGTATCAATTACCTTGTAAAATCATAATCAATTTAAAGGTTCTTTAGATTGTTACAATTTTAGGTGAAGAAAACAATTTATTGACTATGTATATTGAGTACTTTGAATTTGTATTTATAATAGAGAAAATACATAGGATCAAAGTTAAATAATCGTGTCCCAACTACAACCAAAATAGAACTACTAATTAAAATTAAATTAAATAATAACAATTAAAGAAAATCGAAAGAACTAAACACCTTTGAACTAAAACACTTATACAAAACTTCCTCCCATGAGACTACTTCAAGACTCCCTCTATAAGACATTTTACCATAAGAGTCATGTAAGACTTCCATATATGCTCTTCAAAACTCCTCAGGCTGGAGTTGCCAACTTCTGCTTGCAAAGAAAAAATATTTCTTTATCATCAATACTTTGAGTTGCAAAATTCTTCATTTTCTATTCTCCCCTTTCCTTGGATTACTGGTCACATAAAAAAAACTTAGCATAACTCATGGAATTCTTCATTATCAGTTACAACAAATACCACCACATACCTCTTTCTTGTACTTATTCTTAAACTTTTCCCCTCAAATTGGGGATCACTCTTTCTATTTTCAAGAGGTAAAAGAGGCCAAACTTGCACAAAACAAATATGGGAGAAAAAAGAAATCACTCCTAGATTGCGAAAATACTCCATGTACCATTGAAAAATTGTCTTAGTATGAAAAAAAACTCTACTAAAAAATCTAAATTTCAAAGATGAAAAAGAAGCTTAATTTTAGAGCATTGAAATAGACGTTATTCAATATTTAAGGGTAACTCAAAAACAATCACAACTTATGTGAATAAAATGACTTGATTCAATCCAGATATTGGGCACACTCATGTTTTATGTAGGTGGCAAGTGTAAGTCATTGCTCCAAAGTCATGAATGAAAGATGGTAAATTGAAGAAAAACTAGAAGTTTAACAACCTTCAAAAATATTTCTAAAAAAGTTCACTATAGTTGAATAATAAAATTTACAAACAAGATGGAACAAGTATGGCATCAAAGAAATTTCTGAGGGTTATTTGGGCTAAATTTATGAGAAATGACGATGCATAATATAAGCAATTAAAATAGGCAAGCACGACACCACAAACGAGAAGACCAGGGTCAAATTGCCTTATGAGATCTTCCCTCGAAACCAAAAAATAATAATTTTATTAAAAATAAACTTTGAACGACGAGACCAAACCAGACAAGACCAAAAAACTTATATTGAAATTTTTGGGTTTACGTTTGAAGGTGTTGCCCCAAAAAATAAGCTAGTTTGAGTTTGTGATGAGGAAGAGGACTAACGAAGCCTCTTCATTGATCGACTACCTACAGCTACTCGAGAACGCAGTAGAGGAATTGAAGGCCTCACATGATGATGTGAGAGGAGAGATTCACGAGCTCCAACAAAGTTAACTCAAGATTCAATCGTCCCTTCAGGCTCTCCTCATACATCTAGTGCCTCCTCTACCTCCGGATTGTGAGGCTCATTGCCTACAATTTGACCGAGTGGACCATTTTGTATTTTGATTTTTTTTTATCATGTCTCCACTCACACAATGTAATCAGTCTTGACTTTATATATGATTGGCCTTCAAGCCATTTTCTTTTTGGATCTCTTTGACTTATCTTTTTGCTTATGACCAAAAGGCGGAGAGAAAACTCAAGTTTGCATTTAAAAACTAAAATTGAACATCTAAAATGATATTGTACAAATACAGGGGTAACTAATTCCAAATGTTTATGAAATTTTAAACTCCATCCTTGGGATTGTTAACTCTTTTAGTTTTTTACACATTAGGTTTTTCCATCATAAAAAATGGGGAGATTGCTGATCGAGTGTTGACTCTCATCCATATTTTGATGATAATAAAAAAACTTAATTGCTCTAAGATATTACAAATTGAGCATTTCATATGCATATCCTTCAAGAAACACAAAAAACTAAGGTCTGTGCAAAAGAAATGTCATAGTCAATTCAAGTCTGTAAGCTTCAATAGTATGTCAAATTATCTTGAACAAGTACCCACAAGAACAGAAATGAAGAACTGAAGATCAGAGTTCAAGTGACTCAGAAAATTTCAAGACTCTATCAATGTAATGAAAAGGGCCTCAAGACTTTAAAATTGAGGTACAACTTGAAATTTTTGGAGCCTTAAGTCATTTGCATCTTCAACATATTTCATACATGCATATCTATCTTTAAAACGTGTTAGAATCAATTAGGAATAATTTCTCTCATGCTTTGAAAATTAGCATTGGATTGATCGATTAGGTCATGTCAATGATTGAACAACCAAAATGTGCACTCATAAGAATGACAAAGCATGATCGATCAACCAAAACTATACTATATTGTGCTATAACGCATGATCGATCATCCACTATTAGACTTATCTATCATACCTATCCAGGCATACAAAAATTGCAAAGCATGATTGATCATACACTGTAGCAATGATCAATCAAACAAAACAATGTCATTTGGGGATATTTAGCCCTTATATTGATTGATCATTCATGTATTGCATAACCAAGAATTGTAAAACATGATCGATCGGTCACTATTGCATTTGTTGATTTCAAGATTCCATACTATTAAGATGTTCAACTTAGAGTGTAAGGGAGAAGAGGGGAGAATATGGGCTATGGAAGATATCCAAACCCTTCTCCTTAACCTTTATTTATAAATATTAAGAGTACATAAATTATAAGTATACCCTTCACCCTAGAGAAAGTGAAGAAATGACAAAGAATATAAGATATTTACAATAATGCCACCTAAGTTTGTCTATGACTTTCAACAGCACTGATCGATCAACTTATTTTTGTCAACCAATAGTCAAATATTGATTGATCGATGAGTAATTTTTGACAAAAATATAGTCATTATGTACGATTGATCGATCAATCACATTACAATGATCGATCATTATCAAATCAACTTTTTATAAATGGACAAAAAATGGCTAGTTTAACTTTGGGAGCCTATAAATATGTTCACTTGAGAAACTAATGAGTATTTATTGGCAATCCTACTCAATTTTAAGTATTTCATCTTGAAATTCCTTATTGAGTTCATTTTTAGAGAGAAAATGCAGTTTTTGCATATCCTCACCATTCCTCTCAAATCAACTCCTTGTATTTATCTTAGACAAACTCCAAATCATCTCAAAGTGTGCTTCAAAGTTGGAGGGTTGGATCTTTCAAAGGAGAAGGTTGTCTCTCTAATCTTCAAAAAGATGTAAGGTTTTCATTTTGTTATAATCTTTTGATTTTATTTGAAAAGTTCATCTAGAACCTTGAAACTACTTAGAAAAGCTTGTTAAAGCTAGAATCTAGTTCAATCTTAAGGGAGATTGTTTGTAATTGTGTATATGAGCATACATGTGACTTGAAGGAGAGCTAGAATCTCTTTCTTGTGAAATACTAAGGTATTAAAGCTTATACTAGTGGAATTTCCTAAGCACGGGTTCTTGGACAGTAAACACCAATAGAAGAATATCGATAACAAAAAAATCGGTGTTCTTTTGTGATGTGTGAATTAAAGCCTCGACAAATCTTTTTCACCCAGGAATATTATTAATTTTTATTTTAATGTGATAAATATTTCATAGAGGAAAAGTAATTTTGCCAATAAAAATCTATATCTTAAGCGATATTGTTGGGCAGCTTAGAAATTCCACTCAAGAAGATAATTGTCCTTGACAAAATGGTTGCTGCCGATGAATATTATTTATTATTTTTATATTTTATATTTTAGATATATTATGACAAAATTATCCTACTATTAGGGACATTTGTGTTATTTTTAGAATAATGCTCTTAGTATAAATATCAGCCCTAGAACACAAGTTTAGTATTTGAGGCTTCACTAATTTCAATGGAAGAAGTTTCCAGTCCACGTAATTGTCTTTAAATCCTTCGTGAGCTAAGCATTAATAATGTTTTCCAAGAATAATTTATGTAAATAAGTGTACATGAAGTGACCTCAGTATAATGCAAACTGAAAAATCTAAATTTGTGGCTTCAAAGATTCTATGACAACTGGGTTTTACAGATTTAGTGGGGTAGGACCAGTCAAAATTTGTGAAAAATTCTAAGAAGTGATTTGGTATACAAGGTGGCAGGTAATACTGTAATTATTGGTGACAAAAATAAGATCACTAGTGCAGCATCATTTACTCCAATATTTTAAGACAAATAGATTTCAACTTTCCAAAACAACTAACAATGTAATTTACTACATTATAATTGTTCATCTCATTCCAATAAATAAGAAACACACCAATTTCCTAGTGCTCACTCCAAAACTATTCCATTTGGCATATTTGAGTGCTGAAAGAAACATGTGCAGACTAGCTTGTTGGAAACCAAGCAGTACCCAGTTTCGTTTTCCTCCAAATATTTAATCAAAGTGTCATTGTGAAAGTAAAAACCCAATCACTTCTCTCACATTACCATGTAATACAAGTGAATCTGCATCTCAATCGCCCAAGCAAAATTGGCATTGCTAGAAATGATCATGGGAACCTAGAATTCGAAGTCACTTGATCTTCCACAAAGCAGAAGAAATGCAGTATTCCAGTAGTAGTTTACATACAAGAAGCACCAGTCTTTATTGTGGTGCTGAGCCATGAGGTGGTGGAGGTGGTGGTGGAAGCCCCATATTTGCTCCAATTCCCATCCCAGACTGCAGAAACCACAAGATATTATTTTAGAAATAGAAATATTTGCATAATTTAAAGATTCCAGCAAAAACAAAAGAGAAAAAAGGCAAAATCAAGCACAATTTTCGCACTGAGAGCAATGTCAAAAAAGACCAGCACACAGCATACTTCCTCAAACAGCTACGTCCTGATGAACTACTCGAGACTGTCAGATGGGAGTATCATACTTGGAATTGAACACTCATAGAACTTTTAGAAGAGTAGCCCAACTTTAAGATGAAGGTAAGAATGGCTACACACATTAGAAAGAATTAGAATAATCGGAAAAGATTGTTTTCCTAATAGTGCATTCAGAGAATGACCACTTTATCCAATTATCAACTTGCAAGGACATCTGCCTCATCTGCAGCCACTCACAATGTTATAATTGGGAGAGGCATTATTGCAATAGGAATCAAGATTTACTTTAAAATGTTTAACAAAAGGCAAGATGATCCTCCGAAATACCTGATAAGCAGTTAACCCCGGAACAGGACCCAGTTGTCCAGTTTGCATTTGGTTGAACACTCCGCCCACAGGGAATGTTTGTCCCCCATTTCCACTTGTTGGAACCTGCATGTTAGCAATGCCATTTGTGTAGCTCCCCATATTAGGTGGCATCATGCTACCAGGCACAGGACCTTGTGGCATAGGAGGATTCATGCCAATCATGTGCCCTTGAGGCATTGGAGAAAAATTCTGACTTGCAGAACCTTGCATTCCCTAAAGCATATATATATAGATAAATGAGAAGCCATTCACCTTTTTCTAAAATTACTTCAGTCATCCAAAACAATGAACGATTAAATAGAAAACAATACCATTTGACCAGCCACTGCCATTGGTGTTGACGAAGGGATAGGCATGGAAGACTGGATAGTGGTATGCATCCCAAGGGGTGGTGGAGGGGGGCGAGGTAAATGAGGATGAGAAGGTCGTGTTAGATGTAATGGAGGTTGCAACTGCTGCAGGTTACTTGGAAGCGGCATCGGTAAGGAGACCATTTGCTGTGCTACTAAATGTTGCTGCTGTGGTGGACCTTGCTGATACACTTGTTGCTGAGCAGCAGGAGGCAGACCAGGAGGTAGAGGTGGAGCTCCCATAAGAGGTTGCCTTTGTTCCCCCACCTGATCAGAGGTATCAAGAGACAAAGGCATTGCCATTCCAACACCAGGTATTGCTCCTTCATTTCGAGTCAGTCCAGGAACAAAGGGTCCAGGAGTGGGTGGGTTTTCAGGTACCGGGAAGCCCCCAGCTGCACGAGCAGCAAAAGAAGCATTTTGGTCGCCATAACCTGTAAATATCAAATCTCAGATGTGCAATATTTATATATATATAGAGAGAGAGACAGACAGGCAGAGAAAGAGTACTAACCTTGATTGTAACCCATATTATATTTATCACGGCAAGGATCTCCAGGCCTGTTTCTACACCAAAACTTTGTTGTATGATCATTGCTACCACTGCAGGAGAGACAGATACAAAGACGTAACATTTGAAAGTTAGAAATATCTCAGGTAACATTAAGCCAAAAAGAAGTCACAGCTAATGGACTTCCAACTCATAGAAGCTAACTGTACTGCTTTGGGGTTTGAGACTTCAAGCAAATAGTCAAGAAGCATTGCATTGCGATACATGAGGTCTCTAATAGAGTGCATTCAGAACCATTGAAATGCCAATCTAGCTTGTGATTTCATTCGAAAATTCAACAAAATGAACCAGGCTACCTGCAAAGGATATAGCCAATGGGGTGCCAAGCAAGATCCCAGACACTGTTATCATGAGCACCAACTGTTTCAATCTGCGGAGTTTCGTGTCTGTACAATACCCATTTAAGTTTCAGTAAGAGAACAAAATGCAAATCTAAGAACACATCAGGTTCTAAAAATTATGGTCTTGGATTGCAATTTACCCCACAAGCCAATGAAAGATGGATCCATCAAAACTCCCGCTCACAAAGTATTCCTCATGGAATGGATGCCAGGCCAAAGCTGGTAACACAAAATTATGAATACAACAGTGTCAAATGCCAATACCCACTTCTTTTTTTCTTTTTCACAACATTGCCAATACCCACTGCAACTCACATGCACACAAGCTCCAAATCTTGTAATCATATGCCATATACATCTGTTCAAGGGCTGAATATATAATGAAACACAAATGAACAGACCCCTAGTCTCTACAAGCTCAGGTAGGTAAACCACTCCTATGACTCAAGAAGAAATTGAGTCTACCCACGTCAATCAGTGGACACCACTGAATTTCTGACATTTGGACCCAATTGATAGATATCATTTAGATCCAAAATGCTATGTTTTCTGATAACCTAGATAACAACAAGTTTTTTTTAAAAGGCAGTTCAAGAGGGCAAACACAGACAACCAAACAAAAAAAAAAGTAAAAACTGAAACTTACACCCCCATTTCATTTTTCTCCTCAAGGAAAAGTAGCATATGTCACAAACTCCAACCTATCAAACCCATCTTTTTGCTCATAACAAAAAATGCTACAATTAGTTTATTTAAATCACTCCCAGAACCTTGGTGTAAATTCTCATGGCAGAATCACATTCCCCAAGCTCACATCACATTACAAGATTTACAACCTTGTTCTAACAGGACCCCCTCTCTATTTAGCCTTTGGCTCTGCTTTGAATAAAAATCTACCTTACTAAAAATAATAACTCATAGTGAAGCTTCACTTGAGCTTTTGATAGTGAGCAATTGGTTTGCAAGCTCATGAAATCCATAAATGGATTAAAACAAGTATCCTGCCAAATGTATTTGAAATTCCATAATGTAATTTCTTCAATTGGTTTTGTGAAGCAAGCTCGAGCAGATCTATTCTCGCCTAACTATCTCCAACATAGACTTTTCCGGTAATTCTTCCATTTGCTGCTTGATTTCAGTTAGAATTTCAAGACGAAGGAGTGTTCTAAGTCTTGACTTTTATTTTTTTGTGCAAGTGCCAAGTCATAACATTCTAATTAAGACTGACTTCTTTGGAATACACTACCCTATCCTTTATCTGGCCTGTTAGGACTAATTTGAGTCTTCTCTACAAAATTATCTGTTTCTTTCTGGACTATTTTGTTTGTGTTTAGGCAACTGATGCTAGTGAATGACTCCGTGTATGTGTGTGCATGAATGCACATGTGTGTGTGTGTGTGAGAGAGAGAGAGACAGAGACAGATTATATTGCTGAAAGAAGTACAGCCTCAAAAAACCTGGAAGCCATAACAAAAAAGAGGAGTTTTTGCCAGATAGGGATGTAGAGTTCAAAACTGTAGGGCTAGGATTTAGTCTCTCTGTTTTTACTTGATCAACAGTTATTTGTTTTATTTAATGTTTCATAATATATGCAATAACATGAATTTAGCTCCAATGTGCATTTCAAAGTTCTGGAGATCAACCTAAGGCCGTTTGGTCTAGTGGTAGTCTGTTTACATTAGGTGCATAAGGTTGCGAGTCCACGACCCTCTCAAAAAAAAAAAAAAAAAAAAAAAAAGTTCTTGAGATCTGTCACCGCTGTGCAGTTACTCATATCCAGACTCCGGTTTCTTCTTTTGGCAAAAATGGAAATTATATCTAGAGAACCAAGAGGAACAGAACAAGTATGAAAAGTTTTAGTTTCAAAGGTTTGATTATGCTCACATGAATAGGTTTCACCCATACAGAAACTTCCATCGGAAAACCACCTAAGAACCAAGTTATATTATATTCATAAATTGAGGTTTAAACATATGCAAGGAAAGAGAATCAATGTCCTGAAAGTTTTCAAGAGAAGGGCAAAAACATTTCAATGAAGAAAATAGTGACAACAGCTGAAAGCTCACCATTGGGCTCATGCAGATAAATCATCTATATGCTACACTAACATATTCACAATATGATGCAAACCATGAAATGAAAGGACAGAATTGTGGCACCAAATGGTGATGCTACTGACCTGTCACATCTTTCCGATGTCCACGGAATGATTCAAGCTCTTTCATGGCTCTTATATCATATAGCTGAAAACACAAGTAAAACAATTAACCCTGACACTGAATTGGTCACGATATATATGTACTTCCATGTAAATAATGGACATATTAAAGAGTCACCAATGATTTTTTTTTTTTTTTTGAATGTTAAACCCTGTTCCCCTGGTGGACTTCAACCCAAAGCTCACACTTGCAGGTGGCCATTGAACCATCCACAAGAGCCACCAACAATCACTGACAGAAATCTTCAACATCCAACTCAGCAATTTTTTTCATAAAAAAAAAAAAAAAAAAAAAATTATCTTTCCCGTATATACTCTAAACAAGATAGGCAGTTAGTAACCTTGATTATCTGATCTTTTGAAGCAGTTAGTACCCAGTTCCCATTTTCATTCCACTTGACACAGAGCACAGTATTTTTGTGACCATGACTGCAGAAACACATGAATGAAAACTTTAATACCCTTCAGTTAAGAAGTCAAGCCTACATTAAGCTTTCACAAATGAAATGTTCTTACAATGAACACAACTCTCTTCCAGTCTTTGCATCCCAGAGTTTGACAAGGTTGTCCTTCCCACCTGTCATCATAATGTACAGGAGAATGCAGGATGACATCAAATTGTATATTACATACATCAAAGAACATACAGAATAGATATCCAGAAAATTGTATACCAGACACTAGTAAAGACTTCGATGGGTGCCAGTCAACACTCTTGACATCCCAGCCATGGCCTGTCTGAGTTCAAAGCACAGCAAAGAACTTAGGTAAGAACTTAGGTTACTCCAAGAATGCCTTAGTCACAACATTTAGAATAAATTAATCATAATAAACAAAGATGTAGCAACATGAGCTCATATTACACTCATTCAAACAAGCATACAACAAGATGCTATCGACATGATAATTTGAAATGTGAACCACTTTTATTCAGGGAGAACAGCTAGTAGAATTGGAAAAGTCTAGAAACATCTAAGGAGCTAAAGATCTTGGCAGTCCCTCAATGTTTTGATGCAAAGTAACAGTATCTTTTTTGAAAAAAATTGGTAAATTTTATCAAGATGGGAAAGAAATGAAAAGACTTCGACTAGAAAAGGGAGAAAAGCAATTAAATACGAAGAGCAGGCAAGCGCACTAGATACTAGACAAAACAAATAAAAACAGAAAAAGAAGACTATTGCAAGTAGGATCCACTCAGAACTAGTTGTTCATGAGAGACCTCACATGCAAAGAAATCAGTCAAATGAGTAAAACTTCACACAGGGTCATTCAGAGTAACCAATCACTTGTTCAAGTGAAAAGACAATCATGACTAAATAATTCTAAATGGAGAAAAAGACCTAGGAAAAGACCTCCAACTTGAGGAGGCTCATGGTATCAAATAAAAACAAACGTGTAGGATTGTGGGTGGGTGTTCGTGAAATCAGTTCAGTGAATACTTAGAGAATAAAATTGCACTGACCAAAACAAATAAAGTTACAAATGATTAATAAGTAGATGAGTTAATGACTTCCCTAAAAGAGTAAACAATAAAGTCACATATTTACTAGTCAAATAGAAATCACTCTTTAGCAAAATCAAACCAGTATATAAGGATCAACATGTTGACCCCTGGAGAACATCAAGAGGCCTACCATGTCTTACTTCATCCAACCACCTAGAATGTAGAGGTGATTGAATTTTTTAAGTGAATAGTACATTTTAACAAGTAGCAAATTAGAAATGAAAAGTTTGCCTCATAATTTTGCATAAAACAAACAACTATATAATTTGAAAGCCATCCAATAAGTCAAGGTATAGTACCAGACAGTGAACGCTCTTCCTGACACCGTGCAAAGTCCCAAACTTTAACCGTGGTGTCATCGGAGCACGAACAGAACTTCAAATCGGTCCTTGAGAAACTGCATTAGACAAATTGTTAAGCAATGCAGTATCCCATAGCATTCAATTATTACAACAGAACGAATTGCAGTGTACCTCAAGTCACGAACGGACTCCTTATGAGCAGATTTGTTTACCTTCACATTATTCATGTTAGTCTGCCAGTACCTTAGAAACAGGTCCACAAATTAAATAAGATTTCATCTACCAAAACAAAAGTATACATGGAATCACACTCAATAAGAGAACATGCAACATTGTACTTTATAGCACCACCATCATCACCAGTAACCATCCAGTTCTCATTATGACTCCAGACCATGGACCTAATTGCTTGATCATGAGCCTGAAAAAAAAATGATGGAAACACGTATGAAGAAATCAAGGAAGACATCCATTTAACAATAGTTTTTTCAAGGGTCAGATGGCAAGCATGCATCAATTACCTGAAGAATCATCTCAAAGTTAAAAGACTGTCCATTCCACAGAGTAAACTCACCACTCTGTGAGCCTGTGATAAGGCGCCTGCCAGTAGGTGTCCACTTCAACAGAGAGAAGGGTCAATTTATATATTATATAATAAAAGAAGAAGAACACTAAAAAGAAACGTAGCCATAGCTGAAGATAAGAGGCCCCTTCCCAAAAGAAAAGTATAGGATCTTTTCAAGCTCAAACCAATATGAGACTATAGTCCCAACCACAATAGCTATCACTCGAAGACAACTACCCTGAGAATGGAGCACGTGTGCAACTATAGATAAACTTTTTTACCCACTAAGACTCCCCTCACATTCAAGACCAAACTAACAATCTAGCTCAAGAATTGAGAATATACACACACAACCTAGAGAACAAACATAGAGGCCACACAAAACACAAACACAGAGCTCTGAACATGTTCAAGTTGGGTTGGTTCCTCCTGAAATTGCCAGCTGAAGTTAGGAGGCATATTCCCAACTAATAAGTATAGGTTGGGTTGAATGAAGATTGCAACATCGGATAACAGTGAATTTATGAATCGGCACATAAAAGAGAAAAAACAAAAGAAACAACCCATAACCGATTGGAGGAAACAGTTGAATGCAAAAAGATGCCTTGAAAAACACAAAGCACAGGGGTGGTACATATCCAGTGTCATTGAAGCCAGTGAATTTGAATGGATGTAATCAGACAGGTGGTTGGGATAGATAATGAACTAGTAATATTTCAATAGCAAGTATTAATGACAGTATCCTATTGCATAATGAGTCACGTACAACAAATGAAAAAGGGTCACAATGGTACTGTTGCAGGCACTTAAAAGCACCAGCACTCCTGTACTATACTTAGTGCCATAAGAGGCTAAAAAATCAGGAACACGAGCAGTTAAGGTTCAGCATATCATCAAGAAATATAGTCTTTGACATCAAAAAGATATTCAACCATTGAAGTGGATAATTTTCCACACACACACACAATGTAAAACTTACCAAGACCCGATTAATGGAACAGCGGTTTTTATTCATAGATGTGTGAACATATTTTGCAGCAAAGCTTGTGGCTGGGTTGTCTGCATATGCCACTGTAGGTAACATCTGCACGCATAAATCAGGTTGAATTAACAAAATTACACACAAAATGATCTCTTTCATGGTTATACTCACTATACTTAAAAGAAACATAAGTGTAAAAAAGTAAGACAGATCAATAAAACAGAAATACAGTCCAGATTTTTTTTTCTTTTTAAAAACATTTACAGAATTGAATTTAATAAAACTCATAGCCAAACAGCTGTTAGTCATCTTTGGCAAGACAAAAAAAATGACAACTAACATCAATTGCTGCAGCTGGGGTAGGCTGTAGCACTGTTCTGTCCCTCGCATCCCGCTGCCACATGCGAATCTGCAAAGTTTAAGCCAACATTGTTTTGAGATGAAAAAAAAGCAGCAGTGATGGATGAAGCTTCCACACAAAGGGTCCAATAAAAATGTAATCAAGATTCATGACATGTTCTTTTTTTAGGTTAATTACCTACAGGCCCTTAAAGAATGGTAGACACCCACATCTCTTTTTTTAAATTATAGTACACATGCTATGTACTATCGACAAAAAAAAAATGCCGTTAAATTCTTTTCTCTACCATTCTCTCCCTTTCCATTTCAAATTGTGAAGAGAACTCTCTATTATTTGGTGAGATCACACTAGAGTTTAGTTGAAACCTATCTGTTGGTTCAATATTTAAAACCACTCTTAGTTTCTTGTTCAGACTTTTAGTTACTTTTTCTAGTTTAAGGCTTACTTCAGGAAACATTTCCCTTTTGTTCTGAGATTCAACTGTATTAATACCTTAGTTGGAGTTTCTTGGGTTGGTCCCTCATCATGGGGTCTAAGGGGCAATTTTTTTGTACTAGTCAAGCTATAAGTGAGATAAAAATCTTCCCATTCGACCTGATCTAAGTTCGGTCAGTTTAATGATTTTAATCACTAGTGAGCATTTGAAATCTTATGTTGTCTCTTCATTGATTTCAAATCTTGTTCGTTGTGTTACCCATCTTTTTCTACCCTTTTTACTAGTATATTTTGTTGTGCCATTGAGTCAAGGTTGTGAGAATTGCTCTATTCACCTTTATTATTTGTTTTGTCACCTATTGGATCTCTCAATGTGCCATAGGCTCCGTCCAACTGGATTTCATGAGATGGTGTTTATTAAGGGAGAAAGACAGGTCAATACTAAGAGGAACCAGAAGCTTCCTATTTTAGCTCACTTACATTTCATTCATTGGGACTCCATGTTATGTGTTCTCCAACTTGAGAGGAGTTATGGAGTTCATGATGTTTGGAACAAGAATTTATCTTACAATTGCAAGTTCAAGATGACATTCATAGCCGAGAATTTTTTTTCACAAGTTTTTTGTGAGAAATTATGCAGACAAAGTCAAAGCCACATAGCAATGGCAAGCCAAGGATCCAATTGTGCATTCTAAAGACCAATTGGGTGATCTATGAACTTAGGCTTGGAGTGAGAAACAATTTGACTTATTTAGTAACAAGTTGGAACTATTCAACACAAGCTCCTACTTGAAGGGGAGTACTTGAAAATGTAGATTTTATATTCGTTAGGGGTATTCTGTCTTAATATCTATTACTAAAGTATAATAGAGCATAAGGGCACTCTAGTAACTCTCTACTATATTTTAAGCTATGAGGGAGAGGGTCGTCCCTTTTTTTATAAACGAGATGGATCATCCCGTAATCCCAATATCTCCCATAATGCTTGCACATCAAGAGTTTTTGTTGTGCAGCCTTCTCCTCTCTTCTCTCCTTTCTCTTTTCCTCTTCTCGCCCTTTCGTCCTTACAAATTCTTCATTTCCAATATAGTCTCGCACAAGATGATGTAGAACCACTCAATTTGAGCTTGTACAAGAAATTAGGGACTAACATAAACATTAAATAACTCATAGACCCATATTTTAAATATTCTTTTTTATGACGATCTTTTTTCTGCCTTTTCCTACATGACAAATTGGAGTTGATTAACAGGATTTTGAAGACATTTAGGGATATCATAAAGTTATGTTAGGATTAATTTGAAACATAGGGTTTGTAGGTAATTGTCTTTTTGAGATAGAAAGGACGTTATTTTTGAAATAATATAGAAAGGAAGTTATTAAAGAAAGGAACAAACAGAATAAAGAACTAAAAAAGGGCGGCCATGACAACAAGAGATTAAGACTCCACAGGAAAACCTTTATATTAAGAAGCATATCCCTGGATCAAGCCCATATCGAGCCCAAGAGCACATAACACACGATTGCAAGTGAAATGTAAAGCAGCATAAGGCAAATGGTAGACAAGTGCTTCTACAAGTACTAAGCTTAAGCTTGTAGCTTGGATGGATAAATGGTGGCTTGGAAATGAAAGGGGCCAGGGCTTGACATCAAACAAACATAAAGAAAGAAAGAGAGAGAAACAATTTAGGGGAATCCAATGCTAACCCTTTCCTTGGAGTGCTTATCTGATTGCACTCATAAGTGACTACAACTCAAACGGTCCCACAAGAAAGTGGACACCCCCTTAAACTTAATCCAACTTATCAATATAAAAACCCCAAATAAAAATACCCCCTACCTCACCTCCCTCTAGTGGATATCTATATTGTTGTCCTAGCTACACAATAAAAATGACAACTCTACCCTTACAAACCAATTCCCAATTATTTACCACAATAAAATGCAAAAATATTAAAAATACTAACATAAACAACCCCCTTCCATGGAGAACCTCATATTCAAGTTTAAATTTCAACTACTATGGCTTGTGTCATCCTTGACCCCATGTTCCTCCCCCCCCCCCCCCCCCCCCCCCCCCCCTCTTTGGATATGTCCATGTTATTGCCTCCAGAATCCTCAAATAAGTATAACTAAAATCATAAACACATATGTCTTATAGTAAATTGCTTCATCAGAATCAAAACACAACCCCTAAGATAGGCAAGTTTTCATCTCCACTACAGTAAACCTAGCGGCTTTCAACTGCCAACTCCCCCATTATGTCCAACTAACACTAGGCCTTTAGAGTTAACAATGAAACAAAGTTGAGGGTCCAGATCTCCCATTACTATCTTGCCTTGTTCCAAGAATTGCTCCACTTTGTAGAATCCTATCTATCAAGCCCTCTTCAATCTTGAATTTTAGGAAGTCGAGCTTAGTCCCCCAAACGAACACTTTGGATTTTGAGTTCTTAGGTTGGAACATCTCCACCAAGCAATATAGTTTGCCATCTTTTGTCTCTAGCTTGACTTGACATATCTATCCCAAAGTGCACCAAAGCCAAACTCAACTTCCAACTCTTTTTGGCCAATTCTAGTCTAGTTATCTGCTCTGAGGTGGTTTGTGTCATCACCTGGACCTCCATCACATTGGCTCGATCTAATCAAGACATGCAGAGAACACATCCATGACTAAGGGAAGCTAATCATTCTAGGATGTGACAGCCTGAGTTTTTTTTTTTCGTTTGGGTTCCATTTGAGAGCAGGTTGTGGGAACTAGAGTGAGCAATTCACCAAATACATTGTATGTATGCACGAAAAAGGTCTTCTTCAGAAGGGAATTCTGTCAAACAATTGGTAGACATTGACTCAAATCTTGTGCTCAAGATCCCATCGTACGATGAGAGAGAGAGAGAACATATGCTAGGTTCCCTTAACTGAGCATCTCTAGAGAAAAGAGAAACAGGTGGGATGTCTAACAGTAACCTCTTCTACACCCAACCCTTGGCCTTGATCGAACAACTGCAGCACTAGGACCATCACTTTTCTCAAAAAAGTTTGTTATGAACCTAGAATCGGAGGAGTTTCCAAGCTTTAGCTTGTGCCTAGCAGGATTAATGGTGGCTTAGTGTAATGGGGATTAGAGCTTTGGGATCATATACAATCATAAACAACATATAAGAGAGAAACAATTTAGGGAAATTCGACACTAACCTTCCCCTGGTGTGCTTGTATTATAACTTAATGGGTCCCACAAGGCAATGGACCCCCCCCCCCCCCTCCCCCTCTTTCTCTCAAACTTAACCATAGTTTATCTACTCAAAATTCCCAAAATACCCCTACATCACCCCTTCTTGTGGACACCAGAACTCTTGCCCTAGCTACACTACAAAATTCACAACTGCACCCTTTACAAACCAATTCCCCAACTAATTATTGAAATGTAAAAATAGCAAAGATGCTAACATCTCCCTCCCTCCAGAGCAAAATGATCAGCCATACAATTCACACAGAGATCAACATAATAATAAATAGATAACAGTATCAGCTAAATCTTGATTCTCTTGAAATATATTTCAATGACACCAGGGAGGCTTAGCACTGTTATTGCACAAGCAAATCACAGATTAGCCTTGCAATGATAGTTTGAAACCCATGGATTTGTAGGTATATGAACCATATTTTAAAGAGTATGCATGAAAGAAAATATTTATTTTCTAATTTCCATTGCCAGGTTGAACATAACTACTTCCGACCCACATTCTAACTTAACTTTCTCAATAGTAAAAAGTTGATTCGCATTAAACATCTACTTTCATATTATATTAAATTATCTATAGCGGATTTATGAAGCAGTTACAAGTAAATGCCTAAAAGATATTACAAGTGAACTCCTTTGGCTAGTAGAGATCCTTATTGAAAGGAAAACATAATACAGAGACCACAAGCAAGTAAAAATACTTATTAAAAGGAAAACATAATACAGAGACCACAAGCTAGTAGAGATCCTTATTGAAAGGAAAACACAATACAGATACCACAAGCTAGTAGAGATCCTCTTGAAATATATTTCAATGACACCAGGGAGGCTTAGCACTGTTATTGCACAAGCAAATCACAGATTAGCCTTGCAATGATAGTTTGAAACCCATGGATTTGTAGGTATATGAACCATATTTTAAAGAGTATGCATGAAAGAAAATATTTATTTTCTAATTTCCATTGCCAGGTTGAACATAACTACTTCCGACCCACATTCTAACTTAACTTTCTCAATAGTAAAAAGTTGATTCGCATTAAACATCTACTTTCATATTATATTAAATTATCTATAGCGGATTTATGAAGCAGTTACATGTAAATGCCTAAAAGATATTACAAGTGAACTCCTTTGGCTAGTAGAGATCCTTATTGAAAGGAAAACATAATACAGAGACCACAAGCAAGTAAAAATACTTATTAAAAGGAAAACATAATACAGAGACCACAAGCTAGTAGAGATCCTTATTGAAAGGAAAACACAATACAGATACCACAAGCTAGTAGAGATCCTTATTGAAAGGAAAACACAATACAGAGACCACAAGCTAGAAAACAGTTGCAGAAACAAAAGCACAATCTATAAAGGATGGAAAGAATTGGAAGTACATAAAGAGTTCGGGACTAGGAGCTCAGTAATCCGCCTCTTTTCTTTTCCTAGATAATCTCCTAACTGTTGGCAGATCCAGAAATCCAGACTAGCTTGAAGGCCACTAGCAAGGTCTTGGATTTCCAAGAAATAGCACAATCTCCACAGAGGTCTGACTAGAAGCAACCACAGAGTCACCTTCAACTACAAAGGGGCTTAAAAGTATTCCCTTAGAAATCCTAGAATCATGATGTCAAGACCTTAATGCCATTTCCACAGTATCAGCAACTCCAAGGACCTTAGTGCTTTGCCCAGAGTAAAAATTTTAAAACTGTTAATAACTAAAACAACTAAAGCGTTGAATTTTTTATGCGCAAACTTATTCAAAGAAGAAGTACAAAAAATTCTTTTATTGTTCAGAATGCCCTTTAGTGCTCATCACCAAAAAACTAAAAAAATAAAGTTGCCTCATCTAAGAGTCCATGGAGAAATGCATGTCCCACTTGTGGATCAGATGCAGTTTCAATGCAGAAGCAGTAAGAAGGTGACAAATGGGGACGAATTTGACAACTAATGAAATGTGTTTATGATTATTAAAAAGAAACAAGAAAACTTCAGTTGGAAATATTCTTCAACCACTACAAAAATGTTGTGTTGCTCCTCAGATTCACATTTGATTTCGAAGACCCACTTATGGCCCACTAAATTATTACATTTTCAATGCATTAGCTTCTGTTCAAGGGCAGAAGATCCACAGGATGGTAGTCCACATTTCAAAGAGTCATATGGCCCTCACTATTGTGCAGTGTAGTCACAGTAACAAGATGTATCAGAAATAGCAGTAAGTTTACCTGCATATATCTAACAACAGTACTGGTGTAATCCACAGCTCTCCGATGGACAAGCTTTCTAACTCTTTTGGCAGCAAAGTTATCTCCATGGGCTGCAATACAAACATGTATAGTAGTGTTTGTCAAAAACTTTTACTAAGACCAGATGTACCTATCTATTGAGAATTGGAATCACGCATGTGGAAAGAACTTCCAAAACCGAGAGCAAAGCGGGTAGAACTATTTAAAAATAGTAGAGTTCACCCGCTTATTTGTAGTCCGAGCAACATGCAAGAGAAAATAAGATCAAGAATGTTCGAAAGAGAAGACAATGTATCGTTTACTTGAACAGAAAGTAAAGTCAAACCATTGCCTCGCCTTGTTAACCGAGAGCACCCTCTATCATGCTGAAAGATTGGCTTTGATCTTATTCAAAAGCAAGTGGCGATATAGTTGCATTGAACGAAAACTCCAGCGTAACTTTAAAAGATAAGGGGAATTTCCACGGAGTGAAAGGAAAAGTTTGTATTTGACCATATCGTATAAGAAAAGGATAAAAGCATGAATGATAGTCTCCAAATTACAGTTTGCAATAGCGCCTACTATGAAAGTCAAAAGCATAAGATTTTATGCGTTAGATTCTTCACACATTACCGTCGTATGGAGCAGTACTGGAATGAAAGTCAGACGGTATATTGATTGAGGATGCTGAGGGTTGTCGCATCGGAAGTGGAGGAGGTGCGGCCCGATGAAAATCTCCGGCCTGCTGCAGCGGCGGCTGGTCTCCACCGTACATCATGGCTTTCCAAAACCCTAAAACCCCTAGAACAAATAATTCCTAAAGCATTTGTTGGAGAAGAGGGGAACGCCGGGAGGAAATAGGAAGAACGGAGAGAGGTAGAAAGAAATTTAGTACACAGTAGACAGCAAGTAGGCTAGTGAAATTTTCAAAATCCCAGGAACAGGATGGTGGCTGGTGGGCGGAACGAGAGAGAATGACTCGGCGGAAACCAGTTTCGGGTGGGGTAAAACGAGGGCCATTTTTACCCTTACCCGTTTAGTCTATAGACGATACGTCTTTTATGAAAAAAAAAAAATTGACTGATTACATATTAATTTTCTAATAAACTACTTTCCTCATAATTTCTCTCTCTCTTCTCTCCGTTTTTCCTCTCCTGTTTTTTCTCTTCTCTCGTCTCGTAAGATTTATTGCCCTAGAAATCAACATAGGAAGAGAAAGAAAAAAGTTTTTCGTTTTTCCCATTAGTCTTTTTATTTTCCAATTCTTATTTTTATTAGATTTCACACTCTCTTACAATAATTTTCATGTACCAACATCACTGATAATTTATATAGAGTCTATTTTCTATCCCAATAAACTAATCTGATTTTTCTAGGGAGAGATTTCCATATTGGAATAATCAAAGGGCATGTCGGTAACTTATTGCATGCGAAAATTCAAATTTAAGCCAATTTTTTTGTTTCACTTTTTGATTTGGTAATCTTGGTTAAGTTTCTTATTTGTTTTCAAACTCTACTCAAGATTTTCCATCTTGAATATCTTTTCTTCCTTTAACGTTTCCTTTCTTTGATCTCACGTTATATTAGTTTCCTTAAAGAGAAGTTTTTCCATATATGAGTTCGGTTTTCTTTTTGACAATATCTGAGATTTTTTAATTAGAAAGTCTTGCTTCCTCATTCTAAATTTCAAATATTAGTGTTTTAAATCTCCCTTATTCCAAAAATTCTTTCTTGAATATTTGCTTTCCAAATTGGTTAAGTTGTGATAATAAATAATTATCTTATAAAGTTTAATTATTATGTTCCATCCCAAAACTTTCTTATTGAAGTTTTTTTTTAACTTTCCTCAATCATTATTTTCATAGAAGAATTATTTTTTTAGTTCCATCTTGAGTCAAACCTGGTCATTTTTTTTTATCAATCTATTTGTCTAAAAGTGTCTCCTTCTTACTTGGAAGTATGAAGAGTAGCATCGTGCGCCTTCTTCCGTTAGAAGTACGAGAGTTGTTATTTTTTCATTCACTCCCTTAATTCCTAAAAATAATTTCTTCAATTTGTGTTTTTAAAATCACTTCAGAATAATGCCTATAGATCCACTACCAGCAAAGATCAAGACGCATATAACATCTAGAAAACACAAGAAAGATATTTCTAGTAGAAATACGTTTTCGGGGACCATTACTACCTTATGTTTCCTAGAAACACTTTTTTAGCCATAAATTCTTACCAAAAAAATCATATAATTTTTCAATAATAAATTTTTTTAAATAAGTATTTGACAATTGATATTGTAATACTTTCGGCAAAAAATAACTTTTCATGGCAATTTTGTATTTATAATTTTATTTCAGTGAAACTTTATCGGATAAGTATGGTAATGTATGAGATTGATTATTAATTTCTATTTATTTTCTCGAAAAAAGGCACTAACTGGTTCATTTAATTTTCCTTGAAAATTTCTAAATTTTTTCATGTAATTTCTTAGTAAGGCAATAATAGGATTTTATTTGAAGGTTTATTGGAAATGTATATTCTAAGAAAAACATTTCTATCTTTTCTTGGGATATAAATTTTCAACTAGGGGCACTAATTGAGCCTAAAATTTCCTTGTTGGACAACCTAGGAAATGCTATTTATTTAATGTTGGTAGTCTTCTATGACATATCTCCATTACATGGTTATTTGTCGACTATGTACACTAATCTCCCCTGTATGGAAGAAACTACGCTTAAATCAATCCATAATTAGTGTAATTGGATAAGATAGAGAGATATTGTCAAAAATTCTATAACACTTAGCATTTCATAGTTATTAAACATTAAAAAAATTACTATTATATATCAAAATGTAGATATTTTAGAAGCTATTTTTGATCATTTTAATATTCTTTTTGAATTTGATTTATGGTTGTTGGAAGATAGGGCCCAAGCCCACACGACCAAAGAAGACTCACATATTCAAGTGTGTTGGAAGATGGGCCTAAGCCCATAAGACAAGAAGAAGGCCCATAGACCCATATATTGATGGCAGGATGGTAAATAAAGGGTCATCTCATAGAGATGACATTGATATAATTAGGTTAAAGTTCTAGGGTTAAAACCCTAAACCCTAAGCCCTAAGTTTAGGGTATTATTGTAATACAGTAGTTTTATTAATCTATAAATTGAGTTTCAGGGGGAGAGTTAGGATATCAAGTCCATAAACCATTATTCCTCGTGTTTTCTCCCAATGCGTCTCTCTTCCTTTTTGCTCCATGAGTCAAGTCTCCCGGTAGAAGTTAGTTGGCCAAGTTGGGTAATGGATCGAGCGAGTTAGAATCTTACTTTATCGAGTCGAGTTATGATCCGAAGTCAGCATATAAAGTTTATATTTATGATTCTTAAACTATTAGACTTTATATCTATGTTACTCTCTTGCTAAACAAGTACTTAGACCCTACAAAATTCAAAGTTTATACCTCAAAAATCATTAGTATATTTAACTAATTTTATATATCTTAAAATTTATTTATGGCCGAGTCGGGTTGCACTGATCCGAGTTGATAAACCATATTTGGAAGTCATGACATTAAACGAGTCATGAGGGAAGAATCCAGAGGAACTCGAATGAGGTGAGTCTGAGTTTGACTCTTAAATCGATTCAACCGAGTTGCAAAATCATGTGAGAAACTAATACAATTAACCTCATTTCAATAAAGATAAGGGTTTATGAAGAAAGAAAATGTGTAAATTGCTTTTGCTTGTAATATTTTATTCATGGATGGCGTATCATCAATAAGTATTGCATATCAACAAATATGTATTGGATTTTGATATATATCCAATAACTGTATATCGACTGATACAAGTGTGATAGATCAATTGATGCACTTAATATGTATAGGATTTTGAAGTCCTACAGATATATGGTAGGAGTTCAATACACCTCATGTTTGTTTGAGATAGTATCTTATGCAAAGTGACTTGTTTAAAGGATTTTATAAAATTTTAATGATTTTGTTATATAGTATGTTCTAGACTTTTACCAATACAATTATGTGATTTTTATGAATTTTATAAAATTTTAAGTATTGTTATTTTATTTTTTACACAAATACCCATTTTATTATTTGATAAATACGAATCCCCCAATCGTCATGACTCGGTTACTCGACCCGGATTCCATCAGGTCCGAATCGAATCCGAGTGGGGATCAGGTAGCCATAATCTTTACTTATAGATGTCATGTCGTCCTGGTCGCCGTCTGTCTGAGGAGGAGGACCAGCACAAACGCAGCACATCACGTGGGTTTCTTCAAGTGTTGGGCTCCGTGATACCGATTTGCACCAGTGAGACGCGACGCCGGTGTCTCAGCTTCGCTCCGGTACGCATGATCGCTTTTTCAGCCTTTGCAGACTAGTCATGTTGCCGAGGCTCAAAAGCAAAAACATGTCTTAGACAACGCATGGGTTTACAGAAAAGCCAAGGCCAGTGGAGCCATCTGCACAAAGAAATTGACATGGGTGGTCCTCCTGCGGCAAAGCAGCTTTTTCGTTTTCTATTCGTCTTATCCAGGGTTGTTTGTTGTCTCCTCCTCCTTGAATTGATTTTCTCCGTTCAGGATTTAAACTCATTTAACCTGGTTCGGTGAACATCGTAAAGAGATGAAAAAGTAATTCTAAGTAAAATAAAAATTGAGATTTGAGTGATTAGATGAATCCATTATCTGAAGCATCCAAATGGTAAGCATCTTCATCAGGAATTGATAGCAAGTGAAAGAGAAACACCAACCTGAAAGGCTGATCACGCACAAATTGTAATTCGGTATTAACTGTCATGGACTTTCAAAAACATCAGTTAACTGCGACGGTTGACTATAAAGTAATCAAAAAGAAGGAAGCAGCCCAGAATTTTCTGGGTTTCCACAGTATTATAATTTTATGACTGCGAAACCGCGAGAGAGACGAGGCAGAGAAAGCTGCATAGAAAGCTGCATAAAGCACGATGAATGGATTATTGGAAAGAAAAACCTGGAGAGAGGAAAAGAACCGCGTCTCTTATAGATTTTTATCGACGCCGTTGTTGATCGAAGAATATCCACCACGAATACGCGGTCACTTTCGTCGTTTTCTTCACCTTCCCCTCTGCCTTCCTTCTCTCCTTCATAAGCAAATAAACCGTCGTTGATTCGCTTCTACGCCTTCCATCCGCCTCCTGCCAAACGCATTTCGCATTCCCTCAAATCAAATAATAAGAGCCGATCAGCCTATCAAATCTTGATGGGCTGCACCGCATCGCGAGATTATTCAATCGAATCGACAACGTCTACAGGAATCATCCCTCGAGCGCTCTCTCTGCCGACGCCCCTCGTACACCATCTTCCCCTTCGATGGGGCGACTCTCACCATCTTGTGTCCCTCACCTCATCCACCTACGGTTCGCTTGATATAAACCCCATCCCTGACGATTCGCCTTCTGCCCCTGCAAAGGCTGTCTATCAAACCGAAGCTATCTCTGCTACGGAGCCACACGTTATCAACGCCTGGGAACTCATGGCCGACCTGGACGACTCTTCCCCCGGAAAACAGGTTCAAACCGAGCACAGATCGTACAACTTCCAACCCCGGAGAGATTTCCAGAACGCCAACAATTCTACCGAGAAATTCAGTAACAAAGCTAATGATCGACTCGCTAGTTCAGAGAGGTTGAGAGGATCCAAGAGATTCTGTGATTCCGAAACCCATATGCCTAATTACTCCATGCCCCTTTGGAAGCATTTGTCTGAGGAAGCGCTGCTTGCGGACATGGACCCCTCGGTGGCGTCGACTTTCCGAAGAACGGCTTCGTGCAGGCAGTGGAGCAATTGTTCATTTCCAAGCAAGCAGATAAGTTCATATTCGCCTCCGCCCAATCCATCGAAGACGAGTACCACAACTACCATCGCAAAAGTTTCTCCTTTGGGAAGCAAAATCGAATTGCCAGGTTCAGAAAACAGGATCGTGCTGTATTTCACCACATTGCGCGGAATACGAAGAACCTACGAGGACTGCTGCGCCGTCAGGACAATTTTCGCCGGCTTCCGTGTGCCCGTCGATGAGCGCGATATTTCAATGGATTCGACTTACAGAAAAGAATTGCAGAGCGTCGTCAGGCAAAAAATCATCTCCTTGCCTCAAGTGTTTATTCGGGGAAAACACATTGGAGGGGCTGAGGAGATCAAACAACTTCACGAGTCTGGAGAGCTGGCGAAGCTTTTGCAAAATTTTCCTGTACGACAGCCGGGGTTTGCCTGTGAGAGCTGCGCGGACGTGAGGTTCGTACCTTGCCCTAATTGTAATGGAAGTCGGAAGGTTTTTGTGGAGGAAGAAGGGCAGTTGCGGAGATGTCCGGAGTGCAACGAGAATGGCTTAATAAGGTGCCCCTACTGTTGCTGTTGATTGTCTAGAATGTTGATCGTCTGTGTTGGCTGTGTCTATATCATGGGGTTCTGTCTGAACATTCGCATTGAATTCTCTAGGCAATTTTTATTCATCAACTCATCGCTGATGAGAGAGAAACATACTTCCTTATTTCATTCGGAGCTTGATAATAGATAATGGCTGTGTAAAAGCCTTTTGATTTGATCGTGATAAAACAGGCTGAGATAGCTCTTTCACACCATATGATTTTTTGTATTGGATCAGCCTCATTGTTTCTGTTCCTTGCCCCTTCAAAATGAACACCAATTTGTTGGGGTAACACCAGTTCATCTCAGTGTATATATATTCCTCTTATTTTCCTTTCACAGTCTGAAAAACAAATACATGATTATATGGAAGTGGGGCGTATGTAGCTGTTTTATATATACATATCCTTCCAATTTTCCTAGAAGTTTATGAAGGTCGGATTTCTTCTATTTATGGAAAAACGTAAAATGCTTTACCTGAAGTATGATGTCTCCTTTCTACCATTGGCTAGAGTTACAGTGGAAAATGACAGACACCGGACACAGCCGTCTTTCTCATAGTGAAATCATGTTTGGACGACTATTGAGCGTATCAGCTGCAGCGGGGGAGAAGAAAACCACCCATTCTTCCCATGTCGTCTTAACTATGCCTACTGAATGAGTGGAACACATTCCAGTTCAATCTCTAGCTCTCCTCGTTCAACATTTTGCAGCTTCAGAGTAATCTCTTGCTTAACCTTGCCATCCGCGACAGATATTTGACTATCTTTAATTAGGGTATTGTCTTCATTTGCCAGCCATTTCCCGAGATGCATAGGCTCCGTGATGGAGGAATTTTCATAAGCTTTTGCAGCAGAAATAAGGGGCTGGATGTCTATTTCAGCTTCCCCCATCCGGTCGTCTGCGGAGAATGTATCTTTATCATAAACTTGCTGCAAACAAGACAAAGTTAAAAAAGAGAAAAAAAAGCTTTAAGCTGACTCTTTTAGAGGTAATCAATAATTAACATTAAAAAGCTACAAAGTTTTTGTTCATTCTGATCTTCACCAATGGTAGATCAGCTAAAGCAACATATAAGTAAAAAGAATAATGCACAATGTTTCAGCTAGCATATGTTAAGAAACTCAAAGCAAGATTATGCATCAGAACTAGTCCTAGTATGAGTGGAAGTTTTTGGATTCCTTTGGATATTTACCGAATCTTCTCTATATGGTTTACTATGTGGTCTTGGATCAGTGTCGAGTGAATTTGTCAACAACTGAGAGAGATGATTTCTGAAGCTTGAGCCAGAGGCCAGTTAATCTTGAAAGGATATCATTATGTTAGACATTTTGATCTGATTTTGTTTTATGAAATACTTGATCATAAAGGATAGGTGACAGTAGGTGACAATTATCTTTCTCAAAAAAGAGTTGATATCTACACTTGTATCAGCTCTGAGTAGATAGGTTACTCATATAGTGCTGGAGCAGGTACATATCAAAAGAGAGAATCACAAAAAGAAAAAGAATAACTTCCCTTAGCCAGCTTCATCACAGTATATTTTTCTCTCTCGTCTGTAGAAGAGAGTTAGCATATATGCTTTGCATGAGCTGTCCTGGACTACAGCAGAAAACTTGCCTTGAGATGCCAAAACCTCCTCTACAACCCATTTCAAGACAGGTCAATACAGGTTCGTGTCTTTCCTGATGTCTGTTCACTTTGTGCTCATATTCACAAGAAATTCATGGAATGTACTTGAATGGTTTGGGGAGCTCCAAAATTGATTTTTTTTAAAAAAAGAACTGTAGATGTAGTTCGGATGCACTAGGAATAACAGAAAGCATTCACTTGACAATTTCCATCTCAAACTCTGCTCATACAAAAGTTGGACGCTGGTTCCTCTTTACCCATACCTTACCTTTTCAATCATTCTGTCTTTGTGGATGACCTAGTTTCTATTACATGTGACTTTGAATAATGGAAAACTGCATTAAGTGACTAAGTATTGGAGTTTCAGTCTACTGGTTCTTTGTCAAGTGTTACATATTTCTTCTGCCAACTAATTAACTTGGCCGGAGTTTCTGTGACTTGTGAGGAGCAAAAAGGGCGAACTGCTGATGCCAAGACATTCAACTATCAACAGTGGAAGGTTCAAGGTTCTGATCTAGAAAGCAGTGAACTAATGGTTTATTTCTTTCATATAATTACATACTTTCACTTAGTAAATTTGGAACACAGGCCAGCTGCCGTGCTAGTAATGATTTGAACTTTGAAACAACTCAGTCAGACAGAGATAAATTCACTTACCAACTTGAGAGGTGGGACTGGTTCTGGAATGGAGAGCATTATCCTTTCGTTCCACACTGGGTTTAGATTGTTTTTTATAACACGCGTTTTCATAGACTGCAAAAGTTTGTCAACAACAATTAATTATCAACACTCTCAAGTGTAATGGCAAGGAATCTTCTCAATCCTAAAAAATGGGGGTGTTTACTTGGTGTCCCAATGTGAGAATGACATAAGGATCACTTGTCACCACATCTCGAACTGCTAGGTTAGTCCCTCTCACAACATTGACCTTTATCAACCCCACAAATTCTACCATTCCCATCTGCATAAAATTAGGTTAGCTCCAATTTTTTGAAAATGAGTAGTATCAAGATATAATTTCTTGTTAGCTATGGTATGTCTAGAATATAAAATTAGCTCCTAGAGTTTCATGCATACCATACTACTCCTTTTGGTAGTTGTTTTTTGTTCTTCCTTTCTTCTCCAGCTGTTACGGAATGCGTGACCAAGAACTTGGAGGCGGTTACTTGTATGCTGTTTCTCATAACTCTTCTTATCAAAACCACTGGATGAAGCGGCTGAGCTTAGACAGGTATTTAGGGATGAAGCATTCTGTTCATTACAGGGTGAAAATTGCTGAAGCTCATATTTTCGCCTGAACATTCAAGAAATGGAGCTTTATTCAGGATAAAGTTTCTCGCATTTCCAAGTTTTTAGCATATTTAGTATGATTAAATTCAGAACCTGATAAAATCCAAACGCTCTTCAAAAGGGGAATCCGGTCGTGGCTTGCTGATTCCAGGCATAAAAGCTTCGTATTTCATATTTAGTGCAGCATTTCCTCCCATTTCTCCCAAAGAATGAACCTGCTCAACTGTCCATTCATCTAGCTTCACTGATAAAACCTAAAGACACATGCATTAAGTTAGTAAACAGAATGGCTTTACAAATTGCAAAAGTTTTGACAGATGCATCGATCCTATTCCTCTATTGTCCTTTTTTTTTTTTTTTTTGAAAAGGATGTATTAATAAACAGAAGAAAGTTACAAAATTTGAGGGGGCATTTCCTTTACAACCAGAGATTGTAGGGTAGCTCCCTCCCTAGCAAGTACATCTGCCGCTGAATTAGCGGACCTCGGAATGTGGGTCCAACAACAAGAAACAATCGAGGTAATGTCTAAAATTATTCCTCTATTGTCCTTTAATTTTATATGCCTTACCATAATATGAATTGATAACTTAAACTCTTTACTCGAGACAAGATCAAAGAGGCTGATTAACGTCTAACGTAACAAGCTCGGATAGAGAGTATTGCATCAGGTAGGTTATTAATGGTGTAAAAACAGTAATGATCTTGAGAACAAAAAAGTTAAACCAAAAGCCTCAAAAAAAAAAAAAAAAACTGTTTGAATTCTGAAAGACCTAGATTAAGAGCAGAAAGGCCAACAGAAAATTTTCAAAACCCACTCATGTTTAATCCCTGGTAAAGGTAATTTTAAATATTGTGAAAGATTAAAAAGTGGTACCATTGCATAAGAAAATTATGTGAGAAGTTTCCACTCATGTTAACTAAATATTCAGTAATGGGGAGAGATGGATGATTTTGGTTAATGGACTGGCAAGAATAGAGGAAAGGTTGAAATTATGTCGCTGAAAATTTGGGAGGGAAAATTTGGAGGAGGCTGCCTAGCAGTGGAGGTAACAAGGAGTACAGAACTAAAGAGAGATCATGTACGCCAACCCTGATATCTGGTCTGCCATAAGGTGGTCATTTAATGGCATCTGGTGGATTTAATACCTTTGATATATGCACTCCAAGGCTTCTATGGACACCAGAGCACTTGATGCAGATAAATATACCGAAACTTAATGACCTGAACCATGCAAAAAGTGTGATTGGTTCCTTCTCATGCTGCACTAAAAAACACCAAAAAGACAGAAAGAGGGAGAGGAAACACCAAAGTACTGTTTAGGGACAGATTTTGACATTCACATTTATAAGCATTAAAACCGTATGGCTACAATTATTGTAGTTTCCCACATGCAACTTTATGAAACTACTTGGGCCAGATATCTCTGGAGTACTGTTCTGATCATATACACTGTTCCCAAAATACTGCCTGCATAGAACAATAACTATTTCCATTCCCAATATCTTCCATATTAGGTATAAATTTCAAAGCTACCTCGTTACAATGAGGACTAGTTACTCGTAATACACAATCCCTCTTTAAAAAACAACAAATGGTTCTTGTACAATGAGATTTTAGTCTGGTGCGTGTCAGACTTCTTTTTACATATGTTTTAGTATCTAGAACTTACATTATGTCATTCAGCATGTTTAGATATGTCTCTAGATTAATGTTTCATATATTTGAGCATGTATATTAGGAGATATAAGGGATTAAGTATATTTAGGCGAATAGGGATATTTTTGTAAATTGTATCTATCTTACTTAATAAAAGGGAAGGAGATTGTGCACGATCCCCATGGAGACTCTTTTCCAAAAGTGCCTTCATTGATTTCTCTCAATTTCTCTTTCTTCATTTTTACCCTTTTTTCATGGTCAGAGCAGGTAATCCTGGTTTGACAGTCCTTTATTCTTCATTAAATTAATTTTGGGGGCATTGAAGCAGCTAGAAGAAGGCATCTCTTGTCCTGACCTACAGAAAATATGTCATAGATATGCTGCAAGTGTATGGGTTGTTGGTGCCAAACCAGTTGAGACTCCTATGGATGTTAGAATAGATCTTCATGTGACGAGCTTAACGATAAAATAGCATATCACAGGTCGGTTGGCAAACTCACAGATGCTAGTGTCACTCGATCTAATATATATTTAGTTGAAAGTGTTGTTAATCAGTTCATGGACTACCTTCCCAGGGTTCACCTAGTAACTGCACAAAGAATCTTGAGATATTTGAAAGGGTCACCTGAAAAGGAGCTATACTTCTAAACAACATGGTAGCTTGAAGAGAGAAACTTTCTCAAATGCATATTATGCAAGATCTAAACTTGACAGGAAGTCTACTACAGGTTTTTGTGTATTTCTATGAGGCAATGTGATAAACTAAAAGAATAAGAAATAGAATATGGTAGCTCGTTTTAGCACAAAGGCCGAGTATAGAGTCATGTTCATATAGTCAATGAATTGTTGTGGGTAAGATCTGTTGTATGGGAGTTTAATCTTCAAAGTAATGAACCTATGACTATGTACTGTAACAATTAGTCAACCATATTTATTGCTTGGAATCTAGTGTTCTATGATAGAACAAAGAATATTGAAGTGGATTGTCACTTTTTCCAAGATGTAGTGATGAAGAAAGAGGTTGTTACTCCATATGTACGGTCTGGTGATCAAGTTGGAGATATGTTTACCCAAGCTTTGGGATTTTTAGTAACCAGTAGGCCCTTTTTTTGTTTGAAATGATGATAATATTAATTCAAGGAAGAAAAAGATACATCAAGGGAGGCCTCCCCTTACAACAAGGGATTGAAAGGAGGGACCTGGCTTTGCACAAGAACCAGCAGCTGAATTGGCTGAGCTTATAACATGGGATCAGGTACAAGGGATTAAAGATACAAGGTCAATAATGTCAAGAAAAATCTGCCAATGATGCCAGGGTGGGAAGGTGGGGGAGGTACAAGTTGGGCCTTCTTGATATATATGTTGTAGCTTGAGGGGGAGTGTTAGAAAATATGGTGAAGGGTAGTTTCATCTTTTTACATATGCTATAGTGTCTAGAAGTTACATTATCTCATTCAGTGAATATTAGGAGATATAATATCTATCATATAATCTAGAAGTTACGGTCTGATTATTTTTTCATATAATTTGAGCATGTATATTAGGAGATATAAGGGATTAAGTGTATTTAAGTGAATATGAGTATTTTTTTAAATTATATCTATCTTACTTCATAAAAGGGAAGGAGATCATGCACGATCCCCAAGGAGACTCTTTTCCGGAAGTCTCTTCAGTCATCTCTCTCTCTTTTCTCTTCTCTCTCAATTTCTCTTTCTCTCTTCTTTATTTTTACCCTTTTTCAGTGTGAAATGAGCTGGTTATGTTTTCTGATATCTTCCTTTACATGTTTCAATTCAATGACTAATTGTCTAGATTTATGGAATATTTATGTTACGTGAATGTGGTCTGTGTATTGGGCTCCAACATCACAAAATATTTAATAAAGTTGTAATTCCCTCGTGTAAGATAATAAAGTCATGATAGGAACCGTGCAAGCAGCCATCTGACCAGAAAGTATTAAAAATGCTAATAATGAGAACAGAGCAAAGAATAAACAAAAAAAATTGAAATTTGCTTTTCTCCTAACATAAAACAAAAGTTTGGATAAATGTTAAAACATACACCCATTTTGGATCAGGAGAACTGCAATCCGCACAAACTCCATTGCCTGGTTGAGATAATAAATCTTCTAGTCTTCTTCCTACATCTGTTTAACGAAAGACCCCAGTTAGAACACTTTAGGTATCAAGTTGCATGCACACATGTCATCAAATGATGGATTGCAGCTAAATGAAAGAAAACCACAAAACAAAAGGCACCATGCTAGAAGGTCAGGTTAAGGTTATTTGTTGAGCTTATGTGATGAGGACAATAAATCAGTAAACGTATGAAAAACTTGTGATGTCATATACTTTTCCTATTCAGCCGATGACAAAACTGGTTGTCATACCTTGAAGGACAAGCTAGAAAAGATTTTTGCACCTCATTTTAGAAACCTACAGTAGACATGGCAAATGCAGGCCAATTTACCCAACTATTTGAAGGGTCCTTTAAGCTAGCATCCAGAAGACAATACCTAATCTCTTCTCTTATAGGTTTCCATTTTTCAACTAGACAAAGAAAATATTGAGCTTCAAGTCGTTTCCCTGTGTTATCCTATATTACAAGAGGCATATGGGACTAGTCTTATGACTTGCACTTAGTTCTTTCAAGGGATTTGTTTATATATGTAGAAAACTACCTCTTTTCATAGGACAGTTTCTGATGCCCTGATCTGCAAATTTTCTCACACCAGAATCTGGAATGCTCAAGAAAATAAGCTTTCAGGACAGCAGCCATACTTGCTTGTGGTATCAACAACTCAATCGTTGGTGGTCAGAGTGGCTTGGATGCTGCCATACATACATCCACCTCCTCTCAAGTTGGATGTTTGTTGGCGTAGATTTGTCATCTCCAATGAAGTTCTAAAGGAGAAAGCAGAATTCTGTTATACTAGTTGTCTACTTGGGTTAACGAAATATCTCCTCTCCGTATCTAATTTCTATCACCACCAGATGGGAGCATTATATCCCGGAAAACTTTGAGGGAGACAAGAAAGAAGGACATGCAAATGCAAGTAGGAGTTAAGGCGACGAGTCGAGCTCATTGTCTCTACTTCAATCAAACAAAAAGAGAGCATTTATAAATCATTTTCTCATTTATACAAGCATTTGAAAATAGGAGATTAGCATAATTATGAATCATGTTTCATCTGAAGCATTGATGCCAGACAATCTTTATCATGCTTCAGGACAATTATATTTATTTAAACGGCACGTTGTAAGTGGATTACGAAAAAGAAAAAAAAACATTGAATGGTAGACAAGAGAGAGCTATTAAATTACCTGGAGAGTCAATAAAATCGTTTTTTTCCTGCCGAGTATTCATTTGACGGTCCCTAATCCAGAATCAGCAAAAGAATAAGTTGATGAAAATATTTACAATCGAAAAATAAGCATTGAATCCGCTTCAATTGCGCGTGATCAGCAACATCTCTCATCAAATCCGTGTCCTCAATTCTGTATAAGAAAAACACGAGAACCACATCAAGACGAAGTACTTGGTCTTTCGTACTCGCAGAAATTAGGAAAATACTTCTCATCGATGACAATGCTTAAATCTTGTCAAGAGTCACAACTAACAAACCCTGAACCGACACCAAAAACATTGGAGAAAAATGTGCTAGTTACCGCGCTGAAGCGTTTTAATAAGAAGGAAATCGTATTTGTAGATTGGCCCTGAGGGGAAGAAACACTGATAATGCGAAAATACAAACACGGCCGCTATTTGTACCCATTGTCTTCTTCCTCTTGTTTGGTTGTCTTCTTCGCAAAAAAATGTCACCTCCTCCACCAGGGGAGAGGATTTTGGCAGAGAGAAGTGGATGCCGGCAACGGGCAACGGGAAGGTGAAGATCAAACAGAAGACTCGGAGCCAAGTTGGCTTCAGTTATATGGGCCGTTTTGATAAAAAAGGCGTGGGCCTGTTTTTCGTCCATGTGATGGATCTGGTCCTGAACACCTAAACAAAGCCAGCCACTCCACCTAATACCCGACCACCAAGGCCTGTGAGTGGTACACCCAATCCACTAGTTTGGCAGTGCTGGCTTCCATTTTCAGAGAGTGAGAGGATTTCAAACCTTCCCTGTTTGACACCACTTTTTCCTAGTGTCAATGGTTCACTACCAAGTAACTGCAGAGAAATTAGCGGGAGCAGTAAAAATGAGTTTTCTTAACAATCCTTGTTAGTCACAATCCCTCCACATGTTGCTGCTTGATGAAGTACCACATTATGATATAGCACCATTTGCTGACTGAAGGTGGAGCACTCTTGGTCCATGCTGAGAAAGTTATTGGCCCAAGTAACTTCTCAAGAGGGAGGTGAATTGAAATTTTCAAAGTAGAATTTAACTAAGATGTGGAAAGTAAAACATGCAATCATGTAATTTCAAAATAAAAACATTCACACACAATAGGGATAACATCAGAATTTTTGTTATCGATGTTCCATTATTGGTATTCGCTAGCCAAGAATGCGTACCTAAAAAATTCCAATATTTTAGCTGTAATACATGGAATTTACATTAAAGATATTTTTGACTTTCTTTAAGCCATGTGTAGTCCAAGTACGCACTTTTATAAACAATCTCCCTAAGAGATTGACTAGATTCTAGTTCAGGTTAGACCTTTTCTATCTAAATTACAATAAGTTCTAGATGAACCTTTTACAAAAAAAATATAAATGTTGATTTTTAGGATTCCATAGATAATAACTTTAGGTAAAAGAGAGAAGGAAGGAAGAAGAAAGAAGAGAGAAGAAAAAGGACAAAATATGATACACGTCCAAGAGAGAAAATAATACTTGAGGGAAAAAGAGTAAATTAGGTCTTGGACTTAGTCCAAACCCTCTCCCTTAAGTTGTATTTATAGACATCAAAAGTACTAATATTACAAGAATACCCTTGACCCTAGTAAGAGTGAATAAGAGATATAAAACGTAAACTAATTTCATCAATGCCACCCTAATTATATCATATATTCCAACACTGCCCCTCAAGCTGGGAGGTATTGGCAGTGATCCCAGCTTGAACCAGATAACATAAATGTAATGAACTCCTCCATCATGGTGTCCCAACACCAGGCACATACTCTCAAATGGTAGAAATGGGTAATAAAATATAAGTCGAAACCAACCTCAAAGGATTTTAACCAAATATAGTGATAATAATCACTAAAGGGGGTAATGCATGTCATTTATAAGACGACGATAAAAGACAAGGGTACCAATAAAAAGTCTCAAAGGATTTGAAACACCATATAAATAAAAGAACTAGCCAAAACAACACTCCAAAGAGGTTGGCCAAAGGGGTTAGTGAGAGTCAAATAAAGGACGATAGGAGAAAGTTAGCCAAATTCAAATATGTTGGGGAATCACTAGAAGATAATATGTTGGGACCATCATGTGCTTTATTTTCCTAAGAAATTCAAATATTCATCAGATACCCATGGTGTTTCTAACAACAACTACAAACACAACTGCAATTAGTTATCGCTATGCTTGTTTTTGAACAAGTAGAACGATGTCGATGCTACTGTAATGCCTATAGACCCACTATTTACAGAGGATAGGAGTGTGTCAAATATCCAACGTGAGTCAAGTCTATTATTCACCTAAGATGTATTTTTTTTAATTACCCTAAGAAAGTGGGTAGACTTTGTGCCCCCACAGTAGGGCTACTCATTCGCCTGTGAAATTGAGTGGAAAATATTTTTGGTTATGACTATTTGATTGGTGTATGGAGCTTTATCTTACGGCTAGAAGTGATTTTACTCTCTATTATATTATTGCAGTTGGGTATCTTGGTAAAGAACAAAGAAACCACCGGTTTGAAGGAGAGTGGTGGAAGATATGATGGACTGCCATTTTATATGAAAGGATCTTATCCACCAATTGTAGCAAGCTGGGCGTTTATGATGTTCTCTCACCCGCAACTTAAGAGGGAGTGTTGGAAGATGGGCCGAAGCTCACATGACCAAGGAGAAGGCCCACATGTCCTATACACCAGCTTGATAACTTTAGGCAAAAGAGAGAAGAAAGGAAGAAGAAAAAAGAAGATAGAAGAGAAAGAGAGAAGATAAAACATGATACAAGTCCAAGAGAGAAAAGAGAGAAGAGAATACATGAGGGAAAAAGAGGAGGAAATTAGGGTCTTGGACTTAGTCCAAACCCTCCCCCTTAAGTTGTATTTATAGATATAAAAAATACTAATATTACAAGAATACCCTTCACCCTAGTAAGAGTGAATAAGAGACAAAAAAAGGAAACTAATTATATAAGTGCCACCCTAATTACATTTTATCTTCCAATAATAAAGAAAGGTAAAACACTTACACCCTTTACACTTGGAGGGTACAATCTTCTTAAGAGATTCAAACATCCAACTTTTCGACACAATGAAAGAAATAGGAGCTTGTCTAATGCAAATGCAAGGAGAGGAATGCAGGAAAGAGTATGAAAATTTTCAAAGGAATAACTCTATCTTTCACTCAAAAGCACTTGGAGAGGTTTTTCAAGTATTTGAGAATATAGGCTCGAGGATATGCCAATAAATATTCATTAACTTCTTTATGGGAGGTTTAATGGGGTATTTATAAGTTTTGCAAGCCAAACTATCCATTTTTTGCCTGTTTACAAAAGTTAATGTTTGGATTGGTCGAACACCGTAAAGTGATTGATTGATCAATTAAGTGTAATGACTATTTTTTGTTAGAATATGTCTTATTGATCAATGATATAACCGACTAATATTTTCCTATTGTTAAGACATTTTATGTTTGTTGAAGAGTAGATATAGAAGAGTCTTACATGACTCTCACTTTAAGAAGTTTCACAAAGCTAGGATTAATATGGAGGAGTCTTACAAGAGTCTCACTGGAGGAGGTCTCACAGAAGAGTCCCAATTAAAGGTATTTTAGTTATATTAATCTTTTATTTATATTCACTTGCTCAATTGTTTTAAGACTTATTTTTTAGTATTTAACTTTGGGTGTAACTGGGATAATGATATTTTAGTTATAATAGGATTCTACTTGTTTCCTCTATTATAAATACAAGCTCATTGTACTAAAATTATATCAAGTTAGTGAATTATTTCTCTTTTTGAGAAGTTCAACATGGTATTAGAACGGGTTCTGTGATTTGACTCGATCAACCCATAGAGATACTATAATCCTTTTCTGATCTATTATCTCTAGTAGTTTGGTTTGTATTTTACCTTTTTCTTTCAATCCTGTTCTAGTACCCGTTATTTTCTTAGAATTACATATTCATAATAAACTGTTCATATAGTAAATTATATATTGACGGAAAGATATTTGAGTCTACTTCCCAACGCAAAACATTTTTTGGCAATTAGATTTTTCTACAAAGGGAAATCAATATTTGAAGCAACAAAAGGTAGACAATAAGAGAGGTTAGCAACAAAAAACTTTAAATTTTGAGCCATTTTATACCATCAAGAATGACACTCTATATGAACAATTATACATCAATAGAAATATATGTAATTCTATTTTCTTACCTATCTAATAATTTCTCAATCTGAATTTTCTAAAATGAAATATTGATCTTGGAAGAGTCAATGGTCATGCTGGCCAAAGAAGAAAGAGTACTCAGTTTGGCCAAATTAAGAAGTATGAAATATATCCGATTCTGTCTCTCAAAAGAAGTATATTTTATGAAAAAAATATATACTTAGATCAAATTTATTGAAGTATAGTTTCATAAGGAGAAAATTTCATGTCAATTTAATCTATATTTAAGGAGATATTCATATTGGAGTCAGCAAGGGTCAAGCTATAGAATGAAGCAAATAAAAAGATCATAAAATATTCGAGACCGAAGTTTTTTTATGTAAAATTAGGTATCAATTGAAAGCTCTTTGAGTTTAGTTTCTTGAGAAAAAAAACATTTGTGATTTCTGAACTATATTTTTGGAGATATCGATATCAAAATTACCAAAGGTCAGTTCTACCAAAAATCTCTATTTTTTCCCATTTTTTCTCTTATTATCTCTCCATGTATTGACGTGAATTGAGTTTCCTTTTCTCATAAAATTTGAGTGTTTTAGCTAATTTTATCTTCCAATTAGAAATTTTTGGTCAGAATAAATTCTTGATCATAGGTTGACTCTCACATTACTTTTGATGATAATAAAACTTAATTGAACTAATAACTTGCAAATCTAGTATTTCAGATACCTAACTTTCAATAACATCTCAAGGTCTAAAACATCAAAGCCAAAATGAAGACATCAAACACAAAATGAAGAACATCTCTTGAGTAACCACCCACAAGGAAGAAGTTAACGTGAAGACTCGAGTACATGCTTCAATAGATAAATAGTTAAACTCAATCATATTATGTAAGAGAGTTTTTCTAACTCATATTCCTTAAGTATTTGTGAAGATTGAATCTTTAGGATATTAAAATTGCATATACATGTTTAGAATCATCATACATATCATTTAGAAACACGTCAAAGCACTTAGAGAGAAATTCTCATGTTTTATAAAGACATATAATTTTATTTGGCATTGGAATGATCGACCAGTCACTGACTATGATCGATCATCTAGAACCGTGCAAGACAGAAATATAAAGCATGATTGATCAACCATAATCGATTGATCGATCATCCAAAAAATGACTATTTCATGCTATAATGCATGATCGATCATCCAATAGAGATTGATCGATCATAGTTGTCCAAGCAAGATGAATTAACATGAAATGATCAATTGTCCCACCAAATTGATTAATCAGATAGAACCTTACCAGTAAGAGACTTCAAGCATGATCGATCAAATAAAAATACACTGATTGATCATACTTGTATTGCACAACTAGATGGAATCTCATATTGATCGATCAACCCATCAATCAATAAGTAGTTGTAGAGAAGAAAAAGTAGTTTTTATGATTGATTGATCGATCAGTCACTTACCAGTGATAGATCAATCAACGATTTGATTTGTGCCAATGGACAAATAACGACTAGTTTGAGTTGGAGAAGCTATAAATACCCCACCAAACCATGAGCATTTATTGGCATATGTTCAAGCCACCAAGCTTTATCTTACAAATTCCCTTTCAAAAGTGCTTTTGAAAGAAAGAGAGTGATCCCACTTTGAAAAACTTTCATCTCTTTCAATCATCCATGCATGCATGATAGTACAAGCTTCTTGATCATCCTACAACGTGCTACAAAGGAGGAGGAAGCATCTCTCCAAGTAAGGGTTTATATTTTTTATTTTATTTTATTTTATTTGTGAAAGGTTCATCTAGAACCTAATAATCTACATAGAAATGCTTACCTAAATCTAGAATCTAGCAACAATCTCTTGGGGAGATTGGGTTGTATGAAAATCGTGTATTGAGCTACATTGGCTGAAGAGAGCCAAAATCTCTTTGTATTTTTCCAGCTATTAGAGTATAATAGTGAAAATTTTGATAAGCAAGGGTTCTTGGATGGTGACTACCACTATGGGAACGTTAAGAACAAAAAATATTTTTGTCCCTATGGTGTGTGTATAATCATACTTATATTGAATTGCTTAATTGCATGATATTTTGTTTTCTTGCACAAAATGATTTTAATTTGAATATCTAAATTCAATCCCCTCTTGAGAAACAACTTGGGCCAACAACTAGTATCAGAGCAGGCCAAGAATTTAATTGAACTCAAAATCTCCTTGATTTTGAAAAACGATACATGACATCTCAAGATAAATTTCTCCTTCCCAAAGGACAATCTACCAACCATCCACCGTTATTCAATGGAACAAATTACGTATATTGGAAGGTAAGAATGAAGTTCTTCCTTCAATCCATGGATTAGGACATTTGGCATGTAAGTAAAAGTGGGCCATTTGAACCCAAAATGCTTGAAAATGACATCTTGGTTGCAAAGGAATTTAGTGAATTAACTAGGGAAAATAATGAACAACTAAAAACAAACTCCAAGGCCATAAACCTATTGTTATGTGTGCCTTAGGACTAAACGAGTTCAATAAGCTCTTCACATGTAAGATGCTAAGGAAATTTGGGAAAAACTTGAGGTCACACATGAAAGAACATTAGAGTAAAAAACTCTAGAATCATTCTTTTGATAGTCCAATATGATGAATTTAACGTGAAATCGGGTGAGTTAATTACTAAGATGAACTCAAGGTTCACTCATATTATAAATGAATTGAATATCTTAGGAGAAGAAATTTCCTGGTATAGATAGAATGATAAGCTTCTCAAGGCACTTCCAAAGTCATGGGACATGAGGAAGGCTGCTATCCCTGAGAATGCTAACTTTAGAACCATTAGCTCAAAAGTGCTACTTGGAATTCTTTTCACATATGAGATGAAACCTAAAGATGAAGAGGAAAAACAACCTAAAAAGAAAAACATTATTCCTAAGGCCAAAACATGTGATGAAAGTACTTCTAGTGAAGAGAGCTCAAATTAAATAAGTTTGATCAATAGACATATTCAAAGAGTCTATAGGAAGAAGAGAAACTTCATAAAAGGCCAATTTGGAGTTCAAAATTACAAATTAAAAAGAACTGATGTTTATTTTGAGTGTGATAAACCAAGAAATAGAAGAAACAAATGTCCTGAGTTAGAAGAAAGAACCTTATCATCAAGTAAAGATCCAAAGAACAAGAAGAAAAAAGTTTTGATCTTAGATCGAATAAGAACTACAATACTTGCAAATTCTAATGAAAAATAAGATTGTGGATCTTGGTGGATTTGAGCCACCATGCTCTCAAAGAAACTTTGAACACTACCGAAAGATCCATTGAGAAAAGTACACTAATCAAAAGATAAAATATACGAGATGTAAATTTTAAAAATTAAAATAAAATAATGAATAGAGGGAGAAACATCCCCGATAAGACATGAGTAAATGAGAGAAGATCTATGATCAAATTTGATCTTAATAAGGAAAAGAGTTGAAACTTAAGGTTCCAAGAACTTATAGCAATATTTTCAAAAGAAACTATTCTTAGAAGATTATTTCATCAGATTTTAGGTAGAGAACATGCTCTATCATACAAATTGATTACATGAGAGCTTGACGTTTTCTACAACGGACCAGTCAAGGATTACCCATGTCAAAGTTGTCCCTTTACATTCAACTTAGAAGCATACTTGAAAACAAGTGTATAAACAACTAAAACCTCTGCTTCGATTTATAATCGTAAAAAAAACACGTAAACAAGTATCATACATTCCTAAGATAGAACATCTCACATTGTACTATATTGCACAACTTTGTTTGCAATTTTACATACCAATTCAACCAATATTGTCGAACTACTACTGTACCATCAAGAGATCTCTTACACTTGAAAATCTAATAAATATTCAGCAATCTAAATACTCTTTTGCCTGTAATTCACACTTGAGAGAATTTCTATAATTTTGGTTCTAATTGATCTCTTACATTAGCTAGAATTTTTGAGTTCTAAACTAATTAAAAAATAAAAATAAAAATCAATAATCTTCAACTTTTGCACTATCCTCCTAAGTTTATTCTTACAAGATTGTGTTTTTCTTGCACACACACATACAAACTAATAGTTAACAAATGTTTACACAACTAAATATACTTGAGACAATACCCTTTAAAGTTTTCACTGCAGCCATGTTTTGTTTTGATACATCTTGAACTTGGAAGGTAATATTACTCATTGGGACATTATAACTCATACAACTGATGTGAAGTAAATGTATTAGGGCTTAAAAAGAAAGCAGGAAGGAAAGAATACTGGGATCTTCACCAGCCATAAAAAGGGATGCATGTATGCTTGACATGCAGTCCTGTGCCTTGACTTCTACCATCCCCCACAAAATAATACCTCCAAAACCAGGCCTTCCTAGTAACGTACCGACGCCGCCTGTCAAGCAAAGAGAGTTTGCTTTCCACTATCCATAAATACAGGAGTCTAAAAGACCCATTTATCCAGGCACGAACATCGAACATACCTACTACACACAAGAAACGGGAGAGCTGCAATTTCAAAATCAGTCACTGGAGAGCTGTGAAATCATTATTGTTCACTGCTCCTTCCAAATCCTCCCAGTCACCCTCAGTTTCAATTCCTTTCTATCACCACCAGAGAAGAAGAGGGCCATATTTCGCTGGATTACAAGCCCATCATAACTGTCACGAACCTTCCTATGACTATCTCTAATGCTTCGAGGTACTCCTTGCCAAATCATCTTCCTCCCACTGCCCCCTACCTCAAGAGTGTAACTATAGTTCTTGGCTTCATTGTCATCTCCCATGAAGCGCAGGAATGCGATGTATACTGGGGCCATCCCAAGCTGAAATGCTTCAAAATGCAGACAGAAATACTGCCCAAAGCAGCTGAAAACCTAGAGACAGCACAAGGATTCTTACAATCTGTTACATAACCCAAAAAACAATAAGGCCGAAAAGAACCAGATCACAACAATTCAATTAATTGACTTCAAAAAGTTAGTCAACAATAAAAAATCTTAGGAGGCCTCTAGCAGAGGAATAAAGCTCACAAAGAACACAACCAAAAAATAATGTGAAAATTTTGAAAAAGTACCAAAGTACTACACAATGTCAAAAGATAGGAGATACACCAAAGGAAATGCAACTCCTGAATAACTAATACAGACATAAATAAGATGGCAGATTCAAATTCATCAGAGCTTCGAACCATGATCTTTCTCTCTCGGTAACTCAGAAGGTAACCAAATAACATGCTTCCATAACTATCTAATATGTAAATCAAAGCAATTTTGTGGACTGCCATATCTGGTGTCTGCTTACTTAAGTTCTTGTCTGCAAGCCTTCACCAGTAAGCCCTCCACTTTTCTCTTATCAAGAGAGTGCAGAGATCCTCCACCTTCAATGGGAGAAATTGGGGGAGCGTGCAGGCCTCCTCACTATTAACAGTCAATGGAGAGGGAACTGGTGCATCCTCACTTCTTTTTTCATGCAAAAAAGTATTAGTAAAGAGTAAACACAACTAAGGGTACTTCGGACCCTTAAGCCTTAAAAAAGATTGAGAGGATGAATCTGATGAAATTTTGTCAGGGTGATCGTGGTTATTGATATTCAGGGGAAGGAGACATGACTGTAACTTCATAAGCTCACAGCGGGAAGTCTAATTAGAGTGGTACCTTATAGTGGACCTGATTATCAAATGATATCGGAAGAGGTTACTTGGACAAAATCCAAATACCTTAGAGGGACAAACATCCATACAACATAAGAATAAAATTAGAGTCATATTTGAGTTTGATGTGCTTTCAAGTGGATAGCAAAGAAAATGACAGTACAAATAGTGGACTTACTGTCAACATCCATGTTGCATTTTCAACTTCATGGGGGTTGGCCTTGACATAGCGATGGTTGAACGTACTACCGTTGTGCATATCAACTTTGTGGTCATCCTTTAAATGGTCCACCAGTTGAGGAATATCCCCAACAACAGTGCACTCAGAACCAGCATATGGGCAGTTGTATGGTCTGAAGCTGCATTGTGCTTCATGCTTCAGCTTGCTGTAATATGGATAGATACTTAAGCACCCAAGGCTCTGATATTTGCATGGCATTGTCAGAGAGGCTGCAACCTTTTCCAAGGCCAGGCATCTTATATTGCCAAGTTCATTTCTGCATGTAGGGCAACGGTTCTGCACCCTCGGCTTGCACAAAGAACATAAGGTGTGGCCATTCGAACACTGATACAATTGTAAGCATAAAACATGTTCATGTGCAGAAAAATTAAGAACCCCAAATCACTAAGGAACTTTCTCCTTCAAGATTCACACTATCCATGTTAGCAAAGGCTAAGAAGTAAAACCAAGGTTCACAATATTGATGTTGGACATCCAATATGTATCAGCCAATATATACTGTATTGGACTTCTAATATTTCAAAATAGATGGTACATAACTGCATCATAGAGAACCTTGAGAAATAATACAATCAAACAAACTAAGAAACAACTTAGAAAGAGAAAAATTACACAGATTATAAGTACAGCAACAGAAACTAAGCTAACCTGAAATGAGAAACAAAAAAGAAGACGTGAAGCAGGTCAAACAGTTATTCAAGAACATGGAAATCAAGAAAGCATATATCTCCAGAAAAAGAAAATAATAACAAAGTTTGTGAAATGTAAAAACCAGTAAGAAATCATACATAAAAAAACATGAGTATTACACACGACGTAGAGAATTCTCAAATCTTCCATTCATATCAAGATTGAGGGTTTCAGCATATGACCCAATGCAGCACATTTCATGTTACTGTGCTTCAGTTTATTGTTTTATTTAGTTACATTGTTGAAACTGTTTATCTAATGTCTTCTTTGGAAACAAATAAATAAATACAAAATTGACATTGATTTGATATAATGAAATAATTTCTGATTGAAAGCTTAATAATGTATTGCAAGTTTGCATGCCTGGCCATAATACATAATCTGTGGATTTCATATAAGAAAGTTGTTTGATACCTTTAAAGAGGGCATGGGATTTGCTGCGACAAGTGTCACAGTAAATCCCAGCAAAATCACGGAGTGCTACATGGCACTCTTTTGGCTTGAAGCACCGGTTTGTGCCGGTAAGCACTGTTTCACACCTTCAAGCAGATCTTCAGGCCGAGCATGATGCAATGCTCAGCAATTTGTTTCACTGGAATTTTTTATGAAATGCATCAAAGCAAATGGGCTCAATTAAGCGAGCCAGGTTAAGTATTTAACTGGTAAGAGGTTAGTACACAAGGTAATTATTCTTATTCCTTCTATTCACAATAAAAGGAAAATGTTTCAGCAGAGGCTGACCATCTAGCTGTTAGTACACAAGGTAATTATTCTTATTCCTTCTATTCACAATAAAAGGAAAATGTTTCAGCAGAGGCTGACCATCTAGCTGTTGAATATCATATTCAAAGTTAATGAATGCTGTTCTAAATTTGAAAAAAAATTCAAATTGTTCACAACTGTGTTCTATCTACTTTCTAAAAGTTTTATCTGATTTAGAACAATCCGTAGACCTCCCTCAGACAGGCCTATAAATCCGTGCCCTATAATGTCTCTCTATATATACAGCACCTCCCACTGTGCGCCAGTAGCTGATCTCTCATGAATGAGGCTGAGCTTTCACGTGAGTCAGAGGAAGTAGGGTGTCAATTAGGTGGACCTAGAGATCCCCAGAGATTCGTTTCCATTATTTACAATCACATCGACCAGTGATGGAATTAACAGACACCAACAAATGACCACAGAATCGCCTAAAAAAGCTATTCAACATAGAATAACAGTTCAACTTTAGGCTTATTTCACGGTGGTGACAGGCGAACTTCAAAAAGCAAATAACCCATCAGTCAGAAAAAAAAAAAAAATCACATAAAAACGTGTTCCCCATCTCTCATTCGGCGAAAAAACATCCGAAAAGTAGGGATTCTATAATCACCCAAAAATCTCATCACAACTCCGAATTTTAAAACATGATATGGAAAAGATCAAACCTGGTGGATAGGAGGGTACATGGCATTCAAGCAAACCGGACACTCCAATAAGTCCCGGACATTGTCAATGACGGACGAACTAATTTTATTCACCAACGGAGACGACTCCTTGACATGTTCTCCTCCTTCCAAAGTTTTATCTTTGGGGGGAGAATCTACAACCTCAGAGGCGCCAGTCATTTCATCGATATCCGTCTCCATTTTCCAGACCCTACGGCAGTAGTTCAGAAAAGATCAGTTTTTCAACCGATGTCTCTGATATAAAAACCGTATCAGTTCTCCTGATTATCAGACACGAACTTCGATCTCAGGGTCGAACATCACCGCGAATTCACCCACAAATGAAAGCTTAACAGCCAAAAGGCTGATCTGCATTCTCCAAAACAAAAATCCTACGAGCAAAAATCAAACTCTTCCGCAATCGAGGAACCAGAAAACAACAAGAAGAGCCGGCAGGGGGGAGGAGGGATCGGCCTAACGTTACCTCGACGACTAAGAGGGGGAGAAACGCAAAACCCTACAGAAGAAGAGTCTGACTCCGTGCGTGTGCCGCAGTGGTTAAATAGTAAGGTGGGAGAAGGAAGACGGAGGAAAGCCGCTGCGCAGAGAGAGGCGAGAGAGAATTCGAATTAAAGCCGTTTGGGAGGGAGGAAAAAGACAGTGCCAATAGCCACCAGGCCTCGGGCACTGTTTTAGCCTTTTCATTGAGTTGTGTTTGCGAGTCTCGCGAGTCCCGCGGGCCGCAACCCCCAAACCGTGAAGGCGCGTCACGCTCGGAGCCTGGGGCGCGCTGTCCTTTTCTTCACGCCTGGGCCCACATTGACACATTTCACGTGCTTCGTAATTAAACCGGGCCCACCTGCTTAAATCTGGGGAATGTGGGTCCGACAACGGGCTGGGCCCACAAGCATTGTGGTTGGTTGAACTTTCGAATTTGAAAGCGGATGTTCTTCAGAGCGAAGGCAGAAAGAGGGAGAGAGGAGGCTCGCAGGGCAATCGTGCCAGGAACAATCGAAATTAATGATGTGTGGGATGTATGACACTTGAACTTCTTATTTCTCTTTGTAAGGGTAAATTACTAATTAGCCCCTGCCCAACCCATTTAATTTTTATCCAATGCAAGCTGTTAGTGGATCATTAAGGATATTGCAATTAAGCTGTGAAGGTAGCAATTATATGTTAGGGTTGGACATTTACTAGGAGTTGGTAATGGTTGTTAGAAACTAACCAATTCATAAGATCAATACACCCATAATTGTTTTATTTTTTATTTTTTTAATAATATTATACAATTTTTTTTATTTTTTTTTATTTTTTGTGTAGTGGACTACAACCAATTTTCCATTTGATTTTGAATATTAATTTCTTATTGTCAACATTTGATTGAAAGTTTTTTTTTAATGTGCTTATAATGTCTTATAACATGTTAGTGACATGGAAACTTCACTAAGTATGTCTTTTGTTTCATATTTGGTTTGTTATTTTTCTACCCTTTAGTAGTCAATGTTTGTATTTGTAGACATGGAAATTTGATCAACCATGGTCAACACCCACGATCGCCCCCATAGCATGGGACCATCACTGAAGATAAATTGGTTATTTAAATCATAATTTTGATCATAATTAAGAGTTAAAATGAAGTCGATTGTATGGTTTGTTGTTAAAATCAAATTAGAGAAGAATGTCTTTTAAATAGAGGAAGTGGCACATAACTAATAATATTGGTGGTGTAAGAGTGTATCACCTAAGCAAAAGAGGTGGCACATATCTAACACGTGGTGACGTAGGAGAGCACTGCATGAGCAAAGAGTTGGCTTTCATATTACATGAGATAAAAAATTTTTATGCTCTCATGAAATGTAGAAAGGGTCAAGCCAAGTGTATCTCTCCCCTTTGCACGCAGAACTAGTCAAGGGACAAGGAAAAAAGGAGGGGTGGTCAAAACTACTCTCACCACCCTATAAATTGGGACCTCCCTTAGTATTAAGGAAAAGATTTTGGAAAGGAGAAATCATTCAAGAAATTTGTTAGAGCTTTGGACAAAAGAGTAAAACAAGGCCATTCTCACTAACACTCCAAGCTAGTATCAAAAGTTCTATCATAATTCTCACTCAGTTCACAACAAATTGTAATTCTGCCTCAAATCTAACCTCCTCGAAACGTGCTTTTGAAATATCTTACATTGTTGCAAATTTTGCATCACCATCCTTTTTTGGGACAATTGTTTCTTTGTCGGCCTTCCTTTTGAGGGTAAAAATCATCTAGCCTTTTTTCATCATTTCTACTTGAAGTTCTAACAGGCCATTTGGAATTGACTTGTGTGAACTTAGTTGTTACACACAATACTTTTGTGTGGGATATGAAACTATCTAACAAATTTGAATAGTTTGGGCCATTACATGAATTTTCTTCTCTAGAAATTACTCCATTATCACAAGCACATTTGAGTCAGAGAAGGGATAAGATTTTTCTTACCATTCTCTTAATGTAAGTTTCTAGTATCCAACTCTAACCGTTTTTTTATTATCATTTATGTTAGACTTATATGCTATTTTAGCAAGTACTATTACATTGGTACTATTAGAGCTTTTAGTCAAATCCTTCAAGGGAGGCTTTGAGTCCTTCTTTACTATCTTAACCTTTTTCACAGGGTCATCAACTGGAGCCTTCCTTTCCCTTTCTGTTCGATAAGAGTTTCTATACCATGTGCTTATGTAGCAAATTTTAGAAAATCTTTGAGCTTTTGATTTTGTGAGTAGTAAAGTAAGCCCTAGTGCATTCTACCAATGCACATATCAATTTTGGTCTTGGTAGTCAGAATAGGTGCACTCTTTGCAATTGAGGCTATCATTCCTCCATCCTTTTCTTCTATTTGTTGCTTCAAATTAGTGAGCTCAAGCAAGATTACAATGTGATATGTACTATAAAACCTGCTCAAGACCTCATGTTCCAATTGTTCCCAACTATTGATTGATTCTTGTAGAAGTTCAATGAACTAATCAAATGTATTCCCCATCAAGAAGTGTTCAACTTGTTTCACGAGGTCCTTGTCAATGTGACACATTATTGTAAATTTCAATAAAATGGGTGATGTCCTATTAGGGAATTTTATCACTATCGAATTGTTGAAACTTTAGTGGGTGATATCCAAACAACATTCGTAATACTTGAATACGCCTGCCATAGGTTTGTACATAAGCTTGATAGTGTGTACAGTGTCAAATAATGGGCAATTTGAGCATCTCTTGTAAGGAATTTTTCGTCTCCCTCCTTCATCAACAATTGGAGTTTAGAGATTTGATTCTCTAGTGTTCCACCTAAGTCATCATTATCATCACTTTAACCAAAGGCGAGATGACTTCAGATGGATCTCTGGAGCTAGATGCGGAAATTGGTGAAAGGACTTGACAGTGTTTACTAAAATGCTTGGTTATTGCTGACACAAAGGCTGAATTAAGGTATTGATATGGTACTCTGGGTGGTGCAATGAGTGGGCTGCCAATTGGTGGTGACTTAACCACACTCGTGTAGCATTGCACTGTTGAGTCTTTTCTAGAGTGACTTCCAAAGCAGTTGATTGGTAGACATGCTCCTTGTTATAAGGCAAATTAGGAGGCCAATACAAATAAGGGATGGACGAATGAATGTCATTTTCTTCACAAGTGACTTGCTTCTTCTTACTAAAGTATGCAACAATAGGACCAATAGGCCTCATGTTTGGGCAAGAAGTCCAACTAGTGGTCTTAACTTCCTTTCCCTTACCATTGATGGAGGAAGCCATGTGTTCTTAAAAAATGGAAAAAAATATGAAAGGTAGAGATTGTCCCACTAGATGTACAAAGGAGCCGATCCACAAAATGGTGCAACCTTTTATAACACGATAACACGAGAAAATTATAAGTGATTTTAGGTCCACTTCTTAGTAACCCTCTCATTCTATCGCCAGTTAACAAACTCTGACCACCTTTGTAGAGGAAATAAAACTAGTTCGATTTTGATGCATTTGGTAATCTCCAATTGATGTTTGGATGAGAAGTTTGGTCTCACACTTACATATGGCGGATTTGAGTTTCAACAGAGTAACGACACGAAGGATCTGCTTGTTTTGACTTTGAAGCGAAAGTTTAGTAGTGTATCAATGCTCCAATGATTGGATCTTTAGGATTTCTTCTTCCACTTAGAGATTCTTATTCAACTCCCCAACATAGAGACTTGTGTTTAGCTCTTCCCAAATGGGAAAGAAACTCACTATTTATAGAGGGGCACGGGACAGTTGAATCACCCCACCTTTCTTTCTTTCGATCACTCTTTTCTAAGTCTTCTATTTATAAGATTGCGACACATGGTCTTCACTCCATGAGATTGCAATATAGGCGAAGTCAAGTATTCACTCGTTGAGATTGCAATATGTGATGAAGCCAAGTCTTCTGCCACGTGTAGGATGACATAGACCATGTTATATAATGTGGAAGTCCTATTGGTATAACATGTCTCGTATGTTCAACTCCTTTGCTTGTGTGACACTTAACTGGTATTTTCCTCTAATTTGATTTTGGTAGCGGCTCATTATAATCGATTTCATGTTGATCATCGATCAGTCTTCGATCTCAATAAGTGATCTAGATTTTGACTGAATAATTTTTTGAAATTGATGAATTGTTTGACTAAATCTCCTTTGACCATCGAGAGCTTCAATTTTGTCCATTAGTTAACTATTGATTGAGTTCCTTCGATTTGGATCATTGATCAATGTTGATGATCTAGACCATCATAAAGGTTTTAATTTGGTGATCAAATCTCCATGCCTACAAAAATATAAGTTATTTGTCAGTGAAATTTAAATTTTATCACTAATAGGCTACATTTATAAGAAAATTTTCAATTTTTCATTCAAATATTAAGAAACATGTGTATAGAATAGAATAACAAATATAAGTTAATCTTGGTAATTTTTATATACTAATAACTAAGCACTTTTTTTTTTTTAAAAAAAGCCAAAGATAATCTTTGCACATACCGCATACACCGCCACATACCCAAAGGGGATAGTAGCTAGTCATCTCAACGTCCATGACCAGTTTATATTTTATTATTTTTATCATAGAGTATACACGTGTGAAGTACAATTGATTTAATAATATAATTAATATAACATATTATTTATTTATTTTAATATTTCATTTATTTTAAACTTTTAATCGGTGCCATTTAAAGAAAAAATTTAATATTATTTTTATTTATTTTTTAAAGTGGAAATAAAAATATTAAAAAATATATTTCGTAACAAAAAAATGCTCCTGCCTTGTGTTTACGACGAGTGGGCTTTCTACCGACCAAAAAAAAGTGAAGCTGATTTTTATTGTGGACAACCAGTGCAGAAGAGGGCGAGACGGTGAAGCATCGGTCACGACATGTTGGGTGGTTGATGTAGAAAATTAAATATGACATGCATAGACGTTCAAATCAATACGGTTGCTCCGGCACGTTAGTCTTCTTCTTCAAATCCAAGCCAAAACAACAATCAAATACTAAGGCTACAGAGAATCTATATAAACGTCTCTTTGAGGGAGTTGTAGCAGCAACAGAGGACATAATCCCACCTTTTAATCCAACGTAAACAGCCAGAGTAGTCGGCGATGGCACCAACAAAGCGCTATGCCCTTGTAGCTTTCCTAATCCTGGTGCTCTGGGTTTCCCCCGGCATGTCTCGCACATTGCCTGAATCATCCATGGTCAAGAGGCACGGAGAATGGATTGCTAAATATGGGCGAGTATACAAGGACACTGCCGAAAAGGAGAGACGATTTAAGATATTTGCTGATAATGTGCAGTTGGTGGAAGCATTCAACAGCGATGGTGGTAACAATTACAGGCTCAGCGTGAATGAATTTGCAGACCTCACGAACGAAGAATTCAGGGCCTCTCGTAACGGGTTCAGGCCTTCCTTAAGAGATACAAGTTCGTCGCTCTTCAGGTACGAAAATGTGACGGCAGTGCCATCTACAGTAGACTGGAGGAAGAAAGGTGCGGTCACACCCGTCAAGGACCAAGGCCAATGCGGTAAGCTACTCTTTGTTTGCAAGTGAAGATATAGTTGTTACCTACTCGTTCAGATCTTACTAAATTTTCCAAACAGGATGCTGCTGGGCGTTCTCGGCTGTTGCAGCAATGGAAGGAGCAACCAAGCTCAGCACAGGTAAACTGGTTTCTCTATCGGAGCAGGAATTAGTGGACTGTGATACCAGAGGTGTGGACCAAGGTTGTAACGGCGGTCTCATGGACGATGCCTTCAAGTTCATTCTTCACAACGGTGGACTTACAACCGAAACTACTTACCCCTACGAGGGGGTCGATGGCAAATGCAACTCCAAGAAGGAGGCATCGTCTGCAGCCAAGATCAGTGGTTTTGAGGATGTGCCTGAGAATAGTGAGAGTGCTCTACTGAAAGCGGCTGCTAATCAGCCAGTCTCTGTCGCCATTGATGCTGGTGGAATTCCGTTCCAGCTTTACTCCGGCGGTGTCTTTACTGGTCCGTGTGGGACGAGTCTAGACCACGGAGTCACAGTGGTTGGTTATGGGACTACGAGTGATGGAACCATGTATTGGTTAGTGAAGAACTCATGGGGCTCAAGTTGGGGAGAAGATGGATATATCAGGATGCAGAGGAATGTCGATGCCAAAGAGGGTCTATGTGGGATTGCCATGGAGGCCTCCTATCCAACAGCTTAAAAGAGGAAAATGTAATCTATCACTTTTATCTTAGCCTCTTTAACTCGCTTCAGTTTGTGTTATATAATAAGTCTCAGGTTTGTTATGTTCCACGCAGAAATACAACCATGTTCTATACTTTCTCTTATGTTTCAGTAGTGTGAAAAATCGTGAATGAAAGACTCCCTTTGAGGATTTGGACAATATGGGGGTTAGTTAACATGAAGTTGAAGTTAGACTTCAAATTCAAAGCAATGATTTGATTCAACTTTAACTTTTCCTTGATCCAAGTCTTTCTCTCATAGTTCATTTTGTGGTTAAATTAGAATAATTAGGTCAAGTACTAAGTAATATGTTGATGAAACAAAAAAAAATACAAATTATTTATTGAGATTGTTTTGCCACTAATAGGCTACATTTCCCTATGAAATTTGAATTTTATCGTAAAATAATAAAAATATATTTATGAAATAAAAAAATATATAATTTATTTAAAAAATATATAAGCATTCTTATGTCATGAATCAGGACGAGCTCCTCCTAACATATATTTATATTCTAAGTTTAGTTAAAAATTAAAATAATGCTTTTAGAATTTCTTATGAATAATGCAAGAGAACTAAGTTGGGGGGGGGGGGGGGTGTGGTGTGGTGTGGGGATTAGTCAACAAACTGGAAATTTGATCTTCATCTTCATCTACATGATCTTCATCTTCAAAATGGGTGTTAATGTGGACAAGTTCATGTTTGAAATCTTCAAAATAGGGTGTTAGTGTGGACAAGTTCATCTTCATCTTCGAAATCGAACAAAATCGAAAGGTATTTTGGGGGAAAGGAGAATAACCAGAGAGAGAAGGGAGTGGGAGGTTGAAAGGGAGAAGAGAGGGAGACGAGAGAGAAGAAAGGGCAGTTGAGAGGGATAAGGGAGAGAGAAGCAAAAGAGAAAAATGGAGTGCGAGTCCAAGAGAAGAGAGGGAGGCACAGAGACAAGAGAGGGGGTGCGAGAGAGAGGGCGAGTCTGAGAGAAGACCGAGAGATGGAGGCCGGAGACGAGAGGGAGAGAGAAGAGAGGGAGCAACGACGTCGGGGGCACATGGAGACGAGAGATGGGGTGTGGGAGAGAGGGAGGAAAAAAGGGAAATGAGGACGCACAAGAGAGGGGGTGCGAGGAGAGAGAGGGGAAAAAATAAAAACCAAGCCACGCGCGTCCTTCATCTCGAAGAAGATAAAAAATGGTCTTCAACGAAATGAAGGATTTTAAAACGTGGAGATGAAGGACCGCTTCATCCTCAACATCCAAATAAAATGTCATCTGCGCTCCACTAATAGCTTCAACTGATGAAGGGCGTCATGCGGTTGATCTTCATCTCGGACTTCAAGTTGACTAAAGCAAATACTCCCCCTCAAGGTGGTGCAAATGCATCAAACACACCAAGCATAGAGAAAGACTACTGAAGAAGACTGATTATAACTGCTTTAATGAAAATATCTGCCTATTGACTTTTTGAAGGAACTTACTTCATGCAAATAACTGCAGTTTTGAGCTTTTTTTTATGATAAAGTGATAATAAATTTTAATGAACTTTGTTCTCTCACGTAAGACTCGATTTGTTACAATGTGAATGATTGTTTGATTATCACAATGAAGTTGCATAGGAGTGTGAACTTGCAACCCAAGTTTTGTGTGTAAAGACCTCAACTAAAGCATCTCACGTATGACAATAGCTTTTTTCTCTCATATTCGGTCAAACAGTGGCAACCGTCATACTGACCTTCTTTGTATAGCCTTGTTTTCTCATTTTTTTTCATTTTATGCATTCATTGGGCCGACAATTTGGATGTTTGGGCGAATGGTCTTCGCATAACTTTTTCTTCTCTTTTGTTTCATTGGACGGTCAGCTTTCTGGCATGAGCTATTTATCCCTTTTTATATGGCCATTCAAATGGTCATTGGCTGGTTGAATGAATATGCTGCCAAAAATTTCTTTGGTATTTTCTTAGCTACAAGGCATACTTAATGCACATAATTAGTGTTGAAGAGAAAATATGGAAGAGTCTTACATGACTTCTACATTAAGAAATCTTATAGAGCCACACTTATTATAGAAGGAGATCTCATAGAAGAGTTTCGGTTTAAAGGTGTTTTAATTGTGTTAGTCTTCTATTTATGTTGAGTTATTTAATTATGCTATGACTTATCTTTAAGTGTTAGAGTTTGGGAGTAATTGGGACAAGGGTAGTTTAATTCTAATTGGACTGTACTACTTTCCTCGATTAGAAATAGGGGCTCATGTACTTTGAAGTCAATAAAGTTTTTTTCTTTTCCATAAATTCAACAATTAGTAACTTAAGTATTTTTTATTATAAAATATGTGTCAAAAGATATCTTGAGACCAATAATTATATTTTTAAAAGTCACAAGATCCCTTTGCAATGAGAACCATATTTTCCCACTTTCCCCTTACTCCATCCCGATCGAGTGCATCATTATCTAGTTTGGATCAATAACACATAGAACAACTTCAAAGTAGTCAAAGAAACCTTCAAAAAAATATCTTGCATCCTTTAAAAATTTGATCCTATCAAAATTTCATATTTTTGATTTTTTTGATGACCTGGACTTTCAAAAGAAGAGGATCCAATTACAGAATACAGTAATAAGATTAAAAAAAAGAGGAATTTTGGAGTAAAAATAATTAAATGATATAAAAACTTGTTCTTGAGGTTCCCTCAAAAAGTTCAACTACCGGGAATTGAATTTGCACGTCCACACAACTTGGTTATTAAAAGACAGTTTCCTCCAAGGTTAAATAACCTTCCAACAACTCTGACCTCTCCTTGAGGTGTTGGTCACAAGAAGAGGATTCCTCAAAAATCATCAGCTCAAACTCTTAGCATTGAGTAATGGAGTTTAAAATCCTTGACTTTGATTATTAATTCAAAATAAATGAATTTATAATATTGATTAACTTATAACACCAATGTCATGGTTAAATTGGTCATTTCTTTTTCTCACATTAGAAATTAGTGTTGATGGGAAAAAATAAGAAAACTTAATAAAGTAATAAGTTTTATTATATAATGGCCTAAAAAATTATATGCAAATGATAACTTCTGCCTATGAGAAGGAGAAAACTAGAAAGAAACCTCAAGATAGAAAAGGTACAAGGACATACAAATTTGAATAGTTTGGGCCATTACTTTTTTTGACATCTTCTACCCTCTTACACTTTGGTAGTTGTAGAATTTTCTTCTCTAGAAATTACTCCATTATCACAAGCACATTTGAGTCAGAGAAGGGATAAGATTTTTCTTACCTTTCTCTTAATGTAAGTTTCTAGTATCCAACTCTAGCCGTTTTTTTATTATCATTTTTGTTAGACTTATATGCTATTTTAACAAGTACTATTACCTTGGTATTGTTGGATTCTTTAGTCAAATCCTTCAAGGGAGGCTTTGAGTCCTTCATTACTATCTTAACCTTTTTCGTAATGTCATCAACAGGAGCCTCATTTTCCCTTTCTATTCGATGAGAGTTTCTATATTATGTACTTATGTAGAGTGTTTTAGAAAATCTTTGGGCTTTTGATTTTGTGAGTAGTAAAGTAAGCCCTAGTGTATCCTACCAATGCACATATCAATTTTGGTCTTGGTTGTCAGAATAGGTGCACTCTTTGCAATTGAGGATGCCATTCCTCCAGCCTTTTCTCCCGTTTGTTGCTTCAAATTAGTGAGCTCAAGCAAGATTACAATGTGATATGTACTATAAAACCTGCTCAAGACCTCATGTTCTAATTGTTCCCAACTATCGATTGATTCTTGTAGAAGTTCAATGAACTCATCAAATGTATTCCCCATCAAGAAGTGTTCAACTTGTTTCACGAGGTCCCTGTCAATGTCACACATTATTGCAAATTTTAATAAAATGGGTGATGTCCTATTTGGAAATTTTATCACTATCGAATCGTTGAAACTTTAGTGGATGATATCCAAAAAACATTCGTAAGACTAGAATACTTCTGCTATAGGTTTGTACATAAGCTTGATAGTGTGTATAGTGTCAACTAATGGACTACTTTTTACAACATTGGATATGATCTCATTGAGTGCCTCCAGAGTGAGTGAGTCACATTTTGCTAGTTCTATCCCTTGAGAGGTTGTTTGATGATCTAGGATGGGATTGGCAGAGGTGTTGGTGGATACTTGTTTTTATTTTTATAGTGTGAGATACTTCCCCCATGTTTCAATGAACTAATCGAATGCATTCCCCATTGAGGAGTGTTCAACTTGTTTCACGAGGAAATACCTGTCAATGTCAAGGATTATTGCAAATTTCAATAAAATGGGTGATGTCCTACTTGGGATTTTCATCACTGTTGAATCGTTGAAACTTCAATGGGCGATATCCTAACAACATCCTTAGTACTTGAATACGCCTGCTATAGGCTTGTACATAAGCTTGAGAGTGTATACAATGTCAGCTAATGGGCTAGTTTGTACAACATTGGATATAATCTCATTGAGTGCTGGCTATAGGTTTGTACATAGCTTGAGTCAGTCACATTTTGCTAGTTGTATCCTTTGAGAGGTTGTTTGATTATCTATGATAGGATTGGCAAAGGTGTTGGTGGATACTTGGTGTTTTTCTATAGTCTGAGATACTTTCCCCATGTTTACCATAAGGAATTTCAACTTGTTCATCAACTGGGCAATTTGAGCATCTCTTGTAAGGACTTTTTTGTCTTCTTCCTTATCAATAATTGGAGTTGAGTCATCATTATCATCACTTTAACCAAAGTCCAGATGACTTCAGATGGAGATGTGGACCTAGATGTAGAAATTGGTGAAAGGACTTGGCAGTGTTTACTAAAAAGCTTGGTTATTGCTAACACGAAGGCTGAATTAAGGTATTGATATGGTACTCTTGGGTGGTGCAATGAGTGGGCTGCCAATTGGTGGTGACTTAACCACACTCGTGTAGCATTGCACTGTTGAGTCTTTTATAGAGTGACTTCTAAAGCAGTTGATTGGTAGACATGCTCCTTGTTATAAGGCAAGTCAGGAGGCCAACACAAATAAAGGATGGACGAATGAATGTCATTTTCTTCACAAGTGACTTGCTTCTTCTTACTAAAGTATGCGACAATAGGACCAATAGGCCTCATGTTTGGGCAAGAAGTCCAACTAGTGGTCTTAACTTCCTTTCCCTTACTATTGATGGAGGAAGCCATGTGTTCTTAAAAAATGGAGAAAGATATGAAATGTAGATATTTTCCCACTAGATGTACAAAGGAGCCGGTCCAAAAAATGGTGCAACCTTTTATAACACGATAACACAAGAGAAATTATAAGTGATTTTAAGTTCAATTTTTAATAACCCTCAAATTCTATCACCACTTAATAAACTCAGACCATCTTTGTAGAGAAAATAAAGCTGGTTCAATTTTGATGCATTTGGTAATCTCCAATTGATGTTTGGATGAGAAGTTTTGGTCTCACGCTTACATATGGCGGATTTGACTTTCAACAGAGTAACGACATGAAGGATTTGCTTGTTGTGATTTTGAAGTAAAAGTTTATTAGTGTATCAATGCTCCAATGATTGGACCTTTAGGATTTCTTCTTCCACTTAGACATTCTTATTCAACTCCCCAACGTAGAGACTTTTGTTTAGCTCTTCCCAAATGGGAAAGAAACTCACTATTTATAGAAGGGCAAGGGACAGTTGAACCACCCCACCTTTCTTTCCTTCAATCTCTCGTTTCTAAGTCTTCTATTGGTGAGATAGTGACACGTGGTCTACACTCCATGAGATCGCAATACTGGCGAAGTTAAGTATTCACTCCTTAAGATTGCAATATGTGAAGAAGCCAAGTCTTCTACCATGTGGAGGGTGACGTAGACCATGTTATATAATGTTGAGCTCCTATTTGTATAACATGTCTCTTATGTGCAACTCCTTTGCTTGTGTGACACTTAAGTGGCATCTAAATGACATTTTCCTCTAATTTGATTTTGGTAGGGGTTCGGTATAATCGACTTCATGTTGATCATCGATCGGGCTTTTAACTCGATAAGTGATCTAGATTTTGAATGAATAATTTTTGGAAATTGACGAATTATTTGACTAAATCTCCTTTGACCATCGAGAGCTTCAACTTTGTCCATTAGTTAACTATTGATTGAGTTCCTTCGATTTGGATCTTTGATCAATGTTGATGATCTAGACCATCATCAAGGTTTTAATTTGGTGATCAAATCTCCATGACTACAAAAATATAAGTTATTTGACAGTGAAATTTAAATTTTATCACTAATAGGCTACATTGATAAGAAAATTTTGAATTTTTCATTCTAATATTAAGAAATATATGTACAGAATAAAATAACAAATACAAGTTATTTTTGGTAATTTTTTTATACTAATAACTAAGCACTTTTTAAAAAAAACCAAGGATAATCTTTGCACATCTCAATGTCCATGACCAGTTTATATTTTATTCTTTTTATTGTAAAGTATACACGTGTGAAGTACAATTGATTTAATAATATCATTAATATAACATATTTTTTATTTATTTTAATTTTTAATTCATTTTAAACTTTTAATCGGTGCCATTTAAAGAAAAAAGTTAATATTATTTTTATTTAATTTTTAATGAGGAAATAAAAAATTTAAAAAAAAGTTTCCTAACAAAAAAATATTCCTGCCATATGTATACGACGAGTTGGCTTTCTACCGACAAAAAAACAGTGAAGCTGATTTTTATTGTGGACAAGCAGTGCAGAAGAGGGCGAGACGGTAAAGCATCGTTCACGACATGTTGGGGGGTTGATGTAGAAAATTAAATATGACATGCATAGACATTCAAATCAATACGGTTGCTCGGGCACGTTAGTCTTCTTCCTCAAATCCAGGCCAAAAGAACAATCAAATATTAAGGCTACAGAAAATCTATATAAACGTCTCTTTTAGGGAGTGGTAGCAGCAGCAGGGGACATAATCCCATCTTTTAATCCAACCTGCACAGCCAGAGTAGTCGGCCATGGCATCAACAAAGCGCTATGCCCTTGTAGCTTTCCTAATCCTGGTGGTCTGGGTTTCCCCCGGCATGTCTCGCACATTGCCTGAATCATCCATGGTGAAGAGGCACGAAGAATGGATTGCTAAATATGGGCGAGTATACAAGGACACTGCCGAAAAGGAGAGACGATTTAAGATATTTGCTGATAATGTGCAGTTGGTGGAAGCATTCAACAGCGATGGTGGTAACACTTACAGGCTCAGCGTGAATGAATTTGCAGACCTCACGAACGAAGAATTCAGGGCCTCTCGTAACGGGTTCAGGCCTTCTTCCTTAAGAGATACAAGTTCGTCGCTCTTCAGGTACGAAAATGTGACGGCAGTGCCATCTACAGTAGACTGGAGGAAGAAAGGTGCGGTCACACCCGTCAAGGACCAAGGCCAATGCGGTAAGCTACTCTTTGTTTGCAAGTGAAGATATAGTTGTTACCTACTCGTTCACATCTTACTAAATTTTCCAAACAGGATGCTGCTGGGCGTTCTCGGCTGTTGCAGCAATGGAAGGAGCAACCAAGCTTAGCTCAGGTAAACTGGTTTCTCTATCGGAGCAGGAATTAGTGGACTGCGATACCAGAGGTGTGGACCAAGGTTGTAACGGCGGTCTCATGGACGATGCCTTCAAGTTCATTCTTCACAACGGTGGACTTACAACCGAAACTACTTACCCCTACGAGGGGGTCGATGGCAAATGCAACTCCAAGAAGGAGGCATCGTCTGCAGCCAAGATCAGTGGTTTTGAGGATGTGCCTGCAAATAGTGAGAGTGCTCTACTGAAAGCGGCTGCTAACCAGCCAGTGTCCGTTGCCATTGATGCTGGAGGAATTCCGTTCCAACTTTACTCCGGCGGTGTCTTTACTGGTCCCTGTGGGACGAGTCTAGACCACGGAGTCACAGTGGTTGGTTATGGGACTACGAGTGATGGAACCATGTATTGGTTAGTGAAGAACTCATGGGGCTCAAGTTGGGGAGAAGATGGATATATCAGGATGCAGAGGAATGTCGATGCCAAAGAGGGTCTATGTGGGATTGTCATGGAGGCCTCCTATCCAACAGCTTAGAAGAGGAAAATGTAATCTTTCACTTTTATCTTGCCCTCTTTAACTCGCTTCAGTTTGTGTTATATAATAAGTCTCAGGTTTGTTATGTGCCACGCAGAAATACAACCATGTTTTATACCTTCTCTTATGTTCCTGTACTTCTCTTATATATATATTTAGAAGTTGATAGCTTAGAGGAAAGGGGGTGAGGCAAGACCTCACTCTCTGCGGAGGGAAAGGTCCTTTCATGCTCCCTTTTGGGTTTTCATCAATCCTATCATCCTCTGTGAATTGCAGAGGATGCCGAAGAACATGAAGGGAGGCAAAGGAGGTCCTTTTGTCCGGTCGTAGCCTTCCCCTTACGACAACAGTGAAGTGACAATGGGGTAGGTCCTCCCTCACCTCACATTTTGATCTTCTTCAAGGTAGAAAGCCCTCCCGCTAGTAATGGTAGGAGGCTTTCCATTTTTAAAATTAAATTGATATGGTTTGTATAAAATATAATTTTTAATAATTTAAAATATATTAATGACAACAATTTATCCTTTTAATAATGATTAATTTTATGTAATTACTTAAATAAGTATATACGAAATCAACAATGTGAGAATTTTAATAATTTATGTAATTGAATCATTGATACATATTTTTTTTTTATTTAAATATAATTATATAAATTTAGTTCATTATTATTTTATAGAATAAAACTTATATTGTTTTTATTGGTTAATTAACTCACTTGGAAAGATTATGATTATTTATCGTTATTAACTATATTAATTAAACTAAATAATTAAAAATCTACTTCAAAATTACATCAACATTCAAATTATTTTATTTAATTAAAATTTTATTTTTCATATTTTAAAAATAATAAAAATATTATCTATTTGACATTTTATTTTAATTATAGTAAATTATTTAATATTATAATTAAGTTAATTTAATAATCAATCTAAATTTTAAAATTTTAATTACTAAATTAGTAATTATTTTGTAACTCTATTATTTCAAAGTGTTTTGAAAAAAATGTATCTCTAAAATATACAGTTTTGCTACCAAATACCAAATTTGACCCCCCAAAAATGAAGATAAAATGTATCTCTAGAAGGAAGATAATAAGTGATTTTCAATATTGACCAAGTTATGCACCACTCAAACTTTTATTTACTCCAGTTTTTCATAGTAGTGGTCAGCCTTATAAAACTTTTGCTTTCCATTTATGGCATTGTAGTTTAAGCTAGTATTCAGCCTTAGTTGTTCAAAAAATATTTTGATATTTTGGTAATAATCTTTCAAATAAAATGCATCGGTGTTTGTATTATTAACTGTCAATTGCCTAGACATTTAAAAATCTCATTTCTTATCTAGCACTCAAGTTTACATTTGATCCTTACCAATGTGTGTGGACTTACACCCATGGCCTTCATTAGGGGTGGCATCAAATCTTCATAAAAGCTGCATAATTATGCATAAACTTTATTATTTAATAATCAAACACAAAAACATTCTTTTGAAAAGCTAGTTTTGTCCATTTGTACTCAATCAGATCGTTCTGATTCAAGGACTAGAAAACCAGATCATCGACACAAAGAAAAAAATTAAGAAAAATGGTTTTGGATGACTTAATCGTATGCCCATTTTCATTTTTTCTTCGGAGCATGGATTCATACACCAAGATTTCTAAAATGCTACCAATTTGTTCATCTGAAAAACTTGAGTGGAGTTAACATTAAGAGAGTACCACAAACAATTTGACTCTCTTCAAGAGCCATGAGGAAGAGATGGGCAAAGTTCAAGAAACATTTTTTTTTCACGTGCTTGTGATGTCGCATGAGTGAAGGTTGCATGTGTGAAATCGCACGATGTCTTCACACGCACAGGGAGAAAAATTATTTCTCCCCTAACTTAGGTATCTGGTTTTCCACCGAGACGATGAGGGGGGGGGGGGGGGGGGGGGGGGGGGGGGGGTGGAGGGATGGGGGTCTAGTTGTGCCGGCCAGGAGCTGTCATTGAGGCTAACAACTGCGATGGAGGTAGCGGCTACCAAGACGACGTGGGGGTAAGGGAATTTGAGATGAAGGCGGCCACAACAGTAGACAGGAGGGGCTCGACAGTGATAAGGATCGGCGATGGTAAACGAGGGGAGGAAGAAATCGGAGGAAGAAATGGAAGTCGAACTCGAAGAGTCGAAGACGATTCCCGCTCCCGTTCCCGGCTCCCGCCTCTTGGGCCCTCGTTAAGTTAACGAGCCCACTCGCGAGCTTTCAAACAGAACCATGGTTCGGTTGAGCTTGTTTCTATAACTCAAACGAGCCTTATCTGGATCTTGAATTTGGCTTGAGATCCAGATAAATTGAATGGAATCGAGCCGCTTGTGAACCGGCTCGATTCGATGCCACCCCTAGCCTTCATGTCGCATTCTCATCTCTATGTTATATTTGTTTATGACTTTTACTGTTTTTCATGGATTTTATTTATACAACATCATATCCAAAGTTTTTTTTTGGTTTACAAACATTTCCATTTTCATGTATAGAAATTTGTTAACTCCTATATTAGTTTATTACAAAGTAATGGTGGTAGAGAGTTTATGTCTAAATTTAAATCATATTTGTCTGCCAAGAGTACTCATCATCAGTGCTCTTGCCCCTACACTCTTGAACATAATGGAGTGGCAGAGCAAAATCATGACCATGTCACTGATATGGGTCTAACCATGTTATTGTACAATATGCCTCCTAAGTCTCCAGAGATTGAGTCTTTAGTTACTATTGCTTACACAAGTAATAGGCAGTCTTAAAATTCTTTACATGGTCGTTCCTTTTATGAATTACTTCATGGTTGCTAGATTCTAGGTTTCATGAATTACCTTTGAGGATTCCCTTAGATGTGTGGAAGAGAACAAAGGGGAGGGGGGAAAGGGAGAGTGAGAAGTGATAAGTGATAGAAGAGAAAGAAGAAAGAGTTAGAACAATGGAATATAAATTGAGAGGAAAGAAAGAAGAATATGGTTTGAGGTTGTAGTGCCCGTCCCCCTTTTTCCCTTAGTTATTTATAACTTTTACTAAAATAAAATTACAAGATTACCCCTCTATATAAACTCAAATAAGAACGATAAATATAGGCTGAAATATAGGAAAAAAATACATCTTGACCTCTCTTTGTTTTAATCTTTGACACAGTCCCTCAAGTTAGTGGGCATATATATCACACACACCCAACTTGGAACAAGTAGAACGAAGGAGTCTTGTTGCAATTTCCCTAGTGAAGCTATCAATAACTTGACTTTGAGAAGAAACATGTTCCATGCATATGATTCTAGCTTGTAATTTCTCTTGCTTGAATTGACAATCAATTTCAATATGCTCTATTCCTTCATGGAAGATTGGATTGGAGGTAATATGTATAACTGCTTGATTATCATAATAGAAGTTTCATCAGTGCATTTTTATGAAATCTAGGTTCAAAGAGAAGATACATCACAAATAACAACTCACTGATTGCACGTGTCTACTCTATATTTTTCCTTTATTTTAGGATCGAGTAGCCACGATTTGTTTCTCACTCTAACCAAAGTACAATAACCTCAGGTATATTTTTTATCATCCAGAGAGTTAGCCCAATCTGCATATGGAAAACCTCAATATTAACTTGTCCATGATATTTGTATAGGAGATTTATTCAAATTCAAAGGTATCCTTTCCAAAGTTTGCTAATGATAGTTTTGAGGTTTGTGCATATATTGATTGATGACACTCACAATAAATGAATTGTCAGGTTTGATCATACGGAGATGACTTAACTTTCCTACCAATACTCTTTGAAATTTTCTAACCTTCGTATCTTCACGTAAATCATCACATTACTTCATATTATTATCCATTGGAGTGTCTAAAAATCGACATCCAAATGACCTACGTCTTAAGTAAATCAAGTACATACTTCATATGAGATAAAATAATTTTATAGCTAGACTGCAACACTTTAATTCCAAGAAAGTATTGAAGTAGTCTCAAGTCTTGTGTCTGAAGTTCTCTACATAGCCTATGGTTCACCTATTAGATTTCATCTAGATTACCTCCTATCAAAATAATGTCATCCACATAGACTCCATTAAATATTACTCCCTTATTAGTATGTTTCGCAAAAAAATAAAATGATCTACAACACACCTAATAAAACTATACCAAATCACCACTTCGCTAAATTTATCAAACCAGAGCAAGGTTATAGTTTTAACTTATACAGAGATTTCTTATTAACCTTAGAAGGATTTGTAGATTGAACATGAAGGGGGACAACCAGCAAAGTAGAAGTCTCAGAAGAAGAGTTTAGTGGTAATTGGCTTGTGTCTTCGTATGGAGGCTAATGCAATGGCACCATGTGTTCGGGCATACTTGTAGAAGAAGAAAAACCAAGAGGACCACCAATGGTTGAATAAAATAGATGAACTTCAATAAATATAACAACAATCGATACAAATAGTTTTTTTTGAGTTTTGTAACATTCATATCCTTTATCTGTTCTAGTGTATATGTTTAATTCTAAGGGTTTCATAGTCCTAAGGTGTAAAGAGTAAAAGAAGAAGAACATAGAAGAGAAGAAGAAGAAAAGAAGAAGAGAAAAGAGAACAAACTAGGGCCTTAGATATGAAGAGAGAAGGCAATAGAAGAAGGAGAACTTGAGGGCACATTGCGGAGATCCCCCTTATGTCATGAATCAGGACGAGCTCCTCCAAACATATATTTATATTTTGAGTTTAGTTAAAAATTACAAGAATGCTTATAGAATTTTTTATGAATAATGCACGAGAACTAAAGCAAATACTCCCCTCAAGGCGGTGCAAATGCATCAAACACACCAAGCATAGAGCAAGACTACTGAAGAAGACCGATTATAATTGCTTTAATGAAAATATTTGCCTATTGACTTTTTGAAGGAACTTACTTAATGCAAATAACTCTAGCTTTGAGCTTTTTTATGCTAAAGTGACAGTAAATTTTAATGAGCTTTGTTCTCTCATGTAAGACTTGATTTGTTGCAATGTGAATGGTTGTTTGATTATCACAAAGAAAGTTGCATAGGAGTGTTAACTTGCAACCCGATTTTTGTGTGTAAAGACCTCAACCAAAGCATCTCACGTACGACAATATCTTTTCTCTCTCATATTCGGTCAAACAGTGGCAACCGTCAATTGACCTTCTTTGTATACCCTTGTTTTCTCATATTTTTCATTTTATGCATTCATTAGGCCGACAATTTGGATGTTTGGGTGAATGGTCTTTGCATAACCTTTTCTTCTCTGTTGTTTCATTGGATGATGTGTTTTCTGGCCTGAGCTATTTATCCCTTTTTATATGGCCATTCAAATGGTCCTTGGCTGCATGAATGAATGTGCTGCCATAAATTTATTTGGTCTTTTCTTAGCTACAAGGCATACTTAATGCACATAATTAGTGTTGAAGAGCAAATATGGTAGAGTCTTACATGAATCTCACAATAAAGTCTTACAGAGAAGTTCATGTACTCTGATTACATTAAGTAAAAAAGTTTTTCTCTTTTTCATAAATTCAAAAATTAGTAACTTAAGTATTTGTTATCATAAAATATATTTCAATACGGGTCTTGAGACCAACAATTATATTTTTAAAAATATAATAATACAAATTACGAGGAGCACTTAGGATACATCCTTTGCAATGATAACCATATTTTCCCCACTTTCCCCTTGATCCATCCCGATTGAGTGCATCATTATCTAGTTTGGATCAATAACACATAGAAGAACTTCAAAGTAGTCAAAGAAACCTTCGAAAAAATTTCTTGCTTCCTTTAAAAAATTGATCCTATCAAAATTTCTTTTATTTTTTATTTTTGTGATGACCTGGACTTTCAAAAGAAGAGGATCCCATTACAGAAAAAAGTCATAAACAAAAAATTCACTTGGGCCCCATTAGTGTCACTGGTTGGAAATTTAATCTTAGGAAAAACTAAATATGTACTAGGAAATTACATGATTTTTTTAAAAAATTTCAAGAAAAATTAAATGGAACTGTTAGTGCCTTTTCCAGGGAAATAAATGAAAATTAATAACCAATTTCATATATTACCATACTTATCAGATAATTTTTCAGTAAAATAAATGTCAAACACAAAATTGGCTTGTGCTAAAATATTACAACATCAATTGTCAATACACACAAAAAAATTTCATATGGTTTTTCGGCTCATCTTGGCTGAAATTTTTTACCTAAAAAATTATATGATTTTTCTGCTAAGAATTTCCAGCTAGATAACTGTTTGTAGGAAATATGAGGCACAAATGGTCCATGGAAACAAATTTATACTAGAAATGCCTTTTTCGGTGTTTCCTGAAAAATGCACTAACACGGCCTCAGGGTTGTTTGATTAAAAAAATGAGGAAATTAGGAGTAAAAAAAAATTAAAGGATATAAAAACTTATTCTCGAGGTTCCCTCAAAAAGTTCAACTATCATGAATTGAATTTGCACGTCCACATAGCATTTGGTTACTCCAAGGTTAAAAAACTTTCCAACAACTTGGACCTCTCCTTGAGGTGTTAGTCACAAGGAGAGGATTCCTCAAAAATCATAATTTCAAACTCTTAGCATTGAGTAATGGAGTTTTAAATCCTCGACTTTGATTATTAATTCAAAATAAACGAATTCATAATATTGATTAACTTATAAGACCAATGTCATGGTTAAATTGGTCATTTCTTTTTCTCACATTAGAAATTATTTTTAATGGAAAAAAAAAGTAATAAAGTAATAAGTTTTAATTATATAATGACCTAAAAAATTGTATGCAAATGATAACTCCTGCCTATGAGAAGGAGAAAACTAGAAAGAAACCTCGAGATAGACAAGATACAAGGACATGGTCGATAACCCCTCCCCCTTGCGATTGGTCCGAGTAATGCTCTAATCCTATGTAGAGTATAAACGATATACAAACGAAACAAAATAATTTATCATATTATGTTATGTTTATACTTGTCTTATTTTGGATATGGTTTTTAGCTTATTATTTAAAAATTATTTGTTCATACCTACTATTACCTATTTATCGAATTAATATTATAAATTCACTTTAAAAATCCATAAAAAAATCATAAAAGTCATTTATACAAAAGACTACAAATTGTTAAAAATAAGTAGAAGAATATAAAAAAGGGTATGGAAATGGGGAAAGAATTTTATTTTATTTTCAGTCCATGTAATAAAAATAAACAAAAATAAAGGCCAAATTGTTTTTATAGAGAATAAAAAGGCACATTAAAGTAGAAAATCCATAGCAGGTACAATGGCAGATTGGTTAGGTAATCGGAAGACAAAAACAGGCAGCCCATCTTTTTCTCTCTCCTCCTCTCCCCCTCCCCCTTCATTGCTCTCTGATCACTCGAGAACATGTAGAAAGACCGTGATGAGTTCAAAATAACGGGTATCTCTGGTGCAGGTGGCCGATGTTCGGCAGCTCCGGAAAACTTGGAAGGGGAGGCGGCGGTCGAGGGGCCAAGCGCCTCATGCCTCCGCCACCTTCCCACCGCCCCGCAGGCGGTGCTTCTCGCCTTTCCATTCGTGCTGCTCCGACATCTCGCCACAGCAACGGCGGACAACCCCCCGTTCCCACGCCGCCCGTGCCTGAGGAGAGCTTTAGCCTCGTTTCTGCGGATTCTCTCGCCTTTGGATTGATCATCCGCCTCGCTCCTGACCTCGTTGAGGAAATCAAGCGTGTTGAGGTGCAGGGTGGAGTTCCAAGGATCAAATTCGCGGTGAACCCTAATAACTCTTCGGGAAATGTGAGCTGTTCTTGACTCTATTCCTCTTGCTACGTTTTGTTAGCTTTTCTAAACCATATGGTTTTCTTCTACCTGTTTTATTTCGTAATCTTTTTAAGCGGATTAGAAATTCAGTCGAACAGTTTTTCTAATTTCCTTGTATAATTGGCCCCGCCTTACATTATATGTTTTCATGCCCATTCAATTTTAGATTTTTTCATTTTTTTTTTTTTTTTTTTTGGGTTCGTAAGGGGCTTATTGATCACTGCTTATTTTGTTTTATAGCCTTTATTCATTGCTTTGGCAAGTCCCTCAGTTTGCTCGCTATTTTCCTTTATTGCCTTGAGGAATGATTGGTCCGTGAGAAGAGAATTAAAGCCCTCGCTATTACTGGCTGGGACTTCGGGCAGAAGGAATGCGAAAGAGCTTGACTCCAAGTTCTTGCATTTTCCTGAAGAGGGTAGTATGGTCGCATAATGAATTGTGAAGAATCTGTTGATGGTCTTCTCAATGTCTAAAATTAATTAATATATCTAGCTTTTTTCGAGTGGTATCGGGGCTCCAATACTTGCTAGCCATAAAGAAAGAGGTTTTAGCTGTCCTCATGAGTTGAGAACTAAATGATATCTGATGATGTGCTCTGTCCTTCTTTTCATTATCAGGTAATAGATGTTGGTGGCAAAGACTTCAGATTTACATGGTCTCGTGAACTCGGTGACTGTGATATTTATGAAGAACATCAAAGTGAAGAAGATGGAAACGGCTTGCTAATTGAATCTGGTTCTGTGTGGCGCAAGCTAAATGTGCAACGTGTTTTGGATGAATCCACTAAGAACCATGTAAAGAAAAGGTCTGAGGAGGCAGAGCGGCAACTTAAATCTAGGAAGTATGTTTATTTTCTCTTTCTGAGTATCATTATTATTTAAAATTTGAGATGTAATTATTGAATTTTCATCCAAATTTTCATAGAGGATGCTGTTTGTCTTTGCATGGTTGTATAAATATTGGCTTCAATAAGTTTTTCTCTTCATTTTGGTCATTTTTAATCTGGAACTGTTGGGCACTTGGGCTCCACTTTTCTTCTTCCACTGGAGTTCTTTAATCTCTGTGATGAGATTATAAATATAACTTTTCCTTTCTTTCGATTCTCAAAAACAAGATTCTTCTGTTTTTTCCTAATTTAAAATTTTATGATCACAAAGAAAGGAAAATTAGGTTTATTTGTTACCTATAATTTGGCAAAGTTCACTATTTAAATACGGACCAAGTCAATGGTGGTTTGGCATTTTTTTTCTCCAAAATTTCTATCATGTTTGAGCACTTCTCTTCTTTAAATAAAATTTCTTTTTCTTTCTATTTTCTATGGATCAAGTAATTGAACTTAATGCTTGATCATATTTTTGGTAACCGGATCTATGGAAATCCTCTGTTGCTATCAATTGACCTTTGATTTGGCTTTTTGTAGAGCTATTGTGTTAGATCCTGCAAACCCGTCTGTAAAGAATCAAGTTAAGACATTGGCAGCTGCTGCTGTTGATAGTGAGTTCTTTCTCAGGCATATCTAGAAAAAGCTCTTATTTAGTTTGTTCAATTTATCTTATTTTTAAGTGAGTTACTTCTTGCTTAAAAGTTGGAGATAGACTTTTTTTATGTAAGTTCTTAAAGCTTATATCTTTTTGGCAGTGAATCCAAGGAGGATGCCTTACAAACAAAAGAAAGGTCCTCCATTTAAGAAGCAGAAAGTTGAACCAAGTCCAGGTGATAATGCACCTTCAAAAACTAAATGTTGTACTTTCAAGATCTAAGAGCCAATGGGACTTTATCTATTTCTGCTTACTGTTTTTGCTTCAGTTTCAATTTCAGGGCCACCAAAATCTCTCCTGAAATTTGGTCCCTCTTCATTGACTGCAAAGAACCAACCTTCAATGTCACCTCAACCCTCTCCACCTGCACAATTTGCTTCTTCAGTGTCTCCTTTCAGAAGTGGAAATTCTTCAAGGGGTCTTACAAACATTGATGAAATTGTTGCTACCCCCCGGGTGATTAGTAGAGAAGATCTCACCGGCATTGAGAAAGAAGCTAGTAAGAGCATTGGCACAAAAGCTAGGGAATTATATGGACATAAAGGCAGTGAGGGAGCCACACCAATGGACTTGAAAAATTGTTTGCTTAACTTGCTGCTGGATAACCCCAAGGGAATGAGCCTAAAGGTTTGTCGGTTTACTGTTTATTTTTTCTTTGATCCTAATCGCCATTTCTTCCATTATTTCATGACAGAATTATGAATCATGGAGTTTATTAAGGTTACCTTGTCTATGATATTATGACACATATATCATACGCAAGCTAGACCTGTATTTGTAGGTCCTTCTATATATGTTGCTAAAGTTGGATCTAGGTCCATCTCAGTATGATTAGCTAAGTTTTGAGAGGTCATTATCCTATTCCTTCTGATACTTTCCCTCATGTCCAGGCTTACACACATAGATAATAGGCCTAAGACATGGACAATGCAAGTGGGGCACAAATTGGGCCCAATAAAGCAGGCTTCTTACTCTTATACCATTTTAAACTATAGTTCAGGTCTGTTCCAAAATGACTAGTTGAAGTTAGGTAATCTTTTCCCAACTTGGCCACAAGATCTTTCCTAATGTTAACTTATGTGAGACTATTCCTAGTAACACTCCTGATGATCAAGCCTACTTAAATGGACAAAAGGCTTACTTAAACAAACAACATTTGTTACTATGAAAATTATGAACCAAACTATTCTAGGTACGAATTGGTAACCTACAAGTGGACAGTTGGAACTGCTTTTATTTCTACGTTATCTCAATTAACAGAACTTTTTGGTGGTGGCACCATTCCAGGCTGGTAGTAAGTAGTCCACACCAATTGAAATCACCTCCTCGATATCAATAATTAATGTTTTGTGTTTGCATATTTTTTACTTTGCTAGAAATAAACTACTTATGGATTGCTGTATAACAGACAGAATCTTTTTTGTTTTTTGACTGTTGATTACACATACACAACCCCCTTACCCCTAGTGAGACTTGGACCCAAGACCTCATACTACAAACTCCCCATGTGACTATTGAGCTAAAGATCCAAGTCCCTACACGAATACAAATAGAATTTTTGACCAGCCAAATAACTCAGAGAAATACTTACAGATTGCCATTAACTAAATTGGTTTTATTTTCTATTATTGATTCCTTTATGCATAGTTACTTTTCTAGGCATTGGAGAAAGCAGTTGGTGACACAAATCCCAACTCCGGGAGGAAAATTGAGACTATTATAAAAAAAGTAAGTTATGTAATTCTTGGAATTACTGGACATGAATACAAAGGACTCAAGAGCTTATCATCGTGTTTTTCTTGATCATCAGATTGCAAATTATCAGGTCCCAGGAAGATACATCTTGAAACCTGGAGTTGAAATGGAAAGCTTCAAGAAACCTTCACCTGAGAGTGGGAGGTATTCTTTTAATTTTTTCTGTAGTGCTGGAAGGGGTGGTATGTGTAATTCCTTTTATTTTTCTTATTATTTCATTTGTATTCCTCTCTAAATTTTTTTTTTCTAGTTCGCCCGAGTCTGTCCAACGTCAAACCCCAGTTGCTGAATCAACCTTTTCTGAGAAAGGGATAGCAGAAGAATTTGAGCCGAAAACTGACCAGAGTTCAAGACTACAAAAGGAATCAAATAATGATGCAGAAAGACTTGATATTCAACAAAATTCTTCTGACACTAGTGACAGAAAAGTTGGAGATAATAGTCAAGAGAGAGCAGCAAATTCTAGTGAAAGTGGAGGTGACAGTGACAGTGACAGTGACAGTAGTGATAGTGGGAGTGGTTGTGGAAGCCAAAGCAGAAGTAGAAGCAAAAGCAGAAGTCCAGCCGGAACTGAAAGTGGGAGCAGCAGTGATAGTGAGAGTGATGGCTCCTCTAGTAGCAAAGAGGGATCTGATGTGGATGTAAACATTATGACTAGTGATGATGAAAAGGGAGAACATGTTCTTGGGGCAAGAGTAGAGTCTCTAACATCTGATGATGGGAATGAACGGGTTGGGATAGACGAAAGTAAAGAAGATGGTCTAGTTTCCCCATTGATTAATTCAAAGGCTTTAAACAAATTTCAAGATATGGATGATGCTGATGATAGTTATATTGATGTCAATGTTACTAGGGATTCACCTATTGCTGCTACTGAGAGTAAACATCAAGAAAATGACATTGGTGAGGGTTGTGGCATGGTCCCACGAGAACCAAAGATTGGATCTTTGGAAGATGAAATGCACTGTGGTTCTGATGCTTATAAGCATTCAGAGAACAAAAATGGAGCTTATGTGGGAAGTTTTGGCAAAAATATGAGTGACATGAGTAGTAAGAGGGATGTGCCCAAGATGAGTTCTACTCATCAGCTGGCTGACATCACAGAAGGGATATCCAAACCAAATCCTAAGAGGGCTTCTGGTCTGATGCCAGAAGATGTTAAAAGATTAAGAGTTGGAAGCTTGGGTCAAGAACTGCCAAAGGAGCATGCATTTGATTCACAAAGAGGGTATGGTCAAGCATTTCCTCACAAATCCTTGTCTAATGAAAATGTACACAAGGGCCAAATGGGTTCCAGCAGTCATAATTTGTCAGTTTCAGATTTACATCAGTCGTGTCAGAGAGTGGATGATGTCAGCATGTGGGGGAGAACCACCAATGTTACAGAAAGACCTGGGAAATATGGTGAGAACTTGGGACGAAGGAGTAAAAATTCTGAATCAGCATCTTTTTTCCATGATGAGTTGGATTTACCTGCTACTAAAAGCAGAGCCGTCACAGATAAGCTTCCAATGTCCAAGGAACAATTGTATGAAGAAGCACGTGTTGAAGATAGTTGTGATTGGGAGACGTCTTTAACAAAAAACATTAAAGGAAATGGTAGTGGAGAAAAACAATCTGATTCAAGTTGCAGGAAATTTGGTGAAGTAGGTTTCAAGCTAAAAGACAGTGGGCAGGTGGAAAGAAGCAGCATGCTGAGAAGAGAGCTTTCTGACTTGGAACTAGGTGAATTTCGTGAACCTATGCCCACTGATGAAATTGAAGCATCTAAACAGAAATTTGAGAGGAAAAATTCATTCAGATCATCTGAGAATGAATTCCGTGAATCTGCACCCTCTGAAGATATGCAGACAACAAAGAGACTATTTGAGAAAAAAAACTCTTTCAGGACACCAGAGAATAGATCCAGTGGATCAGATAACCTGACTTCAGATTTTGGTAAAGGAAGGTCGGTGGCAGAAACTGTTCAAGAATTGAAAAGGTCATCGTCTCCTTGTCTTAAAGTTGGCGTCTACCAAGAAGATATTTCTAAGAAGAGGTCTTCTGAAGATGATCTTGATGATTCAATGAGGCACCAAGGCATGGATCTTGTAGATTCTGATGGTGGATCCCATAAGGATAAGACAACAGAGACTACCCACAAAACAAGAAAGATTGAGGCACGGGCAAATCAAATGTCTAATTTGAAAGGCCATTTTGCTCGAAATAAGAAGACTTCAGGAAACACATCTTACTATGGGGGCCCTACAATGAGTGGTAACACTTCAAAGGAAACTAAATTGCAGAAAGTAAAAACTGTGACAGAATTGACTGATAAAAGAAGGGATAAAGTTTCAATTGAGAGTTATACTAATGGAGGTAAAAAGAGGGAGTCGTCTTCAGATGAAGATACTTCACTTTACTCCAAGTATGGCAAAGATGAGCCAGAACTCAAGGGACCGATTAAGGATTACCAAGAGTAAGCTAGATTTACTTCTAACTCAGTGCTAACACTTAATGTTCATAGGAGCAGACTGCAGATGACATATGGTCCATTTTTGGTAGACAGACCAGACTATGTGGAACTATGTGCCTCCTGTTTGAATGGATAATTTCAGCCCTTCATCCTGACTTACAACTGCCCAGTGCATGTTTTGTTTGAGGGTTAGGGCATTCCTTCAATTTTGATGTGGAGTCTTTTGTCTCTATCCATAGTTTCACATGTCTGGAAAGAAATCAATAAAGCACTGTTTAGCATTTGTAGTTGGAATTATTATGGTCTTATAACATCATCTCTTTTATATCATACAGATACAAGGAGTATATACAAGAATATCGTGAAAAGTTTACCCTTTACCGCTCCTTGAGCCGGAGCTTAGAGAAGTACAGGTAGTTTCTTATTTATAAGATTAACTGTGTTATGTAATATATATTATATTTGTAATATATATTATATCCTGGTGAGATTTGAACCCAAGACCTCAACCTACAAAACTCCATGTGGTCAAAGGCCCAATCCACTCGATTATGTTATTTATTTGGTGTTATTGTTTATGTTGTTCTTATTTATTTGTTAAGATCAAGTTTGGTTTGTATTTTGCTCTTCTGAACATCTCTTTTTCTATATCACTAATAGGAAAAAAAACTGAAGATGCAAAGAAAAGAAAAATGCTGTTCCTTTTATGCAATGTTTAACATCTGAGACCACTTATAAACTTGAGATGGACTGGTTTAATGCTTTTTGTTGTCCTGCATGCGTGGCATATTGTTTGCAGGAATGAATTTCACAAACTTGGCCATGATCTTGAACTTGCAAGAGAGAGTGATGTTGACGGATATCTTAAAATCTTAGAGCAGGTGAAGGAATCTTATCGCCATTGTGGAGTGGTAAGTTACTTGGTCTTTTGTTTTCTCCCATTGCAAACAAGATCTGCTGAAACGGATATCACCATGATACCCACTTGAGAGCACACAGTGACCATTTGTTATCTTTGTAAAGTTTCATCAAAATTATTTATGACCAGCACAGTCAGGCTTATATATTTTATTTGACTGAATATACTTTAATATTCCAGGGAATGGTTGTACTTATAATTACTTTTCATGTTCTTTGAATTTATGCTTCTCCTAACTCGCCGCAGAAACACAAGAAGTTGAAGAAGATATTTATTGTGATTTATGAAGAATTGAGAGTAAGTACTTTGAGCTTTTTCTGTCACACTGCGTTGGTTGCACCAATTTCAAGTGAGTTTTGAGTTTCATTTACCAGCCCTTTTATGGCCATGTTGTTCTTGCAGCATATCAAACAGAGAATAGTGGATTACGCTCAAACACGTTGAAGAGACTAATTAGAGTATTCGTGGTGGGCCTCTTCCAACCCTGAACATGTGCCATGCAAAATGCATGTGCTGAAGGTTGATCACCTCTCTTCTTCTAGTTGGTGGATTTGAACTTCGAGCACCACATTCTGAACAGAGACCGTTTTGAACTCTTGATGGGAATTCTTGCAGATTGTGATATTGTTGGGGATCTGGAGCTAGTGTGTTGGTAGGCACTTGAAAGGTATCGGTTATCTTTGCTGCAATTTTGTCGTCCCAGGCAGCTGCTCATTCCGGCCCTTTTCCCTCTCTCAAGTGTTGAGAAAAAGCATTTCGTTTGTGGTGCAATAATGTTCAGATAAAGAGTTCAGAAAATTAGGAACTGTATCGTGTAAATACTATTACCGTTGAGAGCAAAGAATCCGAAGTGTACAGCATTTTAGGAAATTGTTGTTGATGAATAGAAGCAGACACAGAGCAAGGCTATTTGTATTCTGTAAATCTTAATTATGTTCTCGTTGAATGACAAATTGTGGATAAGTTGTCTAAGCTAATAATTCCCGCTCATCTTGTCCAGTTCCGCTCCATTTCCATTGAAGGCTTCCAATGATTGTGACCCAAGGAAACCTTCTATTTCTTCTATTTTATTTTCAACTAACCCTGTTTAAATTTTGATGATGCAAGTTTCAGGCGATAATTTCTTTTTCACTTGCAGGAGCATATCCGCAAGCATGCAGTCGCAGTCTGTAGTCAACACACAATTGACCAGCAGCAACAAGTAACAATACACTTGATAAATAACAGCTACATTAAGTGACATTGTCATGCAACATGAGCTACCGGACGTTTCATCCTCTCTGGTGAAGATATCACGTACACAGTGATGCAATCACACTAAAACATCTGTACATATATTCAGGAAGCCACCTGAGTTGTCTCGAGGTGCTCCACGTCAAACCAAAACAAGAGAGCAGTTCGAGCACATATTACTCTAACCCGCTGCAAGACAAGGGCACCGATGGTGGAAACAGCCCTGGCACCACCTTCAATCCGAGTGCGTACAACATTCACACCATCTTTGCAGCCCTTTGAGGCAGGGGGCTCATTAGCAGTGCTGACAATAGGGCAGGAGAGATAGTCCAATGGGTTTTCTTCACATTGAAGAATACAACCTTCGATAGTGAGTCTTCCACTCCTATGAAGCAAGCAACACCCCAGCTCTGCCCTTACTGTTAAGTTTGCAATTTTGCAAGTGGCTAGAAACTCGAATGCACTACAAGTTCAAGCATTTTATTACCATTCTTGGAGTAAAAGGAGAAACGGACAGAGAATCTAAGCAAAAACAAACCTATCTGACCCTTCTAAACAGATCAATAGAGTATCGTCAGGACGATCACCTCCACCCATCTGAAAAAAAAAAATTGTCATGAGAAGGAATTTTGGAAATATTTTGAAATAACATGGGATTTTAATCTCTCCCAGGTATTGCTCTGGACTTGATTAAGCATGTTTCCACCGAATTTTCAGTCCAGTTGGCTCATACTACCGAGCTTGACCTAAACTTAAAATTATTTATATAGGACCAGTTCTGTGCAACAAATAATTGGTAGATGAAGAGAACTAATAAGAAACATGAATCCAGATAGTATCTTTGTGTTTCATCCTGCTCTTCACTATTTGCAGAAAAAAATTGCACTACAAAAATGACAACACGATATCCAGGCAAAGTTTTGAATCTAGTTTGCTTTTGCAAAGTTAGTCCTTTCTAAGTGGTCAAATTGGAGGCCAGTGTGAGACTTTGGTTCAAGTCTCAAGATAATGGTGTCAAGGACACCTTGTATGTATATGTAAGTGTATATTTCTAATAAAAATGCTGACCCCTTCCATTTGGATCTGCAAATGCCAGTAAAAATATGAGAAATGTTAGCCAAATGCAAAATGTTTCCACCAATGATAAAAAAACAAACCAGATATAGGCTTATTAGCCAAACCGGTAGTGATCAAGTGGACGCCACTGCCAACACCAGTATAATCTACACCAGTAAAAATTATGAACATTCCTTTACATAGTTATCATATTAAATTTACTGGGAAGTACGTGTTTACTTCATATAAAGGTAAGACACTGTGGTGTGGAAGTATTCTCGTTCAACTTCAAACCGTCAACTTCAAACTGTATAGGTTTGAGACCGTATTTTCAGCTTTTACTTTTAACATTTGAATCTTAAAGCAAGTAAGATTTAGATGAAACAAACAGGACTGGATGGCCAGAGTGGTTTGTTACTTCAAACAGTATATGTAAGACCCTGGAATAGAGTCCGCCACTCAGTAAAACCAGGTTCAACTAGCAGTTGGTCCCTGGTCTCAGTAATTGATTTTGACTACTACTTGTTTACAGACCTGTCTCTCAGACAACTATTGAAAATTGTTAATTTTTTTCTCTCAATATGCCTTATAAAGTCCAAGAAAATAACTTCCCTGTATTAAATATGTGGTCGATAAATAACAGAAATCATGAAAATATATACCAGGCAAAGTGGCTTTTTTATCTGAATATTATGCGCAACATGACTCCCTCCAGCAGCAATAAGAATGGTATCGCCAGGCCTTAACAAAATGACAAAGACTGCTTGATTGAGAGATTCTGACTTTATAGTTGCTGATTTAGTTCAATATAAAGTGTCACTAACCTAGCAGCAGATATTGCAGTTTCAAGGTTGGGGAAAACACCAGGCTGAGATAAGTTTTTAATGGATCGATCCACTCGCAGCCAGTGGTGAGGATGGCATGCCAAGTGTCGCCATCTGTGGCAAACGAGTGCTGTGTTATACCGATCTGCAAACCCAGGAATAAATGGAAAAAATGCTAAACAACATCCCGTAAAGAATAATTAAAAAGGACAGATATCTAAAAAAGGATAAATAAATAATTACTGAAATAAGAATTGACAGTATAAAACATAAATTTTTGTGCCATTTCAAGACTTTTAAGGACAAGAATTTGTGTCACAACAAAACAACTAGTTGTCAATGCTTTAAAGAGCATAACATTTGCATACATTTGTAAATCTGAGAAATCATATAATATGTATCAATACCCTAATAAAGATACAAGGCAAGAAGAGAAAGTACAAAATGATACCTATAGCTAAATTGGTGAAAATAGCAACTTCAACCTACTCATACCTTCCTTAGCCTTCAATTACAAACTCCAACATTTCAAAATAAAATAATCTGTCAATTTGATAAACATAACTTCAAATGTGGAAACTAAATGCATGAAACAGACTAAAGCCTGATATTTAGAAAGATCCAAATCTGTCCCCATCTCACTAGCTGCTATTACCTAGAGAGCACTGCCATTGTGATCCCTTTCAGTTTCAAACTCAGGGTGTAACCACCACATACAGCCTAAGACTATTGATGAGAAATTTTTTCATTTAATTTGGCTTTCTCTGTATCTACACGGAAATCTGAAACCCAGAGACTTCTGATTTCCTACAACAAGCCACTGTGCTTCAACTTAAGTCTGCTTGCTCATGTGAGTCCGTGTACGTTAGAAAGTACCAAATAGCTTCCTTTTACCCATATAAATATAATATGATGAACTGATTTTAACCACAACCAGAAAGAGTCTTTCACTCGGCAAGCTCTACATGTAAAAAGCAAATTAGAAAAGATAAAATAATGAGCACACAAAGGTGCCACACATGCCGGATGTCTTGAGAATTTTTACCCCAGCAGAACTCACATCTGAAAGTACATACTTCGTCACAAGTCCCAGAGAAATTTAACAACAGATCAGATAATACACACTTCTAGGCTGGCAGTTACATGATTAATATGGAGCTAAGTCCCCAAAATTCCTACGCGAATCAATGCAACCATAGTTCGTACATGATAAATGAACGGAATCGGTAACTAACCGAAATCCCCATCGAAAGAAAGTGACAAAAAAAAACACATACAGGAGAAAACAAGGAAGTTACAGAGTCTCATTCGAAAGAAATACAAGCTAGGTTTTCCGACGAAGAGGGGAAGTAAACCTGGAATTGGGGTCAGAAAACTGAAAATATGCATGAGGCACCCGTCGTCGAGATTGCTAATGTTGATGCGAGAGGACGACTTCAGCTTTCGCTTCTCCATGGCGGAGAATGGAGACGACCTCAAGCTCAGGCACCAAAATGAATTTACAATTTTGTCTGTCCACTTAACCGGCAGAAGAAAAGGAACGGACTTGGACAATATTTGTACTCATATTCTTAAGTAGCCAACCAGTCTATCTTCAATGGCTCTATTGCTCATGTAATAAAGGCTCTCACAAGTCACTCGTACGTATTACAGAATTTGCTACTCGTGACATCACCAATGGCTTACGGAGTGCCGAACCTACGGTTCGGGTTTTAGTGGCATTTAAATCCGGGTTCAAATTGGCTGGAATAAATCATTTTTTACAACTTTTAGAGCAATGTTATTATAAGATGACTGATTTTAGTCAAATCGGGTTAGACTGGTTGAACCGGGTCCAATTAGGCACCTTTTTGTTTATATATATATGTGTGTGTGTATGTGTATGTGTGTGTGTGTGTGTGTGAAACTTACGAAAAAGAGAGAAACTGTACTGCTCTATTGTTGATCAATAGTTAGTTTTAAAAAAACTCCTACATACTTGTCGAAAAAAAATTTGCCCCTCCCTTTTCTTTTGCCTGATTGAAAAATTTGACAATTTCTATATCGTTTGTCTTCCACTTCCACTTTCACTTCCATCCCTCTAACACACCTGATAGGTAACGCTAGTCTTTTAAATTTTCTATCTCCTTGCCCAAATGAAAGTTGTTTCCATAGTAGATTGATCCCAAACAAAGGTAAATGGGATGAGATCTACTTATGTTAGCCCTTCTTCAACTAAAAGACGTCTTCCCCCCCCCCCAATTTCTGTTAAGTTTAATGTTGGTTAGTCAGTTAACCAAAACTTTTGACTGTTCCATTATATTTTATCTTACTCATTGTATATTCATGATTTTTAGACGAAACTTGGTGAAAGTTGTGAGGGGTGGGGGGAGGGGGCTCTATTATTTGGACACACCAGTAGTTACAACTACAATGGTATAACTGAGACATCCCTCACTTGCATCTATCTGGTCACAGTTTCCATCTTTAAGTCTATTTCTATTACAATGTGAAGTATGTTATTTGGGTAAACATCACAAAAGTACCTATTCTCCTAGGTCTGAAATTAAGGGTGTTACTCCATTTTCTAGTCCATACGATGTGTGGGGACCATTGAATTGTTCAAATATTTATCTATCTAAATATTGTATTATTTTTATTGATAATTACTCAAGGGCAACATGGTTATTCTTGGTGAAAGATAGATTTGCAGTCTTACCTATTTTTAAATCCTTTTATGTTATGATTTCCACTCAGTTTTGCTCTAAGTTGAAAATTCTTCAGTTGGCAATGCCATAAAATATCTATATGGTGAGTTTCAATTTTTTTTTTTTTTTAGTGATCAATGAATTATTCATCAAACATCATCTGTTTACACTTTTCAATAGAATGCAGTGATTGGGCAAAAAAATAAACACTTACTTGAATTTGTCAAGGCCCTCCTGAAGCGTACGATTGTACTTCATTTTTTTGGTCATACACAATTCTCATTCATGCTTGCGTATTCGCCATCTTTGATTCTCAAACACGATTCCCAATACTCTATTGTTTCCTCATGATAATACGTTTACTCTTCTTTTGAAAATTTTTGGATGTACTTGTTTTGTGTATGTATGACACATCTCCCCATGCAAACAAAGTATAACCTTAATTTTTATACTCTCATATTCAAAAAGGATACTTGATCTTGACTTTGTTATTGTACTTCTAGCTGATTCAGGCAAATCCGGGTTTCAATCACTAAGAAAGGGTCAAATGGGTAATGCACTATTTAAGAAGAACCATATCCTATGCTCTAACTTATTAAGTTGATGAGCTGAAATTTGTCAGTTATTCAAACTTTGAAAATTATGCTGACATTAAGAAAGTCCACTTTTGGTTTTATTTTTATGTTCGAAAGTGGTATTATTTCTTAGAAAAGTGAGAAGCAAGATAATGTCGCACAATCAGCCAATAGAAGTCTAATACATAGTTATAAACGTTGCTACTAGAGAGGCCGTTAAATGTATTAATGTAGTAAGATGTGTGAAGAGGCATTTATTTTTTGAAGAGAACTTCAGGTCATACATACATAGTACAGGTCCCTCTTTATCTATAGCATCTGGCAACTGTCTCAACCAACCACTGACCGGAGTTCAGATGGCTCTCTCTCAATCTCTAGACAGATATGGCCCAATTTTGCCTGATTTCAGCATGAAGAACATGGCCATCTCTTTGACTAATAATTTACATAAACGGCAAAAGCGGTCGTCTATTGTTTTTGAACTGTTCGGCCTACTAATCTTACACAATCTTACAACACCCTTTTGCACTCCAAACCACTGCCTGCAAGCAGGCTGTGTTTCTCAGAAGGAACCTAAATTATCATGGCTAAGGCTCATGAATTCTTCTCCTAGACAAAGACCTGTTTCTAACAGCACAATCACATACTGAAACATAAACAAACTACTACTGCACAGCACCTCGGCCCAGAAAAACCACAAAAATCCTAACACCAGGAAACATAATGGAGTGCTCAATCTCTGTGCACCGAGATCCAATCCTCTGACAAGTGAGAATCAAAACCATCTCAATGATAGGAACCCCACAGCCACCAACGAAACACTAAATTGATGCAATATTTAAATAAAAGCATGCTACCTTGAAGTTTTCATGGACTTGCTAAGCAGTTATTCCCCTGTTGAAGGTCTTCTGCTGGTGGGTTTTCGGTTTCAGAGAGAGTGAGGAATTGTTTGCCTGTCTTACTCTCTGATATGCACTCTGTTACTCGTCCCTCATTTTCCAATTTGGATCTTAGTGCAAGCTTCTCAGAATTTTTAGATACCGGTGATCCTGGAACTCCTTCCTTAGTGGATGGCCCTACAGGTGGTTCTGCTGGCCTATGAAACATCAGATGAGCAATCGTACGGTCAATTGGATTGGTATCAGTTTCTGCATCTAGCACTCTGGTCGACCTACAAAAGAAGTAAGAGAGTAAGAATTAAAAGTTCTTCCTACTGATAAAAACACTTTTGAGGATTTATAGCAACACCTCATTGCACAACAATTAAGAAAGCAGCTTAACAGACACCATGGAAGGATAATTACCCTCAAATAGGAAAACAACAGATTGTTGTGAAGAAAGAAAAGATGCAGTACTTGTTGCAGTCTAACTGAATGAAATAAGAAACATGAATAACAATTTTCAAATATTACCACTAGCACAAAAATCAAGAAAGGAAAAATGAACACATCAATGGAATATTCAGCATACGCATTATGAGGCAAGTCTGAAGTTTCGAAAGTCAATTCTTAGAATGTACCAAATGAAAACCAGGTTAGCCCTTTAAGGATACGGATGGAACCGAACCTGCATCTAGCTTGGGCTTGAGCTTGAACCTCATCCTTGGGTTTGAGTTCAGCCTGAGCATAATTCCATAGGCTTGCTGAGCTCAGGTTAACAACCGTCATAGCTCAAGTCAAAATTATGCTTCATCTTTTTGCCTCTTATACTAAATGACTATTTTATTTAAAGAAAAAACAATCACAAGCCCTGCTCACGATCCATCAAGCTGAGCTAGGCAAAGCTCAAGCACAGGTCAGCTCAAGCTTGGCTGAGTCGGCTGGGCTTAGTGCCACCCCTATTTGGAAACATGAAGTAAGAATTTGAAATTCTGTAGTTCAAATGTTAAACATTGAACCTAGCTGGACCTAAGCAGGTAATGATGCCTCCAGTCTCACCTTAGCTGAACTCATGAAAGCCATGGTGAGTTAGTTGAGCATATTAAATATGCAACTCACAGAAAATGTGGAGTCACAGTAATTAAACAATGAAAAATTCCATCTATACCGTTTAAAGTCATCTACAAAGGCAACAAGAATTCCATGTACTCTTTTATCAATAAGGAAATCAGCAGGACATCATCAAGGTCTCCAAGATCTTAGTAGGAACCTACGTGCATTAAGAAGATTAGTGCATGCCTCTTGTCATTACATTGAACCATAGCTACTCAGATATGAAAAGGAAATTAGGAACAAGAAACATTATATTAAAACCTTGGAGTACAATTAAGAAGAGAGAAAGGAGTATGGATCCAAGTCTATCTAACCTTAGGTGCATCCAAATCTCGATTTAACCATTAAATTTGACTTGAATAACTTGAAACTCTATCTCTTCTTATTGTAAATTTAAATATTATCTCATGAGTTCAAGTTGATGTTCGTTTAAGATTTTTTATTTTTATTAATTTTTATGATAAAACGGAGATAATGACATTGTTATAAATATAATAAAGTAAATGCACTCTTGTAAATAGTATAATTTTTTATAAGAAGAAAGAGGTGGAGGCAGCCAAAGTTGGCTGGACTTGAGTCCAACCTCTTTTCCCTCAATTAATAAACAAGAGACATTTAAGAAGCTTCTACGAAAAGCTAGCGAGCATGGTGCAAAAGCTCATCAAGCTGTCTTCTTTAAGCCTCATAATCACCTTAAGATAGAAAAAGCATTTTCAGATGCAAACTATGCAGGTTCAAAACTGGAGAGAAAACCTACCATAGGCCATTGTATGTTTCTAGGAGGTAATTTGATAAACTGGAAAAACACGAAATACAATGTTGTAGCTCGATCCAGTGTTGAGTCTAAGTATAGAACACTGGTTCATACTATCAGTGAATTAATGTAGGTAAGATCTGTGGTAAAAGAATTGGGTCTACACCAGGATGAACATGGGACACTATGTATTTTGACAATTAGGCAGCAATATTCATTATAGAGAATCCAGTTTTTCATGAGAGACTAATCATATTGAGGTAGATTGTCATTTTGTTGGAGATGCAATAATGAGGAAAGAACTCATCACTCCCTATGTTCGATCTGGTGATCAAATCGGAGATGTGTTTACTAAAGCTTGAGTAAACGTTGTAACAAACTGGGCCTTATGAACATATATGCTCTAGTTTGAAGGGGAGTGTTAGAAAATCTATTGAAGGGTAATTTGGTCATTTCACATCAACTGGTGTTTCCAAAGTCTACGTTATCTTGTTCTACATATTTGATTATGTCACTAGACTTGGTTTAATATATTATTATGATGTAAAATTGGGGGATATAAGGGTCTAAAAAGTGGATAAGGGCATTTTTGTACTTTGACCTGTTTCACTCAATAAATAGATGAGTCGAGCACGACCCCCAAAGAAAGTCTTCTGAAGAAGTCTCTCTTTTCAAAGTCTTCTCCTCTCTTCTTTCCTTTCTCTTTATAATGTCTTATTTTTATTTTTCACAATTACAATAGTTCTCCTCATAACCTCTACCTCCATAACTTAATAGATAAAATTCCAGATCTAACCAAACTTGAACCATAAACGTCTAACTTGATACATAACCTATAGCCAACTCCAAAAGTGTACACCCAAAAAGGGGAGTCATGAATCATCCAAAGGGGCAGATTTGCTGGAAGAACCTTTCGAACAGTGCTGGAGGTGGGAGGTCGAGTTGACTCAAGTTGCGTGTTGAGTTGACTCGAGTTTTCAAGCTCTGATAGCCGGTGCAAAGTTGAGTCAAGGGGGTTGAGGCAATTCGAGGTCGTCTTCTACTTGCAATCTACTACACTTAAAATGCATCTCTTTCAAAAAAAAAAAAAAAAAAGACTTATTTCATGTCAAAACTTTGAAGGGAGAACTGCAAAAGCTCAAACAGAGAAAGAAGCTTATGTATCCGGTGAAGAACCCAACAAAAAAAGAGCACTTCTTGAAAAGGTCTGATACCAACAATGGCACTTCTGAATAGAAGAGAGCAAGAACAAGAGCTAAGAAGGTTTGATCTTGAATGTAGGGGAAAAAGAGAGGAAAGGACGGTTATAGGAAGAAACTTGAGCAACCTGCAGACAAAAACATTAATGAAAATAGGTGTTGTCTTTTTACTCTCCCCACATTAATTCTCCTTATATAATTATTCTCTTGTAAACATTACATATAATTAAGCAAATTGTCTCTTACTGTACTTAGTTTCCTAATCCCACATGCAACTTACAAGAGAACTTCGAGAGAAACTACAAAAGGGTCAGTGTACTTGAAAAGTAGATCACCTAGGGAAAGAAAAAATGAAAATGACACTACAAACTAGTCTGATACCAGTAGAGTTGATAAATGCAAGTTCTGGAGTAGAAGATTTTAGAAGAGATTGCCTGTTAAGTCATAGGTAGACTCTGAACTACTCTTGAAATTGGTAAGAAAATTATACAGCCATGGACACCAAACACCTGTGAGACTTGAATCCAAAACATGACACTAAAAACTTTCCCGTGGCCATTGAACCAAAGCTTCAATCCACAGGTAGCATCTGAACTATCAATTTAAATAATCTCCACATTTTGCTTAGAAAGTGTATTAACATTTTCATTAGATGGATTCTCAGAAACCTAAGAATTACATGGGCTCATTAACATCCTTCAATGCATGCCTATTCAGCAGATAAGATTATCTTTACTGCACAAACCTGCCATGATTGTCTATCTCCTCATTTGCTGTCACTTCCTTTTCATCTCTGCTGTTTTTGTTTTTACTGCTTGTATCACTAACAGCATGCCTTAGCATCGCACTTCCGGCCAAGCGGAACAAACTATCTCGAATACAAAGCCGGGTTTTTTTGTCCAACTGCACCATTAAAAGTGCATATTATCAGACTACAATCTCTTAATGTGTCAAATGATTGCACCCAAAGATAAACACAAAATTAAAAAGGACAACAAGAAAAGTTACCTTTCCAATTGCATCTTGAAGCTGGTCAAATATCGATTCTGCTACCGAAAATACATCTATAGCCATGGAGGTTTTACTGGACTCCTCTTGTTCTAATGATAAGCTCATTTCCAATGGCGGCTGAATGCCTATTGAATTATCCTCCACTTCAATGCTATTAGCCACAAAATCTTGACCTTGAGATTCATTCAGGCTTTTCTGGTCCGCACCACTGATCTGATTGCCAAGCTTCTGTTGCTGGCGTTGGATGGCAAGCATAGCTTGCATTTGTTGGCGCCTCCTTAACTTTTCTATCTTCTCCTGAGGAGTCATTATTAGAGGTCTTGTATGAACATCAGCTAACTTCTTTTGCAAGCGTCCATACTTCAAAGAATCTGGAGAGAGTTTTCTATAATTCTTGAGAAATATTTGATGCTGATCCCTATCAGAATGCGTATGTCGCAGTTGTGGTATTGCAGGAAACTGATGTACTGGATACCCATATCCAGCATGCATATAAGGATTAGATCCATGCAAATATCTCATCGATTCAGGGCCACCAAGGACTGCAGTTGGAAAAGTCTGAAGAGAAGAGACAGGAACTCTGGCATTAACATATTGTTGAAATTGGTCCACAGGTGGGGACCATGCTCCAGTCACATTCAGTGTAAAAGTTGGTTCATTCATTTCTTCTGGGTTTTTTCGACTCTTCAGAGACTTTCTCTGCCTGTTTACCTGAAAATAGTTAATATGAATGAACAAGGACTGATACCAGTGAAATTTCTAGAAAGCTACATATTTAATAAAATGCCTTCAAGACAACAAATAGATACTAGAAAGGGATGTACCTTGTCAGAAATGTGATTGTGAACCCCTCTGTTTTCATGACTTCCTTGAGGTGGAGTTGTCGCCGCAGTGCTATCTTCTATCTGCCAAAAAGAAGTAGAAGTGTGGCACACTTGTCACGGCAATTGTTGAAGATATTCAAGTTGTATATCATATAATTAAGAGAGTGAGTGGCACAGGTTGTAATTAATTATAAGTTAAAGAGTTATTTTTTTACTTGCTTATGTACTAGGGCATTCAAGCCCACCTATATAAGTAACATAGTTAGCGGATGCTCATTGAGCTCTTCTCCAAAGCCTAATATTCACTCCAACTCGTGCCTCTCACAAGCTCTCTTCTCTTCATCTTCTTCCTTCCCTCTTCTTCTCAAACCTAATTCCTATGGATTAAACCCTAGAATTTAACATGGTATTAGAGCTGGAATTTTAGGGTTTAAATCAAAGTTAATCAAGTCATGCAAATTTAGAGAAAAGGAGTTTCAAAATCATCGTTCAAGCAAGACCAGGTTTGGCCAACTTGAAGAAAAGAAGAGGTTGAAGTCAATTCAGCAAGGTCTCTCTTTAATCAGCTAAGTTTCACTCTATGTTTTACATTATGAGAGATCAAATTCATGCCCTTGAAAGTTAGAAATTGGTTCATGGTGAAGCCTTGTCAATTCTAAAAAACATATTCGTTTTTCTTCAAGTTCAGTGGCTGAAAAATGCATGCGGATATATTGATTGTGCAGTTTATGCCTTGCTTTGTTTTTCATGCAAAAAATTCTTCAATAATATTTCAAAAATTCCTCAGAAAGTTCTCCTTGAGTTCAGTCTTGTTGAAAAATTAATTGACCAATTAATCCAGTGAAACCCTAAGTTAGGGTTTGAGGAGTTGTTTTTGGAAAGTAGTCCACAGTTCAATTGTGTTTAGGACCACTTTCATACCAGTTTTTATTTCGCTTTTCCTTGGCTAATTTACAGTGATTGTTGGCCAATTAGAGTACTGGTATAAACTCTAAAAGGACAAGCAAAAAATTTAAAAAAAGGGAAGCCATACTCATATGCTTATAGGCTGGGTTTATTCTCTTTCTTGATTGCTGAATTCGATGTGTTGTTAGTGTTGTTTTTGAGTTCCATTGCATCAAGTATTTGTTTCTTTGATTCAATCTTGTCCTCTTCCTTATAAAAATCGTTCAAGAGTACTTTTTTCTAGAAGAAAAAAAAAATTTTTTTAGTCATCATATCTGAAGTTTTGAACTCTTCTTCCTCCTCTACATATGCTGATTTCAGCAAGGGAGATCCCTTGAAAATTACTACAATTCCACTAAAAGGGTTTAGGGTAGTCCCAATGTGTGAAACAGTTCTTGATTACTAGAGACCTTGTTGGACATATAACTCGGCCAACATTGCATATAGATGACCTCTCTGATCACAGGTGGTTGAGGGAAGATACTCTAGTTATCAATTGGTTGATAAATAGAATGGGGGAAAATGTAGCAAACAATGTGGTGCACTTAGAGACAGCCAAAACAATATGGGACACATGCTTTGAGTTATATTCTATTCCTGTTAGTTTTCTAAGGATTTATGATATTTTTTAGGAGATGTGCAATACAAAGAGTAAAAACAAGCTTCATGAGTACTTCGCTAGATTTCGGGGGTTACTACATGAATGGAAAGTTGCACAACCTTATGCTCTTGATATTGCTACACAGGAAAAGTAGAGAGAAGACCTTGTTTCAACTATATGTCCTACAAATCTACTATCATACTTGGATGTTGCCAAGTCACGAGTACTCAGCTCTGCAACAAAACCCTCTTTCAATGATGTATGTGCTACTATGCTACGAATTCCGGTTAAGGAGTCCAACAATCAGCCATACCAAGTGGAAAACTCAGTTATGTTCTCCCAATGAAGGGGGGACAATGGTTATGACAGAGGTAAAGGAAGAGGTGGGAAGACATCTGGAAAAGGAAGAGGCAGAGGTGGGTATGTTCCTACCTATAGTTCAAATAACACTAGTGGTCAGCAAAAGAAGTGTACTTTTTGTGGGTTCAACAATCATCTGGTTGAGAATTGTTGGGACCTACATGGGAAACCACCAAACTTCAAAGTTAATCAAAGCATCAACTTCCACTACTAGTGAACCATCTTTAGATCCCTCGAAAGGAAGATTGACTCTATCAGAAGAGGATCATGAATTGTTTCAAAAATTTAAGAGTATGATGGCCACTCCTCAAAGCAACACCACAGCCATAGTTGCTACTATTGGTACGTATTCTTTTCCCTCATGTTCTAGCAATTCACCTTGCAACATTTGACTTTGAAGCCTCCAAGCACCTCACAGGTAAAATTGAAAATTTTGTCTTTTGTGACACTATGCACTTCAAACCGATTTGTTTCTATTGCAGATGGGTCCCAAACAAGGATTCAGGGTACTAAGTTGATTAACCAAGAAACTAAGTTGTTTTGTTACCTTTTTTCCTTCTCTTTGTGTATTTCAGAACATCAAGATGAGAGGGGGTCTTTACTATATCGATCCTTCCATTCTAACAACAGTAGCAACAACCACATCAGAAGATGCTTCTCAATGGCATAAGAGGCTGGGCCATCCCTCCTTAGCAAATTTAAAAAGTTTAGTTCCTTTTCTTTGTTTTGTTTCACATTTGTCATGTGAGTTTTGTGAGCTTGGGAAACACCATAGATCTATCTTTCAACCCAATCAAGTTCATTCAGATGTTTGGGGACCTATTAATGTCCCAAATATTTCATAATCCAAGTACTTTTTGATATTTGTGGATGATTACATGAGAGTCACATGGTTATATTTGATGAAGGACAAGGCTGAAGTATTTTCTGTTTTCACCTTCTTTTATTAGTTCAACACCAGGGTAAAAATCTTTTGGCCTAATAACATGAAAGAATATTTTTGCTCTTTCAAAATTTTTGCAAGAAAAAGAAGATCATTCACCAATCCTCACGTGTTTATACACCTCAACAAAATGGTGTCTCGGAAAGAAAACATCGCCATCTTATAGAGGTTGGCCGCACTATTATGCTGTCTACGAATGTTCCTCAGTTTTATTAGCCCTATACAGTCCTTATTACGTGGATGACATTGTTATTACAGGCCACTAAGTGATCTTAGTGACATTCAGCAGGTTAAGTAGGACCTAAGCAAGGAGTTCCAAACTAAGGACCTCGAACTTCTCAAGTACTTCCTAGGGATTGAAGTTTTTTAATCCAGGCATGGTATGATTTTATCATAGAGGAACTATGTACTTGATCTGTAGAAGGAAACAGGGATGCTTAGTTGTAAGCCAGTTGATACAACCATGGAACCTAATGTTAAGTTGTGTGGTGGAACTGGGAGTGATGTCGATGTTGGTAGTTGGGAAACTGATCTCACAATCACAAGACCAGATATATCCTATTTAGTCAGTGTTATCAGTCAGTATATGCATCAACCTCAAAAATCGCATTGGGAAGCATTGGAAAGAATCCTTCGGTACTTTAAGAAGAACCTAGGATAAGGATTGCAATACAAATGTCATGGGTACACTGAAATTGAAAACTTTGGTGATGCGGATTAGACTGGGTCTCCTGGTGATAGGAAATCTACCTTTGGTTATTTCACAACAATTAGAGGCAATCTAGTCATTTAGAGAAGCAAGAAACAAAATGTGGTGGCAAGAATTACAACCTATACTACTCACTCTCTTAATTACATGATACCACTTGAATATCTTCAACACTCCCCCTCAAGTTGGTGAAAAAACATCAAATATTCCCAGCTTTGTGAATGCATATGTGAGTGACTTCGCAACAATAGCTTTTGTAAAGATGTTTGCCAATTGATTCATATACCGTATATATATTAATCCAGCTTGGAGTTTTTCCCGAACAAAGTGACAATCTATCTCAATATGCTTGTTCTTTTTTGAAAGACTGGATTGGTTGCAATATGGATAGCTATTTGATTGTAGCAATGAAGTTGCATGGGCGTGGTTATCCAAAATCTTAGCTCATTCATGAAAGATCTCAGCCATAATAACTGAATTAATGCTGGTGCCATAGTCCAGTATTCAACCTTAACACTGGATGCCAATTTTTTGGAACACTACCATCCAAACTCTCCACGAAAAACCACATTGCAGAAGAACATGCCGAACGGGAGGACTAACGCTCAAGGGCCCATGAGTGCAAAAGGGGCGTGAGAAGCTTGAGTTTCACTAGGAGGCACCACCCGCTTGGTCCGACAGCAACAATCCTCCTCCAAAAGGACTGGACCGAAGAATCAAATGAGGGGTCACTGATCCAAGCATTGTTGGATCTGAATAGGGGGGAAGTGAGTGTCCACCATGATCGGCCAATGATCCAAAACTGCCTGGCTAAGCACTTTGGCAGTAACATCGTTATAGAGCCGCAACCAAACGTCACTGGCGAGAAACCTATCAAACTTTGATAGCACAAGGGGTTGCCTACCGTTTGACCAAGTGAAGATCTTCCCAGACAAAGAAATTTCATTGCGCTCCCAGCATCCAATGAAGTTAGCAAAGAGCCTCGTGGAGATAGTGATCCTCCTAGACGGCGAGGACTTCTCATGGCAGAATTGAGTCACATTGAAGTCGCCAGCGAGTAACAAAGGGACAGGTCATCTCTGGCAGACCGACAGGAGGTCGTCCCATAAGAGGTGTCTCTCGCTATGCCTAGTAGGCCCATAGAACCCCATGAGACACCAAATGTTTCCTGAGCACTTATCTCGCAACTTAACTCCCAGTGCATAGTTTCCCCGAAAGCTATCCATCACCTCAATGGTGTTGGTGTCCTAGATGAGAAGAATGAATGCCTCCCGCCGAGCCAACAACATCCACAATGATCCAGCCGGGCTCCCTCAGAGACCAAATATCACAAATGAGGCCGAGCGGAAGAGACACCACCATAGCCTCTTGAAGCACGACAATGCTAGATTTAGTAGAGGTGAGAAGGCTTTGAATAGTCGCATGGCGCCATGACGAGCCAATTCCACGTACATTCCACAAGAGCACAATCATTGATCATTTCACTTTTTCTTCGACTTTTCTGAAGGGTGATTGTCCCTAGGAAGAGGCCATGTGAAGACAATTTCCATATCTTTTGCTAGCACCACGATTTATGCCTAGGTATACGGGTCGTACTTGTGCTGCTCAGATTGAAGCGCCTCTAAGAATTGCTGAGATTGTTCTTCCGGTTTCGGAACAAAAAGGCCCGTCTCTAGATCTCGAGGGAAATGAGCTTGAACACTAGGCTCCCCCTGAAGCAGTTGTCGCGGGTGGCTCGGGAGGGTGATTTTTGGGGTGAAAGCATTGGGGGATGCTGGATTTAAAGGAACAAAAGGGGTATCCAAAGAACACGTGGCGTCCTCCAAATGCTGGGATAGTGGGGGCATGGTTTTTTTGGAGTAAAGACAGGGTGAGTGTCGGTAGGTTGTATATGGGGACTGGCAAAGAGTTAGTCAAAAAGGCTAATTTTTGGGGAGGTTGGATGTGGTGAAGTGTTTTATCCTGCTTGGGGGCGGCAAATAGAAGGGGTGAACGTGACAGGCAAGGGGACAAGCGAGTTTGGGGACCCGTAGGGGTAGCAGCATGGCTCGTGACAGGGCTGCAAGGGGAGGACCACACTTCTTGGGGAGGAGTGAAGCCAGTAGGCGCTGCCAGGTTGTGGGGTAATATCTCCAAAATGGCTTCTCGACGGTGGGGTACTCCACATGTCGGAAGACAGACATAGTTCCAATGTCAATTCGAACCCAGAATCGAGCATTATCGACCAAGACATGTCTGAAGTGTACTCTGTCGCAGTGTCAGAGTGGGTTGATGAGAACCTGGGCCTCATCAAGTTAATACCAATGCTCAGTAAGTGGGTCCGAAGCAATGATGGACCTGAACTCCTCCATGATGTCAGTGAAGACCAAAGGCTGCCATAGCTCCACTGGCAAGCCTGTTATGTTCGCCCATTGCTCGAATTGATTGGATGATGTCAATGGAAGCCATTCTGAGATCCCCAAGATGCCTGAAGCCGGATGAGGTACGAGGGTGGGGGCTGCCATTGTCTCCGGTTGGCTACAGAAGTGCACGAGCCAGGTTCGGGGGGCGAGGAAAGAGATTTTGGGGGTGTATGTGAGGTTTAGACCATCCTTCAGCCATTGGAGGATGCTGGATTTGTCAGTTTTGGGGGTAGAATGGATGGTAATTGACTGTGCCAGTGCAAGACGCCCGTCACGGAGGAGATTTGAGGGTAGGCGGATGATTTTCTGGAGCTCGGTGGGGGGGAGAGGATGGTGCTAGTTCAGAGAGATTTGCGGCTGTGGGCATTTTCAAGGGGGTTGGGTCGGGATGCTTTTGTTAGGAATTAAACGGCCTAATTACAAACTAATGAGAACAATAATAATAATCGCGGAAGAAAGGAAAAGCAAGCACGAAAAGAAACAATAAGATTTATACAGGTTCGCCTCAACGTGAGGCTACGTCTTGTTTTCCGCCGTAGTAATCTACTATGAAAATGAAATAGTTTACAAGAGAAATTGCACACTTATAGGTGTTTCTCTCTAACCTCTCGGGCTGAAACTCAAGATACTCCTCGGATTAAGATGATAAAACAACCCTAATAGCGGCGCCCCCCAATTTAAAGAGAAAACTAGGGCAACCACATTACAAGAGTGAAATTCCCAAACTGCCCTTAATGAAACCACAATCAATATATTGTGGATCGGACGGGGGCTCCCCGGCCCCCTTCCAACTCCCACAACGACCTTAGTGTGAAGGTCAATCCGCGACCAACTCAACGTAAGGCGTTCATTAGGCTCCACAACTTAACAATCTCCCACTTGGAGACTAATCTATCATCAATATCACTTCTGCAGTGACAAAAACTTCTCAATCCTCAGAGAGAAGTCCACACAACTGCAGTTTTTCGATCATAACAGTCTTTGTCAACATATCAGCCGGATTCTGATTCCCTTGAATCTTCTCAAGTGCTAAGACTCCATCCTCCAAAGCCGATCTAATTAAGTGATAACGCATCTGTATGTGCTTTGTTCTGGCATGATAAACAAGATTCTTTGCTAAATGAATAGCACTCTAATTGTCACAATACAACACATTCCTCCCATGCTTGAGACCTAATTCTTCCCAAAAAGATTGCAACCATACCATCTCTTTGCTGGCTTCAGTCACGGCAACATATTCTACCTCAGTAGTGGAAAGAGCAACTATCTTCTACAACTTAGAGGCCCAACTAATTGATGTACCACTCAATGTGTATACATATCCAATGGTACTCTTCGCGCCATCATTGTATCCAGCCATGTTAGCATCTACATAACCCTGTAATCCCAAGTCTAACTTTCTAAAACATAAGTCTGAGTCTGCAGTGCCTCTCAAATACTTGGGAATCCACTTCATTGCTTCCCAATGTTGTTTACTCGGATTACTCATATATCTGCTGACAACTCTCACTGCATGAGCTATGTCTGGTCTAGTACACACCATGGCATACATGAGACTACCAATAGCTGAAGCACAAGGCACATTGGCCATGTTGGCTCGCTCCTGCATCGTAGAAGGTGACTGCTCCTTAGATAGCCTAACGTGATTAGCTAAAGGAGTACTCACTGGTTTTGCATCATTCATGTTGAACCTATTCAACACCTTCTTCACGTATTCTTGTGACAGTTTTAAGACATCAATGTCTCTAGTAATTCTTATCCCAAGGATTTGTTTTGTAGCACCCAAATCCTTCATTGCAAACTCCTTGGACAACTCCCTTTTCAACTTATCTATTTCCTGTTTACTAGCACCTGCTATCAACATGTCATCAACATATAGTAGTAGAATAATGTAAGAGTCATCAAGCTTCTTCACATAACAGCAATGATCCACTTGATACCTCAATAAACCATTACTACTCATAAAAGTGTCAAACTTCTTATACCACTATCTTGGAGCTTGTTTAAGACTATACAAGCTCTTTTGAAGTTTGCACACCATTTTCTTCTTTCTTTCTGCTTTGAAACGATGTGGTTGCATCAAGTAAATTTCTTCCTCCAAATCACCATGAAGAAAGGTTGTTTTTACATCCAATTGCTCTAAGTGCAAGTTTTCATTTGCCACTAGTCTAATAATAGTCAATTTCACTACTAGAGAGAAAATCTCAGTGTAGTCAATGCCTTTTTTTTTTTTTGAAAGCCTTTTACCACCAGTTTTGCCTTTACCGCTTGCTGCCATTATGTTCGTCTTTTATTCGGTACACCCATTTACTCTGCAAGGCCTTCTTCCCTTTTGGTAACTCAGTCAACTACCATGTCTGATCGGATAACAATGAATTCATCTCGTCCTTCATGGCCAACTCACTTCGTTGATTCATCAACTTGCACAGCTTCCTCATAACTCTCTGGTTCACCTTTATCAGTCAATAAAATATAATTCGGTGCAAGGGAGTACCTCTTTGGTAGTCTACTAGTTCTAACAGACCTCCTGAGTTTAGTCTTAGGAATGTTTTGATTTACTTTTGGGGGTATGTTCTCATGGTCTTTCTGAGCAATATTCTTCATCTCATTAGCTGAAAGATCTCTCTACTGAATCACTTCAGACTTCTTGGTTTCATCACCTGTGCTCTTAAAATCTGTTCTCAACCTGTCTTTATATAAGGTACCTTCATTGAAGATCATGTCCTTGCTCATGATAACCTTATGACTTTGGTCATCCCAAAAGCGATAACCAAACTCGGTACCACCATAGCCAATAAAGAAACATTTCTTAGATTTAGCAACAAGTTTATTTCTAGTAGCAGAATCAATATGAATATAAGAACCACAACCAAAAACAATATAAGAACCACAACCAAAAACTTTAAAGAAAAAATAGTTTACCTCTTTTCTGCTCCAGACCTCTTTTGGTATTTTGCAATCCAATGGTGTTGAGGGACCTTTGTTGATCAAATAGGCAGTAGTGCTAATAGCCTCAGTCCAAAACATCTTTGGCAATCCCGCATGTAATCTCATGCTCCTAGCACGCTCATACAAAGTTATGTTCATCCACTCAACCACATCATTCAGTTGAGGTTTTCCAAGAATGGTCTTCTTCATCTTGATTCCATTATCAGCACGGTACCACTTGAAATCATCATCTATGTATTCTCCCCCATTACCTGACTGTAGGTACTTCACCTTCAAATCTGTCTCATTCTCAACCATTGATCTCCATCTCTTGAAGGTATAAAAGATATTAGATTTATTTTTCAAGAAATAAACCCATACCTTTCTGTTTGCATCATAAAAAAATGTCACATAGTAGTTAGGACCACTAAGGGAAGTAACATTTGAAGGCCTCCACACATCAGTGTGAACCAACTCCAATTTTGTTGTCGTTTGTTCCTTTCTGGCTTAGAAAAGCTAACCCTTTTCTGCTTGCCAAAAAATACAGTCTTCACACAAACTGTTGTTTATAGTTTTCAACCCTAGTAGCTTCCCTTTGGATTGAAGCACTTTCATTCCTTCCTCACTCATGTGACCGAGCCTATAATACCACAAGTCAGAATCAGTAATAGTATCAACAACTGCAACCGTGTCTCTGCAACTGGAAGTGATGTAAAGAGTTCTAGTTTTAATTCCCCGTGCAACAACCATGGATCCCTTTGTGACTTTCCAGGTAGTACCATTAAAAGTCACATTATAACCTTCATCATTAAGCTGTCGTACTGAGATCAGATTACCCATCAGTTTTGGTACATGTCTCACCTTGTGAATTTTCCACACTGACCCATTTGACATGCTCAAACGGACATTACCAATACGGACAATAACCAAAGGTTCTCCATCACCAAGATACACCTTCCCGTGATCTCCAACAACATAATTCTCCATTATCTCACGATGTGCGGTTGTGTGAAAAGAAACTCCAGAATCTAACACTCAAGAGTCAATAAGGCTATCAACCGACAAGAGTAAAACATCTTGTACCTCTTCAGTCACCGCATTTGCAACATCGTTTTTCTTTTCATTTTTCTTCGGTGCTCTACAGTTCTTCTTTAAGAGACCAGACTTGCCACAATTCCAGCACTTCACATTCATTTCGAATTTGGACTTGCTTTTACCGTTCCTTGACTTCTCTCTACCATTGACTTTGTTGGAATTCCTCTTGAAGTTCATGCCTCTAGTATCGACACTTAGGGCAGAATTAGATGTCAATGATTATTCGGAGTCCTTTCTACGAACTTCCTCCGCAAGAATGGTATCCCGAACATCATTAAAGATCAACTTCCCGTTGCCTACAAAGTTGTTGACCGCAAACCTCATAGGCTCCCAACAATTTGGCAGAGACGCCAAAAGAATTAAAGTATGAACCTCATCATCAAATTTAATTTGAACGGATGTCAATTGATTGACAATCGTGTTAAACTCATTCAAATGCGATGCAACTGATATATTTTCTGTCATCATTAAATTGAAGAGTTTTTTCATGAGATGTACTTTATTATTTGTGGAAGGTTTCTCATACATGTCGGACAAAATCTTCATCATCCCCGTTGTGGTTTTCTCCAACGCCACGTTGTGAGCAAACCGGACTACTCCCAACACTTGTCTATCGAGGAGAATCCACTTATCATCTTTCATACCTTCTGGTTTCATATCCACAATTGGTGCGTGTAGCTTTTTACTGTACAAATAATCTTCGATTTGCATCCTCCAGAATACAAAATCCATACCATCAAACTTGTTGATCCCTAGTGTCGATCCTTCTCTGCTAGCCATTACTCTCAATCACGAACCAAAACTCTGATACCACTTGTTAGGAATTAAACGCCCTAATTCCAAACTAACGAGAACAATAATAATAATCATGGAAGAAAGGAAAAACAAGCACGAAAAGAAACAACAAGATTTATACATGTTTGCTTCAAGGTGAGACTACATCCTGTCTTCCGCCACTGCAGTAATCCACTATGAAGATGAAATAGTTTACAAAAGAAATCACACACTTACAGGTGTTTCTCTCTAACCTCTTGGGCTGCAACTCGAGATGCTCCTCGGATTGAGATGATAAAACAACACTAATAGCGGTGCCCCCCAATTTAAAGAGAAAACTAGGGCAACCGCATTACAAGAGAAAAATTCCCAAACTGCCTTTAATGAAACAACAATCAATATATCATGGATCGGACGGGGGCTCCCTGCCCCCTTCTAACCCCCACGGCAACCTTAGCGTGAAGGTCAATCCACGACTAACTCAGTGTAAGGCGTTAATTAGGCTCTACAACTTAACAACTTCGGGGTAGGAGAGAAGAGAAGAAAAAGGTCATGGGGGGGAGACAAGGCTTTGGCAAGGCTCGGGAAGGAGAGGTGGAAATGCAAGGTTATTGCCGCCGATGGTCACCAGAAAACTCGCCGACGCTAGCGTTGGAGATAAGCTCCGGAGAACTTCAGGCAGCTCATTCCAACTGAAGCCAGAGTTGGTGGTCTCCAGGATGAAGAGGCGAGCAAGGATCAAGCTCCTCCGGCACTGAGTTATTTTGCAATCTTAGCGACCACAGAAAGTGGTCACTGAGAAAGTGAAAATCGAGCTTCCAGACTAGAGCTCACAAGTTCTCCTCAATCTGTCTTCCGTACAGCGCAGGAACTGTTGGACGAAGGCAGATATGACTGTTGTGGAGACACAGATGAAGGAGAGCTTCGTCTCGCTCGCCGAACTGATCCGAATGACAGTTCCCGAGCTTCAATTAACCCTTTCAACTATAACTTGATTTTTCCTATAAGAAAATTGAAACGGTTGCTGTTTTCGTCGTTGCCGGGAGACGGTCGTCCATTCCGCATCCCTGGGCTCCATCGACGTCAACTATTGCTCGCCGGAGGCATTTCCGAGATCTTCAGGTCATCGGCCGGAGTTCTGGCCATTGCTGGTAGGGAAGACGAACCTTCTGCGGCTTGGGGATGCTTGGAGCGCCGGTGGCCGTTGTCGGAGATGACGACGGCAGGACCGCCAGCGGTGCAACAGCCGGCAAGTGGGTGCAGGATGGGACCTGGACCAGTGGCAGGTGGGGCCACCCTGTCTCGTTCAGTCACACTCATGATCTCATGCACAGGCGCGGGCTCAGACATTTCAAATTCCAGCACCTAAAATTTACCCTAGAATTTAACAACAATTATCTTAATGAAAGAGTAACCAAGCTCATGTGTTCCTGTAGTGGCCTGATGCAAACAGTTCATATCTATTCTGATGAACTTTTATAGCCAGACCTGAAAATCAGTGTTGCCAGCTGGTTCATTACACTTGCTCGCCAATAGAAAATGATACTATGCTAAGCATGTGGTTGTGCAGGCTGCACAATTTGCATGTACCACATGAATAAATAAGGATGTGACAAGTATGACTAATTTTTGTAGTTTATCTTGACACTGATGAAAAGTCAAAATAAGCTATTACATCAAACTTTCATCAGTATTTTTCATTATATTTGCATCAGATCACCTTAGACAGCATCCACATACCCTTGGGATAAATAATAAATGTTCCATACCTTTTCCTCCAGCGAGGATTTTCCTCCAGTTGCCTTGTTAAAAAACTCAGCGGTTTTAACCTTATTTTGTGGCACATTTTTTGGACAAACAGAGCTGAGATTGTTTCTCTCTGCCATTTCTGAGCTAAGAGACTGGTTTTTATATGGAACATACTCCATTTTTCCTTCATAATGCTCTGAGGTGTTCCTGATTGCTTGAAATTCTGTACTTAGAGAGCTTGCAGCCACAGAGAAAGATTGTGTAGGGCTATTATCAATCATGTCTGCAGCAGCAGATGACCATAGCTCATCCGCACTGCCAATCATTTCATGTCCAAGTACAGAGTCATCATTTCTGCAAAATCATCACTTGTGAGGATAGCATGTCAGATAACTTAATAGAATGAATTAGGCAGGAAAAAGATATAAACAATATAATAATCATGCAATTAATTAAGTTTACTAGCTTGAATTTTCTAGTAACTTGCTTATTGTTTCAACCATGGAAAAAACAATAGCTACTACCTAAAAATTTTATCAAGGTCATCAAAGTTGCCAATGTTAGCCCAACTGTAGTCAAGGAAGCCGTCACTCTCCTTGGCTTCTTGTTCATTTCCAAACAATTCAGGTTCACCTGTACCAAAAGTTGAGAATGATTAGTGTTTTAAGAATTTCATAATCTATTTAAGAAAATTCAAAAAGGAGAAAAATTGAAAATTTCCTGAGGACACTGCTGGCACTGATTCCTGAAAAAGAACATGGATACAGTTCTGAACACAGAACACGGCTTATTGGAGAAAAAAATGGAGACAGAGGATCTGAGGGTGCGGGTAGTCTGGGAGTAAGTACCGAAGTAGACACTTCTTTTAGTAAGAGTATCCTTAGTCTAGAATAGCATTGGCATTCTAAATTTAACCACACAGACAAGCAAAGGCTAGATTGGCTGGGCTGATTCCAGAAGATCACATCACCCAGCTAGACCACATAGCAGATGACAGATTCAAATAAAGTTTACCTTTAATGGAAGAAAGGAAAGGACCACGCAATTCAGCTGACATTGTATGGAGTGTGTTGTAGTTATTTATGATGTCATACAGGTTACACTATTTTGACCTGCCAGGATAGCAGGTTAGGGAGACTGAGTCAGTCCACTAGGTTTGCTCTCGGCTTATTTTGCAAAATATAAAATGCTTTCTCAATCATGTTACCTTTTATCAAGTTGAAGTTGGTCACATCAGTGAAATTAGACAGTTCGGTCTCAATAGAGCCCCCTTTGTTAACCACATCTGATGCAGGCAAATCTGTCCATGAACCCAAGCCCAGTCCTGAAGCTGAAAGTTCTTCATTTGCCCTTGTAGGGGAGGTTTCAACCTTAATATCAGGTAAATCATTTTTGACTCCCAGAGTCTTGTCCTCACCAGATTTACTTATGACATTGGTGTCCTGAATGCATTGCTCCTTCCCGATATCCCCAAATGAAAAATATGCATTCTCATTATGCTCCTTGGGATACGGGACAATATGATCATCACTCTCACCAGGTTCACCCCATATTATGTCTGCAATCTGACAAAGTAAGAAAAAGAAGCAAGAAGACATGAGATACATTGACAACAAGGCAACCCTAATTTATATTATATTATGGCTTCATGGAAATCACAAAAATCACCCCTGAGATTTTAAGGATGCTAGACCAAAGGTCCTTCCTAAGTCACAATGACCTTAAGAAAACCATAGTTACAAACTATAGTGAACCACATTCGTCTGTCGCATAGTTACAAACTATAGTGAACCACATTCGTCTGTCGCACAAGAACGTTAAGGGAAGTACTACCAGCAGCCAAGTTATTGGCTCTTGCAGAATAAAGAGAAACAGAATGAAAAACATCTGCCTTTTTGCAAACTCAAGTTTACCAAAATGCTTCTTGAGAGACCTCAATAATTCCATATTACCAAAAGTTACACATCTTTGAATCAATTTACTGAGAAAGATGCCCTCTTTTCATCCTCAATGCCAGCTGCACAACATCCTAGAAACCTTCTTAATAAAACATATTTTCACTAATGTAGATTGACATCCTACCTTCACCACTTTCTGAAATCCTTCAATGTTTTCAGGGAAGATAATATGATGAACTAGGCAAGAAAAAAATGAGTGGTAGAAAATAACTTCAACTACAAGAAAAATGAGAATCCAATATGTATTAAGCACAGAATATGATAAAGCGCAAAAAAAACTTCTTAATCAAGATGACCCTATCTTCATCCTCGATGCCAACTGCACAACATCCTAGATACCTTCTTAAGAAAGACCATTATAACTAATGGATCGGCATCTATGTTTGCCACTTTCTGAAATTCTTCAATGTTTTCAGGGAAGATAATATGACAAAGAAGGAGAGAGAGAGAGAGAGAGAAAATCAGATGTACTAGGCATATGACAAAGCACACAAAAAAGAGAGAAAAAAGTCGTAGAAAATTACTTTAAAAACAAGAAATATGAGAATTCAAGATGTACTAAGCACAGAACAGACTTGGAAATCCATTAAATAGAGACACGTTACTTGTCCATCTATCTCATGAAAAATACTAATATGAAGAACCTGTAACTACTACAAACTGTACCAAAATCAAATGTTAAAGTAAGTTCTGTGCCAAAATCAAATGTTAAAGTCAGTAAGTTCTGTACCAAAATCAAATGTTAAAGTCAGTAAGTTCATCTGTCCATGTCAAATCCACAGTCGGTATCTTATTTTCAAAACTATTATTCAACTTTTTTTTCCACTAAAGTCAACACTTCTTCTTGGTCCACATTAATTTAACTTTTTAAGAATATTAGAAAAATAAACATAACATCTGAGTAGAAGAGAAGTTTAAACATGGAAAAGTATCTGCGACAAATCTTATTTTAAGAAAAAGTAAGCCAGTGATTTAATGCAGTTCAAGTTAAAAAAGAAAGGCACATAATATACAGACCATAAAATGTTTCTAACCATACAGGTAAAACAACACCAAGTAGATGAAAGTCCACACTGAGAAAGTTATTTGCAAGACATCTTTTCTTTAAAAAAAAGTAAGCTAGTGATTTAATGCAGTTCAAGTTAAAAAAGGTAGTTTGTCCTTCCCTTGTCAACCTTAAAGTGAACAGTTAAGCTGAGTAGAAGGGATCTAAGCTATACTGTACTATGACGATATGACCATCTGACCATAAGTCTATGCCCATGTCTTAGACCCCACCAGCTTCAACCCATCAAGCCAATAAACATGCTCAACCTCCTTAGAAAAGATTAGGTGAGAAGATGTGCAGGCCAGGTTACAAAACTCTCTCACCATCTCTAACAATCTAATGACAAAATTTCAAAATGAGTGAGAGCACACCTGAACGCAACTGCGAGAGACCGAGTGTGAAGGGGTGGCCCCACCTGCCGGCCACCGTTGCTCCAAGCGTCTCCAAGTAACAGGAAGGTCGTCCCTTCTAGCAACGGCCAGAGCTCAAGCCGACGATCGGAAAACCCCGACAACCATGCCGGCGAGCATCCGAATGCCCCGACGAAACCCAACGACACGGAATGGACCGCTCTCCTGGCGACGGTGACAAAAACCTCTTCTCTGTTTCTCATATGGGAAAAACTGAGTTACAGTCGAGCGTGTTAATTGCAACTCAGGTCCGGTCATTCGCATCAGCTTGGGGAGTGAACCAAAGATCCCGAGCCCTACCAAAACCAATTCTAAGCCATGCTGGATGTCACGCATAGGTGGTAGTGTATCTGGGAGCTCCTTGGGAAAGACATCCTGGAATTCCCGTCAGATGGACTCAACTTCAAGCATTGAGTCGCCTAAGGAGTTCACGGGTACCTCGCGGGCTACCATTGCAAAAACTACAGACTCATGCAATATTTCATCGTCCAAATCCTTGAGACTGATGAAATACAAGGTTTTCTTTTGAGAGCTCGATTGTGTTTTACTCTGCGTAACAAATTTTGAGGGCAATGGTTTAAGGCGGATGGTCTTTCCTTTGAACAAGAAAGCAAATATTAGAGCGCCCATAAATTGTAACATCTCAATCATACAACCAGGGCTTGTCCCAGATGGTGTGACCCAAATCTATGGCAATTACATCACACCAGATATTTTCTTTGTATTCAAGGAATTAAATGGGGACGAGACACCAACCCTCAACTAAAATGGAAGTGTCATTGACCCACAAACTCGATAAGGTCTAGGATGTGGAATGGTCTTTAGGCTGAGGTCGGCAACAGTGCGGGATGAGACAACATTGATGCAACTGCTGCTATCAATGATAACATTGCAGCTCTTCTCTCCACACTTGATGTAAGTGTGAAAGATAGTAGCTTGATGCCAGTCGTCAAACTCCTTGGGCTAAGTCAACGCACATTGGACAACATTCAATCAACGGCGGGGGTGTGAGTAGGTCTGGCACAATTCAAAGCGGGTGTGCTCTCCTCAGACGTTTCATTTGAGAGATCAAAGTCGATAGGATCAGGCTCGTACTCCACGTTTTCCTAGTCTTCCTGTGAGTACTCTTAATGCTCGATAAGAAGGGTTCAAGTGCTACAATTGGATGCGATGTGTCCAAATCCTCGACACTTATGACATTGAATCCTCAAATTGAGTTTTGACAATTCTTTTCCTGCCCCTGATGTAGGGGGTCCAGATTGTGACAATCTTTGAGGGGGAACACCTAAAATTGACTTTCCTGGGACTTGAGGATTAGTGGTGGAAAACCAAAAAGGCATCGTACGGGTGCCCAACCTATTACGAATTAGACGCCCTAATTCCAAACTAATGAGAGTAATAATAATAATCGTGGAAGAAAGGAAAAACAAGATTTATACAGATTCGTCTCAAGGTGAGACTATTTCCTATCTTCCGCCGCTGTAGTAATCCACTATAAAGAAGAAATAGTTTACAAGAGAAATCGCACACTTATAGGTAGTTTTTTCGCTAACCTCTCTCGGCCGCAACTGATGCTCCTCGGATGATAAAACCCTAATAGCAACACCTCAAATATAAAGAAGAATTTAGGGCAACCGCGATACAAGAATAAAATTTCCAAACTGCCCTTAATGAAACAACTGTTAATATATCATGGACCGGGAGGGGGCTCCGCCCCAACACCCCCAGGATAAGAGTTTCCCGCCTCCCTTCCAACCCCCACGTTGACTTTACCACGAAGGTCAATCCGCATACCAACTCAGCGTAGGGCGTTGATTAGGCTCCACAACTTAACAATCTCCCACTTGGAGACTAATCCATCATCAATATCTCCTCTGCAACGGCAACAACTTCTCAATCCTCAGAGAGAAGTCTAATTGAAGTTGCACACAACTTCAGTTTCTCAATCCTAACAGTCTTTGCCAACATATCACCCGCATTCTGACTTCCTTGAATCTTTTCAAGTGCTAAGACTTCATCCTCTAAAGCCAATCTAATGAAGTGATAACGCACCTGTAAGTGCTTTGTTCTGATATGATAAACAAAATTCTTTGTTAAATGAATAGTACTGTGACTGTCATAGTACAACACATTCTTCCCGTGTTTGAGACCTAATTCTTCCCAGAAGGACTGCAGCCATACCATCTCTTTGCTGGCTTCAGTCACGACGACATATTCTACCTCAGTAATGGAAAGAGTAACTATCTTCTGCAACTTAGAGACCTAGCTAACTATTGTACCACCCAATGTGTATACATATTTAGTGGTACTTTTTCTGCCATCAATGTCTCCAGCCATGTCAGCATATACATAACCCTGTAATCCCAAGTCTGACTTTTTGAAACATAAGGCTGAGTCTGCAGTGCCTCTCAAATACCTGAGAATCCACTTCACTGCTTCCCAATGTTGATTACCTGGAGTACTCATCACAACTCCCACTACATAAGCTACGTCTAGATTAGTGCACACCTTGGCATACATGAGACTGCTAGCAGAAGCATAAAGCACATTGGCCATGTTGGCTCACTCTTGCTTTGTAGAAAATGACTGCTCCTTAGATAGCCTAAAGTGAGTAGCCAAAGGAGTACTCACTGGTTTTGCATCATTCATGTTGAATCTGCTCTGCAACTTCTTCACATATTCTTCTTGTGACAGTTTCAAGACATCAATGTCCCTAGTAATCCTCATCCCAAGGATTTGTTTTGCAATACCCAAATACTTAATTGCAAACTTCTTGGACAACTCTCTTTTCAACTTATCTATTTCCTTCTTACAATCACCTACTATCAATATGTCATCAATATATAACACTAGAATGATGTAGGAGTCATCAAGTTTCTTCACATAACAACAATGATCCACCCGACACCTCAAGAAACCATTACTACTCATAAGGTGTCAAACTTCTTATACCATTGTCTTGGAGCTCGTTTAAGACCATACAAGCTCTTTTGAAGTTTTTTTTTTTTGAGTGGGGCGTGGCTCGATTCGAAGTCGCGACCTGATGCACCTAATGTACACAGAATACAACTAGACCAAATGGCCTTAGGTAAACTCTTTTGAAGTTAGCACACCATTTTCTCTTTTCCTTGTGCTTTGAAACCCTGTAATTGCATCATGTAAATTTCTTCCTCCAAATCACCATGAAGAAAGGTTGTCTTTACATCCAACTGCTCTAATGTGCAAGTCTTCATTTGCCACTAGTCCAGGCATTGTTCTAATAGTAGTCAATTTCAATTTTGGAGAGAAAATCTCAGTGTAGTCAATGCCTTCTTTTTGTTGAACGCCCTTTACCACCAGTCTTGCCTTGTACTGCTTGTTGCCATCATGTTCGTCTTTTATTCAGTACACCCATTGTTATGCAAGGCCTTCTTCTCTTTTGATAACTCGGTCAACTACTATGTCTAATTGTATAACAGTGGATCCATCTCATCCCGCATGGCCAACTCCCACTTGGTTGATTCATCAGCTTGCACGACTTTCTCATACGTCCCTGGTTGACCTTTATCAGTTAACAGAATATAATTCAGTGCAGAGGAGTACCTCTGTCTTGGTCTGCTAGTTTTGACATATCTCCTTAGTTCAGTCACAAGAATGTTCTGATTTACTTCTGGGGATATGTTCTCCTGATCTTCTGAGTAATATTCTCCATCTCAATAGAGGGAAGATCTCTCAACTAAATCACTTCAGACTTCTTGGCTTCATCACTTGTGCTCTCAGACTTTGTTTTCAACTTGTCTTTAAGCAGGGCACCTTCATTGAAGATCACGTTCTTCTCCTGATAACGTTACGACTTTGGTCATCATAGAAGCGATAACCAAACTCGGTACCACCATAGCCAATAAAGAAACATATTTTAGATTTAGCATCAGGTTTACTTCTAACAGCAGAATCAATGTGAATATAAGAAACACAACCAAAAGCTTTCAAGAAAGAAAGGTTTACCTCTTTACCACTCCAGACCTCTTCTGGTATTTTGCAATCCAATGGTGTTGAGAGACCTCTGTTAATCAAATAGGCAACGGTGCTAATAGCCTCAGACTAGAACATCTTTGGCAATCCCGCATGAAATCTCATGCTCCTAGTACGCTCATTCAAAGTTCTGTTCATCCTCTCAACCATACTATCCTGTTGAGGTTTTTCAAGAATGATCTTCATTTTGATTTCATTATCAGCACAATACCGCTTAAAATCATCATCTATGTATTATCCCCCATTATCTGACTGCAGACACTTCACCTTCAAATTTGTCTCCTTCTCAACCATTGCTTTGCATCTCTTGAAGGTATAAAAGACATCAGATTTCTTTTTCAGGAAATAAACTCATACCTTTCTGCATGCATCATCAATGAATGTCACATAGTAGTTAGAACCACCAAAGGTGGTAATAGTTGAAGGCCCCCACACATCCGTGTGAACTAACTCCGATTTTGTTGTCTTTTGTTTCTTTCCAGCCTTAGGAAAGCTAACCTTTTTCTACTTGCCGAAAATACAGTCTTCACACAAACTCTGGTTTACAATTTTCGACCCTGCTAGCTTCCCTTTAGACTAAAGCACTTTCATTCCCCTCTCACTCATGTAACCGAGCCTACAATGCCACAAATCAGAATTAGTAACAGTATCAGCAACTGCAACCATGTCTCTGCAACTGAAAGTGATGTGATGTAAAGAGTTCCAGTTTTAACACCTCGTGCAACAACCATGGCTCCCTTTGTGACTTTCTAAACAACATCATTAAAAGTCACATTATGACCTTCATCATCGAGCTACCCTACTGAGATCAGATTACGCATCAGTTTTGGTACATGTCTCACCTTGTGAATTTTCCACACCGACCCATTTGACATCCTCAAACTGACATTACCAATACCGACAATATCCAAAGGTTCTCCATCTACAAGATACACCTTGTGATCTCCAACAACATAATTCTCCATGATCTCACGATGTGCGGTGGTGCAAAAAGAAACTCCTAAATCTAACACCCAAGAATCAATAGGGCTATCAACCAACAAAAGTAAATCATCTTGTACTTCTTCAGTCACCACATTTGCAGCATCGTTTTTCTTTTCATCCTTCTTCGGTGCTCAGCAGTTTTTCTTTATGTGACCAGACTTGCCACAATTCCAGCACGGAATTTGGACTTGCTTCTACCATTCCTTGACTTCCCTCTACCATTGCCCTTTTTTGAATTCCTCTCGAAGTTTTTGCCCCTAGTATCGACACTTAGGGCAGAATTAGATGTCGACGATTCTCTGGAGTCCTTTCTACGAACTACCTCCGCAAGAATGGCATCCCGAACATCATTAAATATCAACTTCCCATTGCCTATAGAGTTTTTAACCACAACCTTCATAGGCTCCCAACAATTTGGCAGAGACGCCAAAAGAATTAAAGCACGAACCTCATCATCAAATTTAATCCGAACCGAGGTCAATTGATTGAAAATCGTGCTAAACTCACTCAAATGCGATGTCATTGATGTATTTTTTGTCATCTTTAAATTGAAGAGTTTTTTCATGAGATGTACCTTATTATTTGCGGAAGGCTTCTCATACATGTCAGATAGAATCTTCATCATCCCTGTTATGATTTTCTCTTATGCCACATTTTGAACTAAAGGGACTGCTCCCAACACCTGTTTATCGAGGAGATTCCACTCATAATCTTTCATAGCTTCTGGTTTCATACCTAGAAGTGGTACACGTGGCTTTTTACTGTAAAGATAATCTTCAATCTGCATCCTCCAGAACGCAAAATTCATACCATCGAACTTGTTGATTCCAAGTGTCGGTCCTTCTCCGCTAGCCATTGCTCTCAATCACAAACCAAAGCTCTGATGCCACGCCCTAATTCCAAACTAACGAGAGCAATAATAATACTCGCGAAAGAAAGGAAAAACAAGCACGAGAACAAACAAGATTTATAGAGGTTTGCCTCAAGGTGAAACTACGTCCTATCTTTCACCGTTGCAGTAATCCACTACAAAGATGAAATAGTTTACAAGAGAAATCCCACACACTTATAGGTGGTTTTTTCTCTAACCCCTAATAGCGACTGATGCTCCTTGGATGATAAAACCCTAATAGCGACACCCCAAATATAAAGAGGAAACTACGGCAACCGCGATACAAAAATAAAATTCCCAAACTGCCCTTAATGAAACAACAGTTAATATCCACTCTCATACATGCATTAGTGCTATGGCATCAAGTATGCCAAAAAAACTAAAGATGGAGGCTTAAGAAAAACGAGGCTTAAAGCCATTAACTTAGCACTATTTTCTAAGTGGCTATAGAGGCTAAGTTTTAACAGGCAAATATTATGGAAAAGATTAATCTCTCTGAAATAATCCATCCTTTAAGACAATTGGATACCTCTAGGCATGCTCCCTAGAAGAGCATCTAGAATATGGAAGGTGAATGTGAAAGACAAACAAACTTTTCATGGCATCATCAGCTACAATGTAAGGGATGGGCATATGGTATGTTTCTGGATTGAGATTATGCAATCTCCATGGTTCTTGCTTTGCTACCTCTCCATAGGCTAGCCAAAGATTAGCCAATGTTTAAAAAAAAAAAAATTATGAGAATTTCATTAAGAAAAGAAGAAAGAGAACAAGAGAAAGAAGTGCGCCCCTAACTTAGGGCAGCATCAAACAACAATCACCAAAGAAGGAAAAGAAAGCTAACAAAAGTATCCCAATAAAGCAATCCCCACCCAAACCAAATACATCAATCAACATGTATCTATTGAATAAGTATTACCCTCTATAACAAGTGAAAGAGAAACACCCATCCAAGCTGAATTATCCACCAACCCATTGAAACTTCTACCGACATAAACCCAATTTACAAAAAGACCTCAGCAAATATCAATTGTCTCATCTCACCATGGAGGAGATCGACCAGATGAAAACCACCCCAAGATCATTGCCAGATTGCCTTAATAACAAGTGGCAAATTATAATGCTGCACATAAATCCTCAATCCATCAAGCCAAGCATGACTTTTCACTTCAGTAGAATCTCACACCCCAAATAGAGAAAAAAGTACCCACAGGATCTGTTCCAAACGATGCCCCGGCCTCCTATAAGGCCCGAATTTCCCCAAAAACTTCCATCAAAGTTCAACTTAAGCCAACCCACCATAGGAGGTTGCCAAGGCTGAATCATTGTTCTCTAGGAGGAGACAAAAGTGGCAAACTCATGCCTTGTAAAACCCTGAAAAGAAGAAACTTTACTTAAATAAAAAATGAGTGTAATGTACCATAAGCTCAATGGCCCCCAGGATTTGTCATTCTTAGTGAAAGATTCAAGAACATCAGGTGGCTAAATCTTTGGATGGCACCTAAAGCCTCAGGAGGGACTTTAAAGATGACACGCTACCAATATGGAGTCATACAACCCTTGGCACCTTCTTGGTTGCTATATACTACAGCCTTGTCATGACTCACACTCTCCAAAATATAGCACTAGAAGCTAGTCTGCCCTAGAGGCTCTTGGGTCACAAAAAGTTCCCCATTCGCACAGACAGTAGCTCAAAGGAAAGCTTTCGCCTGTGATGAGCTAGAAGAGGTAAGTAAGTTGCATTAAACAGCCTTTGCAAGCTTTATGGTGAGGTAGAGGAGACACTAGATTACACATCTTCATCTGCCCATTCAGCTCTTCAGATTGTGGAAAATTTTGAAGAAATTTGCCATCCACATGTGCTTCTCGAATCTTTCTCTACGTTTACAGCTCAATGCCGCACAAGGCTTCAATCAATATATGAAAAAATCCTAAGAAAAGCAGCAGTAGTGCAGTCCCATGGTACATTTGCCTTGAAGAAAAAGAAGGGAATCAACCGGTCTTTCAATTCCCTCAACCCTGTAATTGGATCCATCTTTCACTCCACCCTTTGGTAGACCAGCTCACTCCAACAAAAGTCCCCTTTTCAAGCTCTACCACAGAAGATATTGAAGAACCACTCTTAGCTTCAAGGATCATATAACCCCAGTCATTACATCTGACAAGCCTCACTAGTTGGTAGGAAGAAGCTGAATTTCGATGTCTGATCCCTAGGCAATCTAGGGCACACAGGTACTGGAGGAGTCTTTAGCGACCACTCTGGCTCCTCTAATTTGGCCATGCATTTTCAGTTCGCCTTTTTGTCGAGCCCGTAAGAGGCAGGACGGCCACTCATCACAGCAAAAGCTAAAAAATGGAACAGTTCAATGTAGTTGGAAATTTCACAATAATTACTCCTCATAAGTCAGAAACCCAACAGTTAAATCCGACCGTAGGCAAAATATATACGACCAAAAAAATGGTCACCCGAGTGCCTTTAGTCATACTAATTACGGCCTCTCCACAATGTAATCCCAAATACGAACAGAAAGAAAACCACCTAGGTAAACCATTAAAATTCACAACTGCCTGATTCTTCCGGTTAACTCTGTTCCCCAAAGAAAACATCTTCTTCACTGAAAATAACCTCTCTTTTTTTCCATTACAAATATATATACTTTAAGAAACAGAGCACTTGTCAACATAAAATTCCTAGAAAGCAATCCGAACAGTTCGCCCGTAGAAATTCAGTAACAAGCCAACACATACGGGAAGAAAATTTTAAAAAGAAAAACTGAATGAAGGATAGATCCATTAAATTTCCGAACATAGTTATGTTCTGTTTATTTATAAAAAAAATCCAATAATAATAATAATAAAATATCCACCTCTTCGTCGTTCCAATCAAACATCTCTAACGACCTCTACGCCGTATACCACTTCCCGAAAGCACTTGTAATTCAACTCAAACATTGCCAGGTTGAAAAAGCGTGGAAACACCTAAGGCCTTCAACCAAAATCGAGATACATGGACGCCAACAATGAAAGAAACGGCTTCAGTCTAGCAAAATAAACACGGACAAGGGGTCCTCGAATCGCAAAGGAGACGAAAAGGTGCAGTAGTTGCAGCTGTGGGAAGTTAATGGACGGATGGAGAGAGAGAGAGAGAGAAGAAGAAGAAGAAGGATATGTGAGTGAGAGGAGAGAGACAAAGGGGGTTAGAGAGAGAAAACAAGACCCCAGAAGAACACGTGGAAGGCAGAGATTTATCCGACAATTCAGCGGGTCCACGTGCATGATGCGTATCATCATTCGTGGCTGAAATGAGCGATCTAATGCTGGAAGGCCATTGGCTGGAGACGAATGGAAGTTTCATTTCAGATTCATTTTGGATCAATTTCGGCAGATTTCAGGTAAATTCCGGTTCGTGGCGGGAGTGATTCTAGGAGTCGCTTTCGAGTCGGGGACGGAGCCTGCGTTATCGACTAGCCAAAAACAGGTGATTAAACTAATAGTTTAAGCTTAAGCGTAATCATCATACTGATCCTCTACTTCCACTAATGCCTCTTCTAATATTTCTATCGTCTGCTTCAGAGTCAAAAAAGTCGACAGATTTTGCGATAAGAATTTGTGCGGCGGCACTGAATTGGACGGTCAGTTCGTAGGAGTTTGAATTCTGAGTGGACTGTGGAGGAAGTCCACAAATCTCAAATTAATTTGTGGGACTCGCAGCTCGCTGCCCTACTCGGTTTTGTCAAAAGACAGCCATTAAATTTTTGACTGGTATCTATGGTTTTGGGATTTACAGTCTGGTGTGTCGATCTATGGATCATTTAAGTCCACCCACCTTTAGAGAAGAATGGTCAGTAATCGGTTTCATTTTCAGTCCAAAATAGTAATCGGTTTCTTTTCCTGTAGCGTTGCGATTTTCATCATCGAATATAAATTAGGCGGATCGAAACTCGAAGATTTGTCATATGCAGAAGTTGGTCGACTTGCTGCTCAAGGTCAGAGATTGAAGGAGAGAAATATTCGACAAAAGCAATGTGCAAGGGTGATAAATTCAATCCAACAAATATTTGAGAATTCAATTACCAATAGCTAATAACAAAATCGTCTTCATACCACAACAATTCAATGCGACATTGATAAATTCAAAAATTGTGTTAGTTGGGGCTTAGAAGTGTAAATGAATTGTTTTTCGTTGAAATTGAACCATGATTTTGTGTTGATTTAGAATGGTAATTATATACAATTTTACACAAAAAATCACTTCAGCACAAGAGTTATTCAGAAGAGTCTTATTCTTATGGATGACTCAATTGATTAGTTGATGAATGTTTATAAAGTCTTTTTTAAAGTATTATGTTCTTTATACCCCCTATGATAGCCCACGGTTTGAGAGGTCAATCTTATCTATTAGCAATTGAAATCGTGAATGTGTTAATAGTTTGGTAAGTAGATCAGCAAGTTGGTCAATAAAAGCAACATGAGGAACATGAAGTAGACCAGATTGAACCTGATAACAGATGAAGTAATAATCAATTGTTACATGTTTCATTCTGGACTAAAACACAGGATTGGAGTTTAACTGAATGGCACCAATACTATCACAATAGACAACAGGAGAAAACTGCAAAGTCACACCAAGTTCAATAAGTAGAGAGCACACCCACCGAAGTTCAGCAGCAATAACAACAACTGATTGATACCCAGTCTCAGTAGAAGAACAAGTAACAATGTGTTGCTTCTTTGAACTCCAAGAAACGAGATTATGTCGAAGATAAATAAGTTAGGTACTAGTGGAGTAATCATCTTTAATGTCTGCCCAACTGGTATACGAGAACCCATGTAGAGATACAGGAGACTGACAATGTAGAAGAAGTCATGCATCCAATGTGCCACATAAATACAGTGAAATTCTATTAACTAATAACCAATGTTTGTTAGTCAGTTGATGTATAAAATGGGACATCATATTGACAATAAAGGAAATATCATGTCGAGTGAGAGAGATATTGCACGATGCCAACTACTTCACAAAACTAGATGGATCAGAAAGAGGAGAGATTGAGGTCATGGTGAGTGATAAAGAGTTCATCAGAAATTGGGTTAGAATAGGTTTAGCATCCTCCATATGAGTCCTTTTTAGCAGATCTTGTATGTATTTTCTTTGAGAGAGTAATATATCATTGCGATACGGAGCAACCTCAACTCCAAGGGAGAAACAAAGAGAGACAAGATATTTCAAAAAGAAATGTTGAATGAGGCAATCAACAAATTGAGAAATAAGGTCATCATTATTACTAATAATAATAATATCATCGACATACACTAATAAAAACATAACATGTTTGCCAATATTGAAGAGTAAATAGGGAAATATTAGAGTGAGAATTCTTGAAATTTGAACCCAAAAGAAATTGACGTAGTTCATGATACCAAGCCCGTGGAACCTATTTGAGACCATAGATAGTTTTTATGAAGTTTACAGACATAAGTTGGATGATTTGAATCAACGAAGCCTAGAGGTTGTGCCATATATACATTTTCTAAGAGCCGACCTTAAAGAAAGGTATTGTTGATATCGAATTGACAAAGGGACTAACCATTGCTATTGCTATACTAAATAGAGTCTCACTGTGGTGGGTTTAACAATCGAGCTAAAAGTCTTATTATCCACACCTGGCTGTTGATCAGATCCTTTGGCCACAAGATGATCTTTGAATCTATCAATGGACCCATCAGATCCCAGACGACGAGAATTGTCGAATCTAAGAATACCAAGTTCCAAGAGAATGATAAGATTAGTGGGAGTATGCTACCTCAAAACTTAGCTTTTGAGGAATATAGCAGTTCTCAAACTGCTCTTATGTCTTCACATAGATTGGTTGTGTTTCAAGATAATCATCAGGACATAATTCCTCAAGAACAACCAATAGTTGAAGAACACTATCATCATGAGGATATTCTTATAGATTCAGTTACTTAGCATTCTCAACCTGAAAAATGTTGAAGTACCATTAAGAAGATCTTCAAGAGTAAGGAAACTTGCTATTTCTCCAAAGTATGAAATGTACCTTCAAGAATCTGGCATAGACATTGGCACTGAAGATGATCATATTATGATTTCATAGGTTGTGAGTGGAAATAAATCCATGAAGGAAGAGTTGGATTCAATGGCTAAAAACCAAGTCTAGGATCTTGTTCAATTGTCTAAAGGGGGGGAGGCCATTGGCTATAAGTGGGTTTTTAAAACCAAAAGAGACTCTTTAGGCAATATTGAAAGACATAAGGCAAGACTTGTACACAAAGGATTAACTCAACAGGAAAGAATTGATTATCATGATACATTCTCTCCTATTTCAAAGAAGGATTCATTTAGGATAATCATGACATTAGTAGCTCCTTTTGATATGGAGTTACATCAAATGGATGTGAAAATTATTTTACTCAATGGAGACCTAGAAGAAGAGGTTTACATGAAAAAACATGAATGTTTCATTTTAGAGGGGAATAACATTTAGTTTGTAGACTTAAGAAATCTATATATGGGCTGAAAAAAAGCCTCCCGTTAGTGGTATCTAAAATTCTATGATGTTATTTCTTCATTTGGTTTTACAAAGAATATCATGGATCAATGTATATACCATAAGGTTAGTGGGAGCAAAATAATTTTCTTTGTCATATTTGTAGATGACATTTTAAGTGATTTAGGATTATTTCATGAGGTTAAGAAATTTCTCTCGATGAAATTTTATATGAAAGATATGGGTGAAGCTTCTTATGCCACAGGCATAAAGATTGATAGAGACATATTTCGAGGGACATAAAGATTGTCTTAAGAAATATATATCAACAATGTTAACAATTACTGCTTTTCTGGGATAACACTATCACTTGAAGAGATAGTAGTTCCTATTTCTTAGAGATGATCCATTATCCCTTAGATGTAGATAAGATAGGCATTTTGAAACATCTATCTTTTGATGTAAAAAGATGTACTTTAAGAACAACGGATTTGGTCTAGCAGAGTGACTGTAACTCTTCCATCGAGGAGACTCTAATATAGACGAGACGATCTTCTATTTCGGGAATTTGATCGTAAGCGTTCTTTCGCGCTTCTGATTAATTCTATTTCATGAATTTCACAATGATGTAGAAATTCATATTTAGGCTTACATTTGGTATGAGAGTGATATGTATTCCTGAATAATTATTTTCAAACTCCCCCCTCCCTTGTCTCACGCATAGATGAACTCACACGTGCGAATTTTGCACGTGCCAAAAAAAAACACCCTCACTGTAAATCCTCTCCTCTGTAGTCGAATGATGCGCTCTCTCCGATTCCGTCAGCCCCAACAACTACTAGTGTTATTGCTCTTCTACATGTCTTCACCGAACGATGCGTTATCTCTGATTCCATTATCCCTAGCCGCTACCAGTGTCGCTACTCTTCATCATCTCTTCCCTAAATGATGCATTCTCTTCGATTCCGTTCACCCTAGTTGCTACCAGTACCATTGCTCTTCCACATCTCTTCACCAGACGATGCACATTCTCCAATTCCGTTCGCCCAAACCACTACCAGTGTTGTTGCTCTTTTACATCTCTTCGTTGAACGATGCACTTTCTCCAATTCTGTTTGTCCCAACCATGACTAGTGCCACTGCTCTTTCACATCTCTTCACCAGATGATACACTTTCACCGACTTTGTCTGCCCCAAGCATTACCAGTGCTATTGCTCTTCTACATCTCTTCACTGGATGATGCATTCTCTCCGATTCTGTCCGCCCTAGCTGCTACCAGTGTCACTATTCTTCCCATCCTTTTGCTTCCAAGAACCCTCGAAATAAATAGCCAATTCACAATTTCAGTTGCTACGAGACAAGATTGACCATTCTAACCTTAACCTATTTTGAGGGGGTATGATAAGGGATTAACATAATCCTTTTAGTTATAGGATAAGACCCCATTGTATTTATCATATGTAGTAATTATCTTCTCATGTAAATTTATCTTTTGTATTCTAAATTTTATAAATACCACTTTTAATCAATTGTAAATGTCTGGTTTAGTTCATCCTCCTATATGGTTCAATTCAACATCTAACATAAATTTCCCCAAGCTTCAAAGCCACCAATTCTTGTGAGTGAAGTTCAACATCATAATGATCCTTCAGGGCCTACAATGTACACTATATAAATTCTACATTAAATTCCAAATTTCCAGCCATTTTCATCTCGGAGCTAAGTCCGCAACCAGAGGATGTGTCGACGCCAAAAAGCATTCCATTTTTTTACCTCCATTTGCCTTCACCTTTGGTAAAAACTTCGGAGTAATAGATGGAAGCTGGATGAGTTATAGCGTAGGCACCATTGTGATTGTACATGATTCCAATACCGTAGCCAACTTGTGTTCAAAATCAATTTCAGAAGATTGATGAGCTTTCCGAGACGCATGCACTCGTTTGAACGTAAATTCTGAGTAACAAACTCTGTTTTCTTATAGATGTTTACGTTGTTGAAGGAAGAGATTGGCTTTCTTATATGAAAGCCAAGGTTAGGCAATTTTGGGTTGTTACAACGGAGAGACCAAATCCGAGCACATAAACCAGAGTATTCACCACGAAGCATATAACAAAGAGAGAAATAAAAAATAGATGCAGAATAGCAGTAAATCAACACAACAGCACAAGAGGCAACGATCTTACGTGCCTCGGCGACAACCTACATCCACGGAGGAGATGATAATCCACTAAATGCGAAAAGGGTGAAACTTTGCGGCTTCAAGCATACAAAATCGAGCTCAGATTTCTCCCTCGACGAAATCCCTCTTTCTCGCACAAAGAATCTCCAAATCTCGACGTCTCAAACTCAAAAAACCTCCCAACAGAGAGCTCCCGATTTAATCACTTAATCGGGTCCTGACGCAGATCCGAACCAGGTAATCCGGTCAGGTGGAGATTTGTTAATCGGGTGTAGGACTTAGAAGTTTGAATTGAGCAGCATCGCTACCTATGACAGCTTCACGGTAGTTAGAGGGCTCTGGAAACTAAATGGTCTTTGCCACAAGCAATGCATAAGTGACCATGTCGGCATAGCAGTACTTACCACCCTCAAACTCTACCTGCTCACTGATATGCCCTAATCAAATATTCCACAGACGAGTCGTGTCAATATCTGAATCTGAAGATGAGGAAATTGTTGCAGTACCTATTATTGTACTGCCCTGAAGCACATAAAGGTTACCAACTTTTTCCCTTTCATCACAACCAGTGTACCTATACAGACCTCCAAAAAACTCCACCTTTAGGTGTATATCTGTAGCCAAGAGAAACAAGAGAACCTAGAGAAATCAAATCTGGTACATGCCGAACTTCTTCAAAATCCTCACTATACCGCCATACATCTTGATCTGAACCGTTTCAATCCTAAACAGTTTTACAGGGCATGTTGTTCCCCATCAAAATTGTACTACCATCTACCGATTGATATGTCACAGAAAAAAAAATCCTTGATAGGACACATGTAGTAGGAGCGGCCCGAATCAAGTATCCACTCATCCTGTGAGTTTGCAGCACTCAACTGTGAGAACATATTCTGAACCATCTGAATGATCTTCAGCAACCCCAACAACCTCTTCCTTTTCTTCTCTTTTCTCTTTCTCTTTGAGTTTTGGACAATCTCTTGCAAAATGACCCAGTTGATGACAATAATAGCACTTGCCCCATTTCCCCTTTGACTTCTGCCTAGAACGGCTACTGCCTCTAGAATCCTTTTCCTTCGTTCGCCCTCGAATAAACAGACCATCTGCTGGCTCCTCGCTCCCACTGGTAGACACCTTCTTCCTAAACTCGTTAGAGTATAAAGATGCCTTAACATCCTCCATAGAGATGGTATCGTGTCTATGGAGCATAATCGTAACGAAGTGCTCATAGAAAAATCCATATCACTCTTTAACAAGGTTTTTTATACTGTGCGTGAGTATTATAAACAGAGTAGGCCATATGCTTCTACAAGTTTGCCTTCGATGTCATCCATCATCACCTTGCTGTAATATGTGGCACAGGAGAGGTGAGGCATTCAACTATTGATTGCAGGATCAAATCATTCTCCAAATCATTACAAAACCCAATTTTGAAGTCATCTTAAGGAGGAAATAAAGAAGAATATAAACGCATACTAAAACTCAGTATCATCAAGTATACCTTGTCGATTGTGCTACCAAAGATCTCATTGTATTAGTGAAAGGTGAGCTTGAGCTGCTTCTTGCTTCTCGTGCTCAGGATTCTGACAACATCTTTGTACCAGGTTCTTTAACGGCCTTACCCAGTATCTTAGCTTCTGAAATCGCAAGTTCTGGGTTCACCCAAAGTCCTTCGTACCTATACGAACTCATCAGTGCCACAAACAACTTCCCAGAGAGAGAAAAAAAGGCCCAAATTTAGACCGTGATTTTCTGTACCAAATCGACAAGATACGAATAAAACGATCTTAAAATTTTCTCTGTTTCGTGAAAATCGAACTGTGGTTGCTTACTTTGCGGTTGTTTCCTTGGAGATGAGAGGCGACGTCCTCCTCTAGAGAATGGTGGAAGATGGAATGGTAGGCCTTCCTGGCTCCAAGAAGCTCTTCGGAGGAGCGAGTACAAGCGACTTCTATGAGAAGGTCGAGAGGGGGGCCCTTGTGGACAACCTCGTTGGCGAACCGGGCGTCTCTCTCCCACGGGTGCATCCCCCATTGCAGCACTGCTTTCTACAGAGCTCAAATGAGAGAAAGTTCACAGGTCACAAGCCAATGGCAAAGGTCAACAACTCGAGATCCACAACCGCATTACAGAGCACCAATACATGAGAAACAGTACCTTAAAACGGGAGAATTCTGTCTTCAATTTGGCGATATGGGCAGCTTCCCATCTTTGGAAGGAACACTCATCGTCTCTGAAGAGATCGTTGCAACTTTTCCAGTAATTCATCAGGTGGTCCGATTGCCATTTCACGGAGACGGAGACGATAAACGATTCATCAACTCCAAATCCTAAATGCAACCATAATTAATGAAAGCACAAAAATAAATCAACATAAGCAAGTAATAAATCTATTGTGTAGTGGAAAAGAACTCAGAAAAGATAAAATGGAGATGAGGAAATCTGAAAAAGCCTTGGTGAGAGCTGATAGAGCGTAATTGTAGGTTATATATTAGCCCCACTTTCTTTTACTTAATACTTGAGATTGAAATGTAAATGAATGTGTTTGATAATCTTTATGGTATCAGAGCGTTAGCTGTCAAAAGAACAACTCCTCCTTTTCTTCTATTCGTTCAATCTCTGTCCCATTCTTCTTCCTTCACCCAGATCTGCCGTGACTTCATAGTATTATTTTTTCCATGTCTAATCCTTCTTCTCCACGCTCAGCCTCCTCCCAGGAAACTCAACTTGCTCCTCCTCATAACTCAGCTACAATATCAATTGTTGCGCGCACCACCATGTCAGGTAATACCACTATTGCTGGTACAAGTCTGATCTCTCTCAATGCTTCCTCTCAAATCTCCTTCAAATTAGCAAAAGATGGAGCACACTATGCCTCATGGAAATCTCAGATGACCAACTTGCTGTTTGGCTACGGTCTCCTTGGTTTTGTTGATGGATCTCATCCTTGTCCTCCAACAGTCGATTCAGCGTATGACTTATGGCTCCGGCAAGATAGGGTTGTCCTCCTGGGTATTCAAGCCATAATCCACTTAGCCATTGGTCCCACTATCAATAATTGTCAAACTTCAGCAGCTGCTTTCCAACACAAGGATGATTACGCTACTCACCTCCTTGATGCGGACTACGAAAGCGGGTCTCACTGTATCAGACTATATGAATAAGATCAAAGGTGTGATTGATAGCTTAGCCATAATTGGTCATTCCATGAGCGATGAAGAAATTATCAACCATACTCTCAATGGCCTTTAAGATGAGTTCAAGGAACTCACTGTTGCTGTTTGGGTTCGTGATTCTACAATCTCTTTCGAAGATCTCTATGACAAGTTACTCGATGAAGAGATGATCCAACAACAGAATGAAAACAAGAAACCAGAGGCATCCACCATTGCTCAATTTACTCACAAAAGCAATGGTCAGAAGCCCAAAGGTGGATCCCATAGAAACTACACTCCAACCAACAAAAGCTCTCATCCTTCCTCATCCAACCAAAATCAGTCCAATAGCTCTCCTCATCAAGGTAATAGCTATCCCTCTGGATCATTTTCTCCATTCACTGCTCCTTGGCGGCCTAATACTCAGCAGGGCTACCCTCGTGTCGTCTGTCAACTATGTGACAAAGTTGGTCACACAGCAAAGGTGTGTCGCTCTTGCCCCAAACCAAACCATCCACAATCCCGGCCACAAGCTCATTTAACCACCAGTGCCCCTAGTGCTTCCAATGGCAATTGGGTGTTTGATTCGGGTGCAACTGATCACATTGCCTCTGACTTGCAAAACCTTTCCATGTACTCCAACTATGACGGGAATGAAGATGTCGTTGTTGGTGATGACACTGGTATTCCTATCTCTCATACTGGCTCCTCTACACTTACTGCATCTAATACCACTTTCACTTTGAATAATATTTTATGTGCTCCATCTATTAAACAAAATCTCATTTCCGTTTCTCAGTTTTGTAAACAAAATAACACCTCTGTTGAATTTTTTCCTAACCATTTTCTTGTGAAGGATTTGAGTACGGGGGCATCCTTGGCACGAGGCCGGAGTAGGAACAACTTATACGAATGGCCATCCTACTCTCCACCTTCCAAAGTCTCACCCTCTACCTCCTTCACCACGACATCTGCCTTATGGCATCAACGACTCAGTCATCCCTCTCTCTCCATCCAACAAAAGCTCCTTGCCACGAAGCACATTACTTATTTTGCGTCTCCAAAATTTTAGTCTCACTGTGACTCTTGTGCTTGTAATAAAAGTCATAAATTGTCTTTTCATGTTTCATCCCTAAATTGTCATGAACTGTTTCAAATTATTTATTCAGATGTTTGGGGTCCATCTCCAATTTTATCCATTGACAAGTTTCGCTATTATGTCATTTTTGTTGATTACTTCACGAAATATACTTGGTTCTATCCTCTTAAAGTCAAATCTGATGTTTTTGCTATTTTTCAGCAATTCAAATCTCTAATCGAAAATTTCTTCCATACCCAAATTAAAACAGTTTACACTGATGGCGGTTTTGAATATTAGGCCTTAACACACATCCTGTGTAAATTTGGTATTCAACATCTCACATCCCCTCCCTACACACCCGAACATGTTGGCTCTGCCGAACGGAAACATCGTCACATCGTTGAAACCGGACTTACTCTTCTTCACCAAGTTTCCTTACCTCTTCGATTTTGGTCATTTGCATTTAACACAGCTACATATCTCATCAATCGCATGCCCTCCTCTACTATTGCTTTTGACACTCCATTTCACAAATTATTTCATCATCATCCCCATTACACTTCGCTTCGTGTTTTTGGTTGTTTATGTTATCCTTGGCTTCGTCCCTATACTAAAGATAAATTAGAACCTCGCTCTCGCCCGTGTGTTTTTCTTGGCTACTCCATTGCTCATCACTCCTTTTACTGTTTTGACCCACATACTAACAAAATTTTTGTCTCTCGTCATGTTCATTTTGTCGAACATATTTTCCCTTATGCCAATCTTGATTCTTCAGCTTCCCGTGTCACTCCCACTTCTTCTACAAATTTTTACCATTTCACTGAGGGCCCACTTCACAAACAGATCGCAGCCACCCAAACCCATCCAAATCGTTGGCCATTTGTTTGTTCACAAGTAGCGTCGGTGATGTCGATGTCTTTGTTCAGTTTAGAATCTTCAGATTATATACATGTCTCAAAAACCATTTTCGTCATTTCAGATACCAAACGGGAATTTCATTTATACTGCCAGTAACTAAAATGTACAAGAAACAGATGAAAGGAGGAGTTTCAGGATTGATCGTAATATAGTATAAAGAATGACAATTATGAAGCTCGACGAAACTGTTTTCTTCAATTTAATTAATTACGTAATGCGTTATATCAACTCAAGATCGCTCTGCGTGTTATCCATGGCAGATAATATGAACCCAATTAACAAATTCCTCAAATCAATAGAAATGAGCAGATTTCTGGGTCCCTTACAGCTGGAGTTTCTAATGGCTGACTTTGTATCTCTCCTTCTCCGCTCATCAAAGCGTGGTTGTTTGAAGACGACAATGTAGATTAATGTCGTCACACTATCACTCTCTGACGTTCTTTTGTCAATTGTTAAGATGACAAATCTCTGATTGATTGGCCAGGACCAGGTCCAGGGGGTATATGGTATAGGATTCTCACTCTTTATTTCCTTCTCTCCTGCTCTCTCCAGCTTTACCATCAATTCTCAGTTCTGTTCCGGCGATTTCCGGGTATCAACCTCTCTCCCTGCTCTGTCCAGCTTTACCATCAATTCTCTGTTTTGCTCGCTGAAAACTTGCCTCACCTTTTCCATAAAAAATAAGTTTAGAACAGAAATGGTTGATTTAAACTACTTTATTTTTTATTTTCTTTTCTATGAGGATTGGTCCATCTCATGGTTATTTTCAAAATCCGAACCTTGTAAGACGATCAAGTAAAGTGGCTATGCAATTGTCTAGTTCTATCTGTATTTGAAATGTTCAAATCTCTGTGAAATGAACCAACCAGAACGCAGTGATCCAATGGACGCTGGATTCCCCTCAAAGAGACGCTAAGATGGCGCAGGAGGCTCTGACAAAAAAGGACGCCACACGACTACTTGTCCTCGTCGAGATTGCTTGTTCTTCTCCCCCGATCACCTCATAGAAGTCAGACGAGCCTACTGCTCCCTCTTCAAATGCTCCTTAGAAGAAGACATTATTCTCCATGTCGAGCCACCTTTCAGAAAGGTACCTCTTTCTTCAGTACTTTCGATTTCTACGTAGAAAACGATAACGTGTTTCATTTACAGCTTCTGGTGAGTCTAGTCAGCTCTTTCAGATTCGACGGAGAAGAGGCGGACGAGACAGAGGCACAAAAGGAGGCGACCACGCTGGAAAGAGGCCATCAAGAAGAACGCCTTGGCTGAGGATGTTGTTATTTGGATTTTGAGTACAAGGGACAAGTTTCAGCTCAAAACTGTTTAAGTTTACCATATTCTAATGCAGGGTATCAAATATTCCGTATCTGACGATTATGCATATCTTCTGCTGACTGCGATACAGTGCATCCGTTCACCTGCAAAACACTTCGCAGAGGTAAAGAGATTATTGTTCCATCTCTTCTAGACAGACCCTTACTGGGTTTTCTTCACAATCGTTAAGAAGTTTGGTTTCCATGGTTTTATGTCATCAAACCAGGTCGTACGATGATCGATTGTGGGTTTTGGAACAGATGAAGATTCACCGACCAGAGCCATAGTAACTAGAGCAGAAATAGACATGGAGAAGATTAAAGCAGAGTACCTCGAAGCATTCAAAGTTAAGCTTGTTGATGATGTTATTGGAGATACCTCGGGGATTTACAAGGACATATTGCTCACCTTACTTGGTGACGACAAACTGTGACCTTCTGCAACTTTAAGCCAAAGATATTACTCCTTCAACGAAATAATTCATTTGATTCTTGTATTATCATGCTTAATGTTTAATGAATGGAAGGAAAGATGTGGATTTTACTGTTATTGTAACTCATCTTCATGCTTTGCTTTAGTCTTTCGTGCAACTCCGCTGCAACCTATTTAGTTGCTGTAACTAGGTAACTGCATGAAAGAAACATCAAGTTTGGGTCAAAAAAATTTCTATAGCTTAATATATCCATTGAGTTCAGGTAATGTAAACATGAACAGACTACATTTGACATTATAAAACCTACCCTTCATGAAATAGATGAAAGCCAAATGTGTGAGTAATGTAAGACTAATGTATATCTGTATTGTTCAAGGCTTCTTTAGTTCACATAACCATCCAGAGACCCCAGAGACCGACACAATCATAGCATTTCAACTAGTACCAGCAATCCTCCAAATAGCTTCACAAGGGATCCTCATCTATAACATGAGTCTGCATTAAGTCAGACCTTTACTCTGAATGTTTTATTATCAAACTCCTTCAACAACTAGGCAAGGAAACCTTCACAATACAAATTACAAGTAAAAAACTTCATGTGGCTGCATCAACAGTGGACATATCTAACAGAAATATAGATGGATTAAACATCTGCATATCAGCTCCTCCAAGAAAGAACAGGAGGTTCAATCATTTCTTACGTGTCAATGCTGCGGTGATTCCACCAGCCACAAGTCCAACTGCTGTTACAGCGATTCCTATGCCGATAACACCATCTTTTTGTTCCATATAATATCGTGATCAAAATGTTAGACACTAAGATAAAATATAAATTTTAATATGTTGAATGTTTGTGAACCTAATTATTACCTTTAGCTATTTTATCTTCAATTGTCTTCTTCAATGTCACAGCTTGCCTCCAATCAGGAGCAATCTACAAAATCCAGAAAGATACAAAACCCAGAAGTAAAAGAATTAAAGCTGACAATGACAACATCTGAGAGATGTAGAGATGCCTAAAAAAGTGAGGCATATTGCAGTTAATTTTGTGCAAGGGAAGTGGCTAACTCTTGGAATTATAAGAAGGGTGGGCAAAAGAGGCTAACTAAAACTGATGCTGTTTTTCAATAAAACTTAGATAACAATAGGTATCTAGGGAAATCCCATTTCTAGTCTAATACGGTTACTGTTCATGTTGTCAAATATCTTTGTCAGAATCGGAAGTTTCATTATTGTCAATAATAAAAAGACCCAATCTAGAATTGAAACATTGACAGAGAAGTTGCCCACAGGCAGGTGAGAGAAAACGAAAAAAATTATCTTTTATTTTCAGTAAAAAAATTTATTTTTAACAGCATTAACAATTAATGATGCACCAAAACATAGATATCCAGAATGAATTCTTCAGAATACCAATACTTGGGTTTCTGCCAAGAAAGAGACCATCCATATCAAGCCTACACTAATGCATTCAGTTATAATATCATATCATAAGGAACAAGAACTGTCACTGAAAGCAGGAGCAACTACAAAATAATTTTAAAAACATGCTGATACTTCACCTCCAAACATTTTTCTGCTAGCTGACGGCCCCTTGAATAATCTCCACTCCTGTAGTGTCCAACTGCTAGAAGATACAGTGCTTCCCTCTTCTGATCTGGGTTGACAGGCTTACTCAAAGCAACTGCCAGTCCCAAGTTTCACAATTACATTTGAAAAGGACAAATTTACAAAAGTTTCATAATTGAGTAATCAGTTTGCTAGCTTTTAGCATAAACATATAAAAAGTTTTGCAAATCAAGAGCTCAGTAAAAGTAGTCAAACCTGATAGAAGATCAATAGACCATCAGAACATGAAGCCAAAACTGGAGGTTTTGTACTTTACCTTCAAGCATAGCTATTCCCCGTTGCACATCTTCTGGGTGTCTTGAGTGAACCAGAGCCCATGACAGCCTCATGATGCTTTGACTTATGAGTTGTTCTGAGCCATCATTTTCAGCTTCTGCAACTTCCCTTTCACATCCCTGAGAGCAGAAAGTACAGGGAAAACAATGAGAAGGCAACATAGGAAATGGGTCATTTTCTTTGAGAAAGTTATGTTTCTAGAAAAAGAAAATACATGGGACATTCAAATATGGAAACCAACAGCCTACGCTTACACTCGGGCAATGATTTTATTTTTTAACAATTGTGACTTTTTTTTTATCATGTTAGTGGTATTTTGGGCATTTATTAAGCTTCTTACTTTTAAAGCAGAAATCTGCCTAGACTTTGGAAAATATATGGAAAAATGGGCAAACTCAACAGAACAAATTAATCTGGCATAATAACTATTATGAATGAAATCGTTCCCAATCATGCAGAAGATTTATCTGAAATGCTAATCCCATCATGTGATCCCTCTTTTTTCATTTACAAAAAAAAAAAAAAAAAAAAAAAAAAAAGAACTCTGTTCATAGGAAACTCCAATGAAAAGTAGAAGGAAGATAAGTACATGTATGGTTTGGCTCCTGTGCCATAAATTTTGCAGCACATTTCACAATGATCACTCAGTGGATGGCTTCAAGTCAATCTCTAAGTCCTCTACACTTCAAAACCAATAATCCATCAAGAATAAACAACTGCATGTTTACTTTGTTATTTATGAAACAAGCACTTTAGGATTCCGCATTAACTCCTTTTCATCAGATATTCATCCATGTATGTGTGATAGAGAGTTCTCACATTTTCTCTGGAGTGAGCCATATAAAAAGATCAAAGACAATCTCAGAAGCTTTGATTTGTAGACATTGGGTTCAAGTGGCTTGCTAGCTTAAGTCAGTCATCCAGGGCTTATGACACTAGAATTTTAGCCAACAAGGGGCACAGTACTAGAATTTTATAGATGCCTGACTTCATTTCACTCCCAACTCAATTTTCATATGCTCAGGTCTGGTTTATTGACACAAGCTTTGATAAAGAAAAAGAATTTTGAAGATGTGTAACATGTAGAGGGAGCTCCAACCATACACATACATTGTCGGAAGTAAGAGACACATGCTCTAACCTTATACAAAAACCCGAAAGTAAAATTAAGGTCTACAGTTTAAATAAAGATAAATTTAATCTTAAATACTTGTTGTCCTTGTGATCAATCTACTCATCTAGAAGGTAACACTTGCATGAATGTTGTTTTCCATGTGAAACAACAATGGATAAGTCAAAATAAAAGGACTTTCACATGAAGCCCATTAAGATAATGCATTTTTATCTACCTCATGCAATTGACATCTACCATCACTTATTCTACCAGAAACAGTTCACCAATTTTAAAATCCACCTAAAAAAACACTTACGTTGAAAATAAAAATGATGTGCTTGCTGATTTGGCAAAGAAAAAGTAGTGAAAGAATACAAAGAAGAAAAAAAGAAGAAGAAAAGAGTGAGCTGACCGCGATTCACTTCCATTATGCCAACCACCATTTTGCACAAGTGAAATTTGCCATTGCCAAATAAAATATCGCATGAAAATGGCTCAGTTTCTTTCGCACTCAGAAAATCAAGCTAATAAAAGAACGAACAATACAAACGAACAGAAGCATTAAACATTAAATTAAAATCAAGAAATGCAAGATTTATTTGCAATTATGTTTGTAAGGCGAATTATAGTCTCTTGTACAGTGTCTTGAATTATAATCTACAAACGCTTGCTAACATGGATGCACAACCTTAATTCATGAACAAGCGAAATAATATGCAATGAAGTAAATATTCATCCTAGTAGCATTACCTTTTCTAAAGAATACACGTTACTGCTGTTGCATAGTTTAATCATAAAATAATTTATTTAACCGTTTTTAAGAAAAAAACATAGACAAACACAAATTTTCCTCGGAAAAGTAGCGTAAGGCCGAAATCCCAAAATGATATTAGTTAATGCCTCAAACCAAATGTCCTAAAAAAATACTAATAACATCTGGGAGATAGTTACCAAGCCAAAATGCCCCAAATGGACTAAGTAATTCCATCCAACGGGAGTTTTGACAGGTTAAGATATCATCTAATAGCTGAAGGCAAGTCAATTAAAGCACCGAAACCCCAACTCTGCAACCAGAGCTGTAAAAAACAAAAAGAACTAGAAACTGGCATAGATAACAGAAACATTACGGCTATAATATCCCGATCACACCAAGGAATGTTATCTCCGCCGCTGAAGAAAGCTCCCATGGACTCGAAAAAACTTCCGATTTTAGCATCCATTGAATATTTTCAGAGTGATGGAAAGAGCGTGGTATCGAGCCGAGCCGACCCCGAACCTGCCTATTTTCTTCTCAACAAAATGGGTTTCGGAGATAAATGGCGATTCTGGATAAGGAGCTGTGTTATCGCCCATCCCTTCTCGCTTTTATTAAACATACTGTTTGTGGTTATTTTAATGTCGCCCTTCCTTCCTCTCTAACGTTGTGGCCAAATATCTCTCCGCAACTTGGCTGGTTAATGCCCATCTCCTCACAGTCGGCTTTCAATATCTCCTTCCTTCAATTTGCTGACGATATCGGATCAAACATCTACATTGATCTTGCTCTGCTTCAATCCATAGTTGCATACCTGAAGTGCGAGATCAACTTTCTGCCCACCTCCTACTTGGGCCTACCTCTCTTTGATGGCGGGCCTCAAATCACCTTTGGGACCCAGTAATAGAAAGACTTCAAAGATGGCTATCAACTTGGAGAGGAAGACTTTTACCCAAGGCGAATCCTTCTCAACTCCTATCTTGCCGGGTTTCCAAATTATTTTCTTTCCTTCCTCCACTGCCCCGGAGCTGCGGTATGCCGAAAAATTGATGCCCTCATGAGAAGATTCCTTTGGCGTGGCTCTTCAAATATCACTTAGTAAATTGGAGAGATGTTTTTAAGATAAAATTCTCTGGCATCATGGTAAATTCACTGTGACATTTGCATATTATCTCATCAATCGCTGGTCGACACCCCCTGCTCTCTTCGTGAGGTGACCTTTATTTGGAGAATTCCCACCCCGCTCAAGATGAAGTTCTTCGTCTGTTGTGCCATGAGAGACAAAATACTTACGGTCGTCAATCTTCACAAGCGTGGCAACACCACACCTTCCATCTTTTGCTCTTTCTACAGCACGGCTGAAGAAATGACAACCCATCTTCTCCTTCACTGTCACTTGGCATGGTTATTCTGGACCAACATCTTGTATCGAATTGGGATCCAGCTTTGCCTGCCCACCGGCCTCCTAGACGCCTGCAGAATTCTCACCGGCACCTCCTTCCCCACTCTGGGTAAGCTCATCCTCTTCTCTTGCATTGGCCATATTCTTTGGGCCCTTTGGAAGGAGAGAAGCAGTAGGTGTTTCAACTTCAAGGCCTGTAGCGCTAATGTGGCTAGCAATATCTCTGGGCATGTGCCGGCCTGGTTACATACCAGGAACGAATTCAGCATGGTTGGTTCTTCCCTGCTCCTCCATTGGACAGCCCTTGCCAGCATGCCCACCTCGGGCGGCTGCCCATCAATCAAACCTGGTCGCCTCCTCCTCACAGAATTTTGAAATTGAACTTTGACGGCAACGCTCGTGGTAATCCAGGCACTGTGAGATGTAACAGAGTCATTCGTGATACCGAGGATTAATCCCTCATCACCTACTTGGTCTGATGGGAGTTGTTGACTGTACCCAACCTGAATTCTATGCTCTCCTTCGAGGCCTCTCCATCTTTAGAGACCATCTCGGTGGACCTCTAGTTATTGAAGGAGATTCACAGGCTATCATCAGTTGGTGTTCTTCTATATCTTACCCTCGTGGCGACACTAGACTGTTCTTCATCAAAATTTTGTGATTATCTCCCTTTTTCAATATTTTGGATTCGTATCTCGAGATCAGCTAACTCTCTTGCTGATTCTCTTGCTGAGGATGGAGCCTGTCTATGCTTTTCATTTTCTAATAAAATTATCATTTCACTAAAAAAACAATTAGTTGATTTTTTTATATTTTTTTACTTTTATTAAGGTGAAGAGTATACTTATAATATTGGTAGGTTTGATACCTATAAATATAAATTATGAGGGAGGGTTTTGATCAAGTTGATAACCTCCGTCTCCCTCTTGTTTACTCTCAATGTATTTTTCTCTGGGACTTAAATATGGAATCCTGAAAATCAACGTGGCATTGATTTTATTTTTTATTTTTTCTATTAACTATGCCCTTGTTTGTTTTTTTCTACTAGTAATTGCCACCGTGCCGGAGGCAACCATCAACGAATTCACCTGTGTCTCTGCTATTCCATCCTGAAAACTGTTGCTTCTCGGATCTTCTGCTACCTTCAGAAAATCTCTGCTGCTTAACCGCTGCAAATCCGATGTGCTGTCATCATGGTATCTAGGACATCTGCTTGATTATTTTTTGCTATCGTAAACCAGAAATTGACCTCGCTGATTGCTCGCTTGCTGAATATCTTGCCGATTGATGCACTGGTTGAAGATACTGCGATCCACCGGTTGTTGACCCACCGTCATCGAAAGTATCTGCCTGCGGCTTCTGTGGGGTGTTTGGAAAATCTTGAGAAGGCCATTCCGGTGCTTACACAAGCTCCGTTGCTGCTGTATCTTGGTGATTTCTGGTAATCACCTAGAATAACAAAGGAGTATCTTTCCATTTATTTTCGGAGGTTCAGTCCGAGATCATCTTCGTCCAGCCTAGTAGATTGTTTTTTTTTTTCCGGAAACTCCTCTACCATTCCTGGAGACAATGGACTTTGCCTGGTTCTCCGCTCTGCTCGACAATCACCAGCACTGAGTTGTCGTCTATGTGGTTCGTCGTTGTCCCGCTATGTTCCGAAGCGGGGACGACGACGACCTTATTTCTGCTTCTACTGGATCATTACTGTACTCTACGACAGCATCCTGATTGCAAGCTTCCGTAAACTTGCTCTGTTACTCGGTATCCAGCCTGGTATTCGACTGGATCGTTGCCGGAGAAGACTCTGTTGAGTCCGTTTTTTGTTTCGGCTCGCTGGGTTTTTTCCTCCACCGAGAACTCTATTTCCGCCGAGAAGATAGGAGCTGATTCGATCCAGAGAACCAGCACATTTAATCCGCTAGCAATCAGCCAACATCCAGAAAAAAAAATTTCGCTGCTGAACGATCTCCTTCATCTCTGGTTTCCGCTCTGTTCGGAAGTGGAAGCGGGGAAGAAGATGATACTGTAGCAGGATTAAATTTAGCTACTAAAATGATGTTGTCAATCATTATCTTTTGGTTACAGAAAGTGTAATAATATCTTTTGGCTGATTTTCATGTTTAGCTTCTTTGTGCCTATAAACCAATATATTCAGGGAAAATTACGGTTTCGGTTGTGTAGTTGTTTGTGGCAGTACTTTGCTACCTTTTGTATGTAAATTTAGGTTTACTCCTTTAGATTCTATTGAGAATGTAAGAGATATAAGAAAGAATGTTTTTTGGTAGCAGAACTGACAAATTCAATCCCACTGACCTGGACTGAATTCCATTTTGACAGGGTACCTCCCGAGCGTTGTTCTTAACAGCTGCATTTATGTTGTCCCCTATGCCATGTTAGCGATGGCTGGACTTGAAGGTTTCATCTCAATAAGCAAAACAGGAGATCAGAACCTGTAGCATGGTTTTCTATTTTTTAGTTGGAAATGTATTCTTCCTGAGCTTGTTGTCTGGTTCTCTGCTAGATCAGATTGGAGAAACTTTCACTCATCCAAGGGATTTTCCTGCTCATCTCTCAAGTGCTGTTTCTGCTCAAGTAAAACCTATCACTTCCGTTGTTAAATATTGGACGAGAATGTTTATTAGCTTTCCCTATCAAATGAAAAGAATGATTGTGCAGGCAGTTGACTTAAATGCACGAAGCAAAGAATAAATGTTTGTGTGTTTGTTTAAAGTTTACTAAAATAACAAATAGGAAACTTTCAGTAAGTGTCTGAGGAATACGCCAAGCAGATAAATGAGCAGTGAGAGATTAAACGTATTAAAAGATTCATCTAAAAACACAGCTCTTCATTCTTTTTACATATCAACCTCTTTTCAATTGTGATAATTTATTTTATATGGTGGAGTCATGTTTAGGACCCATACTAGTTTATGTTGAATAAATTTCACATACACAACAACCAAATTGTTATTCTATTCAGTTCTCGTACTGAATACAAACTTCACAGTGGGCACATACACATCCACAAAACATAAATAGGGTCCACAAACTTGAGAGAAAAAGGAACCTCCTTGCTGCGCACAACGACACTATTCAGCAGCAGCGTCGTTTCTCACGCTCTTTGTCCAGCAATGACAACGTTGGCTTCCAATCCTGACTTCTTCCGACAACAATCCCGAGTCCCGGCTCTGGCTCCGGCAACAACAGCAAGAGCCTTCCGGACTCCTCCTCTTCCGTCAACGGCGAGAGTCTCTCCAACTCTCCCTCTTCCGGCTACAACAAGAACATCCCCAGCTCTCTCTCTTCTATCTACAACGAGAACCTCCCCAACTCTCTCATTCATCAACAGAAGCCTCCCAAGCTCTCTCTCCTTTCTCCCCGATTTTCCCTTTTCTGTTTCTACTCTCACACCACGCCGCACCAACAATTTTTCCCTTACCCTAATTTATTTCACCCTTACTCTATCTCACACTCGACGCACTGTGTGTCTACGGCTTAAACACAAAAAAAAGGTGGGCCCACACGGGCTGGGCCCGCTGGTTTTGATTTTCAACACTCCCCTTCAACACCAGCTCTCATGCCTAGATCATGTATTATCAACACGGTCACGCCTCATGACCTCCTTCTCTTCTGGCTTCCTTTCCCTTGATTTTCTGTCAAATGCATCATCAGTGATTTTCTGTCAAATGCATCATTAAAGCCACTGTTTTCATGACCATCAAATAAGTTGGGGTTCTCACTTTTTCTGCCTCTAGTAGTAGATGAAGAATGCCTCCTCTTATCTTGTCTGTCAGAATCTCTACCATCTCCATGTGTCATGGATCTATCTTCCTTGTTATCTTTTTCCCATTCCCTTTTTTGGTTGTTTCGGTCTTCTCTACCATTAGAAGACTTCTCAATTGCTGCCTCTCTTTCTTTTCTCCCAGCCTTTGAACTCCCATATTGAAGGGGTTTTATTGGATCTAAGTCCCTTAATTTTTCTCCTGGCTTAACAACTTGATCTTTCTCTATCTCCTTAAGATCTCTCACTTCTTTCATAGAGCCTTTATCCCTCTTACTGATGTCTCTTTCCATCTTCTTAACGTTTCAATTTCCCTTACTGTTATCATGGTGTCCAGTAGTCAATTCAAATTTCACAAGGGCTCCTCCAATAGAAACATTTGAAATAGATTCAATAGCATTTGATGAGATTTTACCTTAGGAACCTTTACTTCTCTCTTCCTCATCCTTCATCTGGCAGTCATCGTAAACTCCAGAGACCCCACCTCTATGAGCAAATGGTCCTGACTCTCCATTATTTACTCCTGATTTCTGGTTTTGTAGGATTCCATTATGACTAACATTGCTTCTCTTACCATTCTCAGACATGTGACCTCTATTGGTCTCCTTGTTCAATGCCTTAGACACATCATCCTTTCTCTGCTCAGTAAACTGAAGTACTCCAGAGCTATGAACCTCATCATCATCTAATGCATAATTCCCAAGACCCAATACATCACCAGGAGAGCTAGAAACAAAATTTCCTTTTGAAGCTTCATCTTCAATAGCATCCATCACTTGCTTAATAGCTGTGATTGGGACTAAAATCTTTGCTGAAGCCTTTTGTGTGGGGACTACAGGGGATGATTGAGATGCTGTATGGTTTTGATGAAAAACTGTGTTATCAACTTCAATCTCTAGGTCATCCTCTTCATCCCTCTCAAAATCCTCTTCTCTTCCCCCTTTTTTCAACATATCATCACTTATCTGTTCAGTAGTTGTAACAGTGAGGGCTAATTCTTCTTCCCCCATAACCAAGTGTCATTCTTCTTCCTCCATAACAAAATGTGCTTCAGCATCCCACTCCTCTTCAATCTTCTTTAGAGATGTGTAAGTGACAGTGTTACCTTCAATAGACTGTTTCTGGGACCAACAATTTCTCGCTATGTGGCCCATCCTCCCGTAGTTGTAACACTTGACATCAAACCTTCTACTATTTTCATGATTCTTCGAAGCTCCCCCTTGACGAGAGCTTCCCTCTTCTTGGTAACTCTTTTAACGAGAGCTTCCCTCTTCTTGGTAACTCTTTTGACGAGCGCTTCCCTCTTCTTGGTAACTCTTTTCACCTTGTCCCCATCCTTTCTAGACCCACTACTAGTGTACCGTTTGACATTACCTCTGCTCTTGCTATTGTAGAGAGCTTCTGCCTCACCCTTCAGCGAGACTTCTCCCATTTGTTTAGCCAAGGTTTCCTGACCAACGAGTAAATTTTCAAACTCAACAAGTGATGGTGGAGTTGGCCATCCCTGTATAGCAGCAATGAATCCTCGATATTCGGGTCTCAGACCATGAGTGATTATCCTCTTCATCCTGGGTTCCCTAATGGGAGCTTTTGGGTCTAATTCTGAAATTTCCCGACATATCGATTTCATCTTGTGAAAATACTCAGCAATCGTCATGTCATGTTGTGCCGTTGGTAGCAGCTTGTTCTCAAGCAGTTACAATCTTACATCATTCTTCTTTGAGAACAGTGTAGCGTAAGTGTCCCATGCTTCCTTCGGTGTTTTTACACCCCGAATGTGCTCCAACATTTCTTCTTCAACTGTAGCCTTTAAGGCAAACATTGTTTTGCCTGCTTTAATTTTTCATTTTCGCAAGATCCCATTGGCATCCTCTGCCACTGGTTGTGTAGTTTCACTGCCACCAACAACATCCCACAGGTCTTGACCTTGTAGGTAAGACTCAATACATATTGACCACGTATTATAGTTTTTGTGGTTGAACTTCTTGACTCCTCCTCCCACATGAAGGTCATTCATCATGCTTGCACAACTTCACTCTACCCAACAACCTCAGATAGCAGCAACCTTGTAGAGTACTTTACTGCTCACACCTCAAGATAGCTTCACCTAAAAATAACGGTCCCTGACCATCCCGCTCGGATACCAATTGTTGAATAAATTTCACATACACAACAACCAAATTGCTATTCTATTCAGTTCTCGTACTGAATACAAACTTCACAGTGGGCAAATACACATCCACAAAAACATAAATACACAAATAGGGTCCACAAATACAGTATTAAACAAAAATCAAACTTGAGAGAAAAAGGAACCTCCTTGCTGCGCACAACGACACTATTCAACAGCAGCGTCGCTTCTCACGCTCTCTGTCCAACAATAACAACGTTGGCTTCCAACCTTGACCTCTTCCAACAACAATCCCGAGTCCCGAGCTCCGGCTTCAGCAACAACAGCAAGAGCCTCCCGGACTCCTCTTCTGTCAACGGCGAGAGTCTCTCCAACTCTCCCTCTTCCGGCTACAACGAGAACCTCCCTAGCTCTCTCTCTTCCGGCTACAACGAGAACCTCCCCAACTCTCTCTCTTCCGTCAACAGAAGCCTCCCGAGCGCTCTCTCCTTTCTCCTCGATTTTCCTTTTTCTGTTTCTGCTCTCACACCACGCCGCACCAACGATTTTTCCTTTACCCTAATTTATTTCACCCTTCCTGTATCTCCCACCCGACGCATTGTGTGTCTATGGCTTAAACACGCAAAAAAAGGTGGGCCCACATGGGCTGGGCCCGCTAGTGTTGATTTTCAACACTCCCCCTCAACACCAGCTCTCATGCCGAGATCATGTATTATCAACATTTTACATGTGGAATTGTTTTAGATTAATTCTTCAGATTGAGGCCAAGCTTATTCATTAAATCTTTGTTTGCAATGAGCACTTCCAAATGATAAAATGAGCAGAATTTTACCATTCACAGTTTATGTTCAGGTGGTTCACCAAACATTTTCTTGAAATGGGTTTTTTCTTGTCAAAAACTTGAATGGCTGTTAATTACTTATGGAAAATTGTGGGTTTTTAACTTGAACCATATTCATGAACAAATCGTTCGAGTAAATAGCATCCTTGTAATAATAGTTATTCCTTTGATGTTTTAAGTTGGAATTGTTGTCAAGAACAATCAATTGTTTATGAAAGTTATTATCCTTGAGCGCAATCTATAGATTATGTTCAAATTGATAGTGGTGTGGTGTATTTTGACATGCTATTAGGGTGCTATGGAAAACGATGAATTGGATGAAATGGAGAACCTGACAGAATCAAGTGAGAGTCCAATCGAAGCCTATTGTCTGCAGTGTTTGAGGCCTATGGACATCTTTTCTGAAGAAGTTGCCGCCATCCAGCCCTTGCTGTCTTCTGTCTAATAGGCATCTACTCACCATCATTCGAAAAAAGAGAAAATGATTAGGGAGTTGAATTCTAGAGTTGGTAAGCCAAATATGTCTTCCACCATAAGGTTTTCATTTCCTGTGATAATTTATTGTGTATTTACTTTGTTATTCTTCGTTCCTTGCTTCCATAGGTTACACTCGGAAGAGTATCGTATGCCCAGGCCATGAACATATGTTTTGAAGGAACGTTTTGTTCAGGCATTCTAACTAGTTTCTTAAACTGTATTTTGATGATGAAGGGTTGGGGACATATCCCAGAACAACAAAGACAAAGTCCTATTGTTGCCGCCTGCATCCTTGGCTAGAGTTTCCTAGAGGTCCTAAATCCTTTGGGTATCCGTGAGCTCTCTCTTGAGGTTTAAAATTATTTGAAAGTTCACTTGCTTTCTTCAAAGACAAAGACCTAGCACTAACCAACAAGGTTGGGTTAGCTTTGAAAATTGTCTCAGAGCCTCCTGATACGATTGTGAACAGAGTTGAAAGAAATAGATGCAAGAAATTGATAGCGTAAAGAAGTCAAATGATGGTGAGAAACAAAATTGGATATAGGATGTGAAGTGGAGGACCTAGTGCAAGTCTTAGGCTCCTTCTGCAGAGCTATGGGCCGAATATCAAATTGTGGGCCAAATACAATAGGGAGAGATGGGCTTACCTCATAGAAATTTGTAAACTCCACAAGTGTGGAGTTAATCGATGCGTTAGAGGGTTAAGTAGATCCACATCATGTGACACAATGGGCTTCAGACTTGTGACATCTTTTGAGGAATAAAAATATATGTCCTAAAAAAGGTGATACCCTTAGAAACAATTAACTTTAAAAAAAATTATAATAGACTTAACCTTTTTGGGTACGAGAGTAACCCAAAATAATACATTTAAGAGACTTAGGGTCAAACTTACTCTTCTGAGGGGATATGACGTGAACAAAATATGTGCAACCAAAGACTTTTAATGGAAAGGAGAATGAGTCCTCATCTGGAAATAATAATGAGTATAGGGATTTGTACCGAAGATGGTAACTTAATAATAAGGAAACAAGTTGTATGAATGACAAAAGGCCAATAAAAATAGGGCACCTTCATAGAGTAGAGTAGGCCATGGGCTACCTTAAGGATATGTCAATTTTTTCGATCGATTAAACCATTTTGTTGAGGAGTGTAGACATAAGATGTCTAATGGATAATGCGATTATCCTGACAAAATAATTGAAATTCATTAGATAGGTATTCTCTAGCATTATCTGACCAAACCACTTGTATTTTTTCCCCAAATTGAGTGTTCACATGGCATGAAATGACTTAAATATGGAAAAAAATTCAGATCAATCTTTGAATAAAAACAACAATGTGATTCGCATGAAGTCATCAACGAACGTAATAAAATACTTAACTTGAGATATGTTTGAGATACTTACGGGTCCCCATACATCTAAGTGAATTAAGTAAAAGGGAACAACACTTTTAAGTTCAACTCTAGGAGAATATGTTGGCTTGTGGTGTTTGCTCAACTAACAAATTTTACAATTTAAATCAGACAAGGTATTCAAAGATGGAAATAAGTGTCGCAGTAATGGTATTGATGGATGTCCAAACTGGTTGTGTCATAATCTTGCCTCTGTTTGAGAAATGGAAAATGTAGTCATTGGAGGCAAATATAAGCAATAAGGGTCCACCTATTCATGGCCTCCACAATCACCTGCTTCGTGGTTAGTTCCTAGAAAACACAAGAAGAAGGTGATAAGGTGATAGAACAATTAAACAATTTTGTTAACTGGCTAATAAACAACAAATTTAGGAAAAATTGAGGGACAAACAAGACATTAGTGAGCGGAAGTGAGGGTGTAACAGAGGATTATTATTATCCAAGAACTTTGGTTTGGAATTCGTTAGCTATGATAACAAACTTGTTTGGTAAACATGGAATGTAACAAACACTTCTTACATGTAAAATGTTCAGAGCCCCTGAGTCGATGATCCATGATGAAGTGGAGGAAGTGGTAGAGATCATACCTAAAGCAGTGTTGGCAACAACATTGTAGAAGATGTAGGAGAAGATACCATCAGAGTCTCCATCCTCTACAATAACTTATAATCATCCTCAGTTATAGTCTTCTCGCCTTTTTGTAACCCAAATTTGTCTTATTTTTCTCATTATTATTAACTAAGGCCTAGTTGGTAGTAACCCAATTTGGTTTGCCATGAAGCTTCAATAAATGTCTACTAAATGGTTTAGTCGACCACAATGAGTGCAAACTCGGTCATCTAACCTTGAAGAACCAGACAGTTCTACCACCTCTTGCTCGGCCTCCTCTATAATTTCTATCGTGTATTCAGGTGGTAGAAGATGTAACTCTATTACCCTAATACATAGCATATGATACTTAAGTCTGAGAGGTGGAAGAAGGATCTGGTATCCGAAGTAATGTTGCACTTATGTCATCGAATGATGCAAGTGTAAAGGAGCAGAGAAGTTGACTTTTGGCCGCTTCAAGATATGACACGATATTTGACAAATAAATAAATAGCAACTGCTAAGGTCTCCCACTGCTTTTCTTGAACTGAGATGTCAGTGGAGTAAGGCTAAGCAATCTTCCACTCTTAAATCAGTCCTCTAAATTGAGCCAAATAGTCATGTAGATTGTCCCCTTACTTTGTATCGAACATGTTTTGGAATACATCATATAACTTTTGTAAATTTTCCTTACTAGAGTACAACTTAACACAAGTGTCCCGAATTTTTTTTGCAGTCTCAAGGTGAACAACATTGTTGGCTATATGGTCCTTCATGCTAATGATTATCCAACTAATGACCAAGGTGTCATTCTTGAGTCATTTCACAAGAACTATCTTCTTCACCAATCAGTGGAGCTGGTTTGGTTAAGTGATCTAAGAGGTTTTGAGTGAGAAACCTCCTAACTGATTGTGACCATATTAGGTAATTGGACAATCCTCTCAAGGGTATGGTAATAATTTTGAGGAGGTCACTCTTACTTCCCATGTGTCTTCAACCAATGAGTATCACAACGGCACTACTCTTATTCAATGTATGTAAGGAGTTGCAATAATTCAAGGCTTAATATCAAGCCTTAGAAAGTCTTAATCAAGTATTATTGCACTCCTTGTATGAATAAGTTAAATAACTCCAACAAGCTGACCCTAATATGAACCAACCCAAAGAAAGAATCAAACCAATCCGAGATCTTAATCAAGGCTCAAGCTAACCAAGCCAACCCGAGATCTCAATCAATTATGTGTTTAATAAGGAGGTAATGCTGGCCGAGATCAAATAGGCAACACATGTCTTTCTTAATCGAGTAATATTCAAGGGCATAATCCAATAAACTCATCCACTAAATCAAAACATGGAAGATCTTCCAGTAAATCAACCACTTCCAAAAATAACCAAGGAAACTTTCCTTTTGAGTTATGGCATCACTTCACCAAAATATGTCAATCTTCAATTTCCTTAATTATCTAAGGCAAGAGGATAATTAATCAAGGCAAGTAATAATTGTTAGGAATTAGACGCCCTAATTTAATACTAATGAGAGTAATAAAAATCACTAAAAAAATAAATAATCAAGCACTGAAAACAAAAGATTTATACAGGTTCACCTCAAGGTGGGACTATGTCCTATCTTCCACCGCTGTAATATTTCACTATGATGATGAAGTAGCTTACAAGAGAAATCACTCACACTCGTGTTTTTCTCTAATCTCTCTCAGCCACAACTGATGATCCTCCTCCGATGATAACCCTAATAGCGGAGCCCCCAAATATAAAGAGAAAATTAGGGCAACCGTAATACAATAGTGAAATTCCCAAACTATCTTTAATGAAACACCAGTCAATATATAGTGGACCTTTCGAGGTCTCCGCACCCTTTCCAACCCCCACGGTGACTTATTGTAAAGGTCAATCCGCGTACCAACTCAGTTTAAGGTGTTAATTAGGCTCCACAACTTAACAATAACATACAAAAATCAAGGGATTTTGAGCAAGCTAGAGGATTTTTTAAGAGAGAAAACTTTCCTTTTTATGCTTTAGGTGCCAACTATCATCCAAAAGACAACCTTTTATTTCCTTTTTTTCTTGAATCTTTGGGTAAGTCAATCCACCCTTTATCTCAACGAGGAATACTTCCCAAGGAGAGGGAAAACACCAACACTTATCCTTTATTAATCAAAACAAATTTGGCACTTCCAAAGAAAACTTCACGAGTTCAATGTTGAATATCAACTTATCCTCATCAAACAATGAAACTTCAAGAGATCTTAATTATGTATGCATGGCTTCTTTAAATAATATACTAATTAAACTAATGATAAACAAGCCTAGCTTCATTCAAATATCTTTGAACATTCCATAATCATGAAACAAAAAAAATGATACCAACCTTCGAAGGTCTCAACATCCTCCTTGTTTTAGCAAACTGAGTTCTTCAGGGATGAGCACCATATAAAAAAAATCAACAACTCAAAAACACACCAAATCAATGAGCTTTGATTATGTTAATCATTTGAGATCATTCACATGTATTTTCCAAGCAACCAAATCAACTTTTCATGCACAAAAATAGCAGCATAGCTGAGCTTGATCAATTGAACCAGATTTTGCAAACTAAGTATAAAAAAGCCATGAAATAGCTACCACCGAAGCCAAAGATGTAACTTTCAGGCTTTCTATCCAGATTAAACGAGAATCATCATCCCTTGCACAAATTTTAGAGATCAAAACCTCGGTGCCAATGATATTGGAGAAAAAAAAATAAGGATGAAGAACTTGTCTTTGGCGCAACCTAATCCTTGCTTCTTCAAAAGAACTTTACATGAAACTTAATAATCTTAATCACCATCTTAATGTTGGAATCCTAAATCCACTGCTCTGATATCATGTTAGATTTAAGATCCTATGACAAGGTCCTTGACCAAGGTGGTGAGAGAAGAAAGAAAGAAGAAGATGAGAAGTAATGAAGAGGAAGAAAGAAAGAAGAAGATGAGAAGTAATGAAGAGGAAGAAAGAAGAAGAGACAACTAGAGTGATGGAGAGAGAGAGAGAGAGAGAGAGCTTGGGAGAAGAGAGAAAGCTAGGGACGAATTTGAGACAAAGGGGAGAGACTTAATGGTCTACCCCAAGCCTTGAGCTTCTATTTGTACTTGTGTAAGGAGGTTTATAATGACTACAATGCCCTCAGGGCTAAAACTTTGAAAAAGAAAATACATAAGTAAACATACATCATCTTCCTTAATTACATCTTTGTGCTATCTTTATGAGAAAACATTTTAATTATCTCCTTTGCCATCTTTTTTACATGGGGAGGTATTTACAATTATGCCACTTCGAGGTGTCTTCCAACGTAGGAATACATTAGAACACAAACCTGTGCATTCATAAATCAAGAGGGAGTTAATTACCTTGCATGTAAATATCTAGGGGAAACCCATTTTTAGGAAGTTAAGTTCTTGTGCTGTAATGCTAGAAAATTTTGGACTTTATTTCATATGGTTGATAAATTTTGGAACATGTATAGAAATATAATTTTTTTTGCAATATCATACCCTTATGAATGGGTAAGGTTACTATTGAAGAGCAGGTATGGAAGAGTTTCATTTGACTCTTACAACAAGAAGTTTCACCAAGCCAGAATTAATATGGAGTCTAAGATGAGTCTCACGGAAGGAGGTCTCACAGAAGAGTCTCCATCAAAGTGTTTTAATTATGTTAGTCTTCTATTTAGATTTATTTTTTTAATTATGTTAAAACTTTTCTTTAAGTGTTAAACTTTGGGTGTAACTAGGACACAGGTAGTTTAATTATAATTTGATTCTACATATTTTTTATATTATAAATAGAGGCTCATTGTATTCAAATTACAACAAGTCAACGAAATATTTCTCTTTTTCATAAAATCAATAGTTAATTTGGGTATTTAGTAAAAATAGATGAAAATTGAGTCAAAATATTATGAAAAAATATTCAAATAAATCTTATTTTTGTTGTTGAACATATTGGATGCCACTTAAAAAATTGAAGGTCTATAGCCTCTGAATCTGCCTCTGACATTATGAAAAGATGATTTTTGAGGTCAACTTTTGAGCCTGGGGTCTACTCCTTTATGTTCCAACGACTTTTTCTGGGGTCAAGTCCTCCACTCAGTTCGACTCCATTGGCTTCTACTTGTACAGGTGTTGAATCCACTTTTAATTCCAAAACTTACTACTAGCTAGGGTCAACACCTTTTTGTTGCTTCTTGCATAGACAAGGTCGACTCCTCTCCATGTAGTCGACTCCTTACAATGTGTTTTTTTCCTAGAGCGGTCAACTCTTTTATATTAATTCAAAATTTTATATAACTTGATTTCAACTCTGTTTCCTTTCAAACTTCCATATGAGCTAGACTCTTATAGTGTGTCTCTTCCTAGAAGGGTCAACACCATGTTTTAATTCATTTTTTGTTGTAATGGTGGTTTGATTCCTTTTTTTCTTTTATTTTATTTTATGTTGCCAGATAGAGTCGACTTCTCTATATGTCTTTGACTCCTACAGTGAGTCTTTCCCTATGTTGGTCGAATTTTCATTTAATACAAAACTTTCTGTAATGGGGCACAACTCTTTCTTTTTTTTTTTTTTTTTTTGGCTTATTGATGGTCTTGAGTCCTTCATATGGCATTGACTACTTTAGAAAATGGCCCAAATGTCTTTGTTATTTGCAAAAAAAATCGCTCATGGACCAAGGTTTAATATCTAGGTTTATTATCATCAAAATTAGGCTACTTCAGAGGAATCTTAGGCCTCACTTCCAACATATAATATATAATTTATTGATTGGTATGCATTGTGTTTTGGCTATAGAGCATGTATATGCATGACAACAAATTTTATTGGTATAATACCAAAGATGTAGGGAGGTGTCACTGAAATTCGATAGGTGTCTTAAATGTTTAACTATACAATACTAAACAATATGTAGTCCTAAATTGGTGAGGTGGACTCACAAATTTAATCAAATAGAGGTGAATGTGATCTGAGAGTCATAGTTCAGGTGCTCTTTTATTTGATCTTAGGGATGTTAAATTAGGATCGTTTGATGTATAGAAACGTTGGTACCAATAACTGATGTTAGATAATTGATGTGTTTGTGCAACATATTGGTGTCAAGTAGAAAAAAAATAAAATTTAAAGAGTTTTGTATAATAGGTTATTCAATGAATAATATAAGAAAGGGGTAGAAGCTTTATTCAAATGACACATAAAAATTCCATGGTTGGTTTCGATAACAAGATGCATCACACAAGCAAAATGTATGCCAATAAGGTTTTATTTATATTCTGTTTGTCAAAGTTTTGCTAAGCTAAAGAATTTTTCTTTAACAAGAGCCCCAAAGATGGATGATGACGAGTTCCTTGGAGATGAGAATTATGTCTTAGACACCTAGAATGTGTATTACACTTTTATCTTTACAATTTAACAAAATTTTATTCCACTTAATAATTTATTTTCTTATGTTGTAAGTTATGAACTCTTTTTGCACACAGGTACTTCTTCCTCCAGTTCCTCGCTGAAGCAAGGGAATGACCTAACAAAGGGGTGGATGTAATTATAACTGGCGGATGCTTGGAGGCAAGATCCCTATATAGAGATTCAAGATTCCCAACAGAGAGCCACAAGGATCTATCATACCCTCTTCATCCATTGGGTGGGGCATGTACTGAGGAACCATTTGCTGGTATCGGTTCTCAAGTTCTAGGTCTACACTGTGGATTAATTGGCACATGAGTATCCTCCCATTAGTTGTTAATGTCTACCATCTCTTAATGTTTTCTAAAAATTTTTAAATAGAGGAGAATATTAATGCTTTGTAAAATTTGAAAGCAAGTTATGGGTGATCCATGAACCCTCTGTAAGCCATAAACATGAATTTCTAATAACAACATGAAATTCATTATAAATTAAATGGAAGCTAAATCATACCTCCTTCCATACGCTTCAAATTCCGTTCTCTGTTCGGTGCTTCCGATCTCTGAGCACTCACGGTGATGGCTCAACTGAAGGGGCTTGAGTCACGAGACAGGGGACCGAAAACACACATTAACTGAAGCCAACCTCCCATCAAGGTTATTCATGGCTTCGTGTTACTGAGGGAATTGCAACTGCCAGAAGTTTGAGACCACGTTAATGAGAAAACCATTTCTCATAAAAACAGTTAACATTCTCCCACTTTGTCCAAACTTCTAATATAATCTTAAACCCATCGATAATTTGAATTTAAGTAATAAATACATGAATCATGGCGATAGGTCCTCTAATGACGAGTATTATCTTCCATGTATTACTATGTATGTATTACTTATACTTTATGAATAAACCCTATGTTTACTCTTGGTCCAACACAGATGAATTTTCTCAAAATTAAAGTGCACATAAATATGAGAAAAAACATCACATTAATTAAGAATTTCATTGAAATAACATTATTCATACAATGCAAAATTTACATAATGGAACCAAGTCCCATATTCACAACATGATCCTTGAATTTAAACGGTGGCATGCCTTAGTCAAAGGATCTGCGATCATTAAGTCAGTGTTGACGTGCTCAATGACCACTTTCTTTTCTTTAACACGTTCTCTTATGGCCAAATACTTTATGTCGATGTGTTTACTTCGACTTCCACTTTTGTTGTTTTTGGCCATAAAAACAATAGCTGAATTATCGCAATATATGCTTAATGGCCTAGAGATAAAATCCATAATTCTAAGCCCAGAATTGAAGCTCTTAAGTCATACACCATGTGAAGTAGCCTCAAAATAGGAAACTAACTCGGCTTCCATAGTCGACGTGGTAGACAAAGTCTGTTTGGCACTCCTCCATGATATTGTTTCACTGGCCATCAAGAAAATGTAGCCTGATGTTGATTTGTGGCAATCAATACAGCCAGCAAAGTCAGAATCTGAGTAACCAATGACTTCTAGATTGTCCGTCCGCCTATACATCAGAACGTAGTCTTTGGTTCCTTGAAGATACCTCATTACTTTCTTTGCAACTCTCCAGTGGTCTAACCCAGGATTACTCTGATATCGCCCCAACATCCCAACAGCAAATGCAATATCAGGTCTTGTGTAGACTTGAATATACATTAGGCTTTCGACAGTAGAAGCATATGGAATGTCCTTCCTTTGTTCCCTTTCAAGGTCGTTCTTCGGGCATTGGTTCAAATTGAACCTATCACCCTTCACAATGGGAGCTACACTTGGTGAACAACTCTTCATCTGAAATCTTTCTAACACTGTATTAATACAGATTTCCTGAGACAGACATAAGATACCTCGAAATCTGTCTCTATGAAACTTAATGCCAATGACATAAGATGCCTCACCCATATCCTTCATATCAAAATTGTTAGAGAAAAATTGTTTTACCTCATGTAGAAAACCCTTATCATTGGTTGCTAGCAAAATGTTATCCACATATAAAACAAGAAAACAGATTTTACTCCCACTGACCTTCTGTTATTTATATTGATCCATAATGTTTTCTACAAACCCGAATGAAGAAATTATATTATGGAATTTCAAATACCATTGGCGGGATGCTTGTTTTAATCCATATATTGACTTTTTTAGCTTGCAAACCAATTGGTCACCATCACTAGAGGGGAATCCTTCAGGTTGTTTCATGTAAACCTCCTCCTCTAGATCTCCATTGAGAAATATCATTTTCACATCCATTTGTTGCAACTCTAAGTCAAAATGGGCTACTAATGCCAAAATAATGCGCAAGGAATTTTTCGTAGATACAGGAGAAAAAATTTTCTTGTAATCGATTCCTTCGTTCTGAGTGAATCCATTAGCAACGAGTCTTTCCTTGTATCGCTCAATGTTGCCTAATGAGTCTTTCTTTGTTTTAAAGACCCATTTACATCCAATGGCTTTAAATCCACTAGGCAACTCAACAAGATCCCAAACTCCATTACTCTTCATATAATTCATCTCTTCCTTCATGGCATTGTACCATAATTCTGATTCTTTGCAACTCATGGCTTCTGAAAAATACATGGGATCATTTGCGGTTCCAATGTCAGATTCTTGCAGATATACAGTACAATCACCAGGAATTGCTGATCTCCTGAGTCTAGTAGATCTTCTTAATGTAGAACCATCATTTTCCTGAGAAGTATGTGGTTCAACTAGTTGTTCAAAAGTGTTTGGCAACTCTTGAAGTACTTGATCTACTGGAATGTTGTTAGCATTTTGTGGAACTTCAATGATTGTGTGTTCAACACCAGTTTGTAATTGAGGGGTGCTGTGAACAATAACCAATCTATCACTTGAGGTGGAAGGTTGAGATTCTAAATAATCCTTCTAAAAAACTATGTTCCAAGTTGGATTCCTCCCACTGATCAAGTCATTTTCAAGAAATTTTGTATTTCTTGATTCCACAATTCGTGTGTTGTGAGATTGATAATAAAATTTGTAACCTTTAGACCTTTCAACATATCCAATGAAATACCCACTAATGGTCCTTGGGTCCAACTTCTTCTCTTGTGGATTATAAATTATCACTTCAGACGGGCATCCCCAAACGCACATATGTCGCAAACTCGGTTTCCAACCTTTCCATAATTCAAATGGCTTTTTTGGAACAGCCTTGGTTGGAACTCGGTTTAATATATACATTGTCGTCTTAAGTGCTTCAAGCCACAAGGATCTCGGAAGATTGGAGTTGCTAAGCATACTCCGCACCTTGCTTAATAATGTTCGATTTCTTCTTTCTGCTACACCATTTTGGTCCAGAGAACCAGGCATGGTATATTAGGCAACGATCCCATGTTCTTGAAGAAACTTTGCAAATGGCCCAATGTTTGTCCATTCTCTGTGTATTTACCATAGTATTCTCCACCTCTATCTGATCTCACGATCTTAATTTGCTTACCGCATTGTGTCTCTACTTCAGCCTTAAAGATCTTAAAGGCATCTAATGCTTCATTCTTGTTATAAAACATGTAGAGATATATGTATCGTGAGGAATCATCTATAAAAGAGATGAAATATTTCTGACCATGTGAGTCCATGTCTGGACTACATATATCAATATGTATGATCTCTAATATGGTTGAACTCCTATTGGCACATTTCTTTGACTTGTTAGTCTACTTTCCCTTAATGCAGTCTACACAAGTCTCAAAATCAATAAAATCCAGAGTATTAAGTACCCCTTCATTCACTAATCTTTTAATTCTATCTATGGAGATATGACCTAATCTCTGGTGCCATAATGTAGAGGAATCCTCATTAATAACACCTCTTTTATGACCAGTGTGAACATGCATTAAATCGTAAGTGGCATTGTTTTGTAAATTATTGCTATAAAGACCATCGGACAATGTACCATTCCCAACACAATCAGACTTATAATATAAACTGAAAGATGAGTCTGAAAAATTAAAAGAATATCCATAAGGTACAAGCCTTGAAACTAAAATCAAGTTTCTAGAGAAACTTGGAACATAAAAGGTCTTTTCTAATTTTAAAACAAAACCACTACTTAAAGTTAAATAGCAAGTTCCTATAGCTTCCACATGTGAGCTCATCTGATCTCCTGAGAAAATGTGATGCTCACTTCCCACTGGTTTCCTTAGGTTTTGCAAACCCTGCAAGGAATTCGAGATGTGGATTGTTGATCCAGAATCAATCCACCAAGTGCAATTATTGACTTTAACCATATTAGATTCATAAAAAACAAATGAGGTTGGTGTACCTTTGTCAGCAAACCATTTTTGAAACTTGGCGCATTCCTTCTTCACGTGTCCCTTCCTTTTACAGAAGAAACACTTGAAATCTTTCTTAATACCAGCTTGGGGGGGTATTTTACCCTTCCCTTTTTGTTTGGCTTGATACTTGCCCTTTCCATGTGTTGCCAGCATGACACTTTCTCCTTGTTCCATCACCAGTCTCCCTTCCTCTTGAACACACATGGTCAAAAATTCATTAACTGACCATTTATCTTTATGTGTGTTGTACAAGATTTTTAAGGGTCCATATTGGTGCGGAAGGGAATTCAGGATGTAATGCACCACAAAAGATTTTGACATATCAACCTCGAGATTATTTAATTGAGCCACAATATCCCTCATTTGCATGATGTGCTTACGCACACCTCTCATACTGGTGTGCTTTAGGGATGAGAACTTCATGATTAGGGTGCTTTCTAATGCCTTATCTTAAGTGACATATTGAGCATCAATGGTTTTTAGCAAGTCTTTGACATTGTCATACTGCTTGACAGAACCACGAAGAGCAACAGCAATTTTAGTCTTAATGAACAATACACTAAGGCGATTAGATCGCTCCCATCGTTCATAAAGTGTAATTTCAGCTGCAGTGCTGGTATCAGTAATTATGGGTGGTTCGTCTTTCCTAATAGCATAATCTATGATCATCCACCCTAAATGAAGAAGTATTCTCTCTTTCCAGACCTTATAGTTATCTCCTTTAAGATCAGGGATATCACAACGAATATCAGAGAAATATGCAGGTTGTACAACTGCATAAAATTACAAATTACATGCTGATGTTAAAAAATGAGGCCTGAATAAAATATCATGCTTTACCAATGTAAATCATGCTTAAAAATCAAATCAATTGACATAAAAAACATTGCCTGTGGGCTAAATATTTTTTAATTCAAATAGATTCAATATTCTTTATGAGTAAACTTGATGATAAAACTATCAAATTATTTATGAATTCATAATTCTTGTGGTAAATTATGAATAATTTATATTTTATCCTAATTAATATACTCAAATATAATAAAAATTCATGTGGGATAAAATTTATTATACTAAGTATAATTAATTACAATTAATTTCTACTTTTTATTTATGATAAAACTATCAAATTATTTATGAATTCATAATCCATGTGGGTAAATTATGAATAACTTGATATTTTATCCTAATTAATAAACTCAAATATAATAAAAATTCCTGTGGGATAAAATTTACTATATCAAGTAAAATTAGTTATAATTAATGTCTAATATTCTTTATGTGATCCTAATCATAATATATAATTTTTATTAAGTTAAAGATGTTGTGGCTACTCTCTAATTAATAAAAATTATATGGATCACTAGACATTAAATCTTACAAATGTATGAGAATAACATGAATTGCATAATTATAACTTACACTAACATGTTATCATTATGCACAAAATATTTTCATAAGATATGCATAATTGAAAACTATAATATTATGCATAACTTTAATTTCATGCATTTACATATATGCCAAAAAATGCATAAAAACTGTAACAGGAAATAAATCTAAAATTTCCTATATAAATAACAGCTGACGGCCAGTGGCCTAATAGTCACTGGCACAAGTTATTTTCCCAGCGTGCGGGTTCGAATCCCGCTGGCGTAAAACCAATTTTAAGTACCTAGTCGGCTCGGTCGAGGAACAGCAAGTCACAGAAGACTCGTCCCGACCCAACTCGTCTGGTATTTAAAAAAATACCTTATGAATTTAATTAACATGATTTTGCATGCTAGAGGTCGTCTTCAACCTCCAGCCACTCACAGAAGGAAAGTTCGTCGGCGTTCTTTCAAGTCGTCGACGTCAGCAAACTTGTCGGAATGGTCGCTGGCGTCGGCGCTACGGCTCCGACGCTCTAAGGCGTTGCGAAAGAGCCGTCGACAGTCCCACACCGAGAGCGGACAGAGATTGTCGGCACCAATTGTTTTTATACAATGTCGACGCCGTCAAACCGTGCGGAATGGTCGCCGGCGTCGGTGTTGCGTCTTTCTCCGACACTTTTCGCCGATGCAAGAGCCCCAGCTGTCGCAAACGGGGAACATACAGAGACCGCACAAAATTGGTTTTAAAAAACAAAAATAGAGACTGAAACAGAGTTTTTAAACTTAAGCTCAATTGGAACCGAAACGCTGGATCAGAGGTCTGCTCTGATACCAACTGTAAACCATAAACATGAATTTCTAATAACAACATGAAATTCATTATAAATTAAACGGAAGCTAAATCATACCTCCTTCCATACGTTTCAAATTTCGTTCTCTATTCGGCGCTTCCGATCTCTAACCACTCACGGCGATGGCTCAACTGAAGGTGTTTGAGTCACGAGACAGGGGACTGAAAACACACATTAACTGAAGCCAACCTCCCATCAAGGTTATTCATAGCTTCATGTTAACGAAGGAGTTACAACTACCGGAAGTTACAACTGTCAGGAGTTTGAGACCACGTTAATGAGAAAACCGTTTCTCATAAACCCTAAACACCCTTATGTCTTTCTTACCCGAAAGTTTCTTTACCTCCTTTTTCACATGTCTTCGTGATCGAATCGATCAATCTTTCTTCCTATTTCAGGGAAAAGAATTCTCAGTGCAGTTTGAGCTCCGAGTCGTCGTTCGTCATGGCTGAAGTACACTTGCTTTGGAGCTCAGATTTTGAAGCAAAATCCGTGAGCTGGGCAGTCGCAGCGAAAGCTCCCACGTCTTTCTTACCCGAAAGTTTCTTTACCTCCTTTTTCACATGTCTGCGTAATCGAATCGATCAATCTTTCTTCCTATTTCAGGGAAAAGAATTCTCAGTGCAGGTTGAGCTCCGAGTCGTCGTTCGTCATGGCTGACGTACACTTGCTTTGGTGCTCAGATTTTGAAGCAAAATCTGTGAGCTGGGCAGTCGCAGCGAAAGCTCCCACGTCTTTCTTACCAGAAAGTTTCTTTACCTCCTTTTTCACATGTCTTCGTGATCGAATCGATCAATCTTTCTTCCTATTTCAGGGAAAAGAATTCTCAGTGCAGGTTGAGCTCCGAGTCGTCGTTCGTCATGGCTGACGTACACTTGCTTTGGTGCTCAGATTTTGAAGCAAAATCCGTGAGCTGGGCAGTCGCAGCGAAAGCTCCCACGTCTTTCCTACCCGAAAGTTTCTTTACCTCCATTTGCAGCTGTCTTCGTGATCGAATCGAACAATCTTTCTTCCTATTTCAGGGAAAAGAATTCTCAGTCCGGGTTGAGCTCCGCGTCGTCTTTCGTCATGGCTGACGTACACTTACTTTGGTGCTCAGATTTTGAAGCAAAATCCGTGAGCTGGGCAGTCGCAACGAAAGCTCCCATGCGTGATCGCCACGCCAAGAAACAACCTCGATTTGGTCAAACCTGGCGTTCCCGCATGCACCGGTGGACTTTGGTGTATGCATGCTGCAATTTCTTAAACACGAAGGCTTTTCTGTTTTTAGTCAGGGACATACAGTCGTGTTCCGTTTGTGTATCTAAAAAAGCTTAAATAATCAGTTAGAAAATGTTACATTGTTTGTTAATTGTCATCTCTTTCTGATTCTGGCACTGTCCTACTATAAATCTGTAATTTTAATGGTGGCATACACGGTGAATCCGGTATATATACATACTATCCCTCGTGCAGAACCTATTATTAAGCACCAGAAAATTTAGACAGAAAGGCGAGGGAGAGATGGCAAATCTATTCAACAAGCAAGCGGATTTGTACTCAGAAACTCGACCCACTTACCCAGACGATCTTTTCGAATTCATCGCTTCAAAAACTTCCAATCACCTTCTCGCCTGGGACGTCGGAGCCGGCAACGGTCAGGCTGCTGTCGCTGTAAGCTCTTAATTATTCATTCTCTGGATCGCCGGCCGATTCTCTCCGTTAACCAATTGATCTGAAGTACTCACGGAAGAAGCAACATTTGACCGTTTCTGGTTATTATTTTATCTGCAGTTGGCGAGGATTTACGAGAAGGTAGTCGGCACAGATACGAGCGCGCAACAGCTATCCCACGCCCCAAAGCTTCCCAATGTCCGCTACCAGCAGACCGCTGCAACGATTTCTATACCCGAACTGGAGCAAGCCGTCGCCCCTCGAGCAAGTGTGGACCTCGTGACGGTAGCTCAGGCATTTCACTGGTTCGACCTACCCTCCTTCTACGAACAAGTGAACTGGATCCTGCGCAGACCCGGAGGTGTGCTCGCCGTCTGGTGCTACACAGAGCCGCAAGTGGACGACGCGGTGGACGACGTCTTCTGGAAACTGTACAAGGAGTCTGGGCCGTTCTGGGCTCCCCAGCGGCAAATGGTGGACGATAGGTACAGAAGCGTTGATTTTCCGTTCGATCCGGTGGAAGGGGAGGGACACACAGGGCCATTCGAGTTCAAAGGGGGAAAGTGGATGAACCTGGATAAGTTTCTTACGTACGTTCGTTCATGGTCTGCGTACCAGACGGCGAAGGAGAAGGGGATGGAGCTTTTGAAGGAGGAAGTGATCCAGGATTTTCAGCGGGCGTGGGGTGGAGACGGGAGTGCGCTGAAACTCGTCAAATTTCCTGTACATTTGAGGATTGGGAGGATCAGGGACTGAGACAGTCGTTCACTTTTTAGGAACTTCATTATGTGGGTTAAAAATAAGGAGATTTAATTAACAGGACTCTCAGATTGCAAATAAACTCCAGTTCATATTCACTAACAGTTAAACCACTCGTCGTCCGATCCCCATGTTAAAACTATATTCGATCCGCTGATATATTAACTTTTGACCGAGGCCCCATAATGGTTGACCCAATTGAAGACGAAATTGACTTCAATGAGTGAGACTTTACTGTCAGTCCTCTGGCTTCCTAAGTCCTTGTTTTGTTTTTGGACATTCCGTCGACAGAATTCGGCGTGTGGAATTGAACCTAGCTCGAGCTTCGCTTGGTTCTAGCTAAGTTTGATACCGTTTATCTAGATCGTGATCCAGATCAGGCTCCAGATAAGGTTCCTTTTTAAGCTAAGCTCGACCGAATCGGTTTGAGCTGAGGTGTCTTCAAATCTCCGAGTTCGAGACTTCGATTTTTCGTCTTTCTTTCTAAGGAAACAGGGAGGAGAAAATGGGATCGATTTCGCCTTTTTATTTTTTATTCTTCCTCTTCGATTTCTTATTGGCAGTCTTCGATTTCTTCCTCCCCCCGTCTGCAATCGTCAATCCTTATCACCGCCGAGCCCCTCCCACAACTTTCTCTCCCTCTTCTTTGTCTCCGTCTCTCATTCCCCCTCTCCGACGTTTCTATTGTCGTCCTTGTCACCATCGCTATCACCATCTGCTCTACTCAACCGTCCTCCCTATCTTCGTTGGGCTCCAGTGTCTCACTCTGTGATAAAAGCAAATTTATGGAAGAGAGAAGCAATTGAGACCAATGCAAAAAAATCATACATGATTTTCGAAGAAGAAGGCAAGCAAGACACGGGAAATGTCCTTATCTCCTCCACTTGGAAATGAAAGGTCCACACCTCTTCAATGTTCACCACCATGAACTTATCCCAAGACCATCTCATCAAATTTAGATTAATCTTTATTTTTTGGAACTTGTACCAAACCATTCTTAAATATCCAATAATTTTTTACTTGAAACCAATTTTTTAACTCATGAATATAAAAAGTATTTCCATCTTTTCCATGATAAAAGTAATTGCAATTTCAAATTAGATACTATTACAATATCTTTCATTTTTTATTTTGTTGAACACATGTATTCACCAATAAATATTATTATTTATTTAAATTCATTATCTATCTATTATCGATTATTGATCCATCAAACGATGACTACAAAGTTTAGGGTGATAAAAATCCAAAATTAATACATGTTGTAAAAAAACAGGTCTAGTTACACAACAATAATTACAAAGGGTATGTACAACATTTAATCGTTAGTTCTTATGATTAATCGGAGTTATTTCACCCCCCCCCCCCCCCCCCCCCCCATGCCCTATCCCGCACAGCGTGCGAACTCGCACGTGCAGTTCAAACGTGCTAGTTTCACACATGCAAATTAAGTAATCCAAAACCATTTTTCTTAAACTTTTTATCTGTCTCGATGATCTGGTTTTCCAGTCCTTGAATCAGAACGATCTGATTGAGTACAAATGGACAAAAGTAACGTTGTTTTTCAAAGGAATATTTTTTTATTTGATTATTGAATAAAGTTTATGCATAACTATGCAACTTTTAAGAATAATTTTATGCAGAGTATATAGATAATTTTATGCAGGTTTAATTTGCAAAGGTTATGCCCAATTTTAAGTAAGGTCATGCCCAATTTTATGTAAAATGTATGCATAATTTTATATACAATTTATTTGACATATATTTTATGCAAAGTTTTAAATGTAGGTTGGAGCTCGAACTCGGTTAAAATTATTGGGCTCGAGCTTGATTACAATTTTAGGCTCGAGGCTAGGCTCAACTCGAGCTCAAGTTCAAATATTTAAATCGAGCCCAACTCGAACATAAGCAGGTTCGGGCTCGGCTCGATTCTATGCCACCCCTACTTACAAACACAAAACGTCACTGCAATGCTGAAACACAGTAATATGAGATTAACCACATTTTTTCCATTATTAATGGTGGTATTTATTCAATTTAGGATAGAGAAGATAAATACAATCATGGAATCTTATCTTCTAATTCAATTTAATTGTGATGATTTTTTTTCTCGCACATGTGAGTGACTTAGGTCACATGTGTGCAATTCGCTTGATTAATCGAAACCCTGCACAGGGGGAGCACAATTAGCTAACTCCTAGTCTTGGAGAGGTCATGTGACAAGAGAGGAGTCGGACCAGTGATGATGGTGGGAGAGGGAAGGTGAACAAAATTGGATAGACAAGATATAAAGCCGCGAAAGGCTTGAGTGTTAGCGGTGGCAATCGCAGAAACGAAAGCTTTGGCCATCTACATTGAGGGGATCAAGAGCGGTGGTTGCTAGACGAAGTGCCCGTGAGAAGAGGCTCACGTGCCAAACGAAGGATGCGTGGTGGTAGTCTGTGCAACTAGAGGGTACATGTAAGTGTTGTCGAGCCATGTAGTGAAGTTGTTGTTTAGGAGGTACGAGGGGTGGAGGTTAGGCCTAGGTTCGAGGAGTGGTGCAGGTTAATGTCGTTCCAGGTGACAACACAAGTTAGGTTGGATGGGACTGTGAGGTTTTGCTGCCTATGGGTGGGGGGAAAGTCCTATGTGGCGCAACACCAGTGAGACCCGGCGGGGATGATCGATAGAGAGGGAGTGAAGGGAGGAGAGAATTTTGAATAAAAAAAATGGAATTCGGCAGATGCATATGATTAATCGATTTGTTCTAATACCATATGAGATGTTGAACTGAAGCACACATTTGCATTGATTAAGGGTGGTATTTGTGAGTTTTTAATGAAAAACTCTTTATTCGCCACGATTATAAACAAGGTTACAGAGGTGTATTTATACATAAATTTGAAACAGAAAAATACGATTTTGGCACTCAGAGATCCTTCAGTTTTGGTGATGGAAACATGGTCTATAGGCTTCCTTTACGTCGTCATATCATTCACACCCCCTGTAAGCTAAGTGTCACATTGGAACGAAAGTGAAGTTTGGAACAAAAAAATTCAAAGAGAGGGTGTAGAATACTTTTGGTGAAAATATCAGCAACTTGTGGGTGAGATGGCACATACTGAGTGTGAAGTTTGTTAGCAACAACAAGTTTGTGAAGGAAGTGATAATCTAATTCAATATGCTTGGCTTTCTTGTGAGAAATTGGATAGGAGCTTAGGGAGATTTTGAAACAGAAAAATACGATTTTGGCACTCAGAGATCCTTCAGTTTTGGTGATGGAAGCATGGTCTGCAGGCTTCCGTTACATCGCCATATCATTCACCACCCCCCCCCCCCCCCCCCCCCCCCCCCCCCCCGCAAGCTAAGTGTCGCATTGGAACGAAAGTGAAGTTTGGAGCAAAAAAATTCAAAGAGAGGGTGTAGAATACTTTTGGTGAAAATATCAGCAACTTGTAGGTGAGATGGCACATACTGAGTGTGAAGTTTGCTAGCAACAACAAGTTTGTGAAGGAAGTGATAATCTAATTCAATATGCTTGGCTTTCTTGTGAGAAATTGGATAGGAGCTTAGGGAGATTTTGAAACAGAAAAATACGATTTTGGCACTCAGAGATCCTTCAGTTTTGGTGATGGAAGCATGGTCTGCAGGCTTCCATTACATCGCCATATCATTCACACCCCCCCGCAAGCTAAGTGTCGCATTGGAACGAAAGTGAAGTTTGGAGCAAAAAAATTCAAAGAGAGGGTGTAGAATACTTTTGGTGAAAATATCAGCAACTTGTAGGTGAGATGGCACATACTGAGTGTGAAGTTTGTTAGCAACAACAAGTCTGTGAAGGAAGTGATAATCTAATTCAATATGCTTGGCTTTCTTGTGAGAAATTGGATAGGAGCTTAGGGAGATTGCACTTTTGTTGTCACATAAGAGAAGAAGTGGTTGTGGAATAGAAACATGTAGATTACGAAGGAGATGCATAAATCAAATAAGTTCACCTACAGTGTGCGCAAGAGCACGATACTTAGATTTATAGCTGGAACGTGATACCGTAGGTTGCTTTTTAGCACTCTAAGAAATCAAATTGTCTCCAAGATAAATGGAGTAACCAGAGGTGGAGCGACAAGTGTCAGGACAACCAGCCTAGTCAGCATCAAAGCAAGCACCTAGAGCAGCAGGAATAGAAAATGGGCGAAAACCAAGGCCAAAATGAATGATGCCTTTGACATAGCAAAAAATACGCTTAATAGTAAGAAAATTATCTTCAGTGGGAGCATGCAAGAATTGGCTAACAGAGTTGACTACATGGGTTATGTCAGGGCAAGTGATGGTCAAATATTGAAGGGTACCAACGAGAGACCTATAAAGAGTGGGATTAAAAATAGAGAACCATTAGCAGACAGATGTTGTGAAATGACCATAAGCGTAGGAACAGGTTTGCTATCAAGTAGCTGAGTTTGAGAAAAAAATGCATATTTGATTTGACTAATAAATAATCCATCGGTAATTGGCAAAACTTCAAGGCTAAGAAAGTACTTGAGAGGACCCAAATCTTTAGTGGCAAACTCAAAATTGAGTTTACGAGTGAAGCTGGTGATAAGAGTGGAATTTTTGCCAGTAATAATGATGTCATCATCATAAAGGAAGAGATAGATAATGTCTGAGTGCTTATGAAAGACAAACAGAGAAGTGTCAGCACGATTGCAAGAGAAACCAAGTTGAGTGATAAAGCAATTGAAGCGTTGGAACCAGGCACGAGGAGCTTGCTTGAGACAATAAAGAGTTTTCTGCAACCGAAAAACGTGATGAAGAAACTGAAGGTACATGTACCCAAGAGGTTGTTTCATATAAACATTTTCAGTGAGTGTACCGTTGAGGAACACATTCTTGACGTCAAGTTAGTGAAGAGGCCATTTGTTGGTCACAACAATAGAGACCACAACTCGGATGGTGGTAGCCTTTACAACAGGACTAAAGTTGTCACTGTAGTCAAGACCTGGTACTTGAGTGTAGCCCTTGGCAATGAGGCATGCTTTGAGACACTCAATGGATCCATTAGACAGATATTTGGTCTGAAACACCCATTTGGAGCCCACAATATTGGTATTGGCAGGTCGAGGGACTAAAATCCAATATCGATTATATTGCTGAGTTTGAACTTCTTCATCCATGGCAACAATTCAAGCAGGATTCTTAGCAGCAAATTTAAATCCTTTAGGTGCAGTAGAAGCAAGGAGAGCGGAGAGAAGTTCAGAAGATCCCATGATACCGAGGTTGGCCAGATGATGTGGTTTGAAAATATCAACTTTACCTCGTGTAAGTATAGGGTAAGAACCCAACAGTAGTGTAGAATCGGGAGCAGGAGGAGTGATTCGTGTCTTGATAGGTTTTGGACTGGAAGCCTGGTGCTGCGAGGAGGGACCTACAAAAGAATCAGTAGCCTACATGGACTCATCGATCGGATCAGTACAAATAGAACATGGGGTAAATCCGAATTGAGTAATTTGCAGAGAATGGTGTGAGGAGGAAGGGTGGGTTTCTGTTTGGATAAGATTGGGTTCTAGAAAGTTAGAAAAATGGAGAGAGGAAGGGGGTTGAGTTTGAAATGATTTTATGAAAGGAAAATTGTGTTCATCAAATTGAGCATCGCGGGCGATGTAGATCCGAGAGGTGACAGGATCAATGAAGTGAAACAATTTATAAGAGGGGCTGTATACCAAAAACAATGCAAGGAATACTATGAGATGAAAATTTATTAGACATATAATCACGTAAGCAAGGATAAACATGACAACCAAATGGATGAAAATTTGCATAATTTGGAAATGGAACCATATAAAAGTTTAAACGGTGATGTACCTTCAAGAAGTGATGTGGGTAAACGGTTGATGATGTAAGTTGCAGTGCTGAAGGCTTCAACCTAAAAATGAGGAGAGAGATGGGAGTGAAAAAAAGTGTCAGACCACTCTCAGTCAAATGACAATGTTTGTGTTCTGCATGTCCATTTTGGGCAGGTGTATATGGGCAAGATTTTTTGTGACGAATTCTAGATGTACGCATATGAGTCTGAAAGCAAGTTCTAGAAAATTTTCCCCCGCCATCACTTTGAATTTTTTTAATAAGGGCCGAATATTGATTTTCCACAGTTTTTTTAAATTGGGTAAAAATATCATAAAAATCATATTTGAATTTCAAAGGATAAAGGCAAATGAAATGGGAAAAATCATCAATGAAAATAACATAATATGCAAATCCTAAATGAGATTTGATAGGTAAAGGGTCCCATATACCACAATGAATAAGATCTAACACATGAGATGACCTATGTTCATGACGTGGATAAGGCATATAATGATTATTTGTCAAGTTGATGTGAACTACGTAATAATGGAGAGGGCAATAAAGAGGTAAGATAAAGATGTTTTTGTTTATGTAAAGAAGAAATAACAAACTGATTTACATGGCTAAGGCAAGCATACCATAAATCATAGGAAGCATGTAAAGACAAAAAAGGGCAGGGTTGCCACACTCCAGCACATATAAACATCCATCTTTTTTACCGGTTGCTGCCACCATTCCTGTGAGACAATTCTAAACAGTGAAAAGATGATTAGTAAAAGTAACGGATAAAGGAAAATCAAGTGTTAATTTACTGATGGAGAGAAGATTTTTGGTGAGATAAAGAACAGTCAAAACATCTAACAATTGAATAGTTGGGGTAGGAGAGAGAATACCAGTATATGAGATAGGTAAGGAGGCACCATTCCCCACAATTATAGAATCCATACTCGTGTATGAAGTGGACTGATTCAGGATGGATGCATTATTGGACTTCTTAGTAGAAGCCCTAGTGTCCAAGAACCAGTCAGAGGGTGTAGATCCATTAAGAGTGCACATTCCAGTGAAAGCTTCAACATGATGGGCAAGAAACTCATTGGACTCACTACAAGCATAACGTTGGTTGCAATGATCAGCATAGTGACCATCAAGACTACATATCTGGTAGTGAGGAGGGCGGCCCCCTAGACTAGAATGAGTGTGGCCTCATTTGACAGAATGGTGGCCAAAACCGTTGGTTCGACTAGAGTCGTGGTGGGTTGACCGGTTCGAACCATGGGATGTAGCAGTCAAAGCATTAGCGGGAGAAACAAAGTTCTTGAGGGATTTTTGGAAGAGTTCAAAGCTCTTGGCTCCGGAGGTGAGGTCGACGAAACGGGGGAGAGGCATAAGAGCCATTTGTGTGACTGAGAAGGTGGAAAAATCGGAGTTGAGTCCACCAAGAAGCCAATGGAGTTTATCGATGTTGTCAACTGGTCTACCGATCGCATGAAGCTAATCGTAAAGACCTTTGAAAACACGGGTGTATGCGGCAATGAATTGATTTTTTCTCTTTATCTGCAAGAGGTCATCTTTGAGATGGATTTATTGAGCCTTTGACCGGTGATTGGATGTATTTTCTAATGCGAGCTAGATTTCATGTGTAGTGGAGAAGCCAACAGCCTCGACCATTGCCTCCTCAATGAGAGAGGAAAGGAGGAGGCTCAGAAGGCATTGATCCATTGCTCTCTTATTATATATTCGATAGTAGGGATGGTAGAATCCACGAAGACAAATTGAGGTGGTGGTGTGAGGGTTCCGTCCACATAGCCGAGGAGATTTTGGCTTTCAAGAAGGGGAAGTAGTTGGCTTCTCGAGAGGAGGTAGGAGGTAGAGGAGAGTTTAATGGTAATCATGTGAATGAGAGTTTGAAAGGGGAGGTAAGGATAAATGTAGTCAGCAACCATTGAGGTTTGATTTTTTTTCAAATAATAATGAACCGAATCGGGCATAGGGTTGAACCATGGGCCGATCCTAACCCGGGGTTTTTGCATGGGTCGGACGACGGATTGGTTTGGCTCAAGGAGGAATGTGCCCTCAGGCTCGAAGGGGAGACAAATTGAAAAGAGGTTTTGCTTAGGAGAGGAAGCGGTGTTGCGATGAGGTTGTGATGGTGGAAGGTAGTGGAACGCCGGTGGGCCGTTGCGTCACGACAAAATCTGAAGGGAAGCGACTATACCGGTGTCGGAGACTATGCACAAAGGTTGGCAGCAGCGGAAATCTTGATGTTCTTTCTTGGGGAAACTTCTTGCCGAAAAAATGGCGATCAGATACATAGAGGATCGACGGGCTCTGATACCATGTGAGTTTTTAATGAAAAACTTTTTATTCACCACGATTATAAACAAGGTTACAAAGGGGTATTTATACATAATTTTTAAACAAAAAAATACTATTTTTGGCACTCGAAGATCCTTCGATTCTAGTGATGGAAGCCTTATCTGCATGCTTCCGTTACGGTGCCATATTGTTCACAGTTTTTATACAATTTATAATAGAGAGGATTAATACAATCATGAAGATCTTATATCCTAATCCAAAGGGATAAGGATAAATACAAAGGGAAGATGATACCATATCAAGTAATACATGTATGTGCAAAACATGTTTGTGCAAATGCTTATGCGAATCATGAGACTGTTTGTCTAGCAGTTGTGCCGATAAATAAATGGGTTGGTTGACCATGCGGGTGGTTGACAAACTCATTTAGGATTGTATTGATAGTTGATGCATCTAATGACCCACCACACCTTGCAGCTTCATAGGATGGGAAGGTGGAAAGTTTTCATTAAGGATCACGTTGAGTACAAGTGCAAAGACTCATTTATGAAAGTTGCGTGGAGGACTCTGCACTGTAATGAGAAGAGTTAGTTTCAACATTATCTTCAAGCTTCTAATTTGAAACAAGATTTGTTTTTCACAAGTAAATTCTATTCTGTCACTTGCAGAGGAGGTGAATAAGAACCAGGAGAAGATAGCTTCTGTCCACATACCCCCTCCTTAACAGCTAAGTTTTGCAACTCAAAACTAAGTTGTCTTGTAAAGGGCGACTTGGCTATGAACCCACCTAAGGAAGGCAAAATGAATGAGGATGATTCATAACTGTGATGGGAATAAAATAAAATAAAGATGAGTAATCACTTAATTGGATTCAGACAGACACCACAGATGGGCTGCACCCACCAAGCATCAGTCCATGGCTTTTGCTTTAATGGTGAAAGTGAAAGCAATGAGGTCTTCAGTCTTGAGTTTGGGTTTCATGACTTTGTAACCAGCCTCTAATTTTTATAATGTTTGATATTTTAAGCCATACCAAAAACGTGTAGTAAAGGTTGGATTGTAGGGAATGGATGAGGAGAGGGGCTTTCGGTTAGATTTGCAGTGTCGACGTGACAAACTGGTGCTTTCCTCATCAAAGTTCAAAGCTTGTGGTCGCTTTTCTTATTTTTCTGGTTTAAATCACCGACCTTTGGTCTAACTTTCCATGTCGCTGCCCCCTTCAATGAGAATCTGCCCACCATTATCTATTTGTTTATCCTGTTGTCTCTGAACTTCTCTAAAAACCGAAGACCGGTGAAAAATTCCATTGATGAAGACTTGAGGTCTCGCACCTCCCTTGCTTTCCTCGTAATAGGTGGTTTCTTTCTCTTCTTATTTCTTTAAATGTTCAACATCACTGAGTTTGTTATCTTCGAAACAAATCCTTCTTTGGATGCTTCTTTCGTTACTTCAACTAGCCAAATTTATGGAAGTTTCTTCTTTTGTTTTTTTTCTTTGCGTTTTTTTTTCTTTTTGGTGGTGTGAGTATCTTTTGATCCATCTCCGTTTGAGGCAGGAGCTTGGTGGGGTGAAGAAGTTTCATTTTCCGGTCCTAATACATATTTATTGGCGTTTGGGAGAGCTGAAACAGAAGATGAGTGTTGAAACGGCATATAGATTGATAGATGAGAAGGGTAACAAAAGAACCCCTCCCTCATCTAAACTCAAATGGACACCCTTCGACCAAATGAAGTGTGTCAAATCTTTGAATCTATCTCACGTAGATATTAGGTCTCTTCCCAAGTCGCGCTCGAAAATGAAAAATCTTCGGGCTTTAATATTGCATGGTTGCACTAGATTAAAGAAGTTGCCTTGCTTGGCCAATCTCAAGGAGCTGCAACTGCTTGACCTCTCACATACAGTCATCGAGGAATTGCCTTTGAGAACTGAAGAGCTGGTAAATCTATTGTTAAGAAAATTCTTACCAAATTTACTAGGAAATAAAAATAACAACTTACTATTTTAACGTGGTTCGCCCAACTCTAGCTGCGTCCATAGACTGCTGCATTTATTTCATCATAGGGAGAAAAAGTTCATAGTGTACAATATTTTCAAATCACAACCCATAAGTCAATCTTGCATCGCAGATAACAGAAGGACAAATTTTTAAAAGTCCGATAAAGATCAATAAAGAAAATAGTGGAAACCTTTTTGGAGATCCCGGTAGAGCAACATGTTTACAAAGTTCCCCGAGACTGGCCAACACCCAAACATCTCAAGCCGGAAGCAACCAGACAGAGCCTCTACACTTCCTCTCTCGGCTACCAGAGAAAGAAAAACGACTACAGAGATGCAGATCTCCCGAACTCGGACACATCGAAGTGTTTCTTCTTTTTCTTCTTTGTTGTCTCCCTCTACACTAAGGTTGAAAATGGCCAACAGACAATGAGCAACAACCAAAAACTTCTCGTGATGGTGACGAGAAAAGCAATTTTTTTTTCTTCATGTTACGATCGAGTCCTGTGAAATATTTTTTTTTTCATTGCTACTATTCCTGGACTTAAGCCTTGAGCCTTGTGCCTTTCATTGTCCACCACGTTTTCCTAGGCACTCATGCCTCCTTTTACAATCTCCCACTTAAATATTAATGCAGTTGCTCTTTCTCGGTTTCGTCATTCTTGCTGGCCAACTGAAGTTGTACATAGTTTCAGTTTATCAATAGCCACCGTTTTTGTTAGCATATCCGCAAGATTCCTGTTACCTTGGATCTTCTTCAATGTTAGAACCTCATCCTCTAACAGAGATCTGATGAAGTGATAACATAGTCCAATATGCTTGGTTCTATAATGAAATGCAGAATTCTTTGCCAGATGTATCACACTCTGACTATCACTGTGCAAAACATTCTTCTTTTGTTTGAATCCCAGCTCGATTAACAATCCTTAAAGCCATATCATCTCTTTACTGGTTTCTGTAATTGCTATATATTCAACCTCAGTGGTGGATAATGCAACAGTCTTCTGTATCTGCGACATCTAACTAACAGCTGTTGTGCCCACGATAAACACATATCCAGTGGTGTTTCTCCAGTGATCAACTTCTCCTGCAAAATATGCATCTACATACCCTTGTACTTTCAATTCACCTTTAACGAAGTACAAACACTTATCTGTAGTGCCTCGTAGATATCTCAAGATCCACTTTATTGCTCTCCAGTGGGTCACTCCTGGGTTTGACATAAACCTACTGGCAACTCCCACTGCATGGCCAATATTTGGTCTCGTATAGACCATTGGATACATCAAACTACCAATGGTTGAGGTGTAGGGAACCTTGTCCATAAACTCTCTCTCTTCTTCAATCTGAGGGGACTAATCCTTGGATAGGCATAAGTGTTTGTCCAAGGGTGTGCCAACTGGCTTGGAATTGCTCATGTTAAATCTCTGCAAAACACGATTGATGTACTCTGTTTGAGATACTGCAAAACTCCTCTTTGCTTATCTCTTGTGATTTGTATTTCGAGAATCTTCTTTACTGGACCCAAGTCTTTCATGTCAAATTCTTTTAATAATTGCCACTCCAAGCTTCTGATCTCATCCATATCTAAGTCAGTTACTAACATATCATCGGCATAAAGTAGAAAAAAAATATAATTGGACTTGTACCTTTTGAGGTAGCAAAGATGATCGGCATTACATTTCTAGAAACCTTCCTTATACATGAAACTGTCAAACTTTCTATACTACTGTCTTGGGGCATGTTTCAAACCATACAAGTTTTTTTTGAGTTTGTAGACCATATGCTCTTTCTCCTTTTCTGAGAAACTTTCTGGTTGATGCATATATAACTCCTCATCCAAGTTTTCGTGAAGAAATACAGTTTTCACATCCAACTGCTCTAGATAGAGATCTTTAGTGGCAACAATATTCAACATTGTTCTGATAGTGTTGAGCTTCAAAACGGGAGAAAAATGTCGGTATAGTCAATTCCTTCCTTCTATGGGAATCCTTTGACAACTAGTTGGACTTTGTATCTCTTAGAGCCATCGTGCTCCTCTTTCACCCGATACACCCATTTGTTATGAAGGGTCTTCTTTCCTATGGGTAACTCAACTAGTTCCCACGTCTGGTTGGAGATTAGAGACTTCATCTCGTCTTTTATAGCTAGCTCCCACTTGTTAGCATCTTCAGTCTGACATGCCTCTTCATAGCCTTCAGGTTCTCTTCCATCAGTCAATAGTAGATAATTCATGTATCTCCTGTTTGGCACATGAGGTCGAGAAGATCTTCTCAATATAAGAGCTGGAGTAAGAGATTGTGATGTGTCGGACTGATGTGCACTATTATGTTGAACAAATTCCTCTGGTTGAGAGCTTGTTATAGAATCATTTGGAACCTCATCCACATCTGCATATACTGGCTCACTCTCTACTAAGTTACTGGCGTCTGCAGTATGTCTATCCTTGTACATCACTCTTTCATTGAAAATCACATCTTTGCTACGGAGGATCACCTTTTTGTTTTCATCATCCCATATGCGGCATTCAAACTCACCCTCACCATAACCGATGAGGGTAGATTTCTTGGATTTGGGATCAAGTTTATTCTTGCCTTGATCACTGATGTGCACATACGCCACACAACTGAAAACTTTAAGGTGTGAGAGTTTTACTTATTTTTTGTTCCATACCTCTTCTGGTATTCTACACTCAAGTGGAATTGATGGACCTCAGTTGATCATATAAGCTGCTATGTTGACTGTTTTTGTCTAGAATTGCTTTGGTAGTCCTGACTGCATACGCATACTTCTGGCTCTCTCAGTCAAAGTTTTGGTCATACACTCAGCTACACCATTGGGTTGAGAGGCGTACCTGGCACAATTCTCTCCATTCGGATCCCATGGTCATAACAGAACTTCTTGAATCTGGTGTCTTTATATTCACCCCCATTATCAGTCCTATGCTTTTTTATCTTAAGATTCTCATTTTCAACCATGGCTTTCCATCTTCTGAAAGTATCAAACACTTTGGATTTTTTACTTAGAAAGTAAACTCATACCTTACGAGAATGATCATTGATAAATGTCACGAAATAGTATTTTCCACCAATGGATGAAACAGTTGTTGGCCCCCAAACATCAGAATGAATGAACTCCAGCCTTTCATTCTTCGGACTTATGCCACATGTCTAAAAGCTAACTCTCTTCTACTTTCCAAGTATGCAATCCTCACACTTGTCAATTCCTACTGACTCTAAACCTGATAGTTTCCCCATGGAATGCATAATCTTCATTCATTTTTCAGTCATGTGACCAAGTCTCTGGTGCCACAGGTTGGAACTTTGGTTGCTTGCTACAACTACAATTGTACGACATGCCTTTGTTATCATGTAAAGAGTACCACTCTTCTTTCCTCGTGCAACCACTAATGCACCCTTCGAAATCTTCCAATCATCACCATGGAAGGACGTGGTGTAGCCTTCACTAGCTAATTGCCCTATTGAGAAATTTTTTCTCAGGTCGAGAATATGCCTGACATTTTTTAGCTCCCATACAAACCCATTCAACTTAACCTTCACTACACCTTTGCCTACAATGTCACATGGTTGATCATCACCGAGATATAACTTACCAAGGTTTTTGGACACATATTTTTTGAAGAGTTTTTTCTGCGAGGTAGCGTGGAACGATGCTCCAGATTCTAACACCCAAGACTCCTCCTTGCTCTCCAAAGAACATATCAATGCATCATCATTCCCTGAGGTGGAAGCAACATTTGCTTCTACCTTTGCCTCTCGATCCTTTGGTGCACTGTTGCACTGACTTTTGTAGTGCCTAGTCTTCCCGTAGTTCCAACACTTGACGATCTTTGAGTTCTGAGAATTGTTGGGATTTCTAGATTTAGACTTTCTATTTTGAGATCTGTATCGATCAATTGACCTGCTTGGTCTATTTCCTCTAGTTCTTCCTCTTGCCTTTGTAGACAATGCTGGAGAAGTTGACGCTTTACCTGATGTTTTTCTTTTGATTTCTTCGTTGAGATCTAGATCACGAACATCATTGAATTTTACCTTATTACTTCCTGATGAGCTACTCACTGCTGTAATGGTGGTATTCCTACTTTCTCGTAATGAAGACAAAAGTATCAATGCATGTACTTTTTGGTCGAATTCAATATCAACTGAACTTAATTGGGTTGTAATTTTATTGAGTTCGTTGATTTGTTGAGCTACTGATGCTTCTTCCGTCATCCACAAATTGAGCAATTGTCTCATTAGATGTACTTTATTTGAGGCTAACGGCTTCTTGTACATTCCGGCAAGAGCCTTCATGAGACCTACTATGGTCTTCTCTTTTGCTATGTTAAAAGCAACACTGTGGGATAATGTTAATCGGATAACTCCAGGGGCTTTTTTGTCGAGGAATTTCCACTTTTCATCTTTCATAGTGTCTGGCTCCACTCCCTCAAGTGGTAGATATAAATTTTTCTGATACAGATAATCATTTATCTGCATTTTCCAAAAACCAAAGTCTGCACCATGAAACTTTTCAATTTTCATCTTCCCTTCATCTACGGTCATTGCTCCCACTCGAATCCGGTGATCTTTGGATCATTACTAACTTTCTCTACAACCTGGCTCTGATACCAATTGTTAAGAAACATTCTTACCAGATATACTAGGAAACAAAAATAACAACACACTATTTTAACATGGTTCGCCCAACTCTGGCTATGTCCACATACTGCTACATTTATTTTATCATAGGGAGAAAAAGTTTACAGTGTTTACAACATTTATCACAACCCATAAGTCAATCTAGCACCGCAAATAATAGAAGGACAAATTTGTGAAAGTCCAGCAAAGATCAATTAAGAAAATAGTGGAAACCTGTATGGAGATCCTGGTAGAGCAACATGTATGCAAAGTTCCCCGAGACTGGCCGACGTCCAAACACCTCAAGCCATAAGCAACCAGACAGAACCTCTACACTTCCTCTCTCAGTTACCAAAGAAAGAAAAAGGACTGCAGAGATGCAGATCTCTCGAACCCGGACACACCGAGGTATTTCTTCTTTCTCTTCTCTGCTCTCTCCCTCTACACTGAGGTTGAAGACGGCCAACAGACAATGGGTAGCATCCAGAAACTTCTCGCAACGGTGAGGAGGAAACCAATTTTTTTTTTCATGTTACGGTCGAGTCCCGTGAATTTTTTTTTCATTGTTACTGTTCCAGGACTTAAGCCTTGAGCCTTGTGCCTTCCACTGTCCACTATGCTTTCCTAGGCACCCATGCTTCCTTTTACATATGCGGAGTTTTCATCTCTCTCATACCCCATGTCTCAAAGTCTTCCGCCTTGGGGTGCTGTCTAATCTCTCCTCCCACGAAGAACTCTCAATGCGGGAGAGCAGATGAGTTTGGACAAGCAATGCACAAGGAGCACAAGTCGATGAGATTGTGAACTTGACTCACTTTTTTGAACTCGAACCAAAACTTGCCGACTGGTCTGATTTGGTTAGTTGTTTATCACCATAGCACCGAAAGGATTTAAAGCGGTTTTCTCTTACTATTGGATTTTAGGAACCTGTTAGAACACAAGGGTTTGGGGACAACGCAGTCGTTGTCAGTGGCTGTGTTCTCACTGGTGTAGGAAGATGCCCAGTGTTCCCAGACAAGACTGATCAACTCGTCCTCCAGAACTATCAACTTCCGGAGTCAATGTGTTTGTTTAACATGGAGCAACTGAAAGATTGCTACATTAAGTGTTGTCATCGGATGGAGTCGTTGACTATGGAGCAACACTCTCCGATTCCGTCTGCCCCTGCAGCTACCAGTACCGCTGCTCTTCCACATCTCTTCCCTGGATGATACACTCTCTTCGATTCCGTTCGCCCTAGTAGCTACCAGTGCCACTGCTCTTCCATACCTCTTCACCGGACGATGCACTTTCTCCAATTCTGTTCGCCCAAGCCACTTCAATTGTTGTTTATCTTCCACATCTCTTAGTAGAACGATGCACTCTCTCCGATTTCGTTTGCCCTAGCCATTACCAGTGCCACTGCTCTTCCACTTCTTTTCATCGGACGATGCACTCTCACCGCTTCCGTCCACCCTTGCCGCTACCAGTGTTGTTGTTCTTCCACATCTCTTCACCGGATGATGCGCTTTCTCCAATTATGTTTGCCCTAGTTGCTACCAGTGCCGCTGCTCTTCCCGTCCTTTAGTTTCCAAGTACCCTCGAAACAAATCTCCTTACATAGACAGTGCCAAGTTCACAACTTCAATTGTTACGTGACAAGATTGACCTCTCTAACAGTAACATATTTTGAGGGGGTATGATAAGGGATTAGTATAATCCCTTTAGTTATCGGATAAGATCTCATTGTATTTATCATATGTTATAATTATCTTCTCATGTAAAACTCATCTTTTCTATTCTAAATTGTATAAATATCACCCTTAATCGACTGTAAAAGTCTGGTTTAGTTCATCCTCTAATGTGGTTCAATTCATCTTCCGATATGATTCAATTCTATATCTAACAAAAATTTCCCCAAGCTTCAAAGTTGCCAATTCTTGTGAGTGAAGTTCAGCATCATAATGGTCCTTCGGGGCCTACAATGTACACTATATAAATTTTGCATTAAATTCCAAATTTTCAGCCATTTTCATCTCGGAGCTCAGTCTACAACCAAAGGAGCAGATGAGTCGACGCCAAAAAGCATTCCATTTTCTGACCTCCATTTGCCTTCACCTTGGGTAAAGACCTTCGGAGTAATATATGGAAGCTGGATGAGTTATAGCGTAGGCACCGTTGTTGTACATGATTCCAATACCGTAGCCAACTTGTGTTCAGAATCAATTTCAGAAGATTGATGAGCTTTCAGAGCCGCATGGACTCGTTTGAACGTAAATGCTGAGTAACAAGCTCTGTTTTCTTATATTTGTTTACGCTGCTGAAGGAAGAGATTGTCTTCTTACATGAAAACCAAGGTTCGGCAATTTTGGGTTTTAATTATACTTGGAGATATTTAGCAAATTTTGCGACCATAATCTGTGTTCGAGATCAGGATTTTTTTTTTTATATATAAAAAAACATTTAATAGATTGCGTTGCAACATATCTCTAAATTCTTGAAATGGAAGCTATCTGCGTAATTGAAGATTCAAGATTCAGCCTAGAAAATGTAATTATTCTTTCAATCACCAGAGCATCTCTTTTCCTTTTCCTCTCGAAGCTAAAGATCACCCACCAACTGAAGGATTCATTTGACACGAAAAGCAGAAATCCTTGCAGTTTTTATTTGTGATCGACGGCGCGTCTTCTTTCTTCTTCAGGTGTCTCTTGCAATCAACGCAAGCAAGAAATCCTTGTAGTTGCCACTCGTCACCTCTGCAACCTTGTCCACGACTGAAACCCCGTATATTTTATTGTACTCTTCTTTGATCTCCTTCAAGTCCACAACTGCTCGGGTCACAACTACTCGAGTCAGAGCTTTCTTCGCCGTCTCATCTGCATCTTCCGAAAGGGCCTTGGCCAGTACCTGAGACCAAACGACGTTCCAGTAAAATAGAATCCTGACAAGTCAAGAATTCATGAGAAAGTTTGCCTTCGATGTCATCCATCATCACCTTGCTGTAATATGTAGCAGGAGAGGCGAGGCATTCAACTGTTGATTGCAGGATCAAATCATTCTCCAAATCCTTACAAAACCCAATTTTGAAGTCATCTTAAGAAGGAAATAAAGAAGAAGATGAACGCATACTAAAACTCTGTATCATCAAGTATACCTTGTCGATTGTGCTACCAAAGATCTCATTGTATTGGTCAAAGGTGAGCTTGAGCTGCTTCTTGCTTCTGGTGCTCAGGATTCTGACAACATCTTCGTTGTGTATAGCACCGGTTTCTTTAACGGCCTTACCCAGTATCTTAGCTTCTGAAATCGCAAGTTCTGGGTTCACCCAAGGTCCTTCGTACCTGTACGAACTCACCAGTGCCACAAACAACTTCCGAGAGAGAGAAAGAAAAGAAGAAAAAAAACGCCCAGATCAGACCGTGAATTTCTGTACCAAATCGACGAGACACGAATTAAACGATCTTAAAATCTTCTCTGTTTCGTGAAAATCGAACTGTGGTTGCTTACTTTGCGGCTGTTTCCGAGGAGATGAGAGGCGACGTCCTCCTCCAGAGAATGGTGGAAGATGGAATGGTAGGCCTTCCTGGCTCCGAGAAGCTCTTCGGAGGAGCGAGTACAAGCGACCTCAATGAGAAGGTCGAGAGGGGGGCCCTTGTGGACGACCTCGTTGGCGAATCGGGCGTCTCTCTCCCACGGGTGCATCGCCCATTCCAGCACTGCTTTCTGCAGAGCACAGACGCGAGAAAGTTAACAGGTCTCAAGCCAATGGCGAAGGTCAACAACTCGAGATCCACAGCCGCATTACAGAGCACCAATACACGAGGAACAGTACCTTAAAACGGGAGAATTCTGTCTTCAATTTGGCGATATGGGCAACTTCCCATCTCTGGAAGGAACGCTCATCGTCTCTGAAGAATTCGCTGCAACTTTTCCGGTAATTCGTCAGGTGGTCCGGTTGCCATTTCGCGGAGACGGAGACGATAAACGATTCATCCACCCCAAATCCTAAATGCAACCATAATTAACGAAAGCACAAAAAAAAATCAGCATAAGCAAGTAATGAATCTATTGCGCAGTGGAAAAGAATACTCAGAAAAGAATAGATGGAGGTGAGGAAACCTGAAAAAGCCTTGGTAAGAGCATCCAAATCGTTACTTGCCAGAGGAGTGGCCATTTCTGTTCACAAGTAGCAAAGGCTCGTCGGTGATGTCGATGTCTTTGTTCAGTTTAGAATCTTCAGATTATATACACGTCTCAAAAACCATTTTCGTCATTTCAGACACCAAACGGGAATTTCATTTATACTGCCAGTTACTAAATGTACAAGAAACGGATGAAGGAGGAGGAGTTTCAGAATTGATCGTAATATAGTATAAAGAATGACAATTATGAAGCTCGAGGAAACTGTTTTTTCAATTTACTGAATTACGTAATGCGTTATCTCAACTCAAGATCGCTCTGTGTGTTATCCATGTCAGATACAACAACTCAATTACATCTACAATAATTGGTGATGGTGGGTCAAAGACGAGAAAAATCGGAAGCTTTCGTTCCCACATCATCAACATAAACAAACACGCGCATGTTTCACGATGAGATATTTTTCTGCCAGTCACAGTCAAGAAAGAGAAAGGGCAGCTACTTTTTATTATCAGAGTAAGAGATATGAGACATGAATTCATTGGCTCGAATGGCTACCGATGTCAATCAACATCCACATGAGATTCACATGAGATCTATTCTGCAATTGTTTCAAGTTTGAAAGAGAAACCTGTTTAAAAAAAATCTCTTCTTTGTTGGTCAGTTTATGTTGCAGATAATATGAACCCAATTAACAAATTCCTCAAATCAATAGAAATGAGCAGATTTCTGGGTCCCCTTACAGCTGGAGTTTCTAATGGCGGACTTCGTATCTCTCCTTCTCCGCTCATCAAAGCATGGTTGTTGAAGACGATAATGTAGATTAATGTCGTCTCACTATCCACTCTCTGACGTTCTTTTGTCAATTCTTAAGATGAAATTAAGACCGTTGATCCGATTCTCTGTTCTTCAAATTCATGTGGCCGAAGAAATCTCTGATTGATTGACCAGAACCAGGTCCAGGAGGTATATGGTATATAAATCATCTTTTACCGTTTTTTTTTTTTTCTGCTGGAGACGAAACCTTCAACGTCATTAACACTGGATTTCTGGAAACCTACTCGTAGCCTTGAATTGGATTCTCATTCTTTATTTCCTTCTTTCGTTTTTGTGTTTCGGTGCCCAATTCCAAGTAGAAGATAGAGAAGGAGAGATGGCTACGGTTATGATCCCGGAGCCCCTTCCCTCTCCTGTGGAGGACAGCGAGGCTCTCAGAAAAGCTGTTCAAGGTACCTCTCAAACTGCATTTTGCTAAATCTACGTTTCTGAACAAATTACAAGGAGAAGGATTAATCGGGCTAACGTGTGGATGGTTGATTTTCCTTTGGAAGGATGGGGAACGGATGAGAAGGCGATAATTAGGATACTGGGACACCGTAATGCGAGTCAGCGATTGAAAATCTGCCAAACATACGAGCAGCTTTACCAAGAGAGTCTCGTCGATAGGCTCCAGTCTGAACTTTCGGGCGATTTCCGGGTATCAACCTCTCTCCTTGCTCTGTCCAGCTTTACCATCAATTCTCTGTTTTGCTCGCTGAAAACCTGCTTCACCTTTTCTATAAAAAATGGTTGATTTAACCTACTTTCCTTTGGATTTTTCTTTTCAATGAGGATTGGTCCATCTCATGGTTAATTTCAAAATCCGAACCTTGTAAGACGATCAAGTAAAGTGACCGTGCAATTGTCTATTTGAAATGTTCAAATCTCTGTGAAATGAACCAACCAGAACGCAGTGATCCAATGGACGCTGGATCCCCCTCAAAGAGACGCTAAGATGGCGAAGGAGGCTCTGACAAAAAAGGACGCCAAACATCTACTTGTCCTCGTCGAGATTGCTTGTACTTCCTCCCCCGACCACCTCATCGAAGTCAGACGAGCCTACTGCTCCCTCTTCAAATGCTCCTTTGAAGAAGACATTATTCTCCATGTCGAGCCTCCTTTCAGAAAGGTACCTCTTTCTTCAGTACTCTCGATTTCTACGTAGAGAACGGTAACCTTTGACGTGTTTCATTTACAGCTTCTGGTGAGTCTAGTCAGCTCTTTCAGATTCGACGGAGAAGAGGCAGACGAGACGGAGGCGCAAAAGGAGGCGACCACGCTGCAAGAGGCCATCAAGAAGAACGCCTTGGCTGAGGATATTGTTGTTTGGATTTTGAGTACAAGGAACAAGTTTCATCTCAAAACTGTTTTCGATTGTTACAAGAAGATCTTTGAGATATCTATTGAGGAGGTATATATGACGAGAGAAGGAAACGCATGAAAGCTTCCAAGACATTCAATTTGTCATTTACTCAACTGGTTAAGTTTACCATATTCTAATGCAGGGTATCAAACAATCCTTATCTGGCGATTTTGCATCTCTTCTGCTGACTGCCATACGGTGCATCCATTCACCAGCAAAACACTTCGCAGAGGTAAAGAGATTATTCCATCTCTTCTAGACAGACCCTTTTTGGGTTTTCTTCACAATCGTTAAGTAGTTTGGTTTCCATGCTTTTATGTCACAAAACCAGGTCGTACGATCATCGATTGTGGGTTTAGGAACAGATGAAGATTCACTGACCAGAGCCATAGTAACTAGAGCAGAAATAGACATGGAGAAGATTAAAGCAGAGTACCTAGATGCATACAAAGTTAAGCTTGTTGATGACGTTATTGGAGATACCTCGGGGAATTACAAGGACATATTGCTCACCTTACTTGGTGACGACAAACTGTGACCTTCTGCAACTTTAAGCCAAAGATATTACTCCTTCAACGAAATAATCCATTTGATTCTTGTATTATCATGCTTAATGTTTAATGAATGGAAGGATAGATGTGAATTTTACTGTTATTGTAAATCATCTTCTTCAATGTCACAGCTTGCCTCCAATCAGGAGCAATCTACAAAATCCAGAAAGATACAAAACCCAGAAGTAAAAGAATTAAAGCTGACAATGACAACATCTGAAAGATGTAGAGATGACTTAAAAAGTGAGGCATATTACAGTTAATTTTGTGCAAGGGAGGTGGCTAACTCTTGGAATTATAAGAAGGGTGGGCAAAAGAGGCTAACTGTTAGAAGATACTGTGTTTCCCTCTTCTGATCTGGGTTGATAGGCTTACTCAAAGCAACTGCCAGTCCCAAGTTTCACAATTACATTTGAAAAGGACAAATTTACAAAAGTTTCATAATTGAGAAATCAGTTTGCTAGCTTTTAGCATAAACATATAAAGAGTTTTGCAAATCAAGAGCTCAGTAAAAGTAGTCAAACCTGATAGAAGATCAATAGACCACCAGAACATGAAGCCGAAACTGGAGGTTTTGCACTTTACCTTCAAGCATAGCTATTCCTCATTGCACATCTTCTGGGTGTTTTGAGTGAACCAGAGCCCATGACAGCCTCCTGATGCTTTGACTTATGAGTTGTTCTGAGCCATCATTTTCAGCTTCTGCAACTTCCCTTTCACATCCCTGAGAGCAGAAAGTACAAGGAAAACAATGAGAAGGCAACATTGGAAATGGGTAATCTTCTTGGAGAAAGCTATGCTTCTAGAAAAAGAAAATACATGGGACATCCAAAAATGGAAACCAACAGCCTAGGCTTACACTCGGGCAATGATTTTAGTTTTTACCAATTGTGACTTTTGTTTTTTTATCATGATAGTTGTATTTTGGGCATTTATTAAGCTTCTTACTTTTAAAGCAGAAATCTGCCTAGACTTTGGAAAATATATGGAAAAATGGGCAAACTCAATAGAACAAATTATCACTCAGTGGATACAGGACCAAAACTAACCATTGCAGGAACACATCTCATATTGATCACTCAGTGGATGGCTTCAAGTCAATCTCTAAGTCTTCTACACTTCTAATCCATCATGAATAAACAACTGCATGTTTACTTTGTTATTTATGAAACAAGCACTTTAGGATCCCGCACTAACTCCTTTTCATCAGATATTCATCCATGTATGTGTGATAGAGAGTTCTCACATTCTCTCTGGAGTGAGCCATATAAAAAGATCAAAGACAATCTCAGAAGCTTTGATTTGTAGACATTGGGTTCAAGTGGCTTGCTAGCTTAAGTCAGTCATACATGGCTTATGACACTAGAATTTTAGCCAACAAGGGTCACAATACTAGAATTTTATAGATGCCTAACTTCATTTCACTCCCAACTCAATTTTCATATGCTCAGCATCTGGTTTATTGACACAAACTTTAATAAAGAAAAAGAATTTTGAAGATGTGTTACATGTAGAAGGAGCTCCAACCATACACATACATTGGCGGTAGTAAGAGACACATGCTTAGACCTTATACAAAAACCCGAAAGTAAAATTAAGGTCTACGGTTTAAATAAGGATAAATTTAATCTTAAATACTTGTTGTCCTTGTGATCAATCTTGTTGAGCTTCCTTTTAGAAGAGGAAATCTTCCGTAGCGTGATTGTAGGAAACGCCTTATCCTGTGATTTTATTCCTTATTTATAAATATCCTCCTAAACGGAGAAATATCATCGAAAAATTCTTTGAAATCCTTCGTTTTCTTACATGGTATCAGAGCGGGAGTCCTTCACCTTCTCGTCGCCGAAGAACAGAGCAGAAACTCTGTTCCGTAGCTTTCCGTCATCCGAAGAACAGAGCAGAAGCTCTGTCCCGTAGCTTCCCGTCGTCACCGATTATCTCCGTAGTCATCCCACTCCGGCGCAACTGCCGACGACCGCACCACCAGCCCGGTTGTCGCTGCTAACCACCGCCCCGAAGGAAGTCGATGCTGGCATGGCCGAAGAAGAAAGATTTTTTTTCTTCTGCGACTCAGTGCACCGACGGTTTCCGTAGCCGAAAAACGCCGCCATCTAAGCTGCTGACCACCGCGGCTGAAGTACGCCGACACACCGTCACTGTCGCCGATGGCGACCTGTCGTCACCGAAGAAGTTTTTTTTTGTGTTCGTCACCGTAACACAAAGCCACCGCCACCCGAAATCAGGCGGGACTCCCGAAAGCCGACGAACCGCCGCCGTAACACAGAGCCACCGCCACCCGAAATCGGGCGGGACTCCCGAAAGTCGACGAACCGCCGCCGAATCATCCCGCCGAATCTGCCCCTGAACCACCAACGTTGACGTAGAAGACGAAGGTGCTCCTTTAATGTTTTTGTTAAATTAGGAACATTGTTACTTTATTTATTTGCGGGTTAACCCAGTGGATCCGAACCGGACCCGACCCGACCCAGATTGGTGAGTCAACTCAGTGGATCCGAGCCGTGACTACTGGTTGTAGGAATGTTTCTAGGAACCTGAAAAATGACCTTGTTTTTTCCCGGTAACGATGATCTTGTTCTCTTGGAGATAGACGCTATCTTTGATGGCTATAAAGGGGTAGACGAAGAGAAGACCACGAAGGAGATTGTGTTGGTTGAGGCGCTGAAGTGGCAAAAGCTCTGAGTCGTGAGTGAAACGTCGAAATACTTCGAGAATGTGTGGATGCAAATTGATGCACGCCTGCCCGCGATGCAGTGCCGAACCTACCTAACCGTGGTGGACACAATCGGCTAGATGGTGAAATCAGAGAGGTTGAGAAGCTTCTAGCGAGGTCCAGGTTTCGTCGTTCACTGTTTTTTAATAATAAAAAAATAAGATAACTTAGGGTTTTTCCCCAAATCGAAAATACCTGATGGACATTTCCTCCCAAAATCGGGATTTCGAAGCTTTTTTTTTTAAATCAAGACCTCTTCGGCGGCCTGCTCCGGCAGCCCGAGGTGCGCTTGCCTCGTGCGAGGTTCTCCTGTCTCAGTCGAACCCTTGTTTCGGCGCCCATGTGTTCGGCCAGTCCAGAACTCGTTCCATTCGGCCAACTCCGTCGACGGCTGTTCCGGCCACGGCGACGGCAACAACAACGTCGTACGATAGTTCCGACGGTGACGACGTCGATGTCGAACCCTTTCCCTGCCGATTCCCTATCTTCCGGGAACTCCAGAGCCTCCTCTGTTTCTGTACCTGCTCGGTCGAATCCCGAGTTTGTTTTTTGGACATTGAGCTGTAGCTCAATGGCTACAGCGTCGTCTTCGTTCTTCTGCTCGCTGCAGCGTCTCTGGCTAGATCAGCTTCTTCCCGAGCCTAAAGCTCTGATACCAACTGAAGCCGGGCAGGATAGCGATTATTCTATAGGCAGATCAAATTGAGAATCACGGAAAGAACGCATGAAATCCGCCCTAAAATCATAGAGAAATTCTCTAAATCGATTCACAATATCAATATCATTACTACCCAGAGAAAACCTAAACAACCTTTTAAACAAATTCAACGCCCCCGACAAGCCCGGGCTGCAGCTCAGAATAACATGAACCCAAACCCTAAGAATTATGGTCCAACCCGGGTTCAATACAAAAGATCCGAGTAAATATCTGAATATGGGCCGACTAAAGATCCGATTAAGGATCCAACTTGTTACCCGGGATCCGAATATATATACCCGCGTCACATATTCTGGCCTGCATCAAACACCCAGATTTAGACCGTGAATTTCTGTACCAAATCGACGAGATACGAATTAAACAATCTTAAAATCGTCTCTGTTTCGTGAAAATCGAACTGTGGTTGCTTACTTTGCGGCTGTTTCCGTGGAGATGAGAGGCGACGTCCTCTTCCAGAGAATGGTGGAAGATGGAATGGTAGGCCTTCCTAGCTCCGAGAAGCTCTTAGGAGGAGCGAGTACAAGCGACCTCTATGAGAAGGTCGAGAGGGGGGCCCTCGTGGACAACGTCGCTGGCGAACTGGGTGTCTATCTCCCACGGGTGCGTCCCCCATTGCTGCACTGTTAACTGCATAGCTCAGACGAGAGAAAGTTAACAGGTCTCAAGCCAATGGCGAAGGTCAACAACTCGAGATCCACAGTCGCATTACAGAGCACCAATACACGAAGAACATGTGAAAACAGAGACGCTCCGATAGAAAGTTGAGAAACAGAGGGATGTGGAAGAATAAACCTTTTCATTCTTGTTATTCTGAGTGGTATACATCTCTATTTATAGACAGGAATTGCTGATAAAGGATGAGGCAAAATAAAACAAAAAAATCGTGCATAATATTAGCGTGTGTTTGTTATAACAGAATGCACGCCTTTTCCGCCTTTGCTGCTGAGTTGTATCACTAACAGAACAGTACCTCAAAACGGGAGAATTCTGTCTTCGATTTGGTGATAAGGGCAGCATCCCATCTCTGGAAGGAACGCTCATCGTCTCTGAAGAAATCGCTGCAACTTTTCCTGTAATTCGTCAGGTGGTATGGTCGCCATTTCCCGGAGACGGAGACGATAAACGATTCATCCACTCCAAATCCTAAATGCAACCATAATTAATGAAAGCACAAAAAAGAACAGCATAAGCAAGTAATGAATCTATTGCGCAGTGGAAAAGAACTCAGAAAAGATAAGATGGAGGTGAGGAAACCTGAAAAAGCCTTGGTGAGAGCATCAAAATCGTTACTTGAATACTCTCCACTCCTGTAGTGTTCAACTACCAGAAGATACAGTGCTTCCCTCTGATCTGGGTTGATAGGCTTACTCAAAGCAACTGCCGGTCCCAAGTTTCACAATTACATTTGTAAAGGACAAATTGTAATAAGTTTGCTAGCTTTTAGCATAAACATATAAAGAGTTTTGCAAATTATTAGAATGTATTTTAGTGTGGAGGCCGTGGAGCACTGTAAGGGGAATGAAATTTCTGAGAGGTTTGTGAACTAGGTTTAGTAATTTCTGTCTTCCCAGATTTAACGGCAAAAGCCATTGTGTCAGGGGAGGGGTTTAAGCTCGAGGCATGAGTAGTTCTCCTTTGTTGTTCCTCTTGGATAACCAGAGAAAAAACACGATTAATAGTGGGCATCGGATCCATAAGGAGCAACTGACCACGAACTTGGGAAAAAGAATCATCAAGGCTCATTAAGAAGGACATGATATATTCCATATGGTGGTAATCCGTAAGAGTTTTAACGCCACCACAAGAGCAGTGAGGACGGTAATTGCTCAGTTCTTCCCAAATGGTTTTTAGCTTGGTGAAATAAGTGCTAACGGAATCCTTGTCTTGACGCAAGTTCATCAATTCCCGTTTAAGCTGAAAAATGCGAGGGCCATTTCGTTGTTGAAAACGATCCTGAAGGTCAAGCCAATTTCTCGGGCAGAAGCAGTAAAAATCACACTAGCAGAAATTTCTTTGGAAACCGAGTTTAAAATCCAAGAGATGACCATATTATTATTCCGGGTCCAAGAGTTGAGCAAAATGGGATCAGCACTTTGGAGTTCAGGGATGGAACCATCGACGAAGCCCACTTTGTTTTTCACGGATAGGGCAATGAGCGTCGCACGACTCCAACTAATATAATTTTCACTAGTAAGCAGTTGCGAGACAAGAACTTGCCCAGGACTGTCCGAATGGTGAATATAATAGGGGTTTGATGGTTCTTAAAAAATGGAATGAGTCGAACTGGTACAAAGACCAGAATCGGAAGCACCCGTCGAGGAATAAGTCTCCATGGAAGACTGACCGAATCTGACTGTCTCACTGTCAATGCAACGCCAAAGAAAAATTTTCACCAAATCCTCCACCAGAACGTCTCAAAAAAAAAAATCTAACAGTGAGCTCGAATCCAAAATTCGAAACCTCTCAGCCAAAGATATGCACTGTCCTCAATACTTCGACGTGAACAACCAAAGAAAATTCGAAACCTCTCGGCCAGCCAGAAAACCAAACAACCACACAAGCAGAGACAACCTCTCGGCCAGCAATAAACAGAGATTTGATATCTCGTCACAGAAAACGCCCAAAATCGGCGCCGAAATGCCAAAGAGCGAACGCATACAGCGTAGCCAGCCTCATGGCAACGGAATCCAGACGAAAAATAAAAGAGGGGCGGAATCTAACCTCTTTGCCGGAAATAACCAACGGAGCTAGAAATCGAACCTCTGCAGAACGCCGGAAACGTCAGAAATAGCCTCCCGACAGCTTGAATAGTAGAGCCCCTTCCGAACAGAGAGGAAAAAGGGAACGGAAACCCCTCTGTCGAAAAAATGAGCGTCGCCGGGAAGAATCACCGAAAAGAGGTGAGGGAGATGAAGGTATGTCGGCGTTCGGAAAAAAAAAATCAGAGATGGCGGATCATCCGCTCTGATACCATGTTAGAGACTCAAACGAGCAGAGAGCCGTTGAGCTCTGTTGACGGGGAGGCTCTGTCGAGAAGACGAGAAAAATGTATTCCAAACAGTATATTCAAAACTTCGTATGGGTTACAGGTTACAATGGGGGTTTTATACAAGAGAAAGGTAAAACAGTAATTTTACAAATTTATATAATAATAAATATTCAAATGATAAAATACATTCTAATACAAATCATGAGCTCAGAAAAAGTAGTCAAACCTGATAGAAGATCAATAGACCATCAGAACATGAAGCCTAAACTGGAGGTTTGGTACTTCTGCCTTCAAGCATAGCTGTTCCTCGTTGCACATCTTCTGGGTGTTTTGAGTGAACCAGAGCCCGTGACAGCCTCATGATCCTTTGACTTATGGGTTGTTCTGAGCCATCATTTTCAGCTTCTGCAACTTCCCTTTCACATCCCTGAGAGCAGAAAAGACACAGAAAATCAAGCTACTAAAAGAACGAACGATACAAACGAACAGAAACATTAAATTCCGAAACGGCACACATAATCATAAAATCAAGAAATGCAAGATTTATTTGCAATTATGTTTGTAAGGCGAATTATAGTCTCTTGTGCAGTGTCTTGAATTATAATCTACAAACGCTTGCTAACATGGATGCACAACCTTAATTCGTGAACAAGCCAAATAATATGCAATGAAGTAAATATTCATCCCAATAGCACTACCTTTTCTAAAGAATACACCTTACTGCTGTTGCATATTTTAATCATAAAATAATTTATCCGACCTTTTTAAAGAAAAGACAAACACAAAGTTCCCTCGGAAAAGAAGAGCCGAGGTTTAGAGAGATAAGATACAGTATCCCATGATATCTCGAGGTTTTAGTGAGAGGCGCAATAAGATATTATACAAGGATCGGCCCGATCGATATCTTAACACTCTCCCGCACGGGGATAGTCCCAATATACAAAGATAAATTCGGGGAGAGCGGGATTCGAATTCATAACTGACCTGATCTGATACCATGTTGAAACCAGTTGCGAGGTTTTAGTGAGAGATGCAACAAAACCTTATACAAGGACAAGCCCGGTCGATATCTCAACAGTAATTCGATCCGACGGGAGCTTTTGACAGGTTAAGATATCACCGGGTTCAAATTTTCAAACAACTTGAGACCTCCAATGAGATCACTTCACCTAAATAATAGCTGAAGACAAGTCAATTTAAGCATCGAAACCCCAACTCTGCAACCAGAATTGTAAAAAACAAATAGAACTCGAAACTGGCATAGAAACGTTACGGCGATAATATCTCGATCACACCAAGGAATGTTATCTGCGCCGCTGAAGAAAGCTCCAATGGACTCGAAACAACTTCCGATTTTAGCGTCCATTGATGATTTTCGGAGTGATGGAAAGAGCTACAGAAAAGAGGGAGAAGGGAACCCGATTATCTCTCAGATTTATTCAATTATGAGCTGGAGTTGTTATTTACAGTGGTGAGGAGAGAGAAAGAGAGAGAGAGACTACGTGTTTTGGGTGCGGGAGAAGGTCTTGTGCGGCTGAAAATTCTGAAAAAGCTGAGTGTGTTGGAGGCCCCGATCGGCGAGCTCGGATTTCATGCACGTGATCGGCAACAGAATCACGTGAAGTTGTCGTAAACTTGACAGCTAATCTGAAAGATCAGCAAGATCAGGTAATATTCTCTGGCTATAATCTGAAATATCAGTTAATATTCTCGGGCTAAAATCGCAGAATCATAATTCAGCCTAATTTTACGAATCATTCACTTGCGATTTTTTTAATTTTTTTCTCCCACTCTTGTCTTCCTCTCCTCTACGCACTCCCTTCAGCTTCTTTTTCCTTCGTTGTCTTTGTATCTCTTCTCCCTTCTCATCGTCTTCATGTATCTTTTCCTTTCATATTCTTCAGATATTCTTTTCCCGTCTCTCTCGGCCTCCCTTTCCCTTCTCCCTCTCTCGCTTTTCTCTTTTCCCCTAAAAATGCTCTTGATTTCACTCGATTTAACTCATTTTGGTTTCGATTTTCCCATTTCTTCGATTCTACTTCGATTTCCCTTGATTTCCCCATTTGGCTTCGATTTCCACATTGGATTTCGATTTTCCCTAAATTTCAGAATATAACCCTAAACCCTAATTTTTTTATTGTTAATTTAATGTTGTATTTGATTTAATCTTAATTTTTGTGTGCGGTATTTGTATTTATTGTTTAGTTTCTGCATAATTTCGGGATATAGGGTTATGGTTTATGGTATTGAGTGTTCAATTTTGTCTTTATGGTTTAGGGTTTAGGGTTTAGGGTATTTAGAGTTAAGGTTAAGGTAGGGTATACTTTCGGTTTAGGGTTAAGTTTAGGTTTTAGAGTATTTAGAGTATGGTTAAGGTAGGGTTTAGGGCATTTAGGGTTAGAGTTTTTTTTTTACAAAAAGTGTTGTCGAGGTAGGGTTAATAGAAGTTAGGGTTTAGGGGTTTAGAGTTTGGGGTTTTTAGGGGTTTAGTGTAAAAAGTTTATGGTTTAAGGGCTAATGGAGTTAGGGTTTAGTGTTCTGGGGCTAATGGAGGGTGGGTTTAAGGTTTAAGGCTTAGGGGCTAATGGAGGGTGGGTTTAGGGTTTAGGGTTTAAGGTTTAGGGGCTCAGGGGCGGGTTGAGTCCAATTCATACTAGGCTGAGTCGCTTACACCGGCGTCCATTAGCCAAGGAAACCCAACCCCCATCATTGACGAGGTAAAGTTTGTAGTGATTGCGAAGTCATATGAGGCTCTACCAGGGGTGTTCGGTGAATTTGGATTTGATGAATGTGTTTTTGCATTGTTCATATCATCTACAATGGAATTAGTTTAAATAATTTGTAAATGTTATAGAGCGTTGTTGAATAATTTTGAAGTGCTATGGAATGATTTTGCTATGTGGTGAGGAGATTCAGATGCCTTATAAATATCCACCACGTGTTTTTTTTTTAAGTTCTTATTTGTGTTTCCATGTGTCCCTATTTACTATGACGGGTAAAGGTTGTTTGATAAAAAATTTTCCATGAGAACCATCTCGGATTTAGATTATAAATGGCTGAAAGAAAACAACAAACTCCTTGATCATATGACATTTTGACCTTCGAGGATGACAACAAAATGCTCGATCTCTTGGTTGAGTCGGTCAATATGGGGAACAAGTTGCTCAATGGGGTTGGGAAGCATGAGGTGTATATGGACGATGTCAATAGGTTCAATGAAGATGCAGTTAATAAAAAAAACTGTTGAGCAACTCCAGAATCGAATAAGACCATGATAGCTATGGTTTTGTGGAAGAAGACGGCCTATCAACAAACATGCGAAAGCTGCGTACATTAGAATCCACAAGAGCCGCACAATTTTAAGATGCCATAGCGATTAGCATGTGGAGAGATCATTGATGGTTGTATCTTTTTGCTTTTGAACATGTATTTTATCGTTCATATGTACTTAACTAATAAGTTGATGAATTTAATATTAAATGCACGAACTCTTTGTTATATTCCAATGCATAAACGTTTGCTTTTATACTGTAAATTGTGGACAATTATGAGTAATTCAGTTCATTTTCAAGCATGTTTTTTAAGTTTTAATTATATATATATATATATATATATATGTTATTTATAATCTATCATGGTAAATAAAATATTGTTAAAGAGAGCATTTGATCAATTATTTTGGTTTAATTATCCCATTTTTATAATTAATTAAACTAATCATTTTTAAATTTGTGAAATATATTATTAATTAATAGTACGTAAAAAATCCATCTTCTATTATTAATAAAATAAGTGTTTTTATTTATTCAGTATATTCAGTTTGTAATTATTGTATTAAATTAGTGATTCAATAGTCGTAATTAAAATATTATTAAAGTAAAAATTTGATTAATTATTTTGGTTTAATTATCCCATCATTATAATTAAACCAATGGTTTTAAATTTTGTGGTAATATATTATTAATTAATAATACGTAAAAATATAGATTGTGTTATTGATAAAATAATATTTTTTATTTTTTTATTACTATATTAAATTATCGATTTTTAATGTTAAAATATATCTTATGTTATTAATAAATAAATAAATAAATAAATTTATTATATTAACTTCTATTATTTTTTAAAATTTATTTATTTATTTTTAATAATTTATTACTATCACATGTAATTATTATATTATTTTATAATAAACTATAATCACTAATATAATATAATATAATATTTTATTAATTAGTATATTAATATATTTTAATACTACATTAAATCACTTTGTGTAGTAACCATATTTATTTTGGTTAATTATCTGTTTAAATATATATTTTATTTAAATATATTATAAAAAGTTACTCATTTCCTTATTTACATTATATTTTTCATTTTGGGTATTAACATTATTATACTATGTTTTGTTATTCTTGGAATCAAATCATCAATTCCAAGTCTAACCCCCCATAAAACTGCCACGTAACGATTTTAGTTGACACATGGCGTCTTCGTATTTCTTTGGTCTCAATGGTCAGATAAATGATCGTTGGCCAGCGAAAGCATGCAGCCATACCACGTGGCATCGAATCCGCCGTCGTCTCTTTCTGAAGCAATAAGAGTGACGGAACAGCGGCGACGGCAGAAAAACGTCTCCCTTGTTGGAACTTGTCATTGATTACAGGTTGCTCATGAATGCTCATAGCCTATTAGCGTCGGCCGGCATTAACATTGGTCTGGCTTTGGTGATACTGACTCTCTTCTCGCTCCTCAAGAAGCAGCCGTCCAATGCGGTGATCTACTACGCTCGTCGCCTCTCTAAACAAGATCGCATCTCCTTCCGTCCCCTTTTCACTCTCCACCGTTTCATTCCCTCAGTCTCTTGGATTCGTCACGCCTTAAGCGTTTCTGATGATGAAATTCTCCAAACTTGCGGTCTCGATGCTCTCGTCGTCATCCGCCTCTTCAAATTCGGGTATCAACCATTTCTCTTTTTTCTCTGCCACGATGCTTCCTATATTTACTTTATCATCCCTATAACTTATATATGCATTTTCCAGCCTCTTTGAAATTTGGAGTCCAACATTTGCTTTTTATGTCCTCTTATTTTGCAGCATCAAATTTTTCGTCCCTTGCTCTATAGTAGGGCTGCTTATTCTTCTCCCGATCAATTACACGTGCAAACATGGTATCTCGTGGACTGAACTTCCATCGTCTATGGATTCTTTCACTATTTCTAATGTGGGGAGAGGCTCTGACAGGTGGGAAGCGGGCCATGGGGAGACATAGTTTCACCTTTTTGTTTTTGGCAGAGTTCAGATTGACATTATCTTTTTAAGTGTGTTAATATTGATTTTGGCGACAGTTTAATGATCACTAGCTTCTTCCTGTGGAACAGGCTCTGGGTTCATTTCTGTTGTCTGTATTTCATATCATTTTATGGATTGTATCTGCTGTATGAGGTGAGTGATTCGTTCCTTTTTCTTGACATTATCTGAAATAGCTGAAGCTTTAGAATTTGCTTGCGAGCTCAAAACTGTAATCTCAAATTTCCAGATTCGTCAACCAATGGTGTTTAAAAAAGTGCTAGCAAGATTGTGTTATGTTTTGTTTGGAAAACGTAACCGAAATACTTTGCTGATAAGTCAGTGGTTCACGAAGGAAAACATGAATCCAATAATTGAAGAGAAGTGAGATCACTAGATATCATCATGACAACTGCTCACTCTTTAACAAGGTTTTTTATACTGTGCCAGAGTATTATAAACAGAGTAGGGAAAATGATCCATTGATATCTTTATTATAGCTGCTCCCTATTTAATAGTGGATGTTACCCAGTGATTTAGTGTACAGAGAAAGGAACATGTAGCACTTCCTCTTATTTCTAATTCCGATAAGTATGTCTTATAACTAGTATTATGTATGAACTCGAACAAGATTATGATTTCTCTAGTTGTTTACAGTTACTAACTACCCGTAAAATTGTTGAGCCATGTTTATCATTTGAACTGACATTGACAAGGAACTCATATAGGTGTCCTTCTACCTTTTCATATCCAGGAGTATAAGGGATTATTGGGAAGGAGGCTTCAACACCTTCGCACTATTAGGCATCGACCAGACCAATTCACTGTTCTGGTTCGAGAAATACCTTATTGTTCTGAACACAAGGCTCGTAGCTGTTCTGTCGAGCATTTCTTCTCCAAATATCATCCCTATACTTATCAATCATGTCAAATAGTTTATGATGGGAAAAAAGTTGAGGAGCTGCTGGTGAGTTCTTCAGATGTTTTATGATGATTAAAATTATATTTCATATATAGAGAGTTAAAAAGTGTGCCATTTTTTTAATTACTTCACTATTTGCACCCATATTGCATATTTGTTTTTCATTTTTTCTAAAATTTTCACTTTTCTAACTGATTTGGAGCTGGTTAATTTATCTTAAATGTTTATTTTTACCTAAAATGAACTCATTATCTGCAGCGTCAAGCATCGGTGATGACAAAAAAGATTGAACATCTGAAGCAGAGAGCTACAAGTCAGAATTCAGGACATCTATATGTAATATTGGGTATGATTAGGGGAAAAGTAGAAAAAATTGAGAAGTATGAGGAAAGACTGCAAGAATTATGCTACAAGATTCGCTGTTTGCAAGGTGAAAACATGCTAAAACAAAAGGTGTGTCAGCTTCATAACTGTTCTATCAATTTAGCATTTTTCTGATTTATAAAGTTCTGGATTTCATGTCTAGTTATTTTAGTTCCAAAAACATGCAATGAAGTAAATTTTTATAAGGGATTTTTTTTAAAAATAACCAATTTTTAAAAATTAATGAGAAAATACCCAATTTAAAAACTTAATTAGGAAAATGCCTAACTTTGACAGGTCAAAATGCCACAGTGGTCGATCAATTTGCCACATCATCATTGACTGCCAACATGCACATCAGCATGCATGTCAGCCTAAGTCATGTCAACTCTATTCTTCATTTTTCTTCTTTTTTTCTTTCTTTTCTCCTCATTTTTCTCTAGTTTCTTCTTCTTCCGACGGCACTTCTCCAGTTTTTAATGTACCATGCTGGTGGTCTCGGCCAATGTGGCTCGTTGACCGTCCAGCATGGCAAGTCAATATTTTGACCCCATCAAAATAGGGCATTTTGATGAATAAGTTTAGAAGATGTGTATTTTGCTAAATATTTTTTTGAAATAGGTATTTTCCCAAAATTCCTTTTTTCCAACAATTTTTATTTTAGCGGATCAGCTCATCACTGTATAGGAAAAAAACTAATGTTGATGTACTGCCAATCCTCTTTTACAAATTAAAGAACTCTTGTAATTTATGGAAATAATCTTTGGAACTAATAACTATCAGTTGGGCATCCTTGCAGCCAGCACTCAGTAGATTCTTTATTTTTCTTATAAATCTAGAGATGAAAACAGCGTAACTGCATGTTATTTTTAGCCTCTGTGCCCTGTGCTTTGTAGATGAGTCCTTTTTTTCTGGAAGGTCTCATTAATTGTTCATGATAATTCCATTCTATTTGCATTTTACCTGCTCTATTTTTTATATAAGAAGAAAATGCATGCATATCTTATTGCTACATATTTTGAATTAAATTCTAATTAACACGATTACTATTACCAATTAACACACATATTACGTGGGAAACAAAAATATCATGGAACTGTTTGTTTTCTACATATGTATGCACCTGGAAATAATTCAATACTTGTGATGCTAATTCAGTCTCATTTATAATCATAAATATGTTCAATGTCAAATCCTCTAATTTCTGGTTTCAGGGCTTGAAGTTTAAACATGTGAACAATACAGCAGGATCATTCAAAATAGAGCAAAAGGAGGCTGATTCTCAAGTCCAGCCAAGTTTGGCTGAACCCAAATTTTTCTCTTTGAGAAAAGTAACTTTATTTAAAAGAATGTCATTTATTTCAGTGCATTTACAACAGTCAATTATCTCCATTTTCTCATTAAAATTAATAAAAATGAGAAAAAAATCTCAAAAAAAAATTAACATGAATGCATGGGATAATAAATAAATGTTAAAGGAGAATAAATCAATTTTCAAGTCATTCAATTCAATTTTTATGGTAAAATTGAATATTGAGTCCGTCTAAGCTTTTAGGACTTGGGTCCAAACTCCTTTTTTCCTTCAAAATATTTCTGCTGGGTTACCTGTTGCTTCATTCTTTTTCATTCTGAGAGGTCAAATGGAATCCCATGAGGTGCCTAAAAGCATCATCTATCAACAACAATGATGCCTATGAAATGTATATTAATAACTCAAATAAGATAAGTTGCAGGGTGAGAATTTATGGTCCTTTTTTGGAAAAACAATGAGAATTTGTACCATGTGCAAAAGATTGGGAAAGAGATATTCTTAATCGTGTTCCCTTAAAAATTATGAAACAATCACTCATTTAATGAGATAAGAGATTTTCTTAATTATGTTCTTTCTAAAATTACTTGATTTTATGTGTCTTTTAGCAGCTTCAACTGTATTGTTACCTTGTTCTGCATATTATAAAAATTTTTCTCCCTTGAAATCGTTTCCTGATTCCAAAGAGAACAAAATGACTTTTGTCATATTTCTCAATTCCACAGGAGTTGCCTGTTGCATTTGTATCCTTCAAATCACGATGGGGTGCTACGCTAGCTGCCCAGACTCGTCAGCATGTACATCCACTTTTATGGGTTACTCACGTGGCCCCCGAACCAAGGGATGTGTTGTGGGATAATCTATACATACCATACCATTACTTGGCTGCTCATAAAATTGGAGTTTTTGTAGCAGTAACTGTATTCACAGTTTTTTTTGCTATCCCAGTAACAGCAGTTCAAGGGCTGGTTCAGTTTGAAAAAATAAAGAAGTGGTTTCCTCCTGCCCGAGCTGTACAGTTAATGTAAGCCTCCTTACTGGACTAGTCTACTTAGTCATTAGTGGGCTGAATTCTTAAATTTGTATTGTATCTTTAATTGCTTCTACGAATTCGGCTCACTGATAACTCTACCTTTACAATATCTTCTTTTGCTTGATAAAGTGAAATTTATTGTTTGTCAGAGCATTTTACTACTGAACTAGAGTCCATTGTCATTTCTTATGGCTTTCTGGGTCCTCCTGAAAGCATAGAACAAAGCCATTGTAGCTGAAAATTATCTCTTGAATTGATCTTGATGCTTAAAAAGTGAAGAGATAGTGAATCCTCAGTCTTTTCTTAATGTAATGGTAAATCTTAGAACAAAGTCATTCTGCCTGAAAAGTTTCTCTTAAATTGATCTTAAGGCTTATAAAGTGAAGAGGTAGTAAATCCTCCTTTTTTACCTGAATGTAATGGTGAATCTTATTAATTCTAACAAATTTGGAAAATGTTTGACCTATTGTTATACAGACCAGACCTGAGTCACTGTCTGGGTTGAACCAGACCAGATTTTTCCAGTTCTTGCACTCTCTAAAGCTGCTATTCTGAAAAACTACCCTAGCTGGTAGGTTGAGAAGTTCACCAATTCAATTGATTTTTCTAAAACTTCAAATTTTGAACTTGAGAAAAAGTTGAATCCTGGACCTGATGTCTTTATATAGTGCTGAAACTTGAATTTAAATCCTTAGAATTCTTTGCCTGTCCAATTAATAGGTAAATGCAGTTGGATTGGAAACAGCCGAACTAATGGTTCCAGATCTTACCCAGATCTTACAACACAGATTAGACCATTGGATCATATAATCAGAATTTCTTAAGAGCTCAAAGCAAAGCAAACAACAAACATTTGAGGTGTTATAGGTCTTACTTATATGCAGTTGATTGATTATCATGAAAAAGAATAGAATTGAGGGTTAAAGAGAGAGAAATTGAGAGGGAGGAGGAGGAGAAAGAGAAGAGAGGAAAGAAAGTTCTGGAATGACTTTCACAACCCCCCAATATCTTTTATTGAGTGAGTTGAGGTCAATTTATAGAAATACCCAGATATACTCAAAATCACTTAAACCTTTATATCTCACATTATACATACTCAAATTACATGAAAATAATTAGAGACATATCCGAACATGTAGAATAAGATGATATAACCTCTAGACCTCATAGAAAATTTAAAAAGATGAAACTACCTTTAAGTAGATTTTTTAATACCCCCCTCGAGCTGGAGCATATCTATCCATTAAACTCAGTTTGTTAGAGAATATTCCAAACTCGCATTTTTCCAAAGCTTTAGTAAACACATCTCCAATTTGATCATCAAATTGCACATAGGAAATGACAACCTCATTTTTCATCATTGTATCTCAAATAAAGTGACAATCTATCTCAATAAGCTAGGTTTTTCATGAAATACTGGATTCCCAACAACGAATATAGCTGTTTGATAGTCACAATACATAGTCATAAGTTCATCCCTTTGTAGATTTAGTTCTTTTACTATAGATCTTACCCACATCAATTTATTAATTGTATGAACCATGCTTCTATACTCAACTTCAGCACTGGACTGAGTTATAACATTTTGTTTCTTGTTCTTCCAACTTATCAAATTCCCCCCTAGAAACACACAATAGCTTGTGGTAGACTTCCTGTCAAGCTTAGATTTCACATTGTTTATAACATTTTGTTTCTTGCCCTTCCAACTTATCAAATTCCCCCCTAGAAACACATAATAGCTTGTGGTAGACTTCTTGTCAAGATTAGATTTCACATAGTCCGTATCTGAAAACGCTTCTATATTCATGTGATCATGAGGCTTAAAGACACTTTCTAGGTGACCCTTTCAAATATCTTAGGATCCTATTCACAACCTCCAAATGAATCTTGCTAGGGCAATATATGGATTGACTAACTACACTAACAACAAAGGATATTTCTGGACGAGTAAAAGTAGCATAAATGAGTTTGCCCACTAACCGACGATATACTATTTTATCATGGAGTTCATCACTTTGTCCATCATGAAGGTCATGACCAACCTCCATGGATGTTTCAACTAGCTTAGCACCCAATAACCCATGCTCTTACAACATATTTCTGATATATTTCCTCTGTGTCAAAACAAGTCCTACTTTGCTTCTAGCTACTTTTAATGCTTTTGTTTGGCCTGATGTACTTTTACCTCCTCAATGTCAGCCACGTCACTCCCAAATAAAATAATGTAATCCACATATACTAGCAACTCCACAATACCAGAGGATCTCTTCATGTCAAAAGAGTGAATGGTCAAAGTAACTTTTGGAAAATCCAATAGACATGATGACCTGGCTAAATTTCTCAAACCATGTTCAAGGGCTTTGTTTGAAACCATATATAACTTTCTTAAGCCTACATGCCTTGCCAATCTCTCCCTCAGCAACAAGAGGTTGCTCCATGTAGACTTCCTCATCAAGTCACTATATAAAAATGCATTTTTAATGTCAAGTTGACACAATAGCTATCCCTTGTTTCAAGCTACAAATACCAAAATCTGGACAAAAGATAGTTGGGCAACTGGAGAGAAGGTTTCAAACACATCGATTCCATATTGTGTCTCTCAATAAATCCATCGACCTAGTACTTCACAGTATATACATATCTACACCTAGCAATTGTAGCACCGGGGAGCAGGTCACATAATAGCCGGTTGCCTCTATCCAGTAATGTTTCCATATCAATATCCTTAGCCTGCTTCCACTAAAAAGTGGAAAGAGCATTTTGTACGGAAGAAGGTATAGTGCAAGAGGACAATGACAAGGCAAATTGTTTGTATCGGTCAAACATTGAATCAAAGGAAAGCAAAGTTTGAGAGAGCACAGTGAGTACCTTTTCAAACACTTTTTCGAAGAGCATTAGGAAGGTGTAGGATCAACAGACAAGGAGGGTTCATGGTCTGGTGTGAGAGAGGGAATTGTGTTGTGTGGAGCCACACACTGTCTCACACACCGTCTGTGATATACCTGTAATGGTTTCTTTGCAATAGCATCAAATGACGAGCTAATAACCTCCTCCACCATAGCAGGGACAACAATCTTTGGACTTGTAATAGATGGGGACACATTTGTAGAGGATGATTGGAAGAATGAGTATCCTAAAAAAGTGTCAAATTAGCAGATGCAAGTGTCTTCTTAGTAGAAAGACAAAAACACTTGTATCCCTTTTGTGTACGTGAATATCCCAAGAAAATGTATTTTACTACATGAGGGGATGGTTTGTCCCTTGAAGTACCAAAGGTATGTGCAAAACATATGTAGCCAAAAACACGAGGAGACAACATAAATAATGTGATAGATAGCATTAATACCTGTATAGGGATTTCACCACCTAGACCAGAGAGACATCCTATTAATGAGAAAGCAAGTTGTACGAACAACATCACCTCAGTATGATTTGGGTACATTCATATGTATGAGCATGGTACGACTACTTCCAAGAGATGACGATTCTTACGTTTAGCGATACCATTTTGTTGTGGGGTAAAGACACATGAAGACTGATGTATAATACCATTGTTGAAGACCAAGTATGAAAAAGTCTTACATGGCTCTCACACCAAGAAGTCTCACTAGAGCCAGAATTATTATGGTGGAGTCTAAGAGGAGTTTCACAAGAGGAAGAGTCACAGAATAATTTATTTGAAGGTGTTTTAATTATATGTTTAGTTTTTTAATTGCTCTAGGACTTATCTATTAGTGTTTGACTTTGTGTGTTGATGTTTAATTATAATTTGATTCTACTTGCTTCCTCTATTATAAATAGAGGTTCATTGTACTCAAATTACATCAAGTTAGTGAAGTTTGTTCTCTTTTTAAAATATTCAACTTGGTATCAGAGCGGGTTTTGTGAGTTGACTCAGTCAAGCCACATAGATCATTTGATCCTTTCTCTAGTAGTTTAGGTTCGTATTCTACCTTTTTCTTTCTTTCATGTCCCAATACCTGTTGTTTACATGTCTTTCTCACCTTCAACATGAACTTTTCATATAGCAAATTTTATATTGACGAAAATATTTTTGAGGCTACTTTCTAACGCAAAAAGGTTTTTTTACTCGGAGTATCCTACAAAGAAAAATCAATATTTGAAACATCAAAGGTCAGACAACAAGAGAAGTTCGTGCAGTAACAAAAAACTTCAATTTTCAAGGTGTTTTATGCCATTAAGAACAAGACCTTATATGAAGAAATATATGTCAAAAGAAATATTTGTAAGTCTATTTTTTAACCTATCAAACCAATTCTCAATCTGAGTTTTCTAGAAGGAGACATCAATATCAAAAGAGTCAATGGTCATGCTGGTCAAAGAAGAAAGAGTTCGTAGTTCAATTGCAGAGTCCAAAAATTATCAAATTCTTTCTCTCAAAAGAAGTATACTTAATGGATTATTATACTTGAATGAAAGATATTTAAGTGTAATGTTAGAAGGAGTAACTTTCACGTCAATCTGATATATATGTAAGGAGATATCCTCATTGGAGTCGGCAAGGGTCATGTTACAGAAGGTAGCAAATCAAGCGGTCATAAAGATTCAAGAACAAAACTTTTATGTCAAATTATGTATCAAATTAAAGTTCTTTGAGTCTAGTTTCTTTAACAACAAACCTTTTGTGATTCTGAGCTATATTGTGGGAGATATCGATATTAGAAGTACTAACGGTTAGTTCTTTCAAAAATCTCTCCTTTTCCTATTCTCTCTTCTATTATCTCTCCATGTATTGAGGTGAATTGTGTTTCCTTTTCTCTTAGAGTCCTAGTTTTTAGGAAAATTTATCTTTTAATCAGTGATTTTTTATCACCCTTAATCATTCAATGATGAGCTCGTTCAAGATATCGATATCCTGCTTTGATGTTGTTTTAATTTTTTGCTTTTTTGTTACTTGGTTGTGTATCTTCCACATTATCTTCGTAAAATCGTGATCACCCCCCAAAAGTCATTCTTGGTCAAACTTGTTAATTTATTTCAATTCTATCGTTATAGTCTCCCCTAGTTTTTTTTTTTTTAAGTCACTTTTTAGATTTGTTTGAAAGCATGAGTATTGCATAGTCGCCTCCTAGTTAAAGTTGTTTTCCTCTAGTATTTCTTCAGTTTATCATCTTGTGTTTTTATCACTTCAGAGCAATGCCTAGACCCAATACCTAAAAAGTATAGGAGTGTGCCCATATTTAGTTTGAGTCAAGTCTTTTGTTCTTCACCCAAGAGGTGATTTGTGTTTGAGTTACCCTTAAAAAGTAATTAGTTTCTTTATTGTGTCCTAAAGTTGGGTTGTTTTTTTTTTTCTTTAAAATTTAGTGGAGTGTGTTTCAGATTGTAATCATTTTGTCTAGTGTACGGAGCTTTATCGTATGGCTAGGAGCGATTTTCTTCTGCCATATTGTGTTGTCTAAGATGGGTCTCTATATCGTTTTTCTCTAGTTTGAGGGGAGAAGTACAAGTAGTACAAGAAAGAGGTATGTTATTCTGCATGTTGTGGTAATTTTTATGTGACTAAAATATTTAAAAAATGGGGAGAACAAAAAAAAGAAGTTTTTGCATCTATGAAGAATTTTTTTCAGCAAAAGAAAATTAAAGACCAAAAATATTTTTCATTGCTAGCTGAAGTTATAAACTTCAGTTTGAGGGGGAGTGTTGAAGAATAAGTATGAAAGAGTGATGTGGCTCTCATAAAAGAATTCTCACAAGAGCCAGAATTAATACGGTGGAGTCCAAGAGGAGTCTACCAAGAAGAAGATTCACAAAAGTGTTTATTTGAAAGTGTTTTAGTTATGTTAGTCTTCTATTTATATTTAATTGTTTAATTGTTCTAAGACTTATCTTTCAGTGTTTGACTTTGGGTATAACTGGGAAAGGGGTAGTTTAATGTAATTAGATTCTACTCATTTCCTCTATTGTACTCAACTTGCATCAAATAAGTGGAGTTTTTCTCTTTTTCAAAAATTCAACAACCATGATTCTGAAAAAATAGATCAAACTTCTTATTCATGAATTCCAAGTTATTATCAATGCGAAATACACAAATGGTGGTATCAAATTGATTTTTTATTTTGTTAAAAAAATTGGAATGCACTGAATACTTCAAATTTCTCTCATAGGAGATACATTAAGTACATCTATTAAATCATTAATAAATGAAAAAAAATGACTTATAACCAAAAACAATGGGCACTAGGCAAGATCCCCAAACATCAGAATTAACAATGTTAAATAAGCGGCTACTCCTAGATTGACTTATGGAAAAAGGTTTCAGGTGATGCTTATCTAGCTGACAGGAGTCCCACTAAAAGGAAAGATTAGATGAAAGTGTAGAACAAAGCTGAACCAACTTAGCAAGAGAAGGATGACCTAACTGTAGATGCCACTGTAAAGGAGATATTGCAACGCTTGTAAAGAATCCTTTGAGTGGCTCTCCAAATAGTATAGTCCGTCTCTTACATGCGCTCCTCCAACACATAGTGGGAAGGATAAAAAGTTACAGAACAATTAATGGATTTGCTAAGTTGACAAGATTGAAAGGAAATTTTGGAACAAATAGTGCAGACCAAGGTGACATAAATGAAGATCAAACCAATGTACCCATTCCTCGAATCGATGAAACGTACCATCAAGTGACATATTTAAATACCAACAGATTCTCTAAATGAGGAAATAAGGAGGACATACCTAACATGTAGGTAGTAGCTCTTGAGTTGGACCCTGGTGGAGGAAGGTAACAACCTGAACTAGCCAAGTTTGTTGTAGGAGTAGAAGTCTGAGCCACAGATGCAAAAGATGAGGTAGTCGTCAACTGTGCCATATTTTGGATTAGCTATTGTATTTCATCTGATGCCCCAGGTACAATATTCATTATATGCCCAATAGATGCTTTAGTGCCCTCATGAACCAAAATGCTAGCCCAGGTAGGTTTTTCCGAATTTTTCCCAACACCTATTCAGAAAAATGGTTGGAGCAACCACAATGAATACATTTTTGGTCAAGTTTGGTATCATTCTTGCCTTTGCCTCTGCCTTGACTATCTCTTCCTCTGCCTCTAATATTGCCACCTCAACCTCTAGAGGAATCTGAGTTAAACCAGGGTATTGAGTGCAAATACATTAACACTAATCACATTACTCTCCTAGGATAGAATGTTAGACTTTCTGTGCAAAACTCCGCTGAAGACTGTAGATGAAGACTATACATCCTCTTAGGTTAATAGTTGTGCCCTAATAGCATCAAACTCTGGCCCCAAGCCATCCAATTTTTTTGCAAAATGCACATGTCCATGTTGTTTTCTACATTTGCTTTCATCAATAGTAAAATGATGGAAAAGGCTTATCTCATGCAGTATACCCACCAGTTCACTGTAATATTCTATAACGGATCTTTGTCCTCTCCTAAGGCTAAACAGTTTAGCATATATCTCCTAAACTCGTGACAAATTGCTCTCCTAAGTATAAATAGGTTCTAAGGATATCCACATTTCCTTAGCAATGTCATAGTTCATAATTTGATTCCTCAACTTGGATCGATATTGTTAATCAACCAAGTCATCACCTAACTATCTTCAGTTTCCCGGTCATCATTCAGAGGGACAAGAGGATCGTCCCTAATGAATTCGGACTTCCTCTTAGCCTTTAGATATGTTCGAACTGGCTTGGACCAATTTAGATAGTTTTGATTAGTTAGCCTCCCAGATGTAATCAAAATCACATGTTTTCCCTTTGAACTTCCAGGTTTCTTTGAAGGGTTGATAATTTCACTAGAATCAGCCATCAAAGTAAATATATTATTCAATTCAACCCTAATTTCACTTCCCGCTCACTTGTACTAGTAACAGATAGGTGGGTTTCACTTCAAAAATTAGGGTTAGGGCAAAAATTGCAATGTGCCAACCACAAGAGTGTAATAATCCAATTATATGCAATTAAATTCAGCAATTTCTAGATGAAGTAGGTAGAGGACCTAGTATTGAAGTGCACACGGTGCAAAGAGGATAGATTTCAACTCAATAAACCCTCACGAGGTATTAATTAGTCTCAGAACAGCTAAAAAAAAAAAGTAGAACCCATTAACCCTAGCGTTACGATAAAAGAAGAACACAAAAGTTCTGATTTTTATCAATCAGTCAAGCCAAATTTCGAAAAATTCCCTTTTTTTGAAGTCATAGGCTTCAATGGAGAGAATTGGAGAAGAATGAAGACTTCCAATCAAGATCTATTGCTTTAATATCATTTAAAAGTGTAGATTGAAGTCTTACAGAGAGAAATTGAGATGGAGAAGAAGGAGAAAGAGAAGAGAGGAAAGAGAGTTCTGGAATGACTCTCATTGGGAGTCGTGCTCGACCGCCAATTTCTTTTATTAAGTGAGTTGAGATCAATTTACAAAAAGGCCCTTATGCACTTAAAATCATTAAAGCCCTTATATCTCCTACTATACATACTCAAATTACATGAAAATAAAACTAGAGGCATTGGAAAAAGACGAATACGAAAAGTGGTAAACCCCATTTTGCACTCGAAATTGACTTCGAAAAAGCCTTCGACCGTGTGAATTGGAGCCTAATGGATGATCTACTCAACAAAATGGGCTTTTGAGATAAATGGCAATTCTGGATAAGGAGCTGTGTTACCTCCCCTTCCTTCTCACTTTTATTAAACAGTACTGTTTGTGGTTATTTTAATAGCTCCAAAGGAATCCGGCAAGGGAATCCATTGTTGCCCCTCCTCTTTAACATTGTGGCAGAATATCTCTCAATGTTGGTCTACACTGCTCTGCAACTTGGCTGGTCAATATCTTGTTCCTTCAATTTGCTGACGATACCGTCATATTTGGTGTTGGCACGATGTATCGGATCAAACATCTAAATTGAGCTTGCTTTGCTTCAATCCATAGTTGCATACCTGAAGTGTGAGATCAATTCTCTGCCACCTCCTACTTGGGCCTACCTCTCTTTGATGGCCGGCCTCATAATCATCTTTGGGACCCAGTAATAGAAAGACTTGAAAGATGGCTAGCAACTTGGAGAAGAAGACTTTTACCCAAGGCGGATGTCTAATCCTTCTCAACTCCTATCTAGCCAGGATTCCAAATTATTTTTCTTTCCTTCACTTCCTGGCTGCGGTATGCCCAAAAATTGATGCCCTCAAGAGAAGATTCCTTTGGCGTGGCGCTTGTGATGACTTCAAATATCAATTAGTCAATTGGAGTGATGTTTGTGAGCCCAAAGACAGAGTGTCTTGGTATTCGGCTCACTCTGGATTTGAATAAAGTTTTCATTCTCAAGTGGTTCTACAAGTTCAGTGCTACACCCAACACCTTCTGGAGACCGATGATTGTCACAAATCTCAACTAGGCTCCACCTAGTGGACTTCTGGAGGAAGGTGTCAGTACCTCCCCCTCCTCTTGCAGGCTTTTTTCCCCCTTCTCAGCCTCTTTGAGAAAGAGATTCACTTCTTTGTTGGAAATGGAGACACCTTGAAATTCTGGACTCATTGGTGGTGTGACCAGGGACCACTCTGCTGTATGTACTCGCCCCTCTTCCTGATCGGCACTCAGCCTCATGCCACGGTTGCTGCCTCTAGATCCCTCCGGCATGCTGGAACCTCACTTTCTGTCGGGGCCTAAGCAACAGTGAGGCTAATCTCACTTCGTCCCTGAATGGTGCTTTAGAATGTTCATATTCGCCAACATACTAAAAATAAAATTCTCTGGCATAATGAGAAGAATGGTAAATTCACTCTGACATTTGCATATTATGTCATCAATGGCTGGTCGACTCCCCCTGCTCCTCATGAGGTGACCTTTATTTGGAGAATTCCTACCCCACTCAATATGAAGTTCTTTCTCTGGTGTGCCACGAGAGACAAAATACTTACCGCCGTCAATCTTCACAAGCATGGCAACACCACACCTTCCATCTTATGCCCTTTCTACAGCACGGCTGAAGAAATGACAGCCCATCTTCTCCTTCACTGTCACTTGGCATGGTCAGTCTGGACCAACGTCTTGAATCGAATTGGGCTCCAGCTTTGCCTGCCCACCAGCCACCTTTACGCCTGCAGAATTCTCACCAACACCTCCTTCCCCACTCTGGGTAAGCTCATCCTCTTCTCTTTCATTGGCCATATTCTTGGGGCCCTTTGGATGGAGAGAAACAGTAGGTGTTTCAACTTCAAGGCCTGTAGTGCTAATGTGGCTAGCAATATTGCCTGGCATGTGCAGGCCTGGTTACATACCAGGAATGAATTCAGCATGGTTGGTTCTTTCCTGCACCTCCATTGGACAGCCCTTGCCAGCATGTCCCACCCCGGTCGGCTGCCCATCAATCAAACCTGGTCGCCTCCTCCTCAGGGAATTTTGAAGTTGAACTTTGGCGGCAGTGCCCATGGTAATCCAGGCATTGTGAGATATAACAGAGCCATTTGTGATACCGAGGATCAATCCCTCATCACCTACTTGGTCTGATGGGAGTTGTTGACTGTACCGAAGCTGAATTCTATACTCTCCTTCAAGGCCTCTCCATCTTTAGAGACCGTCTCGGTGGACCTCTAGTTATTGAAGGAGATTCACAGGTTATCATCAGTTGGTGTTCATCTATATCTTACCCCTCGTGGCGACACTAGACTGTTCTTCATCAAAATTTTGTGATATCCCTTTTTCAATATTTTGGATTCATATCTCGAGATCAGCTAACTCTCTTGCTGAGGATGGAGCCTGCCTATGCTTTTCATCTTCTAATAAAATTATCATTTCACTCAAAAAAAAAAAACTAGCTATATCTGAACATGTAGAATAAGATGATACAACCTCTAGATCTCACAGTAACTGTAAAAAGACAAAACTACCCTTCAGTAGATTTTCTAACATGTCAATTTATGAAACTAGAGTCGTATGCTGTATAAAGGAGTATGTGAATTTTTTGTTAGTTGATCAACAGCCGCCTGCAGCTTCTGGTTTTCTTAGTTTATTGACATTTTCTGAGAAGTCTAGGATATGAATTAGTTCTTTAAAAGGTTACCCTGTTTTTGTTTTGTGTTATCTTGTTGAACGAGGAGAACTCACAAGAGTTATCAGAAAATGATGTTGTCAATCATTATCTTTTGGTTACAGAAAGTGTAATAATATCTTTCGGCTTATTTTCATGTTTAGCTACTTTGTGCCTATAAACCAATATATTCAGGGAAAATTACGGTTTTGGTTGTGTTGTTGTTTGTGGCAGTACTTTGCTACCTTTTGTATGTAAATTTAGGTTTACTCCTTTAGATTCTATTGAGAATGTAAGAGATACAAGAAAGAATGTTTTTTGGTAGCAGAACTGACAAATTCAATCCCACAGACCGGGACTGAATTCCATTTTGACAGGGTACCTCCCGAGCGTTGTTCTTAACAGCTGCATTTATGTTGTTCCTTATGCCATGTTAGCAATGGCTGGACTTGAAGGTTTCATCTCAATAAGCAAAAAGGAGATCAGAACCTGTAGCATGGTTTTCTATTTTTTAGTTGGAAATGTATTCTTCCTGAGCTTGTTGTCTGGTTCTCTGCTAGATCAGATTGGAGAATCTTTCACTCATCCAAGGGATTTTCCTGCTCATCTCGCAAGTGCTGTTTCTGCTCAAGTAAATCCTATCACTTCCAGTATTAAGTATTGGAAGAGAATGTTTATTAGCTTTCCCTATCAAATGAAAAGAATGATTGTGCAGGCAGTTGACTTAATGCATGAAGGAAAGAATAAATGTTTGTGTGTTTGTTTAAAGTTTACTAAAATGACAAATAGGAAACTTTCAGTAGATTGCCTGAGAAAGAAGAAAAATTGCAATTAGTAAGTGTCTGAGGAATACGGCCAAGCAGATAAATGAGCTGTGAGAGATTAACAGTATTAAAAGATTGATCTAAAGACACAGCTCTTCATTCTTTTTACATATCAACCTCTTTTCCATTGTGATAATTTATTTTATGGAAGTCACTCTCCAAAATATTCATGGTCTTGTTACTACTGGTCGAAACTAATTTCTTTTTTATCTTTCTTTTTTTATTGGTATCTTTACTCTCAAAAGGTTAAAATCATTTACTCAGGACTCATATGGCTTAACTTCTAACCAAAAAATGTTGTGGACTTTGAGGGGGAAGAGTGGGAGAAGTGAAAACTAAATTATATTTTATATTGAAATGTGGGACATTTACAGTATCTAGTCATGATGCCTCAAAGTCTATAAAACTATTTAGCCTCATGAAGATCAATTTTTTTGGAATTCTTCTCCATTGTGATTAGTTAAACTATTTACAACGAGCATTCACTGCATTCACTTGGTTGCCATATCTTTGCAGGCCGATTTCTTTATAACATATATCCTAACAGATGGATTGTCAGGATTCTCATTAGAAATTCTTCAGACTGGTTTGATAGTCTGGCACTTCGCTAGTGCTTATCTCTTCTGTCAAGGCCCAAGGAAGAAGCCATATGTTTATTCCATGCAATACTATAGAGTCGTTCCATTTGTCTCAGTTGCAATTCTAATTGGGATGGTGTATGCCGTCATTGCCCCATTGCTGCTTCCATTTCTCGTTGTTTATTTTTCACTTGGTTATGTGGTATACACAAATCAGGTATGATGTTCTTCCCTCCTACTAGTATATATTATATTAATGTAATTGTTTTCTTAGACTAGCATAATCAACACCATCTCATGAAAGATGACACACAACGGAGCTTTCTTTTTCCAGATTCAAGATGTTTATGTCACAATCTACGAAACATGTGGACAGTACTGGCCACACATTCATCACTATATTTTGTTTGCCATAGTTCTTATGCAAATCACCATGATCGGTTTATTTGGACTCAAGTCAAAGCCTGCAGCATCAATCTTAACAATACCGCTGCTATTGGGAACATTATTGTTTAACGAGTATTGCAAGGTTCGGTTCCTTCCAGCATTTCGCCATCATTCTGTTCAGGTACCTATCCTATTTAATGTATTTCCTCGCTTTTATAACAAGTTTGAATGTGCGCTCATGTAAATTCAATTCAAATATGGCACTTTTTTTTTCATTTAAAATGATGTAACATTATTAAAACTGAACCATTCAAAGTTTAGTGCTGAGCATTTCAACAAAGTAATACCTCTATCCTAATCCTGATAGGTCAGTTGGCTCTTTAAATTGTTCTATGTGGTGGAGTCATGTTCAGGTCCCATACTAGTTTACATGTGGAATTGTTTTAGATTAATTCTTCAGATTCAGGCCAAGCTTATTCATTAAATCTTTGTTTGCAATGAGCACTTCCAAATGATAAAATGAGCAGAATTTTGCCATTCACAGATTATGTTCAGGTGGTTCACCAAACATTTGCTTGAAATGGGTTTTTTCTTGTCAGAAACTTGAATGGCCATTAATTACTTGTGGAAAATTGTGGGTTTTTAACTTGAACCATATTCATGATCAAATTGTCCGAGTAAGTAGCATCCTTGTGGTAATAGTTATTCCTTTGATGTTTTAAGTTGGACTGTTGTCAAGAACAGTCAATTGTTTATGAAAGTTATTATCCTTGAGCGCAATCTATAGATTATGTTCAAATTGATAGTGGTGTTGTGTATTTTGACATGCTATTAGGGTGCTATGGAAAACGATGAATTGGATGAAATGGAGAACCTGACAGAATCAAGTGAGAGTCCGATAGAAGCCTATCGTCAGCCGTGTTTGAGGCCTATGGACATCATTTCTGAGGAAGTTGCCGCCACCCAGCCCTTGTTGTCATCTGTCTAATAGGCTTCTACTCATTCGGAAAAAGAGAAAATAATTAGGGAGTTGAATTCTAGAGTAGGTAAGCCAAATATGTCTTCTACCATGAGGTTTTCATTTCATGTGTTAATTTATTGTGTATTTACTTTGTTATTCTCCGTTCTCTGCTTTCATAGGTTACACTCGGACGAGTATCTTATGCCCAGGCCATGAACATATGTTTTGAAGGAACGTTTTGTTCAGGCATTCTGACTAGTTTCTTAAACTGTATTTTGATGAAGGGTTGGGGACATATCCCAGAACAACAAAGAAAACAGTGAGTAGCCTCATTTATTTAAAATTCTGATCAGTTACTTGAGAAATTAAATAAATGTAGATCAGTGTAACATCGTTCACTTGAGAAATTCAATAAAAGTAGATCACTGTAAACATCACCTGTGCCTGGCCGGTTGATCGCTTCCTTTTCCGGTGAAGGTGGTACAAGGAAGGAAGCTTTGTCCCTTCATCCGTGCAAAGTTGCTATGGGAATTGGTCTTTGCCTAGTTTTGTGGCCGATGAATATTTGCCAGATCGATTAATCAGTTGAATCGGAACCGATCCCAGGCGAGGGGAAAATCCAGGAGACCGGACCAACTTTGTAATGTAATATAAGCTGCTCCGGTGGGCATCGTGTATTGGAGAAAACGAAATGAAAAACTAACGAGGTTGGCCGCCGGTTGACGAGCGAGTCTAGGTACTGATGGACACTTGCACGGCTACGGAGCTGCAATTTTACGGAGATACCATGATTCCTGTATCGTAAAATCTGTTTAGAATAAATTAAATAAAAAAACTCAGCAACTCTTGTTTATTTCTCGAGAATGGGCTTCACAGAGCTATGTGACGAATATCAAATTGTGGGCTACATTAGGGAAAGATGGGCTTACTTCGAAGGGGATTCATAAACTCTACAAGTGTGGTGTGATGCTTCAAAGGGTTGAAGTAGATCCACATCAAGTGACTCAACAGGCTTTAGAGCTGTGACATCTTTTGAGGAATAAAAAGATGTGTCTTAAAAAAAGTGATATCCCTAGAAACAATTAACTTTCGAAAAAAAAAAAATTATAACAAACATAACCTTTTTGGGTACGAGAGTAACTCAAAACAATATACTTAAGAGACTTAGGGTCGAACTTACTCTTTTGAGGGGATGTGATATGAACAAAACATGTATAACCAAAGACTTGGAAGGGAGACTGGGTCTTCATCTGGAAATGACAATGAGTATAGGGATTTATGGTTAAGTACCAAAGATGGTAACCTATTAATAAGGAAACAAGTTGTAAGAATGACAAAAGGCCAGTAAAAATAAGGCACCTTCATAGAGTAGAGTAGGCCATGGGCTACTTCAAGGAGATGTCAATTTTTTCTTTCGGTTAAATCATTTTTTTGAGGGGTGCAGGCATAAGATGTCTAATGGATAATACCATTATCCTGACAAAATGATTGAAATTCACTAGATAGGTATTCTCTAGTATTATCTGACCAAACCACTTGTATTTTTTCCCCAAACTGAGTGTTTACCTTAGCATGAAAGGACATAAATATGGAAAAAAATTCACACCGATCTTTGAATAGAAATAACCAAGTGACTCGCGTGAAGTCATCAACATACGTAATAAAATACTTCTTGAGATATGTTTGAGATACTTAAGGGTCCACATACATCTGAGTGAATTAAATAAAAGGGAGCAACACTTTTAAGTTCAGCTCTAGGAGAATATGTTGCCATGTGGTGTTTGCTCAAGTTACAGACTTCACAATTTAAATTAGACAAAGTATTTAAAGATGGAAATAAGTGTCGAAGTGATGGTATTGATGGATGTCTAAACTGGTTGTGCTATAATCTTGCCTCTGTTTGAGAAATGGAAACTGCAGTCACTGGAGGTATATGCAAGTAATAAGGGCCTATCTGTTCATGGCCTCCACCAATCACCTGCTTCGTTGTTAGATCTTGGAAAACAAAAGAATAAGGTGAGAAGCTGATGGAGCAATTAAGCAATTTTGTTAACTGGATAATAGACAACAAATTTAGGAAAAATTGAGGGACAAATAAGACATTAGTAAGCGGAAGTGAGGGTGTAATAAAGGAGGATCATTTTCCAAGAACTTTGGTTTAGGATCCGTCAAATATGGTAACAAACTTGTTTGGTAAACATGGAGGCATAAAATGTAACAAACTCTTCTTACCTGTAAGATGTTCGGAGGCCCCTAAGTCGATGATCCAGGATGAAGTGAAGGAAGTGGTAGAGATCATACTTGAAGTAGTGGTGGCAACAATAGTTGTAGAAGATGTAAGAGAAGATACCATTAGAGTCTCCATCCTCTACAATAACTTATAATCATCATCGATTATAGTCTTCTTGCCTTTTTGCAACCCAGATTTGTCTTATTTTTCTCATTATTATTAACTGAGGCCTAGTTGGTAGTGACCCGGTTTGGTTTGCCATGAAGCTTTAACAAAATGTCTACTAAATGGTTTAGTCGATCAATGAGTGCAGACCCAGTCATCTGACCTTGAAAAACCAGAGCTAGTTCTACCACCTCTTGCTCGACTTCATCTATAATTTCTATCATGTCCTCGGGTGGTAGAAGATGTAACTCTATTACTAACATATGATACTTCAGTCTGAGAGGTGGAAAAAGGATCCGATATCCGAAGTATTCCCTCTATTATAAATAGAGACTAATTGTACTCAAATTAGAACAAGTCAGTGAAATATTTCTCTATTTCATAAATTCAATATTTAATTTTGGTATTTAGTAAAAATAGATAAAAATTGAGTCAAAATATTCAAATAAATCTTATTTTTGTTGTTGAACATATTGGATGCCACTTAAAAAATTGAAGGTCTATAGCCTTTGAATTTGCCTCTAACATTATGAAAAGATGATTTTTTACTATTTGAGGTCTGACTTTTGAGTCTGGGGTCTACTCCTTTATCCTCCAACGACTTTTTCTAGGGGTCAACTCCTCCACTTAGTTCGATTCCGTTGGCTTCTACTTCTACGGGTGTTGAATCCACTTTTAATTCCAAAAGTTGTTATTAGCTAGGGTCAACACCTTTTTGTTGCTTCTTGCATAGACAAGGTCAACTCCTTTCCATGTAGTCGACTCCTTACAATGAGTTTTTTTCCTAGAGGGGTCAACTCTTTTATATTAATTCAAAATGTTATATAACTTGATTTCAACTCCTTCGTTTCCATTCTAACTTCCATATGAGCTAGACTCCTATAGTGCGTCCCTTTTTTTTTTTTTTTTTAAGTGATGGGCTTGATTCCTTCATATGAAGTTGACTACTTTTTCAGAAAATGGTCCAAATGTCTTTGTTATTTGCAAAAAAATCCGCTCATAGACCAAGGTTGAATATCTAGGTTTATTATCATCAAAATTAGGCTACTTCAAGAGGAATCTTGGGCCTCACTTCCAACATATACTATATACTTTATTGATTGGTATGCATTAGTGTTTTGGCTATAGAGCATGTGTATGCATGACAACAAATTATATTGGTATAATACCAGAGGTGTAGGGAGGTGTTACTGAAATTCGATAGGTGTCTTAAATTTTTAACCTTACAATACTAAACAATATGAAGTCCTAAATGGGTAAGGTGGACTCACAAATTTAATCAAATAAAGGTGGATGTGATCAGAGAGTCATAGTTCAAGTGCTCTTTTATTTGATCTTAGGGATTTTAAATTAGGATCGTTTGATGTATAGAAACATTGGTTCCAATAATTGATGTGTTTGTGCAACATATTGGTGTTAAGCTGAAAATGAATAAAAGATAAGAGTTTTGTATAAAAGGTTATTCAATGAAGAATATAAGAAAGGGGTAGAAGCTGTATTCAAATGACACATAAAAATTCCATGGTTGGTTTCGATAACAAGATGCATCGCACAAGCAAAGTGTATGCCAATAAGGTTTTCCGTGATGTACGCTAAGTCAAGGATCACTTATATATATGTGATGTCATTGAGGTATACCTGATAAATTACGGACTACTATGTGAATTCGATTGGTGAGGATGCATTCAACAACAATGGACCGGTATGCATTCCTGGTTTTAAGGCAAATGGGGGTTATCTTCATTGTTGTTCAATACCTTATCATGAGGTTCCTCTCCTGGATTGGTAATGGTTGTATAATAAGGTTGTGAGTACGTCTCTTCGTCATTGATTCTCGACTTCTTGGGAATAAGGGAGCGAAAATGGGGATTTGGAGGGGAAGATCGATTTCGCCTTCTTATTTTTCATTCTTCCTCTTCGATTTCTTACTCTCAGTTTCCAATTTCTTCCTCTTCGATTTCCTCTTCCCTCTTTTTGCCGTCACCGAGCTTTATCACCACCAAACCCCTCCCGCAACTTTCTCTCCTACTTCTCTGTCTCCATCTCAATGTCCTTATCTCCTTCTATTGGAAATGAAAGGTCCACATCTCTTCATAGTTCACAACCATGTACTTATCCCAAGACCAATTCTTAAATCACCAATAATTTTTTACCAAATAAATTATTTAACTCATGAATATAAAAATATTTCTATCTTTTCTATGATAAAAGTAATTGCAATTTCAAATTAGATACTATTACAATATCTTTCATTTTTATATTTATTTTTGGAGCTTGTACCAAACCATTCTTAAATCACCAATAATTTTTTACCAAACAAATTATTTAACTCATGAATATAAAAATATTTCTATCTTTTCTATGATAAAAGTAATTGCAATTTCAAATTAGATACTATTGCAATATCTTTCATTTCAATTTCACCAATAAATACTATTATTTATTTAAACTTATTATCTACTTATTATTGATTATCAATCCATCAAACGCGACTACAAAGTTTAGGGTGATAAAAATCCAAAATTAATACATGTTATAAAAAAAATAGGTCTAGTTACACAACAATAATTATAAAGGATAGGTACAACATTTAATCGTTAGTTCTTATGATTAATGGAAGTTATTTCACAACGTCCCCACCCTCCCACACACACACACGCGCGCCCCACCCCGCACAGTGTGCAAACTCATACATGCAAGTTTGCACATGCGAATTTTTTTATTATAAATACTATCATAACATGCTCCAAAGAAAAAACGAAAAATGGGCATGCGATTAAGTCATCCAAAACCATTTTTTTAAAAACTTTTTTTCTATCTCGATGATCTGGTTTTTCAGTCCTCGAATCAGAATGATCTGATTGAGTACAAATGGACAAAACTAACGTTGCTTTTCAAATGAATGTTTTTGTGTTTGATTATTGAATAAAGTGTATGCATAATTATGCAGCTTTATGAATAATTTTATGCAGGGTTAATATACAGAGGTTATGTCCAATCTTATGTAAAATGTGTGCTTACTTTTATATACAATTTATTTGACATGTATTTTATGCAAAGTTTTAAATGTAGGTTGGAGCTTGAACTCGGCTAAAATTATTGGGCTTGAGCTCGATTACAATTTTACGCTTAAGGCTAGGCTCGGTTTAAGCTCGAGTTCAAAATATTTAAATCAAGTCCGACTCAAACATAGGCAAGTTTGGGCTCGGATCGATTCGATGCCACCCCTACTTACAAACACAAAAAAACGTCACTGCAATGCCGAAACATAGTAATATGAGATTAACCACACTTTTGCATTATTAACAGTGGTATTTATTCAATTTAGGATAGAGAAGATAAATACAATCATGGAATCTTATCTTCTAATTCAATTTAATTGTGATGATTTTTTCTCTCACACGTGTGAGTGACTTAGGTCATACGTGTGTAATTCACCTAATTAATCGAAGCCTAACACAGGGGGAGCACGACGGCTTAACTCCTAGTCTTTGATGACGTCAGGCGACAAGAGAAGAGTCGGACCATGGACGATGGTGGGAGAGGGAGGTGGACAAAATTGAATTGAAGGGATATAAAGTCGCGGAAGGGCCGAGTGTTAGTGGTGGCAATCGTAGAAATGGAAGCTTCAACCATCTGCATGGAGGGGATCGAGAGCGGTGGTTACTAGTCGGAGTGCCCGCGAGAAGAGGCACATGTGGTTGAGGAGCAAGCACGTGCCAAACGGAGGATGTGTGGTGGTGGCCTGCACAATAGGAGGGTACATGTACGTGTTGCCAAGCCATGCGGTGAAGTTGTCGTTTTGGGGGTGTGAGGGGCGAGGTTAGGCCCAAGTTCGAGGAGTGGTGCAGGTTAACATCGTTCATGTTGCCAACACATGTTAGCAGTGAGACCCAGCGGGATGATCAGTAGAGAGGGAGTGAAGGGAGGAGAGAATTTTGAATAACAAAATTGGAATTCGACAGATGCATATGATTAATCGATCTGTTCTAATACCATATGAGATGCTGAACTAAAGCACACTTTTGCATCGATTAAGGGTGGTATTTGTGAGTTTTTAATGAAAAACTCTTCGGTTCTGGTGAAGGAAGCCTGGTCTACAGGTTTCCATTACGACACGATATCGTTCACACCCCCCACAAGCTGAGCATCGGATTGGAACAAATGTGAAGTTTGGAACAAAAAAATTTAAAGCGAGGGAGTGGAATACTTTTGGTGTAAATATCGGCTACCTGTAGGTGAGATGGCACATACTGGGTGTGAAGTTCGCGAAGGAAGTGATAATCTAATTCAATATGCTTGGCTCTCTTGTGAGAAATTGAATTGGAGCTTATAAAGATCACATTGTTTGTTGTCACATAAGAGAAGAGGTGGTTGTGGAATAAGAACATGTAGATCGCAAAGGAGGTGCATAAACCAAATCAGTTTACTTGTAGTGTGTGCAAGAGCACGATACTCAGATTCACAGCTGGAACGTGATATTGTAGGTTGGTTTTTAGCACTCCAAGAAATTAAATTGTCTCCAAGATAAATGGAGTAACCAGAGGTGGAGCGTCAAGTGTCAGAAAAACTAGCCCAATCAGCATCAGAGTAAGCAACTAGAGCACTAGAAGTAGTAGATGGGCGAAAGGTAAGGCCAAAGTGAATGATGGCTTTGACATAACGAAGAATACGCTTAACAATAAAAAAATGATCTTTAGTGGGAGCATGTAGGGATTGGCTAATAGAGTTGACTGCATGGGCTATGTCAGGGTGTGTGATGGTAAAAAATTGAAGGGCACCAACGAGAAACCTATAAAGAGTGGGATCCGAAAATAGAGAACTATCAGCGAACAAATGCTTTGAAATGACCATAGGAGTAGGAACAAGTTTGTTATCAAGTAGTTGAGTTTGAGTAAGAATATCCCGTGCATATTTGAGTTAACTAATAAATAATTCATTGGTAGTTGGTGAAACTTCAAGGCTAAGAAAGTAACTGAGAGGAGCCAAATCTTTAGTGGAAAACATAGAATTGAGTTTACGAGAGAAACTGGTGATAAGAGCGGAGTTGTTGCTAGTAATAATGATGTCATCAACGTAAATGAGTAGATAGATAATGTATGAGTTCTTATGAAAGACAAACAAAGAAGTGTCAACACGACCGCAAGAGAAACCTAGTTGAGTGATAAAGGAGCTGAAGTGTTGGAACCAAGCATGAGGAGCTTGCTTGAGACCATAAAGAGCTTTCTGCAACCAACAAATATGATGAAGAAACCGAGGGTCAATGTACCCAAGAGGTTGTTCCATATAAACAGTTTCAGTGAGTGTACCGTTGAGGAATACATTCATGACGTCAAGTTGGTGAAGAGACCATTTATTGGTCACAACAATAGAGAGCACAACTCGGATAATGGTAGCCTTTACAATAGGACTAAATGTGTCAGTGTAATCAAAACCTGATACTTGAGTATAACCCTTGGCAAAGAGACATGTTTTGAGATGATCAATGGATCAATTAGGTAGATATTTGTTCGAAACACCCATTTGAAGCCCACAATATTTGTGTTGGTAGGTCGAGGGACTAAAATCCAAGTCCGACTATTTTTCAGAGCTTGAACTTCTTCATCTATGGCAGCAAGTCAAAGAGGATTCTTAGCAGCAGATTTGAATCCTTTAGGCATAGTAGAGGCAAAGTGAGTGGAGAGAAGTCCAGAGGATCCCACGATATCGAGGTTGGCTGGATAACGTGGTTTGAAAATACCAGTTTTACCTCATGTAAGCATAGGGTGAGAACCCAATGGTATTGTAGAATCGGGAGCAGGAGGAGTGATTCATGTCTTAGTAGGTTCTGGACTAGAAGCCTAGTGCGGCGAGGAGGGACCTACAAAAGAATCAGTGGCTTGCATGGTCTTATCGACCGGAACAGTACAAATAGAATATGGGGTAAATCCGGATTAAGTAATTTGCGGAAAATGGTGTGAGGAGAAAAGAGGGGTTGCTGTTTGGATAAGATTGGGTTCCAGAAAGTTGAAAAAATGGAGTGAGGAAGGGGGTTGAGTTTGAGGTGATTTTATGAAAGGAAAATTGTGTTCATTAAATTGAGCATGGGAGGTGATGTAGATACGAGAGGTGACATGATCAAGGCAGAGAAACAATTTATAAGAGGGATTGTATCCCAAAAAAATGCAGGGAATACTACAAGGAAAAAAATTTATTAGACATATAATCACGTAAACAAAGATAAACATGACCACCAAAGGTATGAAAATTTGCATAATTTGGAAAGGAACCATATAAAAGTTCAAACAGTGATTTACCTTCAAGAAGTGATGTGGGCAAATGGTTGATGATGTAAGTTGCAGTGCTGAAGGCTTCAACCTAAAAATGAGGAGAGAGATGGAAGTGAATAAGAAGTGCCAAATCACTCTCATTCACATGACGATTTGTGTTCTGCGTGTCCATTTTGGGCAGGTGTATATTGGCAAGAAATTTGATGATGGATTCCAAAGATACGAAGATGAGTCTGGAAGCAAGTGCTAGTAAATTCGCCTCCACCATCATTTTGAAATTTTTTATTATGGGCCAAATATTGATTTTCCACAGGTTTTTAAAATTAGGTAAAAATATCATAAAAATCATATTTGAATTTCAAAGGATAAAGCTAATTGAAACGGGAAAATCATCAATGAAAATAACATAATATGCAAATCTTAAATGAGATTTGACAGGTGAAGGGCCCCATATGTCACAATAAATAAGATCTAACACATGAGACAACCTATGATCATGACGTGGATAAGGCATATGATGATTTTTTGCAAGTTGAGATGAACTACATATTGATGGAGAGGGCAATCAAGAGGTAAGATAAAGATGTGTTTGTTTATGTAAAGAAGAAATAACAGAATGATTTACATGTCCAAGGTCAGCATGCCATAAATCATAGGAAGCATGTAAAGATTTATTTTTAAGGATAGATATGGGAAAGGTTGCCACGGTCCAGCACATATAAGCCTCCATCTCTTTTACCGATTGCCTCCACCATTCTTGTGAGACGATTTTGAACAGTGAAAAGATGATTAGTAAAAGTAATGGATAAAGGAAACTTAGATGTTAATTTACTGATGGAGAGAAGATTTTTTGTGAGATAAGGAACAACCAAAACATCTACCAACTGAATAGTTGGGGTCGGAGAGAGAATACAAGTATGTGAGATAGGTAAGGAGGCACGATTCCCTACAATTACAAAATCCTTACTCGTGTACAGAGTGGATCGATCCAGGATGGATACGTTATTGGACATATGAGCAGAAGCCCCAGTGTCTAAGAACCAGTTAGAGGGTGAAAATCCATTGAGAGTGCATGATCTAGTGAAAGCTTCAACATGATGGGCATGAGACTCACTGGACTCACTACGGGCATAATGTTGGTTGAAATGATCAGCATAGTGACCTTCAAGACTGTATATCTGGAAACGAGGAGGGCGGCCTCGATTGACAGAATGGTGGCCAAAACCGTTGATTCGACCAGAGTTGTGGTGGGTTGATTGGTTCAAACCACGGGATGCAGCAGTGAAAGCAGCAACGAGAGAAACAGAGCTCTCGAGAGATTTCTGGAAGAGTTCAAAGCTCTTGGCTCTGGAGGTGAGGTCAGAGAAATGGGGGAGAGGCGTTAAAGCCATTTGTGTGACTGTGAAGGTAGAGAAATTGGTGTTGAGTCTACGAAGAAACCAATAGAATTTGTTAATGTTGTCGATTGGTCTACCAATCGCATGAAGCTTATCATAGAGACCTTTGAAAACACGGGGGTATGCGGCAACTAATTGATTTTTCATGCTTCAGCTGCTTAAGGTCGTCTTTGAGACGGATTTCTCGAGCCTTCGATTGGTGATTGGATGTATTTTCTAACGCAAGCAAGACTTCGTGTGCAGTAGAGAGGCCAATGGCCTCGACCATTACCTCCTCGGTGAGTGAGGAAAGGAGGAGGCTCAGAAAGTGTTGATCCATTGCTCTCCATGTTATATATTCGGCAGTAGGGGTGGTAGAAGGGTTCCATCCACATAGCTGCGGATTTTTTGACATTCAAGAAGAAGAAGAAGTTGGCTTCTCTAGAGGAGGTAGGTGCTAGAGGAGAGTTTAATGGTAATCATGTGAATGAGAGTTTGAAAGGGAAGGAAAGGAGAAATGGAGTCAGCAACCATTAAGGTTTGATTTTTTTTTTCAAATAACAGTGAACCGAACTAGGCACAGGGTTGAACCATGGGCTGATCCTAACCCGGGGTCATTGCTTGGGTCGAACGACAGATTGGTTTGGCTCAAGGAGGAATGAGCCCTTGGCTTGAAGCAGAGAAAAATAAAATGAAAAAAGGTTTCGCTCGAGAGAGGAAGCGGTGCCACAATGAGGTTGCAGTGGCGGAGGGTGGTGGAACGTCTGAAGGATGCTTTCTTGAATCCATCTGAAGCTCTTCTCTGATGCAGTTATGCACACAACAAATAGACCTGAAGAGCTTCACATTGTGGCTACGAAAAATTATTGATTCATAAGAAAATTTCTTTTGTGCAAACCAATGCATAACAGATTAATCAAATAAAACGCATGACTTGTGAAGCCACCTCTTCTTCAATAATAATGTCCCCAAAGAGACATAATGGCTGCAGCTGAATATAACACGACCATCTTCCAACAAATATAACATGAACCAAAATAATAAACCTTGTAGAAGGACGCATGAAATAATCATAATCCGATATAAATATTTTCCCTTAGATGCAGAAGCTTCATCTTTTGTGCTCCTCTTTTCTTGAATATTTTGGTCACATAAACTCATCCACAACATATGGAATAAAATACCTCTTTCATGTACTTCTTCTACTTCTCCCCCTCAAGCTGAGAGGTAATGGCAGTGATCCAAGCTTGAACCAAATATCATAGATGTAACAATAAGCCCAAATAACAGAGATGTATAAATAAGCCCTCAAACCAGGGAGAAGTGAGATATTTTCTTGATATATCAACTCAAAAAGTGTCACAAAATAATTGGCATAAATTCGGATTTTTCAATACAACAGAATAACAACATGACCTTTCATTCTTCCAATGCGAATATTTCTTTATATATAGATCAGATTGATATAACATTTCTCCTTCTGAAAGTAGATTTAAATATCTTTTTGTCAATATATAATTTGCAATATGAAAAACTCCGTATAGAGGTAAAAAACGCAAAGCAAAATACGGGTATAGGGACTGAAAAAAAAAACTACTAACCTAGACTTAGGGTTTAGGGTTTAGAGAAAAAGATCTCATTATCTCTGTGGGTTGACTAAGTCAATTTATAGAACCTGCTCTAATACCATGTTGAATTTATGGAAAAGTCAAATATTTCATTGACTTGTAATAATTAGAGTACATGAACCTTTATTTATAATAGAGGAAGGTAGTAGAGTCCAATTACAATAAAACTACCTTTGTCCCAATTACACCCAAATTCTAACACTTAAAGATAAGTCTTACCATAATTAAATAACTCAATATAGATAAAAGACAAACATAAATCAAACTAGAACTCTTCTAGGACGTGACCATAAGATAAAAATATCTTTTGTGAGTCCTTCTTGATCTTCCAATTGATGTGATATGGATGCCAACTCATAGTAATCATTGTGGGTCATTCTTATGGGTTTGGGCCCATCTTGTGGGCCTTATTTGGTCGTTTGTCCCATCTTATAATACTCTTAGATATGTAGGTCTTCATTGGTCATGTGAGTTTGAACCCTATCTTCAAACAAAAGATAAATACAAAGGGAAGATAATACCTTATCAAGTAATACATGCATGTGCAGAACATGTTTGTGAAAATGCTTTTGCGAATCATGGGACTATTTGTCTAGTGGTTGTGCCGGTGAAGAAATGGGCGGTTTAACCACAAGGGTCGTCGACTAACTCATTTAGGAGCGTATTGATAGTTGATGCACCTAATGACCCACCACACCTTGCAGCTTCATAGGATAGGGGGGAGGTCAAACCAATCGCCGAATTTGCTTCTAGTCCGTGAAGTATTAGTGAAAAATTGGGGACGCTACCGTTGGCATTTAATTGTAATTGCAGGGTCGGTGCTTCATCCCTGTCCTCTCCCCCAAGGAGATAGGAAGGTGGAAAGTTGTCATTAAGGATCACGTTGAGTACGAGCATAAAAACTCATTTATGGGAGTTGTGTGGAGGACTGTGCATTGTAATGAGAAGAGTTGGTTTCAGCATTATCTTCGACCTTCTTAGTTTGAGACAAGATTTGTTTTTCACAAGCAAAGCTTCTATCCACATACCCCCTCCTCAATATCTAAGTTTTGCAACTAAATTGTCGTGTAAAGGGTGACTTCTATGGACCCAACTAAGGAAGGCAAAACTGAAGGAGGATAATTCATAACTGTGATAAGAATAAAATAAAATAAAAATGAGTAATCCCTTAATTGGATTCAGATAGCCACCCACAAATGGGCTGCACCCACCAAGCATCCGTCCATGGCTTTTGCTTTAATGGTGAAAGTGAAAGCAACGAATTGTTCAGACTTTGGGTTTCTATGACTTCGTAACCAGGCCCTAATTTTTATAATGTTTGATATTTTAAGCCATACCACAAACGTGCAGTTAAGGTTGGATTGCAGGGATTGGATGAGGAGAGGGGCTTTTGCTTAGATTTGCAGACTTGACGTGACAAACTAATGCTTTCCTCGTCAACGTTCAAAGCTTGTGGTCCCTTTTCTTCTTTTTCCGGTCTAGATCACCGACCTTTGGACTTTCCAAGTTGCTGCCCCTTTCGGTAAGAGTCCGCCCACCACTATTTATCCTGTTGTCTCTGAACAACTCTAAAAACCCAAGACCGGTGAAGAATTCCATTGATGAAGACTTGAGAGGAGGTCTCGCACCTCCCTCGCTTTCCTCGTAATAGGTGGTTTCTTTCTCTTCTTGTTTCTTTAAATGTTCAACATCACTGAGTTTGTTATCCTCGAAACGAATCCTTCTTTGGATGCTTCTTTCGTTACTTCAACTCGCCAAATTTAGGTGAGTTTCTTCTTTGCGTTTTTTTTTGTCTTTTTGTTGGTGTGAGTCTCTTCCGATCCATCTCTGTCTGAGACGGGAGCTTGGTGGGGTGAAGAAGTTTCATTTATCGGTCCTTCTTGTACATATTTATTGGCGTTTGGCAGAACTGAAACAGAAGATGAGTGTTGAAACGGCAGATAGATTGATAGATGAGAAGGGTAACAAAAGAACCCCTCCCTCATCTAAACACAAATACACATCCTTCGACCAAATGAAGGGTGTCAAATCTCTGAATCTGTCTCGCGCAGATATTAGGTCTCTGCCCAAGTCGCTCTCGGAAATGAAAAATCTTCGGGCGTTAATATTGCACGGTTGCACAAGATTAAAGAAGCTGCCTTGCTTGGCCAATCTCAAGGAACTGCAACTGCTTGACCTTTCACATACCGTCATCGAGGAATTGCCTCCGGGAACTGAAGAGCTGGTAAATCTACGGAGCCTTCGTCTCTCTCATACCACGTGCCTCAAAGTCTTCCGCCCTGGGGTGCTGTCCAATCTCTTCTCCCTCGAAGAACTCTTGATGCGGGAGAGCAGATGGGTTTGGACGAGCGACGCACAAGGAGCTCAAGTCGATGAGATTGCGAACTTGACTCACTTGTCTGAACTCGAACTCAAACTTGCCGACTGGTCTGATTTGGTTAGCTGTTTGTCACCAAAGCACCGAAAGGATTTAAAGCGGTTTTCTCTTACTGTTGGATTCTGGGAATCTGTTAGAACACGGGGGGTTGGGGACAACACAGTCGTTGTCAGTGGCTGCGATCTCACTGGTGCAGGAAGACACCCAGTGTTCCCGGACAAGACTGAGCAACTCGTCCTCCAGAACTGTCAACTTCCGGAGTCAATGTGTTTGTCTAACATAGAGCAGCTGAAAGATTGCTACATTAAGTGTTGTCATCGGATGGAGTCGTTGACTATGGTAGAAGAAGATGAAACCAGGCTGGTGTTGCCAAACCTTGAGAAATTAGAGATGAATTGGTCGCCGGATGTAATGTCTTTGTTCAAAGGATTAGTACCACCAGGGACCCTTGCAAATTTGAAGATCTTGACGATAAGACATTGCCACAAAATGATGAATTTGTTCTCAACTGAGCTGTTGAAGCAGCTACAACACCTTGAGAAGATTAGCGTCTCTGATTGTTACATGATGGAGGAGCTGGTGGCAGGAGATATGGGCGAGACCATTGCTCTTTCAAGGTTGAAGACCTTCTCGCTGAGATATTTATCAAAGCTGAAGACTGTTTGTAGAGGAAAATTGATTTGTGAATCTTTGGAGAGTATTGAAGTGGATCAATGCCCTATACTAAAGAAGCTCTTTCTGGCAGATAATGAACTGCCACCAATGCTGAAAGTGATCCTTGGCAGCAAGAAATGGTGGAAAGGATTGGAGTGGGATGGTCCTAATGCCAACACTCTTCTTCTCCCTCTTCTCCATCCCCTTTATGAAGAAGAATTTGAAGAAGAGGAAGAACAATCTTGGATTGAGGAAGAATAAAGGAAAAGCGATTGTGCAGCATTAATTTCTGACATAAGTGTTTATTACTTATTTTTTAATGCTTTTCCATTTTCTATTGTTAATCTTCTTCTCTTCAATAACTTTGTTCAATGCTAAGGCAGCCTAGTAATGGGATTTACAAATTAGTCTTGTTGCACTGCAACTCTTCTATACCGTGTATCACTGCTTTGGTCGCACTGGTTTAATGTACAGAAAAATTTCCAGAGTTAAAGGAGAGGTTAAATGAAATGGGGGACCAGGTTGGGTTGAGGAAATTAAGAAATTGTCTTAGGGAGGCTCAATTTATCTACTGTATTTTGGTTTTGGATTTATGATATGAAGCTTCTTTTTCTCTGCCTGAACAGAGAGCTGGAGATGGATTTTAGTTTCCATTTTGTTTTTGTCAGAACAGACAGCTGTATTAGCACAAGAGTCCCTTTGTAGCGAAAGTGTGTGGCTGATGCATCCACTGCTCCGCAAAACCTCATAGAAATCCTATAATTACACCGGGCAGCCCTGGATGATACACTCTGAGCCACAAGGTTCAGCACTCAAATATCATCGAAACAGTTTGTGACAGAGGAAATTTGGTACAGGTGTACACCATTAACAGTTGAATTGTGGTAGTTGATGAGGAACAATACATGGAACTGCAAAATACATCGGTTAATTTTGTTGTTTTCTTTCTGGTTTGTCTTCTGAGGCCACTCAGGAACTTTGGAAATTTGTTTATTTGTTCGAATTTGTGTCTTCGGGGGCTTGATATTCTGAGTACCAACGAAACTAGTCCATTTCTACAAAATATTCATTTAGGTCATGGCAAACTTCACTCGTACAATATCTTGTTTGCTGGAGTCAAATAGGGGAAACCAAGCACTCTTGTTCTTTTCTTTCCTCTCTTGTTTGCTGTTCTTAATCACATTCCTTGTTAACTCTGGGCTAATCAGCAAGCGTAATTTTATTTTTTAATTGAACATAAGCATTTTCGATGGGATTCTGCAACATTTGAATGCCATTTTGTTATAAGATAGATGAGCATAGATGTTGATTGCATAAGATCTATAAAGGCAACTTGTCTCTGTGGTTTTCATGCAAAACTCCTTTTGTTTGACAACTTAACTTTTGTTTGTTGTTGTGGAAATGTTATAACAAGCACCAATCATAACGTTCAGAGGGCTTGAATCAAATTACATCCAGGGGAAGTGCTCACTTAAGGAAGAGTTGATCAGTCACAAGGACAGGAAATCTGTATAATCAAGTTTTATCTTGCTTCAATGTATTATTGACCTTTTTAATTTTACCTTTCAGGTTTTGAGTACCAGTTTATTGGGCATGTAACTGGTTCCCACATATTTATGTTTGAGTGTATAGCTCCATCTACATATAACGTGATTCTTTTTCTTTATCAAGATTAGTGCTTGCAGAACATGAAGAAAATGAGTTGGGTGTGAAATGGAATCATTTATACCCTAGTGGACTAAGTGTGACCGATTATACCTTCAAATTCTACAAATCAAAGCAGTCATTTGAACTCAATATATAAGCTCTCACCTTAGAGAGAATTTGATTACTTTCTCTATCACTCGTTCTAAGGATGAACCTCAGTTTTAAGTTCAGAAATAACAGAATTATGAAGCTCTGTCGCAAAGGTGTTAAAGCATTTTTAGGTGAGACTCTTAAAGTGTGAAGTTCCTGGAGGAGGGAAAAAAATAGCATTTGTGCATTTTTGTTGGGTTGTTAGTGTTGGAGTGGAGATGGCTTAAAGATTGATTCAAAGCCATTTATTCATAAATCTGAAAGACTATACCTTATCATGCTACTGTTATTGTACAGAGACCAAGATATACATGCCTTTCTCAAATGGTTGTCTTTTGAAATAAAAGGAAAAAGTTGATCACAAATGGCAAAAATCAGAACGTTGTTTGTCAACCTTGTATGGCTAAGCTGTTGGTTTCATCTTTTTATTTTCAGTATATATTCTGAAGACAGTTGACCTTCTAAGGGATGAGAAGTTGCAGAAGCAGAAACTAATGGCTCGGAACAACTGAAAATTCATAAACTTGTTCTGTGCTCTGATCACTCAGAACAGCCAAATGATGTTCAACAGGGGATAGCTGTGCTTGAAGGTAATGTTCTGATGGTCTTTATATTCCAAGCTGATGTTGTGGAGTTGTTGATTTCTCAAAAGTGGTACTTCAAGTTGGCTTGACCATTGCTTTGAGTAATCCCATCAACCAGATCAGAAGATGGAAGTACTTTTTATCTTCTGTCAGTTCGAGATCATTCTGGGGACGGCGGTTTGCAATAAAATGTTTGGAGATTTGATACTCTTTAGTAGTCACCACAACTCTTGACTTCTTGACATATTATATGGGATCTGAATGTATCAGTTTCTCCCTCTATTGTTCGTGTTGTCTCTGCATGTAATGAAATTCAAAGAAACCACCGACGAAGATATCGGTCTTGAAGATGCTAAAGGAAGCATGAGATTGCAGCAAGAGGTAACAAAGGAACCACTAGTCTCCAATGTTGCTTGTTGTTCAGGCTACCATTCTTATGATTTCTGAGTTGCTGCACATGGGAAATACAACCTTCTGAACAGCAAGCATCGTTGTTTCTGACTCGTTGGTCATTTTGTTCTGCCGACATGCTCATTGACATTGCTAATCGCCAGAAGTCATATAGCTTTGTTGACTTACTATTCAACCGACTTGCTGCACATACAAGCTACCAACAGTGGTTTACTGTCCGAAAGTTCACTGTCACTGTATTTCGAAGATAGCTTTAGTATTTCATCAATCTACTTGATATTTTGTCGATCTTGAGCTAATATACTGCTGCGTTGGTGAGTTGTTTCTGAGTTTCCGTCGGCTGAACCTGACGTGGTCTGTCATCTATGCCCTGACCAACAATGCCGTTACTCTTGCCATAGAAGACGACCTTGATGTGAGACTCTGTCCAGTCTTGTTTCTAGTTTTTGTTTCTACTTGCTGGGTGTTGAAACCATTGGGCTAAAAGGCTCGAACCTTTTAGGAAAGCAACCCCACGGATCTTATGCAAGGACTGGCCCGTTGATACAAACACAAATTCCAATACTCCCCCGCACGGGAAAACCTGTGGACAAACTCCTGGAAAAACCCAAGACAAATTCACCAGAAATACTTGGGACAAAATTCGGTGGGAGCGGGACTCGAACTCGGGACCAACCTGCTCTGATACCATGTTGAAACCATTGGGCTAAAAGGCTCGAACCTTTTAGGAAAGTAACCCCATGGATTTTATACAAGGACTGACCCGGTCGATACAAACACAAATTCCAACACTGGGAGCAGATTAATCATCCTGGCATTACGGGAAGATTTACTGTTGATTCTAAGCTAAATCCTACTTTTTCTGCTGCGAGAAACAAGTGCTCCATTGCCATTTACAGAGAACTATTTTTTATTTTTTTTGGAAATTCTATAGTTGCTGCTTATCCGGGTTCTTTGATCCAGAGGCTGTTGATTTCCCGTAATTAAGAGACTGGATTGATTAATTTTCCAGCAAGATTGTCTTTAGAGATTTATCCAAAGTTCCATACAATCTATAACTGTTTTCAATATCTTGGGTTGATATTAGCTTCCGTGTTCGGAAAGATCAACCCAAGATATTTATCTTGTTTCTACTCGTTGGATTATCTTCTGCCATTTTCGGAGACAACGGACTTCGCTCTGCTCGGCAATCACCAACACTGAGTTTGCCATTTCTGGACTGTTTCTGCCGAGTCCTTTGGCATCGGGGCCTTATTTGTTTCCTAAGTTAGGAAACTTATTAAATCCGGGTCGAGTGCCTACTGAGCAACCGGGATCGGGCCGAGTTAACCCAGCGACCCCGCACCCGAGCTTTGGTCTGTTCTGCCAAGTTAACTAGGGTCAACTCGATCGGGGTCAACCCAACATGGCCCACTTATTTTTGCCTCAGTATACGTGTCAAGAACCCAAGTTTTATACATATTTCTTCCACGACTCAGCTATATTAGTGATACATAACTCGGCACGTCTCAATTTTCTTTATCATCGGCAGGATCATTATTTTGAAGCATTGGGCACTTATTCCTTGGTCAATATATTATTTGTTGTAGATACTAGCATCAGATTATTTCATGGGTCCTTTTAAAATAATTTTTATTATTTTGGTTCATGTTATATGGGCTAAGGCCCATTTCAGTTGCAACTATTGTGTCTCTTTGGATGAGACATTATTATTGAAGACAGACTTCTCAGTTGTTGATTTTTGGCTATTCTAATGGATGAGGAAAGCCAATGTAGTCCCAAAATATTATCTTCTGGGTAATTACTCGTTACCTCCCTTAATTGGCATTTATTACTCCTACCACTCGGGAGTCAGTGTCCCAGGTTGGGACACGGTGATGGAGGAGTTTTATGACACTTCTGAGCACTGCGTATAGACCTACTACCTACAAAAAATATGAGTGTGCCCTACATCCAACATAGGTTATGACTGGAGTATGGAACGATGTCATATGGCTTGGAGTGATTTTACTCTCACTTATCTTATGCAAGTTGGTCTTATGGAAGAGACTACTAGTGTGAGGGGGAATATTAGAAGATATGGAGGATTGCAATTTTATATGAGAAAATCTTATACACAATTTTCAGCAAGGTGGGAGTTCAAGATGTTCTCTCACCCCCAGCTTGAGGGGGAGTGTTGGAAGATGGACCCAAGCCCACACGATCCAGGAAGACCCACATATCCAAGTGTATTGGAATATGGGCCAAGCCCATAAGACCAAAGAAGGCCCACACGTCCAATAGATGTTGAAGATGGGCTCAAGGCCCATAGATCAAGGAAAAAGACCACTAACCCATACAATTATGACAATATGGTAAATAAAAAGTCATCTCATAGATATGGAATTTATATAATTAGGTTAACGTTCACGAGTTATAATTATAATATTATAGGTTGATTAATCTATAAATTGAGCATAGGGGAAGGTTAGGATAATAAGTCCATAACTTATTCCCTCTTGTTTTTTTTCCAATGGGTGTCTTTCTCTTTTTCTCCATGAGCAAAATCCTTCCACATCTCTTAGATGTGTGGATTTTCCTTGGTCTTATAGGTTTGGGCCAATATTCCAACACACTCTGATATGTTGATGCCAAAGTGTTGAAATGTATAGTTGTATAGCGTGATCGGAGGAAACTGTATAGCGTGATTGTTTCCTCCGATCCCGTGATTATATTCTTGATTCTATTCCTTGATTTTAGGATCTAAATTGATCCTAAAATCAACTTGTAATGTATTATAAATACCTCCTAAACGGAGAAGAATAAATCATCGAAAAACCATTCGTTCAACCTCTGTTCTTATTTTTCGGTTCTTTGTTTTACATGGTATCAGAGCAGGAGAATTTTCCTCTCTTTTTCGTCGCAGAAAGTCGGAGCTAAGTGCTCCTGTAATCGCCGAAGGAGGAAGCCGGAGGAAGGAAAAATCCGTCGGAGTTGCAGAACTCTGTTTTTTCTGCAACTCCATATTCCGGCTGTCCCGACGCCAAAAGAACGTCACCGACGCCGACGACGGCACCACCACACTGTTACGACTGAAGCCGACGCTCCGCTGCCGTTGCCGAAGACGAAGGCTGCCGTTGCCGATGACGAAGACTGCCATTGCCGAAGACGAAGGCTGTCGTTGCAGAAGACGAAGCGTTTTACGTAGTCGGAATCACGTCGCCGACGAGTTCCGACGATCGCCGACGAGCGCCGACGACAGCATCAGCACCCTTTTTCTGACTGAAGCTGACGCTCCGCTGCCGTTGCCGAAGACGAAGACCGCCGTTGTCGAAGACGACGGTATTTTTTTAAAACTTAGGTACTGTTGATTTATTTTTCTTGTCGACCCAGATCGGCTGGTCGACCGAATCAGACTGAACCGGTCTAAACTCGAACCAGATCGGACCAGCACTGGACCGGACCAGAATTGAATCCGCCAGATCGTACCGAACCGGACCAGATCAAACCGGACCGAATTAAAAAAAAAAAAATTAGATCGATGGCCACCCCTACAGGCGCATCTACCGACCTTATCCCATCACCACAGATTATAGTCCACCAAGATAATTCTGCGTTTCCAACTGGAATTATCCTCGATGAGACCAATTATTCATTATGGTCCCAACTCATGGAGATGCGAATTGGCGCACGCAACAAAGCTGGATACCTCACCGGCGAAACAAAAAAACCAGCATCTGGTGATGCTAATCTTGGAGCATGGATTACTGAAAATCAAAGAGTTAAAAGTTGGCTTATTGACTCCATGAGTCCATTGCTCATGCAGTGATTTGTTCGCCTCTCCACTGCCAAGGAGATATGGGAAGCAGTATCAAAAACATTCTATGATGGATCCGATGAAACTTGTATATTTGAGCTGAACCAGAGATCTTTTTCTACCAAACAAAATGGTAGACCGTTATCCACAAAGATTGAATAGGGGAGTTCCCAAAAAACAGTATGAACCTGATCTTGAAGCAAAGACCAAATACTCAATCAATAACTATGTGTCCTCCCATAGGTTGACTAAATCATATGCATTTACTGTTGATCAATTAACCAGGGTTTCTATTCCTAGTAATGTGCAGGATGCATTAGCTGATCCAAAATGGAAAAAAGCGATGAACGAAGAGATGGAAGCTCTACAAAAAAATGCCACTTGGGAACTTGTTCCCCAACCTAAAGGATTAAAAACAATTGGATGTCGATGGGTGTTCACATTAAAACTCAAACCGGATGGAAGCATTGACAGATATAAAGCTCGGCTAGTTGCAAAAGGATATACGCAAAGGTATGGGATAGACTATCAGGATACTTTTGCACCAGTAGCTAAGATCAATACAATTCGTATTCTTATATCTATAGCAGCAAATCGAGACTGGCCTCTGCAACAATTTGACGTTAAAAATGCCTTCCTCAATGGAGACTTAGAAGAAGAAGTCATTGTATGGGCTTAAACAGTCACCTAGAGCATGGTTTGGGAGATTCTCGGCTACAATGAAGGAGTTTGGTTATCAACAAAGTAACTCAGATCATACTTTGTTTATAAAACACAAAGAAGGAAAGGTAACAGCATTAATTGTATATGTTGATGATATGGTCGTGACAGGAGATGACCCAGGTGAAATGCAAGCTTTACAGGAGTATTTAGCTACTAAATTCGAAATGAAGGATCTCGGACAACTTAAATATTTTTTGGGTATTGAAGTTGCAAGATCAAAACATGGAGTCTTCCTTTCACAGCGAAAATATGTGTTGGATCTTCTAGCCGAAACTGGAATGCTTGACTGTAAACCAATAGAGACGCCGATGGAAATGCATCATAAATTCGAAATTTTTCCAGATCAAATTCCAGCAGACAAAGGGCGTTATTAGCAATTAGTTGGAAGATTAATCTATCTATCCCACACAAGGCCCGATGTAGCATATGCAGTAAGCGTTGTGAGCCAGTTCATGCATGCACCAAGTGAAGAACATATGGAAGCAGTCTATCGGATCTTGAGATACTTAAAGAGTGCTCCAGGAAAATGTTTGTTATTCTCAAAAAATGGTATCCCTAGTATTGAAGGGTATACAGACTCTGATTGGGCAGGTGATCAGACAACCAGAAGATCCACGTCGGGTTACTTTACTTTTGTGGAAGGGAATCTTGTCACTTGGAAAAACAAAAAACAGCAGGTAGTATCAAGATCAAGTGCTGAAGCTGAATTTCGGGGTATGGCTCATGGTGTATGCGAGTTGTTATGGATACAGAATATACTGAAAGACTTAGGGATTGAATACGACAAACCTATGAATCGTCACTGTGATAACAAGGCAGCTATCGCAATTGCACACAATCCAGTTCAACATGATCGCACTAAACATGTTGAAGTTGATCGTCATTTCATCAAAGAGAACCTCGATGCAAAGATTATACAATTCCCCTTTATTCAATCTGCTAGTCAAATGGCTGATATGCTCACGAAGGCAGTATCAGGGAAAGCATTTCATGGTATAATTGACAAGTTGGGTTTGACTGATATCTATGCACTAACTTGAGGGGGAGTGTTGAAATGTATAGATGTATAGCGTGATTGGAGGAAACTGTATAGCGTGATTGTTTCCTCCGATCCCGTGATTATATTCTTGATTCTATTCCTTGATTTTAGGATCTGATCCTAAAATCAACTTGTAATGTATTATAAATACCTCCTAAACGGAGAAGAATAAATCATCGGAAAACCATTCGTTCAACCTCTGTTCTTATTTTTCGGTTCTCTGTTTTACACAAAGAGAGTCATCTTCCAACAACACAAACTGAATAGAGTTAAAGAGGGCAAGATAAAAGCGAAAGATTACATTTTCCTCTTCTAAGCTGTTGGATAGGAGGCCTCCATGACAATCCCACATAGACCCTCTTTGGCATCGACATTCCTCTGCATCCTGATATATCCCTCTTCTCCCCAACTTGAGCCCCATGAGTTCTTCCCTAACCGATACATGGTTCCATCACTCGTAGTCCCATAACCAACCACTGTGACTCCGTGGTCTAGACTAGGCCCACAGGGACCAGTAAAGACACCGCCGGAGTAAAGCTGGAACGGAATTCCCCCAGCATCAATGGCGACAGCGCTTTCAGTAGAGCACTCTCACTATTCTCAGGCACATCCTCAAAACCACTGATCTTGGCTGCAGACGATGCCTCCTCCTTGAAGTTGCATTTGTCATCGACCCCTCGTAGGGGTAAGTAGTTTCAGTTGCAAGTCCGCCGTTGTGAACAATGAACTTGAAGGCATCGTCCATGAGACCGCCGTTACAACCTTGGTCCTCACCTCTGGTATCACAGTCCACTAATTCCTGCTCCGATAGAGAAGCCAGTTTACCTGTGCTGAGCTCGGTTGCTCCTTCCATTGCTGCAACAGCCGAGAACGCCCAGCAGCATCCTGTTTCGAAAATTTAAAGGAAGGCCTGAACCCGTTACGATAGGCCCTGAATTCTTCGTTCGTGAGGTCTGCAAATTCATTCACGCTGAGCCTGTAAGTGTTACCACCATCGCTGTTAAATGCTTCTACCAACTCCACATTTTCAGCAAATATCTTAAATCGTCTCTCCTTTTCCGCAGTGTCCTTGTATACTCGCCCATATTAAGCAATCCATTCTTCGTGCCTCTTCACCATGGATGCTTCAGGCAAAGTGCGAGACATGCCGGGGGAAACCCAGACCACCACGATTAGGAAAGCTACGAGGGCATAGTGCTTTGTTGATGCCATCACCGACTACTCCGGCTGATTAGGTTGGATTAAAAGGTGGGATTATGTCCTCTGTTGCTGCTACAACTCCCTGAAAGAGACGTTTATATAGATTCTCTGTAGCCTTAGTATTCAATTGTTCTTTTGCCAGGATTTTTGAAGAGGAAGACTTGACGTGCCGGAGCAACCTTATCGATTGGAATGTCTATTCATGTCATATTTAATTTTTTACGTCAACCACCCAACATAGCCCACTTCTGCACTGCTTGCCCACAATAGAATCAGCTTTTCTTTTTATCCGAATGTGTTCAGTGTGCATTGGGTGCATCGACATGATTTACCGAGTCAACCCATGGTATAGGCGGGGTGGCTCAGTTTTCCACCTAATTGCATCAGTTTCCAACTTTCTGGGGTCATAACTGCGCCCAACAACCAATGAATCAGTTGGGCCAGGGTCGGTGTTAGATCAGCTCCTGGTTGGGGATCCGATTCCATGATCCAACGTACAAGATTGGTAGGTAGAAATAGGGGTGGTATCTAGTCGAGCCGAGCTTGAACTTACATATGTTCGAGTTGACTTTGATTTAAATATTTTAAACTCGAACCGAGTTGAGCTTCGAACCTAAAATTGTAATTAAGCTCGAACCTAATAATTTTAACCGACTTTGAGTTCGAGCTCCAACCTATATTTAAAACTTTGCATAAAATACATGTCAAATAAATTGTATATTATATTATATGTTAATTTTACTTAAAATTGGGCATGACCGCTGTACATAAAACCTACATAAAATTGTCTATACACTCTGCAAAAAATTGTTTATAAACACTGCACAATATTATGCATAAAATTTATTCAATAATCAAAGACGAAAAATGCCAAATAAAATATCAATATCAATTTACAATCACACAAATAAAAACTATAAATCCAATATAAATTTATAAACTTTAGCTATTTCTCTTTGTGCTAGAAAGCTATATACAAAGTCCCTGTTTTCATGAGCAAAAATTCCACCAATGACAAAAATAAAAGAATAAAATTAATATTTTCTGATAAAAAAATTACTTTTCCTCTACTAATAACTTAATGTAGTAAAAAATATTAAAATTACCAAGATGAGGAAAGGATGAAAAATTAAGTAACTACTAGCATTATCTCCACAGTCTTTTTCTCAGGTTGTAATCATAATTTTTTTTAATAAATAAAACAAAAAATAATTTTTAAAAATATCATAAAAATAATTATTAAAAAATAGTTCACCTTTTGATTTTTCTTAACTTCGTGAAGAGCCTGAACCTAATCACTGCGAAAAATCAAAGCTTAAATTGTATTTGGTACCAAGGAAGAATGATATGGGTCTATTACTCTACCATCGGACTAAAGGTAGAATTTGAAGTTTTTATAGTTATGGGAATTACAAGGATGTCTACTTCCATCTTATATAATACCCAAAATTTTAAATTATTCACTTTCCACCATTCTAAAACATCCAAATAATATTGTTAAGTTTCTTCACAAATTTTCCAATTCTGACTTTGGTGAATTTCCTATTTCCACTTGTTATACATTAGTCATTAACTTTGACCTACCTGAACTTTATAAACAATATGACCTACGACTTGTGAGAAGTCCTATAGAGCTAATACTTGAAGCAAACCCTTCATTACTAAACTCCACATTATATATGGATAGATATTTATCATAAATCTCACATAAGGTCCGTCAAACTAAGTTTATATTTATTGTAGCTTCCTCTTCAGAATATATCTTTGGAAAACACACTCCGATCAATCTTAATTTGACCCTTGGATCTAAAACTGAATCAACAACCATCAACAAATTACATTCACCCCATTACTTTCCAAATTTCTCTTTCATTCTACTAACCAACCCTAATGAAAATATTTTTATTTGTAGAATGAAAATTCAAAACTTCTTTTATCCTATATACATCACTCACTAAGGTACAAATTTGAAGTAGTATAGTCTCTCCCATAAATTATATTAGTGATTACATGAAAAAATTCTAGAATCCCCAACACCATTTTAACCTTTTTCCCTTTCATCAAATTCCTCAAACAATCATAAGTTGGTTCACGATTTTGAATTATGGGAAATGCTTCTTTGAATTTTAATGCAGAAGACAACATGTCATAAGTGGAGTTTCAACAAGTTGGACAATCAATAACTAACCTTTTTGCACTAGTTGTAGTTGCTGCACAATTTCAGAAAAAAAATGTGAAGTTTATCTTCAGACAGATTTACGAATTTTACACTCTCACGTACATTCTTAATGATATCTTTAATTTGAACAAGTCCATCTTGGACTAATAAGTTCAGAATATGAACACAATAACACACATAAAATAACTTCCCACCACAAACCAATCTTCTATTTCTTTAAAAATCATCTTTCAAAACTCTAGAGACATATGCAACATTATCAACTAAGATACTAAATACTTTATTTTTTTATTTCCCAATCTTTCAAACATTTGTAAATAGCATATGCTCTTTTAACACCACGAGGAGGAGGAGGAGGAACATGTATAAAACTCAAGACTTGTTTTTGTAGCTTCCAATTACTATCAATAAAATGCCCAATAATAACAATGTATTCAATCTTTTTATTTTGGGACTTACAAAGATTTGTGGTAAGACTAATCTTGTTAATCTCTTTTAATAATGTTTTCAATTTTTTTTTTTTTTTTGCCTCGTACACCTTCATACATTCCTTCTTAATGGTCTTACAGGATATTTTTTTCATAATCCACATTTGCCATCTTCATAACAAAATTAAATCCCTCCTTTTCTACTATCATGAATGGATGCTCATGCATAAGAATTCGATGAGTAATGAGCTCTCTCATTTTAGCTTGATCATATTTGCCTCCAAAATCCATAAAAGGAAGGCCAGATGAACTTTGATCAACATTAGACCCCACTGGTTGAAAGTTTATGTTTTTTGTTTGCTCATTTCCACTTTTTTACTAGGACAACATTTCAAATGTTGGTTCATATGTGTGGCCATTCCACTACTAATAATACTCGAATTGGTTTTACAATGAACACATTGAGCCTTTTTTGTACCATCTATAAGTAAGGCTTCTTTGAATTCAGATCACAGATGAGACTTTTTTTGTCCTTTTGAACTTTGGATAGAGTCACCTTCTTCTGCATTTAGGGTACCTTCACTGAGGCTCACCTTTGTTAATAGTAGTTTTAGGGGAAAATGACTTTGGTGAAGTTGAGACATTATCTATGGCCACACTAGAACTAGTGTTAATTACTGACGTCAATTGAGTAGGAGTTGTTGACATTCTTATTTCAATAAAAAAAATTAAAAATTAAAAATATAATGAAAAAAAAAACAATCCAAACAAAAAAATTCAAGAAAGAACTAAGGCATTCTTAAGGGGTTGGTCCGACCAAGAAAGAAAGGGGATGCACCCTTTCAAACCATTTCTCTCGGATAAGCTTTTTCATGACTCTCTCCTCGAGGTATGGTTGGAGTCCTGGTTAAAACACGGACAAGAGAGAAATTGCCTCATGTGAGGGCTTTTAATAAGGTAGATGTACAAACCCTTATCCTTACATAATATTAATTTACATAAATCAGACCAAACATTTTGAACCCGGATTTATTGTACTACTAAGTAAGTGCCGAGTGGCTCTTAAATCAACTCAAAGCACCAACTTAAAGGCACAAAATAGCTTTACCATTTCAAAGTTGCGGTTTAAGTTGCACATTAACAAGTAATTTCAAGAATGGGAAGATTATACTAATAGAAAATACTCATTGACAACCAGCTAATATCTAATAGTCTAATAAAGACGTCTACATATAATGGGGAGGGTGTTGCTATATAAAATAGAGTCTCACTTAAATATCAACAATTTCGTCGAGTACATGCTCAAATCTCCAAGAGGGATTAGAGCAACCTTTCAACCAACTAACAATAATGGCAGAATATCCTTTAATAACAAAGGGGGAGTGGAAATTTTGTCCCCTTGAAGAAGAAACCCTTCTCACAGTAGACTTACATGGAAGGAGATTGTGACACAGTCATGTAAAAATATGTAAAAATAAATAAATTTTAATATAAAAATAGAAAAAATAATAAATATCATATGCCACTAACTGCCATTGGAGAATTGGACTCGAAGACTTCGTGCACCAATTTTTTTTTTTTTTGCGAGAAATGACAAATGGAGAAAATTTTTAACCGAGGACAATTTGTACCTTTTTCCATTTCCCCCCTTCGCTAATCATGGAAAAAAATAGTTTTCTTAAGAGCTAACATATCGGAGATGACTTGCTTATCTATTCTGTGGCTTCCGTCAAAAACATCCAGATTCAGAAAAGTAAGGAAGGAACTGAAGAAGTTGAAGATCAAGGAGACTGAAATAGGAAACGATTCTAAATATCTGGATGCTATCGAGAGAAAATCGCATTCCATATATTCCGAATCACCTATTTCTCCAAGAGATGCTCAAAATCAAAAGCTCGCATATCCTGGAGATGGAGATTGGAGAGATTTCGCCTTTTGTCCTATCCCGACTAGAGATGGTGAGGTTTCATCTTGACTAGAGTGGAGGAAAGGTTTCGGGCCTTCGACATCCTTCGGTGTCCTTCGATCCCGAGTCCTGAGTTCTAACTCGTTTAAGTAAACAAACTGGTTTGCGAGCTCATGAAACGAACCTAGCCTTGTTCGAGTTCGGCTTGTTTACTTAAACAAGTTGTAAACCCGATCTCGAATTCATTTAGAGCGGGTTTTTCTTTAATCGAACTGAGCCATGCTCGAGCTATTAGCGAACTGGCTCGGTTCGATGCCACCCTTAGGTAGAAAGTATATTCCTTCGTCGTATACATATAGCATGGGTATTTTTTTGTTACGAAATATATTTTTAACATTCTTATTTCCATGTTAAAAAAATAATATAAATTTTTTCTTTAAATGGTACCGGTTAAAATTTTAAAATTAATGAAATACTAAAATAAATAAAAATATATTATATTAATAATATTATTAAATCAATTGCACTTCACACTGTATACTTTAAAATAAAAATAATAAAATATAAAATGGTCATGGACGTTAAGATGATGAGCTATTGTCCCCTTTGAGCGAGTGTGGGTGTACCGTGTATGTGAGCTTACTATAGGTATGTGCAAAGATTATCCTTGGTTTTTGCAAAAAAAAAAAAGCCTAGTTATTACTATATATCCTTCTCGGCAAAAAAAAATACCAAGATTAACTTATATTCATTATTTTATTCCGTAGACATATTTCTTAATATTTGAAGAAAAAATAAAAAAAAATTCTTATAAATGAAACCTATTAGTGATCAAACTTAAATTTCACCAATAAATAACTTATATTTTTGTAGGCATGGAAATTTGATCGCCAAATTAAAACCTTGATGGCTTGCATCATCGATATTGATCAACGATCCAAATCGAAGGAACTCAATCAATAGTTAATTGATGGACAAAGTTGAATCTCCTGACAGTCAAAGGAGGTTTAGTTGAACAATTCATCAATTTCCAAAATTCATTTTGTCAAAATTTAGACCACTTATCTAGATCGAAGCCCGATCGATGATCAAGTTGAAGTTGATTATACCGAGCCACTACCAAAATCAAAATCAAATTAGAGGAAATGCGACTTAGATGCCACTTAAGTGTCACACAAGCAAAGTAGTAGGCACATAAGAAACATATTATACCAATAGGAGCTCCACATTATATAACATGGTCTACGTTATCCTACATGTGGCAGAAGACTTGGCCTCATCACATATTTCAATCTCAAGGTGTAAAGACTTGACTTCGACATGTCACAATCTCATGGAGTGAAACCATGTGTCGCAATCTCACCAATAGAAGAGTTAAAAAAGAGAGATTGAAAGAAAGAAATAGTGAGTTTCTTTCGCATTTGGGAAGAGCTAAACGGAAAAAGAAATCCTAAAGGTCCAATCATTGGAGCATTGAGACACTACTAAACCTTTGCTAAATACAACATCTAGTGGTATATATATATATCACCACTAAAAAATAGGTATTATTAACAACAAAATTATTTTTCACTAAAATAAGTATTTTTTGTCGATGAAATTAGACTGATGGAAATCTTTCGATAAAAAGGCGGGAACCTATAATTTCTTACAAAAAAATTTTTTTTGCAGTAAATTTTCTCTCTCCACTATTAGTATGAAACACATACCGTTGGTAAAAAAAATCTTTTAGCTAAAAAAGAAAGAACTTATTAAGAACAAAATTCACATTTTGCTTAAAAAATTAGCCTAATAAGCTACAAAATTATTTTTCCAGCAAAATTTTGATTATTTAATTTTTTAACACATTTGTTAATGTTTGGAGGAAAAAATAAAATTTCGTGAGAAATAAAGTCTACTAGCAACAAAAAAAATCACCAGCAAATAACATATATTTGTTATTTTATTTTATAAATATATTTTTAATATTTTACTATAAAATTCAATTTCATAGGGAAATGTAGCCTATTAGTGACAAAAAAATCTCCACAAATAACTTGTATTTTTATTCTGTTTCACAAACATATGACTTAGTATTTGACCTAAAAAGTCAAATTTTACCAAAAAACGAACATCGGGAGGAAAGGAGTTGGATCAACTATGAACACAAGTGTCCAGATTCAATTTAATTTTAAAAATGGAAAGCCTCCTACCATTACTAGAGGTAGGGCTTTTTGCCTTGAAGAAGATCAAAATGTGAGGTGAGGGAGGACCTTTCCCATTGTCACTTCACTGTTGCCGTAAGGGGAAGGCCACCACCGGAATAACAAGTCCTCCCTTGCCTCCCTTCATGTTCTTCGGCATCCTCTGCAATTCGTAGAGGATGATGAAAACCCGAAAGGGAGCATGAAAGGACCTTTTCCTCCACAGAGAGGGAGGTCCTGCCACACCCCCTTTACTCCTAGCTATCAACTTCTAAGTATATATATTCCATCATTTTGTCAATGAATAGGTTAATCTACTTTCCCTAAGTCAAATGAATTCGACTTCAACTTTTTAATATAAATGTATCCTATTAGTGGCAAAAAAATCTCGAGAAATAACTTGTATTTTTGTTCTATTTCATCAGCATATTTCTTAGTATTTGACCTTAAAACTCAAATTTAACCAAGAAAATGACCTACGAGAGGGAAGGACTTGAATCAACTATGAACACCAGTGTCCAAATCCTCAAAGGGAGTCTTTTGATAACGATTTTTCACAGTACAGGAACATATAAGAGAAGGTATAGAACATGGTTTCATTTCTGCGTGGAACATGACAAACCTGAGACTTACATAACACAAACTGAAGCGAGTTAAAGAGGGTAAGATAAAAGTGAAAGATTACATTTTCCTCTTCTAAGCTGTTGGATAGGAGGCTTCCATGGCAATCCCACATAGACCCTCTTTAGCATCGACATTCCTCTGCATCCTGATATATCCCTCTTCTCCCCAACTTGAGCCCCATGAGTTCTTCACTAACCAATACATGGTTCCATCACTCGTAGTCCCATAACCAACCACTGTGACTCCGTGGTCTAGACTCGTCCCACAGGGACCAGTAAAGACACCGCCGGAGTAAAGTTGGAACGGAATTCCTCCAGCATCAATGGCAACGGACACTGGCTGGTTAGCAGCCGCTTTCAGTAGAGCACTCTCACTATTTGCAGGCACATCCTCAAAACCACTGATCTTGGCTGCAGACGATGCCTCCTTCTTGGAGTTGCATTTGCCATCGACCCCCTCGTAGGGGTAAGTAGTTTCGGTTGTAAGTCCACCGTTGTGAAGAATGAACTTGAAGGCATCGTCCATGAGACCGCCGTTACAACCTTGGTCCACACCTCTGGTATTACAGTCCACTAATTCCTGCTCCGATAGAGAAACCAGTTTACCTGTGCTGAGCTTGGTTGCTCCTTCCATTGCTGCAACAGCCGAGAACGCCCAGCAGCATCCTGTTTGGAAAATTTAGTAAGATGTGAACGAGTAGGTAACAACTATACCTTCACTTGCAAACAAAGAGTAGCTTACCGCATTGGCCTTGGTCCTTGACGGGTGTGACCGCACCTTTCTTCCTCCAGTCTACTGTAGATGGCACTGCCGTCACATTTTCGTACCTGAAGAGCGACGAACTTGTATCTCTTAAGGAAGGCCTGAACCCGTTACGAGACGCCCTGAATTCTTCGTTCGTGAGGTCTGCAAATTCATTCACGCTGAGCCTGTAAGTGTTACCACCATCGCTGTTGAATGCTTCTACCAACTGCACATTTTCAGCAAATATCTTAAATCGTCTCTCCTTTTCGGCAGTGTCCTTGTATACTCGCCCATATTTAGCAATCCATTCTTCGTGCCTCTTCACCATGGATGCTTCAGGCAATGTGCGAGACAGGCCTGGGGAAACCCAGACCACCAAAATTAGGAAAGCTACGAGGGCATAGAGCTTTGTTGGTGCCATCGCCGACTACTCCTGCTGTTTAGGTTGGATTAGAAGGTGGGATTATGTCCTCTGCTGCTGCTACAACTCCCTAAAAGAGACGTTTATATAGATTCTCTGTAGCCTTATTATTTGATTGTTGTTTTGGCCTGGATTTGAAGAGGAAGACTAACGTGCCGGAGCAACTGTATTAATTTGAACGTCTATGCATGTCATATTTAATTTTTTACATCAACCACCCAACATGTCGTGAACGATGCTTCACCGTCTTCGCTCTCTTCTACACTGCTTGTCCACAATAGAATCAGCTTCACTTATTATCCGAACGTGTTCAGTGTGTTGGGTGCATGGACATGATTTGCCGAGTGAACCCATGGTACGCGCGAGGTGACTCAGTTTTCCAAGCAATTGCATCGGTGTCCGACTTTCCGGGGTCAGAACCCCCACACCCACAGAATCAGTTGGGCCAGGATTGGTGTCGGATTAGTTCCTGGTTCGGGATCCGATTCCATGATCCAGCTCACTGGATGTAGGTAAAAATGGAGGGGGCATCGAGTCGAGTCGAGCTGAGCTCGAACCTGCATATGTTCGAGATAAACTTATTTAAATATTTCAAACTCGAGCTTGAGCCGAACCCAACCTCAAGCCTAAAATTTTAATCGAACTCGAACTCAATAATTTCAACCGAACGAATTCGAGGTCCAACCTACATTTAAAACTTTGTATAAAATACATGTCTATTAAACTGTGTATAAAATTATGCATAAATTTACTAAAATTGGGCATGACCTCTACATAAAATTGGACATAACCTCTGTACATAAACCCAATATAAATTTGTCTATACGCTATGCATAAAATTCTTCAAAAAAAAAAAAAAAAAACTGCATAATATTATGCATAAAATTTATTCAATAATCAAACACAAAATTGCCAACTACAATATCAATATCAATTTACAATCACCCAAAAAAAAAAAAACTATAAATCCAGTATAAATTTATAAACTATAGCTATTTCTCTTCGTGCCAGAAAATAATATACTGAGTCCCCATTTGCATGAGCAAAATCTCCACCTATGACAAAACCAAAAGAATAAAACTTATTATTGTCTGATGAAAAAAATTCTTCCACTACTAATTACTTAATGTAGTCAAATATATTAAAATTACCGAGATGAGAAAAAAATGAAAAATCAAGTAACTGGTAGCATTATCTCCATAGTCTACTTTTCATGTTGTAATCACAAAACATAAAAAATTATTCAAAAGTAGATAACTTTTTTATTTTTCTTAACACCGTGAAGAGCCCGAACACAATCACCCCCACAAATCAAAACTTGAATTATATTTGGTGCCATGGAAAAACGATATGGGTCTATTACTCTACCACCAGACTAAAGGTAAAATCTGAAGCTATTGTAGATATGGGAATTAATGAGATGTCTGCTCCCATCTTAGATAATACCCAAAATTTCAAATTATTCACTTTCCACCATTCTACAACATCAAAATCATATTGTGAAGTTTTCTCACAAATATACATTTCTTTTTCCAAAACGATTTTCCAATTCTGATAGTGGCGAATTCACTACTTCCACTTGTTTCACATAAGTCATTAACTTTGACCAACCTGACCTCGATGAAGACTGTGACCTACAACTTGTGGAAAGTCTTGTAGAGCTAATACTTGAAGCAATCCCTTCATTACTTATCTCCACATTATATATGGATAGATATTCATCATAAATCTCATATAAGGTCCATTGAACTAAGTTTATATTTATTGTATCTTCCTCCTCATAATAAATCTCAGAAAAAAACATATTTTGATCAATCTTAATTTGACACTTGTATCCAAAATTGAAGCAACAACAATCAACAAATTGCATTCACCCCAGTACTTCTCAAAATTTTATTTCATTCTACTAACCATTGTCTTAATGAAAATTCAAACCTTCTTTTACCCTATATCCCTCATTAAGGTACAAATTAGAAGTAGTGTAGTCACTCCCTGAAATTATATTAGTGACTACGTTTAAAACTTCTAGAATCTCACACACCATTTCAACCTTTTTCCATTCATGAAGACTTGGCAGACAATCATAAGTTGGTCCTCTATCTTGAAATCTAGGAAATGCATCTTTGAATTTTAATGCAAAAGATAACATGTCATAAGTGGAGTCCCAATGAGTTGGACAATAAATAACCAACCTTTTTGTACCTAGTTGTAGTTGTTGCACAATTTCAGAAAAAGTGCGAAGTCTAGCCTTAGACAAATTTATGAATTTGACACTCTCACGCACATTCTCAATGATATCCTTAATTTGGAAAAGACCATCTTGGACTAATAAGTTCAGAATATGAGCACAACTACGCACATGAAATAACTTTCCTCCACAAACCAATCTCCTATTTCTTGAAAAATCATCTTTCGAAACTCTCAGACAAACATTATTATATGCATCCAACTAAGATATTAAATAATTTATTTTTTATTTCTCAATCTTTCAAACACTTGTAAATAGCATATGCTATGTTAACACCACAACGAGGAAGAGGAAGATGCACAAAACTCAAGACTCATTTTTGTAACTTCCAATTACCATCAATAAAAAGTCATGTAATAACCATGTATTCAATCTTTTGATTTTGGGACTTCCTAAGATCCGTGGTAAGACTAATCTTGTTAATCTCATTTAATAAAGTTTTCGATTTCTTTTTCTATGCCTCGTACACCTCCTTACACTCCTTCTTAATGGTCTTACGAGGTATTTTTCATAATTCACATTTGTCATTTTCATTAAAAAATTAAATCTCTCCTCTTCTACTATCATGAATGGATGCTCATGCATAAGAATACAATGAGCAATGAGTGCTCTCATTCCAACTTAATCATATTTGCCTCCTAAATCCATAAAAGGAAGGCTAGATGGACTTTGATTAACATTAGACCCCACTGATAAAAAAAACTTATGGTTTTTTGTTTTCTCATTGAAAGTTTTCTTTTACGACAACATTTCAAATGTCAACTCATATTTGTGTTCACTCCTCTACAAATAATACTTAAATTGGTTTTACAATGAACACATTGAGCCCTTTTTGTACCATCTATAAGTGAAACTTCTTTGAATTCAGACCACACATGAGACTTTTTCTTTGTCATTTTGAACTTTGGAGAGAGTCACCTTCTTCTGAATTTAGGGTATCTTCATCTAGGCTCACTTCTGTTACATTCGTAATTCTAGGTGGATATGACTCTGGTGGAGTTGAGTCATTATTTATGGCCACACTAGAACTGGTGTTAACTACTGATGTCAATTGAGTAGGAGGTGCTGACATTCTTACTTCTATAAAAAAAAATTAAAAATTGAAAACATAAAGAAGAAAAACAATCCAAACAACAAAGATAAATCCAAAAAAGAACAAGTGAATTCTAAAAGGGTTGCTCCGACCAAGAAAGAAAAGGGCCAGCACCTTTTTAAATCATGTCTATCTGAGAAGCTTTTTCGCGTCTCTCTCCTCGAGGTATTGTTTGAGTCTTGGTTAAAACTTAGACATGAGAGAAATTCTTCCTCAGTGAGAGCTTTTAATAAGGTAGATGTGCATACCCTTCTCCTTACATAATATTAATTTACATAAAATCAGGCCAAACAGTTTGACCCCAAATCTAATGCACTACTAAGTATGTGACAAGCTCTCACATCAACTCAAAGCTTCGTGTTAAAGGCAAAAAACAACTTTACCATTCCAAAGTTGCGGTTTAAGTTGCACATTAACAAGTAATTTTAGGAATGGGACGATTTTAGTAATAGAAAATACTCATTGACAACCAGCTATTATCTAACAGTCTAATTAAGAAATGACTACGTATAAAGGAGGGTGTTACTACAGAGACACACTCAAATATCAACAATTTTCTCGAGTACTCGGTCAAATCTCTGAGAGGGATTAGAGCAACCTTTCATCCAACTAACAATAATGGCTGAATCTCCTTTAATAACAAAGGGGGAGTGGAAATTTTGGCCCCATGAAGAAGAAACCCCTCCCACAGTAGACTTACTTGGAAGGAGATTGCGACATGGGCGACAAAAAATATGTAAAAATAAATAAAATTTAATATAAAAATAGAGAAAATGATAATAAAGATCATATTAACCACTCATTGCCATTGGAGAGTCGGACTCGAAGATGTCGCACACCAATTTCTTCACAGTCGGAAATGGAGAATGGGGAAATTTTTGAACGGAGGGCTATTTCTCCCTTTCGCCATTTCTCCTTTTCGCCAATCATGTAGAAATTTAGGTTTTTGAACATCTAGTTGATTGGAGAAGACTTACCTGTCTATTCCGTGGCTTCCTTTGGCAACATCCAGATCCGGCAAAGCAAGGAAGGAACTGTAGAAGTTCAAGATCATGGTGGCTGAAATAGGAAACGATTCTGAATACCTGGATGCTATCAAGAGAAAATCGCATTCTAGATATTTTGAATCACCTATTTCTCCAAGATATGCTCGAAATCGAAAACCTTCATATCTTGGAAATGAATATAGGAGAGATTTTGCCGTTCATCCTGAGTTCTGACTGGAGATGGGGAGGTTTCGTTCCGACTGGGGTGGAGAGGAAAGGTTCCGGTCATTCGGCGTCCTTTGATCCCGAGTCCCGATCTCGTTTAAGTAAACGAGCCGGTTCGCAAGCTCGTGAATTGAATCGAGCCTCGTTCGGTTACTGCTCGTTTACTTAAACGAGTCAAAAACCCGTTCTCGAATTCAATTTGAGATCAGGTTATTTCGAATCGAATGAGCCAAAACCGAGCCGAGCTGAGCTCGCGCTATTTGTGAATCGGCTCGGTTTGATACCACCCATAGGTAGAAAGCCCACTCGTCGTATACCTATAGCAAAATCATTTTTTTGTTACGAAATATATTTTTAATATTTTATTTCCCTGTACACATATTAATGAATTCATACACATATTTCTTAAAATTTGAATGAAAAAATGAATTTTTTCTGTTAAATGAAACCTATTAGTGATCAAATTTAAATTTCACCAACGAGCAACTCATATTTTTTAGGCATGGAAATTTGATAGCCAAAATAAAACCCTGATGATGGTCAGCATCATCAACTTTGATCAATGATCCAAATCAAAGGAACTCAATCAATAGTTAACTGATGGACAAAGTTGAAGCTCCTAACGGTCAAAGGAGGTTTGGTTGAACAATTCATCAATTTCAGAAAATCATTTGGTCAAAATCTAGATCACTTATCGAGATCAAAACCCAATTGATGATCAAGATGAAGTTGATGATGCCGAGCCACTACCAAAATTAAATTAGAGGAAAATGCCACTTAAGTGTCACACAAGCAAGGGCGTAGGCACATAAGAAACAGGTTATACCACTAGGAGCTTCACATTATATAACATGGTCTACATCATCCTACACATGGTAGAAAACTTGACTTCGTCATCTCATATTGCGAACTCAAGGAGTGAAGACTTGACTTCGTCCGTGTCACAATCTCGTGGAGTGAAGACCACATGTCGCAATCTCACCAACAGAAGACTTAGAAAACATAGATAGAAGGAAAGAAAGGTGGGGTGGTTCAACGGTACCTCGCCCCTCTATAAATAGTGAGTTTCCTCTAACTTAAGAAGAATCTCTAAGAGGAAGAAGAAATCCTATACGTCCAGTCGTTGGAGCATTGATACACTACTAAACTTTTGCTCAATAAAACATCCAGAAGCGAAAAGAAAGAAAAAAAAGAAAAAAAATTAATCTCCAGAAAAAAAAGGTTCTATTAACAACAAAATTATTTTCACCAAAAAAAAGTATTTTTATGGCTGAAATTAGACTGATGGAAATCTTTCGCTAAAAGGGCAAGAATTTATAATTTGTTACAAAAACTATTTTTTTTCTAACAAATATTTTCTCACCGCTATTAGTATGAGCCACATACCTTAGGTAGAAATTTTTTTCCTCTAAAAAAAAAAGAAATAATTAGCAACAAAATTCACATTTTTGCTAAAAAAATGTAGCCTATTAGCTACAAAAATATTTTCCCAACTAAAGTTTGATATTTTATTTTTCAAACACATTTCTTAATATTTGGTGGAAATTTTCAAATTTCTTCGAGAAAATAACTCTATTAGCAGCAAAAACAATCACCAGAAAATAACTCATATTTTTTTTCATAAATATATTTTTAATATTTTGCGCTATAATTAAATTTCATAGGCAAATGTAGCTTATTAGTGGCGAAAAAATATCGAGAAATAACTTGTATTTTTGGTCTGTTTCATCAACATATTTCTTAGTATTTAACCAAAAAATGAACTAAGAGAGGGAAGGATTGGATCAACTGTGAGCTCCAAAGCGTCCAAATCCTCAAAGGGAGTCTTTCGTTCACGATTTTTCAGAGTACAGGAACATAAGAGAAGGTATAGAACATGATTGCATTTCTGCGTGGAACATAACAAACCTGAGACTTATATAAAACAAACTGAAGCGGGTATAAGAGGGCAACATAAAAGCGAAATATTACATTTTCCTCTTCTAAGCTGTTGGATAGGAGGCATCCATGGCAATCCCACATAGACCCTCTTTGGCATCGACATTCCTCTGCATCCTAATATATCCCTCTTCTCCCCAACTTGAGCCCCATGAGTTCTTCACTAACCAATACATGGTTCCATCACTCGTAGTCCCATAACCAACCACTGTGACCCCGTGGTCTAGACTCGTCCCACATGGACCAGTAAAGACACCGCCGGAATAAAGCTGGAACGGAGATCCACCAGCATCAATGGCAACGGAGACTGGCTGCTTAGCAGCCGCTTTCAGCAGAGCACTCTCACTATTCGCAGGCACATCCTCAAAACCACTGATCTTGGCGGCAGACGATGCCTCCTTCTTGGAGTTGCATTTGCCATCGACCCCCTCGTAGGGGTAAGTAGTTTCAGTTGCAAGTCCACCGTTGTGAAGAATGAACTTGAAGGCATCGTCCATGAGACCGCCGTTACAACCTTGGTCCACACCTCTGGTATCACAGTCCACTAATTCCTGCTCCGATAGAGAAACCAGTTTACCTGTGCTGAGCTTGGTTGCTCCTTCCATTGCTGCAACAGCCGAGAACGCCCAGCAGCATCCTGTTTGGAAAATTTAGTAAGATGTGAACGAGTAGGTAACAACTATACCTTCACTTGCAAACAAAGAGTAGCTTACCGCATTGGCCTTGGTCCTTGACGGGTGTGACCGCACCTTTCTTCCTCCAGTCTACTGTAGATGGCACTGCCGTCACATTTTCGTACCTGAAGAGCGACGAACTTGTATCTCTTAAGGAAGGCCTGAACCCGTTACGAGACGCCCTGAATTCTTCGTTCGTGAGGTCTGCAAATTCATTCACGCTGAGCCTGTAAGTGTTACCACCATCGCTGTTGAATGCTTCTACCAACTGCACATTTTCAGCAAATATCTTAAATCGTCTCTCCTTTTCGGCAGTGTCCTTGTATACTCGCCCATATTTAGCAATCCATTCTTCGTGCCTCTTCACCATGGATGCTTCAGGCAATGTGCGAGACAGGCCTGGGGAAACCCAGACCACCAAAATTAGGAAAGCTACGAGGGCATAGAGCTTTGTTGGTGCCATCGCCGACTACTCCTGCTGTTTAGGTTGGATTAGAAGGTGGGATTATGTCCTCTGCTGCTGCTACAACTCCCTAAAAGAGACGTTTATATAGATTCTCTGTAGCCTTATTATTTGATTGTTGTTTTGGCCTGGATTTGAAGAGGAAGACTAACGTGCCGGAGCAACTGTATTAATTTGAACGTCTATGCATGTCATATTTAATTTTTTACATCAACCACCCAACATGTCGTGAACGATGCTTCACCGTCTTCGCTCTCTTCTACACTGCTTGTCCACAATAGAATCAGCTTCACTTATTATCCGAACGTGTTCAGTGTGTTGGGTGCATGGACATGATTTGCCGAGTGAACCCATGGTACGCGCGAGGTGACTCAGTTTTCCAAGCAATTGCATCGGTGTCCGACTTTCCGGGGTCAGAACCCCCACACCCACAGAATCAGTTGGGCCAGGATTGGTGTCGGATTAGTTCCTGGTTCGGGATCCGATTCCATGATCCAGCTCACTGGATGTAGGTAAAAATGGAGGGGGCATCGAGTCGAGTCGAGCTGAGCTCGAACCTGCATATGTTCGAGATAAACTTATTTAAATATTTCAAACTCGAGCTTGAGCCGAACCCAACCTCAAGCCTAAAATTTTAATCGAACTCGAACTCAATAATTTCAACCGAACGAATTCGAGGTCCAACCTACATTTAAAACTTTGTATAAAATACATGTCTATTAAACTGTGTATAAAATTATGCATAAATTTACTAAAATTGGGCATGACCTCTACATAAAATTGGACATAACCTCTGTACATAAACCCAATATAAATTTGTCTATACGCTATGCATAAAATTCTTCAAAAAAAAAAAAAAAAAAACTGCATAATATTATGCATAAAATTTATTCAATAATCAAACACAAAATTGCCAAGTACAATATCAATATCAATTTACAATCACCCAAAAAAAAAAAAACTATAAATCCAGTATAAATTTATAAACTATAGCTATTTCTCTTCGTGCCAGAAAATAATATACTGAGTCCCCATTTGCATGAGCAAAATCTCCACCTATGACAAAACCAAAAGAATAAAACTTGTTATTGTCTGATGAAAAAAATTCTTCCACTACTAATTACTTAATGTAGTCAAATATATTAAAATTACCGAGATGAGAAAAAAATGAAAAATCAAGTAACTGGTAGCATTATCTCCATAGTCTACTTTTCATGTTGTAATCACAAAACATAAAAAATTATTCAAAAGTAGATAACTTTTTTATTTTTCTTAACACCGTGAAGAGCCCGAACACAATCACCCCCACAAATCAAAACTTGAATTATATTTGGTGCCATGGAAAAACGATATGGGTCTATTACTCTACCACCAGACTAAAGGTAAAATCTGAAGCTATTGTAGATATGGGAATTAATGAGATGTCTGCTCCCATCTTAGATAATACCCAAAATTTCAAATTATTCACTTTCCACCATTCTACAACATCAAAATCATATTGTGAAGTTTTCTCACAAATATACATTTCTTTTTCCAAAACGATTTTCCAATTCTGATAGTGGCGAATTCACTACTTCCACTTGTTTCACATAAGTCATTAACTTTGACCAACCTGACCTCGATGAAGACTGTGACCTACAACTTGTGGAAAGTCTTGTAGAGCTAATACTTGAAGCAATCCCTTCATTACTTATCTCCACATTATATATGGATAGATATTCATCATAAATCTCATATAAGGTCCATTGAACTAAGTTTATATTTATTGTATCTTCCTCCTCATAATAAATCTCAGAAAAAAACATATTTTGATCAATCTTAATTTGACACTTGTATCCAAAATTGAAGCAACAACAATCAACAAATTGCATTCACCCCAGTACTTCTCAAAATTTTATTTCATTCTACTAACCATTGTCTTAATGAAAATTCAAACCTTCTTTTACCCTATATCCCTCATTAAGGTACAAATTAGAAGTAGTGTAGTCACTCCCTGAAATTATATTAGTGACTACGTTTAAAACTTCTAGAATCTCACACACCATTTCAACCTTTTTCCATTCATGAAGACTTGGCAGACAATCATAAGTTGGTCCTCTATCTTGAAATCTAGGAAATGCATCTTTGAATTTTAATGCAAAAGATAACATGTCATAAGTGGAGTCCCAATGAGTTGGACAATAAATAACCAACCTTTTTGTACCTAGTTGTAGTTGTTGCACAATTTCAGAAAAAGTGCGAAGTCTAGCCTTAGACAAATTTATGAATTTGACACTCTCACGCACATTCTCAATGATATCCTTAATTTGGAAAAGACCATCTTGGACTAATAAGTTCAGAATATGAGCACAACTACGCACATGAAATAACTTTCCTCCACAAACCAATCTCCTATTTCTTGAAAAATCATCTTTCGAAACTCTCAGACAAACATTATTATATGCATCCAACTAAGATATTAAATAATTTATTTTTTATTTCTCAATCTTTCAAACACTTGTAAATAGCATATGCTATGTTAACACCACAACGAGGAAGAGGAAGATGCACAAAACTCAAGACTCATTTTTGTAACTTCCAATTACCATCAATAAAAAGTCATGTAATAACCATGTATTCAATCTTTTGATTTTGGGACTTCCTAAGATCCGTGGTAAGACTAATCTTGTTAATCTCATTTAATAAAGTTTTCGATTTCTTTTTCTATGCCTCGTACACCTCCTTACACTCCTTCTTAATGGTCTTACGAGGTATTTTTCATAATTCACATTTGTCATTTTCATTAAAAAATTAAATCTCTCCTCTTCTACTATCATGAATGGATGCTCATGCATAAGAATACAATGAGCAATGAGTGCTCTCATTCCAACTTAATCATATTTGCCTCCTAAATCCATAAAAGGAAGGCTAGATGGACTTTGATTAACATTAGACCCCACTGATAAAAAAAACTTATGGTTTTTTGTTTTCTCATTGAAAGTTTTCTTTTACGACAACATTTCAAATGTCAACTCATATTTGTGTTCACTCCTCTACAAATAATACTTAAATTGGTTTTACAATGAACACATTGAGCCCTTTTTGTACCATCTATAAGTGAAACTTCTTTGAATTCAGACCACACATGAGACTTTTTCTTTGTCATTTTGAACTTTGGAGAGAGTCACCTTCTTCTGAATTTAGGGTATCTTCATCTAGGCTCACTTCTGTTACATTCGTAATTCTAGGTGGATATGACTCTGGTGGAGTTGAGTCATTATTTATGGCCACACTAGAACTGGTGTTAACTACTGATGTCAATTGAGTAGGAGGTGCTGACATTCTTACTTCTATAAAAAAAAATTAAAAATTGAAAACATAAAGAAGAAAAACAATCCAAACAACAAAGATAAATCCAAAAAAGAACAAGTGAATTCTAAAAGGGTTGCTCCGACCAAGAAAGAAAAGGGCCAGCACCTTTTTAAATCATGTCTATCTGAGAAGCTTTTTCGCGTCTCTCTCCTCGAGGTATTGTTTGAGTCTTGGTTAAAACTTAGACATGAGAGAAATTCTTCCTCAGTGAGAGCTTTTAATAAGGTAGATGTGCATACCCTTCTCCTTACATAATATTAATTTACATAAAATCAGGCCAAACAGTTTGACCCCAAATCTAATGCACTACTAAGTATGTGACAAGCTCTCACATCAACTCAAAGCTTCGTGTTAAAGGCAAAAAACAACTTTACCATTCCAAAGTTGCGGTTTAAGTTGCACATTAACAAGTAATTTTAGGAATGGGACGATTTTAGTAATAGAAAATACTCATTGACAACCAGCTATTATCTAACAGTCTAATTAAGAAATGACTACGTATAAAGGAGGGTGTTACTACAGAGACACACTCAAATATCAACAATTTTCTCGAGTACTCGGTCAAATCTCTGAGAGGGATTAGAGCAACCTTTCATCCAACTAACAATAATGGCTGAATCTCCTTTAATAACAAAGGGGGAGTGGAAATTTTGGCCCCATGAAGAAGAAACCCCTCCCACAGTAGACTTACTTGGAAGGAGATTGCGACATGGGCGACAAAAAATATGTAAAAATAAATAAAATTTAATATAAAAATAGAGAAAATGATAATAAAGATCATATTAACCACTCATTGCCATTGGAGAGTCGGACTCGAAGATGTCGCACACCAATTTCTTCACAGTCGGAAATGGAGAATGGGGAAATTTTTGAACGGAGGGCTATTTCTCCCTTTCGCCATTTCTCCTTTTCGCCAATCATGTAGAAATTTAGGTTTTTGAACATCTAGTTGATTGGAGAAGACTTACCTGTCTATTCCGTGGCTTCCTTTGGCAACATCCAGATCCGGCAAAGCAAGGAAGGAACTGTAGAAGTTCAAGATCATGGTGGCTGAAATAGGAAACGATTCTGAATACCTGGATGCTATCAAGAGAAAATCGCATTCTAGATATTTTGAATCACCTATTTCTCCAAGATATGCTCGAAATCGAAAACCTTCATATCTTGGAAATGAATATAGGAGAGATTTTGCCGTTCATCCTGAGTTCTGACTGGAGATGGGGAGGTTTCGTTCCGACTGGGGTGGAGAGGAAAGGTTCCGGTCATTCGGCGTCCTTTGATCCCGAGTCCCGATCTCGTTTAAGTAAACGAGCCGGTTCGCAAGCTCGTGAATTGAATCGAGCCTCGTTCGGTTACTGCTCGTTTACTTAAACGAGTCAAAAACCCGTTCTCGAATTCAATTTGAGATCAGGTTATTTCGAATCGAATGAGCCAAAACCGAGCCGAGCTGAGCTCGCGCTATTTGTGAATCGGCTCGGTTTGATACCACCCATAGGTAGAAAGCCCACTCGTCGTATACCTATAGCAAAATCATTTTTTTGTTACGAAATATATTTTTAATATTTTATTTCCCTGTACACATATTAATGAATTCATACACATATTTCTTAAAATTTGAATGAAAAAATGAATTTTTTCTGTTAAATGAAACCTATTAGTGATCAAATTTAAATTTCACCAACGAGCAACTCATATTTTTTAGGCATGGAAATTTGATAGCCAAAATAAAACCCTGATGATGGTCAGCATCATCAACTTTGATCAATGATCCAAATCAAAGGAACTCAATCAATAGTTAACTGATGGACAAAGTTGAAGCTCCTAACGGTCAAAGGAGGTTTGGTTGAACAATTCATCAATTTCAGAAAATCATTTGGTCAAAATCTAGATCACTTATCGAGATCAAAACCCAATTGATGATCAAGATGAAGTTGATGATGCCGAGCCACTACCAAAATTAAATTAGAGGAAAATGCCACTTAAGTGTCACACAAGCAAGGGCGTAGGCACATAAGAAACAGGTTATACCACTAGGAGCTTCACATTATATAACATGGTCTACATCATCCTACACATGGTAGAAAACTTGACTTCGTCATCTCATATTGCAAACTCAAGGAGTGAAGACTTGACTTCGTCCGTGTCACAATCTCGTGGAGTGAAGACCACATGTCGCAATCTCACCAACAGAAGACTTAGAAAACATAGATAGAAGGAAAGAAAGGTGGGGTGGTTCAACGGTACCTCGCCCCTCTATAAATAGTGAGTTTCCTCTAACTTAAGAAGAATCTCTAAGAGGAAGAAGAAATCCTATACGTCCAGTCGTTGGAGCATTGATACACTACTAAACTTTTGCTCAATAAAACATCCAGAAGCGAAAAGAAAGAAAAAAAAGAAAAAAAATTAATCTCCAGAAAAAAAAGGTTCTATTAACAACAAAATTATTTTCACCAAAAAAAAGTATTTTTATGGCTGAAATTAGACTGATGGAAATCTTTCGCTAAAAGGGCAAGAATTTATAATTTGTTACAAAAACTATTTTTTTTCTAACAAATATTTTCTCACCGCTATTAGTATGAGCCACATACCTTAGGTAGAAATTTTTTTCCTCTAAAAAAAAAAGAAATAATTAGCAACAAAATTCACATTTTTGCTAAAAAAATGTAACCTATTAGCTACAAAAATATTTTCCCAACTAAAGTTTGATATTTTATTTTTCAAACACATTTCTTAATATTTGGTGGAAATTTTCAAATTTCTTCGAGAAAATAACTCTATTAGCAGCAAAAACAATCACCAGAAAATAACTCATATTTTTTTTCATAAATATATTTTTAATATTTTGCGCTATAATTAAATTTCATAGGCAAATGTAGCTTATTAGTGGCGAAAAAATATCGAGAAATAACTTGTATTTTTGGTCTGTTTCATCAACATATTTCTTAGTATTTAACCAAAAAATGAACTAAGAGAGGGAAGGATTGGATCAACTGTGAGCTCCAAAGCGTCCAAATCCTCAAAGGGAGTCTTTCGTTCACGATTTTTCAGAGTACAGGAACATAAGAGAAGGTATAGAACATGATTGCATTTCTGCGTGGAACATAACAAACCTGAGACTTATATAAAACAAACTGAAGCGGGTATAAGAGGGCAACATAAAAGCGAAATATTACATTTTCCTCTTCTAAGCTGTTGGATAGGAGGCATCCATGGCAATCCCACATAGACCCTCTTTGGCATCGACATTCCTCTGCATCCTAATATATCCCTCTTCTCCCCAACTTGAGCCCCATGAGTTCTTCACTAACCAATACATGGTTCCATCACTCGTAGTCCCATAACCAACCACTGTGACCCCGTGGTCTAGACTCGTCCCACATGGACCAGATGAGACACCGCCGGAATAAAGCTGGAACGGAGATCCACCAGCATCAATGGCAACGGAGACTGGCTGCTTAGCAGCCGCTTTCAGCAGAGCACTCTCACTATTCGCAGGCACATCCTCAAAACCACTGATCTTGGCGGCAGACGATGCCTCCTTCTTGGAGTTGCATTTGCCATCGACCCCCTCGTAGGGGTAAGTAGTTTCAGTTGCAAGTCCACCGTTGTGAAGAATGAACTTGAAGGCATCGTCCATGAGACCGCCGTTACAACCTTGGTCCACACCTCTGGTATCACAGTCCACTAATTCCTGCTCCGATAGAGAAACCAGTTTACCTGTGCTGAGCTTGGTTGCTCCTTCCATTGCTGCAACAGCCGAGAACGCCCAGCAGCATCCTGTTTGGAAAATTTAGTAAGATGTGAACGAGTAGGTAACAACTATACCTTCACTTGCAAACAAAGAGTAGCTTACCGCATTGGCCTTGGTCCTTGACGGGTGTGACCGCACCTTTCTTCCTCCAGTCTACTGTAGATGGCACTGCCGTCACATTTTCGTACCTGAAGAGCGACGAACTTGTATCTCTTAAGGAAGGCCTGAACCCGTTACGAGACGCCCTGAATTCTTCGTTCGTGAGGTCTGCAAATTCATTCACGCTGAGCCTGTAAGTGTTACCACCATCGCTGTTGAATGCTTCTACCAACTGCACATTTTCAGCAAATATCTTAAATCGTCTCTCCTTTTCGGCAGTGTCCTTGTATACTCGCCCATATTTAGCAATCCATTCTTCGTGCCTCTTCACCATGGATGCTTCAGGCAAATGTGCGAGACAGGCCTGGGGAAACCCAGACCACCAAAATTAGGAAAGCTACGAGGGCATAGAGCTTTGTTGGTGCCATCGCCGACTACTCCTGCTGTTTAGGTTGGATTAGAAGGTGGGATTATGTCCTCTGCTGCTGCTACAACTCCCTAAAAGAGACGTTTATATAGATTCTCTGTAGCCTTATTATTTGATTGTTGTTTTGGCCTGGATTTGAAGAGGAAGACTAACGTGCCGGAGCAACTGTATTAATTTGAACGTCTATGCATGTCATATTTAATTTTTTACATCAACCACCCAACATGTCGTGAACGATGCTTCACCGTCTTCGCTCTCTTCTACACTGCTTGTCCACAATAGAATCAGCTTCACTTATTATCCGAACGTGTTCAGTGTGTTGGGTGCATGGACATGATTTGCCGAGTGAACCCATGGTACGCGCGAGGTGACTCAGTTTTCCAAGCAATTGCATCGGTGTCCGACTTTCCGGGGTCAGAACCCCCACACCCACAGAATCAGTTGGGCCAGGATTGGTGTCGGATTAGTTCCTGGTTCGGGATCCGATTCCATGATCCAGCTCACTGGATGTAGGTAAAAATGGAGGGGGCATCGAGTCGAGTCGAGCTGAGCTCGAACCTGCATATGTTCGAGATAAACTTATTTAAATATTTCAAACTCGAGCTTGAGCCGAACCCAACCTCAAGCCTAAAATTTTAATCGAACTCGAACTCAATAATTTCAACCGAACGAATTCGAGGTCCAACCTACATTTAAAACTTTGTATAAAATACATGTCTATTAAACTGTGTATAAAATTATGCATAAATTTACTAAAATTGGGCATGACCTCTACATAAAATTGGACATAACCTCTGTACATAAACCCAATATAAATTTGTCTATACGCTATGCATAAAATTCTTCAAAAAAAAAAAAAAAAAAAAAAACTGCATAATATTATGCATAAAATTTATTCAATAATCAAACACAAAATTGCCAACTACAATATCAATATCAATTTACAATCACCCAAAAAAAAAAAAACTATAAATCCAGTATAAATTTATAAACTATAGCTATTTCTCTTCGTGCCAGAAAATAATATACTGAGTCCCCATTTGCATGAGCAAAATCTCCACCTATGACAAAACCAAAAGAATAAAACTTATTATTGTCTGATGAAAAAAATTCTTCCACTACTAATTACTTAATGTAGTCAAATATATTAAAATTACCGAGATGAGAAAAAAATGAAAAATCAAGTAACTGGTAGCATTATCTCCATAGTCTACTTTTCATGTTGTAATCACAAAACATAAAAAATTATTCAAAAGTAGATAACTTTTTTATTTTTCTTAACACCGTGAAGAGCCCGAACACAATCACCCCCACAAATCAAAACTTGAATTATATTTGGTGCCATGGAAAAACGATATGGGTCTATTACTCTACCACCAGACTAAAGGTAAAATCTGAAGCTATTGTAGATATGGGAATTAATGAGATGTCTGCTCCCATCTTAGATAATACCCAAAATTTCAAATTATTCACTTTCCACCATTCTACAACATCAAAATCATATTGTGAAGTTTTCTCACAAATATACATTTCTTTTTCCAAAACGATTTTCCAATTCTGATAGTGGCGAATTCACTACTTCCACTTGTTTCACATAAGTCATTAACTTTGACCAACCTGACCTCGATGAAGACTGTGACCTACAACTTGTGGAAAGTCTTGTAGAGCTAATACTTGAAGCAATCCCTTCATTACTTATCTCCACATTATATATGGATAGATATTCATCATAAATCTCATATAAGGTCCATTGAACTAAGTTTATATTTATTGTATCTTCCTCCTCATAATAAATCTCAGAAAAAAACATATTTTGATCAATCTTAATTTGACACTTGTATCCAAAATTGAAGCAACAACAATCAACAAATTGCATTCACCCCAGTACTTCTCAAAATTTTATTTCATTCTACTAACCATTGTCTTAATGAAAATTCAAACCTTCTTTTACCCTATATCCCTCATTAAGGTACAAATTAGAAGTAGTGTAGTCACTCCCTGAAATTATATTAGTGACTACGTTTAAAACTTCTAGAATCTCACACACCATTTCAACCTTTTTCCATTCATGAAGACTTGGCAGACAATCATAAGTTGGTCCTCTATCTTGAAATCTAGGAAATGCATCTTTGAATTTTAATGCAAAAGATAACATGTCATAAGTGGAGTCCCAATGAGTTGGACAATAAATAACCAACCTTTTTGTACCTAGTTGTAGTTGTTGCACAATTTCAGAAAAAGTGCGAAGTCTAGCCTTAGACAAATTTATGAATTTGACACTCTCACGCACATTCTCAATGATATCCTTAATTTGGAAAAGACCATCTTGGACTAATAAGTTCAGAATATGAGCACAACTACGCACATGAAATAACTTTCCTCCACAAACCAATCTCCTATTTCTTGAAAAATCATCTTTCGAAACTCTCAGACAAACATTATTATATGCATCCAACTAAGATATTAAATAATTTATTTTTTATTTCTCAATCTTTCAAACACTTGTAAATAGCATATGCTATGTTAACACCACAACGAGGAAGAGGAAGATGCACAAAACTCAAGACTCATTTTTGTAACTTCCAATTACCATCAATAAAAAGTCATGTAATAACCATGTATTCAATCTTTTGATTTTGGGACTTCCTAAGATCCGTGGTAAGACTAATCTTGTTAATCTCATTTAATAAAGTTTTCGATTTCTTTTTCTATGCCTCGTACACCTCCTTACACTCCTTCTTAATGGTCTTACGAGGTATTTTTCATAATTCACATTTGTCATTTTCATTAAAAAATTAAATCTCTCCTCTTCTACTATCATGAATGGATGCTCATGCATAAGAATACAATGAGCAATGAGTGCTCTCATTCCAACTTAATCATATTTGCCTCCTAAATCCATAAAAGGAAGGCTAGATGGACTTTGATTAACATTAGACCCCACTGATAAAAAAAACTTATGGTTTTTTGTTTTCTCATTGAAAGTTTTCTTTTACGACAACATTTCAAATGTCAACTCATATTTGTGTTCACTCCTCTACAAATAATACTTAAATTGGTTTTACAATGAACACATTGAGCCCTTTTTGTACCATCTATAAGTGAAACTTCTTTGAATTCAGACCACACATGAGACTTTTTCTTTGTCATTTTGAACTTTGGAGAGAGTCACCTTCTTCTGAATTTAGGGTATCTTCATCTAGGCTCACTTCTGTTACATTCGTAATTCTAGGTGGATATGACTCTGGTGGAGTTGAGTCATTATTTATGGCCACACTAGAACTGGTGTTAACTACTGATGTCAATTGAGTAGGAGGTGCTGACATTCTTACTTCTATAAAAAAAAATTAAAAATTGAAAACATAAAGAAGAAAAACAATCCAAACAACAAAGATAAATCCAAAAAAGAACAAGTGAATTCTAAAAGGGTTGCTCCGACCAAGAAAGAAAAGGGCCAGCACCTTTTTAAATCATGTCTATCTGAGAAGCTTTTTCGCGTCTCTCTCCTCGAGGTATTGTTTGAGTCTTGGTTAAAACTTAGACATGAGAGAAATTCTTCCTCAGTGAGAGCTTTTAATAAGGTAGATGTGCATACCCTTCTCCTTACATAATATTAATTTACATAAAATCAGGCCAAACAGTTTGACCCCAAATCTAATGCACTACTAAGTATGTGACAAGCTCTCACATCAACTCAAAGCTTCGTGTTAAAGGCAAAAAACAACTTTACCATTCCAAAGTTGCGGTTTAAGTTGCACATTAACAAGTAATTTTAGGAATGGGACGATTTTAGTAATAGAAAATACTCATTGACAACCAGCTATTATCTAACAGTCTAATTAAGAAATGACTACGTATAAAGGAGGGTGTTACTACAGAGACACACTCAAATATCAACAATTTTCTCGAGTACTCGGTCAAATCTCTGAGAGGGATTAGAGCAACCTTTCATCCAACTAACAATAATGGCTGAATCTCCTTTAATAACAAAGGGGGAGTGGAAATTTTGGCCCCATGAAGAAGAAACCCCTCCCACAGTAGACTTACTTGGAAGGAGATTGCGACATGGGCGACAAAAAATATGTAAAAATAAATAAAATTTAATATAAAAATAGAGAAAATGATAATAAAGATCATATTAACCACTCATTGCCATTGGAGAGTCGGACTCGAAGATGTCGCACACCAATTTCTTCACAGTCGGAAATGGAGAATGGGGAAATTTTTGAACGGAGGGCTATTTCTCCCTTTCGCCATTTCTCCTTTTCGCCAATCATGTAGAAATTTAGGTTTTTGAACATCTAGTTGATTGGAGAAGACTTACCTGTCTATTCCGTGGCTTCCTTTGGCAACATCCAGATCCGGCAAAGCAAGGAAGGAACTGTAGAAGTTCAAGATCATGGTGGCTGAAATAGGAAACGATTCTGAATACCTGGATGCTATCAAGAGAAAATCGCATTCTAGATATTTTGAATCACCTATTTCTCCAAGATATGCTCGAAATCGAAAACCTTCATATCTTGGAAATGAATATAGGAGAGATTTTGCCGTTCATCCTGAGTTCTGACTGGAGATGGGGAGGTTTCGTTCCGACTGGGGTGGAGAGGAAAGGTTCCGGTCATTCGGCGTCCTTTGATCCCGAGTCCCGATCTCGTTTAAGTAAACGAGCCGGTTCGCAAGCTCGTGAATTGAATCGAGCCTCGTTCGGTTACTGCTCGTTTACTTAAACGAGTCAAAAACCCGTTCTCGAATTCAATTTGAGATCAGGTTATTTCGAATCGAATGAGCCAAAACCGAGCCGAGCTGAGCTCGCGCTATTTGTGAATCGGCTCGGTTTGATACCACCCATAGGTAGAAAGCCCACTCGTCGTATACCTATAGCAAAATCATTTTTTTGTTACGAAATATATTTTTAATATTTTATTTCCCTGTACACATATTAATGAATTCATACACATATTTCTTAAAATTTGAATGAAAAAATGAATTTTTTCTGTTAAATGAAACCTATTAGTGATCAAATTTAAATTTCACCAACGAGCAACTCATATTTTTTAGGCATGGAAATTTGATAGCCAAAATAAAACCCTGATGATGGTCAGCATCATCAACTTTGATCAATGATCCAAATCAAAGGAACTCAATCAATAGTTAACTGATGGACAAAGTTGAAGCTCCTAACGGTCAAAGGAGGTTTGGTTGAACAATTCATCAATTTCAGAAAATCATTTGGTCAAAATCTAGATCACTTATCGAGATCAAAACCCAATTGATGATCAAGATGAAGTTGATGATGCCGAGCCACTACCAAAATTAAATTAGAGGAAAATGCCACTTAAGTGTCACACAAGCAAGGGCGTAGGCACATAAGAAACAGGTTATACCACTAGGAGCTTCACATTATATAACATGGTCTACATCATCCTACACATGGTAGAAAACTTGACTTCGTCATCTCATATTGCAAACTCAAGGAGTGAAGACTTGACTTCGTCCGTGTCACAATCTCGTGGAGTGAAGACCACATGTCGCAATCTCACCAACAGAAGACTTAGAAAACATAGATAGAAGGAAAGAAAGGTGGGGTGGTTCAACGGTACCTCGCCCCTCTATAAATAGTGAGTTTCCTCTAACTTAAGAAGAATCTCTAAGAGGAAGAAGAAATCCTATACGTCCAGTCGTTGGAGCATTGATACACTACTAAACTTTTGCTCAATAAAACATCCAGAAGCGAAAAGAAAGAAAAAAAAGAAAAAAAATTAATCTCCAGAAAAAAAAGGTTCTATTAACAACAAAATTATTTTCACCAAAAAAAAGTATTTTTATGGCTGAAATTAGACTGATGGAAATCTTTCGCTAAAAGGGCAAGAATTTATAATTTGTTACAAAAACTATTTTTTTTCTAACAAATATTTTCTCACCGCTATTAGTATGAGCCACATACCTTAGGTAGAAATTTTTTTCCTCTAAAAAAAAAAGAAATAATTAGCAACAAAATTCACATTTTTGCTAAAAAAATGTAGCCTATTAGCTACAAAAATATTTTCCCAACTAAAGTTTGATATTTTATTTTTCAAACACATTTCTTAATATTTGGTGGAAATTTTCAAATTTCTTCGAGAAAATAACTCTATTAGCAGCAAAAACAATCACCAGAAAATAACTCATATTTTTTTTCATAAATATATTTTTAATATTTTGCGCTATAATTAAATTTCATAGGCAAATGTAGCTTATTAGTGGCGAAAAAATATCGAGAAATAACTTGTATTTTTGGTCTGTTTCATCAACATATTTCTTAGTATTTAACCAAAAAATGAACTAAGAGAGGGAAGGATTGGATCAACTGTGAGCTCCAAAGCGTCCAAATCCTCAAAGGGAGTCTTTCGTTCACGATTTTTCAGAGTACAGGAACATAAGAGAAGGTATAGAACATGATTGCATTTCTGCGTGGAACATAACAAACCTGAGACTTATATAAAACAAACTGAAGCGGGTATAAGAGGGCAACATAAAAGCGAAATATTACATTTTCCTCTTCTAAGCTGTTGGATAGGAGGCATCCATGGCAATCCCACATAGACCCTCTTTGGCATCGACATTCCTCTGCATCCTAATATATCCCTCTTCTCCCCAACTTGAGCCCCATGAGTTCTTCACTAACCAATACATGGTTCCATCACTCGTAGTCCCATAACCAACCACTGTGACCCCGTGGTCTAGACTCGTCCCACATGGACCAGTAAAGACACCGCCGGAATAAAGCTGGAACGGAGATCCACCAGCATCAATGGCAACGGAGACTGGCTGCTTAGCAGCCGCTTTCAGCAGAGCACTCTCACTATTCGCAGGCACATCCTCAAAACCACTGATCTTGGCGGCAGACGATGCCTCCTTCTTGGAGTTGCATTTGCCATCGACCCCCTCGTAGGGGTAAGTAGTTTCAGTTGCAAGTCCACCGTTGTGAAGAATGAACTTGAAGGCATCGTCCATGAGACCGCCGTTACAACCTTGGTCCACACCTCTGGTATCACAGTCCACTAATTCCTGCTCCGATAGAGAAACCAGTTTACCTGTGCTGAGCTTGGTTGCTCCTTCCATTGCTGCAACAGCCGAGAACGCCCAGCAGCATCCTGTTTGGAAAATTTAGTAAGATGTGAACGAGTAGGTAACAACTATACCTTCACTTGCAAACAAAGAGTAGCTTACCGCATTGGCCTTGGTCCTTGACGGGTGTGACCGCACCTTTCTTCCTCCAGTCTACTGTAGATGGCACTGCCGTCACATTTTCGTACCTGAAGAGCGACGAACTTGTATCTCTTAAGGAAGGCCTGAACCCGTTACGAGACGCCCTGAATTCTTCGTTCGTGAGGTCTGCAAATTCATTCACGCTGAGCCTGTAAGTGTTACCACCATCGCTGTTGAATGCTTCTACCAACTGCACATTTTCAGCAAATATCTTAAATCGTCTCTCCTTTTCGGCAGTGTCCTTGTATACTCGCCCATATTTAGCAATCCATTCTTCGTGCCTCTTCACCATGGATGCTTCAGGCAATGTGCGAGACAGGCCTGGGGAAACCCAGACCACCAAAATTAGGAAAGCTACGAGGGCATAGAGCTTTGTTGGTGCCATCGCCGACTACTCCTGCTGTTTAGGTTGGATTAGAAGGTGGGATTATGTCCTCTGCTGCTGCTACAACTCCCTAAAAGAGACGTTTATATAGATTCTCTGTAGCCTTATTATTTGATTGTTGTTTTGGCCTGGATTTGAAGAGGAAGACTAACGTGCCGGAGCAACTGTATTAATTTGAACGTCTATGCATGTCATATTTAATTTTTTACATCAACCACCCAACATGTCGTGAACGATGCTTCACCGTCTTCCCTCTCTTCTACACTGCTTGTCCACAATAGAATCAGCTTCACTTATTATCCGAACGTGTTCAGTGTGTTGGGTGCATGGACATGATTTGCCGAGTGAACCCATGGTACGCGCGAGGTGACTCAGTTTTCCAAGCAATTGCATCGGTGTCCGACTTTCCGGGGTCAGAACCCCCACACCCACAGAATCAGTTGGGCCAGGATTGGTGTCGGATTAGTTCCTGGTTCGGGATCCGATTCCATGATCCAGCTCACTGGATGTAGGTAAAAATGGAGGGGGCATCGAGTCGAGTCGAGCTGAGCTCGAACCTGCATATGTTCGAGATAAACTTATTTAAATATTTCAAACTCGAGCTTGAGCCGAACCCAACCTCAAGCCTAAAATTTTAATCGAACTCGAACTCAATAATTTCAACCGAACGAATTCGAGGTCCAACCTACATTTAAAACTTTGTATAAAATACATGTCTATTAAACTGTGTATAAAATTATGCATAAATTTACTAAAATTGGGCATGACCTCTACATAAAATTGGACATAACCTCTGTACATAAACCCAATATAAATTTGTCTATACGCTATGCATAAAATTCTTCAAAAAAAAAAAAAAAAAAAAAAAACTGCATAATATTATGCATAAAATTTATTCAATAATCAAACACAAAATTGCCAACTACAATATCAATATCAATTTACAATCACCCAAAAAAAAAAAAACTATAAATCCAGTATAAATTTATAAACTATAGCTATTTCTCTTCGTGCCAGAAAATAATATACTGAGTCCCCATTTGCATGAGCAAAATCTCCACCTATGACAAAACCAAAAGAATAAAACTTGTTATTGTCTGATGAAAAAAATTCTTCCACTACTAATTACTTAATGTAGTCAAATATATTAAAATTACCGAGATGAGAAAAAAATGAAAAATCAAGTAACTGGTAGCATTATCTCCATAGTCTACTTTTCATGTTGTAATCACAAAACATAAAAAATTATTCAAAAGTAGATAACTTTTTTATTTTTCTTAACACCGTGAAGAGCCCGAACACAATCACCCCCACAAATCAAAACTTGAATTATATTTGGTGCCATGGAAAAACGATATGGGTCTATTACTCTACCACCAGACTAAAGGTAAAATCTGAAGCTATTGTAGATATGGGAATTAATGAGATGTCTGCTCCCATCTTAGATAATACCCAAAATTTCAAATTATTCACTTTCCACCATTCTACAACATCAAAATCATATTGTGAAGTTTTCTCACAAATATACATTTCTTTTTCCAAAACGATTTTCCAATTCTGATAGTGGCGAATTCACTACTTCCACTTGTTTCACATAAGTCATTAACTTTGACCAACCTGACCTCGATGAAGACTGTGACCTACAACTTGTGGAAAGTCTTGTAGAGCTAATACTTGAAGCAATCCCTTCATTACTTATCTCCACATTATATATGGATAGATATTCATCATAAATCTCATATAAGGTCCATTGAACTAAGTTTATATTTATTGTATCTTCCTCCTCATAATAAATCTCAGAAAAAAACATATTTTGATCAATCTTAATTTGACACTTGTATCCAAAATTGAAGCAACAACAATCAACAAATTGCATTCACCCCAGTACTTCTCAAAATTTTATTTCATTCTACTAACCATTGTCTTAATGAAAATTCAAACCTTCTTTTACCCTATATCCCTCATTAAGGTACAAATTAGAAGTAGTGTAGTCACTCCCTGAAATTATATTAGTGACTACGTTTAAAACTTCTAGAATCTCACACACCATTTCAACCTTTTTCCATTCATGAAGACTTGGCAGACAATCATAAGTTGGTCCTCTATCTTGAAATCTAGGAAATGCATCTTTGAATTTTAATGCAAAAGATAACATGTCATAAGTGGAGTCCCAATGAGTTGGACAATAAATAACCAACCTTTTTGTACCTAGTTGTAGTTGTTGCACAATTTCAGAAAAAGTGCGAAGTCTAGCCTTAGACAAATTTATGAATTTGACACTCTCACGCACATTCTCAATGATATCCTTAATTTGGAAAAGACCATCTTGGACTAATAAGTTCAGAATATGAGCACAACTACGCACATGAAATAACTTTCCTCCACAAACCAATCTCCTATTTCTTGAAAAATCATCTTTCGAAACTCTCAGACAAACATTATTATATGCATCCAACTAAGATATTAAATAATTTATTTTTTATTTCTCAATCTTTCAAACACTTGTAAATAGCATATGCTATGTTAACACCACAACGAGGAAGAGGAAGATGCACAAAACTCAAGACTCATTTTTGTAACTTCCAATTACCATCAATAAAAAGTCATGTAATAACCATGTATTCAATCTTTTGATTTTGGGACTTCCTAAGATCCGTGGTAAGACTAATCTTGTTAATCTCATTTAATAAAGTTTTCGATTTCTTTTTCTATGCCTCGTACACCTCCTTACACTCCTTCTTAATGGTCTTACGAGGTATTTTTCATAATTCACATTTGTCATTTTCATTAAAAAATTAAATCTCTCCTCTTCTACTATCATGAATGGATGCTCATGCATAAGAATACAATGAGCAATGAGTGCTCTCATTCCAACTTAATCATATTTGCCTCCTAAATCCATAAAAGGAAGGCTAGATGGACTTTGATTAACATTAGACCCCACTGATAAAAAAAACTTATGGTTTTTTGTTTTCTCATTGAAAGTTTTCTTTTACGACAACATTTCAAATGTCAACTCATATTTGTGTTCACTCCTCTACAAATAATACTTAAATTGGTTTTACAATGAACACATTGAGCCCTTTTTGTACCATCTATAAGTGAAACTTCTTTGAATTCAGACCACACATGAGACTTTTTCTTTGTCATTTTGAACTTTGGAGAGAGTCACCTTCTTCTGAATTTAGGGTATCTTCATCTAGGCTCACTTCTGTTACATTCGTAATTCTAGGTGGATATGACTCTGGTGGAGTTGAGTCATTATTTATGGCCACACTAGAACTGGTGTTAACTACTGATGTCAATTGAGTAGGAGGTGCTGACATTCTTACTTCTATAAAAAAAAATTAAAAATTGAAAACATAAAGAAGAAAAACAATCCAAACAACAAAGATAAATCCAAAAAAGAACAAGTGAATTCTAAAAGGGTTGCTCCGACCAAGAAAGAAAAGGGCCAGCACCTTTTTAAATCATGTCTATCTGAGAAGCTTTTTCGCGTCTCTCTCCTCGAGGTATTGTTTGAGTCTTGGTTAAAACTTAGACATGAGAGAAATTCTTCCTCAGTGAGAGCTTTTAATAAGGTAGATGTGCATACCCTTCTCCTTACATAATATTAATTTACATAAAATCAGGCCAAACAGTTTGACCCCAAATCTAATGCACTACTAAGTATGTGACAAGCTCTCACATCAACTCAAAGCTTCGTGTTAAAGGCAAAAAACAACTTTACCATTCCAAAGTTGCGGTTTAAGTTGCACATTAACAAGTAATTTTAGGAATGGGACGATTTTAGTAATAGAAAATACTCATTGACAACCAGCTATTATCTAACAGTCTAATTAAGAAATGACTACGTATAAAGGAGGGTGTTACTACAGAGACACACTCAAATATCAACAATTTTCTCGAGTACTCGGTCAAATCTCTGAGAGGGATTAGAGCAACCTTTCATCCAACTAACAATAATGGCTGAATCTCCTTTAATAACAAAGGGGGAGTGGAAATTTTGGCCCCATGAAGAAGAAACCCCTCCCACAGTAGACTTACTTGGAAGGAGATTGCGACATGGGCGACAAAAAATATGTAAAAATAAATAAAATTTAATATACAAATAGAGAAAATGATAATAAAGATCATATTAACCACTCATTGCCATTGGAGAGTCGGACTCGAAGATGTCGCACACCAATTTCTTCACAGTCGGAAATGGAGAATGGGGAAATTTTTGAACGGAGGGCTATTTCTCCCTTTCGCCATTTCTCCTTTTCGCCAATCATGTAGAAATTTAGGTTTTTGAACATCTAGTTGATTGGAGAAGACTTACCTGTCTATTCCGTGGCTTCCTTTGGCAACATCCAGATCCGGCAAAGCAAGGAAGGAACTGTAGAAGTTCAAGATCATGGTGGCTGAAATAGGAAACGATTCTGAATACCTGGATGCTATCAAGAGAAAATCGCATTCTAGATATTTTGAATCACCTATTTCTCCAAGATATGCTCGAAATCGAAAACCTTCATATCTTGGAAATGAATATAGGAGAGATTTTGCCGTTCATCCTGAGTTCTGACTGGAGATGGGGAGGTTTCGTTCCGACTGGGGTGGAGAGGAAAGGTTCCGGTCATTCGGCGTCCTTTGATCCCGAGTCCCGATCTCGTTTAAGTAAACGAGCCGGTTCGCAAGCTCGTGAATTGAATCGAGCCTCGTTCGGTTACTGCTCGTTTACTTAAACGAGTCAAAAACCCGTTCTCGAATTCAATTTGAGATCAGGTTATTTCGAATCGAATGAGCCAAAACCGAGCCGAGCTGAGCTCGCGCTATTTGTGAATCGGCTCGGTTTGATACCACCCATAGGTAGAAAGCCCACTCGTCGTATACCTATAGCAAAATCATTTTTTTGTTACGAAATATATTTTTAATATTTTATTTCCCTGTACACATATTAATGAATTCATACACATATTTCTTAAAATTTGAATGAAAAAATGAATTTTTTCTGTTAAATGAAACCTATTAGTGATCAAATTTAAATTTCACCAACGAGCAACTCATATTTTTTAGGCATGGAAATTTGATAGCCAAATTAAAACCCTGATGATGGTCAGCATCATCAACTTTGATCAATGATCCAAATCAAAGGAACTCAATCAATAGTTAACTGATGGACAAAGTTGAAGCTCCTAACGGTCAAAGGAGGTTTGGTTGAACAATTCATCAATTTCAGAAAATCATTTGGTCAAAATCTAGATCACTTATCGAGATCAAAACCCAATTGATGATCAAGATGAAGTTGATGATGCCGAGCCACTACCAAAATTAAATTAGAGGAAAATGCCACTTAAGTGTCACACAAGCAAGGGCGTAGGCACATAAGAAACAGGTTATACCACTAGGAGCTTCACATTATATAACATGGTCTACATCATCCTACACATGGTAGAAAACTTGACTTCGTCATCTCATATTGCAAACTCAAGGAGTGAAGACTTGACTTCGTCCGTGTCACAATCTCGTGGAGTGAAGACCACATGTCGCAATCTCACCAACAGAAGACTTAGAAAACATAGATAGAAGGAAAGAAAGGTGGGGTGGTTCAACGGTACCTCGCCCCTCTATAAATAGTGAGTTTCCTCTAACTTAAGAAGAATCTCTAAGAGGAAGAAGAAATCCTATACGTCCAGTCGTTGGAGCATTGATACACTACTAAACTTTTGCTCAATAAAACATCCAGAAGCGAAAAGAAAGAAAAAAAAGAAAAAAAATTAATCTCCAGAAAAAAAAGGTTCTATTAACAACAAAATTATTTTCACCAAAAAAAAGTATTTTTATGGCTGAAATTAGACTGATGGAAATCTTTCGCTAAAAGGGCAAGAATTTATAATTTGTTACAAAAACTATTTTTTTTCTAACAAATATTTTCTCACCGCTATTAGTATGAGCCACATACCTTAGGTAGAAATTTTTTTCCTCTAAAAAAAAAAGAAATAATTAGCAACAAAATTCACATTTTTGCTAAAAAAATGTAGCCTATTAGCTACAAAAATATTTTCCCAACTAAAGTTTGATATTTTATTTTTCAAACACATTTCTTAATATTTGGTGGAAATTTTCAAATTTCTTCGAGAAAATAACTCTATTAGCAGCAAAAACAATCACCAGAAAATAACTCATATTTTTTTTCATAAATATATTTTTAATATTTTGCGCTATAATTAAATTTCATAGGCAAATGTAGCTTATTAGTGGCGAAAAAATATCGAGAAATAACTTGTATTTTTGGTCTGTTTCATCAACATATTTCTTAGTATTTAACCAAAAAATGAACTAAGAGAGGGAAGGATTGGATCAACTGTGAGCTCCAAAGCGTCCAAATCCTCAAAGGGAGTCTTTCGTTCACGATTTTTCAGAGTACAGGAACATAAGAGAAGGTATAGAACATGATTGCATTTCTGCGTGGAACATAACAAACCTGAGACTTATATAAAACAAACTGAAGCGGGTATAAGAGGGCAACATAAAAGCGAAATATTACATTTTCCTCTTCTAAGCTGTTGGATAGGAGGCATCCATGGCAATCCCACATAGACCCTCTTTGGCATCGACATTCCTCTGCATCCTAATATATCCCTCTTCTCCCCAACTTGAGCCCCATGAGTTCTTCACTAACCAATACATGGTTCCATCACTCGTAGTCCCATAACCAACCACTGTGACCCCGTGGTCTAGACTCGTCCCACATGGACCAGTAAAGACACCGCCGGAATAAAGCTGGAACGGAGATCCACCAGCATCAATGGCAACGGAGACTGGCTGCTTAGCAGCCGCTTTCAGCAGAGCACTCTCACTATTCGCAGGCACATCCTCAAAACCACTGATCTTGGCGGCAGACGATGCCTCCTTCTTGGAGTTGCATTTGCCATCGACCCCCTCGTAGGGGTAAGTAGTTTCAGTTGCAAGTCCACCGTTGTGAAGAATGAACTTGAAGGCATCGTCCATGAGACCGCCGTTACAACCTTGGTCCACACCTCTGGTATCACAGTCCACTAATTCCTGCTCCGATAGAGAAACCAGTTTACCTGTGCTGAGCTTGGTTGCTCCTTCCATTGCTGCAACAGCCGAGAACGCCCAGCAGCATCCTGTTTGGAAAATTTAGTAAGATGTGAACGAGTAGGTAACAACTATACCTTCACTTGCAAACAAAGAGTAGCTTACCGCATTGGCCTTGGTCCTTGACGGGTGTGACCGCACCTTTCTTCCTCCAGTCTACTGTAGATGGCACTGCCGTCACATTTTCGTACCTGAAGAGCGACGAACTTGTATCTCTTAAGGAAGGCCTGAACCCGTTACGAGACGCCCTGAATTCTTCGTTCGTGAGGTCTGCAAATTCATTCACGCTGAGCCTGTAAGTGTTACCACCATCGCTGTTGAATGCTTCTACCAACTGCACATTTTCAGCAAATATCTTAAATCGTCTCTCCTTTTCGGCAGTGTCCTTGTATACTCGCCCATATTTAGCAATCCATTCTTCGTGCCTCTTCACCATGGATGCTTCAGGCAATGTGCGAGACAGGCCTGGGGAAACCCAGACCACCAAAATTAGGAAAGCTACGAGGGCATAGAGCTTTGTTGGTGCCATCGCCGACTACTCCTGCTGTTTAGGTTGGATTAGAAGGTGGGATTATGTCCTCTGCTGCTGCTACAACTCCCTAAAAGAGACGTTTATATAGATTCTCTGTAGCCTTATTATTTGATTGTTGTTTTGGCCTGGATTTGAAGAGGAAGACTAACGTGCCGGAGCAACTGTATTAATTTGAACGTCTATGCATGTCATATTTAATTTTTTACATCAACCACCCAACATGTCGTGAACGATGCTTCACCGTCTTCCCTCTCTTCTACACTGCTTGTCCACAATAGAATCAGCTTCACTTATTATCCGAACGTGTTCAGTGTGTTGGGTGCATGGACATGATTTGCCGAGTGAACCCATGGTACGCGCGAGGTGACTCAGTTTTCCAAGCAATTGCATCGGTGTCCGACTTTCCGGGGTCAGAACCCCCACACCCACAGAATCAGTTGGGCCAGGATTGGTGTCGGATTAGTTCCTGGTTCGGGATCCGATTCCATGATCCAGCTCACTGGATGTAGGTAAAAATGGAGGGGGCATCGAGTCGAGTCGAGCTGAGCTCGAACCTGCATATGTTCGAGATAAACTTATTTAAATATTTCAAACTCGAGCTTGAGCCGAACCCAACCTCAAGCCTAAAATTTTAATCGAACTCGAACTCAATAATTTCAACCGAACGAATTCGAGGTCCAACCTACATTTAAAACTTTGTATAAAATACATGTCTATTAAACTGTGTATAAAATTATGCATAAATTTACTAAAATTGGGCATGACCTCTACATAAAATTGGACATAACCTCTGTACATAAACCCAATATAAATTTGTCTATACGCTATGCATAAAATTCTTCAAAAAAAAAAAAAAAAAAAAAAACTGCATAATATTATGCATAAAATTTATTCAATAATCAAACACAAAATTGCCAACTACAATATCAATATCAATTTACAATCACCCAAAAAAAAAAAAACTATAAATCCAGTATAAATTTATAAACTATAGCTATTTCTCTTCGTGCCAGAAAATAATATACTGAGTCCCCATTTGCATGAGCAAAATCTCCACCTATGACAAAACCAAAAGAATAAAACTTATTATTGTCTGATGAAAAAAATTCTTCCACTACTAATTACTTAATGTAGTCAAATATATTAAAATTACCGAGATGAGAAAAAAATGAAAAATCAAGTAACTGGTAGCATTATCTCCATAGTCTACTTTTCATGTTGTAATCACAAAACATAAAAAATTATTCAAAAGTAGATAACTTTTTTATTTTTCTTAACACCGTGAAGAGCCCGAACACAATCACCCCCACAAATCAAAACTTGAATTATATTTGGTGCCATGGAAAAACGATATGGGTCTATTACTCTACCACCAGACTAAAGGTAAAATCTGAAGCTATTGTAGATATGGGAATTAATGAGATGTCTGCTCCCATCTTAGATAATACCCAAAATTTCAAATTATTCACTTTCCACCATTCTACAACATCAAAATCATATTGTGAAGTTTTCTCACAAATATACATTTCTTTTTCCAAAACGATTTTCCAATTCTGATAGTGGCGAATTCACTACTTCCACTTGTTTCACATAAGTCATTAACTTTGACCAACCTGACCTCGATGAAGACTGTGACCTACAACTTGTGGAAAGTCTTGTAGAGCTAATACTTGAAGCAATCCCTTCATTACTTATCTCCACATTATATATGGATAGATATTCATCATAAATCTCATATAAGGTCCATTGAACTAAGTTTATATTTATTGTATCTTCCTCCTCATAATAAATCTCAGAAAAAAACATATTTTGATCAATCTTAATTTGACACTTGTATCCAAAATTGAAGCAACAACAATCAACAAATTGCATTCACCCCAGTACTTCTCAAAATTTTATTTCATTCTACTAACCATTGTCTTAATGAAAATTCAAACCTTCTTTTACCCTATATCCCTCATTAAGGTACAAATTAGAAGTAGTGTAGTCACTCCCTGAAATTATATTAGTGACTACGTTTAAAACTTCTAGAATCTCACACACCATTTCAACCTTTTTCCATTCATGAAGACTTGGCAGACAATCATAAGTTGGTCCTCTATCTTGAAATCTAGGAAATGCATCTTTGAATTTTAATGCAAAAGATAACATGTCATAAGTGGAGTCCCAATGAGTTGGACAATAAATAACCAACCTTTTTGTACCTAGTTGTAGTTGTTGCACAATTTCAGAAAAAGTGCGAAGTCTAGCCTTAGACAAATTTATGAATTTGACACTCTCACGCACATTCTCAATGATATCCTTAATTTGGAAAAGACCATCTTGGACTAATAAGTTCAGAATATGAGCACAACTACGCACATGAAATAACTTTCCTCCACAAACCAATCTCCTATTTCTTGAAAAATCATCTTTCGAAACTCTCAGACAAACATTATTATATGCATCCAACTAAGATATTAAATAATTTATTTTTTATTTCTCAATCTTTCAAACACTTGTAAATAGCATATGCTATGTTAACACCACAACGAGGAAGAGGAAGATGCACAAAACTCAAGACTCATTTTTGTAACTTCCAATTACCATCAATAAAAAGTCATGTAATAACCATGTATTCAATCTTTTGATTTTGGGACTTCCTAAGATCCGTGGTAAGACTAATCTTGTTAATCTCATTTAATAAAGTTTTCGATTTCTTTTTCTATGCCTCGTACACCTCCTTACACTCCTTCTTAATGGTCTTACGAGGTATTTTTCATAATTCACATTTGTCATTTTCATTAAAAAATTAAATCTCTCCTCTTCTACTATCATGAATGGATGCTCATGCATAAGAATACAATGAGCAATGAGTGCTCTCATTCCAACTTAATCATATTTGCCTCCTAAATCCATAAAAGGAAGGCTAGATGGACTTTGATTAACATTAGACCCCACTGATAAAAAAAACTTATGGTTTTTTGTTTTCTCATTGAAAGTTTTCTTTTACGACAACATTTCAAATGTCAACTCATATTTGTGTTCACTCCTCTACAAATAATACTTAAATTGGTTTTACAATGAACACATTGAGCCCTTTTTGTACCATCTATAAGTGAAACTTCTTTGAATTCAGACCACACATGAGACTTTTTCTTTGTCATTTTGAACTTTGGAGAGAGTCACCTTCTTCTGAATTTAGGGTATCTTCATCTAGGCTCACTTCTGTTACATTCGTAATTCTAGGTGGATATGACTCTGGTGGAGTTGAGTCATTATTTATGGCCACACTAGAACTGGTGTTAACTACTGATGTCAATTGAGTAGGAGGTGCTGACATTCTTACTTCTATAAAAAAAAATTAAAAATTGAAAACATAAAGAAGAAAAACAATCCAAACAACAAAGATAAATCCAAAAAAGAACAAGTGAATTCTAAAAGGGTTGCTCCGACCAAGAAAGAAAAGGGCCAGCACCTTTTTAAATCATGTCTATCTGAGAAGCTTTTTCGCGTCTCTCTCCTCGAGGTATTGTTTGAGTCTTGGTTAAAACTTAGACATGAGAGAAATTCTTCCTCAGTGAGAGCTTTTAATAAGGTAGATGTGCATACCCTTCTCCTTACATAATATTAATTTACATAAAATCAGGCCAAACAGTTTGACCCCAAATCTAATGCACTACTAAGTATGTGACAAGCTCTCACATCAACTCAAAGCTTCGTGTTAAAGGCAAAAAACAACTTTACCATTCCAAAGTTGCGGTTTAAGTTGCACATTAACAAGTAATTTTAGGAATGGGACGATTTTAGTAATAGAAAATACTCATTGACAACCAGCTATTATCTAACAGTCTAATTAAGAAATGACTACGTATAAAGGAGGGTGTTACTACAGAGACACACTCAAATATCAACAATTTTCTCGAGTACTCGGTCAAATCTCTGAGAGGGATTAGAGCAACCTTTCATCCAACTAACAATAATGGCTGAATCTCCTTTAATAACAAAGGGGGAGTGGAAATTTTGGCCCCATGAAGAAGAAACCCCTCCCACAGTAGACTTACTTGGAAGGAGATTGCGACATGGGCGACAAAAAATATGTAAAAATAAATAAAATTTAATATACAAATAGAGAAAATGATAATAAAGATCATATTAACCACTCATTGCCATTGGAGAGTCGGACTCGAAGATGTCGCACACCAATTTCTTCACAGTCGGAAATGGAGAATGGGGAAATTTTTGAACGGAGGGCTATTTCTCCCTTTCGCCATTTCTCCTTTTCGCCAATCATGTAGAAATTTAGGTTTTTGAACATCTAGTTGATTGGAGAAGACTTACCTGTCTATTCCGTGGCTTCCTTTGGCAACATCCAGATCCGGCAAAGCAAGGAAGGAACTGTAGAAGTTCAAGATCATGGTGGCTGAAATAGGAAACGATTCTGAATACCTGGATGCTATCAAGAGAAAATCGCATTCTAGATATTTTGAATCACCTATTTCTCCAAGATATGCTCGAAATCGAAAACCTTCATATCTTGGAAATGAATATAGGAGAGATTTTGCCGTTCATCCTGAGTTCTGACTGGAGATGGGGAGGTTTCGTTCCGACTGGGGTGGAGAGGAAAGGTTCCGGTCATTCGGCGTCCTTTGATCCCGAGTCCCGATCTCGTTTAAGTAAACGAGCCGGTTCGCAAGCTCGTGAATTGAATCGAGCCTCGTTCGGTTACTGCTCGTTTACTTAAACGAGTCAAAAACCCGTTCTCGAATTCAATTTGAGATCAGGTTATTTCGAATCGAATGAGCCAAAACCGAGCCGAGCTGAGCTCGCGCTATTTGTGAATCGGCTCGGTTTGATACCACCCATAGGTAGAAAGCCCACTCGTCGTATACCTATAGCAAAATCATTTTTTTGTTACGAAATATATTTTTAATATTTTATTTCCCTGTACACATATTAATGAATTCATACACATATTTCTTAAAATTTGAATGAAAAAATGAATTTTTTCTGTTAAATGAAACCTATTAGTGATCAAATTTAAATTTCACCAACGAGCAACTCATATTTTTTAGGCATGGAAATTTGATAGCCAAATTAAAACCCTGATGATGGTCAGCATCATCAACTTTGATCAATGATCCAAATCAAAGGAACTCAATCAATAGTTAACTGATGGACAAAGTTGAAGCTCCTAACGGTCAAAGGAGGTTTGGTTGAACAATTCATCAATTTCAGAAAATCATTTGGTCAAAATCTAGATCACTTATCGAGATCAAAACCCAATTGATGATCAAGATGAAGTTGATGATGCCGAGCCACTACCAAAATTAAATTAGAGGAAAATGCCACTTAAGTGTCACACAAGCAAGGGCGTAGGCACATAAGAAACAGGTTATACCACTAGGAGCTTCACATTATATAACATGGTCTACATCATCCTACACATGGTAGAAAACTTGACTTCGTCATCTCATATTGCAAACTCAAGGAGTGAAGACTTGACTTCGTCCGTGTCACAATCTCGTGGAGTGAAGACCACATGTCGCAATCTCACCAACAGAAGACTTAGAAAACATAGATAGAAGGAAAGAAAGGTGGGGTGGTTCAACGGTACCTCGCCCCTCTATAAATAGTGAGTTTCCTCTAACTTAAGAAGAATCTCTAAGAGGAAGAAGAAATCCTATACGTCCAGTCGTTGGAGCATTGATACACTACTAAACTTTTGCTCAATAAAACATCCAGAAGCGAAAAGAAAGAAAAAAAAGAAAAAAAATTAATCTCCAGAAAAAAAAGGTTCTATTAACAACAAAATTATTTTCACCAAAAAAAAGTATTTTTATGGCTGAAATTAGACTGATGGAAATCTTTCGCTAAAAGGGCAAGAATTTATAATTTGTTACAAAAACTATTTTTTTTCTAACAAATATTTTCTCACCGCTATTAGTATGAGCCACATACCTTAGGTAGAAATTTTTTTCCTCTAAAAAAAAAAGAAATAATTAGCAACAAAATTCACATTTTTGCTAAAAAAATGTAGCCTATTAGCTACAAAAATATTTTCCCAACTAAAGTTTGATATTTTATTTTTCAAACACATTTCTTAATATTTGGTGGAAATTTTCAAATTTCTTCGAGAAAATAACTCTATTAGCAGCAAAAACAATCACCAGAAAATAACTCATATTTTTTTTCATAAATATATTTTTAATATTTTGCGCTATAATTAAATTTCATAGGCAAATGTAGCTTATTAGTGGCGAAAAAATATCGAGAAATAACTTGTATTTTTGGTCTGTTTCATCAACATATTTCTTAGTATTTAACCAAAAAATGAACTAAGAGAGGGAAGGATTGGATCAACTGTGAGCTCCAAAGCGTCCAAATCCTCAAAGGGAGTCTTTCGTTCACGATTTTTCAGAGTACAGGAACATAAGAGAAGGTATAGAACATGATTGCATTTCTGCGTGGAACATAACAAACCTGAGACTTATATAAAACAAACTGAAGCGGGTATAAGAGGGCAACATAAAAGCGAAATATTACATTTTCCTCTTCTAAGCTGTTGGATAGGAGGCATCCATGGCAATCCCACATAGACCCTCTTTGGCATCGACATTCCTCTGCATCCTAATATATCCCTCTTCTCCCCAACTTGAGCCCCATGAGTTCTTCACTAACCAATACATGGTTCCATCACTCGTAGTCCCATAACCAACCACTGTGACCCCGTGGTCTAGACTCGTCCCACATGGACCAGTAAAGACACCGCCGGAATAAAGCTGGAACGGAGATCCACCAGCATCAATGGCAACGGAGACTGGCTGCTTAGCAGCCGCTTTCAGCAGAGCACTCTCACTATTCGCAGGCACATCCTCAAAACCACTGATCTTGGCGGCAGACGATGCCTCCTTCTTGGAGTTGCATTTGCCATCGACCCCCTCGTAGGGGTAAGTAGTTTCAGTTGCAAGTCCACCGTTGTGAAGAATGAACTTGAAGGCATCGTCCATGAGACCGCCGTTACAACCTTGGTCCACACCTCTGGTATCACAGTCCACTAATTCCTGCTCCGATAGAGAAACCAGTTTACCTGTGCTGAGCTTGGTTGCTCCTTCCATTGCTGCAACAGCCGAGAACGCCCAGCAGCATCCTGTTTGGAAAATTTAGTAAGATGTGAACGAGTAGGTAACAACTATACCTTCACTTGCAAACAAAGAGTAGCTTACCGCATTGGCCTTGGTCCTTGACGGGTGTGACCGCACCTTTCTTCCTCCAGTCTACTGTAGATGGCACTGCCGTCACATTTTCGTACCTGAAGAGCGACGAACTTGTATCTCTTAAGGAAGGCCTGAACCCGTTACGAGACGCCCTGAATTCTTCGTTCGTGAGGTCTGCAAATTCATTCACGCTGAGCCTGTAAGTGTTACCACCATCGCTGTTGAATGCTTCTACCAACTGCACATTTTCAGCAAATATCTTAAATCGTCTCTCCTTTTCGGCAGTGTCCTTGTATACTCGCCCATATTTAGCAATCCATTCTTCGTGCCTCTTCACCATGGATGCTTCAGGCAATGTGCGAGACAGGCCTGGGGAAACCCAGACCACCAAAATTAGGAAAGCTACGAGGGCATAGAGCTTTGTTGGTGCCATCGCCGACTACTCCTGCTGTTTAGGTTGGATTAGAAGGTGGGATTATGTCCTCTGCTGCTGCTACAACTCCCTAAAAGAGACGTTTATATAGATTCTCTGTAGCCTTATTATTTGATTGTTGTTTTGGCCTGGATTTGAAGAGGAAGACTAACGTGCCGGAGCAACTGTATTAATTTGAACGTCTATGCATGTCATATTTAATTTTTTACATCAACCACCCAACATGTCGTGAACGATGCTTCACCGTCTTCCCTCTCTTCTACACTGCTTGTCCACAATAGAATCAGCTTCACTTATTATCCGAACGTGTTCAGTGTGTTGGGTGCATGGACATGATTTGCCGAGTGAACCCATGGTACGCGCGAGGTGACTCAGTTTTCCAAGCAATTGCATCGGTGTCCGACTTTCCGGGGTCAGAACCCCCACACCCACAGAATCAGTTGGGCCAGGATTGGTGTCGGATTAGTTCCTGGTTCGGGATCCGATTCCATGATCCAGCTCACTGGATGTAGGTAAAAATGGAGGGGGCATCGAGTCGAGTCGAGCTGAGCTCGAACCTGCATATGTTCGAGATAAACTTATTTAAATATTTCAAACTCGAGCTTGAGCCGAACCCAACCTCAAGCCTAAAATTTTAATCGAACTCGAACTCAATAATTTCAACCGAACGAATTCGAGGTCCAACCTACATTTAAAACTTTGTATAAAATACATGTCTATTAAACTGTGTATAAAATTATGCATAAATTTACTAAAATTGGGCATGACCTCTACATAAAATTGGACATAACCTCTGTACATAAACCCAATATAAATTTGTCTATACGCTATGCATAAAATTCTTCAAAAAAAAAAAAAAAAAAAAAAAACTGCATAATATTATGCATAAAATTTATTCAATAATCAAACACAAAATTGCCAACTACAATATCAATATCAATTTACAATCACCCAAAAAAAAAAAAACTATAAATCCAGTATAAATTTATAAACTATAGCTATTTCTCTTCGTGCCAGAAAATAATATACTGAGTCCCCATTTGCATGAGCAAAATCTCCACCTATGACAAAACCAAAAGAATAAAACTTATTATTGTCTGATGAAAAAAATTCTTCCACTACTAATTACTTAATGTAGTCAAATATATTAAAATTACCGAGATGAGAAAAAAATGAAAAATCAAGTAACTGGTAGCATTATCTCCATAGTCTACTTTTCATGTTGTAATCACAAAACATAAAAAATTATTCAAAAGTAGATAACTTTTTTATTTTTCTTAACACCGTGAAGAGCCCGAACACAATCACCCCCACAAATCAAAACTTGAATTATATTTGGTGCCATGGAAAAACGATATGGGTCTATTACTCTACCACCAGACTAAAGGTAAAATCTGAAGCTATTGTAGATATGGGAATTAATGAGATGTCTGCTCCCATCTTAGATAATACCCAAAATTTCAAATTATTCACTTTCCACCATTCTACAACATCAAAATCATATTGTGAAGTTTTCTCACAAATATACATTTCTTTTTCCAAAACGATTTTCCAATTCTGATAGTGGCGAATTCACTACTTCCACTTGTTTCACATAAGTCATTAACTTTGACCAACCTGACCTCGATGAAGACTGTGACCTACAACTTGTGGAAAGTCTTGTAGAGCTAATACTTGAAGCAATCCCTTCATTACTTATCTCCACATTATATATGGATAGATATTCATCATAAATCTCATATAAGGTCCATTGAACTAAGTTTATATTTATTGTATCTTCCTCCTCATAATAAATCTCAGAAAAAAACATATTTTGATCAATCTTAATTTGACACTTGTATCCAAAATTGAAGCAACAACAATCAACAAATTGCATTCACCCCAGTACTTCTCAAAATTTTATTTCATTCTACTAACCATTGTCTTAATGAAAATTCAAACCTTCTTTTACCCTATATCCCTCATTAAGGTACAAATTAGAAGTAGTGTAGTCACTCCCTGAAATTATATTAGTGACTACGTTTAAAACTTCTAGAATCTCACACACCATTTCAACCTTTTTCCATTCATGAAGACTTGGCAGACAATCATAAGTTGGTCCTCTATCTTGAAATCTAGGAAATGCATCTTTGAATTTTAATGCAAAAGATAACATGTCATAAGTGGAGTCCCAATGAGTTGGACAATAAATAACCAACCTTTTTGTACCTAGTTGTAGTTGTTGCACAATTTCAGAAAAAGTGCGAAGTCTAGCCTTAGACAAATTTATGAATTTGACACTCTCACGCACATTCTCAATGATATCCTTAATTTGGAAAAGACCATCTTGGACTAATAAGTTCAGAATATGAGCACAACTACGCACATGAAATAACTTTCCTCCACAAACCAATCTCCTATTTCTTGAAAAATCATCTTTCGAAACTCTCAGACAAACATTATTATATGCATCCAACTAAGATATTAAATAATTTATTTTTTATTTCTCAATCTTTCAAACACTTGTAAATAGCATATGCTATGTTAACACCACAACGAGGAAGAGGAAGATGCACAAAACTCAAGACTCATTTTTGTAACTTCCAATTACCATCAATAAAAAGTCATGTAATAACCATGTATTCAATCTTTTGATTTTGGGACTTCCTAAGATCCGTGGTAAGACTAATCTTGTTAATCTCATTTAATAAAGTTTTCGATTTCTTTTTCTATGCCTCGTACACCTCCTTACACTCCTTCTTAATGGTCTTACGAGGTATTTTTCATAATTCACATTTGTCATTTTCATTAAAAAATTAAATCTCTCCTCTTCTACTATCATGAATGGATGCTCATGCATAAGAATACAATGAGCAATGAGTGCTCTCATTCCAACTTAATCATATTTGCCTCCTAAATCCATAAAAGGAAGGCTAGATGGACTTTGATTAACATTAGACCCCACTGATAAAAAAAACTTATGGTTTTTTGTTTTCTCATTGAAAGTTTTCTTTTACGACAACATTTCAAATGTCAACTCATATTTGTGTTCACTCCTCTACAAATAATACTTAAATTGGTTTTACAATGAACACATTGAGCCCTTTTTGTACCATCTATAAGTGAAACTTCTTTGAATTCAGACCACACATGAGACTTTTTCTTTGTCATTTTGAACTTTGGAGAGAGTCACCTTCTTCTGAATTTAGGGTATCTTCATCTAGGCTCACTTCTGTTACATTCGTAATTCTAGGTGGATATGACTCTGGTGGAGTTGAGTCATTATTTATGGCCACACTAGAACTGGTGTTAACTACTGATGTCAATTGAGTAGGAGGTGCTGACATTCTTACTTCTATAAAAAAAAATTAAAAATTGAAAACATAAAGAAGAAAAACAATCCAAACAACAAAGATAAATCCAAAAAAGAACAAGTGAATTCTAAAAGGGTTGCTCCGACCAAGAAAGAAAAGGGCCAGCACCTTTTTAAATCATGTCTATCTGAGAAGCTTTTTCGCGTCTCTCTCCTCGAGGTATTGTTTGAGTCTTGGTTAAAACTTAGACATGAGAGAAATTCTTCCTCAGTGAGAGCTTTTAATAAGGTAGATGTGCATACCCTTCTCCTTACATAATATTAATTTACATAAAATCAGGCCAAACAGTTTGACCCCAAATCTAATGCACTACTAAGTATGTGACAAGCTCTCACATCAACTCAAAGCTTCGTGTTAAAGGCAAAAAACAACTTTACCATTCCAAAGTTGCGGTTTAAGTTGCACATTAACAAGTAATTTTAGGAATGGGACGATTTTAGTAATAGAAAATACTCATTGACAACCAGCTATTATCTAACAGTCTAATTAAGAAATGACTACGTATAAAGGAGGGTGTTACTACAGAGACACACTCAAATATCAACAATTTTCTCGAGTACTCGGTCAAATCTCTGAGAGGGATTAGAGCAACCTTTCATCCAACTAACAATAATGGCTGAATCTCCTTTAATAACAAAGGGGGAGTGGAAATTTTGGCCCCATGAAGAAGAAACCCCTCCCACAGTAGACTTACTTGGAAGGAGATTGCGACATGGGCGACAAAAAATATGTAAAAATAAATAAAATTTAATATAAAAATAGAGAAAATGATAATAAAGATCATATTAACCACTCATTGCCATTGGAGAGTCGGACTCGAAGATGTCGCACACCAATTTCTTCACAGTCGGAAATGGAGAATGGGGAAATTTTTGAACGGAGGGCTATTTCTCCCTTTCGCCATTTCTCCTTTTCGCCAATCATGTAGAAATTTAGGTTTTTGAACATCTAGTTGATTGGAGAAGACTTACCTGTCTATTCCGTGGCTTCCTTTGGCAACATCCAGATCCGGCAAAGCAAGGAAGGAACTGTAGAAGTTCAAGATCATGGTGGCTGAAATAGGAAACGATTCTGAATACCTGGATGCTATCAAGAGAAAATCGCATTCTAGATATTTTGAATCACCTATTTCTCCAAGATATGCTCGAAATCGAAAACCTTCATATCTTGGAAATGAATATAGGAGAGATTTTGCCGTTCATCCTGAGTTCTGACTGGAGATGGGGAGGTTTCGTTCCGACTGGGGTGGAGAGGAAAGGTTCCGGTCATTCGGCGTCCTTTGATCCCGAGTCCCGATCTCGTTTAAGTAAACGAGCCGGTTCGCAAGCTCGTGAATTGAATCGAGCCTCGTTCGGTTACTGCTCGTTTACTTAAACGAGTCAAAAACCCGTTCTCGAATTCAATTTGAGATCAGGTTATTTCGAATCGAATGAGCCAAAACCGAGCCGAGCTGAGCTCGCGCTATTTGTGAATCGGCTCGGTTTGATACCACCCATAGGTAGAAAGCCCACTCGTCGTATACCTATAGCAAAATCATTTTTTTGTTACGAAATATATTTTTAATATTTTATTTCCCTGTACACATATTAATGAATTCATACACATATTTCTTAAAATTTGAATGAAAAAATGAATTTTTTCTGTTAAATGAAACCTATTAGTGATCAAATTTAAATTTCACCAACGAGCAACTCATATTTTTTAGGCATGGAAATTTGATAGCCAAAATAAAACCCTGATGATGGTCAGCATCATCAACTTTGATCAATGATCCAAATCAAAGGAACTCAATCAATAGTTAACTGATGGACAAAGTTGAAGCTCCTAACGGTCAAAGGAGGTTTGGTTGAACAATTCATCAATTTCAGAAAATCATTTGGTCAAAATCTAGATCACTTATCGAGATCAAAACCCAATTGATGATCAAGATGAAGTTGATGATGCCGAGCCACTACCAAAATTAAATTAGAGGAAAATGCCACTTAAGTGTCACACAAGCAAGGGCGTAGGCACATAAGAAACAGGTTATACCACTAGGAGCTTCACATTATATAACATGGTCTACATCATCCTACACATGGTAGAAAACTTGACTTCGTCATCTCATATTGCAAACTCAAGGAGTGAAGACTTGACTTCGTCCGTGTCACAATCTCGTGGAGTGAAGACCACATGTCGCAATCTCACCAACAGAAGACTTAGAAAACATAGATAGAAGGAAAGAAAGGTGGGGTGGTTCAACGGTACCTCGCCCCTCTATAAATAGTGAGTTTCCTCTAACTTAAGAAGAATCTCTAAGAGGAAGAAGAAATCCTATACGTCCAGTCGTTGGAGCATTGATACACTACTAAACTTTTGCTCAATAAAACATCCAGAAGCGAAAAGAAAGAAAAAAAAGAAAAAAAATTAATCTCCAGAAAAAAAAGGTTCTATTAACAACAAAATTATTTTCACCAAAAAAAAGTATTTTTATGGCTGAAATTAGACTGATGGAAATCTTTCGCTAAAAGGGCAAGAATTTATAATTTGTTACAAAAACTATTTTTTTTCTAACAAATATTTTCTCACCGCTATTAGTATGAGCCACATACCTTAGGTAGAAATTTTTTTCCTCTAAAAAAAAAAGAAATAATTAGCAACAAAATTCACATTTTTGCTAAAAAAATGTAGCCTATTAGCTACAAAAATATTTTCCCAACTAAAGTTTGATATTTTATTTTTCAAACACATTTCTTAATATTTGGTGGAAATTTTCAAATTTCTTCGAGAAAATAACTCTATTAGCAGCAAAAACAATCACCAGAAAATAACTCATATTTTTTTTCATAAATATATTTTTAATATTTTGCGCTATAATTAAATTTCATAGGCAAATGTAGCTTATTAGTGGCGAAAAAATATCGAGAAATAACTTGTATTTTTGGTCTGTTTCATCAACATATTTCTTAGTATTTAACCAAAAAATGAACTAAGAGAGGGAAGGATTGGATCAACTGTGAGCTCCAAAGCGTCCAAATCCTCAAAGGGAGTCTTTCGTTCACGATTTTTCAGAGTACAGGAACATAAGAGAAGGTATAGAACATGATTGCATTTCTGCGTGGAACATAACAAACCTGAGACTTATATAAAACAAACTGAAGCGGGTATAAGAGGGCAACATAAAAGCGAAATATTACATTTTCCTCTTCTAAGCTGTTGGATAGGAGGCATCCATGGCAATCCCACATAGACCCTCTTTGGCATCGACATTCCTCTGCATCCTAATATATCCCTCTTCTCCCCAACTTGAGCCCCATGAGTTCTTCACTAACCAATACATGGTTCCATCACTCGTAGTCCCATAACCAACCACTGTGACCCCGTGGTCTAGACTCGTCCCACATGGACCAGTAAAGACACCGCCGGAATAAAGCTGGAACGGAGATCCACCAGCATCAATGGCAACGGAGACTGGCTGCTTAGCAGCCGCTTTCAGCAGAGCACTCTCACTATTCGCAGGCACATCCTCAAAACCACTGATCTTGGCGGCAGACGATGCCTCCTTCTTGGAGTTGCATTTGCCATCGACCCCCTCGTAGGGGTAAGTAGTTTCAGTTGCAAGTCCACCGTTGTGAAGAATGAACTTGAAGGCATCGTCCATGAGACCGCCGTTACAACCTTGGTCCACACCTCTGGTATCACAGTCCACTAATTCCTGCTCCGATAGAGAAACCAGTTTACCTGTGCTGAGCTTGGTTGCTCCTTCCATTGCTGCAACAGCCGAGAACGCCCAGCAGCATCCTGTTTGGAAAATTTAGTAAGATGTGAACGAGTAGGTAACAACTATACCTTCACTTGCAAACAAAGAGTAGCTTACCGCATTGGCCTTGGTCCTTGACGGGTGTGACCGCACCTTTCTTCCTCCAGTCTACTGTAGATGGCACTGCCGTCACATTTTCGTACCTGAAGAGCGACGAACTTGTATCTCTTAAGGAAGGCCTGAACCCGTTACGAGACGCCCTGAATTCTTCGTTCGTGAGGTCTGCAAATTCATTCACGCTGAGCCTGTAAGTGTTACCACCATCGCTGTTGAATGCTTCTACCAACTGCACATTTTCAGCAAATATCTTAAATCGTCTCTCCTTTTCGGCAGTGTCCTTGTATACTCGCCCATATTTAGCAATCCATTCTTCGTGCCTCTTCACCATGGATGCTTCAGGCAATGTGCGAGACAGGCCTGGGGAAACCCAGACCACCAAAATTAGGAAAGCTACGAGGGCATAGAGCTTTGTTGGTGCCATCGCCGACTACTCCTGCTGTTTAGGTTGGATTAGAAGGTGGGATTATGTCCTCTGCTGCTGCTACAACTCCCTAAAAGAGACGTTTATATAGATTCTCTGTAGCCTTATTATTTGATTGTTGTTTTGGCCTGGATTTGAAGAGGAAGACTAACGTGCCGGAGCAACTGTATTAATTTGAACGTCTATGCATGTCATATTTAATTTTTTACATCAACCACCCAACATGTCGTGAACGATGCTTCACCGTCTTCCCTCTCTTCTACACTGCTTGTCCACAATAGAATCAGCTTCACTTATTATCCGAACGTGTTCAGTGTGTTGGGTGCATGGACATGATTTGCCGAGTGAACCCATGGTACGCGCGAGGTGACTCAGTTTTCCAAGCAATTGCATCGGTGTCCGACTTTCCGGGGTCAGAACCCCCACACCCACAGAATCAGTTGGGCCAGGATTGGTGTCGGATTAGTTCCTGGTTCGGGATCCGATTCCATGATCCAGCTCACTGGATGTAGGTAAAAATGGAGGGGGCATCGAGTCGAGTCGAGCTGAGCTCGAACCTGCATATGTTCGAGATAAACTTATTTAAATATTTCAAACTCGAGCTTGAGCCGAACCCAACCTCAAGCCTAAAATTTTAATCGAACTCGAACTCAATAATTTCAACCGAACGAATTCGAGGTCCAACCTACATTTAAAACTTTGTATAAAATACATGTCTATTAAACTGTGTATAAAATTATGCATAAATTTACTAAAATTGGGCATGACCTCTACATAAAATTGGACATAACCTCTGTACATAAACCCAATATAAATTTGTCTATACGCTATGCATAAAATTCTTCAAAAAAAAAAAAAAAAAAAAAAAACTGCATAATATTATGCATAAAATTTATTCAATAATCAAACACAAAATTGCCAACTACAATATCAATATCAATTTACAATCACCCAAAAAAAAAAAAACTATAAATCCAGTATAAATTTATAAACTATAGCTATTTCTCTTCGTGCCAGAAAATAATATACTGAGTCCCCATTTGCATGAGCAAAATCTCCACCTATGACAAAACCAAAAGAATAAAACTTATTATTGTCTGATGAAAAAAATTCTTCCACTACTAATTACTTAATGTAGTCAAATATATTAAAATTACCGAGATGAGAAAAAAATGAAAAATCAAGTAACTGGTAGCATTATCTCCATAGTCTACTTTTCATGTTGTAATCACAAAACATAAAAAATTATTCAAAAGTAGATAACTTTTTTATTTTTCTTAACACCGTGAAGAGCCCGAACACAATCACCCCCACAAATCAAAACTTGAATTATATTTGGTGCCATGGAAAAACGATATGGGTCTATTACTCTACCACCAGACTAAAGGTAAAATCTGAAGCTATTGTAGATATGGGAATTAATGAGATGTCTGCTCCCATCTTAGATAATACCCAAAATTTCAAATTATTCACTTTCCACCATTCTACAACATCAAAATCATATTGTGAAGTTTTCTCACAAATATACATTTCTTTTTCCAAAACGATTTTCCAATTCTGATAGTGGCGAATTCACTACTTCCACTTGTTTCACATAAGTCATTAACTTTGACCAACCTGACCTCGATGAAGACTGTGACCTACAACTTGTGGAAAGTCTTGTAGAGCTAATACTTGAAGCAATCCCTTCATTACTTATCTCCACATTATATATGGATAGATATTCATCATAAATCTCATATAAGGTCCATTGAACTAAGTTTATATTTATTGTATCTTCCTCCTCATAATAAATCTCAGAAAAAAACATATTTTGATCAATCTTAATTTGACACTTGTATCCAAAATTGAAGCAACAACAATCAACAAATTGCATTCACCCCAGTACTTCTCAAAATTTTATTTCATTCTACTAACCATTGTCTTAATGAAAATTCAAACCTTCTTTTACCCTATATCCCTCATTAAGGTACAAATTAGAAGTAGTGTAGTCACTCCCTGAAATTATATTAGTGACTACGTTTAAAACTTCTAGAATCTCACACACCATTTCAACCTTTTTCCATTCATGAAGACTTGGCAGACAATCATAAGTTGGTCCTCTATCTTGAAATCTAGGAAATGCATCTTTGAATTTTAATGCAAAAGATAACATGTCATAAGTGGAGTCCCAATGAGTTGGACAATAAATAACCAACCTTTTTGTACCTAGTTGTAGTTGTTGCACAATTTCAGAAAAAGTGCGAAGTCTAGCCTTAGACAAATTTATGAATTTGACACTCTCACGCACATTCTCAATGATATCCTTAATTTGGAAAAGACCATCTTGGACTAATAAGTTCAGAATATGAGCACAACTACGCACATGAAATAACTTTCCTCCACAAACCAATCTCCTATTTCTTGAAAAATCATCTTTCGAAACTCTCAGACAAACATTATTATATGCATCCAACTAAGATATTAAATAATTTATTTTTTATTTCTCAATCTTTCAAACACTTGTAAATAGCATATGCTATGTTAACACCACAACGAGGAAGAGGAAGATGCACAAAACTCAAGACTCATTTTTGTAACTTCCAATTACCATCAATAAAAAGTCATGTAATAACCATGTATTCAATCTTTTGATTTTGGGACTTCCTAAGATCCGTGGTAAGACTAATCTTGTTAATCTCATTTAATAAAGTTTTCGATTTCTTTTTCTATGCCTCGTACACCTCCTTACACTCCTTCTTAATGGTCTTACGAGGTATTTTTCATAATTCACATTTGTCATTTTCATTAAAAAATTAAATCTCTCCTCTTCTACTATCATGAATGGATGCTCATGCATAAGAATACAATGAGCAATGAGTGCTCTCATTCCAACTTAATCATATTTGCCTCCTAAATCCATAAAAGGAAGGCTAGATGGACTTTGATTAACATTAGACCCCACTGATAAAAAAAACTTATGGTTTTTTGTTTTCTCATTGAAAGTTTTCTTTTACGACAACATTTCAAATGTCAACTCATATTTGTGTTCACTCCTCTACAAATAATACTTAAATTGGTTTTACAATGAACACATTGAGCCCTTTTTGTACCATCTATAAGTGAAACTTCTTTGAATTCAGACCACACATGAGACTTTTTCTTTGTCATTTTGAACTTTGGAGAGAGTCACCTTCTTCTGAATTTAGGGTATCTTCATCTAGGCTCACTTCTGTTACATTCGTAATTCTAGGTGGATATGACTCTGGTGGAGTTGAGTCATTATTTATGGCCACACTAGAACTGGTGTTAACTACTGATGTCAATTGAGTAGGAGGTGCTGACATTCTTACTTCTATAAAAAAAAATTAAAAATTGAAAACATAAAGAAGAAAAACAATCCAAACAACAAAGATAAATCCAAAAAAGAACAAGTGAATTCTAAAAGGGTTGCTCCGACCAAGAAAGAAAAGGGCCAGCACCTTTTTAAATCATGTCTATCTGAGAAGCTTTTTCGCGTCTCTCTCCTCGAGGTATTGTTTGAGTCTTGGTTAAAACTTAGACATGAGAGAAATTCTTCCTCAGTGAGAGCTTTTAATAAGGTAGATGTGCATACCCTTCTCCTTACATAATATTAATTTACATAAAATCAGGCCAAACAGTTTGACCCCAAATCTAATGCACTACTAAGTATGTGACAAGCTCTCACATCAACTCAAAGCTTCGTGTTAAAGGCAAAAAACAACTTTACCATTCCAAAGTTGCGGTTTAAGTTGCACATTAACAAGTAATTTTAGGAATGGGACGATTTTAGTAATAGAAAATACTCATTGACAACCAGCTATTATCTAACAGTCTAATTAAGAAATGACTACGTATAAAGGAGGGTGTTACTACAGAGACACACTCAAATATCAACAATTTTCTCGAGTACTCGGTCAAATCTCTGAGAGGGATTAGAGCAACCTTTCATCCAACTAACAATAATGGCTGAATCTCCTTTAATAACAAAGGGGGAGTGGAAATTTTGGCCCCATGAAGAAGAAACCCCTCCCACAGTAGACTTACTTGGAAGGAGATTGCGACATGGGCGACAAAAAATATGTAAAAATAAATAAAATTTAATATAAAAATAGAGAAAATGATAATAAAGATCATATTAACCACTCATTGCCATTGGAGAGTCGGACTCGAAGATGTCGCACACCAATTTCTTCACAGTCGGAAATGGAGAATGGGGAAATTTTTGAACGGAGGGCTATTTCTCCCTTTCGCCATTTCTCCTTTTCGCCAATCATGTAGAAATTTAGGTTTTTGAACATCTAGTTGATTGGAGAAGACTTACCTGTCTATTCCGTGGCTTCCTTTGGCAACATCCAGATCCGGCAAAGCAAGGAAGGAACTGTAGAAGTTCAAGATCATGGTGGCTGAAATAGGAAACGATTCTGAATACCTGGATGCTATCAAGAGAAAATCGCATTCTAGATATTTTGAATCACCTATTTCTCCAAGATATGCTCGAAATCGAAAACCTTCATATCTTGGAAATGAATATAGGAGAGATTTTGCCGTTCATCCTGAGTTCTGACTGGAGATGGGGAGGTTTCGTTCCGACTGGGGTGGAGAGGAAAGGTTCCGGTCATTCGGCGTCCTTTGATCCCGAGTCCCGATCTCGTTTAAGTAAACGAGCCGGTTCGCAAGCTCGTGAATTGAATCGAGCCTCGTTCGGTTACTGCTCGTTTACTTAAACGAGTCAAAAACCCGTTCTCGAATTCAATTTGAGATCAGGTTATTTCGAATCGAATGAGCCAAAACCGAGCCGAGCTGAGCTCGCGCTATTTGTGAATCGGCTCGGTTTGATACCACCCATAGGTAGAAAGCCCACTCGTCGTATACCTATAGCAAAATCATTTTTTTGTTACGAAATATATTTTTAATATTTTATTTCCCTGTACACATATTAATGAATTCATACACATATTTCTTAAAATTTGAATGAAAAAATGAATTTTTTCTGTTAAATGAAACCTATTAGTGATCAAATTTAAATTTCACCAACGAGCAACTCATATTTTTTAGGCATGGAAATTTGATAGCCAAATTAAAACCCTGATGATGGTCAGCATCATCAACTTTGATCAATGATCCAAATCAAAGGAACTCAATCAATAGTTAACTGATGGACAAAGTTGAAGCTCCTAACGGTCAAAGGAGGTTTGGTTGAACAATTCATCAATTTCAGAAAATCATTTGGTCAAAATCTAGATCACTTATCGAGATCAAAACCCAATTGATGATCAAGATGAAGTTGATGATGCCGAGCCACTACCAAAATTAAATTAGAGGAAAATGCCACTTAAGTGTCACACAAGCAAGGGCGTAGGCACATAAGAAACAGGTTATACCACTAGGAGCTTCACATTATATAACATGGTCTACATCATCCTACACATGGTAGAAAACTTGACTTCGTCATCTCATATTGCAAACTCAAGGAGTGAAGACTTGACTTCGTCCGTGTCACAATCTCGTGGAGTGAAGACCACATGTCGCAATCTCACCAACAGAAGACTTAGAAAACATAGATAGAAGGAAAGAAAGGTGGGGTGGTTCAACGGTACCTCGCCCCTCTATAAATAGTGAGTTTCCTCTAACTTAAGAAGAATCTCTAAGAGGAAGAAGAAATCCTATACGTCCAGTCGTTGGAGCATTGATACACTACTAAACTTTTGCTCAATAAAACATCCAGAAGCGAAAAGAAAGAAAAAAAAGAAAAAAAATTAATCTCCAGAAAAAAAAGGTTCTATTAACAACAAAATTATTTTCACCAAAAAAAAGTATTTTTATGGCTGAAATTAGACTGATGGAAATCTTTCGCTAAAAGGGCAAGAATTTATAATTTGTTACAAAAACTATTTTTTTTCTAACAAATATTTTCTCACCGCTATTAGTATGAGCCACATACCTTAGGTAGAAATTTTTTTCCTCTAAAAAAAAAAGAAATAATTAGCAACAAAATTCACATTTTTGCTAAAAAAATGTAGCCTATTAGCTACAAAAATATTTTCCCAACTAAAGTTTGATATTTTATTTTTCAAACACATTTCTTAATATTTGGTGGAAATTTTCAAATTTCTTCGAGAAAATAACTCTATTAGCAGCAAAAACAATCACCAGAAAATAACTCATATTTTTTTTCATAAATATATTTTTAATATTTTGCGCTATAATTAAATTTCATAGGCAAATGTAGCTTATTAGTGGCGAAAAAATATCGAGAAATAACTTGTATTTTTGGTCTGTTTCATCAACATATTTCTTAGTATTTAACCAAAAAATGAACTAAGAGAGGGAAGGATTGGATCAACTGTGAGCTCCAAAGCGTCCAAATCCTCAAAGGGAGTCTTTCGTTCACGATTTTTCAGAGTACAGGAACATAAGAGAAGGTATAGAACATGATTGCATTTCTGCGTGGAACATAACAAACCTGAGACTTATATAAAACAAACTGAAGCGGGTATAAGAGGGCAACATAAAAGCGAAATATTACATTTTCCTCTTCTAAGCTGTTGGATAGGAGGCATCCATGGCAATCCCACATAGACCCTCTTTGGCATCGACATTCCTCTGCATCCTAATATATCCC